>NC_068935.1:79858290-81108290 GCF_023091745.1 Budorcas taxicolor | reverse complement strand
CAACCTTTCCCAAAGCCCCCTCCTTCCTGCACTACAGCATTTATCAAAGCAACCTGACCTCATGTTGTAAAAATATACAGCATGGAACGAAATCCACCTTAAACCCTCTTCTAAATATATTAAAATAATAGGAATTCTCATCTGCCTGATTGAATTTGCTGCTTGATAATAGAAGCATGCCAGGTCCTTCTGGGTCCAGTCTGGGGCAGGGAGGGGCTGGGATTCCCTGCTTGACTCCTCTTTCCTGGCCAACAGCTCAGTTCCCTTGGGTGGGTGGGGCTGGGGTGAGGGAGTGGGGGCTGCATTCTAGCCAAGAGGTCTTGCGCGGCCACCCCAGCCAGCAGCCAGCACGGTCCACTGAGCGAGTGCAAACACCCGGCCTCCTCTGGCCCACACTGCTCCTCATCTCACCTGGAAGTCGTGAGCCTCTTCCCTCCTCCAGTCAGCACCCAAGATCCTGAGCTGTCCTGTAGTTACTCCCAGCCTCCATTAACATTGCCTTCCATGGCCCAAGGGACTAGCAGCTCTTTGAGCTCAGGGGACATCCTTCTTGTTCACTGTATCACCAGGATCTCAGAGACCCAGGTTCAAAATAGAAGCTTGGGGAAACATTTGTTTAATGACCAAATTTATTCATTCATTCAACCAATATTTATTGAACCCCTAGTATGTACCCAGCACATTGACCCAAGCACCGGGAACCCAACAGAAAACCAAACAGACATCAAACCCCTGCCACCATGTAGATGCTATTTTAAGAATATGTGAATAATAATAATGAACTGACACACTCATAGCCAGCTACAGAAAGTAACTGCTGCCCTGGATTAGACTCCCCCCAGGCCTCCTACTCCCCAGGACAGCAAACAACCGGACTTGCTGAATCTTAGACTCAGCTTTTCATACTATGGCACCTAACTTATCCACACTACTTCAGGGACTGGGCATGAGGCTGCTGGCTCCCTGGGGCAACATTATGTAGGCAGAGAGGGGGAAGGGCCTGGCACGGCTTTCCATCCTCCATTAGGATGGAGGCTGGGAAGTGAGCCTGGCTCTCAGTGAAGATAGCTTCCAAGTAGGCAAGTTTTGGTGCCAGTGAGTCGAAACTCAGTCAGCAGTGAGTCTTGAGGTTCCAAGAGGAAATAGCCATTGGATATCAATCAGATGGGGAACACTGCTGCAGGGAGTCTGCTATAGAAGTATATAGTGCCTAGGAAGGAAATGGCAACCCACTCCAGTATTCTTGCCTGGAGAATCCCAGGGACAGAGGAGCCTAGTGGGCTGCCATCTGTGGGGTCGCACAGAGTTGGACACGACTGAAGCAACTTAGCAGAAGCAGCAGCAGCAGCAGCAGCAGCAGCAGCAGCAGCAGCAGTGCCTGGGAAAAGAGCAGTCATCATCTAGGGAGGGGCCCCAGGGTTGGTAGGAGCAGAGTTGCGCTGATAAATGTTCAACAACGTGCACACTTGGAGGGAGAAAAGCCCTGATTTGTAATGTTTGCCAATTACTGTGGTGAAAATACTCCCACAGTGACTGGATTCAAGCTATCAACATGATGTCATTGAACATGGATTTGGGAAGACATATGCACAAACAATTCTCTTGAGCCAATGTGAGCACTGCCCTGGTCTTGCAGTCAAGATTAGGAGTTTTGTTCTTGGAAAGAGACTGGCCAGAGGCTAAAAAGAGCAGAAGACTGGCACTGGGAACCAAAGGGTACAGGGGTGGAGAAAGCTATGGTGCCAGGGGCAACCTGGGAGACCAATCAGTGGGCAGTGCTGGAAAGAGAGTAAAGCTGAAATGCCAGCAGATAGAAGATGAGTGATGCTGCTTAAGTCACATGGCCTCTACTAGGACTGGCTTGGAAATCTGTTGGCCGATTTGATGTCTGCAGAGGCAGGAGGAAATGAGTGGGTTATATGGAGGTGGGTCGTGGAGAGATGCTGATGTCTGATCTTTAATAGCAGATCTTAGCGTAGTTCTTCCTCTGTGTCAGGCCCCGTGCAAGCATTTTATATGTATCGATTCATTTGATCCTTGAAACCAACCCAGTGAGGTAGATTATTCTTCTTCTCACAGCTTTACAGATAAGGAGAATGAGATACAGACAGATAAAGTAACTGTCTTATGTCACATGGCAATCTGGCTCCAGTCTGCTCTGAACCACTATGTTGTATTGCCTCTAGCTCTATTTCCCTAATGGAATCTTCTGGAAGTAGACCTCTTGCCTAGGTCCATAGTACCCTACAGAGCTCTCTGACCTGGCCTGCTACTTATAAAATGCTCCCTCTCACCCATTTCCCTACAACTTGCCTGTCAAACAGGGTAGCTGCTCCTGGTCGACCCCTGGGCTTATGGCTGCCCACATACAGCAGACTCAGCTCCCAGATTTATTCTTTGTGACAATGGGACCTGTGCTGGTGTGTGTGTGTGTGTGTGTGTGTGTGTGTGTGTGTGTGTGTTTTGAAGTGAGGGGTGGCTAAGTGTGGTTTGTCTTTGGAAGACGGAGGCACCTCTGTCCCAGAGGAGAAAAGTAGAGGAAGGAAAGAGGGAGGATGGAAAAAGGAAGAGAGAGAAATAAGAGGAGGAGGGAGTGATGCCTCCAAGCCTGGACTTGGCAGAAGTTGGCCTCTAAGCATCTCTGTGACCCCTGTTCACATTCGTGGCAGCATGAGGTGTGACTCACTGAAGTGTAAACAGGAAAAGAGGATATGGGCTTCTGTGGGTGGCTTGTGGAATTAGTGGGTCATTCACAGCATGTATGTATACATCTGTGCCATAGACCCGCTCACACACCCACATTCAAAATAGAGACTATAGCCGAGAGTGATCCACTGAGCGCATTTGTGAGATGCAGTGACTGTGTGTGAGAAACATTGACGTCCTTGACTCCTGGAATTTCCCTGGACCTCTGGAAAAACCCCAGCAGAGAGGCTTGCTAGGGGTTCAAGGGAAGCTCTCCAAGGGGGCCAAGAGGGTCAGACGGGCTTGAGCAGGGGCTTTCCTCTGAGATGAAGTCACCGGCCCTCTTTCCATCCCTATTAGATACAAATCCTCAGCCTCCCGTGAATGCTTGGAGGATGGTGAGGCATTTCCTTTGAGACTTACTCTGTGACGGGGAGACACAGACAGCTGAGGAAAAGCTGGTGAAGATGCATCTGCGGTGAGCACCTCTCCCGCCCTGGGGTGTCGCTGTCACCGCTAGTGGTCTCAGAAGTACTCACAAAGCCTCATCTCTCCCAAGTGTGCGGTATAAAGAGCAAGGGCTCTGCAGTCTACTGAGATGGAGGCTTTAATCCTTGCTCCATTTTCAGGAACTTGCACCAGCTCCCTCCCATCACTGAGCCTCACTTTCTTCTATAAAATCAGAATACCATCCATCCTACAGAACAGTTTAGAAGAAGAAAGGAGCTCACAGGTGTGAATGCAGCTGGTATAGTCCTTGGCATGGTCACTTCCTCTTTCCCCTTCTCTATAAGCAAACACTGAGAGCAACTGCCTCTTAGCTCGAGAATCTGTGCATCCAGAAGCTCTCTGTTTCGGGGCAAGGAGGACCAAGTGGAGTTCTCTCTCCCACACTTGAGCTTTTGCTGACCTCTCCTTGACTTACCTGTCAATGGATGGATGATAGGCCCTGGGCTTGCTGGGTAAGCAAAAGCCCTCCTCATTTGCACCCACTGGCTCAGATTAACCCAACATCTCTTGTCCACACACCTAGAGAGATTTCTCTGGGCACAGATAAGCCCTCTTTTGACCTTCTGGCAATGTGGTGGTTTCAAAAGATATATTCAGAATTTTACACCCTGGAAATCTTTACATTTCATCCCATAAGTCTAGATAGTATACATATGAAAGCAAGACTCCATAGAGAAGGACGATTTGGAAACCCCAGGGGCTCTTCTAGTCCCCATTCCTCCTCCAAGCTCACTGACACCAGGGCCCTTTAGTCTAATATCTTACAGGGAATTTGATGATTTTTTTTTTAAGTCAGGCTTAAGGATGGGTCAGGTGGCTGGTTGGGAACACTCAGGGGCCCTCCATGGAGCTAAGGTGGAAGTGGCTGGTGCTTCCCTAAAGGAGAAGTGGAGGGGGATGTGTCTAAGGGATGAGCCAGGAGGCATTTGGGGAGCCTCAGAAGAAAAAGTCCCAGTGAGCCCCAGGGTCCTGCACCCTGCCTCTGCCATTCAACATCTGGATGACTGTGGGCCTCGATTTCCCTATCTGAAACATGAAAGGTCCAGGATTTTGTACATATCAAATGAGTGGGTGCAAGGGAAGCGTTTTGCAGACCATGAACACCATACACATTGTGGACAAAGGCAGGAAAAAGATACTGCTGAGCCCCTGCTCTGGACCCCCTTTGTGCTGGGTATGCAGTTAAACACATCAGGCCCCTCATTGGATTTCCTTTCCATCTTTGTGCTCTCCAATCGTCTAGCACTGGATGTGGCAGAACACAGGTCCTCCAGCAGTGATTCATGACCAAATATGCAATCTCACTGGCCTCCTCACAATAATCCATTTAGTGATTATTACTAGCCCCATTTTCCAGAGTCATGAAGAGAGGCCCAGGGAGGTGAATATGTTCACCCAAGGTCACACAAGCAGTAGTAGCTGAGAAGACATGTCTCTGTGACACAAGTCCCTTCTCTTCCCATTGCACCCCTTGGCCTCTTTCACAGCTCACCCTCTCTGATGTTTCTCTGACCAGCTCTCTGGCTGCTGGGAAGAGCCCTGAATGAACCAGCAGAGCCCAGCAGGCAGAAAGTGGCAAGAAGTGTGAGTGACAAAGGTGCAAGCTGTTCCTGGCTTGAGCTAGACATCACTCATGGCTTGCACTGGATCCCAGCTGCTCCACTGCCCACAAGTGACCTTGGATTTCTAAGCCTGCTAACACTGAGCAGGATTGCCTCCAAAGAACATGCAAAATGGGGGACTAAGGGGCGGGGGTTGTTAGGAGAGGGGGAAGTATGGGAAAGGGTAACTGCTAAGAATATCAAAGAGAGGTTTCTTGACTTGGTTACCCTCTGTAGCTAAGGATTCTTGCTCTCAGAAAGTTCTTCCTGGTGTCTCTGAGTTCTTGTTATCTAGTCCATTCTATCTAGTTTTGTTTCTTTTTTTTTTAATTTAGATAATACTTTATTAGTTTCTGTGTTTTGTTTCCTTTTATACAAACAATTTCTCACTGTGCTTTAGCCAGCATACTCCTTATACTCAAGACAAAGATGAAGAGAGCTTACCACCAACTCTACCCAAGGAAATCAACAAGAGGGGTCCAGACCCATTGCCTAAAGGAGCCTCAGTTCAAAGAGCCTGGCTCAACTTCTGGCTCTGCCAGTTACTGCCTGTAAAACTTTGGATGTGTTACTTATTCATTCTGTGCCAGTTTCCTCACATACAGTAAGGGCTATCAACCCCTCCATCGGTGCCTGACAGAGAGTTGGCTCTCCATAAACAGAATCGTACTCTATTTGATAATATCAGTCTGCATCTCAAAGGCACGGTGCTCATTGGTTCACACCTTCCCTGGGCCAGCTCCTTAGCCTTCAGGTTGCCTGGGCTCAGATTTTTCTGTCTATATCCAGCCCTGAGCTCCAGGCTACAGTTGTGTCTGAGCAGTCCTGGGAGGCCCACCCCATCTGGAGAGTGGCCAGTGCCTGCTCAGTATCTCCTTGGGGTCTTCGATCTTTCTCAGTGGCCACCTGCCTTCCACAGCTTGCTCAGCCACTCTCAGAGTTTCTTTGAAAGCTTCCATGATTCTTTTTCAGCCAGAGACCCAAGTCAACAGGTCTCCAATGCTCAAAAGCCAGGTCACTCCACCCAGCTCTGTATTGACATTTGCATTTCCAAAGCCCAATTTACATTATAATTATTCTTTCTAGCCAGGCGGAGGTGGGGGGCCGGAGGGGGTGGGAAACTCCACACAGCTTTAGGGGAGGACTTTTGGCCAGCTACAGCAATAACTGGCAATCACATGCCCCCAGCCTCATGCCCCCAAGCACTTGGTTTTTTTCTCAGTGTCTTAGAGTGACCTCACATGGCCACAGCTTTTCTTCTGTTCCTACTCTTTCCCCAGGTAGCCATACTGTCTTGCTGCTCTTCAGACCCTTCACTAAGTTCTCTAAGAGAAGTGGCCAACCTCACCTCACAGCCTTTTCCCCAACCCAAAATCTCATTCCTGACTCCAGTCAAGTGGAATATAAAGAACATAACTTTCTGTTCTTCAGTTCAGCAAAACCGAAAAAAAAACTGTGATCAGTGCCAGCAAGTTTGCAGTGAGATGGGCAATGTCACATACTACCAATGGGAGTGTCAACTGATACAGCCTTTGTGGTGGGCAATTTGGAAATATCAAGAGTTGTATACACTTTGACAAGTACATACTTTGAACCAATAATTTCCCTGACAGGTATCTATACTAAAGAAATATTTACAAATTTGGGTTACAGTGTATATAAAAGCTATTCATAAACAATAGGAATAAGCTAATTTAGAAAATGGACTAAATGGAATTATATACAATCTATAAGGATGTTTGGAAGAATATATAAAAATGTGGAAAATGCTCACACTATAAATAAGGTAAAACATTCAAAATACCATTTCATATATATAGTACAATCCTGATTATTTTTGTAAACTATAAATATTCAAATAAAAAGACTAAGAGAGTTAACGACTAAGCATTGTTAGTAGCTTCTGACTCAGGTGGTGTGATTGTAGTCGATTATAATAACATTAAAATAGCACTTATGATGAGTCAGGAACTTTTCTTTCAGCACTTTTTACATAGATTTAAATATAATTACTCCTTACAACTACCCTCCAAGAGAAACACTATATAATCCCCATTTTACAGATGAAGAGACTGAGGTTCAGAGAGGGCTTGCCCCATGACACACAGTAATTTTCTGCTCTGTACTTGTCATCATTTTCTGGATTCCCCACTCTGAATACTTGCGGCTTTTGTAATCAGAATACAAATGCACAGGGATTTTAAGAACAATTTAAGTGCATTGCTGGGTCACAAAAGCTCCTCAGTTCATTGGAGACAGTTTTACTGTGCAGTCTGTATCGACCATGGTACTCCTGGGGAACAGAGCTCTGGCCCTTGTCATCTCTTTGTCAGCCTGTCTGGGTATAGCTACCCACTCAGGGCCTGCCCTGCCCCTGTTTGATGAACCTCCTGGCTAATGGCCTACCTCCACACTTCCTGGACTTTGCCTCTTACACGGAAGGCCCACATTGCTAGCTCCTTTCTGGACATGTGCCTCCACAATCTATCCCTGGAATGGCAGAGTATGGCAGTGGTTGTGCTTTCCCCATCAGCCCCATCTCAGAGACATAGCAAAGGGTGAGGGCAGAGGAGGACATTTGTCCTCAGGCATTTGTCTCTGGGGGTTCCACAAAGACTCTAGTTTTTCCTTTCTAACAGAGAGGGGCAGCTTAAAGGGAGAGAGGCAGAACACTTTCCATTGGCGCCTGGCACTTCTGACTCTGGAAAGGACACCATTCTGTCTTTTCCCAGCCTAGATCAGTTTCCCGCTGCTTCACTACTGCTTACACAGGACGCCAACACTTCTTGGGTCACACCTGGCTGCAAGCAGAGTTCAAATAGAAATGGAAGTTCTCTGGAGGGGAGGAGTGACTGGCACATCTCCATTCTTCCTATGCCCTCTCTAACTCCTGGCCACTGTCTCAAACGCAGTTGTGGGACAGCATGAGGAGGCCAGCCTGTAACATACAGAGAGAAGGAAGAGGGGATCGGGCGCCTTGAGATCTGCAGGCTGGAGCGAGACCATAAGAGCCTGGTTTAGGCATCTCTGCTCGGCAGCCTTCCAGAGGTTTAAGAGTTTGAGTTGTTTGGGAAAAACAATCAATAGGAAACCTGGGATCTGGTCCTAGCTTCTCCTCTCACTCTCTGTGGGAAAGCAAAGCCCTTTCCTTTTTTGAGCCATAGAATCCTTCTCTGGAATATGGCAGCAAGAATACCCATCTCACTGGGCTATCCTAAGAATCAAGAGGCACCTACACTGTGATGAAACAGCATCTTGAGTCATGAAAAACAGTGTGGAACCACATGCACCTTAGGAAGCCAAGAGATTTTCCCTCTCTCCAAGGCTCCTTAGCTATATAACCTTGAAAGTTGCATACCTTTGAACAACCCAATGAAAGCAAGGAACCCACTTCCTGTAAAAGCTCACAAAACATGGCACATCATTTCAAGAAGTCCTTCAACATCATGGGTGCCTTTCATAGGCCACCTGTAGGCTAAGAAGCCCTGGCCTGTGTCAGCGGTTAACCCCTTTTCTAGCTTGCCTCTGCTCACACACCTCCAGGGAGGGGAACTCACTCCCCTATAAGCAACCAATCCAGCTTTGCAGAGCTCTGACTTTCCTTCTGCTCAGTTAAAACCTGCCTCCCTGGAGCATTTTTTAGAGACTTCTCTGCCCAAAAAATCTGAGAAATGCCTGGGGCCAGATGTGTGCAGGCTCTGGGCTATCTGGGCAGGAGGGCCGGGGTTTCCTCCAGTCCAAGCCAGACCAAGCTACTTTTCTGCTGCTGCTGCTCCCAGGGGAGGATGCTGGATTTTCTGCCTCATAAAGTTGTCCTCCAAGTCAGTGTGGAGCCAGTGTGTGGCCAGGCCCTGGCAGCCAGCTGGTCTGCTCAATGTCTACAGAAGAAGGAGGTGGCTGGGGCAGCCTGACAAGCCTTCTTCCTCCAGGATGAAACACTCTCAAAAGTGGCATTTAAGGCACCCTCCTACCCCAGCAACTCCCCTCTGTCATCTCCCCAGGATGGGACAATATCCCCATGAGAGCTCAGAAGCCAAATTGGAATGCTGATAGTAGCTACCTCATAGAGATGCAGGGAGTGTTACATGAAGTGATGAATGTACAAAGCCTGGACTGTACGGAAGAGCAGTTCCCTTCTTTCTTCTGTCCCTGCTCCCCATTCAGAAGCAACTGGAATAGTCATGGATTGAGTATTTACTGGCCCGTGTTCTGGGCATGTTAGATCTTGATAAGAACCCCATCAATAAGTTCAACTTGATTTCCCAGTTCACACAGCTGGCACTGGGTAATGAGGGATTTGAACCCAAGTCTGGCTTCCTCAAGCCCACATGTTGCCTTGCATCATGCTGCCTGCCAAGGAGGGAGGGTGATACCCTCCCATGTAAAGCAGCCTCTCCTTTAAGGTTCTTAAGGGCCGGGCCTGACTCTTAGGGCCTGCTGGGCAATGACTGGACCAATGTGTTTAGAGTAAACAAGAGGGCCCCTTCTGGCTTCACTGGGAGGAAGCAAATGGCCTGAGCATTCAGGTAGGCAGGAGAGGCCCGTGAAAGGAGAAGCTTGTTCAGCTCAGATGAAGAGAGACCTACTTCGTGGGTGGCCAGATGGGACCTCTGGCAGCCTGCACTGAGGGGAGGCACAGGGTGGAGTACCACATCAGCCTGGGAAAGAAGGTGCTGTTGAGCTGGAGTAAGGTTTGCTTGAGGCCCCTGGGTGACTGGGCAGTGCAGGAGCTGGGGCTCCCTGTGCCTGGTGGGGCTGCCCTCTGAAGTGCCCTCCATCAGCTTTAGCCTCCCTTGGTGCTTGCTCAGCGCCCAGCTCAGCTCCAGGGAAGGCATTCCTATGCCTTGGATGGCAGAGCTGGCAGACTGTTGCCATGACGCCAGGAGACTAAGAAGAGGAACAGGAGAGAGGTGGCCTGGGGGTTGTTACTGAAGAAAGGTACTTCCTGGGTCCTCTGATGTCCAATCTGAGAGGAAGTTACAGTTCAGGGCTCATGGCTAGCGATAGAAGCTAGGGCCTTCCTTAGCCCACCCAGAGCCAATCTCCTGGGGGGGTGGTGTGTGTGTGTATGTGCCTCTGTGTGCGGGGACACAGAAACCCCGGGGACCATCTGTGTGTATGGATATATGCGTATGTGTACAATCATGTCAGTACGCAGAGGCCTGGAAGGGCGGGGGTCTTGTATGTGTGTGTGTGTATCTTGTGAATGTTTCTTAAACAGTAAGGAGGGGAGGGACAAAGACAAAAGCCCTAAATGACTCTGGCTTTCAGAGGAGCCAGCCCGGTGTGGTGGGTGTGAGTGGGCCAGCCAGGGGCCTGATTGGAAACAGACTTGGCAAGGAGGGGCTGTAAATGCTTTTTTGCTGCCTGTCCTGAGAAATTTATGTCACACCCACTCCATCATCCTGGCGGGGGCAGCCTCTCCTAGCTGCCTGTGGTTCTGAACCTTTCAGTGCAACCGGCAACCACCATGGGGTTCTCTGAGCTTCTTCAGGCCCAGCCTGGAGTGGACCCCACCCCATAATGCCTTGAGGCTGGCAGGGATGAGCTATGGGTGGGTGAGGAGAAGGAGGCAAGAACTTGACCTCCAAATGTCCTTCTATCGCACAAAGCCTGGATGGATGTGTGTGAAGGGCAGACATTAGGATGGTGGTGCAAGGAGGGGAAGGCAGGAGAGGGACTGTGGTCTATTTCCAATATCGTTCCTGCCTTCTCCTCCTCTTAATGAGGAACAGAGACCCAGGACAAACAGAAAAGAGCAAGGGAATCCCTAAAGTAGGATTTGAAGAGCTTTGGGGATACAGATGGAAACTGAAGGCCAGGAAGGGGAAGAGACTTGCCCAAGGTCACACACTGAGGGAGCCAGTGGCAGTCTCCAGCCATCCTGCTGTATGTGGCCTCTCTCCCTATCTCCCAGCTGGAGAAACCTCTTAACCTAGAATTAAGCCCTATCTTTTTCTTATCATGTTACTCCATCCTTATAATCCTCGCCTGGTTTCCTTTTGTTCTTACAATAAACACAAGACCCTTGGAAGTGGATTGTAGGGTCTGCTCTGGGAAAATCCCTGCATACCCCTCCATCCACATCCTTTACCAAGTTCTCTCCTGCCACTGGGCCTTTGCACATGCTGTGCCCTCTGATTGGGATAATTGTCTTTCCCCTTGTCTGTTTCCTTCCCACTTCTACTCCAGCACACAGCTCAAGTGTCTCTTCCTCAGGGAAACCTCACATGTTTCCCAATGTTTCACTCTCCAGGCACTGGGAACCTATCTTCTGCAGCACTTCTCACTATTGCCATTTTACTTTTGTTGTGTTCTTTGTGATTAATGCCACTTCCTCACCATACTCCATGAGGACAGGGACCACAGCTGCTTTTGCTCACCGAGGCTGCCCTAGTGCTCAGCATAAGCCTGACAAATAACCACGTGACAAGGACATCAGGAACTAATGCTTGAGGCTTACCATGGGCCAGGCAGTCTTCCAACTGCTTTACTCGGAGCAGCACATTTAATCTTCACAAACTCTGTGAGGTAGTTACTATCATTATCCCCATTATACAGATGAGGAAAGTGGGGGCACAGAGAAGTTAAAAAACTAGACCAAGTTCACACAGTAAGTAGCACAGAGAATTTGAACCCAGGGAGCCTGTATCCTTAACTGCTCTCACTGTAACTACTTACTTATAAATATTTGTTCACTACCAACTTTTGTTTGTCTCTCCCACTCCAACTGTATGGGGAGATGCCAGTCCCTGAGCACTTCCCTGGATCTTTGGGTGGGCTCTGGGCCCTCCCCAGGACTCCTGCCACCTGCCTATAGTCACTCCTGGCCTGCAGCCCCTTTCCTAATCTCCCAATCGCCACCACTAGCATCTGTCCACTCCCTTGGATGACATGAGAAGGTTCTAGGGCTGGGCAATGCCTCTGAGTTTCAAGCAGCACTTTTTTACTCTGAATCACTCATTCTGGTCATTCTGTCTTAGAGTTCCCCCACCCACTCTAATCTACTCAGGCCTCTGTTTTTCCTTCTGTAAAATAGAATTAGTTACCGTACTACAGGGTAGCACTGAGCATTCATTGAGTTTGTCTGTGTGTGTTTGATAACTGCCAAGCAGAAGACTCATACTAGTTATCACTTGTACTGTTATTAATAAGCAGTTACAACATAAACTGAAACTCTTTTCATGGATTCGAGCTCCTGGAGCCCAGTGGGGACTGGAGAAGGAAAGTAACACATGGGACTAACCGTGGGTGTTCAGTGTGCCCCGCTTCCCAACACTTGTCTGCCACCCTTCCCCTCTCGCCTGCCTTCTCAGCCCCGACACATGCAGGACAGGCTTTGGGCTGGTTAAGAACCCCAATCCTTGTGTCAGAAAGGGGGTGAAGCTCTGTCCCCCACTCTTCCCCTCCCTGTCAGCCACCAATGCGTCTTGCTGTTTCTCGCCAGGCCAAGGGCAGGGAATGCAAGGCTCCTCCCAGCTTCCCAGGGCCCATGAGCCCCGCCCCCTCACCACCATGGCATCTTGAACAGAGCTGAGTCTATGGCTCTTGGTGGGGGGTGGCTGTGGGATGGGAGGCACAGAGAGAGGAGGGTTACAAAAGCTGTGCCTTGCTTTCCCAGTGGCCTCCTGGGGGCCAACAAATTCACAGAGCCATAGCCAGGGCAGGGGGATGGGAGTGGGAGAGAGCCAGCGTGTTTTCATTTTGCTCTGTTTGTTTTCTGTTTAGATCAACTGCTCAGTTCTGGTTTGGGCCTTTGAGGGCTGATGGGGTTTGGCAGGTAAGGATTTCTGGGGCCACCCATCTCTGCCTTCCACAGGGCTGTGGGCTCAGCTTCCCCAGCCCCTGCAGAAGTAGGAAGTCCAGCCACTACTTGCTTGCCAGCCTCATTCTTTCCATTTTCTCCATTTCTCTCTCTTTCTTTCATTTTTACTTTTGTTCTTTCTCTTTCTGTATGTCTCTATTTCCTTCCTCCCCTCTTTCCTTCTCCCTTCCTCTCATCTGGCTCTTGGAGTTTGTCCCTGTCCCTTTTCTGCCTCTCTGTGCCTCTTTAATTCAGTAATTCTTTCTATCTTGCCACCATTCTCCTTTTTTCTCTATTTCTCCTCTTTCCTCTTTCTCAGAAAGAGAGAAGGAAATTAAGTCTTGGGCATTAGGAGGTCTGAGTTCTGGCCCAACTTTCTCCCGTTCGTTCTCTCTGAGTGAACTTTAGCAAGTCCTTTCCTATCCCTGGGCCTCAGTTTCTCCATCTGCAGACTGAAGGCTGTAACTTATGTGCCCTCCAAGAACTAAGCTAGAAAATTTGGTGAGTATTTACTTTGTGTGGGGGAATAGGAGGAAGTGGATGGGTCAAATTCTTTCTTCAGTGAGCAGGAGCTCAAAACAGTCTGGACTGGCGGTCAGTGTAGCATCTCCTTGAAGAGTGAGGGATTATGGGAAAGGGCAGAGATATAGGAGACACCCATCACTGGTGCCAAAACTGAATCCAAAGAATCTAAAGAACAGAGCTGGGGCCTGGGGTCTGGAAACAAAGAGGCGCTGCTCCAACGATGGCAGACCACAGGACTAAAGAACAGAGTACCTAGTCTTCCTTCTCGGCCTGCCATCTGCTTTCCACATGGCCCTAGATCAGGCCAAAGTCTTGTTGGCCCCCATCTTTGAGCCTGCTTCTCTTCTCATCAGGACATTTGTACAATGCCTTCTAGTGAATTAAGAGTAAAGGAGTTGGAGCTAAGGAGTGCCACACATTTCTGCATTGCCTCCTCTGGTCCCACGAGCACCTTTGCCTTCATACTGACGAAACCAAACTTCTCCTCCACACGACCCCACAACTCCTCCTTCTCCGGGGTTCCTTTGGGCAGTGAATGGATGGCTGTCTTCCCAGAAGCCTTGCTTTGAGGGCCTTGGTCTGAGGTCTTGCTTCCCCAGCATGCCCCAGAGCCCACGCCCCTCCAGGTCATGTGGGCTTTGTCTCTATGTGGCGCTCCTGCCCTCTCCACTGCCACTTGGTGCTGTCACCACCTTTCCTGCCCAGACCCCTGCCACAGCTTCCTTCTACTCTCTCGGTCTTCTGTCTCTCCACCTCCAACTCAGCCTCCACACAGCTTCCCAGTGACCCCAATGTTTAGACCTGGAGATAACTTCAAGATTTTGGCTATTAGCAAAAAGACTGTTATAAACATTCATGTACATGCACTTTGGTAAATGAATTGCTGGGTCATAGGATAAGCCTATGTTTGGTAGATGCTGCCTCAGTTTTCCAGGGTGTTTATATCAATTTATGCTCCCCTCCAGCGATGCAGGATAGTTTTAGCTGTCCCTCATCTTCACCAAGGGTTGGCCATTTCCATTTTCTTTCATTTTATCCGTTCTGGTTGGTGTACAGTAGCATCTCATTATGATCTTATTTTGCACTTTCCTTTTGACTCATTAAATTGAACACCTTTTCATGTTTATTGACCACCTTGAAAGTCTTTACTTTGTGAAGTGTCTGTCAAACTCCCTGTCACATTTTTCTATTGAGTTGCTTAATCTATTCGTATTGAGTCCTTTATCAGATATACTTGTTGGAAATACTTTCTCTCTTTCTGTGAATATTCTTTTCACCCTCTTAACACAATCTTTGGATGGATGGAAATTCTTTATTCTTATATAGACCAAATTATCAGTTCTTTCCTTCATGGATAGGATTTTTCCATCTTATTTAAGAAATCTTTGTCTACTCCAAGCGTACCAAGTTGTTACCCTACATTTTCGTCTTAAAGCTTTATTGTTTTGCATTGCACATTTCTATCTACAATCCATCTGGAACTGATTTGTGTATGTGATGTGAGGTAGGGGTCAAGATAAATTTTTTTCCACGTGACTATTGAACTGATCCGGTACCATGTTTTTTTCGTTTGTTTGTTTATTTGTTTCCAATGTACTACAGTGTCATTCTGGTCATAAATTAGGTGATTGTGTATGTGTGGGTCTGGTTGGGAATTTTCTATTCTTCCCATTTGTCAGTTTCTATGTCCTTATGCCAATATCACAATGTCTTACTTACTATAAATTTCTAGGTCTTGATACCTGTAGAATCCTCCAGCTATGTTCTCCTCCTTCAGGATTACCTAGGTTATTCTTGGCCCTTTGCATTCACATCTGAAATTTAGGACTAATCTGTCAGTTTCCATCACCCCCCCCCAAAAAAATGTTTGTTTGGATTTTAAATGAGATCACATTGACTCTATAATTAATTTGGGAAGAATTGACTTCTTTATAATATTGAGTTTTCTAATTTGTGAATATAGTTTATCCCTTAATTTATCAATATTTAAGTCTTCTTTAATTTCTTTACACAATATATTTTTAGTTTTCTGTGTACAGGCTTTTCTACATCATTTATTAGATTTATTCCTAAATATTTTATGTTTATATTTTTACAAATGGTAAGGTTTTTAAAACTTTCTCTTTCTATTTTCTGCTGACATATAGAAATAAATGGGCTTCCCTGGTGGTTCAGATGGCTGGTAATGCAAGAGATCTGGGTTCGATCCCTGGGTCAGGAAGATCCCTTGGAGAATGAAATGGCAACTCCAGTATTCTTGCCTGGAGAATTCCATGAACAGAGGAGTCTGGTCAGCTACAGTTCGTAGGGTCTCAGAGTTGGTCATGACTGAGTGACTGAGTGTGAACCATGAACTTCCAGATGTTCAAGCTGGTTTTAGAAGAGGCAGAGGAACCAGAGATCAAATTGCCAACATCTGCTGGATCATCAAAAAAGCAAGAGAGTTCCAGAAAAACATCTCTTTCTGCCTTATTGACTATGCCAAAGCCTTTGACTGTGTGGATCACAATAAACTGTGGAAACTTCTGAAAGAGATGGGAATACCAGACCACCTGACCTGCATCTTGAGAAATCTGTATGCAGGTCAGGAAGCAACCGTTAGAACTGGACATGGAACAACAGACTGGTTCCAAACAGGAATAGGAGTACGTCAAGGCTGTATATTGTCACCCTGCTTATTTAATTTCTATGCAGACTACATCATGAGAAACGCTGGGCTGGAGGAAGCACAAGCTGGAATCAAGATTGCTGGGAGAAATATCAATAATCTCAGATATGCAGATAACACCACCCTTATGGCAGAAAGTGAAGAGGAACTAAAAAGCCTCTTGATGAAAGTGAAAGAGGAGAGTGAAAAAGTTGGCTTAAAGCTCAACATTCAGAAAACGAAGATCATGGCATCTGGTCCCATTGCTTTATGGCAAATAGATGGGGAAACAGTGGAAACAGTGTCAGACTTTATTTTGGGGGGGCTCCAAAATCACTGCAGATGGTGATTGCAGCCATGAAATTAAAAGACGCTTACTCCTTGGAAGGAAAATTATGACCAACCTAGATAGCATATTGAAAAGCAGATATATTACCTTGCCAACAAAGGTCCATCTAGTCAAGGCTATGGTTTTTCCAGTGGTCATGTATGGATGTGAGAGTTGGACTGTGAAGAAAGCTGAGTGCTGAAGAATTGATGCTTTTGAACTGTGGTGTTGGAGAAGACTCTTGAGAGTCCCTTGGACTGCAAGGAGGTCCAACCAGTCCATCCTGAAGGAGATCAGTCCTGGGTGTTCATTGGAAGGACTGATGCTAAAGCTGAAACTCCAGTACTTTGGCCACCTCATGTGAAGAATTGACTCATTGGAAAAGTCTCTGATGCTGGGAGGGATTGCGGGCAGGAGGAGAAGGGGACGACAGAGGATGAGATGGCTGGATGGCATCACTGACTCGATGGACATGAGTTTGAGTGAACTCTGGGAGTTGTTGATGGACAGGGAGGCCTGGTGTGCTGTGATTCATGGGGTCGCAAAGAGTTGTACACTACTGAGCAGCTGAACTGACTGAACTAAACTGAGTGACTGACACACTTAGAAATAAAATTGATCTTTTTGATATTGACTTTATAACCAGTAATGCTTCTATATTAACTTATGAATTTTAATCATTTGTCTATAGATTCTTCTGGATCTTCTATATACACAACCATATCAAATGCAAATAATGGCAATTTTCCTTCTTCCTTTTAAATCCAATTTTTTTTTTTTTTTGCTTGCCTGACTGCACTGACTAGGATTTCCAGTACAACATGGAATAGTAACGGTGAGAGTGAGATTCTTGTCTCACATCTATTCTCAGTGTATGAAAGCTTGCAATATTTCACCATTAAGTATGTTGTTTGCTGAAGGTTTTGATAGATGCCCTTTATCAGGTCAAGGAATCTCCCTTTTATTCTTAGTGTGCCAAGAGTTTTATCATGAATGGGGTGTTGAATTCTATAAAACACTTTATGCATCTATCATAATTCTACTCCCTTTTCCTCTTTAGGTAAACTATAAGGATTCATTTTTGATTGGTAAACCACTCTTAAATTCCCAGAATAAAACTCATTTGGTAACCAACACGATACTGTAAAGCCAAAACAAAACAAACAAACAAAAAACCTCATTTTGGTCACAATGAATTATTTTTTTAATATATTACTGAATTTCATTAGCTAATTTCTTAAAGTAAACTTTTTAAATTTCGTGACCATTGTAGATTTACATGCAGCTGTAAGAACTAATATAGGGAGGTCCTATGTAGTGACTAAACAACAACAAAAATGTACCCATTACCCAGTTTCTCCCAATGAAAATATCTTACAAAACTATGGTACAATATCACCAGCAGGATAGTGACATTGATACAGTCAAGATAGAAAAGATTTCCATCATCACAGGGATCCCTCTTGTTGCCCTTTCATAGCTATGCCCACCTCTTTCCCAATCCATCTCCTCTTTGACCCCTGCCAACCACTCATATCCATTACAGTAATGGAGTCATAAAGTATATAACCATGAGATTGGCTTTTTCACTCAGCAAAATCCTGTGGAGATTTATCCAAGTTGTTGTGTGTTTCAGTTATGTGTTCCTTTTTGTTGCTGAGTAGTGTTCCATGATGTGGATGTACCACAGTTTGTTTATCCACTCACCCATTGAAGGACCTCTGTGCCATTTCCAATTTGGAGCTATTAGAAAGAAAGCTGCTATAAATATTCATGTACACATTTTTGTGTAAACCTTAATTTTAAATTCTCTTATATAAATGTCTAAGTATGCAATTACTAGGTCATATGGTACTTGTATGTTTAGTTTTATAAAAATTGCCAAACTGTTTTGAAGAGTGGCTGAGCCACTTTATAGCCCCACCAGCAATGTATAAATGATCTGGTTTCTCTATACCCTCTTTAGTATTTGGTATTGTTACTTCTTTTTTCACCATTGGATAGCTATGTAGTGATAGCTCATTGTGGTTTTAATTTGCATTAATTTGCATTAATGATGTTGACTAACTTTTCATGTGTTCATTTGCCATCTGTATATCTTCTTTGGTGAAATATCTCTTCATGTCTTTTGTCCGTTTCCTAATTGGATTGTTTCTTTTGTTTTGTCTTGTTTTGTTTTACTGTTGAGTCTTAAGAGTTCTTTACATATTCTACATGCAAGGCCTATGTCAAAGTCATGGTTTACAAATATTTTCTCTCAGTTTGTAGCTTGTCCTTTCATTAATTTCTTTATAGAACACAAGTACTTGATTTGATGAAATCAAACATCCATTTTTTTTCTTTTATGGATGGTTTGTATTTAAGAATTCTTCATCAATAATTAAGTTCTGAGGACTTTCTCCCATGTTTTCTTCCCAACGATCTGTAGTGTTGTTTTATATTTAAATCTATGATTCTATAGACAAAAATTTGGTCAATTTTTGCATAACATGTGAAGTTTAGTCTAAGGTTTATCTTTTTGCCTGTGAATAGTCTGATTGTTCCAGCATCATCTGTTGAAAAGGTGATCTTTCCTTTACTGAGATACTTCTGCACCTTTGTCGAAAAAATTAGTTGGGTATATTTGGTGCAGATCTGTTTCTGAGTTCTCTGTTTTTCTTCCACTGTTCTGTATATCTCTTCTTCTGCCAATATCACATAGTCTTGATTATAGTAGCTATATGATAAGCTTGAAAATCAGGTAGAGTTATTCCTCACACTATATCTACTTCTTTTGCCCTTCCATATAAGTTTTAGAATAATCTTGTCTATATCTATTAAAATAGCTTGCTGGAATTTTGATAAGAATAGCATTAAGTCTATATATCAATTTGGAGAAAATTGGCATCTTTATGTTCAGTCTTCCAATCCATGAATACCAGTGTATCTCTTTATTTGTTTATATCTTCTTTGATTTCTTTTATTAGCATTTAAAACTTTTCAAGGTACAACTCCTGCACATGTTTTGTTACATTTACACCTAATTATTTCTTTCTTATTTTTGGAGAGACTATAAATGGGTTGCATTTAAAATTTGAGTGTTCACATGTTCATTGCCAGTATATAGAAATATAATTGATTTTTTGTATGTTTATCTTGCATCCTGTGAGTTTGATGAACTTACTTATTAGTTCTAGAGTCCTTGGGATTTTCTATGTAGACAATCATATCATCTGCAAATGAGAACCATTTTATTTCTTCCCTTCCAATATGTATGTCTTTTCTTTTTTCTTTTACTTTCTATTCTCTGTTTACTTCTTTCCTTATTACACTGACTAGAACTCCATCACTATTTTGAGTAAGAGTAGACCTCCTTGCCTTGTTCTCAATCTAGGCTTAAAAACATTCTTTAATGATCTTTCATCATTAAATATGTCAGCTGTAGAATTTTGTAGATGGTCTTTACCAAGCTGAAGAAGTTTACTCTCTTCTCAATATTTGAGTGCTTTTTTTAAATGAAAGGATGTTAGATTGGGTAGAATGTTTTTTCTATACCAATAAATCATTGATTTTCCTTTCTTTTTTAGCCTATTGACATAGTAGATTAAATTCACTGATTTCCAAGCATTGAACCAGCCTTGCATTCCTGAAATAAACCCTACTTGGTCATGGGGTATGCTTCTTTTTATGTATTAGTGAATTTTATTTTTTGATATTTTGTTGAGAATTTTTCTATTTTTATGAAGAATGTTGGTCTCGATTTCCTTTTTGTGTACTCTCTTCATCCAGTTTTTGTGTCAGGGCAATGCTGGATTCATAGAATGAATTGGAAAGTCTCTGCTCCTCTTTATTTTTCTGGAAGAGATTAGAATTTGTGTTTATTATTCTTTAAACTTTTGGTAGAATTTTCCAGTGGAAACATATGGCCCTCAACATTTCTTTGGAGGGATGTTTTTAATTACAAATTCAAGTTCTTTGATAAATATCCAAATTATCTGCTTCATACTAGATGAGTTGTGGTGGTTTCTACTTCCTGAGGAATTAATCCATTTCATCTAAGCTGTGAAGTCTGTATGTGTAGAGTTGTTCATGCTGCTGCTGCTAAGTCGCTTCAGTCATGTCCGACTCTGTGCGACCCCATAGACGGCAGCCCACCAGGCTCCCCAGTCCCTGGGATTCTCCAGGCAAGAATACTGGAGTAGGGTGCCATTGCCTTCTCCAGAGTTGTTCATAGTGTTCCATTATTGTCCTCTTGATGTCTGCAAGGTCTGTATTGATATCCTTTCTTTCATTCCTGATATTGGTAATGTGTATCTTTTCTCTCTTTTCTTTGTCAATCTTGCCAGATATTTGTCAATTTAATTGAACTTTTCAAAGAACTATGTCTTTGTTTCATTGATTTTTCACCCTTGCTGTCCTGGTACATATGTGTCACTTGGTCATGATGCATTATTCTTTTAATACATTTTTATACCATTTCATAATATTTTGGTTTTAGATTTTTTTTTTCATCCATGTTTATAAGAAAGACTAAGCTGAAATGTTCTTTTCTTACTATGTTTTTACCTATTTTTGGTATCAAGATTTGTCTAGGTTTTTTTTTTTTTTTTTTGATAGCCTCATAAAAAGAGTTGGGAAGCTTTCCTGCTTTTTGTGTTCTCTGGAAGGATTTGTGTAATATTGATTTTACCGGACACACAGAATTTTGTGCACTTATGTATGTTTAGGGGCAAATAGTTTCATCTCTATGCATGGAGCTAGGTGGAGCATGGTAACATATTTTTGATCCTTTACCATGTGTCAGACACCATGCTGGAATTTTACATTCATTATCTCATTGTTTCCTTATAAAAATCTGACTCAACAACAATTTTTATACTTGCCTCTGAAATCAGAAAACTGAGATTCATTGACTTGCCTAAAATCATACAGATGTGGGATTCAAAGCTAAATCTTATTTGTTGACCTCTTACTACTGCAGTCTAAGCACTGTGCCCTGGGATGGTCATCTGCTGCAGCACTGAATCTTTCCAATAGCTCAGTGAAAATCATCCTGTTTCTCACTATAGAGATGAACATGTGGAAGTTCAGAGAAGTTGAGAAACTTGACCAGGCTAAACATCTAGGATGTGATCAAGCTGGGCCCCAAGGTGATATGTTGCCATTCTGCAGCCAGAGACGGTGTTCTTTGTGCTGCTGTGCCCGGAATGTTCCTCTCAGGGCAACAAGCATATCCCTATGTGTTAGTGACTGCCACCATTGTTAGCAGCTCAGGGAAAAGGAGGGGCACATTGGGCAGGACAGCTGCTGACCCCAGGTTCCAGGTGCAGCAATGAATCAAAGCTGAAGATAGAGCTGGGGAGCTAGGCTGCTGGGCAGCTGGAAGAAAAGGACTACAGAAACTGCCCCCTGAGACTGTGACACTGGAAGGTGGCTTGGCAGATGCCCACATGGACCAGGAGACGGGGTAACAGGTAGGAAGGTGGTTGGGGGCTAGAAGATCTGGACTCTGGTAGGTCACAGTGCCACCCTTCTAGGCTAGGGCTGGCTGGACTAAATTTCCTTCATTTCTGCAAAGCCTAAACCTAAGCCACTACTAGCTCCTAGGAAAGAGGAGAGAGTGGAGGAGAAAAGAGAGATGCCCTGACACCCTAGCCACAGCCAGAGGTACAGGGATCAAGTCTAGCCTTGAAAATATGGCAGAGAACAGATGGTCCGTACAGATCACTTGGTCCATTCACCCCACTGTTTAGGAGGAAACCAAGGCCCAGAGAAATGAGGATGAAGTGATTTATTTATCCAAGGCCACACATAACCCTAAACAACCACCTGGAGGAGAGCAAGGGCCCAGACTGACGGGTGGGGCAAGTAGGGTGTATGTGTGTGTGTGTGTATGTGTTGAGCTTCCTTCTATACTGTGGTAGAGACAGCACAAATTATGAAGCCTGACTCCTCCGTGTGTTAACTTGTGATTCTAGAAGCAAGTTACTAGAATGTTCTGGGCCTCAGTTTCTTCACTTGTAGTAACTACCTCTTAGTGTTGCATACAGATAAAATAAGTTTATATATATATATATATATATATATATATATATACACACACATATATAACACTTAGAAGTGTGTCTAGCACATCAGAAGCATACAGAAGTGCTATTGCTATTACTGGAGGCCCTTGGATGGGGTAGAAAGTACAGGGCTCAAGAGTCAGCCTGCCTGTATTCCTTTCCGGACTGCCCCCATGGACTGTGTGGCTTTAGGCAAATTTCTTCTTTCTGTGTGTGTCAACAGCCTTGTTCGCAATATGTGTAATATGGAACTGGTGAGAGACTCTCATTTCCAGGATTGTTGGGGAATCTGGTGCTTTGACTTGGACAGATCACCAGGTTCACCAAAGGCCTTGGAGAAAAGGTGGCTCTTATATCTGCTGTGGGTCATTCTCTGGGTTTCTGCCCCACACCCTTCAGGCTGGGTACCAGAGCTAGGCGAGAGCCCCAATCCTTCAAGTTTCAGGCCCTGCAGCATCTTTGCTCCTGCCCTCAGGGCAAGTTGCTGACTTGACAACTTCCTTTCTCCTCCTAGGACTCGGGGCTAAGGGAGCTTTGAGGGCCATGCCCCTGGAGGCCCCAGTCCCCCGCCGATGGCCATAGGAAGTGGAAAGATGGGGCCTTGTTGCAGAAGATCTCCATCTAGTCTGGCAGGGACTACTTGCCTCAAAGCCTCTTCTCCATCTAACCCTGTTCTGGGGCTCAGTGGAGCTGAAGCGGCCAGTTAGAAAGACAATCAGAGATTCACAGGCCTAAACAGAGACCACTCCCTGTCCCCAAACAATTTAATTCAGGGGAGAGGACTCACAGAGCTAGAAATAATAAGGAATGTGGACAAGGCAACATAGCAATGATTACCATTCTATAGAGTCAGAAGCTGTGTCTCAGAAACATTAAATGCAGAGTGAAGATCACAACCCAGATTTCCTAAATGTTGTCCTTTCGGGAACCAAAGTAGGTCAGAGCTAGAACAGATACTACTTTAGGGAATATTTGAGCTTAATCCCATTTCATAGGTAAATAACACTGAGGCCCAGAGAGAGAAAGAGACTTGCCCAAGATTCAAAAGGTGTTAGTGGCAGGGGTGGGACCCAAACCCAGGGCTCCTGATCCCTTGACCAGGGCTCTTTCCATGCCCCACAGCTGCAGAGGGAGTGGCAGTGGGCCCGAAAGCTTCAGTGGTGGAGGGTATGAGAGGGAGGACCCCAAGCAGTGTACCGGGGTGCTTTCACCCCCCATGCCACCAGAAGTGCTGTCTTCCCACCACCCTGGTGCTCTGAGACCCCTGTCTCACTTACCTCACCAGCTCCCTGCAGAAGACATCACTGAGCCTTAAAGAGGGTCAGAGACCTGAGTTCCAAGCTGTGTGTTCTCTCTCTGGGCTTCTGCTTCACCAACTTTCAAAGAGTAAGTGTAGAGTGTGGGGCAGGAAAGGACTGGTTGAGTCCCAGCATTTAAATTAGCTGTAGAGCTGGGGCAAATCCCCATGCCCAGGCCCTTCCCCAAACTCATGAATTCACAATCTCAGGGGTGGGCCTTAGGCTTGAGTGGCAGGTTTAATTCGCCTGGAGATTCAAATGAGCAGTGTGCTGGAGGGGATCTCCAAGGGCTCCTCTACCTGACTTCTGCTGAGATTCCATGACCAACACAGGGTGTCTTGGGTTGCAGGGAGGCAGTAGCCCTGACGGCTCCTCTCCCACAGCCCTCACAGTGAGCATGCCAGCCCAAACTATAGGCCATTTTCCCAGGGTTAGAAAATTGCTTTGGGGTTTCCGGCACTGTCTGCATTCCTCCTGGGATGCCGCTCCTGTGGTAGGAGTTTGCCTGTCCACACCCCTCCGCCTCCTCTCCCCCTGACCCCCTACCCCCTCCCTGGGCTGGCTGACTCCATGTGGCAGAGAAACAGTGCAGGCTCTGGAACCACAAGAAGCTTAGGGTGAAGGCCCTGCTTCACCATGAAGAGCTTTAGAGCCTCAAACAAATCATTTCACCTCCCTAAGCCTCAGCTTTCTCATTTCTAAAATAGGGATAGTAACAATACTTGGCTCACATTTCATTTATTCAGCTCAGAGTCCTGCTCCAAGGAGTGTTCCATGAATTGTGATGACCTGATGCTCCAGGGGAAGCCCAGCCCCTAGCTCCCTCAGAGGAACCCAGGGCAAACTGCTCTGCTCTCATTTCCAAGACTCAGCACTCAGGGAGTGGAAACTGTGCCTTCTGCATTTGGTTCTTTCTAGTTCACGAGGCATGTCCTCTTCTGCACTCTTGTATGGCCTTCCCAGCAAGACCATGAGAGAGGAATTATAATCTCCACCTTATAGGGGATGAAGATGGAACTCAGAAAGAGTCAGACATTTGCCCCCTAGTCACCCACTTCAGAATTGGTAGTGCTGAGATTTGAGCTCAGGGCTATCTGACTCCAGAGCTCAGAATGTATCATTACTATCTTAACCTGGCAAGAGCAGGGGAAGTTCTGCTCCACTGGGCAAGGCCTACATTGACATTGAGCCACTTCAATATGGGTGTAAATGCCCATTGAAGGTGACTTGGAAATCTAAGGGCCAGACAGTCAAATGTCAGACACACATACACACATACACATACAGAGAGTAGGGTGGAAGTCGATGACAATTATCGCATAATTACTGCCAGCAAAGTTAAAACAGATGCTCCACAACAACCACCATGGAAGGAGGTTGAAAGTGAAAGTCACTCAGTCGTGTCTGACTCTTTGTGACCTCATGAACTGTACCTCACCAGGCTCCTCTGCCCATGGGGATTCTCCAGGCAAGAATACTGGAGTGGGTTGCCATGCCACTCCAGTGGGTTGGATCTCCCCAACGGGTATCGAACCCAGGTCTCCTGCATTGCAAGCAGATTGTATACCATCTGAGCTACCAGGGAAGCCCAAGAATACTGGAAAGGGTAGCTCATCCCTTCTCCAGGGGATCTTCCTGACCCAGGAATCATACCAGGGTCTCCTGCATTGCAGGCAGATTCTTTACCAGCTGACCTACCAGAGAAGGAGGTTGGCAAGTTGATATTTGATGAGAAGAATGGTAATGGAAACAATAAATGAGCCCACCACACCCTGAGTGTTCTGACAGCTCCTTACACACACACACACACACACACACACACACACACACGTGTGAGTGCAATAATAAAGCTAGCTATAATCAGTCCTTGTTTGTGTATAGCTTTACAACATACGCAAAAGAGTTTTCTCAAGTGTATTACCTCATTTCCTCCGACAATGTATTCATTCAACAAATATTTATTGAGCACCTACTATGTGCCAAACACTGTTCTAGGTGCTTGAGATACATCAGTGAACAAAATAGGTATGTGAAGATCTCTTTCCTTAAGGATCCTATAATCTAATGAGAAGGGCAAAAGGTAAAGATAAAATATATCATATGGTTGATGGTGATAAGTGCTGTGGAGGAAAAAAAGTAAAGCAGGAGGAAAGAAGGTCAGGGTATCTGAGGGTGAAGTTGCAAATTTAGCCACCATGGCCAAAAAAGTCACACTCAGAAAGCAACATTTGAGAAAGCTCTGAAGGAAATAGGGAAGTGAATCACACAGATGTCTGTGGACAGACGATTCTAGGCAGACAGAATAGTCCATACAAAGGATCTGAGTCGGTTGTGTGTCAGAAAGCTTTGAGGAAATGCAAAGAAGCCAGTGCAGCTAGACTTGAATAAGCAAAGGGCAGCATATGAAGGCAGAAAGATAAGGAAGGACCAGATTGCAGAGCAATTTTGGCCACGATGATGACTTTGGCTTTACTTGTAGAGAGGTGGGGAGACTTGGGGCCTGATTCGGGCTTCACTGGCTCCCTCAAGCTTAGATCCTTCAGGTGCAGAGAATGGGCTGTGAGGACAAGGACCTTTAGGGTGATCTACAGGGTGGAGATGGTAGAAATGGTGGAAAGTGGTTGGATTTAGGATATATTCTAAAGACAGAGACAAGAGGCTTTGCTGACAGATGGGATGTAGGAGACTGAAGAAAACAAGGAGTCAGGGGGTAGCTCACATGGCATGAAGCCCACATGTCTCCACCTCTGCTGTCACCACTTTGGTCTGAGGCTCCAGCACCTCTCGCTGGGACCTTGGCAATGGCTTCCTCACTGGGGCTCCTTCTCCCAGTCCTGCCCCCTACAAGTTACTCCCCATCCAGCAGCCAGAAGGCTCCTTTTAAAATGTAAATCAGGCCATGTCACTTTCCTCCTTAAAACCCTCCTGCGGTTTCCCAAGACACTTAGAAAAATGTCCAAGGCCCAGATGAGCTGGCTCCTGCCTGCTTTTCCAATAATTACTGATCTTTCCTGCCTCTACCCCTAGGCCCTGCTCTGCTCCAACCTGCTCTGCTCTTCCATAAACTCCCAAGCTCATTCCCACCTTGGGACCTTTGCATCTGCTGTTTTCACTGCCTGGAATGTTCTTTCTCCTCTCATTCTTCAAATCTCAGCTGAGATGTCACCTCCTAGGAAAGATCACACCCTGCACCATCACTTTATCTAAATTAAATTTGCCATTCTGGGTTTTCTCTCTCATAGCCCCTTTCTTTAAAAAAAAAAAAAAAAAAAAAAAAAAAAAAAACTCCCTTCCTAGCACATTCCATGGATGATATATTGATTTGCAAGACTTTTGTCTCCTTCGCTAGACTGTCAGTTCCCCAGGAGCAAGGGCAGGACCATGCAGACTTGGTCACCCCTGTATCTTGATGCTTGGTTCTAAGACAGGCACACAGCATTAGTGAGTGTGTGTGTGTGTGTGTGTGTGTGTGTGTCTGTGTGTGTGTGTGTGTGTGTAGCAAGGCATTAAGTGATTTACAGGCATATGTTCATTTAATGGGGGCTTCCCAGGTGACTCAGTGGGTAAAGAAACTCCTGCAATGCAGGAGACACAGAAGATGTGAGTTTGATCCCTGGGTTGGGAAGGTCCCCTGGAGAAGGGCATGGCAACCCACTCCAGTGTTCTTGCCTGGACTATCCCACAGACAGAGAAGTCTGGTGGGCTACAGTCCACAGGGCCGCAAAGAGTCATACACAACTGAAGCAACTGAGCATGCCTGCACACTCATTTAATACTTACAATAAGTCTGTGAAATAGGTATTGCTATTATCCCATTTTATAGGTGAGGAAACTGAGGCACAAGAGATATCACAAGGTTTACAAATGGTAGAGCCAAGATTTAAACTCATGTCTATTTGACCTGTATGTACCCTTCATCACAAACACAGTGGGTGCGGTCTGGAAATTTTTTTTTTTAATAAAGGATCAAAAATATTAAAAAGTTAGGCTTAAACTTAGGTACATCAGAAGTGAAATCTACATTTGACCTCCACTTCTTAAACCGACATAAGAGTGCCCCATATTATTTTGATGTGAGATTGTTCAAAGAATGTATCTCTGGAGCTGAGCAGATCTAGTCTCAAACCCCTGTCCCACTGGTTAGTATGTGATCTCAAGCAAGTCACTTCAGATCTGTGAACCACTGTTTGGTCACAGAAGAACTGCACAAAAAAGATCTTCAAGACCAAGATAATCTCGATGGTGTGACCACTCACCTAGAGCCAGACATACTGGAATTTGAAGTCAAGTGGGCCTTAGAAAGCATCACTACGAACAAAGCTAGTGGAGGTGATGGAATTCCAGTGGAGCTATTTCAAACCCTGAAAGATGATGCTGTGAAAGTGCTGCACTCAATATGCCAGCAAATTTGGAAAACTCAGCAGTGGCCACAGGACTGGAAAAGGTCAGTTTTCATTCCAATCCCAAAGAAAGGCAATGCCAAAGAATGCTCAAACTACTGCACAATGCACTCATCTCACAGTCTAGTAAAGTAATGCTCAAAATTCTCAAAGCCAGGCTTCAGCAATATGTGAACCGTGAATTTCCAGATGTTCAAGCTGGTTTTAGAAAAGGCAGAGGAACCAGAGATCAAATTGCCAACATCTGCTGGATCATTGAAAAAGCAAGACAGTTCCAGAAAAAACTTCTATTTCTGCTTTATTGACTATGCCAAAGCCTTTGACTGTGTGGATCACAATAAACTATGGAAAATTCTGAAAGAGATGGGAATACCAGAGCACCTGACCTGCCTCTTGAGAAACTTGTACACAGGTCAGGAAGCAGCAGTTAGAACTGGACATGGAACAACAGACTGGTTCCAAATAGGAAATAGGAGTACGTCAAGGCTGTATATTGTCACCTGCTTATTGAACTTCTATGCAGAGTACATCATGAGAAACGCTGGGCTGGAGGAAGCACAAGCTGGAATCAAGATTGCTGGGAGAAACATCAATAACCTCAGATCTGCAGATGACACCACCCTTATGGCAGAAAGTGAAGAAGAACTGAAGAGCCTCTTGATGAAAGTGAAAGAGGAGAGTGAAAAAGTTGGCTTAAAGCTCAACATTCAGAAAACGAAGATGATGTCGTCTGGTCCCATCACTTCATGGCAAATAGATGGGGAAACAGTGGAAACAGTGTCAGAGTTTTGTTTTTTTTTTTTTTCTGGGCTCCAAAATCACTGCAGATGGTGACTGCAGCCATGAAATTAAAAGACGCTTGCTCCTTGGAAGAAAAGTTATGCCCAACCTAAAAGCAAAGACATTACTTTCCCAATAAAGGTCCATCTAGTAAAAGCTATGTTTTTTTCAGTAGTCATGTATGGATGTGAGAGTTGGACTATAAAGAAAGCTGAGTGCCGATGATTTGATACCTTTGAACTGTGGTGTTAGAGGAGACTCTTGAGAGTCCCTTGGACTGCAAGGAGATCCAACCAGCCCATCCTCAAGGAAATCAATCCTGAATATTCATTGGAAGGACTGATGCTGAAGCTGAATCTCTAATACTTTAGCCATCTGATGTGAAGAACTGACTCATTTGAAAAGACCCTGATGCTGGGAAAGATTGAAGGTGGGAGGAAAGGGGGACAATGGAGGATGAGATGGTTGGATGGCATCACCGATTCAATGGACATGAGTTTGAGTAAGCTCCAGGACCTGGTAATGGACAGAGAGGCCTGGCATGCTGTGGTCCATGGGGTGCCAAAGAGTCAGACACGACTGAGTGACTGAACTGAATTGATCGTTAATCTCAATCTATCCTGCTGGAGTTTCCTTCACCCATCTAACTTGTTCCTCTGTTCATCCACCCATCCATCAATCCATTCATCAATACTGATGAAGTCTGCTGTTGTATACCAGGCCCATTAACTCCAGAAGAAAGTGGGATATTAACAAAGATTGGAGTCTAAGGTTCAAATAGCATTTGAGATCTCTATCAAGTCCCATGTGACCACTAGGAGTGTGGACCTAGTGCTGCCTATTGGGTGGAGGCAAGCAAGCTGACCTGCGGGTTGTGGCATGCACTCTTTTTAAGGACTGTAATTATGTTGGCTCCCCTTCTTGATCCCAGTGCCTCACATAAGGTAAATTCTGACTATTTTCTCACCTGCTCCTATGCTATGAAGGTTCTTGAATATAATTTGAACTTTAGCCTGTAGGTCACATAGTTTCAAGCAAGGGTATGACAAGATCATATTTGCTTTATAGAATGACTTTTCTGATCCACAGTGTCTACTGAGTCACAAGGTGCAGAACTGAAAGCAGAGAAGACAGTGAGGAGACAGCTGTACTAGTATCCATGAGGGAAGATGGACCACTGACCTCAGGTAGCAGCAGTGCAAGTAGAGACAAGTAAATGATTCGCAAAGTGTTTAAGAGGTAGACAGACTTCATGGTGGTCGTTGAATGGACCTGTGGGTGAGGAAGAGAGAGATGTACAATATGGCGCCTAATTTTCTGATTTGGACAACTGAGGATCACTCCAGATGCCTCACTGTGGAGGCCTGGGACAGGAGAGTGAGAGAAAAGTCAGTGGTCTTGACCTTAAGACCAAGCAGCTTTCTTGGTATTTGCCTCTATTATTGGCAAATATTTTTCTTTTTGTGGGGCTACAACCCCTCTGTTCTGTCCTGCTCAGCCACAGAGGTAATGGTATGTTGACAGGTCCAGTTGCTAACACACCTTCATTTAAAGGGGCTCATTGGCCCCTTGGTAACTTGGAAAATTCTCACTCTGAAAGTCTCTTCTTTCCTCTTTTTCTCTCCATATTTTTCTCTTTTTTCTCTCTTCTTCTCTTCCTCTACTTCTCATTCTGTTCTCTCTTACACACAGATATCCTCACATCCTTCCTTATACCTACTTACATATACAACCTTCAGAAGACATCTGAATGCTTATGTGTAACTGTCTCTGTGTGTGTATGCACAGGAATGGAGGATGGGAAGGAATGGAAGCATTAAGTGCAAACTTTTAAAAAATGTTTATTTCAGACCATACTCTTACTTAAGGGCCAAAGAGGAAGCCCATGGAAAACAAGTTGTCTGGAGCCAATGAGAAGCTCATCTACTCATCCGACAAACACTTCCAGGGGGTCTCTTCAATGCCTAATCTAGGTTGGACCAGTCTGTAAAAATTATAGAAGTGAGTAAGACAGACAACCACGTCCCCAAACTGCCAGGATGTGATCAGAGAGGTCACTGTGGAGGGAGTTACCAGTTGCCTGCCTGGATGGCAAATTCAGAAAGACTTTACAAAGGAGGTGCACTTTGAAATGGGCATTGCAGGGTGAGTAGAAGTTCATCATGCTGATAAGAATGTAAAGACATTCTAGGTAGAAGGAGCAGCATCATAGGCAGAGACCTGGAATCGTGGGACAAAATAGCAAGTAGTTCATTGAGATTGAGTAGTAGACTACAAGTGGGAGAAAGTAGTTGGAGGTGGAAGCTGGAGAAGGTTTGGCTCTTAATGGCACATGAGCAAATTTCAATGGTAGGCAGTTAATTAATACAGCAACCTTGGAAGGCCCGTCTGCAGCTTCCATAAACATTTCAGGTACCCGACCTTTTGACACAGCAGTTTTAGATCTCAGTGTCTGCCTCGTAGAAACACTTGACACTGGGATAACAGCATTTTAACAGCATAAAATAAAATGTATAAAACTATGAATAGCCACCAATAGGGAACTGGTTAAATAATATATTTGTTCATCCCCATCCCTACTAAGGAATATCATGAGACAGTTGTAATAAAAAAAAGTAGATCTCTTGAGGATAGAACAAGAGTAAATAACATTTTAAAAACTGCAGCAGAGTGCACTGATAGACATCTATATGTTGCCTAGCTCTATCAACTGACAGAGCCTAAAACCAATGACATCACATTAGCAATGAGAATACCTAGTAACTAAATCTTTCTAACACTAATCATTCAATAAAAGGCGCCAGCCCTCCTTGGAGAAATGGCTGAATGAGACCTGGAGTGGGGAAAGTTCAAGATAAGCCTGAACCATTTTATGGTGCCAGAAAATAAGGAAGTATCTGGAAAAGAGTGTGGGCTAGATAGAACTCAAAAGCCAAGCTAAAGGAGGTCCTAATAGCCAAAGTGAGAAAAACTTGAGCAGAAAATAAATAATGATGGTGCTGGAATTTATATATATTTAAGTTTTAGAGTAGGTCTAAATTTACAGAAAAGGTGCAAAGATAATGCAGAAAGTTCCTATATACCCCATATCCAGTTTCTCTTATTAACATCTCACATGAGTGTGGTTCATTTGTAACAATGAATAGAGAAACATGGATACATTATTATTAACTAAGGTCTATAGTTTTTTACTTAATGACTTTTATCTGTTTCCATTGCCCCATCTAGGATCCACATTACATTTAGCTCTTATGTCCCCTTAGGATTCTCTTGTCTGTGACAATTTCTCAGACTTCCCTTGCTATTGATGACTTTGACAGATTTGAGAAGCATTGGCTGAGTATTTTGTAGAATGTCCCCCAGTTTGGATTTGAAAAAGCATGATGATTGTCTCATGATTCAAGTGGGGGATGGGTGTAAGGAGGACTATCACAGAGGTGAAAAACCCTTCTCAACACATATCATTGATGTACTCTCTCTACCTGGTTGAGGGAGTGTTTATCAGTTTTCTCCATATTACTTTTTCCCATTTCCACACTGTTCCCTGTGGAAAGAAGTCACTACACACAACACATAATTAAGGAGAGGGGAGTAATACTCTACCTTCCTGAACAAGGAGATGATATTGGATTTTAACTCATAGAATAAATGAAATATCCATTGGTTCATATTAACACTAATAAATAAATGAAGGAGAAGGGACAGATTTTCATTACAGTAAAATCCCAATTAAATGTAGAAAGAAAGACGGCTATAGAACATGACTATAATTATTAATAGGATGGCATCACAGTAATAAATGTTGATACACCAACAGATGCTACAATCAATAAACAAATGTGGAGTGCTTGAGGAGAAATGAGATTTTCAGAGTCTCCAAATCTTCCCAAGGTATTTGTCAACTACATATCAAAAGGAAATATAGTAACTTTAAGGAAAGCCAGCAGACAACAACTTAATCAAATGATCAAAGTAAATATCACCAGTAATGAGGCATATGGACATCACACACCTCTTGGAATGATGTGCCAAGAAGGACCCAACTTGTATCTGTGGTGTATAACCTCACTCTAGTCATGAGAAAACTTCAGGCAAACTGAAGCTGAGGGATGGTCTATAAAACACCTGACTAGTACCCTTCACAAGGGTCAAGATCATGAAAGATGAACAGACTGAGAAACTGTCACAGATTGGAGGACACTAAAGAGAAACAGCAACTCAAAACAATGTAGGGTTCTGGATAGGATCCTGAAACAGAATTTTTAAAAGAAGACATTAGTGGGAAAACTGGTAAAACTCAAAGAAGATGTGTAGTTTCCTTAATAGTATGACACCAAGGTTCATTTCTTGGTTTTGATCATTGTTCTAAGGTTATATAAGATGTTAATATCAGGGGAAGCTAGGTGAGGGGTATACAGGAGTTCTCTGTTCTATTTTATTCAACTTTTCTCTAAGTCTAAAATTAGTTCAAACTAAAAGATTTTAAAAGTTGGAGCATAAAAGATTGAGGGCAGATACCTGGAAGGACTCTAGTGGCAGAAACATGAGATGTTTCCGTGGATTTTTCAAGGGTGCATGTCTCAGACAGTTAAAGAAAAGAGCCAGGGAAGAGGCCTAGGAATTGCACCATTCGATTCTCAGTGATCCTGAGAATGTTCTGGGCCCCTTAGGGTCTGGGATTAGGAGACCTCCTCTCTGCAGGGCCATCCTTCCAAAGATATGCTCACCATAGCGGCCTAGAGTCAGCTGAGCTATGTCTCTGGAGCAAACTCTAGGCTCCATTTCACGAGTTGGAACCACAAACCCCCTTTCTTTTTCCAATTTAGTACTGGGAGGGGCAGTCCCATGCACACCCTCTGTCTTCCTGGGATTTCCACCCTGGAGGGCGGGGTGGCCGAAGAGAGGCTGACATAGTTGGGGGAAGGCTTGGTCAGCAGCAGAGTCAGCCTCCAGAGAGAGGGCGGCTCAGACAGTGGTTAGCTCCGGAACGGGGTTTAGCAGAGGGAAGGGGAAAGGGAGGGGACTCTCCTTCTCAAGGGGCCCTTTCATGTTGGAATCAGCCAGCATGAATGCTGGCGGCCCAGGAGCCCAGCCGGGGGAAATGTGAGAGCCCCCTTATCTCCCCTCTTGTCACAGCTCCGTCTGCGGTTCCCAGCCGGCCAGCAAAGATGCATTAGGAGAAGTGTCGGTGGTAGGAGAGTGTTCCCATCAAGACCTTGGGCTGGGTCCACTCGGTTGGGGGTGGGGGAGGGGCTGGAGAAAGCAGGTTCCAGGCCTTCCTGGCTCTGCAGATGGAGGTTTCCTGGAGCGCCCCACATCTTGGAGCAGGGAGAGGCTGAGGACTGGGCAGGAATTGGAACAAAGGCCTCTGGTGCCTCTTCTGACAACATTCCCTCACCCACTCAGGGGGTGCAGCCCCCTGCTCACACACCTGCAGGAACCAGGCGCTTGCTGCCTCGTGGAAGAGCCTGAGAGTCATCCTGTTGGTTCCACCCCTGGATTTAGTTCATGTTTCTGGGCAGGAAACCTGGGGCACTTGACCAAGGAGGCTACGGCCCCACCTTCCCCGGTACACTCTCAGCCCAGGAGTGACCCCTGCTGTCCAGACAACCTTGGAGGCCGAGGACAGAGCCTGCCAAGCTTCCCCGTTGCTTGTACTGGGTGGCCCTCCCGGCCCCTTTCCAAAGCTACAATCTTGTGTTTTTTCTGAGATGGGCTGTGAGGTTCTTTGTAAATCTACCACTGCAGGAGGGAGGTGGGTGAGGCCAACATCTGGACCATGGGGGCATTGTTGGTCCCCGCAGCTGGAGCTGTCAGCAGCCAGTGTTTCCAGACACCATCTGCCCATGCAAGTTTCTGGCCCCCAACACGTTCCCACTGTCCAAGACTCCAAGTCTCCTCCCCACAACTGCACGGGGTCTTGAGAGAGCCCAGTCTGGCCAGAGTGGAGGTCCTCCCAGCAGCCTCTGCTGCCCAGGAGAGGGAACGGGGAAGAACTGCAGGGCTCCTGCAGAGATGCTGGTATATGGAAAGCAGGATGACACAAGGGAATGGGTGTGAGGAGTCCCCGGAGACAGCTTGATGCCGAGAGGGCACAGGCCTGGAGACCCTGGGATTCTCCCAGCATCTGCTGGGAGACCTTGGGTCAGTCTGTTTCTCTGTCTCCTCAAGTGTCAAAATGGAGTGAATCCCCTAGCACCCTACTGATAATCAACTGCTTCACCCTATTGTGCTCTTTATTGCCTGTATTTACTTCACAGCAGGCATCACCCTCTGAGATGCTCTGTCACCTCCACTAGGATACTGTCTCTACAACCAAGGCTCTGATCACCACCGTTGCACCCTGGGCTCAGCAGTGGCAAGGTGGTCCCCGGGGTCTACTCAGCTCTGGGCACTATCATTCCACTTGCCCCAAATGAGGTTCTGGGCTCCAGGGAGCGAGGAGTCTCTACCTGGGAGTGGCAGGTGCCTAACGAAGGAGGATTTGCTCCTGGAGCTGTAGAAGAGTGGAGAGGGCTCGGCTGCAGGGTGGGAAAGGCTAGACTGAGGCCCCGAGGGAGTGGGCACAGGCCTGAGATGGCCACCAGGGTGAAAGACTCTGATTCGGCCCACCTTAGTGACAGGCCCCAGAGGGCAGGGACCAGGTTTGATTCCTTCAGGCATCCTCAGAACCAAGTTCAGGACACAGCAGGGCAAAGGGACTCAGGCAGCATTTGTTGGTTGGAGACAATTGATGATTCAGCATTTTGCACCTGTCTTGGAACCTCTCAGCTTTACTTCTGTGACTTCTCGATACCTTCTTAAGTGGGCCCTGCCATTTCCCACAGGCTGACTGTGCTTTATGCATCACCCCCTTGCACCCTCACAGCAATGGGGTAGGTACTATATTATTATCCTTACTCTACAAATGAGGTGACAGAAACTCAAGAAAGGTTTAGTGACTTACCCGGAGTCACACAACCAGAAAATTACAGAGCTAGGATTTGAACCCAGACCTGTGCTCTCCTCTTAACCCTGTTGCCTTCTGTAAGTGCTTCAGTTCAGTTCAGTTCAGTCGCTCAGTCGTCTCCGACTCTTTGCGACCCCATGAATCGCAGCACGCCAGGCCTCCCTGTCCATCACCAACTCCCGGAGTTCACCTAAACTCATGTCCATTGAGTCGGTGATGCCATCCAGCCATCTCATCCTCTGTCGTCCCCTTCTCCTCCTGCCCCCAATCCCTCCCAGCATCAGAGACTTTTCCAGTGAGTCAACTCTTCGCATCAGGTGGCCAAAGTATTGGAGTTTCAGCTTTAGCATCAATCCTTCCAATGAACACCCAGGGCTGATCTCCTTTAGGATGGACTGGTTGGATCTCCTTGCAGCCCAAGGGACTCTCAAGAGTCTTCTCCAACACCACAGTTCAAAAGCATCAATTCTTCGGTGCTCAGCTTTCTTCACAGTCCTACTCTCACATCCATACATGACCACTGGAAAAACCATAGCCTTGGCTAGATGGACCTTTGTTGGCAAAGTAATGTCTCTGCTTTTGAATATACTATCTAGGTTGATCATAACTTTCCTTCCAAGGAGTAAGCGTCTTTTAATTTCATGGCTGCAATCACCATCTGCAGTGATTTTGGAGCCCCCCAAAATAACGTCTGTCACTGTTTCCACTGTTTCCCCATCTATTTGCCATGAAGTGATGGGACCAGATGACATCATCTTCGTTTTCTGAATGTTGAGCTTTAAGCCAACTTTTTCACTCTCCTCTTTCACTTTCATCAAGAGGCTTTTTAGTTCCTCTTCCCTTTCTGCCATAAGGGTGGTGTCATCTGCATATCTGAGGTTATTGATATTTCTCCCGGCAATCTTGATTCCAGTTTGTGCTTCTTCCAGCCCAGTGTTTCTCATGATGTACTCTGCATGGAAGTTAAATAAGCAGGTGACAATATACAGCCTTGACGTACTCCTTTTCCTATTTGGAACCAGTCTGTTGTTCCATGTCCAGTTCTAACTGTTGCTTCCTGGCCTGCATATAGGTTTCTCAAGAGGCAGGTCAGGTGGTCCGGTATTCCCATCTCTTTCAGAATTTTCCACAGTTTATTGTGATCCATCCAGAAAGGCTTTGGCATAGTCAATAAAGCAGAAATAGATGTTTTTCTGGAACTCTCTTGCTTTTTCGATGATGGACAATTCAAATTGGAACCCTAAGCACTTCTTTTTTTTTATCATCAGAAAAAGAAGTGCTTAGGTTTCCAATTTGAATTGTCCCAGACATGTGGGTTCCATACTCCAGTGTTTACATACAATTTTAGTATCTCTTTGAATCTTCACCCCCAGTCTGTGTGGGGAGCAAGGAGAGTACTATTACCCATTATAGCATTTCACAGACTGGAGATGGGTTTGGAACCACCCAGCCAATGAACGGCATCACTGGAACCTGAGCCCAAGTCAGCCTCATGTTGAAACCTTACCCGTTGCCTTAGACCAGTCTGGGCCTGTGCTCCTGGACCATATTTGATGGCCCAGGGCTCCAGCCCTCCCAGTCTGCATTTAATATCACTGATGCCACAAGCACCCCAGGGACTTAGCACTGGACAGAGCCTGCTCCTTTTACTCCATCCACAAAGCCTTTTCAGATGCTCCACTGGGCCTCCAGTTAAGATGCAGGTGATGGTGGGAGGGTGGGCAGGCTGCCATTAGATAAGCAGAGAAGGCAAACTTTGGTACCCACGGAGTATCCATGCTGTTCTCTGACCAAAGGCTGTGTCTTGATTTTTGTTCAGATCCAAGCTTCTATTCAATGAATATTTATTGAGTGTCCATTATATGCCTGGCAATTCAGGAAAAAATATTTTTTTAAAGAGACAATCACCATTAATTGAACAGTTGCTTTATGGCAAGCAGTGATTTCTCACAGAGTCCTGGAAGGGGTACTAGGAACACCACCTTTGGGTCAGCAAAGCCAAGCTATGGGCTCAGTGTCTCTCAAATAGAAAGTGGCAGAGCTAGTAGAACCCTGAAAATTCTACGTTCTCCCCGTGTCATCTCTCCAAAGGGGAGTGGCCCTCTGGCAAACAAGGATGAGAAGGGGAGCCCAACAAGGGCCCAGATCCTTCCCTGGATGCACACGGGCCTTGGTGGGGGGGTGACGGTGATGATTCCCTGCAACACCCACTCCAGGCTATCTTGGCTTGGGAGCCCTGAGTTTGGCTGAGGTAAGACCTGCTGGGCAGAGTAACCCAGCCCTGAGAGCATGGGAGGGTTCTGCTGGTGCTCCTTCTATGGAGCTGATGGACTCAGGGCCTGTGGATTGCAGCACAGAGGACCAAGAGAGAGCAAAAGGGCAGGATTAGAAATGTTTGTACATTTAGAAAAATTCTAGGTAAGAAATCGCTAGAAAAGTTTTCAAGAGAAAGAACGAAGCCTTTGGCTTTGTGAGTCAAAAGTAGAATGGAGGACATAAGAAATGAGAGATACCAGGGCCACACTCAGCAGAAGGCTAGCGGATAGCAGGGCCAGGCCTCTACCCTTTGTCAGGCAACTTTCACAAACATGGTCTCCCTGTCTTCCCTTCCCTCCCTGCTATCCCTTCCCTCCCTGCCACCTTTTCTTCCTCAATGAGATGGTACCTAGCAGTCCCATTTTACAGAGAGTGAAACTGAGGCCCTAAAACAGGCCTTCAGAGAACCAAAATTGCATAGTTAGGAAATGGGTAGATACAGCCTCTGAGCACTGGTCCATCTTGTCTCAAAGCACATCCTCCAAAGAAGCAAAGAGAGAACAGCCCTGGGTGCTGGCAGCACAAAGATCCCCTGAGCCCAGATATGTGCTCTTGGGGCTGGTGTAGCTTAGCCCCCAGCATCCACCGGAAAGCAGTAGACACACCCTGGGCTAGAAGGGAGTTAGACAGGTCCAGGTCCAAAGCCTTGCCTCCATTCCTTTTACACTTAAGAGAGGTGCAACATCCATGATGAGGGGCATTTCACTAGGCAGAATAGGAATCAGGATTCCAGGCCAAGTGTATAGTCGAGGCATGGGGGCTGGAGAGACCACGGTGGATGTAGAGCGGTGAGACTTCTGCGGCCAGAGCAAGACTGTTGAGAGGGAAGGTGGGAGGCCAGCTGAGTCTCAAGCTGAAAAATAAAAACACACCCAAGATTCTCTAGTCCAGATTCTCCCCCTGGCTCAAACCCCCTGTACAGCAGCCCTTGGCTGTGTGATTAATGTCCACTCCCCTTTTCCCCAGCCATCCTGTAGGATTTCCTGCAGGAAGTCCAAGGGAATCCTTACAGCTCATCCAGCCTGGTGCCAAGGACCAGAGAGGGAAAGTGACTCATGGAAGGGCACACAGCCAGTCAATTGTAACCCTGGCACAGGCTTTTTGTGGATACTCAGTAAATATACATTGGCTTGAAGCTTGCTTCTGAGCAAGCATGCAGACAACTTTTGGTCAGAGAGCTCTATGGTCATTCTGTAACACTTTCTTCTCCAGAGCAACCAGCCCAGCTTCCAAAGCCCCCTTCCAATACTTAGAACAGTGCCTAAACAGGGCACATAGTAGGAGCTCAGTCAGCATTTGTTGAAGGAATAAAAGTTTGGCTGAGCAAATAGTGGGAACTTTATCATGACGTATTCAGCAGTGGTGATCCATGGAAGCCAAAATCCGGCCCAGGCTATGCTCACTGAGCCATGTGCCCATGTGCAGGGCTACAGACACTCAAAGAAAGTGTTACTTGCTAACTTTCACTAAGACAATGTACAGGCTGGTAAGCATGCTGGGGACCTCAGAGGGCCAAAGAGTCAGTCTCTGCTGTAGCCTGCTCTCTTCCAAACAGAGGTACCTTTGGCCATAGTCAACCCAGTCCACTCCCAGAGGGATGCAAGGGTAGAAGGAATGCCTTTACCCTCCTGAACCCCAGCCATCAGTAAAAACAGGATGTCTCCAGGCCACCACGTCCCGCTGCTGACTCATACCCAGTTTCTGGTCAGCTCCTCCCACAGATGTTGCTGCTTGCTCCCTTGCTCACCAACTTATGATACACCAGCCTCTGTGGGCACTCTTTCTCTGACACATCCTCCAACTGTGGACATTTAGTAAGCACTGCCCTCTTGGAACCTTGAACAGTGAGGGAGTAGACATTTTACAGATGGGGAAGCCAAGGCTTGAAGAGGTTAAGTAACTTGGCCAAGGTCAACCAACAAGGACAATCCAACTTGGATTGAAACTGAGATCTGTCTACTCCAAAGCTTGTGCCTTGCCCATTGCTTCCCCTGCCAGACTCTCCCTCTGGATACCTGATGGCAGAGCCTTGCCCATCTTCTCTGCTACAAGCTGTCTATGTCGAGTTGACATCAGAACTTCTGGCCATGTGCTGTTAATACCACCTGTGTAACTCCAGGCAGGAACTCCCACCTGGTCTCTTAGTAGAGGACAGATGGACTTTTGTGTCACCCACTGACCCTGCCACTTAGAGCTATGGCAGGACTTCTGAGAGCAGCTCTGCAGTCAATCCACCCTCCAGCCTGCTCGGGTTGGTGGCAGAGGCTGGGGAGTGTGCTCAGGGGCCAGGCCCTGACTGGGTCAATTCCCATCTCTAGCCTGAGTAGGATTTCCCTGGGAAGGAGGTATCCACAAATCTTGCTCCCTCCCTAGAAGGAATGTCAGCTCTACTTCCGCCCTCGACTTGGCTCAGTGAAGCAGGTGGGCAGACGGGAGGTCTATTGATGAGCTATCTCAGACCCCAGAGCCATGTGGGGCTGGGGCTGCCTGCTTGGTGGCCTGATCTAGTGCTGATACCTCCTGGTGGAAGGGCTGAGATGGAGGAGACTCCACCAAAGATGGAAGCTCCAGGCACAGTCCAGTCGGCACGCTACTCCTCTTCGGCAAGAGCAAGCCAGAGAGTGTTGAAAGAAACTCCAATTCCTTAGAAGTCCAACTGTTCAGACTCTTGGAAGAAATGAAGAAGGCATTACCTATTGAAGGATGGAGAGAGAAAGCCAGTGGCAGGCAGACAGAGTGTACAGGGAATAGAAAGAACGTGAGCTAGAGGATGAGCAAGGGGGACAATGGGCATCGAGACGTCTGGGTGCCAGGCCTGGTTCTGTCACTGAATTGCAATGGACCACAGGACCAGTCACTCCCTCTCTGTAAGTCTGTAAGTCCCACTTGTCAGGCTGTGGGTGCCAGGGGTAGGACTGCTTAGGCCCCTTCCAAAGGCCTGCCAGCACCAACCCTTTCATGTTCTGTGAAAGAGAACTTGCCCTTCCCAGGATGGCTCTGGCAGTGGGTTTTTCTGAAACTCAGAGTAATGAAAAATAGTATAAACCAAACTTTGGAAATTCCAAGTGTGTCTGTAGCTGGGAGAAAGAGGGAGGCAGAGTCATAAATATGTTTGTCTGTGACTCAAAGCCTCTTCGGGGAAAAAATCACAGAGGCAGCACTGACCCCCTCCCCCACCCCAGCTGCCCCCCCAGCTTGACCTTAGTGAGGCTCTGGTTCCTGGCCCCGCCACCACCACCTCTGCTGCTGCAGCCAGCACCCGCTTCCTGTTAACCCTCCCGGAAGGACTGAGCTTGATAAAGCCAAGGCCCCAAGAGCCTTGCTAACTTATCCAGGGACACCCAGGAGTCTTCATGCTAATACTAGCATCCTGACCCGGATGGGGGAAAGTGAAGGGAGAGGGGGAAGGGCAGCCCAGTGCTAACCCTTAATCTGCAGAACCATCCTGCAGGGTAGGCCTTAGGGTACTTGAAACCAGCCCTCAGAGGGGCACCTTTGTTAGTTCAAAGTCACCTCGTTAATAGGTGGTAAAAGTAAGATCTAGGATTCAGATCCAAGGTTTGTGTCACTGCCTAAGGGTCCCATCGTGGCCACAGCATGGATCCTCCCTGACAGTTGGGCCTTGTCGCTCTGGTAAGCAGTTCCCTTGTCCCACACGGACCTGGCCATGAGACAGGGGTTCCAGCTATGAGCTGAACAGCTCACAGGTGGAGAGAGTGAGACTGAAGGAGGTGGCCCAGGGAAGCCTTAGGGGAAGTGTGGGATGATCTATCATTGGGCTTGCACCTCACTGGATCTGGGCCCCCTCCCTTGCCCCTAAGAGGGGTGCTGAGTGTCACTAAGGGCAGGCCTGAGTGACCCCATTGGGCCTCGGATCTCTACCACCTTTGAATCTGGCATCTGATCCAGCGAGGGGCAAATGGGAGTTACTGCCCAACTTCCTGGAGAGAGCAGGTTTTGTAGATACTAACCTGGAGGCAGAGGAGAGACTGTAAGAGGCAGAAAGACAGACCCAGAAAGACAGAGGCAGAGGAAAGTAGAGACAGACTAGAGCCAGGGAGATTGTGAGAACCAGCCAGAGAGAGACACAGGGGCAGTAAAACATACAGAAAGACAGAGAGAAAGACTGGAGACAAATACAGCACCAGAGAGACAGTGAGAAGTGGAGGGAGAGGCTAGGGGAAGGCCTAGAGGCAGGGAGACAAAGAAATGAAGACAAAAACAAAGACGAGGAGGGAGGGAGACAGGAACAGAGACTCAGAGAAAAGTAACATAAGGCAGGGTCCAGAAGGGTGAAGGGAGAAGGCAATGGCACCCCACTCCAGTACTCTTGCCTGGGAAATCCCATGCATGGAGGAGCCTGGTAGGCTGCAGTCCATGGGGTCGCGAAGAGTCGGACATGGCTGAGCGACTTCACTTTCACTTTTCATTTTCGTGCATTGGAGAAAGAAATGGCAACCCACTCCAGTGTTCTTGCCTGGAGAATCCCAGGGACGGGGGAGCCTGGTGGGCTGCCGTCTATGGGGTCGCACAGAGTCGGACACGACTGACGCGACTTAGCAGCAGCAGCAGCAGGGTGAAGAAGACTGGTGGGGAGAAGTGAGGAACCAGTGAGGCGGTGAGTGGAGGAGGATGGCCTGGGCAGCTCCAAGATCCCTGTTCCCTCCTCCCTTCCTCTGTTTTCCTCCGCCCCAAGCAGTCCTTTTCCATGTTGGGTACACAGAGGGGAAAAAATGACTATGAGAAGACTCTTGAGAGTCCCTTGGACAGAAGGAGATCAAACTAGTCAATCCTAAAGGAAATCAACCCTGAATATTCATTGAAGGGACTGATGCTGAAGCTGAAGCTCCACTACTTTGGCCACCTGATGCAAAGAACCAACTCACTGGAAAAGACCCTGATGCTGGGAAAGATTGAAGGCAGGAGGAGAAGGGGCCAACAGAGGATGAGATGGTTGGATGGCATCACTGACTCAATAGACATGAGTTTGAGCAAACTCCAGGGGATAGTAAAGGACAGGGAAGCCTGGCATCCTGCAGTCCATGGGTCACAAACAGTCAGACATGACTGAGTTGCTGAACAACAACAGTGGAAAATTGGGGTTGGGGTGGGGATGCTTAGGCCACCTCAAGCTTCACTGTGCCTCCCTGGGGGCTGAGAGGATAAATATCTCAGAAAACTTGTAACCCATGTGATAGCACAGTTAAGAAGCTCTGTCTCCATACAGCGCTGGGATCCCAGCATGGCACCAGAGCTGCTCCAGAGCTGGGAGCAGGAGTCCAGAGCCCTGCTCTGCCCTTCCCCTTTCTCTGTGGGTTTCTCAGCTTCTCAAGTGTCTCGATGTCTCAGAAGCTCAGCATGCCTGGTCCACTGGCTGGGCCAAGAAGCCACAGGGCAAAGGGCCCAAGGCCATCACGGGCCAACCAGGGATCCACCATCTGCTCCAGGTGCAATGGGACACCCTTCCTCCCTCTCCCCCTGGACCCACCTCCCTGTGCTCTCTTCATGCTCAGCTGAGGTCAGCACCATCCTAACAGGCCACCTCCTTCTGGCCACCACCTGTCCATTGGCTCCAAGTTCAAATCTCCCCCTTCCCATCCAGGTGGGCCTAGGAAGCCAGGCTGTTGTCCAAGGACTAATTTCAGATACACCATCTAATTTCTATAATTTTTTAATAATAGTGTGTCTGCTAATTCCAAATTCCTAAATTTTCCCTCCCTTACCCCCTTTCCCTTTCCCCTTTGGTAACCATAAGTTTGTTTTCTGTGTCTTCGATCCACTTTCTTTCAAAGAGGCAGCATAATGTTGAAAAAAGAACATTCAAATTTGTCATTCCAGGTTTAAACCTAAGATCTGCCATCTCCTAGCCTTGGGATATCAAACAAGTCCTTGAACTAATAATAATCACCAGTTTCTCTTCAACTTAAATGAGGGTACTCTCTAGTGCCTGCCTGTTTTCCCTACCTCACAAGCCCCAGGATGGGGGCCTGTCATTCACAGTCTGTTCAAAAAAGGATATTTCAGGTACCTCCCATGTGCCAGACACTGTTCTGGGAACAAGCGGTGCTATAGTGAACTGGGAGACAAACTCTCTGCCTTTGAGCAGCCTCCTATCTAGAGACAGGACAAATAGCTCATATAACATCAAGTGGTGACAAACCCTACAAAGATAAAGCCAAATGAGGGGGCAGGGAGTGAGGGCAGTGGGGCCCTGGCTCTGTCGGCCCCATCTCCCTGCCCTCTGGAATCCACGTGGCTCCTTGCATGTGAGTGGCCCAGCCAGGAAAGCAGAGCAGGACACTGATCTGGAAACCCAGTGGCCTGGCCTATTTCTGTCCCAGAGCCCTGGCCCTGATCCAACCCAGATCTCAGTCTCCCTTGCTTCTCCAGCTCCAATTCATGAACTGGGCAAAAAGCCGTCTCTGTTTGCCCTCCTGCCAGTCTTCCCAGCCGACTTCCAACAGTCAGCCTGGGCAACCCCTCAGGCCCGGCCCCCCATATGGGTTCTCCCCTCCCCATTCCCATTTCCTACTCTGGGTACAATTGGGCCCTTGCTGTCCTCTGCCCACGAACTAGAAGGCAGTGGCTCAGAAGCAGCTCGGCTTCACTGAAGTGGTACTAATGCCATCTCCTATGACCTGACGGCAGAGAGGGAGGAATGAAATTGACTTGGCTTCCCAGAGGCCCTCCAGAGCTCGGCCCCTCCCTGCCAAGGACACTGTGGCACTTGGCCTGGTAGAGCGTGGCATACCCCTAGAGGGCAGAGAGCTGGTGAGGGTGTCCTCAGACTAGGGGAAGGCTGAAGGGTCAGAGCAGAGGGGTTTCTTCATGAGGCCCTGCACCCCTCTGGGTCTCCCTTTGATGGATATGTCTGAAGGCTAGTGGTCTGGAGGCAGTTCTTATTATTCCTGCTAAATGTGTTTGTTTTGCTTTTGCTTTCACATTTTGATAGCTTAACACTGATGGAGCTACTACACACAATTTTAAATTGTTGACAAAATTTTTTTTTTTCTGTTTGCAAAAGTTAGTCAATTCATTATAAGAAATTTGGGAGATACAGAAAAGTATGAAGAAGACAAAAATATATTTCCCACCACCCCCTACCCAGATATAATCTCTGTTCATATGTTGGGTGTATTCCCTGCTGTCACTTTTCTATGCCTCGCACTAGAGCCCTGGGTAGCTACACCAATACCTAAACAGGCACATTTTCATATATGTGAGAACATGGATAATAATAATAGTTAATCTTTATCATATGCCTACTCTATGCTGAGCCCTGTTCTCTGCTCTTTGCATGCATTAGCAGGATTGTTCTTCCTGACAATCCTTAAAGGTAGGTGCTATTATTAACTCCATTTTCCTTCTGAGGAATATCCAACCCAAGGTTGATATTCCACTAGTAAGTGGAAGAGCTGGAAAATGAACCAGATTCTCTTGACTTTCAGAATCTATGTGTTTAATAATGGTATTAGACTGCTTTCGGGGCTTTCCTGGTGGCTCAGATGGGAAAGAAACTGCCTGCAATGCAGGAGACTCAGGTTCGATTCCTGGGTCAGGAAGAGCCCTTGGAGGAGGGCATAGCAACCCACTCCAATATTCTCGCCTGGAGAATTCCATGGACAGAGGAGCCTGGTGGAGTACAGTCCATGGGTCGCAAAGAGACAGACACTACTGAGCAACTAATACTTCCACTTTCACTACTTTTCAGACGGCTTTCACAGTTTTAAAATTATAAAATATATATACAAAAGGATATTTACAATGTTCATGCCCAACTTAAGGGATAGCAATAAAACAAGAATCTGTGATACCACCACTCAGCTTATAATATAGAGCATCACTGTTCGTGCTTTATTTCCTTTCTGTTTCATAAGCCATCAGGCACATGTCCTTGTATCAGCCGCAACTCTTAGATAAGTAAGTAAGCAAGTGTTAGTCACTCGGTTGTGTCCAACTCTTTGCCACCCTGTGGACTATAGCCCGCCAGGCTCCTCTGTCCATGGAATTCTCCAGGCAAGAACACTGGAGTGGGTTGCCATTTCCTTCTCCAGGGAATCTTCCTGACCCAGGGATTGAACCCAGGTCTCCTGCATTACAGGTGGATTCTTCACCATCTGAGCCACCAGGGAAGTCTCAAACCTGAGAAGTAAGCACCACCCACTCCCATTCCAGTGGGCCAGGAAACACTCATTCATCATTGCCTTCAACACACTGTTTTGTACACCTATGATATGCCATGCACAGTGCTGGTGACATCACAAGCACTCTGGTGACACTGTGGCAGAGGACACAGATATGCTTCCTGCTCTTATGGGGGGTTTAGTCTAGTGGGGGACAAACATTCAGTGACTAGTAACCAAGCAGTGGCTTAACTATGGTTGACATAAGGGGAGATGTGGGCTATTAAGTGGGTATATGACAGATATTCCTGGCCTAGCCTTGGGCCATGTGACTTCAAAACATGGCCTGCCTCCTCTCTTGCAGTTGGTGGGGATGGGAATGGGAAGGGCAGGCAGGGCTCCTATCCACCTAAAGTTACTTTAGAGAGACAGAATCTGCTGGCTGGTGGCCCTCAGCCTGGGCCCAGCTGAATCAGCTTTTGCATCTTCTTCCTTCTCCTGTAGTCACCACCAGGGGAAGACTTGGCCCTGCTCCTCTGCCGAGTCCTGCCCCTAGTGGCACTCTGAGCAGCTGAGTGCCCAGTCAGTTCTTAACTGTGGTTAACAACACAGGGCCCTAGTAAGGAATCTTCCTACACTGTTGGGAATATAAGTTGGTGCAGCCACTGTGAAAAACACTATGGAGGTTCCTCAGAAAAATAAAAATAGAATTATCATATGGTCCAACAATCCCACTCCTGGATATATATCCAGACGAAACTATAATTCAAAAACATACATGCACCTCTATGTTCATAGCAGCATTATCACAATAGCCAAGACCTGCAAAGAAACTGAATATTAATCAACAGATGAGTGGATAAAGAGGAGGTACATGTACACAATAGAATACTACTCAGCAATAAAAAGAACAATATAACGCCATTTGCAACAACACAGATGCAACTGGAGATTATCATACTAAGTGAGAAAGACAAATCCTATATATGTCACTTATATGTGGAATCTAAAATAGGACACAAATGAAACAGAATCATGGACATACAGAGCAGACTGGTGGTTATCAAGGAGGTGGAGGCTGGCAAGGGATAGAGTGAGAGGTTCAGGTTGACAGATGTAAGCTTCTATATATAAAATGGATAAACAACAGGTCCTACTGTATAGCACTAGAACTATATTCAATATCTTATGATAAACCATAAAGGAAACAACATTTTAAAAATATATATATACATATACGAATCACTTTGCTAAGCAGAAATTAACACAACACTGTAAATCAATTCTCCTTCAATAAAAAAAGTATTAGAACTCAAAAACATCCATCCATTCTTCAGGCAAATTGCTTAGCAGCAAAGTATAATTCAACCAGGGTTTGAATCCTGGTTGTGCCATTTACTAGTTGTGTAGACTTGGGCAAGCAACCAACCATCCTAAGCTTTATTATCCCATCTTTAAAATAGAGTTGGCAATGCTAGTACCTATAGCATCAGATAGTTACAAAGACTAAATGGATAGAATAGCACTTGATACTAAATAATAAAGATTAGCTCTTTATAGCTTTTGCTATTCCCCATGGCCTAAGGTAGGAGGCGAGTGTTGTTCTGAGCCCTGCCTTGGACCTCTCTAAGCAACCTATTGCCTAGAGTATGGAGGCTGAGACTTTGCTCTGTTTCTTTGCCCTGACAGAGATCCATAGAACCTACAGATGTCATAGCTGGAAAAACCCTCAGAGACCATCCAGGTCAGCTACTCCCCGCTTCTCAATGGATGGGAAACTAGGCCCAGGGAGGAGGCAGGGAGTGAATGATAGAAAAGGGGTTTTGACCTTGGTCTTATAGTCACAGCCTTAGGTTGGTTGCTAAGCACTCAAGCTTAGATTCAAATCTGGGCTTTGGCACCTGATGGTACTTGATGGCTGTGTGACCTCAAGCAAGGAATTTAATTCATGGGAACCTCGGTTTCCTGGGCTGTACAATGGGAATGATAACATCTACCTCAAAGGGGTGTTGAGAGAATTAACGAGAATAATGCATGTAAAATGGGGCCTGGCACAGAGGAACACATGGTAGTTGTCATTTGCAAGTCAAGGGCTTTCACTGCACCAGGTTGCTGGTGCTGGTGACCAGGTGGTGCTCACTGAGCAGGCCAAGCCGACCCCAGGGGCTCACCGACCGACCCTGTGCCCATTTGGCTGGCCTATTCCTCCTCTCTAGTCTCAGACCCTCTGTGCCTGTTGTGAAGGCAGCCTGACTGGCTTAAACTGGAAATGGCCTGTCAGGGGCCTGGCTGGATTAGATGCACTTGAGCCCAAGGACAAAGGAGATGCCAGGTGGCGGTGTGAAGGTATCGCCCATTCTCTCAGCCTGAGGGGACGAGCATGGCTTTCTCTGTGTTCTTCTTTAGGATGAGCCTGGTGGGAGACCCAACTGCCTTAAATGTCATTCCTGGGGTCCCTTTGAGCCAGTGTGGTTCCCCTCAGAGGCCAGCTCATAGGCTAGGTGGAGTTGGAGCCATTTAACAGAAAGGCCGTCACGGGATGCCTGTCACAGCGGTTTTCCTGCCTGGCTGCATGCCGGAACCCTCCTATGGAGTGTTAGAATGACCACGCCTGGTCTTTACCTTGGACTCTACTTTATTGATCAGGACTGGGTCCCGGGAATGGACATTGTGTTGAAGCTTCTCATCTGATTCTAATGAGAGCTCCCGCACCAGACGCTGTGTAAAGTATAGCAGGTGATTCTGAAATGCTTTGGCTGAGGCTCCTGGCCTCAAGATACACTCGGGTCAGTGGGGAGATAAGTAAAGAAACAAGGCAATGGTGTGTGAGCTCTGACAGGAATGTAAAACTATGCTGGCAGCAGAAATGGCCTTTGGCTGGGCTGGTTCACAGAGGAGGTAGCATTTTAAAGCGAATCATCCATGCAGTCAGTCAACAATCAGGGATTATTTACTGAGCATCTACTATGTACCAGGGACAGTTCCAGGTGTTGGAGATGCAGCAGTGACCAAGAGGGTTAGAGTTACATTCTCAAGGGACCCAAGCTTCCTCCCTCTGCTGGGAGTGCAGGAGACACAAGCTAGAGGTGACCTTAGAGAGCAGCTTGTCCAGCCTTACTCTTCCTTTATCCTAGGTGGGGAAACTGAGGCCCAGATAGGGGATAGGACCATGATCAAACAGTTGTAACAGAGCCAGAAGTAGAATTCCAGACACCCAAAGCAGACTGCAGGGGGCATCGGTGACCTGATACCATGGATGCTGGAGAGAGTGCCAGGGACTTGGAGCCCCTGGAGCCCTGTCTCCAAAAAAGCTGCCATTCTAGTAAAGATGTCTTATGAAGGGTCAGTGGTATGAATGACAGAGAAGGGGCTGTGACCTTGGTCTTGTAGTCACAGCTTTAGGTTGGGTGCTAAGTGCTAAGCACTTAAACTTAGATTCAAATCAGAGCTTTGGCACCCGATGGCACTTGATGACATGGAAGCAGGGAAAGGTATTCCAGGGAGATGGAACATCATGAGAAAAAGAGGGCAGGAAAGAAGAGGGCTTGTTTTACCAATGATATTTGGTGTGGCCAAAGCCTTGGCATTAAAGGCAGAAGTGGCGAAAGAAGAGAAACAAGACCTAGGCAGGACCCAGATAGTGGGAGCAGGTATGCAGAGACCAAGGTGTTGGAATTTAGCCTGAGAACAACAGGGAGCAAAGTAGTGACTTCCTTGGATTTGTGTTTAGGACAATGACTCTGGGACTGTGCAGAAGAAGCTGAGCCACTGACCAATCCTAGGTGCATTTTTCTCCTGAGCCTACAGCAGTCAGGATCCTGAAGTACTGATTTCCCTTTGAGGGAGGGCGTACTTGAAGTAAGGTTTGGCTGCAAGGAACAGTGAGCATGTGGCCATCTGTTGGGTGTACTTTTCCAGGATATTAACTTGTTTAATCCCCATAACATTATCTTAGGTAGGCCTGGTTCTTTTTTCCATTTACAGATGGCAAACCATTTTCCCAACATCGCATCATTGGTAAGTCACAGAACCAGGATTCGATCCCAGACAGTTCACACTCTTAAGCCCTATGCTATACTGCTTCTTGAAATACCCGTTATCTTTAAGAACTCATGGTCTTAAAGGGGTGCCATAGGAGCCTCAGTACAATTCCTGTGCTTCCAGGAAGGCAGTAGGCACTTAATCTTTTTTGAGCTTGGCTTTGTCCCCTTGAGAGGAAGGACACCCATTGGTGCAAGGCTGGACCTGGCCTGTTTGTATTCTAGACTCTGATCACCTCGACACTCCTGCATGGCACCCTTATGCTGAATGACTTCTCCTCAAACCCAGCTGGGGATGTTTGGAGGAATACAGGGAGGACATATGTTCTTTCCTGGAACAAAGGAGGGTACTCAGCGGATACCTGGAGGTTGAATGAGTGAGTGAGTGAACAAAGAATGAGTGATGCCTTGGGTTGAGCCCCTGCAGCAGTACAGCACAGCGGCTAAGCACGGGCTTTTGTGCCAGGAGGGTCTGGGTTCAAATCTTGGTTTCACCAACTGCCACCTGAGTGACCATCCTAGACACACACCCTCATTTCCTGCCAGGACTATTTGACAGTTTGATGTGAGAGCTAAAGCTATGAGGGTCCATGGGAAGCCCCTTTGAGAATGTAATCTACACTCTGGACTGTCTCCCCCAAATAATACACCAAGCTGTCGATTTTCCACATCAGATCAGGGGGTTAGGGAACCTTTAAAGACTGGACCCCACGTTGAAGAGTCCGACCCCAGGTGCCGTCACAGGAGTTATGCTGGGGCACAGGGTAGTCTTTGCTCACTACTCTGCTCACCCCTCCCCAGGACCTTCACACTGGGAGGGGGCATTTGGAAAGAGAACTTCAAGGAAGCCTGACAAGATTCAGGATAAGGGGATGGGTCCCTTGCCATCTTGAGCCTGTCTGGCTCTTCGACCCTCTCCCACTCCAAAGACCAGAGGCCGGGCTTGGACAGGGGGTTGGAGGAAGAACAGGAGTTAGGAGACAGCAAAGAATGCCAGCTGTTGAACAGCCCTTCAGGCACCATCTGGGGCCTGCACAGTCCTCGTCTTCTTCACCTCATACATAAGACTACATGTATCTGTCGGAGGAGACATTAGCCCTGTTTGGGCATCCATCAGACACCCATGCCAGAATATCCACCTCCTGCCCTGTTCAGGTCTCAGACAAGCTGTGTCGGGACCCACAGCCACCCATCCGGAGTGGGTGGTGAAGCCACAGCTGAGTTTATTAAGAGCAAAAGATAACTCCAGCTGCACAGGAAACTCAGTAACCCTGATTATGTGTTTATTCTTTCTCTTCCCTGCCTCTGCTCTCTCCCTCCCACCTCCTTCCCTTCTTTCTTCCTGCCTCCTCCCTGTCCTCCTGCCCACCTTCTATCTTCTCTAGAATCTGCCTCCTGCAAGCTGCCCTCCACCCTCCTCCCCTCTTTCCCCGTGCCAGCCCCAGCATGGCCAGCTTGCTCTAGTCTCTGAAGGCAGGGGCTGCCCACGTAGTAAAGAAAAAGACCCAAACTTCTCTCTGGGGAGGCGGCAGTGGGCGGGGGGAGCGAGCGGGAGACACAAGCTAGAGGTGACCTTAGAGATCAGCTTGTCCAGCCTTACTCTTCCTTTATTCTAGGTGGGGAAACTGAGGCCTAGATAGGAGACAGGACTATGATCAAACCGCTGTAACAGAGCCAGAAGTAGAATTCCAGACACCCAAAGCAAGACTCCAGGGGGCATTGATGACCTGATACCATGGGTGCTGGAGGAAGTGCCAGGGACTTGGAGCCCCTGGAGCCCTGTCTCCAATAAAGTTCAGAATGAACTGATACCCATCCAATTCCTTCTGTTGGTCTAGAATTCTAGAGCTACCAGCTATCCAAGGCCACAGGACTCAGTAAGGTGAGTCATACTTCTCTGAATCAGAGAGGGAAATAGAGGAATGGTGCCAGGAACGCCTTTGACCCTGAGACGCAAAGCCCCATGGCAGGCCTGGAAATGCTTCAGTGGGGTGAGCAATAGAAGGAAGAGGAAAGATTCGTGTTTGACAAGAAATTACTTCCTGCCAGCAGTCTCTGTGGGCTAATGGAAATGGCTGAACAAACATGGCTAGGACCTCTCCTTCCCTAGAGATCTCTCAGAAAGAGGACAGCCTGCCAAAGCCCCTCAAGATCCTGGTCCCTTGGCAGCTGCATTTTGTGGGGCACACCGGTGGAGTGCCTCCTTGGGGGAGGAGCCTGGGGATCAAGGTGGAGGGAGGAAAGGGGATTTGCTCAACTAAAAAAAAAAAGTCTCCATTAACCCAAGCTGACACATCGGTATTAGCTTTTCCTACGCTAAATTACACAAGGATAAACTTGGGGCTGGAAGAGAAACCACACCGATTAGCGTCAGCTCCAGACCCACCGCACCATGACCAGGGGCAGGGGCAGGCATTTCTTTCCCCTTTCATTTCTTCCTCAGAGTTTTAATTCCCCTGTCTTGCTGTGGAGTGCCAGGGACACAAACCGAACTCATCACATTCTCCACTGAGCCAACATGAACTCTCTGCAAGCTTGAAAAGGGTATGGCAGGAGTGGGGTACCTTCCTTAAGGCCTTGAAGTTGGATAGACCAGAAGAGAAGAAAGTAAAAGAGGAAATGGTCATTCAAGACATCAGCGGAGAGTAAAACTAAACTAAATGGGGACTTTAATGAAACTGACCAGATATCACTTTGTTCCTGGAGTCCATTCCCAGCCACTGTCACTGGGCCCTGGGTTCTCCCAGAGGCTCCATGTCAAGGCCAATGGGACAAGGAGTGATGGGGGACTGGAAGCCACAGCTGGGATTCTGCTCTAGGTGTGGGGGCAGGGGACTGCGCTCACCAGACACTGCCTATAGGCCAGGAACTTCACCAAGCATATTGCCTCACTTCTCTTGCAGAAACCCCACAGCACCACTCTGCAGTTGGGATGATCAACCCCATGTTCCAGATGAGGAAACTGCAGCTCAGTGAGGTTGGGTGACATGCCAAAGGCCATACAGCTATGAAATGGTAGAGCCCAACCTGAACTCGTATCTCTTGGACCTGCTTCCCCACACCCCACGGCATCTGTCAACTGTCTTTGAAAGGGAGTTGATGAGAAACAAGAAACAATGAAGGATCCTTTTTTTTTTTTTTTTTCATGGATCATGGATCAGTTCTGGGGACCTCAGGCCATGCCTGGTCTCTCAGTCCCTACCCTGTCTGCTCATTGGCTGACCTCATCTCAATCCCTAGGAAACATACACTCTTCCTCTTGTTGGATGTAGGGGCAGGTGAGAGCATACCTCAGTCTGTCCTTAGCCCCTTGGCCCAGGAAGAAACAAGCCTTTGACTCAGACCCAGGAGCGAGTTCAAAGTGCAGACTCAGCCTAGTGGTTCAGACGGCCCAGTTCAGACATTAATCCTAGCTTGTCGATGTATTGGTGGTAAGACCTCAAGCCGGTTGCTTAATTCCCCTGTCTATTCTTTTCTCATCTTATAAAATTGGCGTGATCATAGCACTCACCCCATAGGAAAGTTATGAGGATTATGTGGGTTTATACTTGCAAAATACTTAGAACAAGGTCTGGCCCCTGGGAAGTACTATGTAGATGTTAGCTCTCATCAACATTTAGTACTACCAAGAACTCCTGCATCGCCAACAAGAAAAATTGCCCAGCAGGATGCCTCAGGGGATCCCTTGTAATGATTCAACAAGGACTGGGGTTGCCCAGTAGCAGAACTTAGGGTGCCTGCTCTAATGATTCAATATGAAGAGCTATTGCTCAGGGCAGTCCTTGCAAAATCTACTTTACCAATTCACTCGCAACAGTTAGAAATGATCAGGTCGAACCATAGGAAATTGCCAATGCTTGACCACCTTTGACCTAGAAAAATGGCAATTTCATATGGTTTAACCTAACAGCAGAGTTCATTTTGTGGTGGGTGAGGGCTGCTTCGGTCCCCACTCATTTCTTACCTCCTCAGCTGAGGAAGGTTGCTAAGCATATGTGACCCATTTCTATAAGGAGTAAATAGTTGGTTTCTGGTAGGTGCTTCCAAAATACTTTAAAACTGGGCTTCCTTGAGAAGTTGAAACATTCCTCCTGGAACCAATTTTGCCCTATTAGAGTCCTTGATATTCAGAGCCAAGAGGGATTTTGCCGGGGTGGGGGGGGACCTTTATTTTTAGATGTCTGAAGATGAGTGGTGAGTAATCAAGGATATTAATGGTATTGCTGGAGGTGCTGGAAGGCAGGGGTCACTGGACATGGTGTCTGCCACCCTGGGAGACCGCCAAGCCTTGTGGAAACTGAATAGAATGGAAGACGGCAGGGTTCCTGGCATCTCTGCTCTTTGATGGCCCCCAGATTTAAGGAAAATGGCTCAAGGAGAAAGCATGTGTGCATGCAGGGCAGGCATCCTCTTCTTTTACCTCCACCTTGATTCTCTTTCTACTGGTGCCCATGGCATGCTACGGTCCCACTGAACCTCAGTTTCTCCTCTGTTAGTTCCATGACATTAAGGAACACATTTGTCTTGTCATCACTGAATCCTCAGCACTTCACCCATCTCTGGACACAGAGTGGGCCCTTGGTAAATGCTTTCTGAAGGAATGAATTAATAAACAAATGAAGCCCATGGGTTCTGTCTTGCCTAGCAATCATAGTTTCCAGGAAGAAACAATGAGGTTCTATGAAAATCCTTTCCAAGAACTTGAAGTGCTGCACAGATGCCTGAGGATGTCATGGGTGTTGTCCAGGCTTGTGGTCAAGTCTCCTCAAAGTAGTCAGAGCCTGAAGTCTCAGAATGATAAGAGCCAAGGAAGAAGAGGCCAAAGGGGCAGGACGAAGCCACTTCAGAGTCAAAAAAGTAAATAAATAAATGAAGTATGTGCGAGTAGCTCTACTGATGGTGATAAAAAAGAAAATATGGTTTATCTGCTGCAAGAAGGATTTATATCAGAGCTTCCATACACTGTGCGGAAGTGAAGCAGAGTGGATGTCCTTCCCTGAACATCTCGAAAAACAGAAAGCCACCACTCTCATCACATTGTCCTCAACCACTCACAGCCAGTGGGGCCTGGGGCTAATCCTTTCACCTCTTTGGGCCTCAGTTTCCCCATCTGTAACTGGGGGTTGGGGGATGGTGGGAGACCCCATGGTCTCTACAGTTCCTTCCAGCTCTTAAAGTCTGGAATTTTGTCTGGAGGCTGGGCTGTGCTGGCATTACTTCAGAAGGATGTAGATGGCTATAAAAGTGATGGGATCCCTGGAGATGGAGAATCCTGCAGGGAAGCCCCCTCCCCTGGCCCTCCACCTCCTGCCCTTTTTAACTGCTGCAACCACAACCCTCCCCTGCTCTCCCGCGTTCCTCCTCCCCAAACCCCCACAACTCTGTCTGGAGGCCCCATTCTCTGACCAGCTTTGTTTGCTTTTAATAAAGTTAATCGCACTCCTAATTTGTATGTAATGAAAAGATAAAAGGGAGACATGGGGGCGAACCTTCTACTGGAGTGGGAGTAGTCCAGTTCCAGGGCTGCCAGCCACCTCCCCGCCTCCACCCTTACCATCCTTGCCCGTCTCTGGAGTCTGAGCAGGGGCTGTTTTCTGGGCCCCAGCCCAGCCTGGTTGTCCCTGAAACTTCCCCAGGGAAGCCTCCTAGGGCCCTGCTTGCTCTGCCTTCCACCTCGTCGACCAGCTCCTTGAAGGCAGGGGCTGGCTGGAGCCAGGCACTCAGCAAACAGCAGCAAAACTCAGTTCTCTGCTCTTGACCATGTGCCCATATAGTCTCTGGAAATTCCTTGGATTCTTTCATGGGGAAATGAGGGAATATACTTGGGAGTGATTTGATTTACCTCAACTTCAGGTCTCCCCTTTGGCCAGCAATCACTCCATGGAACACCTTTTCCTTCACAAGTCCCACTCAACCAGTGGGTCATCTCTTAACTGGTTCTCAGCGCAGCCCTGCCACCAGCTTGGGAGCACACATTTCACATCCCTGGACCCCAGCCTCTCCATGAACCTCAAGAGCAGGTGGAGTCTGGTCTCTGTAGGTGGTAGATGGAGAGATGCCTGGTTATGACCAGGCTGCTTCCTATATCCCAGCATGCTGGAGAAGCTTGCAAGGCTGCTCCTAGGAGGCCAGCTCCCCCGACCACCAGAACTTTCTCCCTCTCCTAGCGTCATTCCTCCTGCACCCACCCACCTCAGAGTCAGCTTCTGTGGAAAATTGTTCCTTACAGTAGTGGTTTGGGGGAATGATGCTCAGGGAAATACAGGCCAGGACCCCTAGGCTCTCCAAGAGTTCTGCTTAGTGACACAATTCAGTGAGGACTGTGGCAAAGGACAGAAGCAGTAGAGGTCACCCCCATCTCTAGCCCTTGTTTCAGAGGTCTATGTCCCAAGCGCTTGACTGTCCCCACTAGAGGGACAGATGTAAGGCTGGTGGGGGTTGGGAACGACTTCATGGACCAGGAAGAAGAGAGGCTGCAGAGCAAGCAGCCCTTTGTCTGCCCTCCCGGGGCAAGGTCAGGCGGGGCTCAGGCTGGGCTCCAGACCCAGCTAGGGGTATGGAGAGAGCAGCTTCACTGGAGGGGGGCTCTCAGCATGGCACGCCTGAGCAGCAATCTGGAAGCTATTGGGCTCGTGTGTTTCTGCGATCCAACGCGAATGCCATGCCCAGTTCATTTCCTCTAAGGAAACACAACCTCAGGGGATAATTAGAGCTTCTTTGCGTACACAATCCCATATTGTTTATCCAACACAAATTAAAAAACGTGGGCCCTGAGAACAAGGAGCGAGAGATAAAGGAGACCTCCTCCTCCTCCTCCTCCTCCTCCTCCTCCTTCTCCTCCTCCCTCTCCCGTCCAGCTGGATCTCATTACCCTGCCCGGCCAGGCCAAGCCCCAACCCAGCCTCACCACCCACCCCCACTGCCGGCTCCTGCTCACACAGCCTTTGTGCACCCCTAGACTCAGACCCTCAAAGTCAGGGCCTGGGATCCTTCTCGGCCTTCCCCCATGTCTGTCTGCCTATGGCTCTGTTGTGAAAGGTGGCCCTGGGGCAGGCTTCTCTGGCCAAAGAGTGCTTGCCAAAAAGTGACCGTTTGTCTATGTGTCCTCTCAAGTACCTTCCCACTGAGGAACGTGGGAAATGCCAGTCCACAAACACCACTCAGCACCCAGGAGCAGAGGCAAAACCCATGCCCTGAGGGTTTCTGGGAAGGAAGGGCTAGCTCTCTTGGCCCTGGCCTTAGCCCTGGGTCCCTTCCACTGTCCAGATGCACTCCGCTCAGACAACAGGGAGCCCAGTCAGCCTGGCCTGGGGGCCCCTCCACAAAGCCCAGCCCCTGTTTCCCCAGGCCCCACAGCCCAACAAAGGAGGATTCTCAGCCTGGGCGGCTCAGGGCGGGAGGAAGGAGGGTTGCGGGTGGAAAATAGCTTCAGAACCCAAGGTTGGCCATCTCCATGAAAGCCCTATTATTGCTCGGGTTGCTAAATGTCTTGCTTAGCATGGCCAATTCAGCTCCCCTCGCTTCCCTGTCTCCCCCTAGGACTGGCTCCACATTCCAGCCCTGCACAGCCAGCCTTTCTCAACCATGGGAAGCAGGACAGGGAGGGCTTGAAGGAGGTAAGAGGGCTGCCAAGGGAGACCTCACCTTCCCCGGGCCTTGCTGGCTTAGGGAGCAAAGATAGCTGCATGGAAGTCAGCACATGATCATCTCTGATCTCCTGGTTCCTCTGCTTCCCAGGGTCGGGGGGTTGGGGGGGCGGGGCTTGTTCCAGGACAGCTGCCTAGGCGTTCCTTGGGGAGCTGGGAAGGTGTCCCCTAGCCACTGGCTACTAACCAGCATGGCTCCAGGGCTAGCAAGGACAGGCCTTTCTGCTCTATGCTCCTGACCTCCCTCTCAACCTCAATCACTAAAAGTCAAAAGGGCTGGGAGGCCCAGTGGACTCTCCTGAAGGCCAGGCCCTTCCTGACTCCCGCAGAGCAGGGCGCTGGCCTGCTGGGTGAGTAGGGAGTTTAACTTGAGGTAGAATTTTCTCTGGTTGAAGTAAAGAGGAAGTAGTGTGAGCTGAAAACACATTCCCCGTCTGGTCTGTCCTTTCAGCTCTCCTGGTATTTTTTTTTTTTCTTTTGGTTTGTCTCTGAGCTGGAAAGAACATGTGCTTGGCAGATTTTTTATTAACTCTGTAGCTCTCTCTCTTTCTCGCTCTCTCTCTCTCTCTCTCTCTCTCTCTCTCTCTCTCTGTCTGTCTCTGTCTCTCTCCTTTTCGCTTGCTTGACAGAATTTAGATTAGACAAAACATGAGCTCATTTCTGCCTGAGAAAAAAATAAAAAGAAAAACACTCCTCCCCTCCCCCACCTCCTCCTCCTCTCTTCCTAGCCTCACCCACCTCTGCTCATGAGTGAACCGGCAGGCCCACAGAGACATCACCTCTAAGTCAGGGCTTGGGGTGCCATTGCCCCCATATCATGCCGGCAATCAGTTCTGAGGGGCAGATGGCCCCACTGGTTTTTAGTCACAGGCCCTCTGCCTAGTGTATGGGTGCAGGGTAGGAGGCTGGAGCGGGGGGCAATCTAGAACGGACAAGCCTGTGTTCCTGAGGGGTAAATAGACAAGGCAGGTCCTGCTGGGGTTGGCCAGGCTCCTGGCACCGATTCGCATCCAGCACCCAGGTCCCAGACCCTAAGCCACCCAAACCTCCCTTTCCTTCTCTGTCCACCGCTCACTCCCATAGACATTCCTTAACAGTTGTACCACTTGCCAGCTGTACCACTGTGTCCCCTCCCCAGGTGCTGACCACATCACTGAAGCCCTCGCTTCTTTCTTCACAGATCCAAGGGTATGGGACAGCAGCTTGAGAGGCCCATCTGAGGTTGAAATTGTAGCTTTAGCACTTACACTGGGGCTTGGGCTAATAATCATTTCTCCTCACTGAAACTCAGGTTCTTATCTGTAAGACAGGAATAGCAAGATCTACATTATAAAATTGTCCTGAGGTTTACACGACACTTAAATTTAATTTTGTCTTCCTGAAATTGGTGAAAATAACTAGTAGAATATCTGGAACATTGTAGATGTGAATAAATCTCCTCCTCCTCCTTCTACTTCTATTTCTCTTTCTCTTTGTCTCCTCCTCCCTCCTCCCCCACCCTAGCCCCCCTTCTTCTTCCCCCACCCTGACTTCATCTCCCAACCAGATTACAGGGGTGGAAGGACAGCATGAAAGACTGTACTCAGACATAAGAAAGAACTTCCTGCAAGTGCAATGATTAGGACCTGAGAGAAATACCCGCTGAAGTCTATAGATTCACCTTCTAGCAGAAGAAAGAAGAGAGTTGCCTACCCTGGAATCTGAAGATGCCCAGACTTCTGCCCTGGAAGGTATGGTACAGTGGAGGGACCCTGGACTCCGATGGGACAGAGACCTGGCTTTGGTCACTAGCCTCTTTGGCCTTCAATTACTCACCTGTCAACAGAAGCAATTCCCTTCCTCTCCGAGCTGTTGCGAGGTATCTTCACGAGCTCCTGCTGGCTGCCTGGAACAATGACTGTGTCATTCTGCAGCAGCAGGGCAAAAAGCCAGAGTAGGTTTCTGGGGCTGCCTGGGAGCAGAGGCCGCTAGTCCCTTGGGGACCCTTTCAGTCATTCTGGAAGGTGGTGGTCCAGCCTAGTGGGGGCCGCAGCCCAGGCTCCAGGACTGGTGGGCCCCTCTGAGCCAGTGGGCCTCACCTTCACCACCACCCGCCTGCAAGCTGTCCCTTAGCCAAGCAGGGCAGTATTGCTCTCTTAATCTCGTTTTATAAATTAATCCCTTTCTTCCCTTAATCATTTTCATTGCCTGCCTCTGAACCCACTCCAATCTATCTCACTGCTCCTGCACCTTCTTCCACTTTTCATCCGCTTCTCATCCTCTGGCTACAGCGGGGCCCCCCACATGGCCTGCTGAGGCCACCACATTTACATCCCCAGGTAAGAGGGTGAGCCCCCATGCCCAGTGGGTCTGGCTCCCTTTACCTTTGGCTCTGTGGAGACAGCCAAAGAGAACAGAAGCACTTGGGGGCTGGAATATCAGCCCTACCACTTACTTGCTCAGTAGCCCTAGGGCCATCCCTCCAGCTCTCTAGGCCTCAGTCTGCCTCATTTGTGAAATAGAGCATCTGGCAGAGCCCCGCATGAGAAAGCAAGTGCTTTGCAAAGGGCTGGACGTGTATTAGTCACTCTTTTCATTTTGAGGAAGGGCAGGTGTCCTGAGTCAGTGCTCCCTTAGGCCTGATCTGCTTGTCTCTTCAGTTAGACCCTGCTCCCCTGGCCCTGGAACTCCTTAGTATGCTGGGCACAGTCCCACGCCCCACCTGCTGCCAGGGCCCCGATCCCCAAACTGCTGCCAGCAATGAAGATGGTAGACAGGGGCCCTGAGTGGTATGTGAAGGGGTCTTCTGGCCCAAAGTTCACAGGGATAGCCAAGTTTCTGGAAGCTTCTTTCTTTTCACTTTATCTCATAGATTCTTTCTTGAGAAGACAGCCCTTCTGTTTGGCCACCTTTGCCTCAGGGGAGCGGGGGTAGGACACAGTTTGATAGGCCTTGGGATTTTCCTAACAGCCCCATGAAGCCAGAATTTTCCCATTTTCGAAATGGGAAAACTGAGGCTCAGAGCCAAAAAGACTTGCCTGAGTGTCTACACTGTACCAGGCGCTTGTGGACTCGGTAGCAGTGAACAGAAGTGACAGGCTTCCCACCCACATGCAGCCTACAGTCTAGATGGTGGCAGAAGGAGGTTTTGAACCTGGTCTGTCAGATACCAATGCCTGTGCTTATAACAAATACATTAAGATGTTCCATATTTCAGATAAAGAAAATCAAAACCATTCTAGTCATAGGACAAAGAGGAGGCTGACAGTGACTGAGGGACTTCTTCAGGCCAATCCTAGCCCTGTAGAAGCTGATAATCTAGGGGAGTAAGAAAGTGCTTCCACAATATGGCAGACAGGGATGGAGCTGTCAGAACAGAGCAGAGCAGGCCCTATCTGTGGGGCTTTGAAAGACTTGCTGGGTCGGAACTTTTAAACTGGCTCTTGGAGGCTACCTAAGAGTTGGCCATGCTGACAAGGAAGGAAATGGCACCCCAGGTTGAAGGACACATCTTGAGTAAGCTCCAGACCTAGTGCCAGCAGACCCTCAGCCTCCCTCACCCCAGGCCCCTGCTACCAGAGAGAAACAATTTGAAAAGCCTGAGTTCCTATCTCTGCTTTGCTCTTTAGTGGATATGAGGCCTTAGATAAGAACTGAACCTCTCTGAGCCTCAGTCCCTTGATCTGAGTGCCACTAGTCGGAGTGGGATGCCAAGTAGCTACTAGTATTATTGTTATCATTATCTTCACTAACACTATCATCTCAAAATATACTAGGCTGCAGAGTGCTTCACCCCAAGTGGTTCCTGCCCCATCCCCTCCCCGTTCTGCCTGCCCTTTCCTCTAAGTTTCCAACCGAATCTTACTTTGCCCCAGTTCTACCTCCTGCCACCCTTTTGTGACAGACAGGTTTGGCTCTAGATGAAATCCACAAGGCCAACCCCTAGCAGGCTCCTGGCAAACTTCAGGGCAACTAGCACTCTTCCTGTCCATCCATGCCATTTTGAGTCTGAGGTTTGGAGAACGGAGGGTGATCAGGGAAAGAAAGACAGAGCAGAAAGATTTTCTCTCTTGTTCCAGTGTGGATGGCTTCTGCCATACAGATTATATGATCTAGACTGATGGCTGTCTCCTTAATCTGCTTTGTCCACATCAGAGGCAGGAAAGAGGGGAGAGAAGGCTATTTAGAAAGAGAGGGTGGGTGCAGGAATACTGCCCTACTCCCCCATAGCCCACCTAGACCTATACACTAACGCCCAAAATCCAATCCTGAGAAGCATGGGGTTAACCCTCTCTGGGCTTTCTGCACTGCTGAGGCCTGGCCCCTCCCAGCCTCTCCCCAGGCCAGGGATACTAGGAGGGGGCAGTGAGGGATGTTGGGGTGGGGGGAGATCGGGGCCAGAAGTCCAGCCTGGTTCTGATTTCCCTGGCTAGAGCCGGGAACCAGAGCCTGGTCTGTCTTCAATCCGCCACCCCCTCCCACCCAGCCCCCTCATGCAACACTTCTCTGCTTTCGGGAGCAGCCCATAACCGCAAACACATTTGCTAATGCAGCTAGCCTGCCTGTCTTGGGACAGCTGGCTGGGCCCTGTGCCTGAGGCCAGGGCAGGCAAAGGGCAGGGGGCCTGGCTGGGAAAGGGGCCTGAGGCTCCTCCTCCTGTGCTGAGCTGCCTGCACAGTCCTGGTCACTGCCTCTCTGGCTCCATGGCCCCTCTTCCCTGTGACTCCTGCGAGGGCTGAGCCAGGTGTTGGAGAAACTTATACATCTGGCTGTCCAGCCCAAGAACAGGGCAACTCTACATGCTCTTTGAGCAAGAGAATACCTTGCCCCGCTGGGCTAAGGAAGTTTCTGGGCCTGAGCCCGCCTATATAGCCTCTCCCTCTGAGAAGAGATTCCTATATGAATGGAAAACCTAGGGCCCAGGGAAAGTTGAGAATTTATGGATTGCCTAGAAAGGCAAAGGCTGGGACCCTGCAATGCAGGAAACCCTGGTTCGATTCCTGGCTTGGGATGATCCTCTGGAGAAGGGATAGGCTACCCACTCCGGTACTCTTGGGCTCCCCTTGTGGCTCATCTGGTAAAGAATCTGCCCGCAGTGCGGGAGACCTGGGTTTGATCCCTGGGTTGGGAAGATCTGGAGAAGGGAAAAGCTACCCACTCCAATATTCTGGCCTGGAGAATTCCATGGAAGTCTATGGAGTTGCAAAGAGTCAGACAGGACTGAATGACTTTCACAGAAAGGCAAAAGCAGGAAGCCAAACGTTCTCCTCTGAGCCTCAGTTTCTCCATCCTGCCCAGACTTTGCAGACTCTGATATGGGCATAAACAAGCAACTGTCTTATAAACAGTAGAGTTCTGTGTCCATGAGAATCATTCCCTCAGACTTTATGCTCTGTGAAGGTGTGCACCGTATCTCAGCTCCCTCTGTATTGCCATGTCGCCAGCTCATTGTGGGGGATGGCAAGAGACATGGGCCTGGGACAGAGCAGCACAAGTCAGCTCTATCTCTAGTCAGCCTGAGTTCCTGCACCCTCGGAGAACCAAGACTGAGTCCCGAGGTTCCTGAATTCTGGAGCTGGAGCTGTGACTGGAGCCCACCCCCAACCAGACGTCAATCCCAAGGCCCCAGCCTCCTCAGCTGCCCCTGTCCAGCCCCCACTCCCTCCCATAGCACATAAAGCGTGAGGCTCAGCTTCCCCCTGCCAAGACACCCCCACCCAGCCCCACAGCCCCTCTCCAAAGACAGGGGCCTTTCTCTGCCACGTTCCTGGAGGCTTTTCCACTTAACAGGGCCTTGAAATCCATTTGCCGCAGACTGTGAACTTCCTCTTCATGCTCCTGCCCGCTGGCCCTCTTTTAGGCTGACCCCCCTCACTCCCACTCAACCCTGGCGTCTGCCAGCCCATGGCCCGGCAGCTGTCACCCTGCTCTCCCCCTCCCCAGGCCTCTGAGGCCAAGCAGGGGGCACCTGGAGGAGGTACCAGGGGCCCAGGAACCAGCAGCAGCCAGGGCTAAGGCAAAGATCTGAGGACTTGCTCACTAGAAGAGTCCTACGCTCCAGCCAAGACACAAAGGGCTGCTCCCCTTTCTCCCAACCAGCTAGGAACAGAGGTTGCCTCCCTCGGGCCTCTAAAGGCACCAAGCATTCCCCGCCAGGTCACATCTCTAGTCCTTTTGGCCCTGACTCCTGCTGTTGGTGGGGATGCATGACAGCGCCTGACCACCTTTCAGACATAGCTGGGAAGGTGGACAGTCTGGCATCTAGTCCTCTCACAGCTAGAATCCATGACCTTGGGCAAATCTAGTCCCTCCTCTGGCCTGTGACTGCCTCAGAGTTCCTTCTTACCCAACCCTGACCTATTTTTGTTTTCTCAACTAGAGTTTGTCCTCTGCTTCCCCAAATGGTCAACTCCAGGTTTCTGTGGCCTTCTTCCTGGAGTCCAATAGGCTTTCATGTTCTGCCACAAATTAATTCCTGATCCCACAGGTCCCTCTGAAGCTAAAGAAAAGGCAGGCAGTGACCATCCACTGAGCACCTACTATGACAAGGTATTTCACGCTTTCTACCTCCTTTTGGCATTAATATCTCCAGGCTACAGGCTAAGGAAACTGAGGCTCAGAAAGAAGTGACTAATTTGTTAATCCAGATTTGCTTTGTAGTAGTTATTCACAGAGCTTCAGAGCCTGGTCAGTCTTCAAACAATGAGGTTCATGCTAATATACATGCAGCTTGTAACCAACTCAGACTTGAGTCACCAACTCAACTCTGTTTCCTTAAAGTTATATTATTCTAAAGCTGAAGTCAGAATGAAAAAGAAAAGTACCCTAAAGACAGAGCAGCTAGGAGAAGGAAGGACTACCTTTCAAGCCTCAAGTCACCCAATTCAACCAAGAATCTACTATATGTCCATGCCTGGTGGGCATTTTCACATGCCTTCTGTTGTTTAAATACTCTCAACACCCCTTTGGCCTAGCAATTAGCTTGGTCTTTTTATAGATGGGGAATCTGAAGCACAGACAGGGGAAGTAAATTGTCAAAGACTACACAACGAGACCCTGGAGGAGGGTGTGGCAACCCACTCCAGTATTCTTGCCTGGAGAATCCTACGGACCGGGAAACCTGGTGGGCTACAGTCCATGGGGTCGCACAGACTCAGACATGACTAAAGCGACTCAGCACACAATGAGAAGGTGGCACAGTGTTTCTCCCAGTCCTACTCACATATCTCAGCCTAGCTTATCCTAAGGGAAGAGGAGTGACATCTTATAGCAAGAGATTCCCTGTCCCCTGGCTGCAGGGCTCAGACAAGAGTGGCAGGTGCACAGAGACCCCATATGACAGTGGCAGGGCTATGACCCTCTCCTCCAAAGTTGGCTCTAACCCTGGCCTCCTGGAGCTAAACCTTGATCTGGCTCTGGGAGACAGCCTGTCTCCTCATGTCTATTTCATCCTTCCCCACTCTGCTTCTCAGCACTGAATTTGTGTGAAACCTGTACTGAATTACAGTACCACCCATTACCCAACCTGCCTCATTCCAAATCCCTGGCATTAATGTAGTCAATAGAGAGGAAGCCAGCCCCCTGAAGCCTGCTCCCTTCAGCTGGCTGCCCGTCTCACCCTGCGCCACCAGCACTGGCTTCCTGGTGCTGTGTCACCCGAGTGCCCCTCCACCTGGTGCATGGGTGTCCCCCCACACCATTCACACATGCGCCTGTCAAAAGGGAGCAGGTTCTTACCCACAAAAGAGGCCCTCCCGATAACACAATTGAATAAAGCATGTTCGTGCATATTCATTCTTCTGGTGAGCATGTATGGAGCACCAAGTAGGTGCCAGGCACTGCTTAATGCACAGCAGTGAACAACACAGAAGCTTGCTTTCATGAGCCTTAATGTCCAGCGAGAAAGGGAGAAGCTCATGACCAAGTACAGTACACACGAACAAGAGAATCCCAGACTAGGGCAGGAATTGTGAAGCAAAGAAGGCAGGCTAGTATCATTGTGACATCAGGGGGCTGTTTTAGTTTGGGTGGTCAGGGAGTGCCTCGACGAGGCAGTAATACTTGGACTGAGGCCTGATTAACAAGCAGCAGTCCTGTGAGGAGTTAGGGGAACCCTTTGAGGGAGAGAGAACAGAAAGCATAAAGGCACTGAAGTGGGATTGAATGTGGTGAAGAAAAGGGCTCTCTGCTGAAGCTGGACAGTCAGAAGGAATCATATCATGTAAGGCCTTCTAAGTCATGGTCAAAAGTTTGAGTTTTATTCTAAGCGTGGTGAGAAGCCATTAGAAGATTGTAAGCATATTTAAAAACCATTACTGAATTTGTGTTTAAGAACGATGGCTCTGACAGCTACAAGGAGGATGGATCATTGAGGGGCATGGGCAGAAGCAGGGAACCCAATTGTACTAGAGCAGATGAGAGATGGTGCTGGCCTAAGCTGGGCTGGGTGACCACACAGAGAAGTAGATATCAAGGAAGTATTAGTCATTAGTTATGGCAGTCTGGACTTCAGTGGAGAGGCCAGGCTCTTCCTGATAATCTCAGAGGGAGGGTTCCTTCTTATCTCTGCTTGGATGTCTAGACAGGCATCTCAAATACAGCATGGCTACAAAATAATCCTTTATTTCTACCACCAAACCTGGATGTTAGATGCATAAGCCTGGGATTTGAGGAAGAGATCAGGAATGGAGATGCAAACTGGGGGGAGTTGTTGTCATATAGATGGTATTTAAACTCAGGGCTCAATGAGGCCATCTGCTAAGAAAGTACAGGTAGAGAAAAAGAGTGCTCTAAGATTCATTCCAAATCCCTGGCATTAATGCAATCATCTGTACTCCAACAGTTAGAGCCTGTGAAGAACCAGAGAAGAACCAGAGAAAACAGCAAGATGAGAGGAAAACCAGCAACCGAGAGAGTCTGGCTCCAGGAGGGAGTAAGCAGATGCTTCTGAGAGAGAGATCCAGAAAAGCAAGACAGATCATTGGGTTTAGCAATGTGAAATCACTGGCGACCTTGACAAGATCAATTTCAGTGGAGATGGAAGTCCATTGGGATAGTGAGAGGTGAGTATGGGTTGTGAGGGAGTAGAGACTTTGTATGCAGAAGTCCTCTGGGGGAGGTTTTGTGGTGAAGGAGTAGGAGTGATGGGGCAGAAGCTGGAGGAGTGTGTGGATAAGGAGGAAGTAGTAAGAATCGATGAATCGGAGGCCTAAGTAAGGACAGAGCATTGTTGGACTCAGGGAATAAGAGGGAAGATAAGGAGTAGGGTCAAAGGGTGGATTGACCGAAATTAAGATGACTGTCGGAATGGGAGACTGAGCTGGGGTGAGTTACTCCAGGAGTAGAGAAGCCAGAGTGGCCACCCATGTTGATGAAGAATTTGCCAAGAACATTGCCAGGGTTAGGTAGTGGAGAATAGGCATTGAGCCACATACTGTTATCTCAGTGAACAGAGGGCACTGATAAAGGGGGTCAAAAGATGACAACCTCAGGGAGGGATAGGAAGCTCCATTGCTTTGGAAAGAGGAAAGAAGACAAATGGTCTGAAAACGGCCTTGGGAAACAGGGGAAAAGATATCACCCCTATCTCTGTCTCCAGAGGTATGTGAGATGTGGGAGAACAGCGGAGCCCCCACCTGAGGGAGGTGCAGGAGAGGTGAGTCCTCGGGGCACCAGAATGAAAGACAAGCTCTTCAGAGACTGAAGGTATGGGGAGGGGAACAGTGGTTGAGAGTGGACCGTGCGTAGAAGAAGGCAGAGTGTAAGGGTTTCAGGAGCATGGAAGGAATGTAAGATGAGGCCCAAATTAGGCAATATATACAGCAATAGAAGTATTAGAGATGGTGGAAGGCCACGGAGGCCTAGGCTTCTGGGGTGATTGAGGTAAACAGGGATGTGATTCCTGGTGGAACAGATCCAAATTTCTCACAGAAAGTGTGGTCATCCGTTCAAGCCAAAAGACCCAAGGAGCCTGAGTGAGGGACTTCGTGCTACTGGCTGGAGGTGAGGAAGCCAAGAACAATCTAGGCCTTGCGACCAGGAGAAGTTCTGTCGGCCTCCCACACAACCTGCAGCGGGTAGCGTCTCTGCTGAAGGAGAAGAGAGAGAACGCAAAACAAGCCAAGCAGGTAAGCGCATGTCCAACCTGGCACGTATGACTACATACCCTCAGGCGCACATTTGCACTTACACAGAAATCCTAACCCCTACACACAGCATGAACATGTGAACAAAATATTCCACATATGCAAACCTGGGCATGGGCAGGCACGTACACTTTTAGATGGGCCCACATACACACACTATGTGCACAGAATGCACACAGACCCAACACACCATACATGCCCACATTTCCCCATCCCACTGTGTATGTACTCACACATGCACACAAGCACACACACACACACACACACACACACACACACACAATGACGCCTGGACTTTCTTAAGTCTTGCCAAACCACAGACAGTAGAAAATCAAGCTGAAGTTGAACAATCCAACCCAGTAAAGGGGGGATGGGGAGACGAAGGGGTGTGAGAATGAGGTGTGTGTTAGGGGAGACAGGCAGAGGGGAGCAAAGGAGCCAAGTGCTAAGGAAAAAATCTAGACCTTTTGAAAAAGGGAAAGCCTTCAGACAGAGCAGGAATGCAGGCTGTAATTAGAATCGCTTCAACCGTCTCTAGATTCGAAAAGGATAGGCAAACTGGTTGCACATGCAGCATGGTGATCCTTAGCCTAGATAATGTCAGAAAAGCATGTGTGTGTGTGCGCGTGCATGTGTGTGCAGGCACGCATGGGCGCCTGTGAAGGCTATACAAAATGCACTTGACTACATGGCACTGGGCCCTGGGGAAGCCAAAGTGAGGTGCCCCCTCCCACTTTGCCCCTGCAGCCACCTGCCTTCAGGCTAGACCCTTCACCAGGCCCAGGGCCACACCACTACACACCGCTATACACACACACACACACATACACACTCGAGGCCTGGAGGACTTAGGACTTGCTCAAGGCCACATAGCCTAGGAGGTGACATGATGTCCAAGATGCTGGATGAGGAGACAGCACTCCTGAGTCCAAGTCCCAGGTCAGTCACTGCCTAGCTGGGGCCCATAGTCCACCCTTTCACAGGGACTCTGGAGCCTAGAGGGAGATCTTGGGGGTCCTTCCAATCTGACCCAGAGCCATTGGCTCAGAGCACTTGGAAGCAAACAAAGGAAAGAGATCAGTGGGGTGCCTTCAAGAAGCAGAGCTGGGCGGAGAGGGATGTGAATGTCTCTGGCTCTCCTGGCTCCAGCCCCAGGTTGCCCCAAGGGCAAATCTTCACACTTTGGCCTAGTCAGTGTGCTGTGGGCCCCAGAGGAGAGGGCTGGACAGCCAGGCAGGGCCCAGTCAGCCACAAACATAATCCCTCATATTCCCTCTGGCCCTTGCCTTCCATTCTTTTCACCTTCCTCCTCCAGGCTTACTGGGAGGGCCTTGGGGCCAGCTGCTGTCATCACTAAAAATAGCTCAGCCAGCTTTGGGTGTGAAGGAACCCCTCTTACTTGCAATCCCAGAGGCCTGGCAGATGGCAGTTGGTGTCTATGGCCCCTCCAAGCCTACAAGATCAGATTCTCCTTTTTAAGTGCAAGCTCCAGTTCCAGCCCAAATCTCAGGTTCCCCAAGCACCACCTTCTTCTTTCCAAGTATCCCAGGGAATCCTCTTTAGAGGTTCACACAGTGGATGACTTAGGTCCTGGTGTTCAGAAAATAGTAATTATAATAATAATAATAGTTAACACTTATAGAACATTTACTGTGTGTTCACAAAGCCTCAGCAAAAGACTTTGTTTGTCTAGTCTGCTCCCTTACAAGAACACTCTGCTGCTGCTAAGTCACTTCAGTCGTGTCCGACTCTGTGCGACCCCATAGATGGCAGCCCACCAGGCTCCTCCGTCCCTGGGATTCTCTAGGCAAGAATGCTGGAGTGGGTTGCCATTTCCTTCTCCAATGCATGCATGCATGCTAAGTTGCTTCAGTCGTGTCAGACTCTGTGCGAACCTATGGACAGCAGCCCTCCAGGCTTTTCTGTCCACAGGATTCTCTACGCAAGAATACTGGAGTAGGTTGCCATCTGAGGTATCTACTACTATCCCCGTCGTGCGTGAGGCATAGACAACTGAAGTCAATTACTCAAAGTTACACAGCTAGTAAGTTGTAGAATGGGGATGTTGCTTATCCATTTAATTGTAGATTCCTTCAGGAAGAGAAAACTTCTGGTAACAGTTAAGAATGAGAGCTATTTACTCATCTTCATGTGCAGTGGGCCTCCTGGAACACTTCAAAACTGGCTTTTACTACAGCCCACTGGAGCAGCTGAAAGGGCCTCCAAGGTAAAGGGATAAAGGATTAAATCCTTGGTTTGCCCACTCACTGGCTGTGCAACTCTGAGCAAGTATCTTCTCCTTTTTGAGCTTGTGTCCTCATCTGTGAAACAAGTAATAATAGCAGGTGACTCTCAAAGTGGCGTGAAGATTCTGGGAGATGAGGTGTGAGAGCAGACTCGGCACAGATGAGTCAGCATTGCTCTCTTCCCACTTGCTAAAGACACCTGAGGACTTCTTGGCCTCATTCTTTCCAACAGCTGGATGGAGAGCCTAGAAGGTCTGGGTCTGGGCCGTTTTCTCCACACGGCACTGTCGGTGCACTACCCAGGGCCTCCAAGTTTTCCAGGGGCCTGTGCAAATGTGTGAGCCCCAGGAAAATTTATTGGCTCTAAAATATGAAAAGAAAACAGCAGAATTGTAATTAATAAATGTTCTATTACGTGTCTACAAAACATAATATAATATTGACCTCATTGATTGTTAAATTTAGTATTCCTAAAAATTTCATTACATTTGAAAACAATTTGTTGGTTAGATTTCTTCACTTTGCAAGAATTCCTGAGTATGCATGACGATTACCAAGAAATCATAGCCAACTGGGAATGAAACAAGTTACTCATAGGCAAATCATTTCAAAAGCGGAATTATAAAAATCCTTTGAAATATTTTATAGCAAAAATTACATTTAATATGGGATGTGGGTACATTTTCATATATTTGATATGCTGTGGGGTAAAACCACTAAAAGTGAGAGTGCCTAGGGCCTTCGGAGGTCTAGAGAGGCCCTGCCCTGGAGTGGAAGAGGAGCAAGGGCCCCCACGTGAGGAATAAAAGCACTTCTGTGAGAACTGCTATTTGGGGGAAAGAGTCAATGGGCCATGGTGGGCACCCACTCCTTGGGTTGTTCCCCTCATCTCAAACAAAACAAAACAAAACAAAAACCCGCCCAGGCCACATGCGTGTAGGCGCTGGCAGAATGGCCCTCATGGAGCAGCACTTTCATGTACTGCCCTCGGCTCTTATCAAAGGCCCTTTCAAGAAACAGGCATGCCTGTGTGCCTTTCATAATCAAGAAGAGAAATAAACATTATCTGACGAAAAGCGAGAAGAAAACAGCCATGTGTAAACGGTGTCTTTTGGCTTGTCAAGCTGTTGCTCAGGACATTGTCCACTGGGCTGCTCAGTGCCCCCAGGCAAGGGCCCACACGAGGCATTTCTCTCCCAGTTTAGCACCAGCATCAACTCGGGGTCCCTAGAGGGCCTGTCAGTTTCCTCCCCTGTGATACCCAGAGCAGTGGAGTGCTCTGCTTCAGGCAGCCTCACCATGGGAGGCGGCGAGTGGGAGGTAGGCCACCACTTACTTCTACGTGACCTGAGGCAGGTCCCTTCCCGCTGAGCCTTCTGTGCAATACCGGCGGTATAAGTCACAGGGTTAGCATGAGGATGCATTGAGATAATGAATGTCAAGTGGATAGAACAGGCCTCCGTGCTGCTGAGAACTTGGGATCAGGAGTGGGTTTGCTCTAGTTGGCTGACAGTTGATGACTCAGACCCCCTACCCCAGGATGCCTGTTTGCTCTGTGTGGTCTCAGACACCTGGGCTCTGTGCCCAACATGTTCCAGCAACCTGACTAGGTCAAGGCTCTCCTTTGTCAAATCTGCATGTCCAGGAATCACCAAGGAGGCCAGAGGCTGGTAGCAGAGACTCCACCATGACCCCAGCTCCCCCGAAGCTTAGATGATTCAACCTCGTGTACTCCAGATGTTGTCCCTGCTCTAGCTAGCTATCCTGGCCTGGTTTCTGCCCACTCTTCCTCACCTCTTCTGTGCAGAAACCCCATGAGGATATGGTTCTTCTAAGAGCTCTCTGTCGTACTTATCACTGTGAATGATGCAGAGGTGAACAAACCCAAGAAAGAGGCTGGTGGCATTCCACCAGCTCATCAATGGCAGACCAGCATTCATCCCTTTAGTGATTCCCTCATAGCTCAGTCAGTAAAGAATCTGCCTGAAATGCAGGAGAGCCAGGTTTGATTCCAGGGTGGGAAAGATCCCCTGGAGAACAAAATGGCAACCCACTCCAGGAATCTTGCCTGGAAAATCCTGTGGACAGAGGAGCCTGGCAGGCTACAGCTCATGGGGTTGCAAGAGTTGGACACGACTTAGCAACTAAACCACAAAGCACCACCACTAACTGCAAATGGCCCAACCCCTTTCCAGGCCAAACACCTTGCTGCCAGCTCAGGATCTTTGCCCACTCTTTTGAGTGCTGTCTCTCCTCTGTCCCCATCCTCTCTCCCTTGGGCCCCCCTGGATCCTGTCCCCCAAATGCCATTAGCCCTCCCTCCTTTGTGTTCTCGCCACATTTTGTATGTGGCTCCACTGCAGTTCTTAGCAGCTCTTGGCTCCTCTGACTAACAATTCTGAGTTCTGGCATCTGTAGACCTTAGACACCAAAGGCAGAGGCCGTACGGTTTCACCTCTGGGTCTTTGCTACCCGGCACTGGACTTGGGACAGGCATATTTGCTGAACTGGAGGGAACTCATCACAGGCAGAGTGGGAGAGAAATAAGAGTCTGTCTTCTGGAATTTCTTCTTCCAGCCCTCAGTGATGGAATCAGAAGGTTGGGGCTCAAGTCCTTGACCATGTTTAGCTGTGTGACCTTAGGCAAATCACTTCCGTTTCCCATGAGCCCCATTTTTATCACCAGAAAAAAAAAAATGGGGCTTCCGATTCATTCTCTGGTCTTGGCAAGGGCTGTCATAGAGATCCGATGAGAGAAGGGTGGGAAAAGTTCGTGAGACCTCATGAACTGCTGGGCCAGCAGCTGAAGATCTGCCTGTCCTGGGAGTTCCTTTGAGATTGTTTTCAAGAGGGGACTGCAAACCCCGAGGAACATGCAGACAGATCAGCTGCACACACTCATGCTCTGCCTGCTAGACAGTTCCATTGCACAGAAACACAACTTGCCTGTTTTCACAGGACAACTCATATCTGCCATGCATCTCCTAGACCACAACATCGAGAGGACTTTTTCTGCCCTCTCATTCCTTTAATCCCTGCTCCCACCTCAACTGCCAGGGATCCTGAGCCCCTTTTGGCAGGTAATATGATTAATCATAACAGCAGCCAGCACTTGGCAAGAACTTACTATAACTCTGAGTGTCTTGCATTTATTAACTCACTTAATTCTCACAACAGTAATAGGTATTGTTATTTCCCCCATTCTTAAGATGGGAAAACTGAAAATCAAAGAGGTAAAGTAACTTGCCCAAGGTAAGAGAACTAGTGCACAGCAAAGGTGTGGCTTGATGCTGGTTTTTATTTTTTGCTAAGTTGTGTCTGACTCTCTGTGACCTCATGGACTGTAGCCCACCAGGCTCCTCTGTACATGGGATTTCCCATGCAAGAACACTGGAATGGGTTGCCATTTCCTTCTCTAGGGGATATTTTCAACACAGGGATCAAACCTGCATTTCTGGCCTTAGCAGGCAGGTTCTTTACCACTGAGCCACCAGGGAAGCCCAACCCCAGCTCTAAAATCTGTGAGTTTAATCATTTTGTTGCACTACCTGCCAGACAAAATACTGAGGCTGTAAAAGAAAGTGACTTGCCCAAGGTTACACATACAGTGAGTTAGTGACATTGCCTATATCTTCTAACTCAGCTCATTAGCGGTTTCTACAACCTGTTAATTTTCTGTTGAAAAGTGAATGATGTGGAAATGAACCCTTAGTGGCATTGTCTAGGCAGAAGGGGGAAGGCCCTATGTGAAGGAAGTCAATCATAGGTATTTCTTAAGTTTACAATTCAACACTTATCTTTGCATCCAGGAAGCATTCAAATATTCCACTAATATTTGGAGGAACAGAGGTACTGTGGGAACTGACAATGGTCCTGCAGACCAAAGAAGGAGCCCTTCATTTTCCCACCTAAGCTGGACCTGGGAGGGGGTAAATTGCTGGAGGGGTAGGAGTGAGTGGAGAAGCCTCCCAAACAGAGCAATTGCCTGAACAAGAGCACTGCTGTGAGAAAAACCTGTTGTGTTCTGGGAAGACAGAGGGGTCCAAAGTGACTATAAGACTTTCTTTCTGGAAGGGAAGCAAGGTGAAATGGCCAAAGGATTTGAACACCACGCTAAGGAACTGGGACTTCATTTTACTTTTTGGTTGCAGAGAGATGTCACACCAATAAAGTCATTCAAGAAGCGTAGACCTACAGAATTATGGTCTGTCCCAGAGAAGACACTGAGATGTCGACAGGGGCCAGTGACGTGGTCAAGGCAAACTGTGAGTCAGTAGGAATCAGGCCATAATTTGGGTCTCAGAAGACTCGTGGATTTGTGCAAGTAGAGAGGAGGGAAGAAAGGCCTGGAGCAAGGCCCCCAGGGACAGGGGAGGAAAGGGGCCTGAGTTTGGGCAGCCCCACATCCCATCTCTACACCCACACAGACTATCAGGTGTGGCTTCGAGTAGGTGGTTCTCTATAAGGGCAGCCTGGATTCCAGAATTCTGGGCCCAGACCCACGTCCCAGGAAAGACCCCCGAGACAAGCCATGGTGGAAAGCCCAAGGGGAGAGTTTTGTCAGGGGAATGGAAGGGCTGGCTGGGTCTGGCTGGCCAGATAGGTGTCCTGGTTTGAGAGAATCCAGGCCCAGCTCAGAGCGGGCACCATCCCCGCTTGCTGGGGAGCCAATTAGGGCTGGGTGAGGTGGGCTTCTGCCCTTGGTCCTCCACTCCCACCTGGCAATCATTAGGTTGGCTTGGAGGATCCCTGTCAAGAGAGCTAGACTTCTGGGATGGATCAAGGTGGAAGGGAGGCCGGCAAGAGAGGACCTCTGTGCCCAGACCCCACACTGAGGGCTGCCCAGGGCTGCCGGCTTCCCTGGGTGTGTCAAAGAGACATTTCAAAGACCTGGCTGGCCCCTTATCAAGTCATGTGTTCTCCTTGCTGCCATATGGAAGGCCATGTGTCCAACTTCCCTGGGGAAGTATGGGTCTATGGGCTTGGAGAGGGAGGGGCTGCTACTCAGAGCAATGGGCCATTAGTCAGACAAAGGCTGCTAGGAGAGTTAACTCTGGGCTTGGAAATACTGGATCCAGGAATCCTTGCCCTAGGGGATCATGTCCAGAGGCTGAGACCATGCCTCTTCTTCCCCCAGTCTCCATACTCAACAGGCAGTTCTCCAAAAACTCCGTGTCCTCATCTGTAAAATGGGTATAAGTCCTTCCTCGTAGGGCTGTTGTGAAGCTAAAACAAGAGACTGAAGATACAACTCTCAGCACAGTCCCAAGTACAAAGCATGCACCCAGCAAGTGCTAAGCCAGCTGATTCCCTTTTCGTCCCTACACTGAGGTCAGAACAAAACAGGTGAAAATCCATCAGTCCGTGAAGCTTCTGCATAGTAAAGTCCACATGCTGTAGCCCCTACCACCCCCATCCCGCTGATATATTAGTAGAAGTAGAGGCCCAGAGAGGTTAAGTGTCTTATCCGAGATCACACAGCCCGTCAGCAGTAGAGCTGGGACTGGAACCCAGGGTCTCACATTACAGAACACTAGAATTCGGCTGTCTCACAGCCTTGACTGGTTCAGCCCAGCGGCAAGGCCTGGTGCCTTTCAGTAACCCGCCCCTTCTCCACAGGATGCCTCAGTGAGGATGAAGATACTCGAGGTGATGTCCTGGCAAGGCTGAGGCTGGAGGTGGGGATACTGTGCTTTGGCTCTGTGCTGCAGCAGCTCAGCCCCATGCAGTCCTTGAGAGAGAGAGAGCGCGAGAGCAAGAGCGGGGGTGGTGGGGGAGGGCTTTATCGGGCTACCATATCACATTGCAAGCTCCTATCTCTCATTTGCTGTTCAAGAGTCCCTGGCCCGCCTTCCCTTACTCTTTCTCGGGCAGATCTGCCTGGTTTGCATTATTCTCCTTCCCGCCCACCCCCTACCCGGATATCTTGGTTCCATATTTTCCACGCTGAGGCTCAGTTTACTCCTGGCTGGGCTCCGGGCCTGCACCTGGGTTCTAAGAAAAAGGTCCCAGGGTGGGGGGCTGGGTGGGCAAGCGAGCTGTGTAGTGGGGGATGCTGTTGGTCATCCTGCCTTTCTCTCCATAGGGGCAGGCCACCAGAGCATCTTCCCTACCCTCTGCCTTTCTCTACCTGATGCTGAGACACAGCAATTCTCAAAGTCAATGCCACAGACAACTGCCCCAGGATCTCTTGATCCTGCTTGGAAATGAAGATTCCTGGGCCCCACCCAGACCGACTGAATCAGAATCTCTGGGGGACAGCCCAGGAATCTATATTATGACTAGTATTTCATCTGTAAATATGCTGCGTGATTCTTTCTTTGCCTTTAACTCTTCACTGGCAAGGGTTCCTTTTAATCACTGACCTCGGTCACACCTATTCCAAGTTCATTTAACAAGTGTTCACTGACCACCCCCAACTCTTGCCTGGTTCCCCTCCTAACACTTTGGCTATGCTTCTGTTTCCTTTGCTGGCTTCGTTCTCTCTCCCATTCCTTGGCTGCTGGAAGGCCCAGGGCTCAATTTCTTCCTCCTATTTTTCTACGCCACCCAGTCTTCTCACATGAGCTCATCTCCTCTCAGCTCCAGTTCCTATTTGTGTGCTGATAATCCCCACCCCAGGCCTCCATTCCAGCCCTATCCCCTGAGTTTCGGCCCCATCCCAGCTGGAGCATCCCGCAGACAGACCCCTTGAATTCAACAGGACCCATACTGAGCTCATCTTCTTCACACACCCAGTGAAGTTTCTGAAGTATGTATCTGATTACATCACTTCAAAACCTTCCAGTAATTCCCCTTGGCCTACAAAATCAAGTCCACACTCTTAACTCAAGTCCAACCCTAACTCAGAGCCCTGCCCCTGTTTGCCTCTCCAGCCTGCTCTCTCCTTACTCTCCTCCTTGACCACTAGCCCCTGGCTTCCCTGCTCCAGATCGATTGCATGACTCACAGTTCTGTAAATGCACCCAGTGCCCCTCACCTCTGGCCCCTGTATAGGTTACTCCGACTTCCTGGGACACAGATGCATGGTGAAGGGGGAGCAGAAGGGGACCTCTGCCTTCAAGCACTAGTCTGTGGGGCTGCTGCTGAGACTCCAGTCACTGTCACTAGCAAGCCTGTGTGGACCAAGGGTACAAATACATCTCCCAGCACTATTCCCCAGCAATGTCACTGTTGGAACACCAAGCCCAAACTTACTTGACTTCCAGGTACTTCCTCCTCTAGGAAGCCTCTCCCTACCCTTCCAGTTTGGGTTATGAATGGGATAATGATCACAGATAAGTCTCTAAGAATAACACCTGGCAATAAATCTTTCTTAATGATTGAGGGAATGTATTTGTCTAATTTTCCCTGTTAGTATACTATGATCGAAAATGTCAAGTCATCTCCCACACTAGAACGTGAACTGACCAAGAGCAGGGGCAGCGCTTTCTCTCCTTGTGCAGCTCTGGAGTCCCATGCACACCAGGAGGTGATTCACAAAAGTTTGGTGAATAAGCTTACCAAGGCCCATCTGTGCACTGTGTCCTGGAGAAGCAGCAATGATTAGAAATGACCCGTGCTGCTGAGACACTGGACATGTCACCTGGTGTGGCAGGGATAGAAGAATGAGTGATGGTTTGTGCTTTGGAATGGGATGAGGAGGAGAGGGTAGAAGTAAAGCCTTCCTGAGGAGGCAGTCTTTTCTTTTTTTTTAAGAAATTTTAATATTTATTATATGATTGCAAAATTGGGTACATTCTACAGAAGATGTGGTAAAATGGAATACACCGTGGCCATAACAAAGAATGGAATAATGCCATTTGCAGCAACATGGATGAACCTAGAGTGAAGTGAGTCAGACAGAGAAAGACAAATATCATATGATATCACTTATATGTGGAATCTAATTTTGAAATGACGCAAATGAACTTATTTACAAAACAGAAACAGACTCACAGATCTCAAAATTGAATTTATGCTTATCAAAGGGAAAACATGGAGGGAAGGGATGAACTAGGTGATTATGATTAATATATACACACTACTATTTATAAAATAGATAACTAATAAAGACCTACTGTAGAGCACAGGGAGGTAGCTTTCAACAAGGACAGAGCCTTGTTGAACGTGGTGTTAGAGTCTTTTCCCTCGATTTTAAAAATTAAGACTTTTTGGTCTATTAAAGTTAAGTGCTACTACTCATTCGATACCTCAGTTCATCAAGATAAAAATCCTAAAGTGAAGTGAAAGTCACTCAGTCTTTCTGACTCTTTGTGATCCCATAGACTATATAATCCATGAAATTCTCCAGGCCAGAATACTGGAGTGGGTAGCCTTTCCCTTCTCCAGGGGATCTTCCCAACCCAGGGATCAAACCCAGGTCCCCGGCATTGCAGGCAAATTCTTTACCAGCTGAGCCACAAGGGAAGCCCAAGAATACTGGAGTGGGTAGCCTATGCCTTCTCCAGCGGATCTTCCCAACTCAGGAATCGAACCGGGCTCTCCTGCATTGCAAGCAGATTCTTTACCAACTGAGTTATCAGGGAAGCCCCAAAATCCTAAAAATAGGCATTGTTATCATCCCTTGACCAATGACCAAGCAGAAACCCAAAGGACACAGCGAGGTGCTTCAGGTGATTCATGCAAAGAGTAGGAAAATTGTGACTTGGTTTCAGACTTCTCTGACCCCAGAGATTGCATGCTTAACACCACATTCTCTTGCTTCCAAATCCACACACTGTAGAACATAACAAACATGCACTCTCCTAAATGTACGCTCCATCACTCCCCTGGAGAGTATCACTGTTAAGGTCGGCATGTAAGTGCCCAGTCTTCTTCTCTTGCTGCAGTTGCACAAATGAGAGGCTGTAGAGTGTGAGGATTCAAAGCCTGGACTCTGAGCCAGCTCTGCCACTCACTAGCTCTGTGTCACTGAGGAAGATGTCATGCCTCTCAGGACCTCAGTTTGTGCATCCGGAATATGGTGATGAGAATAACAGTACCTAATCCCTAGAGTTGTCATGAAGATTAAATAAATTACAAAACTCTTAGAATGACATTAAAAGATGCTTGCTCCTTGCAAGAAAAGCTGTGATCAACCTAAACAGCATATTAAAAAGCAGACACATTACTTTGCCAACAAAGGTCCATCTAGTCAAAGCTATGGCTTTTCCAGTAGTCATGTATGGATGTGAGAGTTGGACCATAAAGAAAGCTGAGCACTGAAGAATTGATGCTTTCGAACTGTGGAGAAGACTCTTGAGAGTCCCTTGACTGCAAGGAGATCCAACCAGTGCCTCCTAAAGGAAATCAGTCCTGAATATTCATTGGGAGGACTGATGCTGAAGCTGGTACTTCAATTCTTTGGCCACCTGATGCGAAGAACTGACTCATTTGCAAAGACCCTGATGCTGTGAAAGATTGAAGGCAGGAGGAGAAAGGGAGAACAGAGGATGAGATGATTAGATGCCATCACCAACTCTACGGACATGAGTTTGAGTAAGCTCCGGGAGTTGGTGATGGACAGGGAAGCCTGGCATGCTGTAGTGCTTGGGGTTGCAAAGAGTCAGACATGACTGAGCGACTGAACTGAACTGAAAGAGCCTGAAACATAGTAAGTGCTTAGTAAGAATAAGTCATTATTATCTTCCTTTTCCACACACACACACACACACACAAAAGCAAACAACAACAACAACAACAAAAAAAGCAAAACAAACAAAAAAGAAATGAACTGTATATATAACTTGGTATCCTATTTCTTCCTGCATGGTAGGATTTTGTCAGGTGGAGAAGGGCATCTTAAGTAGGTTGGAAAATGAGTGCAAAGGCATGGAGGCAGGGAAAATATGGAATGTGTGTTTGGGGAAGTTAAGAGCAGACCAGTGCAGCAGGTGATGTGAATGAGGACTGGTCACAAGGGCCTGGAAGGCAATCTTGACATGATATGACTGGGAAGGAAGCCCAGTACTCCTCGAGGCTCCTGTGAGCATGGCCAACCTTTGGAGAGCAGCCTTCTCAGCCCTCATCTCCTCTGGCAGTACCCCCAGTGGGGCAGCTGTGACAGGGATTGGCCTTCCTCAGGGACCAGAGTTAGCACTGTCCAGGTGGCTGTCTGCCCAGGGCCCAGGCTCTAGGCCTGCTTCCCACTTAGGCATCTGAGGCATTCTCTCCTCCTCAGAGAAGAGAGGAGGGGGATGGGCTGCAGGGGCCAGGCCCCTTCAGCATCTGGAGGCACCACCTTGGGGTGAGCTCGCCTCTGAAAGCCCAGGCTGGGGAAAGCAGGGTTAAGGGGACAGGGCAGCCTGCCAGGGTGGGCTCCCCTTCTCAGCTGAGGTCTAATGGGAGCTGACAAGAGCAGCTGTGGGCCTTTGATCTGCCCTTCAGGTATGTGTCCCAGCTTGGGATGGGGAAGCCGGAATGAGGAATGTTGATGGGGGCGGAGATAAGAGAGGATCAGTCCAACCAGGCAGAAAGGGCCTGGGCCACCAAGCCGGGGCTCCGAGGAAGAAAGAGAAAAAATGAGCGAGAAAAAGAGCCTGCAGAGCCCCCAAAGGAATGGCGGCCGGGCCGCTTCCTCTTCCACTCAGGGGGAGGCCCTGAAGGTGAGAGAGACTCATCTGGACTCAGTCTCGACCTCAGCCAGGCCCCTCTCCCATGGGTGGGGCTCAGAGTGCCATGTGGTCTTCATTTCAGGTCTGCGAATAGCCACTCCACCCTGTCGCACCTGGCCAGACAGAAGGTGGGGCCAAGCTCAGACAAGAGTCCGCCTGCGCAGGTGAATTGGGGCGGGGGCCTCCTGGAGCTGCCAGCCATGAGATCAGAGGCCCACACTGGGCCCAGTGGGTACTTTTCCCGGTTGGCCCTGGCCCAGGAGACACCTGCTTGGCTTAGCCCAGACAGATCCATGAGTCTTCCCCTTGCAGGCTCTTAGTCCAGCACGATCCCCCCTCCACAGTGCTTTACCCAGTGGTCAAGCAGCATTTTCTCAAAAGACTTCCAGGGACAGTTGCTTACCATCTTTCTAGGCGGCTTATGGGCTGGCTTTGTCACACCCAGCACCCCTGCCCTACCCTGAGCTGATTTTCTTTACCTCAGTTTCTGCCTCCTTCAGTGAAATCCCCAGACACAACCCAGAGGAAATTGGGATGTGAGCTCCATAGAAGACTAGGCAGTGATCCTGGGACTCCTCTAGGCTCCAGCAGACCCTGGGGAAGCCGAACCCAGGGCTACAGGAGGCAGAGTTGGGGCATGAAGGCAATGAGGAAAGAGTAGCCCAGAGATGGGAGGGAGGTTCCCGGGGCACACAGCTCTGCAACCTAGGGAACAGCTGTGGTTCTTGCTCCATTCCTGTCTCACTTCAGCCTGAGTGTGAATGAAGGCTGGCAGGAACTTTGAAGGCCATCTCATTCCATACCCATCTCACATCCTGCCTAGAACTTCTCTTTGCATATCTGCAGCCCCAGGGAATTTGGCACCTTTCCCTTCTTAGAGTGCTCTGGCTGTTGGAAGGTGATTCCCTATTAATAGTCAGAATTCTCCTCCCTGTCCCTTCTCTCTTTAGTTCATTCTGCTTTATAAACTCTAAGAGATGACTTGCAGGGTGGGGAGGGGGGTAGGGGTTGTAGTTAGAAAGAGGACTACATGATCTATACTCCCACCTCAGGTTTTCCCTGGCCTTTAGGTAGTCCCTTTCCCTCAAGGTTGGACCTGAGGAGTTTTATCCAGATCAAAGATTTTCTGTAAATTTTCTGACACATGGTAGCTCTTCAGATTTCTTAAGATGGACACTGTGGCTTTCATCCTTCCCCGGTTTTCTCTTTTCCAGGGTAAGCAACTCCAGTTCCTTCAAATGATCCTCCTACAGCTAGGAACTCATGTTCCTGTACCCTCCCTAGACAACTACTTCCCCAAAGTGGGGAGGGCGGGGCAAAAATCAAGAGGGACCTTTCTCAGGGGCCCAGCAATGTCTACTTAGAGGAAAGAGAGGGGAGGCCATGTTGCATTCTCAACTTCTCTCTCTGTCCAGTCTTGCCCTTGACATTGCGGTTGTCCAGCTGTCTCTGATCCTAATACCCCCAAAGCAGCCACCCGACACTGCTGCCAAGTCTTTGTGCCCCCCTGCAGGACCTTCCTTTCCCTTCTTGCAGGGCCTAAACTTTGTGGAGCTCCGCAGGAAACAAGCCCACCCCCAGCACCTTGACCTTGTTCATTCCTGAAGAATGCAGCTCAGTGAACAAGAAGGCCTGATGACTTCCCTTTCCTTTGCCTGGCTGTCTTTCTGGAGCTCCCTCAGCTTCTTCAGAGACCAGTCAGGCCCACGGATCTGACAGATGCTGGTTTGAGGAAAAATGGGATCTGCCTCCACTCAGGAAGGCAAGCTGGCCACCTAGAACTCTTAGGGGCCATTGCAACATCAGACGTGGGGCTGGACTCAGCAGCAATCCTGGGCCAAAGACTGAGGTCTGGCCCAGAACCTCAGAGGAGACTGGGTACCTTGGCAAACCCTTCAGGAGATGACAGAATCAGAGGCAGTTTGCAAGGAAATGGAGCAGAGAAGCCTCCTCCCTGGCTGCCTTCCTCCTCCCCTGCAGACTGCTGAAGAGTCGGAATGTTGCCTTCTCTCCCTGGGGTGGTCACCTGCTTCCTCCCCACCTGGGCCCTGGGCTGCTAAGGAGGAGGTGGAGGGTAGGGAAGGGGCCAGGGAGCACTAGCTAACCTTGGCGTAGAATAATGCGCAGAACGAGCAGGCAACAGGGCCCCTTTTCCCGCCAAGGGCCCAGTGATAAAGAAAGGGGAGGGGGCAGCTGGAGGCCGGCTGTGGGAGCGAGAGGAGGGGAGTACAGAGAATGTGCTGTGTCAGCCTTGTGCTCTGCCCTGAACTAACAACTCCCTCCTCCTCCCCGCCGCCCCTCCCCCTTCTCTCGGCTCTCCCTTCCCTCACAGTCGAGGTCTCCATCGCCCTTTCTTTCTGTCTTTGTTTCCCACTCTTTCCAGTGGTCTCTGTTTCTCTTTCCAGCTCACTCGGTCTGCCTCTCCAGGCCCCTTTCCTTCTCTGGGCATGCTCTCCACTTCTCTGCTTGTGCCTTTCTCTTTCTGTTTGCCTTTCTCCCAACCTGGCTCTTCCTCTAGCTTCGGCCATCGCCCTGTGTCCCTGTGTGTGTCTTCCTGTATCTCATTTCTTTGTCTCCGTCTCTTTGTCTCTCTGCTTCTGTCTCTCTCCTTGCCTACTGCTTTCTATCTCCTTTGGTCTCTGCTTTGCCTCCTCCTCTGCCAACTGTCCTTCTCTCTCTCAAGAGGCTTTCAACAGCTTCTGAAGCATCAAGGGTGAACCCCGTCCCCCCACTGGTCAGCTCCTCTCTGGAGAGTGGCCGGCCTGGAGTTGCCTTTTCGAGCCCAAAGAAAGAAGGAAAGAGGGCAGAAGAAGGTCACCTGGGAATGTTTGCCCAGGAAAGACTGGGGGGAAGAAAGAAAATAACCTTTTGGGTATCTGATGAGCCAGGCATGGTACCTAGTGCTTTCGCAAGTCCTTTACTTTATCCCATGACTCTTTTATCCCCATTTTTCAAGGTGAGGACACTTAGATTCAGAGGGAGAAGTGACTCCCCCCAGATCACACAGGCAGAGTCACTGGTATTAGAACACAGGACTTTCTGTCTCCATTGCCTACAGGGAGATGACCTGTTCTTTCGCTGTTCCAAGGCCACCTCCTGGAGAAGGGAATGGCAAAGAACTTCAGTATTCTTGCCTTGAGAACCCCATGAACAGAAAGAAAAGGCAAAAAGATAGGACACTGAAAGATGAAGTCCCCAGGTCGGTATGTACCCAATATGCTCCTGGAGATGGGTGGGACAATAATTCCAGAAAGAATGAAGAGATGGAGCCAAAGCAAAAACAACACCCAGTTGTAGATGTGACTGGTGATGGAAGTAAAGTCCGATGCTGTAAAGAGCAATATTGCATAGGAATCTGCAATGTTAGGTCCATGAATTGGAAGTGGTCAAACAGGAGATGGCAAGAGTGAACATCAACATTATAGGAATCAGCAAAATAAAATGGACTAGAATGTGTGACTTTAACTCAGATGATCATTATATTTACTACTGTGGGCAAGAATCACTTAGAAAAAATGGAGTAGCTTTCATGTTCAATAAAAGAGTCCAAAATGCAGTACTTGAATGCAGTCTCAAAAATGACAGAATGATCTCTGTTCCAAGGCAAGCCATTCAATATCACAGTTATCCAAGTCTATGCCCCGACTGGTAATGTTGAAGAAGCTTAAGTTGAATGGTTCTATGAAGACCTACAAGATCTTCTAGAAATAGCACCCAAAAAAGATGTCTTCTTCATTGTAGGACCTGCTGCTGCTGCTAAGTTGCTTCAGTCGTGTCTGACTCTGTGTGACCCCATAGATGGCAGCCCATTAGGCTCCCCCGTCCCTGGGATTCTCCAGGCAAGAACACTGGAGTGGGTTGCCGTTTCCTTCTCTAATGCATGAAAGTGAAAAGTGAAAGGGAAGTCGCTCAGTCATGTCCAACTCTTAGTGACCCCATGGACTGCAGCCCACTAGGCTCCTCCGTCCATGGGATTTTCCAGGCAAGAGTATGGGAGTGGGTCGCCAGCGCCTTCTCCATCATTGTAGGAGACTGGAATGCAAAAGTAGGAAGTCAAGAGACAACTGGAGTAACAGGCAAATTTGGCCTTGGAGTACAAAACAAGGGCAAAGGCCAACAGAGTTTTGCCAAGAGAATGCACTGGTCATAGAAAACACCTTCTTGCAACAACACAAGAGATGACTCTACACATGGACATCACCAGATGGTCAATACCAAAACCAGATTGATTATATTCTTTGCAGCCAAAGATGGAGAAGCTCTATACAGTCAGCAAAAACAAGACCAAGAGCTGACTGTGGCTCAGACCATGAACTCCTTATTGCCAAATTCAGACTTCAATTGAAGGAAGTGGGGAAAACCACTAGACCATTCAGGTATGACCTAAATCAAACCCCTTATGATTATACAGTAGAAGTGAGAAATAGATTCAAGGGATTAGATCTGATAGATAGAGTGCCTGAAGAACTATGGACAGAGGTTCATGACATTGTACAGGAGGCAGGGATCAAGACCATCCTCAAGAAAAAGAAATGCAAAAAGGCAAAATGGTAGTCTGAGAAGGCTTTACAAATAGCTAAGAAAAGAAGAGAACTGAAAGGCAAAGGAGAAAAGGAAAGATATACCCATTTGAATGCAGAGTTCCAAAGAATAGCAAAGAGAGATAAGAAAGCCTTCCTCAGTGATCGATGCGAAGAAATAGATGAAAATAACAGAATGGGAAAAACTAGAGATCGCTTCAAGAAAATTACAGACACCAAGGGAACATTTCATGCAAAGATGGGCACAATAAAGGACAGAGATGGTATGGACCTAACAGAAGCAGAAAACATTAAGAAGAGGTGGCAAGAATACACAGAAGAACTATACAAAAAAGATCTTCACAACCCAGATAATCAGGATGATGTGATCACTCACCTAGAGCCAGACATCCTGGAATGCAAAGTCTAGTGGGCCTTAGGAAGTATCACCAACAATAAAGCTAGTGGAGGTGATGGAATTCCAGTTGAGCTATTTCAAATCCTAAAAGATGATGCTGTGAAAGTGCTGTACTCAGTATGCCAGCAAATTTGGAAAACTCAGAAGTGGCCACAGGACTGGAAAAGGTCAGTTTTCATTCCAATCCCTAAGAAGGCAATGCCAAAGAATGCTCAAATTACTGCGTAATTGCACTCATCTCACATGTTGATAGAGTAATGCTCAAAATTCTCCAAGCCAGGCTTCAACAGTATGAGAACCATGAACTTTCAGATGTTCAAGCTGGATATAGAAAAGGCAGAGGAACCAGAGATCAAATTGCCAACATCTGTTGGATCATCGAAAAAGCAAGAGAGTTCCAGGAAAACATCTACTTCTGCATTGTTGACTATGCCAAAGCCTTTGACTGTGTGGATCACAACAAACTGTGGAAAATTCTTCAAGAGATGGGAATACCAGAGCACCTGACCTGCCTCTTGAGAAATCCGTACGCAGGTCAAGAAGCAACAGTTAGAACTGGACATGGAACAACAGACTGGCTCCAAATAGGGAAAGAAGCATGTCAAAGCTATATATTGTCACCCTGCTTATTTAACTTCTATGCAGGGTACATCATGAGAAATGCTGGATGAAGCACAAGCTGGAATCAAGACTGCCCAGAGAAATTTCAATAACCTCAGATATGCAGATGGCACCACCCTTATGGAAGAAAGTGAAGAGGAACTAAAGAGCCTCTTGATGACAGTTAAAGAGAAGAGTGAAAAAGTTAGCTTAAAACTCAGCATTCAGAAAACTAAGATCATGGCATCTGGTCCCATCATTTCATGGCAAATAGATGGGGGACAGTGGAAACTGTGAGAGACTTTATTTTGGGGGGCTCCAAAATCACTGCAGATGGTGATTGCAGCCATGAAATTAAAAGACGCTTGCTCCTTGGAAGAAAAGCTATGACCACCCAAGGCAGCATATTGAAGAGCAGAGACATTACTTTGCTGACAAAGGTCCATCTAGTCAAAGCTATGGTTTTTCCAGTGGTCATGTATGGATGTGAGAGTTGGACTATAAAGAAAGCTGAGTACAGAAGAATTGATGCTTTTGAACTATGGTGTTGGAGAAGACTCTTGAGAGTCCCTTGGACTGCAAGGAGATCCAACCAGTCTATTCTAAAGGAAATCAGTCCTGAATATTCCTTGGAAGGACTGATGCTGAAGCTGAAACTCCAATACTTTGGCCACCTGATGCGAAGAACTGACTCACTGGAAAAGACCCTGATGCAGCGGAAGATTGAAGGAGGGAGGAAAAGGGGACAACAGATGATGAGATGGTTGGATGGCATATCGACTTGATGGACATGAGTTTGAGCAAGCTCCAGGAGCTGGTGATGGACAGCCTGTTGTGCTGCAGTCCATGGGGTCACAAAGAGTCAGACACAACTGAGCGAGTGAACTGACTGAAGGCCACCTCTGAAGCCCATGCCTGCTTCTGTTGACGGTTCTTCTCTGGGATGCTGGTCTTGGGCTTTCCTAGAAAGGGACCCATTTGAAGACCTACTGGAAAGGAGGGCTGCTGAGGTTTGAGGTATCCTGGTTGAAGACACCCTGAGCTAGCCTCCAAGACAGAAACCCCCAGGGCCTCTGGGGAGATGTGGCTGACAAGATGTCACTTGTCAGATGACACAGAGTCCAAGCTGGGAGAACCCTTGTCCTTGTCCTAATCCAGCCCCTTTCATGGCACAGAGAGGGACATTGAGGCTCCAAGAAGAGGAGTGAGCCCAAGCCATATCAAAACATGCCCTCAGGGGAAGAGGGACAACATTTGAAGAAGGGAATTATTAGTTTAGCATCAATAATGTGAAAATTCTATGCAAGCAAATACATCCCCACCAAGCCATCTGCAGCACAGCTATGGAGAAGGCACTTGTGGAAAAGTCCAGCTGAGTCCCTGTGTCCAGTCCATTCCTGTCTCTGGGGCTTGCTGGGGTGACAGGATCTGTGGCCTTGGACTTGCCTGTTCCTTCCCTGGTGGGGTTCAGTGGGCACCAGCCCAGGCTTGCTGTGCAGCTTGTTGGGAAGAGAACTGTTCTACTGAGACAGAGACAAGAGAGAAAGAGAGAGATGAAATGTGAGAAAAAGATCAATAAAGAGAAGGGATAGAGGGAAACAGAGGCAAAGAAGGAGAGGCAGCAGGTGGGAGCAGGTGAGCAGGGCCTGTGTGGGCCTGGAAGGAGCTCCTGCATTCTTCCCTGCTTCTCAGGGCAAAGCAGACCCAGTCCTGCCCAAGGCACTGCCTCTGACAGTCTCCAGGGAGCTGTTCCCACACATGATCTCATTTCGCTCCTCGCAATAGGCCTGTGATGTGGGCGGGCTGGGATAATTTTTGCACATTTGCCAGAAGAGGAAACTGAGGCCCAGCAGAGCAAAGCCATTTGTCCAAACTCTGGTGTAGGGAGCAGAGTCCAACCCAAGGCGCCAACCAAGCTTCTGGTGGCCTTTGCCACTTTTCCCGTGGTGTACTCTGGGAGAGAGTGGTGTGGAGTTCCCCTGAAGAATTCTCAAGTGAAGAACAGGTAAGGTAGAGAAGCAGGGAGCCAGACTCGCTGGAGGGCATTTAGAAGGAGAGAGAAAATGATTAAGGGAGCAGAGGGATTGGCTGCAAGGGGGAGATGAAAGGAGCCAGCAGACAGGGCTTGGCTGTGGGATGAGTCAGGCCAACGGCCTCCTGAGATAGTGATCTACAAATATCTCTGAGGTGTCAACAGCCAAGTCGGCTTCAAGGAGGAGTAGGAAGAGGAGAGGAGGGATGGGAAATGGAGTGCACGGCCAGTCAGCACGGGGACTCTCGTCTTGGGAACTACGAACTACACTGCAAGAGGCAGGCTGGACAGGGACAGGGCCCTGGAGAGCAGCCCTGGAGAACACAGGGGACAGAGTAGGAGCCCCTCCATCCCAAGGGGCATGCTGACTCCACTCTTGCCCCTCCTGTGGAATAGCCCCATTTTCTGCCCCCAACCCCAAAGTTGGGCCCTGAGCCAGCTTGAGTTTCTTCCATCTCTAATAGGACCAACTCTGAGCAAGCACTGCCTGCTCTTTGTCCTGGGCCTGACTGTCCATCTGCGTGCACTGCCTCAGGGCTGTTGGTGGCCTAAGGGTAGGAACTGTGCAGGGCAGAAGCCCACCTTTCTATACTCGTTCCCCCCTGCCTCCCTGGGGCCCAGGTGCCAGGAGGCCTGGGCAGTCTGAGCCCCACTTCTTCAACTTAGAGAAGAGGCCACATGGTGATGCCACCCACAGAGGGCAGAGGCCAGTGCCTGAGCCTTACACTCATACCCCTTCCTATGCTCTGCCCACTGTCTGATGAGAGGTCCAGGGCACTGATCCTGCTTCCGACGGTTGTGGAAACTGAAGCTCAGAGAAGTAAATGAGGTTCCTGAGTTTGAGATGAAAATGACACCTGGAGAAAATAGAGGGAATGTGACGGAAGTTTCTTTTCTTCACGGATTAGAAATATTGTTCCACCCCACCACCAACCCAAGCATACATAAACCTCACACACACACACACACACACACACACACACACACACACGCACACATACATATATGCAGGCATTTCCTCTGTGCTCCCCACTGGAGTAAAATGGAGGAAACTGGCAGGGTTCAGAGGGGACCAGAAAGGCCTGATATGCTTCTTTCTGTGTGATAGTTAATTGCTGCCATGGCTTTGCAAAGTAAAGCTTGTGATTTCATTTCACAGATGAGGAAACTGAAGCTTAGCATGATGAGGTGACTCACGGATGCCCTCACAGCTACACAGTAGTAGAACGTGGCCTCAAACTGAGTCTGTGTCCAGAGCCCGTGCCCTTCAGAGCAGCAGCATTTTCTGGTCAACCCAGGATCCTTACCCTGGAGATGCCCTGGCATAGGCCACACTGGCTACTGGGTGGCTGAGAAGACCCAGAGAGGAAACAGAAAGACAGCAGGGGCGGGGAGGCAGGCATAATGGGCATCCGTCACCTGTTACAATAACTCCTGTCTTCAAAGTGCCACACAGACCTCAACTAGAGGAGGAACAAGAGGGAAGGAGAGAGAGGGAGGGATTATTATCCTTATTTTCCACAAGAAAAATGAAGAACAGAAAAGGGAAGTGACTTGTTTAAGGTCACACAGCTAGACTATAGAGGGATTTTTCTTTTTACATTGCAATCCATGATAAAGCAAACAAACATATGTATTTGTATATGCATATGTGTGTGTATGTAAACACAGGTATATGTTAAATGGAAACAAAAGTTTCATGGAACAATACTGATCCTTATTGCATAGATGTACTCTATTTCACATTTTTAAAATCCTAGTCAAGTTTCATGGAATGGATTATAGGACTTGCTAATCTGTTTGCAAAAGACTGCTTGGAGCGGGGTGGGGAGGGGTGGTGGTGACACGTCACAGACTCAGTTCTGCTTCGTCCAAAGTCAGAGCAGGCTCTTGGGTTGTGCTGTGCTGCCTCATTTTGAAAGAGAGAAGACAACAGACAGGGCTTATTCAAACTAGGAGATGGTGTGATGGTGGAAGGTTGAACTGGGGGTGCTGTGGCTTATGGGGCCAGAGTGAGACCTCCTGGTTAGGGCTTCCTGCTCCTTTGAGCAAAGGTTAAAGCCAGAGGAAACTCAAAATGTTGGTCCCTGAAGGTATGTAGAACCAGCATGCTAATACTGATGCCTAATAGGATAGGGCCCGTGACAGAAAGTAAGGAATCTGTTAGAAAGGGAGGTGGAGTCATCCTGTGAGAGGTGTGGCCCTCACACATGCGCGTGCATGCCTGTACCCACACACACACACCAGAAAATTTCCATTGTAGCCCCCTCACCGCAGTGGGAGGTTGGGGTTTGACGTTCCCTCTCCAATCTGTAGTGGGTCTTGGGCCCCTGCTGTTAGAAGGGGAACAGCTGCCCCATCCACAGTGGCCCTTGGTGACCTGGGTCTCTCAAAAGGCAGAGACAAGTGACATCTTTGGTCCAATCCTGTCTCACCAGAGGGACCCATCTGGGGAGGGGGTAGTGCCTGGTCACCCTAGGAGGAGGTGAGCAGGACTGGCTCCCCTAGTGAGGAAGGGTTCAGTCCCACCATGGCCCCTGGGCACCGTGAATGCAAAGTTCAGAGAAGCCAGGGAAAAGGCTGAGGGTGGAGGACTGGAGAACTATGGTCTCACACTCCAACATCCTCCAACGGATGATGGCTTAAAGGCACAGGAAGGATGGGAGCACCAAATTGCCTGGAGTCCAGACAAAAGAACGGTATCAGAAGTAAAAGAACTACCAAGAGGATTTTCCAGTGGAACTCAAAATGGAAAGGTCATACACCAAAGCTACAAACTGGGGCAGATAACAAAACCATAGGAAAATGGAGCCATGGAGAGGGAAAGTCAGAAGGCGGTGAAGCCAGCAGATAGGCCCAGGCGCACTAGCAATGGGGAGGGGTGCAGTTGCCCTCATTCCAGCAGGCAGGATAAGTAACTTCTGTCTGCCCATTTAGGCTCCCACCTGGGAAGGCTAGCTGTGCAGCCCCTTCAGAGCCACCCAGAGACCTGGTCTTGGAGACCACAAGATCCAAAGGAATGTCCAGGCCTGGTGCTCTGGGATGACAGGGAAGAAGGCCACAACCTGGCACCCAGAAGCAGTTGTGACCAGGAGGGAAGAACAAACGGTGGCAAGGGTGCACCAAAACGCAAAAGAGGCCAAGAGATAGAGGCCTGTGTGACTCATTAGGTAAGAATAAAGGTTTTGGAATCAGACAGCTCTGGCTCAAAGTCCTGGCTTGGCCACAGGCTAGTTGTGTGACTCTCAGCAAGTCATTTACTCTTGCTGAGCCTCTGTTAGCTCACCTGTAAAATGAAGACGAGCATACCTCCTGCCTGTCTCACAGTGGGTATTGTGATTCCATGATAATATATGTAAAATGCTTATAACAATCCTGGTGCATGAGAAGTGCTTCATAAATGGCAGTAATTATGATTGTCACTCACCATTCACACTACCTACCTCAAGCAAGGTCCCCACCTTTACTTAGGCTCTTCCACCTGCCTAGAAACTCCCTCACCTCATCACCACAGGTTCAAATCCTGTCCACGCTTCATGGCCCTGCTCCAAAATGACCTCTTCCACAAAACTATCCCTGATTGCCTCTCAGCTGTCCAGCTTCTTTTCCTCCAAAGCTCTCAGCATGGTATCTGTGCCTCTTTTCTGGCACTCGTCACCTTCTACCTTTTATTAGGATTGTTGGTGTGTGTCACCTCTCCCACTGGACGGGCAGCTCACTGAGTGGAGGAAGCAATGCTCTGACTCACTGCAGTGCCCAGCCCAGTGACGCTGAATGGACTGTTTTTTAAATGACTTCATCTTCAAGTCCAGATTCCTGAAGACAATTGCAGATATGACTCTAAGAACTAACTCCTGGAGACTGAAAGATTTGCAAATATAGCATCAATTTTCCTAAATGGGGGAAAGGTAGACTCTGGTGATATCGAGCCACTTACCTTAGCCTGGAACTTTGACGAAATTCTCAGGTGAACCATCAAGTTGCTGCTTGTCAGGAAACTTCCAAATGAAGCTGGGAAGTGAGGAAGCCGTGCCAGGGTCACCTGGGCCTCACTCCGTTTTCTGACTATGTTGGTCTCTGGAGTTCAGCAAAGCTCTGACAAGGAAACTCACACTGTCCTTGTGAACAAGTTGGAGAACTGGAGAAGTTTCCATGTATTTGTATATGTAGTATTTTGTAGCTGAATAATGGAACTTGAAGTGCCCTCACTGATGTCACTCAGGAAGGAATTAGGGTCCTGTGTCTCCATCCCATCCTGTGCATCAACGTTATCAGTGACCTAGAGGAGGATGCAGAAGGCCTGGTCACCACCAGATTTCCCAAGATTCAAAGCTGTGAGGTTCAATTTATATGCTGAATTGAAAAATGGAAACAAAAAATATTCTCAACAGACTGGGAACAGGGGCCAAAACCCATCGGATAAAATTGAACAGAATTCAATGTGAAATCTTGCTTTGAGACTCAAAGCCCAACTGCACAAATATAGGCTGGGGAGACAGGGCTTAACAGCCACACATGTGAAGAAGTCCAAGGGGTCCAAGTTGACCACAAACTTCACAGAAGCCATCAGTGTGACATGATGATGAAAAAAGCTTATGAAATCTTAGGCTGTATAAATAGAAATACAGTTCCCAGATGGAGGGAGGTAATAGCTCTACTGTACCTTGCCTATCCAGACCACGTGGAGTACGGGGCCTGACTCTAGGTCCCCCATTTGCCAAGGCGCACTAATAAACAACCAGGACAAATCACCCAGGCTGGCAAGCTGCAAAGTGTGAGAAATAGACAGAGGAACTGGGGCTGTTGATCCTGTGCAATGGGGCCCCTGAACCTTGGTCTGAAATAGCAATGTTGTGCATGGATTCAATCATATTGAGCACTCACTTTGTGCTAGGCACCATGTAGAGGACATAAGGGATGTTGAACCCCCCCTCAGTGGAGTCACCATCCTCTGACTCAGAGAAATGGAGTAACTTACTGGAGGTCACACATCCAGCCTAGCCCAAATCTGCTTGGCTCCAAGTGAAGTGAAAGTCATTCAGTCATGTCTGACTCTTTGCGACCCCATGGACTATACAGTCCATGGAATTCTCCAAGCAGAATACTGGAGTGGATAGCTGTTTCCTGCTCCAGGGGATCTTCCCAACCCAGGGATGGAACCCAGGTCTCCCACATTGCAGGCAGATTCTTTACCAGCTGAATCACCAGGGAAGCCCAAGAATACTGGAGAGGGTAGCCTATCCCTTCTCCAGAGTATCTTCTCGAGAACCAGGGTCTCCTGCATTGCAGGCAGATTCTTTACCAGCTGAGCTGCTAAGGAAGCCCTGCTTGGCTCTAAAGATCTTCCCTAGTGGCTCAGATGGTAAAGAGTCTGCTTGCAATGTTGGAGACCTGGGTTCAACCCCTGGGTTGGGAAGGTCCACTGGAGAAGGGAATGGCAACCCACTCCAGTATTTTTGCCTGGAAAATCCCATGGATGGAGGAGCCTGGTGGGTCCCCAGATGGGGTTGCAAAGAGTCAGACATGACTGAGTGACTAGCTTGGCTCCAAAGATTATGCTTTTGTACAAATAGCTAAAGGCCAAAACAGGGCAGAGGGAACAAGGGTAGTTTAGTCTATATGGCCCAAGTAGGCATATCTGGGATCTGTGGATGCAAACTACTAGAAAGTATGATTTCAACTCAGTACACACCTGGTTTTGGAGCTTTGCTTTTTTACCTTTGATCTGTTTTGCTTTCACTTATTATCATGAAAAATTTCAGATATAGGTAAAGGTAGACAAAAATAGCTTCATGAGTTCTCATGTAATTACTAGTGACCCACCTTCAATAATTATCAACTTGTGGCCAATCTTGTTCCACCCCAATCTCTATCCATCCTATCAGTGTGTAAACAGGAATTTGAACAGTCAGATCTATCTTGAGATAGAACTGGCATCTGGGAAAGAGAGGGAAGGAGCGTATTGAGCATGTTGTCACTAGAGGGATAAAAGTATCTCTGAGGGCATTCTCCATTCATACATACAGAGATAAGCCACAGCCAGCTCCCTCTTTTGCGAACATAACTGATTGATGGAGGCAGGTCAAGGAGCAGAAGCTGATGCTGCCATCTGGGCAAAGGAGGCTACCCAGGGGCATTGGGCTTGCAAAGCCTTCCTCTAGGGGCATAAGCTAGGGAGCCCCTTACCCTCTCCAGCCTAGAGCTGGCCCTGCCCTACTCTCAGTACTCAGGGTCTGCTCAGAAAGAAAGGGTCATATATTTCTCTACCCCCAACACACACACACACACTTACATACTCACATACCCTATTAGAGTCTTTGGAAGGCATGTCCTAGGCCACCTCTCACACCTTGCCCTGGAGCCTGGCATGAGTCACCACCTCTCCATGGACACGTGGGCATAGATCTTCATGGGAGCCAGCCGTGGGAGCAAGCAAACTTCAAGGCTTCAGGGGCCTCCACCCCATGGCCTAGCCTTTGCTTCTAACAGGTGGCTCCTCTGGGCCCTGCCTGCCCCCTCCCAAGGCCCTTTAAGCATGGCATTTCTTCATCAGCTCCTCTCTCAGCCTTCAGTAGCCGCTCCCCACCTCACCCCACCATTCAGTGCCAGATCAACCAAGGTAACAGCACTTGACCCAGTCAAGATCCAGAATTCCCTCGACTTTGACAGGACTCTGGCCCCTGACCTGAATGGACATTTCCGTGTCAAAAGCAAAACAGGGATACGGGTTGGTTTTGATGGATTTCCCCCTCATATGACTATGTTAGTTCATTGATCTTTGACTAGAGGGATTGGGCTCCCAGGGATCTCTCTGAATGAAGAGTAATGGCAATTAACTTTTTAAATATATAAATATATTTCTAGAGAAGGAAGTGGATGAGATAGCAGTGGATAGAAATCACATGATTGGCAATATTGGTGGTTGTTGGTGATAACAGCAGTGGCACAAATGTTAAAGTTAAGGCAGGTTAGGACAGTGATGTTAGATCTTATAAAGTTGGTGATAATAGTGATGAAAGCACCAATGGTGGCGATGAAGGTGGAAGAAATCATGGTGGTGCTAGTTATGGTGGTGGCAGTGACTGAAGGTTTGGGCTCCAGGCAGCTGTCTTTGGTGATATGGAAAATGCTTCCCACAGCAATTCTAAGAACCAAGGCACTTTCTGCATGCTCAGAGCCTGTCCTGCGAGCAGTCCCCTGGCCAAGAGTTGACCTGAATATTCAAGTTCTAGAGGTTTATCATGATGGCATCTGCTCAGTTAGGTCTCACTGCAGGCAGGAGAGTAGACCATATATATGACTTCTCTGGGATTCTGGGCCAAGATTCTGTGGCAGACCAGAGAGTAGGTTCAGACTCAGACTGGTCTCAGGCAAAAGAGATACTCTACAGCACCTTTTATCCATCTCATCTACCCCTTGGTGTGGCTACACAAAGACTCAGTCAGGGGTTGCCAGACTCTGGGCTTCTTTCGCAGCTGAAGGCTCTATAGTGGCTGAGGAACAAGAGACTGGATCACCGATGGAGACCAGGAAGCTGTTTTCTGCCCCCAGGAAGATATACTCCATCATCCTGGGCTAGAAGCCTGTCTGGGAGTAAGATAGGTTGGCCTCTGAATCCCCAGGAGTTAGGCCTTCTGAATTGATAGCCTGAGGCCTTTAAACAGAAAACCTGATTTTGGAGGCCATGAGGAGGGTTTCACCCTTGCAGTAGCTACCCCAGGATCATTGATGCCAAGTTGGTCCTCCTGGGGAGGGCCCACCCCACCCCACCCCACCCCACCCCACCCCACCTCATCCCACCCCATTCATTCTGGGGTGGGGAGTGAGAAAAAGAGAGTTTTCAAGGCAGACAGATCTAGGTTGGAGTCCAAGCTCAATTACTTCCTAAATTTTTGCCCTTGCTCAAGTCCTTCCACTTTGTTGTGACTTAGTTTTCCTCATCTGGAAAATGGGCTCATAATCTGGATTTTTGTTTGTTTCAGAGACATCTATGACATATTTTTACACTGTGCCTATCACAGTTTCCAGCACACAGTGGGTGTTCTGTGACTAGAAGGAGTTCCTTTTCCTCATTCTGAACTTCACTGAGAAATTAGCACCAGTGCTCAGGACTTAGGGTCCAGGAAAGCCCCTGGTTTTGCCCAAGAGAGACTCAGAAAAAACTCTTTGCAATTAAAAGGTCTCTGTTACATACCTGTGTAAAAGCCCATGGAGAGTGGGGAGGAGGGGGGCTGCAGCTGAGCAGTTCAATGAACATCCCTGCACCATCATGGCAATAAAATACTTTGTAATCACTTGAAACAAATCCTCTTCCCCCACTTCCACTACCTACTCTGTGCATCCAAACATCCTCGAGTAGGAAGATAGGTGGCCAAGAGCCTTGAGTTGTCACCATCTGGCCTAATTCACTGGGAAAACTCCAGGTTAAGCATTGGTCAATAGTGAAGTCTCCCAGAATGCCAAAGGGTGATGAAGTCTTTGTGACTGGGAGAGAGAAGAGTGGCTCTTTCCTGAGGGCCAGCCAAGGAAAGGACACTGTGTGCTTTCTTCTTGCTCTGTGGTTCTCTGGCACCTCCTCTAAAGCCCCTCCATCCAGATCAGAGCATATCTTATCAGGCAATGCCTCATGCATTGCTGGTAGGAAAGTTCTACCATTTACCTTGGCATGTATATATGTGTGTGTGTCTGGGTGTATGCTGTCTCTTCAAAGTAAACCACAAGTCTCCCAAGAGCAGGGGACACTACGTCGTTCCTTCTTTCTGCTCTTAGCACAGGGCTAAGCACCTGGAAGGCTTGGTTCAGCTCACTTCTTGCCTCTGTGGTTGAGCAGCTGCTCAGAGTCCTTCCAAAAAGTGTGAAGATTTCAAATCCCTCCCAAGCTCTGGGTCTCTGGGCTGAGGGGCCTTCCTGGCTCCACTGAGATCATCACCCGGGTTCTTTCTTTTTCTGGGAAAATCTGTACAGGCCTCTGACCTGAGATCTCTTGGTCTTTCCAGTGTGTGTCTGTGCAAGTGTCTCTTGTGAGTGAACGTCTTCCAGTTTCTGGGAAATGAGGGCGGGGCCAATGCAAACATTGCAACTGAATAGAATCTTTGTGGCCTAATGATTTCGGAAAACAATTTGCACGGCAGGCTTATTATTTGGAGGATGGGAACCAGCTGTTCTCTCTCTCCCTGGCAGCATGATAAGGAGAGGACCAGAACTGCAGTTGGACAGACTGAAGTTTCTGACCTAGAGTTACAACAGGATTCTCTCTAGAAGCTCCCAGGGCCAGTCATCTTCTCCTCCAGCTCCATCTGGCTGAAAGTTTCTTCTCTTTGGAAAGCCCAGGGAATAAGAAGACACAGGATAAGCAGCAATGGACAAGGCATGAACCGGAAGCTGTAAATAACAGGGCCATATGCAGTCCTGGGGTAGAGATTTGGAACACCTTGGATCAGGAACACCTAAGAAACTGCAAGCAGCCACATGCTCAGTTGCTTCAGTTGTGTCCAACTCTTTGCAACGCCGTGGACTGTAGCCAGCCAGGCTCCTCTGTCCATGGGATTCTCTGGGCAAGAATACTGGAGTAGGTTACCATTCCCTTCTCCAAGGGATGTTCCCGACCCAGGGATTGAACCCGTATCTTTTTGCATCTCCTACATTGGCAGGCAGGTTCTTTACCACTAGCACCACCTGGGAAGCCCTAGCTAGTGGCCATATGGGGGAACTATTTCTCACTGAAGGCCAACGGTGTTGAGTACTCTTAAATCTATTCATCTCACTTAACCCTCAAGTCAAGGCTGTGAGATAAAGGGGTTATCGTGCCCATCTCAGTGATGAGGAAGCCAAGGCTCATTTGGATAAGTGAAGTGATTTGTCCAAAGTGACTTCCACATACAGACAGCAAATGACAGGGCTGAGATTTGAGCCTAGGTCTAACTCCAATGTCAGTGCTCTCTCCATTGCCACACAGACTTTAGTGTCTAAAGAGAACAGTGACAAGCTGGACCACTACTGCTAGTAAGGAGGGAAGGGGGTGACATCTACCCACTGGTGCTTGCCAGGAGCAAAGCTGTGCCTCAGGCCAGGCTTCACCGATGAAGCTCCTCAGGGCGCATGCACCCTTGGCCCTTGATGTACCAGGTTTGGTGCCAGGGCTGGCAGGGGCCAGCCTCTATACTAGAGCCCTTTCTGACTCTGAGGAAAGCAGCTGTCAGGGCCCCAAGATCAGGAGTGACTGCGAATGGACCTGGCCCCACTCAAGGCAAAGCTCTAGCAGGGCATCCGGGGCTTCTGCGAATGCTGAGGTAGTACTGTCTGAGATAAGATGGCTGGTCCCCACTGTCACAAATCTACTGAGAGGTTAGACAAGAGAAAGTATGTACTAGTGCCTAGAGATGGTGGCAGGCACCTGGGTACTCATTAAGTGTCGGAATCTACATGGCCAACCGAAAGATTATGTGGTGAGGAGACCTGGGTCCTTTGGAAGTGGCAAGAGGGGGAGCTGGAAATCCACAGGACCTGGGCCCTGGCAACTCGGACCCCACTTCCTCTCCCTCAAAACGGCTTCTGCTTTCTTCCACAAGCCACAAGCAGCAGATTCAGCTCTCTTTCTATGTTTCAGCCATTTCACCTGCTCTTCCCTGCCCACCAGGGAAGACATCTCTCCTCCTTCCTGTCTCTGCAACAAATCCACAGTCCCTTTTCTGTTTTAAGGACTTCCCTACTCTGGACGGAGAAACAAGTTGTGTCTGTGTGGGGGGAGGTCACCAAAATAACAACTCTGGGGAACCCTCAAAGGGTCAAGAAAGTAGAGCTTCAGTTGCCCTTGGCATTCACTGAAGTTGAAATGGAGCAGGGGCAGCCATCCTCAGAGGCGTTTCCCAGACTCATTTTCTTCCATGGTCCCACACACACTGGTTGTAACTCCATTCTTTCCCTCTTTTATGCCTGAGCTTGGGGATTCCATATTCCCCAGCAAGGTGCTCCTACACTCAGCACCCATTCCCATCCCTCCTTGACATCAGTAGGCTCCACGGATAGCAAAGATCCTCTCAAGGCAAAATAAGGAGCATAGTCATTCCACCATTCACATTCACCCAAACTCAAGTGAGTCATTTACATGAACCCTGGAATGGCAGCACTGGGAGGAAGCCTACAGATCACTGAGGTCATCCTTTCTCCATGTCCTTACGCTATCAGGGAATAGAGAAGGGATCTGAGGACCAGAAAAGGGAAGAAAACTCCCCAGGATTGTACAGTGAGTGAGAGACTGTGCCACCGGAGACCAGGGCTCCTGAGGACTTCAAAGGCCCTGGACTCTTGCTGCTTTGGATCAGACTTTCCAACTCTGGAAACCAGTAGTCTGAACCCTGGGGAGCCTTGGAGGGTGCAGCAGAGTCAAGTCCCGCCTACTTTCTGTGGGGAATTTCAGAGGAGGTTTTCCCCTAGCTGAGGGGTGCCTTAGGCAGTCCCTCACGTCTCAGAGGAAGGAAATTTCCATCTACTGCTAGCCTACTGCGTGCTAAGTGCTCCCATGTGCGTTCTTTTCATTCATCCTCAGGACCAACTGGCAGCATTATTATCCTCATTTTGCAGGTGAAGAAAGGAAGTGTCAGAAACATGAAGGGAGACATATGTGAATAGGTCACATAGCTAGAAAGTGACGGTTCGGGGCCTGGAGTCTGTGCCCTGTGACCTCCATCCCACTGCCATAGAGGGCTGCTCAGAGCTCACCTCAGCCATGTCGCTGCTGTAGCCCACGCTCTTTTCCCCTTCCACTTCTGACCCACCTCCCACTCTCTGGGTGTGGCCTGGGGAGGAGTGGCTGGTGAGGAATCCACAAAGCAGTGCTCCTGAGAACAACTAGGTCCTGACTCAGCCACCTTTGAGTACCTTCAGCACACTGCAGAACCAACATCGTGTGTGCGTGCGTGTGTGTGTGTGTATAAGATAAGCTACACGTCTGGGTCAGTTTGTGGTTGTGTGTGAGGCTCTGTACAAGTGCCTGAGTCTTGCAAGGCTTCCCTGGTGGCTCAGATGGTAAAGAATCCACCTGCAATGCAGGAGACCTGGGTTCGATCCCTGGGTTGGGAAGATCCCCTGGAGAAGGGCATGGCAACCCACTCCAGTAGTCTTGCCCCAAGAATCCCATGGACGAAGAGCCTGGCATGCTACAGTCCATGGGGTCGCAAAGAGTCAGACACGACTGAGTGACTAACACTATCACTTTCTAGGTCAGTCTGTAGTTGTGCACAAGGCTCTGTACAAGTGCCTGAGTCTATGCATGTGGGGTTCCATTTGTCTGGGTTGAAAGAGACGTCTGGAACTGTGTGTGATTCTATACATGCCCCTGGCCACATGTGTCACTGCATTTGCGGATGTGCATTTCTTTGTATAAACATGTGTCTGTCCTTCATGCACCCACAACCATGTGTGTACCTGATTGTAAGCAGGTTTGGAAATCTGTGCAGTGTCCGGACATGGCTGTGGTGCCTATGCCAGTATCTGTGCCTGCTGACACTGATTTGTGTGGATACCCAGGTGGGCAGAATACTGTGCGTGTGATTTATATAGTCACTGTGTGCACAGGCACATGATTTCCAGGGTTTCTTTGTGCAGCTAGGGAAAAGTCAACACACCTGTGTCCAAGTCTGGGGCTCTGTGTAAGGACATATGTATGCTGTGCACACGAGTGTGTCTGCACATGGATCTGCAGCTGAGAGTACCTGGTACATGTGGAGCTCCGGGCACACCCAGGCGGGATGTCAGTCTCCAGCAGTGAGGCTCAGCAGTCCCTAGCACCCCCAGTGCTCGTGCCCTGCCTCCATGCCCAGGAATCAGGACGCATCGGGTGTGAGCATCCCTCTTACACCCTGCCAAGTGCACTAATCCCCCTGGGGAAGTCATTACCAACAACCGTACACAGCTGGAGTTGCTTAATCACTCTTAAGAAATTTCTTTATAATCTGAGTAAATTACTTTAATTACTTGCAACTACCAATTAGTGTTTGAAGGTTTCCCTTCCAGAGAAACAAGTCTCCTGTTCTGGACTTCCAGGCCCCTCCTCCTCTGGAGTTAGGGCAGCTCACCTGGCCACTCCTCCTACCAGGCACCAGATTGCCCCCTCGTCTGCGCACAGGGCCTGGCCACAGTAGCCCAAGCCCAGGCTTGGCTTCATGAGGGGGGGTGGTGCACAGTTTCTCAGTGGTGCCCCAAACACTTTGTCCTGACCGGAGGGCCCATGTCTGAGGAGGAGGCTAAAGCAGCAGCAGGCCCCAGCTTAGCCACCCCCAGAAGCCTGGCTCAGTTCTGGTCTTGTCCTGGGCTCTGCCACCAATAGGCTGCCTCCTCCCCAGGCACGTGGTAGGCGGGGCAGGCGGCCGCTGCCTCTCAGTTTATTGCACGGAAAGGGTACTGTGGGTGCAGGTATCTGAGGGACAAGCCAATCTTCAAGACAGGCTGCTGCCAGTTTCTCTGAACCCCCAGATGAGGCACTCCGCCCCCCTCCAGATTCCAGGGAGAGAGAGCCCCCTGGAAACTCCCAGGGAGAAAACAGTGTGCTGTAAGAGGAGGCTGAGCACCGGTGTTAGTTGCTGTACTGGTTCTGCTTCACCTTGGCAGTATGACCACGAGCAAGTCACTTTCCCACTCAAAGCCTCAGTGTCCTTTGGTGTAAAATGTGGAAGCTGAGGCTGACCCTCACACTTGAGTGCAGAGACTAAATCCTTGCTATGATGCTGGGGGCCACCCAGGACGTGCTAACTCCCCATATGCCAGGGGCAGTGGCCACTGAGAAACAAGATCCTATTGCTCCCTTCGAGGAGCTTCCAGTCTCATAGGGGAGGTAGGATATAGGGAGAAATAACCAGAACAGAAGGAGAAGTATGGTACTTGCCCTAAGAAGTGAAAGTCACTCAGTCGTGTCTGACTCTTTGTGACCCCATGGACTATACAGTCCATAGGATTCTCCAGATCAGAATACTGGAGTGGGTAGCCTTTTCCTTCTCCAGGGATTCTTCCCAACCCAGGGATCGAACCCAGGTCTCCTGCACTGCAGGCAGATTCTTTACCATTTGAGCCACCAGGGACACATAAAATATTGAGGGTGGTCAGAAAAATGAGAACAGAAAAGGAATGCTTCTTTAAGGCAGCTGTTTCATTTGGCACTCGGCTCACCACCTTCACCCCTCCCTGGCTTCATTTAGGACACCTGGACACCTGGGTGGAGCATCTTCATGTGGCTGGATGCTGGTATGAGATATCCCCTGGGGGCTGCTCTTTCTTATTTGAGTGCCTGTGTGTGTGTGTGTGTGTGTGTGTGTGTGTCTGTGTGTCTGTGTGTCTGTGTGTGTCTGTGTGTCTGTGTAAAACTTGAAGGAGGATAAAAAAAAAGTGGATGAAGACAAGGAAAGAGAAGATGCTGCCAGGGAGTAAGGTTCCTGCTCCCTCTTCTCTGCCAGCAATTCTCTCCCTCTGCCCAGTGTTGGGCAGCAGCCCCTGCTCACAGAGCACAAGGGGCCTACCTCCTCACCCTCTCCTGCTTAAGGCTCCCCTTTCCATCCAATCAGTCACTCCTCTCCATCCATGACACAGCTTCCAGTTACTCCTGATTTCTTCTGATCTTTATTTGGACACAGTTCCCAGAGCTTTTGTTCCTCCCACATCCCATTAGATTGCCACCATAGTGCTGACAACTAGGTACTGTTAATGTCCCTTGTTTTAAGGAGGTGGAAACTAAGGCACAGGGAGATGGTAGGACTAAACTAAAATAAACTGTGTTGCAAGATAAACTCTTCAACCCAGAGCCCCCTCACTATATGGCTTGGCCTCTGGAGGTCCCACTAGCTACCTGAGGGGCAGGCCTGGGAAGGCCTGGAAGGGAAGGCAGCTTCCACGCCCAGGATGCTGGGAGCACTTGGATCCAGCCCCACACCCTTTCTCTAAGCTTTAGTTTCACTGCCCTCCCCTTGCACCACCTCAAGGAGATCAGGGAACCAGCAGCCTCCTGGGTAGGCAGGAGGGCTGTGGGGGTTAATTAACTGTTTCCCAAAACGCTTTGAAGATGAAGGCTCCTCTTGGCGGGGCAGAGCAGAGTTGAACAGGCTTGCAGAGCCACCAATGAATTGGGCCGCCAAGTTGTTATTAAGGAAAAATCCCCAGCTTCTGGCCTCCACTCCACCCGCTTCCAGGTGCTGCCAGTGGGCTCCTCGCTTAGCAAGCTCTCCAGATTCCATGCCCTACCATGCCTGGGCGTGCTCTCTGGAGGTGTGAAGCCCTGGTGGAGGAGGGGGCAGGACCCTGGTCTCTGGCAGGCAAGTAGGGGAGGGAGAGGAGGGACCCCAGACTAGAGGCAATGCAGGTCCCAGGGGCCATGCAGAGGGGAGGATGGAGGCACTACCTAAACATCCAGCCTGTGAGCCTGTCCCAGCTTGATGTAAGCAAGGGGGCTGTGGGTTCCCACCTTGGCTCCCCCAAGCCAGGATTCCTCTACAGTCTGCCCTTATGCGGACCAGATCCACAGGTCCAGAAAGACGGCTCTTGATTCAGTGCCTTGTGTCCTCAGAAGACCAGAACTAGTGTTGGAGCTGTTTTTCCCCAGAAAGCCAGGTAGAAATAGACATCCTCTCACCTGCAAGTCAGAAGGTTTCCATCATCACCTCCTTGCTCTCTTCCTTACCTCCATTCCTCTCTCCCAGTACTCCACGACCCCTGACTCTGTCCTCAAACTTATAGTCTAGCTGGGGGTGGGGGGCAGAGTTGTAATAAGATAAAATATAAGTATTTAATCCAGCATTCCTCTTCTGAGCAATTATCTTACAGAAGTTCTCACACGAGCACAATGATATACTAATACACAAAACTGTAGTGTAGTTTAAGAGGGGCAAATTGTATACAGTCTAAGTGGCCATGATTAGGGGGCTGGTTTAATAAACTATTCCATACTGTGGAATCCAATGAGGCTGTTGTAAAAAAAATAAGATAGACCAACACAGGCAGAATGGAAAGATGCCCCACACCTACTGTTAAGGTTAAAAAGTAAGTTGTAAAACATGTGTGCGTGTAGAGTAAGACCCTCTTTGTGAAAAATGAAACCAGTTCTACACCTCCGTATTTACTTATGTCTGTGTGCATATGGCATAGAGCAAATTTCCAGCTCCCCTCGCCTCTGGGGTATTGCTCCTGGCCTGAAGGTAGGCCTGATGCTTCTTCATTAACTTTTGTCTTAGCCCAACAGTAGCAGAAGTACAAGGCAAGAACAAGAAGAAAGCTAGTGCCCTGAGCCAGCGCTTTACAAGGACCAAACACGTGTGGCTAAGTTCTCCCCAGCTGAGGCTGCCTAGTACCTCCGGAAGCCATCCGTCCAGACCCCCGCCTCCATGGCAGATGGCTTCCTCCAGCGCCTGTCAAGCAGGATCTTCCCAGAGCTGACAGCATCTACCCAGCCTCTGGTAAACATAGCTCCCTTCCCCAGTCAAGGGCCAGGAGTCTACAAGGGAGTGCATCAGGCCCCCGAGAGGGAATCTGGGAGGCCAGAGGTAAGGAATCGGCCCCCACAATCTGGTGGCAATTGAAGAAGGGAGGGTCCAGATGGCACCCAGACACTGAACTGGGTCACGCTGAACAGAAAGGAAATTTGTAGAGGCTTCTGGAGGGACGCTCTCAAAACTCATAGGAGCTGCAGAAGCAGACCCTCTCCGTGCTCATCCAAGCCCCGAGACTCCAGCAGTGTTACCTCTGTATACAGATGAAGATCTGCAGGCTCGGAGGCAGGGTCATCTACCACCAGCTGGCTGGCTGTGGACTTGAACCCAAGATTCAGGTCCTACTCTCCTCCCTCACCATCCCATGGTGTTCGGGGGAGCAGTCCCCTGCTGTTTGAGCAGTCCCTCAGGATCTGCCTCAAGAACCATGTACCAGCAGCCTCCTCTCGAGCTCCCCTCTCCCTCCTTTCCCTCTCTCACCTCCAGAACTCAATCCCCAGCAAATCTCTGAGCTCAGTTTAGAAAGGGTGCTTGAGGCCTTTGATGAACTGTGGTCCCTGAAGGGCTGGCTGGGATCCCTTGGCTGTGGGAAGGACTGGGAAGGAGCCTCAGCCCTGGGGCGTTGTGGGGTGGGGGTTGAGGGGAGAAAGCCAGGAGCTCCTCTGATTTCCATTTCTTCCCTGCATCCTACCCCATCAGGCAGTACCAAAGCAGGCCAAGGGCTGCCTGGAAAGCAAGGAGAGTAGAAGATGGCTGCAAAAGAGTATTATTTTGGCTAGAAAGAGAACTCCCAGGTTCTCATGTTACCTCACCCCTCCTCTGAACTGACTGTCGAAAGTACTATGCCTATTCCCACCCTTCATCCCCACTCCCACCACAACTTTCAGACCACAGCAACCAAGATCAGGACAGGAGTCCCCTCCAGTCACTCGGTTTCATCACCAACTCCTGGCTTCTCACACCAGTTAGCTCAATCGCCCCCTTATGGAGATGGGTCTTGGGGGACTCTTAGTGGGTCTTTTGGGGGCCCTAGACAGGTGTAGGACACCGGATAGGTCTACACTATCTCTCTGTGGCCATGGCCTGAGGGATTAACCTTTCTCTGGACTCAAGGCTTAGAAATCCTAGACCTGTTCCCCTTGGCCCATCAGCCATGTGGCAAAAGCGAGAATTTCAGCCTGGGTGAAAGTCCCCTCCCACTGTTGCTTCACTGAGCTTCTAGGAGCTACACGGTGGCTGGCATGCTGGTGGCAGGGAATAGAACAGAGAGACTGATGCATCCCAACCCTGCCCCTACTGGCTGTGACTTGGAGTAAGGCCCTCCCCTCCCTGGCTTTCCATTGCAACCCCACAGGTCACACGGTTGATGGAGGTTCCAGTGAGTCAATGGATGTAAATAAACTGTGTAACAATAATAATTTACTGGATGCTCACTACGTGCCAGGCACTATTCTAAGCCCATTTTGGATATTAACTCATTGAAGTTCCACAGCCACGCTATGACCTGGGGACCTATTGTTCTTGCAAATTTATAGAGATTTTGAGGGAGATATAAGGGACAGAGAGACTAAGTAACTTGCCCCAGGTCACAGGGCTAAGAAGGAGCTAAAGAAAGAAAGAGAAAAGTTGCTTAGTCGCGTCTGACTCTTTGGGACCCTATGGACTATACAGTCCATGGAATTCTCCAGGCCAGAATACTGGAGTGGGTAGCCTTTCCCTTCTCCAGAGGATCTTCCCAACCCAGGGATCGAACCCAGGTCTCCTGCATTGCAGGCGGATATTTTACCAGCTGAGCCAGCTAAGCCAGGAGTTAAACCCAGGTGGCCTAGCTCAGAACCTTCACTCTATATCACTGTGTGTGTGTGCTCAGTCATGTCTGACTCTTTGCGACCCCATGGACTACAGTCTGCCAGGCTCCTTCAACTGTGGGATTTTCCAAGAAAGAATACTGGAGTGGGTTGCCATTTCCTATTTCAGGGGATCTTTCCGACCCAGGGATCAAACCCATGTCTCTGGCGTCTCCTGCATTGGTGGGGGAGTTCTTTACCACTGTGCCACCTGGGAAGTCTATATCACTGTGTCATAGACTATAAAAGACTGCCCTGGCCTCACTATTATTTTTTAATAGCTGCCTCTAACTCGGGCAGGTTGCAGCTGGAGCTCTTCAGAGAGGGGACTGGAAGCCAGGTTCAGAAGGGAGAAACAATGTACCTGCTTTCTCAAAGCTGGTGGAGGCCTTACTGAAGGCTGCAGAGGTTGGCTCCGCCCCTTGCCCTGACTATTGGCAAAGATCCCTTCCTTGGCCACAGTCTTGGACTTGGAGGAGCATCTGGGCAGCTCCCATCTGGGGGAAGAGTGGCGGGGCCGGAGCAGTGGGTGAGCTGCTAATCAGAAGCAGGGGGCCTGCTGGGCGCAGCCCGACCCCTTGGCTCACGCCTCAGCAGCAGCCAGCACCTGATGAAAAGGCGCTGCTCCAACCAGAGCTACTGGTGGCAGCAGGACGCTGATGGAGGGCCAGAGAAGCCCCTCCCCAATGGGCAATTGCCCGCCACTCGGCTTTGATAGCCAGGTCCAAGTAGCAAGTCCCTGGCCAGGCAGCTCCTCGGGCATTGCATACATTCTTCCTGGCCAAGAAGGAATGCAGCAAGCTAACAGGATCCAGATGTGGGACTGCATTGGGCTTGAACCCCAAATACCATCCCAGCAGCTGGGAGACCTGGGGACACACAGGAAGGCTGCTGGGAACTCCTGGCCTCCCAGAGGGCCTAGAACCCAGCCTCAATCCCCTCGAGTCATTCTCTAGGGGTGTAGGGGTTGGGCCCAGAACCTAGACCTGGACCTCTGCTCCTTCCTTTCATTTTGTGCTTCATCTTGACCCTCAGTCCCACCCCCACCCATGGGAGCTGGAGAGCCCAGTGGGTAGCTCAAGAAGGCATTTGCAAGGTCCTGTGCTCCTCTTCCAATCAGAAGCCCCATTCTCTCATACCAGCCAGCTGAATAGCCACCCCTGAGCTGGTCCTCTTCGTTGGAGGGGGAGGGGTGCGGGGAAAAGGGATTTTGGTCAGCCATCAGGCTCAGCGGGCACAGGACCTGAATGCCAACTCCAACTCCACTGTATCCTAGTATCATGGCCTCAGGCATGTCAATTTTCTGAGGTCAGTTATCCTATCCCTACAATAGGACCATGTGCAAGCAGTTCTACCATGTAAGGAAACACAGACCCTGGCCCTGAAAGCTGAATCTGGCAACTAGGGGCACAGAGGGAAAGGAATACAACTCCCCAGAGACCTCTGGTAGGTGCCATGGCCCTTTTACATGCTTCTTTCACCCTCAAGGCCAGACTGCGCTAAGCGAAAGGAAAGGGTGCCTGGGACCCTGCTGCTCGAGCTGGAGGGTGGGGAAGAAAATGAGTACAGGTAAGTCTAGGGGCCTTCTCAGACTTATTCCTTTAAGAGCTGCTGCCACTCAACCCAAGGCAGTGCGTTCATCAGTCTGCTTTGATCCCAGACTCCATGAATATGTGGCAACACAGAGTGCTGGATAAACGGTTTGTAATAGAATGTGATGGGCTCTTAAAAGCTCTCCCTATCCCCACGGCTCTTTTCCAGCCTTCAATGATCCCAGAGAGCCTGAAATTGCACCATGAGCACTTTACAGTAAGTTATTATTTGCCATTGACACCACAGTGTGAATTAGTTGATTAGCTGACTGGAGAGCTGGGATGGATGTGGAGGGGGAGGGCGTTGGAGAGATCCTGTCAGAGGCTTGCAGACCTGCCTGGAAGGGTACATCTGGGCCTGACTCAGGTACAGGGGAAAGTAGTGCCAAGCCCCCAAAATGCTGGGCACAGGTTGAAGAGCTGATAGGATAGGGAGACTGCACTTCCTGAGGCACTGGACTGGGAAACAGAAGACCTAGGTTTGAGTTTTGATATTGCCGCTGATCAAATTGTGTGACCATGGTCGGTCATGCGCCTTTTCCTGAGCTTCGAGTTCCCATCTATGTACTAGGCAGAGACTGCCCTGGATGGGGACAAGGCAGGTGGAATGATTTCTAAGTGGTATCTTAAGGAGAGCATTCAAGGATCTGAATTTCTTTCAATTTCTCAGACCCAGCAACTCTGAGCTGGGTCCTGCCTAAGGATTCCCTGTGGTCCTGAAGAAGGGGAGGAAGCAGAGCCTTAGGAAGACAAATTGTGGGCCACAGGAGTAGGGAGCAGAGGGTTCCTGCTTTGTAGAATACCCAGTTCCTCATCCACACAAGCTCAGAAAGGTAGCTAAAGAAAGAGGGGAGGAAGCAGAGAGGGAGTGAGAGGGCTAACCCCAGTCTATCCCCCTCACTGCATTCGCTTTTAAAATAAAACCCATTTATATATAAATGTTGGCTTGATGCCCAGTCTCTGTAGAAAAGCTTTTCTGTATTAAACGCTACAATGAATTAAATTAACCATAATGATTTCTTTGTGAATGAAAACCTCTCTCTCTCTCTCTCTCTCTCTCTCTCTCTCTCTCTCTCTTTCTCTCTCCCTTCCTCCCCCTCCTTTCTGACATGGTTTTGATCAGGTTTTCTCCTCCCTCCTCAACTCCAACACAACCCAGCACCCTTTCCACTCAGCCCTCCCCATTCTCACCAACAGCACTGCCTTCCCTGCAAGTGACCAGTTCTGTAAAGCCCTTCCCAAGGTTAAACTGATGGCTCCTGTGGTCCAAAGTGAAGCAGGAATTGGTCAGCCCAGGGGGGTCCCTGTGCACAAACAGCAGAGGGCATGGCCTGGGAAAACATGTGCCTGCCAGGGTTCCTGTGTGAGGATTTTCCAGCTTCAGGATACCTCCTCAAGCTTCACTTTCCTCATCTGTAAACTGCAGTGAGTGGTACTGAGTCCAGGAGGCTAATAAAGGGAAAGTGGAAGGGGGCACACATGTGTGTGTGGTGGTGGGGGGGGGGGGGGCAGCTGTGGCACCCAGGAGAGGAGTAGATGTGAGCGCCTGCACCAAAAGGCATCTCCAAGTGTGGGCCCCTATGTAGCTGTGTGTGTGCCTAGTGGAACACAGGTGCATAGGAGTCTTGATTTGTGGGGAACCCGCCCGGGGCTAAGCCCTGTGCATGCAGAGAGAAATCAGAGGAGCTCTGCCTTTGGGCACTCCTAGATGCTGCGCAAGGACCACTTAGAAGAGGGGCTATGACTCCCAGCTATCAAGAACTGGGGAAGGCTGCTTGAAGGTGGTAAATTTTAGCCTGGGGACTAGAAAGTGGGGCCCCAACAACAAACAATCTTCCCCATGGACACAGAGCTTTGTATTTCCAATGCCCTTTTAAAGGTATTATGTCATTTCTCCCACACATCCTAAAAAGTATGTGCTATTATCCCCACTTTAGAGATGAAAACACTGAGGATTTCAAGCCTCTAGTATGAGTCAAGATGCTGGGAAAAATAGAAGGCAGAAGAAGGGACGGGTGGGTTGGATGGCATCACAGACTCAATGGACATGAGTTTGAGCCAGTTCCGGGAGATGGTGAAGGACAGAGAGGTCTGGCATTCTGTAGTCGATGGGGTCACAAAGAGTCAGACATGACTGAGTGACTGAACAACAAGTACCAATCAACTCGATAACCATGGACTGGCCCCAGCCCACTCTCCACAGTACTTCTCTGCCAGGCCCAGTGGCCCTTGGCATCCACAGCCAACATGATGCCCACAGTCCTTAAGCTGGTCCTCATGCAGCCTTCTTCTGCTCCTTCGCCACCACCTCACAAGGACATCCTTTCTGTAGTTCAGTGTCCCCATCTGTACCATGAGAGGTACTCAGAACAGAAGCCACAACCCTGAAAACCACCAGGCCATTGTGTGTCTCTGGGTCTCTTCCCACACTGCTTCCTTTGCTTCCTTGTGGGCCTCCCACATCCCTACTGACCCTGTAAGTCTCCTGGGTGCCTAGTGAGAACTCCATCACCACCCGCCTTACACTCATTCCCTGGACTCTCAGCACGACACCTCAACAAGACATTTGACGACTGGTGGACGTGTCATGTCTCGGTCTCCCACCAGGTGGTGAGGTCCATAAAGGCAGGGGTGATCTCTGATGTATTGCTATTTCTCCAGGACCCAACACAGAGCCAGACACTGAGATGCTTGCGGAAAGAATGGGGAGGAGGGAGAGTCTTTTCAAGGCAGAGTAGACTGAGGTGTTCATAGCCTTCCATTTCCCCCCCAAAAAATGTTGACATAGATGAAGATTTTATGATAGTTCTATGATGTATCAGCTTTGAAAGGGTGAAGTCAAAGGCAGGGGGCTGCCAGCAAGGGAAAGCTTGAAATAGGAAGAGAGAAGAGTGTGCTATGGCTGGGGCTGGTGATAGGAAATGGATAAGTCCCAGGTGGATGAAGTCTTCCTAGCAATGCTGAAAAGCCTCTGGAAAAATCAGGTCCTGGCAGCAATGGAGCACAGTAGACAGATGCTGCAGGCTCCCAAGGGCCAACCCCAGACACAAAGGCAGATCCCCTTCTAGGAACTGGAATCCTCAGAAGATTTGTGGCGAGGAGACATAGGAATCTTGAGTTGCAAGAGAAGTGAAGAGCAGAGGTGTGGAAGAGAGTCCTGCCACCACATTCCGCCTTTCACTCCACCTTCCTCGCCCTTCAGCTGGTGGGCCCTGACACAGTCTTGGGATTACCAGAGTTGCCCCTGGCTCCCAAATGCACAGACATCTAGCTCAGGCAGAGGAGAGATTGGCAAGGCCATCTCCAGGCCTCCAGTCCCTCAGAGGCCCCTCCATGGAGGGCAGTCATGGGGGACACATGGGAGGGAGACCGGGCAGTTAAGCTGGCCCAGAAGAGTTTGGCAGGATGCCAGTGGGCCTGCCCTGGCACAGAGATGTGAGCAGATAGCCGTTGCAACTGGTCTAATTGCTGTCTCATCTGCTCTCCCAGGGGCTGATTCCAGAGCCAAGCAAAGGGAGGTTTCTGCCGGGAGACTTGAGGGAGCCTGAGGAGAGGTGGAGGGCCCTGCAAGTTGAAAGGCCCTGACAAACCCCAGCATGCCCAGGGCAGAAACCCAAGTTGCCAGGGTTGGGGCAGGAGGTGGACGGGGAGCAATGAAACCCAAGGGAAGGGCCTCACTTTCCCATCATGTGCTCTTGATTGCCCCTTGACCCTGTGTCTCCTTTTCCCAGGATCCTCACTCACCCTTTCCCACCTCCCTACCTGCCCCTGTCAGCTCAGACCACTGCTGTCAGGCTCCCATCCCCACTTCAGCTCTCACCCTGTCCCAAGAGATTGAATTACAGAAGTCAGTGGATGCTTTTCTCTCCTTAACTCCAGTGTACCTCTCAGCCAAATCTGATATCTGTGACCCCCTCCTGCTTTCTGAAAATCTCTATGTCCTAATTCTATCCTCTCTATTTAGATGCATCTTCCCTGGTTCATCCTCCTGCTTCTCTTACCTGTTTTTTTTTTTCCTCAGTCCCTTTCCCAGGCCCCTCTTCTTCAGCAGCACCCTCTTTAAATGTTGTGTTCCCCAAAGTGCTGCTTGCAAGCTCATCTCCCCCATAGATGCTCCCTAGGCACGCTCAGGCCCTCCTGTGGTTTCCAGTACCTCCTCTGGGCAAGTGAATTCCAAAAATCACCTCAACCTGGACCACTCCCCCAAGCTACAGCTGGTGTAGACATTTACCCAGTGGTCATCTCTGAAGACACTGCAGAGTCCCCTTGCCCCAGATCGAACTCATCATGCTCCCAGGCCACACTCCTACTAGTCTCATATATCAATCCACTCAGGCTCTTAAGCTGGAAACCTTCTCTCCTCCCTCTCCCTAACCCCTCACATCTAATTAATTACCACAACCTGCCAATTTTACCTCCTTAATAGCTCTGGAATCCATCCCAAGCATTCCATCCCTACAAACACTGCCCTAATTCAGGCCTTTATCATTTCTCTGCCACCAGAGTGCGACCTCCTCTGACCAGCCTCCACACTGCAGCCAGAGAGCCCTTTTCTGCAGACATATCTGAGCATGTAGTTCCCCAATTAAAATCCACCAGTGATTCCCCCATCATGTCCAGAGTAGATTCTAAGTTCCTCAGCCTGGCACACAATGCCCTGTCGGATCTGGCCCTACTCACCTATCTCACCTCTGAGCCTTGGCATGTACTGTGCCTTTGCATGTCACACTGGTACTGTCAGCCTCCTCTTCAGGTGACAAACTCCAACTCACATGGGCAGCTTGGTGGACTGGATAAGACTGTGGGTTAGGGAGCCTGACTGCCTGACCAGGCGAGTCACTTACTTTCTCGGTGCCTTAGTTTCCCTAATCTGTAAAATGGGGATAACAAAAGTTTTTCTCATAAGGTTGTATTCATCTCATAAGGAAGTAAATTAGATCATGCTTGTAAAGCACTTAGAACACTGACTGGCACATATTAAGTGCTGTATAAGTGTTAGTTGTTATTAGCTATTATTCCCCCTTCAAGGACCAGCTCACACATTACCATCCTTGCGAAGCTACCTCCTCCTCTGAGACTAAGATAAGTGGCCCTCTTCTGGGTCCCTAGAGCCCTTGCTAAATTCCACTGTGGCACTTGAGATCATCTGCCTACTGCTTGACCTTCCTTCCCTGCAACATGATATCAAGCACTGAGGTCTATTTATCTTTGTGTCTCTAGCGCCTAGCTGAAGAGTTTGCATTTGAGCCTCAGACCAGCCTGATAGTACTAATATTATCTCCATTTTGCAGATGAAGCAACTGAGGCTCAGGGTGGAAAAAGGAAATTTCCCAAGATCACACAGCTAGAAATTGACAGAACATGGATTTAAACCTAGGTCTGTATTATGCCAAACTCCCTGATCATTATACTTTATCTAACTGCCTTGCGGGAGGGAGCCTTAAAATCTTGTCCTGGAAGGAAGCATTAAAGGAACTAGTGGATGCCTGGAGGAGAGATAACTCAAGGGCAAGGGCAATCATCTCCCACCCATCTGTTTGAAGCTTACCGGTGCTTGTGTGTGTGTTTCAATAGTGGTGCCAACGCATGTGTTGGACACGTGTGCAATGAGGTCATGCCGGAATGCTAGGGAAAGAAACCCAGAGATGAAGACCTCCATCTCAGAGACCCCACTTACTTTTGTAAAGTCCTCAAGAGTTTACAAAATGCTTGCCCATCCCATTTTGTCCTTTGATCAGCCTCACACACCTGGAATGAGGTAGCCATGTCTCACACAGGGCAGTGACTTACCCCAAGTCACCCAGCTCCAAAGTGGCAGAGCCAGGACTCCAACATCTAATCAATACGTAACAGTTTCAACAAGCTCCATTTTGTTTCAGTTGGAGTCTGAGGAGAATGAGACCTTGGCTGGGGAGGGTTCTTCCCTTAAGAAATGGACATGTGAATGCTGCAGTGGTTTGGGGATGGCCCGCCCAGAGGATTGAAAGACAAAAGAGAAGGTCTTTGAGACTCAGTATTCTCATCTGTAAATGGAAATGACATCCCCAACCTCATCTGGTAGATGTAAGTCTAAAACGAGGAGATGTATATAAAACAATCAGACAAATGCCTATGCGTCTGTAGGCACTTAACAGATACAACATTGCATCTGAGTTCTTACAATATTTGAAACAGTGACAAAGGTGTTGCAGGAAAGTTAGTGTGTCAAGAGCCAGGCAAGGCTGGGTTTTGAAATACCACCTCTGACCCTTACCAATGGTACGGCCTTGAGGAAGGCATGTAACCCCAGGAGTCTTTCTTGCCTCATTCACATCTGCCTTATGAAATTGCTGTATATGAGAGTACACATGTGGAATCCTGGCACAGGGGGCAGGCATTCATAATGGTAGACACAGTGATTAAGACTCTGGAGTCATGCTGCCTGGATTTCAAGCCCAGCTGCATTATCTACCAGCTGTGTGACCCTCGACATGTCACTAAACTTCTCTGTGCCTTGGTTTCTTCCTCACAGAGATAGTTGCAAAGATTAAATGAGGGAATACATGTAAATGTTTCAAACTGCTTCTGGCATAGAGTATGTGTTGGTGAATATTGTTATTATCAGACAAAGGCCTGAGAGGAATGAAATAACCACCACCACCCCCCCCCCCACCTCTTCATGAACAAAGACATTAGTTGAAGCCAGTCAGAACAGATTAATGGGGTTCCTTTCATTCAGCTTCCTAAAGGCGCAGAATGATCCCTCAGGGGCTGGGGCCCTGCTTGTAGGGGTTGCTGTGAGCAAACCAAAGTTTAGCCAAGATGCCCCAGGCTCTCTCCCAGATTAGGCCAGAGCTGTGGAGAACCATTGCAAAGGCTTTGTTGGGCTTGGAGAGCTCAGAAACCTGTTACCTGACATCCCAACTCCCTCCCTGGGGGACCAGAGGTGGGAATTCAGGAATGATGCCATCATTCTCACACCTGACTCTGGAGCTTATGGCTACACTGGCTACAGGGGTTTGGGTTTAATGGGCCCAGAGGCAGCAGGGGGCAGGGCAGGACTGACTGCTGGTGCCTGGGATCCAGGCCTAGCTGGCCGAGAGCAGGCAGTCCCCCCGGAAACTCCAGTTCTGACTCCATTTACAACAGGCTTCCCGGAGACCCACTGCATTTTCCCCTCCACTGCTCTAGGCTTTCATAGCTTCTCTGAGCCCAGGCCAGGCCCAGCTAGGCCTTTGGATACCCAAAAGGAAGCGGGAGACCCAGTCCTGGCCCCCTTGCGTCACTGATCTGGCTGGGGCTAGGCTCCGCAAGCCTTTAACGGTACAAAGCTGCAGTCGCGAGTAAGTGACCCCTCCCCGCCTCGGCCCCCTCCCCATCCCAGCCCTGCCTGGCCCCACCCCCAGTGCCGCGTGGAGGGAAATCAGGAGAAGCCAAGGAATTGTTTGTAATTAGTGTGTTTTTAAAGGCTTTTCCGTGAGCCTTTAGCAGATTTCAGGGGAGGGCAGTTTGCCAGGGAGCATTGAAATGGAAATCCTGTGTTCTGGCCCAGACCCTCTTAGAAGGAGACTCTTCTCAGAGAAAAGGCCAGAATCCCCGCCCCTCCTCCCCCAGGTCCCCATACGCTGCTGTGGTCAAGGAAGGCGGGACTCAGCGATGTGGGGCGGCTTTGTGGAAAGGCTTTCCTGCCCACAGGCCCCAGCTCTGCCTCAGGACACCTCGGTTCAGCTTCCACATGAAAGGCTGCTCCACAGGCCCCCAGCTCCTACTCCCCCCTACCCCAAGGGCACATCCGTTCACCTCCTCCACACAGAAAAGATAATCACCTGCTTTCCCCACTCTCCCCAAAGGCAAAGCAGTGGCCCTGGAACATGGTACCTCCAGGGTAACCTCCTCTGAAGTTACCCAGAGGTCATGTGTACAAGAACAGAACATTCCCTCCCACCTAAACAGCATTTTACAGTTTGCCATGCCTTGGCACTCCTGAGGTCCAATTATACCTCATAGCAACACCTTGAGTAGACACTGTCTAATGTACTGGTTCACAGAATGGGGCTGGGGTCATGACTTGCCCAAGGTTTTTTAGTTAGCAGAATAACAGAGCTGAGTCTAAAGCCAGGGTCTGGAGGGTGCTTTCTTCCCCTCCCCACCCCAGGCTGCCTCTTCCACAAGCTGGCTGACACGCAGGCAGGACTGCTCTGGTGCAATCCCTGGGCCTTGTGGTCTGGGATCATTTCCTGTGGCCTGAAGTACTTATTTGCAAGCTGTAAGGACTGCCCGGTTTCTGGAGGCCTCGATGAATGCTTCCAGCTGGGAATTTAACCTTCTCAGACCCAGCTGTGGCTCTTGCGAGCTCTCTAAGTTCTCACCCATTTTCTTAGACACCCCCCCTGAGGTAAATCAGCCATGTATGGATGGGGGACAATATATGGAGTAGCAATGAATTGGGACCCAGAAGACCTGGCCCTACCCACTTGCTCTGTGATCTTGGGCAAGTCCCTTCACCTCTCTAACCTCCAGTCAAGACTTAGAAAGTATGCTTCCCTGCCTGAGTTCCAAAGCCTGGCCCCTTGTTTTCATTGGAATATGAATGGAACTGACCTCCCCTCCCATAGCTCCTCCACATCTCAAGGTCTTGGGAAAACCTGGAATTATTGCATGCGACAGCTGGCTATGTAGGCCCTTGAGGCCAATGAAAGTTGCCCCCTGCCACTCCAGAACTGTACAGATGAGCAAACTGAGGTGCAGGAAAGGGGAGTGACTTGCCCAAGGTCATCCAGGGATGCTACTGCTAAGGTTATGGGAGATTTTCATCTCCCCCCAGCCCCACTAAGCCATTCCCAATAAAATACTACCACTACTAAATGCATATTTCAAGTCCTATGTAGTGTGAGTAAAAGCATCTTCAGAAAGCTTTGCAATTTTTCTTTATCTGTAACACCCATCCTCTAAAGAATCACAGTGTTTGCTGGCCTCCAGAAATGCCCTGCCTTCCACTGGATGGCTGCCTTCCTGAAAGCCCTCCTGGTGGGGACACAGCAGCCATGGGCTCCTTGCACTCTCCCCTAGAAGTCTCCTCTATGCGTCTGTGAACACATAGCATCCCTGGATCCCTCCCTTCAGCCCAGAGGTAAGGGCCCTGGGTCTCTCACCCACAGTTCTCTTTAACTAGGGGAGGTTTCTTAGACACAGCCCCACTCTCCTCCACTTCTGCCCTGACATTGGCTCTAGGAACACACAAGTGCAAGGGGAGTCTGAGATTTACAAGACAGTAAAGAGAGCCGCATTCATATTTCAGAGGTGACTGTGCATGTTGTCCCCTGGTGTCCTCCTTCTGCATCAAGGTAAGAATTTCTGAGCCTGTCCTAGTGCACAGAAAGTTGAGGAACTCACACCTCTAGGTTAGAGGTGCAATAGCCCTTAGAGAACTTCTGATTCTACCCTCTCAAGTTACAGATGGAGAAACTGAGGCCCAAAGATGAAGAAGGGACTTAGAAACCCTGCAGTAGAGCCAGGACCAGAAACCTCTTCTGCCCCTGCAGCCAGTGCTTTTTTTCTACCCTAGCCCATACCCTGCTGCTTCTTGCGCCCACGTGCAGGCTCAACCATGTGTGCGCTAATGCAGGCTGATGGCTTCTGGGAGGGTCACACATGGAGCCACACACCGGCCCATTCACTCTGACACATACCCCAGCTGGCTGTCCCCTGATACATATTCCTCCGTCCCCATTCACCACCACCTACCCACCTCCCATCCCCTCTACCCTGCATCCCCTCCACTACCCCTGCCCAAGCACGCAGCCAGTCCCACATTGAATCACATGCTCCTCCCTGCCAGTGGCCCTGGGTCTGTCTCTCTTTGTCAATATGACTGTCCACGGCTGCGCAGAGAAGATCTGGGCTCAGAGGTGCACCTGGGGCAGGGAGACGGGGGAGGGGGGCAGCACAGGGGAGCGCAGTGCAACAGAGCTGGGATGTGTGTGTGCGCGCATGTGTGTGTACATGTGTTTGTGTGCGTGCGTGCATGTGTGTGTGTGTGTGTGTGTGTGTGGTATTTGTATGACTGTAGGCTGGATTCAGAAGTCTCCCCTGGGAGGCTTGGGGCCCAGCCATACCTTAGATAAAGCAGAGCAAGAGGAGGAATCTTTATTGTTTAGAAAAAGAACAGGAGGGGAAAAGAGACAGGGTTAAACAGCCTGCAAAAGATAAGCCCAGGAGTGGAGGCCTATTCTGGCAGAGACCGGGAGCGTCCTGGGGAAGCAGCCAGGCAGCTTTCCAGAAAGTGTGAGCTCACGGGCCACTAGACATTAGCCTGGGCTGGGGTGGGGTGTGGTGGAAGTGGGGGCAGCCTCTCTAGAGCCTGGAGGAGAAGTGCTGAGCTGTGGAGGGGCCAGGCAGAGGCCTCTAACTACAGAGATATGAGGATGATAAGTCTCTCGGGCTGGATGCTGTTGGACTGTGCCTGATACACCATGGGTGCCAATCCATGATTACTAGATGGATGAATGAATGAGTACATGAATGAATGAATGGGCTCTGTCTCCCTTTATCACCATGAAGGAGCCCAGCCCAAGCCCACCTCACAGACAGGGCTGGCTGCATGTAGAGAGATTAAAGAAAGTGGTGCCTCAGGAAAGAACCTGAGCCTCTTCCTTGTATGTGCAGTAGATGGGGCCCTGGTTCCTCATCTGCATGGGCAGCAGAGCCCCTCATGGCCATGTCACCTAACCTACCTTCCCTTCTGTTTCAGATGGAGAAACCGAGATTCAGATTGGAGCATGAAGTTGCCAAGATCCCATAGCCCACTAGTGGCAGAGCTCAGCCTGGAACTTGCTTTTTTTTTTTTTTTTTAACCAGGTGTCAGCATCTGCTGTTTCTCCTGGCTGCCACCTGTCTCTGTCACCTCTACAGCAGTGCCCTCAGCCTCAGACTCAATGGTTTCTGGGCCTGGGAGACCCATGGGGAAACCAGGAAGGGTGGAGAAAAAATAAGAAAGATGAGAGATGAACTGGGGCAGCAGAGGTGGGGCCCCCTGGCTGTGAATAGAGGCCATGCCCCTTGGAGAGAGAAATCTGCTGCGGCCCCTTCTGCCCATCCTGACACTGGTGAGGCTAAGCCAGGTGCCCCTCACTCCCAAAGGTCCACGGGGCAAGGCGTGTGTTCCCCACACGCCACATGATACACAGGCATGAACACACACAAGCCCAGGGTACGTGTCCCACCGTGTGACAGAGGCGATGGTTATGGAGACAGTCTCCATCCCCCCACCTGACATCAGGGCCTGGCATTACAGCTAGAAGGAAGTATTGGGTGGCTTGGGGGACAAAGGCCCTCGGAGTCCACACGCCTGGTGGATATTTTTCTTGTTAACACACAATACTGCTTGCATAACTGGAACTGGCTAGACAGTGTGAGAAATGTTTAGGGCTTGAGAAAAAGCAGGAGGAATAAATAGCCACAAAGCCACAGGGTCCCATGGGCTGCTTTCCTAAGGACATTCTGCTCCCCCACCCTCCCACACTCACATGAATGGAAGGGAGGCTGCAAAGATGGGACAAGCCCTCATCTCAGTGGCCCAGACTGGCCCTGTCAGCCCACAGGGCCCTCCTCTGTGGGCTGAACCTGAGGTTCTCTGTAGCCTCTCATCTTCTTGCCCAGCTGGCTAAGCACTCCACTGCCCCCCAGGCCTAACTCCTCATCAGCTCTGTCTCTAGGCTATGTCCAGGCTGGAGAACACTGGTTGAACAGCTGTCAGGGCTGGGGCCAAAGGGATATCTCTACACACCCTGGTTCCATATACAGAATGAAGCCAGTTGTTTCAATTCAGCTCTGACCTTGCCCCAATCTTAGCCTGAATTTCAGTGATAAAGCCAGCCCTGAGATGGGAAGCAATGGCTTAAAGGCCTGGGAAAGATGTGGGGGGGGGGGGGGTGTTGAAAAAGGAAGCTGATTTTAGCAGATTTAAGAGAACTACTTTGCCCCGAAAGTGGCCAACTTCTTTATCTCCTTAGCTAGTCCCCTGGCATTGAAGAATGTATAGGTGTTATCTTAAAGCAGAGAGCTAGGATGAAAGCTCAAAGGGAAATGTGCCAGGATGCTTTACCCAGGTGCTCAAGAAGTCACCCATCTCAATGTAAGGGTAGGTGTGCAAAGCAAGCAAGCAAACCGACAGGATACCTGCTCCCCTTGGTGGCCCAGGCCAAACCATCCAGGTCAAGGACCACGTTTTGATAAACACTTGCTCCGGAGCAAGTAGGGTATACAGTAAATGACCCCATGACATCCAAAATTCCACTGTTCTAGGATTTGGGGTATTGTTGTTCGGTCGCCAAGTCATGTCCGACTCTTTGCTACCCCATGGACTGCAGCACACCAGGCTTCCTTGTCCCTCAACATCTCCCAGAGTTTGCCCAAGTTCATGTCCATTGCATCGGTGATTTGGAGTGGGGAAGCATCAGAAACATTGCCTTCTCTGGCTCCTTCTGCTCACTTATTTTGAAGACACCAAAGTTCCTGTCTCCATACCCTGTGTCTTTTCTGGATTCAAGACTTCCTAGAATTTCATTTTCTTCACACTCACCTCTGCCTTTCCTAGCCTCAGAAAATCCCTACCACTTTTTTGGGGTGGAACTCCTTGAAAACAGTCCACTCTAGTCACTAAGCATCCCCACTCCAATCCTAGCTCTGCCTGCCCCCGGAAAATGGGTAAATGGAATCTGGAGACTGGCACCCCTGGGTCCCTAAATGAGAAGCATGTTTGTTTATAGCCAGATGAAATCCATCCCTCCTCCCACCCCTTCCCCCAGCCATGTCTGTGTATATGTCTCAGAAGTTCCTGCCATGGCCTCTGTACCAAGCTGGCTTCTCCCAACCTTCCCAGCCCTGGATCCCTTAGAGGAGGGGCTGAGGCAGCTGCCACATTCAGCGTGGCAGAGCCGCTAGCTCAGTACAAATCAGAAACACATTGGAGGCAGGCAGGGCGGGAGCAGACAGGCCGGGGCTGGGGCCCATTAAGGCCGGAGCCCGGCCACGCTGTTTGCCGTCTCCACACAGGTTTCAGGTCTGCCTCCTGATTGTTTGTTTGTCTCAGTGATGAGAAAGACCAAGAAGGCAGCTGACAAGGACCATGGGGGGTGGAAGGGGGAGGCCCTGGCTCTCACCATTCTCCCCACCCTGGAACTCATGGAGTGCAGGAGAAGCAAGCTGCCACTGCCTCGTTTCCCTACCCCCACCCCCAAATTCCAAACAGATGTGCAGTCAGATTCTTCCTCTCCTTGGTTGGGGGAAACAAAAGAAATTAAAAATGGGACCCTAGAGACACTACTTTCGGGAGTACCCTAGTATAAAATAGGGATGAAAGGGAGATACAGGAAGGATTTCCAGAGATGCAGGTAAGATGGGAGAGGTGGAAGCAGCTCAACCCTCTCCTAAAGACAGGTTTGTGAAGATTCCTATCCGGGGTTGGGCAGTTGTTTGGGGGGAGGGGGTGTGCCTGGAAGGATGATTGCTCTGGGAGGTCCCACTGAGTTTCAGATGGAAAGGATTCAAAGATGTCTGCAGACATGAATAGAATCTCTATATCTTGATTCGCTGAGTCCTGACTTAATCAGGGCTGGCGTTTGCCATCATGGAGTCTGGCCCTCTCAGAGATAGAGGCTGTGCGGCCCAGAGTGGGGAAGACATTGTTCAGTGGCGCAGCAGACCAGACTCTGGAATGTCTAGATTGGAGGCCTCCTGACTCCCCATCCAGTTCTCCCTTCATTTCACGCTGCTCCCCTTGCTTGATGTTCTCTGATTTTCTAGGCAGACACTCCAGCCCTCTCAGTCTGTCTGGCCCCAACTCCAACCGAGGGTCTGGGCTGACTCTCGTAGGCTCTCTGTGAAGTCTGAAAGTTCTCTCTGGATTTGCTTGGTAGCCATATTCCTCCATGAGGAAAGTTTTTACTAGTACCTGCCCTCCACCCATTGCCCAGGCCAGCCTCAAACATCCAGAGTTGGCTGTGGGCAGTGTGATCCAATGGTGAGCACCCAGCTCAGGCGACAGGGCCAGTGACCTTGTCTCTGGCAACATAGCTTCCAGCCTGCCACTGGCTAGGCCTTCCCCTGAGCAGGAGAGTCTCGTGTCCAGCCTTGTTACTGTCTCTGTCTAGCTCCCCCTCCTCTAAGACCCGCCTGCCTCCTGGCCCGGTCCACCCTAGCCCTTATCTCCATCCATGCCCACCTGAGGCCAGGCTGTTACTGGATGCCCTCTGTGTTGCTGGCAGGGCTTGGCCATAAATCCCCCCAACCACACATATGTGCCCACTCGTGTGCACGTGCGCTTGATGTACATATACATACCCTGTTTCCATAAGTTTCTGGTGATGGCTGTTCCACTATTTGGGCCTCTGGAGCTGGTTTAGCCTCACCTACCATTAAAACTAGCAGCCCAGCCATCACCCACAATCCACCGTCCACTCAAAGCCCTGGCCCCAAGGGCCTTTTGAAAACTCCTGACTGTGTCGGTGTCCAGGCCGGTGTTGTCAAAGATCAATACTAAGTAACAGGTCTGGAGAGATAATGGCTAAGGAGATTAGATTCTTTTTCCATGCTCTTGTACTCACACCTCCTCCCTCTCTCTCTCTCTCCTTTCCTCCCTCCCTCTCCATCTCTCTTTTTTCTTACAGTAAATTCCAACCAGATGGGCAAGCCTTCTTTCCCACTTCTGAAGTTGAGGGGGAACATCAGCCATGGGGGAGCAAGAAATCACTCCCTTTCTCAGCCTGGATCATCCCAGCCTCACCGGGTCTCCTATTCCAGTGCCTCACGCCTAGCCGGATTAGACCAGATATTAAAAAGTATTTCTTAAATCCTTTTTGTTCCGAGTCTACTATTGACACTTGTGCTTCCCTCTCAGCAGGGCCTCAAACAGGACGGTGGGGGGGAAATGAGAGGAGAAGAGAGGGGAGCAGGACCCACTTTCAAGGATTCAGCTATCTGTAGGGCCAGACCCAGGCTGCAGCCCCATTATCAGGGGAAAGAAGAGCTCAACTCCTGGGCATGACCGAGAATATCAATGGAGTGTTGTGTCTGCCTGGACGTGCTCTCTAAGCCCAGAGATGAGCACAGACAGAAACAGCAGCTTTTGGAGCAGTCAAGTGCCGCTTCTTGCTTTGCAGCAAGAGCTGGGTCTTGTTATTTGAGCTACAGATGGATTTATATGTCTCTGTGTGATTTTTCCTTTAGAGAGCTAAGGCCCAGAATCCCTATGCATGGCAGAGATGGGCTTCTCACATCTAGCGATGGTCCCAGAAAAAGCAGTGGGGACCTGAGTTGGGCTGAGCCGCCTTGCTTTCTGGCCTGCTGCCTCTTATACACACAGCTGTGGCCATGACCCCAGTCTCAGCTGAAACTTCAGCTGACACTTCCTCAGCTGGACTCCTGGTTTGGGGGGTCAGCATCATCCACAGCCGGTCTCACACCAGTGTGTGCCTGTCTTGTACCCCATATCTAACAGCTAGCCCCTTAACCCACCAGACTGGGCCCATCCTAGGACTGCAGAAGGACACCAGAAGAATACAGTCCTGGCTTGCTTCCCTAATGAGTGTGTGCTCAGTTGCTCAGTTGTGTCCAGCTCTTTGCAACAGCCATGAACTGTGGCACACCAGGCTCCTCTGTCCATGGAATTTTCCAGGCAAGAATATTGGAGTAAGTTGCCATTTCCTACTGCAGGGGATCTTTCTGACCCAGGAAGATTGAACCCACAGCTCTTGTGTCTCCAGCATTAGCAGGTGGATTCTTTACCACAGCGCCACTTGGGAAAGCCCTACTTCCCCGATGAGTAATGATCATAATGTATAGCTGCTATGTGCCAGGCACTGTTCCAAGGGCTTTACGTGGATCCTGTGACATAGGAACTCTAAGCATTACTCTCATTTTACAGGAGAGAAACCTGATGCACAGAGAGGTTAAGTTACTTGGCTAAGGTAACAGAACTCGTAATTGGCAGAAGATTCAGCCCAGTGTAGAGATCAGATCCATAAGAATAGAATCACTGCCCTCCAGGACTGCTGCTCTCAGCCCATCCTCCTAGTCTTCCCAGGATTGCAGTCAGGCCTCCCAACCTCATGCCCTGTGACTCTGCCTCCGCGAGCTACCTATCAGAGTCTCCTTCCCAGATACCACCCACCTGCCTGACTCTAGCCTAGATTCTGATTCTGGACTTGCTGACCTTCCTGCCTGCTGGTCTGGACCCTGGCTCTTTGCATCTGTTGGGACATTCCTCCATTACCTATCTTGCCCTATCCAAAGATTTCTTCAGAACTGACAGGATGGTTACTGCTGCTGGAGATTTAGCACATTGCTGTCCAATAGAAATATAATGCAAGCCATGTATGAAATGTTCTAGTAGCTAGGTTTAAAAAGTAAAACAAGAAAGTTAAATGAATTTTAATAATGTCCTATTTCACTCACTATATATAAAATATTATCATTTCAACAAGTAATCAATATAAGAATTATTAATGAGATCTTTTACTTTCTCTTTTCACAGTCAGTCTTCCAAATCCAGTGTGTCTTTCACATTTCCAGCACATCCAACCTGGGCGCTACCAAACCGAACAGCATATGTCTACAGGCAGACTGTGGATCTGAGGAACCCCTGGGATGGAGGTAACTGAAGTAACCTGGGGTGGGGGGAGATGGTGCATTGTGAGGGGCGGGGGCAGAAAGGATGCCAACTTGGGGGTTCAGAGACCCTGGCTCTCCTCTTGGTGCTGATGCCAAGTCACTGGTAAGCTTGAGTAAACCCCCTCACCTTCTCTGGAGACTTCAGTGAGAAGGTTTGCCTAAAGACACTTCGAGTTGGAACATTCTATTCCCACACCCTTCCTGTTCCCCCCACACACCCATAGTATCTAGTTATCAGTAAAAACAAAAGCCAGTGAGTGATGAGTCCCCTTTCTCAAGAATATACAACTGTGGCTTCGTCTGCCTTTTCTAGAAATATCCCTGGTTACCTGGAGCTTGGCCCTTTATTCCTCATAAACAGTGGACTTGGCCTTGGACCATCACTGACAAACTCCTAAATCTGTGCAAATAGATTGGTCTATTGGTCTAGACTGGTCACCTTTCCAATTACAAGAGCAGTTTGAGCAGAGGCAAGCTCGGTGATGTAGTGAGCAATCAGGCTTTGCCTTTCTAGAAAACCTGGCCAGCTCCATTTTTTTTTTTTTTTTTTTTTGCATACATCCCCTTCCATGATCCCACACCAACCAAAAGGGCTTTGATAGAAGCTTTACTGTATGGATCTTAGACCATGGGAGAAAACTAGGCATATGAAATGTACTTTTACCAACTACACACACTCTTGGGAATTCTGTAATCCACAGCCCCCATGCCCCTGCCTTCCCACCCCATTCAGACTCACTGGCTGAAACTGAAACCGTAGAGCCTCCAGAGAAGTTTTTTAGGCATGGTTCTGATCCTGAGAGTTGAGCAGACAAGGACGTTTCCAAATGGTTTGGACTGGTAACAACCCGACTGGAACAGTGTTGGCGCATTAAAAAAGATTCTTCTAAAGAAAATGTAACCTGTCTAAAAGTAGTATTGGAGTAAAGTGACCTTCTCATCAGTTCAGTTCAGTTAAGTCACTCAGTCGTGTCCGACTCTGTGACCCCATGGACTGCAGAACTCCAGGCTTGCCTGTTCATCACCAACTCCCAGAGCTTGCTCACACTAGTGTCCATTGAATCGGTGATACCATCCAACCATCTCAACCTCTGTAATCCCCTTCTCTTCCTGCCTTCAATCTTTCCCAGTATAAGGATCTTTTCCAATGAGTCAGTTCTTCACATCAGATGGCCAAAGTATTGGGGTTTCAGCTTCAGCATCAGTCCTTCCAATGAATATTCAGGACTGATTTCTTTCAGGATTGACTGGTTTGATCTCCTTGCAATCCAAGGGACTCTCAAGAGTCTTCTCCAACACCACAGTTCAAAAGCATCAATTCTTCAGTGCTCAGCTTTCTTTATAGTCCAGCTCTCACATCCATACATGACTCCTGGAAAAACCATAGCTTTGAATAGATGGACCCTTGTCAGCAAAGCAATGTCTCTGCTTTTTAATATGCTGTCTAGGTTGGTCATGGCTTTTCTTCCAAAGAGCAAGCGTCTTTTAATTACATGGCTGCAGTCACCATCTGCATTCATTTTGGAGCCCAAGAAAATAAAGTCTCTCACCATTTCCATTGTTTCCCCATCTATCTGCCATGAAGTGATGGGACCAGATGCCATGATCTTCGTTTTCTGAATGTTGAGTTTTAAGCCAACTTTTTCACGCTCCTCTCTCACTTTCACCAAGAGGCTCTTTAGTTCTTCTTTGCTTTCTGCCATAAGGGTAGTGTCATCTGTGTATCTGAGGTTATTGATATTTCTCCCAGCAATCTTGATTCCAGCTTGTGCTTTATCCAGCCCGGCATTTCTCAAGATGTACTCTGCATATAAGTTAAACAAGCAGGGTGACAATATACAGCTTTGACGTACTCCTTGCCTGATTTGGAACCAGCCTATTGTTCCGTGACCAGTTCTAACTGCTCCTTCTTGACCTGCATACACATTTCTCAGAAGGCAGGTCAGGTGGTCTGGGATTCCCATCTCTTGAAGAATTTTCCATAGTTTGTTGTGATCCGCACAGTCAAAGGCTTTGGCATAGTCAATAAAGCAGAAATAGATGTTTTTCTGGAACTCTCTTGCTTTTTCCATGATCCAGCGAATGTTGGCAATTTGATCTCTGGTTCCTCTGGCTTTTCTAAATCCAGCTCGAACATCTGCATGTTCACGGTTCACATACTGCTAAAGCCTGACTTGGAGAATTTTGAGCATTACTTTGCTAGCGTATGAGATGAGTGCAATTGTGCAGTAGTTTGAACGTTCTTTGGCATTGCCTTTCTTTGGGATTGGAATGAAAACTGACCTTTCCAGTCCTGTGGCCACTGCTGAGTTTTCCCAGTTTGCTGGCATGTTGAGCACAGCACTTTCATAGCTTCATCTTTTAGGATTTGAAATAGCTCAGCTGGAATTTCATCACCTCCACTAGCTTTGTTTGTAGTGATGCTTCCTGAGACCCACTTGACTTTGCATTCTAGAATGTTTGGCCCTAGGTGAGTGATCACACCATCATGGTTATCTGGGTCATGAAGATCTTTTTTTTTTTATAGTTCTTCTGTGTATTCTTGCCACCTCTTCTTAATATCTTCTGCTTCTGTTAGGTCCCTACCATTTCTGTCCTTTATTGTGCCCATCTTTGCATGAAATGTTCCCTTAGTATCTCTAATTTTCTTGAAGGGATCTCTAGTCTTTCCCATTCTACTGTTTTCCTCTATTTCTTTGCATTGATAACTGAGGAAGTCTTTCTTATCTCTCCTTGCTGTTCTTTGGAACTCTGCATTCAGATGCTTATATCTTTTCCTTTCCTTTTCTCCTTTGCTGTTAGCTTCTCTTCTTTTCTCTTACCTTGATTCACAGACCTAACATTCCAGGTTCCTATGCAATATTGTTCTTTACAGCACTGGACTTTACTTTCATAACCAGTCACATCCACAACTGGGTGTTGTTTTTGCTTCGGCTCCAACTCTTCATTCTTTCTGGAGTTATTTCTCCACTCCTCTCCAGTAGCATATTGGGCATCTACCGACCTGGGGAGTTCATCTTTCAGTGTCATCTCTTTTTGTCTTTTCATACTATTCATGGGGTTCTCAAGGCAAGAATACTGAAGTGGTTTGCCATTCCCTTCTCCAGTGGACCACGTTTTGTCAGAACTCTCCACCATGACCTGTCCATCTTTGGGTGGCCCTACATGGCATGGCTCATAGTTTAATTGAGTTAGAAAAGGCAATGGTCCACGTGATCAGACCTTCTTATCACCAAGGTCAAATGTCTGTAGAATTAAAATAGGTATTCTACTTCCAGTTCAAGAAATGATTTTTCAGTGATGATTCAAGATTTTGTTTATAGGGGTGAAATAAGCCAGGATACGTTTTTTAGAGGAGTAACATTTTGCAGTGGGTACCAGAATACAAAAAAAGGGTGTTTAGTTTCTGCATTACCCCTGAGAGCATTGTTTCAAGACTTGGTCTCAGCTCTTGGCCACTGGAGGTATAGGCAAGTTTCTTCCCCCATCTGCAAGGTGGGACTTAGTGGAGCCTGCCCTGTGCTACTGTGACCCAGAATGGTTGTAAGGGAGGCCCTGATGCCATAACTAACAGCTGCAAACAGAGTCTATAAACTTCCAAGTGTTGGGCTTACCTAGAAAACGGAAGTGCAAATGTGCAAATTCCTGGCGGCCTCTGGCTATCTTCAGCACATTCAGTGTCCAAGTAGAAGCTCAGAAAATGCTTTGTCTACCATGGTTCTGGAGTAGACCAGACACTAGGAAACAACTGGAGCCTAGGAGGGATAACAGGCATTCTGAGTCAGAGGTGAGGCAAGAAGAGGCAAAGGATTTAAAGATCTTAAATAGGGTCTTGAACAGAATTATTAATCATAATTTTAAAACACAAAATGTATACGACATTATTCCTTTGGGGAAAACACTTGGCAAATCTGTCTTAATAACAACTCTGGAAAGTGAGAACCATGGGTATCTCCATTGTATTGCTGAGGCCCAGAGAGGGTAAGTCATTTAGCCAAAGTCACACAGCTAGTAAATGGCAGAGCCAGGATTTGAATCCTAAGCTATGTGATAATAAAACTATTCTCACTATTCTCTCTTCACACCATGTTGCTCCAGATTTCAGAAGAATTGTAGATGAGCACATAGTAATGCTACCAGGCTCCTATAGTGATGTCCAGGTACTATTCCGTGTACTTTACTCATATTCAGTCAGTTCAGTTCAGTTCAGTTGCTCAGTCGTGTCCGACTCTTTGCGACCCCATGAATCGCAGCACGCCAGGCCTCCCTGTCCATCACCATCTCCCGGAGTTCACTCAAACTCACGTCCATCGAGTCCGTGATGCCATCCAGCCATCTCATCCTTTGTCGTCCCCTTCTCCTCCTGCCCCCAATCCCTCCCAGCATCAGAGTCTTCTCCAATGAGTCAACTCTTCGCATGAGGTGGCCAAAGTACTGGAGTTTCAGCTTTAGCATCATTCCTTCCAAGGAACACCCAGGGCTGATCCCCTTTAGAATGGACTGGTTGGATCTCCTTGCAGTCCAAGGGACTCTCAAGAGTCTTCTCCAACACCACAGTTCAAAAGCATCAATTCTTCGGTGCTCAGCTTTCTTCACAGTCCAACTCTTGCATCCATACATGACCAATGGGAAAATCATAACCTTGACTAGACGGATGGTGGTCTATGCCCCAACCAGTAACGCTGAAGAAGCTGAAGTTGAACGGTTCTATGAGGACCTAAAAGACCTTTTAGAACGAACACCCAAAAAATATGTCCTTTTCATTATAGGGGACTGGAATGCAAAAGTAGGAAGTCAAGAAACACCTGGAGTAACAGGCAAATTTGGCCTTGGAATACAGAATGAAGCAGGGCAAAACTAATAGAATTTTTACACATATTAACTCTCTAATATTCACTATGACTTTATGAGGTACGTACCCTTATTATTCTCCTCATTGTATAGAAGAGAACACTGAGGCACAAAGTCACTTATCTAAAACCACCCTGCAGAGCCAGGATCTGAACCTAGCATCTGGCTCCAGAGCATTTAACCACTTCTCTATGCTGCGTTTTAAGCCAGGCTGTGTCACCACCTAGGAATCCTTGAGTTAGCAGCAACAGAAAAACCACCCAGGACCTCTCCTGCAGACTGAATCCAGCAACCATCACCCAGGAGCATCTAGCCTCCATACCCACCTTTTAAGAAAGCCCAGCTGAGCAGAAACAAGCTCATTCTGACAGAGAGGCAAGGTGGTGTAGTGGAAAGAATGTGGCCTCTGGCATGAGACAAACCTGAGTTGAAATCTTGGCTTTAGAACTTAATTTGTGACCTTGGGTAAATCACCGAACTTCTTGGGATGTCAGTGTCCCACCGCTAAGGGCTGTTGTGAGAAGCAAATGAAATGGCTATATAGAAACGTGAATTATATACTCCAAAGTGCTCTTGAAGGTTAGTTGGAATTGTTAGTTGTTCTGTAGGGCTAAGTTCCTCTCCCCAAGCTGAGCCAAAGCAGCGACCAGGAGAAGTGGGCTTTAGAAATGCTAATGGCCCACGTTACTAGCAGGCGGAGACAATAGAGGAGGGCGCCTTGAATGGGGCAGCCCAGCCTGAGAGTGGGGCTCCCCACGTGGGGGCAGAGTGAGGGAAGGGGTGGAGGGGTGGCTGTTCCCAGCGGAGGAGATCGGAGACTGGGCTAATTGGAAGGGGCTGGAGCTGCCATGGGAGGAAAAGGAAGGGGATTACCTGCAGGTCGGCGGCCCATGGGGGTGGGGCTGTCAGAAGGGGGGAGGGGATGGGGGTACAGGAGCCCAGGGCCGGGGCTGGGTGTGCAGACCCACTGAGCTGGACCCCCAGAGATACAGGGTGAGGGAGCAGGGGGCTGGGAGTGGAGATGGAGCCAGGAGATTCTGAGTTGTGCAACTCCAGGCCCAAACCTGGGCTGGAGGTAGGGAAGATGGGATAGCTAGTTTCTAAAGCCAGCTTGGATCCTGACCTCCTTGGGTGACCTGGGGATGAGCCTCCCTAGTGCCCGGACTCTATGAGGGAAGTCTGTGTGTGTGTGTGTGTGTGTGTGTGTGTGTGTGTGTGTGTGTGTGTGTGATGGGCTGGCTGAGCGGAGGCAGGAGCTGAGTCTGTAGCCTTCTCGTTCTTCCCCGCCTCCTCCCCTCCATGTCTTCCCTCTCTTCCTCTCCCCTCCCCCTCTCCCTTTGCCCTCCCCTCCCCCTGCACCATGAAGGCTGTTTTTGTTCCTCCTCCTGGCCTAGCCCCCCGAGGTGTGCAAACAGGAAGGACTTCTCCCCGGGCAATGAGTAAGGAGGGAAAAATGAGGTGTTGAAAAGATGACAAGTCGCCCTGTCAGAGCTCACCTTGGCAGGGAACAGGCGGCAGAGGCTGGCGGGTGGTGGGAGGGGGGTCCACCCTGGAAGCCAGCCGACATGTGCCCAGAGCCAGGCAAGCTGATCCTCAACAAGCAGGCACTGTGTATGCATTTGTTTGGCTTAGAAAAGCACCCCCCCACACACGCCATTCCCACCATCAAAGATTCCTTCCTTTCCTTCCCAGTAGGAAGAGTAAAGGCCGCTGGGCCAGAGGTTTAGAGTGTGATTGAAGGGGGTGGGGCAATAGGAGGGGGCTGGGCAAAGGCCCAAATCCCTCTTCTAAGTTTGGAGCCTTGCACCCAACAGCCTCCTGGACACCCCTGGCATGTCTCAAAGGCACCTCAAACTCGACATCCTAAACTGAATTCATCAATGCCATTCTCCGCACCCCTGCATTCTGTCCCTCCTATAGGGTTCTTATCTTAGTCAATGACCTCATCATCCAGTCACCCAAAAGCCTAAATCTTGGGAGTCATCCAAGACTTCCTCATACCCCACAATTGGATCAGTTTCCTAATCTGGTCAGTTTTCCCTCTTATCTCTTGAATCTGTCTCTTACTCTCACTCCCCATAGCCACCACTCTCTCATTCATTCATTGAACAAGGATTTTGTAAGCGTCTACCATGTGCCATGCGCTGTGCTGTAGCCATTGACTATTCAGCTGTGAACAAATCTGACTGACTCATGCTCCCATGGAGTTTTGTGTCTGACATGTCTAAGTTCACTGCAGTGGGATGGGGCTCCCTGGATGGACCAGTTTCCAAAACTCTTTCCACCGAGCAGAACAGTTAAGAGCAGTGCCTGGGTTTGATTTCTGGCTCTACCACTCATAGCTGTGAGACCTCAGGCAAATCACTTAATCTGTCTGTGCTTTGGTTTTCTCACATGGAAAATGGGAGTAATGATAGCACCTACCTCGTAAGGCTACTATGAGGACTGATACCCATTTTTTATGCATTTTAATATTTATATATATATTTAAAGTGCAAGCACAGTGTTCTATTAGCATGGTTAATTTTATTATTTAAAGTACGGAGTGAAGCAGGGCCTGATGATAAACCAAATTATCGGAGCCCAGAGGGAGGCCTGCCTGGGAGGCAGTGGGTGCTTGCAAAGGCCCTGCCAAGAAGTCTGCATAGGAAATCTAGCACAGTCCTGATTAGCTAGCAGAAGCCTGGCATAATAAATCCAGGTGAAGAATCCAGAAATCCAAAAGGTAGGAGGCAAAGGGTGGGAGATTTGTTACTATCAGTAAGGTTTGGGCACCAGCCCCAGCTCTGCCATTTCCTAGCTGGGTGACCTTGAGCAGGTCATTTTCCTGATCGAGCCTTAGTTTCCTAAGGATAGCAGTTAACAGGTTTTGAAAGCTTAATATGCATCAGAAACTGTTTTCAGCACTTTCAACTGCCCCTCAAAGGGAGCTACTATTATGGAACTCTCATTTCACTGATGAGAAAACTGAGGCATGGACAGGTTAAGGTACTTACCCAAGATCACAGAGTAAGTGAAATGCACACCTGGGACCTGAAAGCAGGTATCTTTGAGACTAGTGATTGGTGCACCTCCTTTGCAGAGCTGTTGTGAAAAGTGTGCAATATATTGAATACTTCTGGAAGTATTTGGTAGCAGGTTGGCAGGCTGCCCAGGGAGGACTGTCTTTAAGCTGTGGGCTCCAGCTGCTGGGCTGAGGCAGGAGGAAGCCTGAGCTTTGAAATCTAATAGGACCAGAGCAATACCTGAGTCTAGTGGATGGGCTAGAATCCCCTGCAGAATCAGGGCTCAAGGTTAAACCTGGACTAGAGGCCAAGGTGACTCAAACCACTGAAACTGTTGAGGGCAGAGATGGTCTTGGTCTCTAAGTGCTTAGTAAATATAGGAAGGAAATGTCATTTCTAGAGGGTCTCCTATATATGGCCATCACACTAGTCCCTCATGTCCTCTTCACAGTGGTCCCATGAGGTTATTGTCCCATTTTACTAGTGAAAAAAACTGAGGCCCAGAGTGGTGAAGTGACTCACTCAAGGACCAGACCTAACAAGTAGTTTTAAACAGAGAGAAGAGAAAAAATAAAAACAGAAAAGACAAAGCCCCAGCCCCCCACCCATGGCTGTGAAGGAAGGTACTTTTTAACACTCTAATGATACACTTTGGTGACCACCGGCCTTACCCCTCTGCCTGCCTGCAGCCAATGAAAGAAGCTTTACTTCTGCAGAACCCACACAGGATCAGGATTGGGGGTCCATCAGATATGCAGGTATATGGTCTAGGCTTTCACTAAGAGCCCAAACAAAGAAGCTCCCACCCTCGCCAGCCTGAACCTGTCACTCTGGGACTCCTTCACTTAGGGACAAAGAGACCAGTGGGAACTTCCGACTCCCACAGACCCAGAAGAGCTTCACTCTTAGCCAGGAGGACTCTGTGCAAGCCTCAGGCTTTTCTTTCCCGGTGCCCAGCCTGTGAGGGAGGAGTCAGTGCAGCAACCGTGCCTAATCAGGCAGGGCCCCAGGACACAGAAGCTCCTTCATCCAGGCCTGAGGAGGGGTCAGGCCAGGGCTCAGGGAGGGGCCAGGGCAGACACAGAGCCCATCCAGCTGGGACCAGCCCACATTCCTCAGCGGGCCTGGATGGGGTGGGCACGCTCAACAGGAAGCCAAGCCCTTCACTAGAGGGGCTCAGCCGCCATCTGTGCATACAGACAGTGGTTAGCAAAGGGCCTTGGCCAGCAGAGTCAATTGCACAGAAAAAAAATAGCAAACATTTTGCTTCCTCCTCCTCCCCCATCTCACCGCACTCTGCTTCCAAAGGGAATGTTGGACTCCTGCTAAGTATTTTTCTCCAGACCAGGGCCAGGCATCCGGAGTCAGCCTTGCTCAGTTGCTGAAGAGAGAATGATGTATGTGGGGGCATTCTTTCTACCCAGGGAGTAGTGGCTTTTCTTCTGAGCCCCAGGCTCCTGCAGCTCCAGCAAAAAAAAAAAAAAAGGAGCCAGGAGAAATGATAACAACCAATAACAGCCACCCCCTTATGCTTGTATAGTGTAGTGTATTCTGTCCATCTGTTATTTCCTTTGCTCATTCCAGCCACCCTATGAGATAGGGATTCTTTTGTCCCATTTTATAAATAAGCAAACCAAGGCTGAGAAAGGGTGTGTGCCCTGCTCACCACTCACAGTGAATTAGCATGAAAATTGTTTCTGACGAAAGCCTGACTCCAAATGCCCTGGTCTCTCGCTAGCCTGAACTGCCCGAAGCCTGCCTGGCCTCCATCAGGAAAAGCCAGCTTTGAGAGGCTTGAGTCAGTGTTCTAGGAACATTCCAGTTTCGTTTTTCCCTTTTTTGTTCTGATCACCTGCTTGCTGAAGAGAATTTGAGAAATGCCCTCAAAAGGGAAAGAAAATTAAAATTACCTGTAATCTCACCACTGTTAGCTAACATGATGGCTGAGGTAGATTTCCTGATAATTCCTCTGTTATGCACATATACAATCTGGACATCTCTTTTACATACCTGAGATGTTAGTGGACATGGTTTAAGAGTTGGGCCACCCTCCAGCCCCACCCTGTGTCCTCAGCCGAACTTGCGGTACTTCTCTCGATAAGGCTTGCTTACGTTGAAGTTTCTGGTTCCTGAGGGGGCCATGCACACACACCTTGCTATGTCATGCCCCTGACTTTGTTCATTCAGTTGCTTTCACCAGAGGTCTCTGGCCTCCTCCCTCCCTCCCTCTTTTCTATTGTTCATATATACAAGGGTTTAAAAATATCAAATTAACAAAAACTCCAAAGGGACAAAGGGCATACAGTAAAGGATGGGGCTGCTCGCCCCTGACCTCAGTGCCTGTTTCTTGTGTATCTTTCCAGAGACAGTCTATGTACAGGAAAGCACTGACGTGCATGTATTCTCTGTGAAACATGCCTGGTAACTGTGCCCACTTCTATGACTCACTTTTAACTTCTTGGTTTTGGGATACTCACTCTGCAACAGCTGTAGGTCTGCCTCCTGCTGTCTAGCAAAGCATCTGATAGCTGTGCCATAATTTATTTAACCAGGCCCCTAGTGATGGACATTGACATGCTTTCTGGTTTTTTGCTGCTACAAGCAATGCAACAATAAATATCCTTGTACAAACAACCTTGTGCTTTTGCTCATGGAGGAGAAATTCTACTAGTGGAGCTGCTGGATCAGAAAGCATGAGGATTTTAAATGTTAATATATTTCACTAAGGTGAAAGTGTTCAGTCGTGTCCTACTCTTTGTGGCCCCATGGACTGTAGCCCCCCTGGCTCCTCTGTCCATGGGATTCTCCAGGCAAGAACACTGGAGTGGGTTGCCATTCCCTTTTCCAGGAGATTTTCCCAACCCAGGGATCAAACTCAGGTCTCCTGCATTGCAGGCAGATTCTTTACCATCTGAGCCACCAGGGAAGTCCATATTTCACTACAGGGGCTTTCAAACAAACCGATTGACACTCCCACCAATAGACGACACTGGAAGGGGTCTATCCTACCCTCCTTCCCTCCTTTCTTCACCTGCTTAATGCCTATTCATGCTTTCAGAGTGGTTTCATCCAGGATGCCTACAAGGACCAGCGCCCCCTGCCCAGGACAGCCAGCATAGCTCTTTGCCTCCATGGGATGACTCTTGCCGATCACCCCATGTTTGCCTCCACACAGTGCTTTGCACGGTAGACTGTAAGCCTCTCTTTACATATCTGTTTCCCAGCCTAGACTATGAGCTTTTTGAGGGAAAGGCTAAGCTTTAGCCTTGGTCTTGCTTCCTCTAGGTCCCTGGACATTTGTCTTCATGTGTTTGGTGCTCAGTCCCTACCTTCCTCCAGACTGGCTCCCAGACCCTGCTTGGGCCATATTCCTCCAAATCTCTGTAAGCGGTTCCTGTCTCCTAGTCCTTAGCTGCTGTGGAAGAACTCCCCTACAATCTGGGTCTTGTTTCTCCTCTTCCTCCCACTGAAAAGCCTAGCGTCCTCCTGTCTGGGCGCCCCCAGGTTTCTCTTGCCTGATCCCTCACTGAGCTGTTGGGAGGCTGACAGCCTGGATTGCCTGTGGCCAGCATCCCTGAATGGGGCCAAACTGGAACCAGGCTGGACTTTTATGCTGAGGACAAGACCCCTACCTGCTCCTCACCACACTGAGATCGGGCCAGGCACAGAAAAGACATCCCTGCCATGCACACGTACTCCGGCTCTCCCTTCTGAACCTCGGTCTCCTGACGGTTCACCTCCTGGGGTTGACAGGAGGGTCCAGGGACATGACTGAGTGTAAAGAGGTCTGGAGAAATCGTATCCAAATGGCAGGGATTATAAAGCCTCACTAACATTCTCCATCCCTCTTTGGGATAGTGAGGTCCAGAGGGCAGAAATAGTATAAGAGGCATGCAGGGGTCAGCAGAAACCTGCAGCAAAGTCTCATTCTGCAGATGTCAATGCCAAGGCAGGCTGAAAGTATTGCTCAATGGTCCCAGAACCTGGCTTGCTCCATACTAGGACAAACAGAAAATGGGACACAGGGTGTAAGGAGGAGTGGCCAATGGGGATGAAGGGGAGAAGGAGGGGGCAGGGCCTAAAGAGGCTGTGGGTGGGGATGGGGCTGAAGCCAGGTCACACGCATCTGGGGGTCAGCTCCCTGAAACACCCCCCCGGTTCTCTGAACATAGCCCCTGCTCTGAGCCTACCTTGGTGGGGGGACTCATTCATCCTGTCAGCAAAGGTTTTTGGTACTGAGTGCCAGGACTATGGAAATGAGTCAGACACAGAGAGCTCCTGACCACAAGGACTCACAGGGATAGAATGCAGAGAGGAAAGGAGCTAGAGCTATCAAAAGATAGTCTTTTCAGGAACTGGCACATGAACAGGGCTTGTTAGAGAGTGGATGGAATGGATAGGGCTGGGAAGGACATTTCAGGTCAGAGGTCCAGACACAAATGAATTAATAGAAGGATCTAGCTGGAACAGAGGGTGAGAGAAGGCTGTGCCTTAGAGCAAGGAAAAGCCTTATGATGGCTCAGCAGTAGCGCCAGTTGTGGGGACCACCTCAGGAAGCTGAGGTGCTCTCTTGCAAGATGAAGTGGTTTCTGCTCCAAATTAGTGACCAAAATGGGAGGCCATTTATTTCATATCCAGGAAATCAAGATGTCCAGTGTGATGGGTGGCACCTTTGATGAAGACACCAAATAATTTACCCTCAAAAATAACCGCTTTGTGTGTAGTGGTCCCCAAAGCCTACTGTTCTAGGACCACAGCAGGAAGTGCCAATAAGGGGTTCACTGACCTGTGAACAAGGGCTTCCCAGGTGGCTCAGTGGTAAAGAATCCACCTGCCAAGCAGGAGATGAGCATTCAGACTCTGGGTTGGGAAGATCTCCTGGAGAAGGAAATGGCAACCCACTCCAGTATTCTTGCCTGGAGAACCCCAAGGACAGAGGAGCCTGGAGGGCTACAGTCCATGGGGTCACAAAGATTCAGACATGATTAGTGACTCAAGAACAGCAGCAGCAGCACTGGTAAATTGAAATCACCTGACCCTTGGTCATTTGGGATATCTTGTATGACTAGGAAAACAGGCCCCAAAGTGGGCTATGGTGTTGCTAAGTGTGCCATTTGAGGTTCTTAGTTACAAACAACAGAAACCAACTTTAGTTAATTTAAGCAGAACGGTTTTATTGGAAAGCTATGGGGAAGCTTGGGGAATTGTCAGAGAGGGTAGAGGGTTAGAAATTGGCGGGAACAAGGGAAATGGGCAGCCAAGGGCAGGGCGAATCCTGCCCCCTGGGCTACCACCACCCTCAGCACCACAGCAACACACGAGCAAATGCTCCAAGACCTGGGCTCCTCTGCTTTTGTCCCTCCAAACAGGCATAAGGGTCTTTTGTGCTGAGACTGAGGTGTCAGCTCACACTGTGTGGGCCCTGGACCTGTGTCTTGAGCCTTGTTGGTGTTTCCAGTTGGGAGAGTCTCACCTCTGGCGTGACCCTCCACAGTGATAGGCTCCTCAGACAGGCCCTGGGGAGAGGTCCCTTTCCATGGATGTACCAAGGCTGACTAAGGAAAACTGGGGCTGCCACTCCACAAGCAGGGAGGAAGGCAATCAGGACCTAAGGGGGTTCTTAAAACATCTCCTTGTGTGGTGCCAGTCAGAGCACCACAAAGGTTAATGTTAGGCCAACTACCACAACCCCACCCAATGGGGGCCCCCAAGGTCACAGACTTCTGAGACAGCATGACAGCTGAGGTGCTGGCTGAAGGCCAGGGCGGACACAGAATGACTGGGAGACAAAGTTATAAATATCAGCTTGACCAGCTGCAGGAAAAAAGGACTGTGGCTTCCACCACAGGTTTCCGTGCTTGCAGTGAGAGAAAAATCCCTTACTTTTTATCAATTGGAAACTTTCTTGATTTGACTTATTTTGTTAACAGTCATGGAAAAACACTGACACAGAAAAAAATATCAAGCAGATTAACTTTTTTTTAAAAAGCCCCATTCCTTACTACTTTCTTCCAAGCCCCTTTTCCTCCCCAGAGGCAACCACTGCCATCAGTTAGGTTTGCAGCCTTCCAGACACTTTTATGCATTTTCATATATAGTTTGGTTTTGTAAGGTTTTATTTTATCAATACATCAAGATTATACATATTGCTCCACAATATGCTTTTTTTTACTTAACATTATGTCTTGGAGATCTTTCCATATCAGTGCATACCATTTTTAACTGCTGCATAGTATTAACTCCATACAACTAAAAAATCTAACTTGCTCTCAGGGACATGCATCACTTTACATTTTGAAACGAAGCTACTCCCCAAACTGCCCTGAAAAGGCTGCTATTGTTACATTCACACCCACAGCACGAGTGCTGCCATTTCTTCTCTTTGTAGTCCAAACTAGATATTATCATGAAGAAAAACTATCACTTTCTGATGGACACAATCAGTTTCATTGTCGCGTTAATTTACACAGCACTGATTGCCAGTGAGGTTGATCGTTAGCAGTAGCCAAGCTGTTGATGCTGAAAACAGCTCTCCAACTGTTGGGAGGAGTTTGAATTCGTACAATCACTTAGGAGAGCAGTTTGGCAATATCTAGTTAGAATGAAGATGCTCTAACCCTAAGATGCCCAAATTTTACCTCCATGTACTTACCCCTAAAGAAATTCACACATGTGTACAGAGGAACATCTTTTAATTATGTTCACTGTTGCAAAACACTGGGAAGAAACTAAATGTCCACCAATGAGAGAAAAGATAAATAACTTGTGGTAAGTGTACAATGGAATATTTAGTATACAGCAGTTAAAAGGCATGTATCAAAATGACGAAATCTCAGAAACAATGTTGAGTGAAAAAAATAAAGCTGCAAAATGATACATTTTAGCAATTATGTCCATTTAAAAAACTCTATATTGGTTATAGAGATACATACAGGCATATACATATATATGTACACAAATACACATGCACACACACACTTCAAAAAAGGTAGACAAGAAGTAATCACACCACTTCCGGGATAGTGCTTACCTCTGTGGAAGCAGGTAAAAAGAACAGGTGAAGTTCTTCACCTGCACCTGAAAATGTATAGTCATTGGAGAGAGAGAGATCTGAAGCCAATATGGCCAAAGGTTCAAACCTGTTCACTTTGTGTGGGTGGGCACCTCTGTTTTTCATAGTCCTTGTCTGGCATACATTTCTCTGCTCCTTTTGTGTCACTGTGTTAATGCATACAATCAGCATACAGTTTTAGTTTTTACCCATTCCCTCTGAGACTTGCTTTACTTTCTGAGACTTGCTATTTTCTAAAAGAGAATTTTAAGTCCTTCACCTCTACAATCTGTTTGGATGTGTTCCTACCATCATTATTTTTACTATGCTTTTTCACTGTTTCTTTCCTTCTCACAGACTGACAGAATATTCTTTACTCAAACTTTGCCCCTTTAGTAGTTCAACAGCCATACACTTTACTCCTACTTTTAGAAATAATTACCCTTACTTTTGTTGTTGTTGGAGTCAGTATTTCCAATGAAACTAATCTTTTTTCCTAGTGGGAACACCCAAAACCCTATTTTGAAGGCAAAGGCAAGAAATCAATTATACAGTCACTTAGTACCACGGTTTTAGACGAAACCAAACAATTCCACTATACCATGTAAAACCAAAAGGAGAACTTTAATAAGCTTTTACGGCACTGCAATTACAGGAACATTAACCCATAACATGCAACAGAAATGATGATGCCTCTTGGACAAAGTTAACAGATAAACTTGACATTACAATCAACATCAACATGTTCTACTGAAAAAAAAAATGCAACATTTCACTGCTCAGGTTAGAAAATGCATCTTCTTGCTGCAATCTCAAGTAGCACTTAGAAAATTTGGTTTTCCCTTTCTAACCTCTAAAACACAGTATGATTTTTGTAATGCAATCATACACAATCATTTTCACACTGGAAATAATCACAAGGAATCAACAGGTGGAGATTAATCGACTGACTGATTTCATTGCAATGGTTAATTTGGAGAGGGCTCCTGCAGTATTGTGGATTTCAGATGGGGAAAATCATCAGACCAGGAGTAAAGAGCCTTGGTCTTAAAGTGGGGGAGGGAACATGCAGCGGCACACAGGGCAGGTGCCTGACTTCTGAAGCCAGATGGACACACAAGGCTTGTGGAAATAGTGGTGGCATGGCAGCTCCGTCGCCACCTCCCCCTTCGCATATTCACTGCAACAGATGGGGCAACACATCTCCTGCCCCACCGCACTGTGATCTTCCGTGATCAGGATCTCAGGAAGAGTGTCGATGCTCTCCTTGCTGGCTGGTGGATTGGCCACCTCCACATCCACCGCCAGAGACTCCAAGTGTGCCAAGGCAGTTTCCATTGCCTGGGCCAGGCGTTCTTCAAGTGCCATGTATGTGAGGAACTGAGGATCCACGTAGGAAATGGCTTCGGCTACCCCCAACCCATCCGCGAACCCATCGAAGAGGCTCCAATCCACTTCGAGGTCTTCACTGACACTGGAGTCATCTTCAAGGTTGTTGTTGCCATCCAGCATGAAGACACCAGGCTGCAGAAACTCCTGACCAGAATCATTATCCCCCTCGCTGCTGCTCTCGTTTTCATTGTACTGGAGCCAAGGAACTTCTCCTTCTTCGGGGGATGCCCTTTCCTCTTCCTGGAGAGAGGGCCCTCGAACTTCTTCAAGTTCATTGTTGCCACTGCTGCCAGCACTGGCACCAGCACTGGCATTCACTCTGGCTTGCTCGGCTTCAAGCTCTTCTTTTCCTGGCAGAGTCTCCCAGCTCTCGCCGCTGGACGACAGATTTTGCTCCCGACCACGATACTTGCGACGCAGAGCCGCAGTCCACTCTTTGTCACTGTCAGAGTCTTCTTCAAAGTATTTGTAGTAGTCATCGCTGCATGTCCAGAAGTCGGGGTCGGCCATGGTTCGTCGCCGTCTAGGCACCTTTTCGGGCTTCACTTGGTCACTCCTGGCTTCCCTCTTGTCTTCGGGGTACTTCGGCTCAGGGTAGCCACTTGAACCCTCACCTCTGCTCCTTCTTGCCAGGCCATCCAAGCGGCCTTCATCAGCGCTGGCAGTCTCCCTCCACCTGGAAGTGCTATGTGGCATATCATCATCATCATCGGTATCAAAAAAGATTTTTGGTTTCACGCAGTTAGGACTTGCCAGATTTCTGATTTTGGGCCTCACCACCGGTTCCTCTGTGCTCTTGGGAGTGTTTTCCCCACCACAAATACTCACAGGAGCCCTGCTGGGACATGCAGGTAAATTCGGCTCCTGTCTCTCCCTCTCCAGGTTGTTGCTGTTTGTGACCACCTTGCCTTCAGCAGAAGACGGCTGAGAGGCCATGCTATTTGGCTGCAGGAACTCAGCTCTGCTAGCAGAGGACTGTGCTGCAGGGGCTGGGTCTAACTTGTCAAGCTCCTCTCTCACGTCATGGTTAAAACTAGAGAACTGTGAGGCCACCCCAGCCAGAGACCTTGCCCCCTTCTCCGGGTCATACAGCTTCTCATCTTTAAACTTGCCAGTTTTCCCTCTTACTGACACTCGCTCAACAGGCCCAGCCCCCTCCTCCTCACTATCATCTGCCCCGAAACAGTCAACATGTCCATAAGCCATTCCTCTTCTGCTCCCCGAAGCCCTGTACTCTCTGGGCGGGTACCTGGAGTAGTCCTCATTATCAGCATTCAGGCTGGTTCCTGAGCTCTCGCTGTCATCCCAACTACGACGAGTGGTGGAAAACGGTGATCGGCTCCTCTTGGTGGTTTGACTGGGGGCTGATCTGTGCATTGGGACTTCAGATGGCGTCTTTCTCTGCCTGGAAATCCTTTCTTGCTGGCTTGTGGATGGCCTGAAACTGACATAAGCATGCCTTCTTCCATACCTCCTGCCTGTATTGGACTGATACCTTCCTGCTGGCTTGGGCCAGATAGGCTTGCTAGATTCCTGACCCATTTGCTCTATTTAGGAGGGTTTCCAACATGGCTGGGGATTGAGTGGGAAGGCTCCTGCTCCCTGCACACACTTTGGAGATGGAAAGGTCAAATCAGTTCAAAATAAAAGAGCAGGGAGATTTATTTTCACTTCAGCAGGTAAAGGAAAAAAAAAAAAGAATAAGGGGCCTTTAAAATTAGTTTCACTTTCTTCTAAGGCCTGGAATAGCATTCAAGTGACTGTCAGGTGTAGACCTGGAACACATTTGCAATGTTGGCAAAATGATTGCAAAACTGGGTTTGTAGGAAAGCCAGACTTATGGGAGAATCTGATGGAAGATGGAGGGTGACTGGACGTTCAGAAGGTGGGCAAAACACTGGAATTGTGCCAACATGGGAAGAGGAAAGATGGCTGTGGTTTTTTTATGGGGTGCCTGCATTTTTCTGAGCCCTGTAGACATACAGGAGAAATGCAAATTGGAATAGAGTGGAAAATATAGATCACCATCACTATGTATGTGAGAGTGCCTAGTGTCTGTCAGGAGCAGTGGGACGGGTGGAAGGGGACCAGCAATCATGAAGAGGAAAGACTCCTGTGTTTGTAAACGGCAAGGGCTGGTGACAGCAGCATGGGAAAAGGCATGACTGTTGGGCAGAATGAGACCCATTGTGGATGTGGGTATGAAAATGACAGGCATGGTGTGGCTTCAGAGGAGAGGGGCATGTGAACATATGGCAGAAAGAGAATGCACATGTGGTTCTGATGTGTGATGGCTGGAGCTCTAGGGACGGATGCCTACGTTTATGTGTCTGTGGCAGGCCAGGAGGAGTATAGTGGCATTGAATGGAGTGTCCTCCGGTTTGTGTGTGTGTTCATCAAAATGGGAGGCAACAATCGAGAAGTGTCAGTGTGAACAAATGCATCAATGGGGAGACATCACTGGAGAGGGACATGCATGTGGCAGGTGGGTGGGCACCAGCAATCAAAGAGCATCTGTATTCATGGATGTGGCGACAGGAAGGGGGATGTTCCAAGATAGGGATTTATGTGAGTGTGAGTATGTGCATGGCAGGGACCAGTGAAAGAGGCTGTCTAGACATATGTAGCAGACAGGGAGCACCTGAGAGGGGTATGGAAAGAGCGTGTGGGTGAGTATGCATGTTAAGTGGTGTAGGAAAAAGGAGCCAGCAATCCAAGGATATCCTTATGTGTGTCAGTGGCAGGCAAGGGGTAAGGCCTCACAGAGGGTGTGTGTGTGTGTGTGTGTGTGTGTGTGTGTGTGTTGTGTTGTATGCTTACCAGAGCATGCAGAGGCACAGGGAGGAGGGGAGGTATGTTTGTGGAAGGTGGTGAGAGGCAGGAAAGGCACCGGAGGGTGGGAGGCTGTGTGTCTGTCAGTCATTCTGTGTCTCTCTCAGGGGAAGGCACTGGGGAGTGTGACAATGTCTGAGAGGGTGTCTGTACATGTGTGTCCAAGCATGTAGGGGGGAGGGGACACTCAGGAACCTTGAGTATGGGGGGCAGCGGTAAGACAGCTGCATTGGAAGGTTTTGGGCATGCGTGAGTGCTTGTGTGTGTGTGTGCGCGCGCATGCACGCACGCGTGCATGTGCGCCCGGGTACACACACCCGTGTATGTGCGGGCATGTGCGTGTGTGTGTGGGCATGTGCGTGTGTGTGTCCCTGTGCCTGCACGCAAGACACTAGGATGGGAGGGGGTCCGCAATGTCATAATGAGAGAGAGGGAAACGTGTATCAGCTCAAATGGTAGATCCAAACCAATGTGGCAGAGAAGGGGGAGAAAAGAAAGGGAGTGTGGGGATACAGTTTTCCCTGGGAATGATTTGTTTTTCTGACAGCATTTCTTTTCCTGGCACAATATATTTGCCTAAAAATCTTCATCCTTTACCATTCATTAAAACAACTGCAAAATGGGGAAAGGCCACAGGTCGCTCCACAGAGGAGCCAAGAAGGGAGGCAGGAGGGAGGGGAGGACAGGCATAGAGGGCCGCGACCACCACTCCCCTCTTGAACAGCGACTCAAGCCACCAGAGCGGGGCCGGGCCATACGTAAGGTAGCCAGGGATGGAGGATGAGTCCTAAATCGGGCCAATGGAGGACACAGGCCTCCCTCTTTGGTCAGGTCCCGCGGCCGCCCCACCCCTTCCCGAGGGGTGAGCCCGAAAATCTGTTCGCTAGGGCCCCCCACCCCCACATCCTTTCCCTGGTGCCCAGCCACTCGCCCTCATGCTCGGCCACTGGCCCCACCGTCACGTCTGAAGAGATCGAGGAAATAAAGTCTTTCACTCACCCAGTCGCGACCCCGCACGCTCTCGGGAAGAACAGATCTCTCGGACCTCCAACCTCCACGACCGCCAGAGCCGCTGCTCCTGGGGCTCCAGCTCCTCCCCCTCCAGACAGCAGTGGGGCAGGCGCGACTGCGGCGGCGGAAGTGATTGTGGCGTCGCGGCGGCCCGCCCCCTTGATGTGGCGGGGGCGGCAGCTGCTCTCAACAAATCAGGGTGGGCCCGAAAGCATTATTTCATTTGAAATGATGAAATCGTCAAGGATACAGAAAAGGACAGCGAAAAATGTAACCAACAGCCAGCTGTAACAAATGTTAAACATTTAGTCATATACCCTTCTGTTCTGGGGTTTGCATGGTTGCTGTCCTTGCTGTCTGATATAAAGTAAAAGCTGCAAATTCCTTCTGATTCATTCCGATATGAGAGTAATCATATTAATATACCCTATCCTATGTTCTATGTTATGATTTGTAGTGGAAGTATCACTGTATTTAGGGTTGTGGTCAGCAGAAAAATTTTTAACCTGGTGGTTGAAGCAAACTGAACTGTTTATCATACAATTAATTGCTGTTAATCGAGCCTCTCTATCCAGAAGAAATGATCAGTCATTGCAGCACAACATAGCTTCACATCCTTATAATTAAATTGCCCTTTAAAATATTATAGCTATGCCTTTTGGATTTACACAATTTTACTGAACTCCAAAGTCTTTTTTATATATTGTGCTTTACATGTATCTCTAATACTTGCATCAAATGTAAGACTTACCTTTGTTCACGACAATAGCAAAGCTTTGTTCTTTACTGGGAATAAAATACATAATAGAAGAACAAGGAGTTTTAGGGGTAATAACAGAATAGAAATAGGATGTATAACTTTCAAACCATTGAAGAAATAGCATGTAGAACAAAGGAAAAAAATCATTCTTACAAAACGCAGAAATGGGATGAGAGGCAACAAGAAAGTATGTTAAAAAGGGAGGGGGGGGGCAGAAATAAATCCAGGTATATCAATGTGTACTAAGGATTAACGTCTCCCATAAAAAATGTAAAAGCAAACTCTCAATTTAAGCATTTAGTTTTTAGAAATCCAATTATATGCTGTTTATATGTTTCACCTAAGGCAGCAATAAGAATGGAAAAATATATTTTCCAGTGAAATACCAGCAGAAAGAAAGGAAAGAAAAAGGTAGAAAAGGAAAGATGGAGGGAGGGGAAAGAAGAAATTTTAGAAAGGAAAAAAGAGAAGGAAAGAAGGAAGGAAAGAGACATGTAGCAATGTTAATATCAGAAAAATTAAGAACTCAAAGTAAAAAGCATTAAAATAAATCATGTTGTTTCATTCACCAAGAAGATATAGCCAGTAAAATTTATATACCAAATAATGTAATTGTAATTTTAAAATACACGCATTAATATTGTTAGAAATATAGAAATCAGAAAGTCTGCAATTATAGTGGAAGACTTAACCACACTTGTTTTGGTATAGATAGAGTGAATAGACTGCAAAATAAACAGGAATATAGAGAGATTCCACAACCCAATTAATAAGCCTCATCTAATGTATATGTACTTTTGTACTCAAAAAATTATGTATTTTTGTTAAAATGTTTCAAATATAAAGTACAGAGAATAAAATATACATTTGCCCACATGTACCTGTTACACAGACGAAGCACATTTTATTTTGTTTGGATCCTCAGATTCTTCTGTTTTTTAAACAAAATATTACAGTTGAATCTCTCACTTTATCCTATTCATCTTACCTCTTTTTCCCAAAAAAGAACCATTTGGAAGTCTCTTTCTTGTGCATGCTTTTTCTTTTTTTATATGTATGTATTTATTTCTTACCAATATACATTATTATTTCATGTATTTTACATTATGTGAATAGCATAATAAATACATCCTCTGGAAACAAATTAAATATTATTATTTTCATTTAATATTTTTTGGAAGTTAGCAATTTGATTCATTTAGGTCTAGGTCATACATTTTAACTAATGAATACAATTGTATCAATTTTCCAATATGATATTACTATATCATTGTATGGACTTCTGTTACATGGATTATCTAATTTCTTTATCTTTTTGCCTGCTGATGGACTTGGATTGTTCCTGTTTTGTGCAATTATAAGTGAAGATTTAATGAACATCTTGGCTATGTCTCCTCATGTCCATATTGAAGAGTTTCTCTGAGGCAGTGCTTCGCAACTGGGTAATGGGGTAATGGGGGTTCTGATATATTGATTCCCTCTAGAAAGATGGGCCTGGCTTTACCCTGGGGCTGTTCCCTCTGGCTAAGAGTAGGCTGTCTCTTCATTCCAGTGAGCTGGTAGACATAGTAGCATTTTTAACATGCTCTGATGTGGAAAGGATTGGAAAAAGCTACTCTAGTGCATGTATTTTGAAGCAGAGTTTCTGGGTCAAAAGATATGTAGTAGTTAACTAATGCTGTGTAACAAATTGCCTCAAAACTTAGAAGTTTAAGACAATAGACAGTTATTGTAGTTTCACAGGTCACAAACCTATACATGGCTTAGCTGGGTGCCTTTGGCTCTAAGTGTCTCATGAAGTCGCACTCAAGCTGTCATCTGCGCTGCAGTCGCATTCACAGGCAAAATTGTTGTAGGAGGTCCACATCCAAGCTCTTTACGTGGCTGTTGGAAGGCCTCAGAGGATCCACTGCCAAGCTCACTCATGTGGTTGCTGTCTGGCTTCAATTCCTTGTCATGTGGGCCTAGCCATAGGCTTCCTGAGTCTCCTGGCAACCTGGCAGTTGGTGAGAGCAACTAAAGATGGAAGATACAGTTCTTTTATGACTTAAAGTCAAAAGTGACATCCCAACACTTTTGCCATATCCTATTTATTCAAAGTAAGTCAGAGAATTTGTCCACCTAAGATATCAAATTTGTAGGCATGGAATTATTCATAATTAATGTCTTTATTATCCTTTTAGTGTCCACAGGATTAGTAGTGATGGCTCCTCTTTCATTTCTAATATTAGTAATTTTGTCTTCTCTCCCTTTTTCTTGGTCATCCTGGCTAGAGACTTACCAATATTGTTGATCTTTTCAAAAAATCAGCTTTTGGTTTAATCGATATTCTATATTGCTCTCTTTTTTCCAATTTCATTTATTTCTGCTACTTTATTATTTCTTTTCTTCTGCTTACTTTGGGTATAATATGCTCTCTTTTTGTAGTTTCTTAACAGTGGAAACTTACATTATCAATTTTAGATCTTTCTCCATTTCTAATGTATGCTTTCAATATTATAAGTTTGTCTCTAAGCACTGCTTTTAGTGTATCCCACAAATTTTGGTAAATTCTAGTTTAATTTTTATTTATTTCAAACTTCAAAAAATTTCTCTTGATACTTCTTCTGAACCCAGGTGTTATTTAGAAGTGTGTTGTTTAATCTTCAAATATTTTGAGATTTTCCAGCTATCTTTCTGTTATTGATTTGTAATTTAATTCTGCTGTGGTCTGAGAACACACTGTGTATGATGTCTAATGTTTTAAATTTGTTAAGATGTGTTTTATCACGCAGGATGTGGTCTATCTTGGTGAATGTTCCACGTGAGCTTGAGAAGAATGTGTATTCTGCTGTTGTTGAATGAAGTAGTCTATAAATGTCAATTAGATCCAGGTGATTGATGATGCAATTCAGTTCAACTATGTCCTTACTGATTTTCTGCCTGCTGGTTCTGTCAATTACTGATAGAGGGGTGTTGAAGTCTTCAACTGTAATAGTGGATTCATCTATTTTTTGCTGTGGTCCTACTAGTTTTTGCCTCACATATTTTGATGCTGTTGTCAGGTGCATATACATTAAGGATCGTAACATCTCTTTGGTGAATTGACCCCCTTTATCATTATATAATGTCCGTATTTATCCCTGATAATTTTTCTTGTCCTGAAATCTGCTCTGTCTGGAATTAACATAGCTACTCCAGTCTTCTTATTAATGTAAGCATGTAAATCTCTCTTTCATTTACTTCTAATTTGTGTCTTTATATTTCAAATTGCTTTCTGACCTTAAAAAAAAATATCTACTCTGTAGTCTCTGCCTTTTAATTGGTATAGTTAGACCACTCACATTTAAAGTAATTGTTGGTGTAGTTGGATTAATATATACCATATTTGTGACTCTTTCCTGTTTATTGCCACTGTTTTTTCTCTCTTGTGTGTGTGTGTGTGTCTTTCATTCTTTTTTAACTTTTGGTTGTTCTGGGTCTTCATTGCTGCACAAAGGCTTTCTCTAGTTGCAGCTAGTGGGGGCTACTCTCTAGTAGTGGTGTGTGGGCTGCTTATTGCAGTGGCTTCTTTTGTTGTGGAGCACAGGCTCTAGGCACACAGGTTTCAGTAGTTGCAGCTGCTGGGCTCTAGAGCACAGGCTCAGTAATTGTGGCACATACGCTTTGTTGGTCCACGGCTTGTGGGATCTTTCCGGACCAGGGATCAAACCTGTGTCCCCTGCATTGGCAGGCGGATTCTTATCCACTGTGCCACCAGGGAAATCCAGTCTCCCATTCTTTTCATGCCTTTTCTGATTTTAATTGAGAATTTTATATGATTCTATTTTCTCTCTTCTCTTAGAATTTCAACCATAATTCTTGTATTTGCATTTTTAGTGGTTAGCCTGGAGTTAGTAGTATACATTTACAACTGATCCAAACCCACTTTCAAATGACACTGTACCTCTTCATAGGTAGTGCAGGCACCTTGCGACAGAATATTTCCAATTCCTTTCTCCTATCCTTCATTGCTATCATTTATTTCCCTTATCCATAAGCTATAATCATCTAATACCTTATTGTTATTATTTTTTAATGAAACTGCTGTTCATTGGATCAGTTAGAACAAGGAAAAGATTTTTATTTATACCTTAATTTCTTCCTTCTCAAAATTTCTTCCTTTTTTTTAAAATGCAAAGCCTAGTTTCTGACCCATATCATTTTTCTTCTCTCTTAAGAACTTTGAACATTTCTTCAAGGCTGATCTCAGAAGTGATATCCAACACTTTCACCATATTGTATTGATTAAAAGTGAATTACTAAGTCTAGCCCACACTCAAGGGGAGGGGATTATATAAGGGCAGGAGTTACAGGAGGTGGAGGTCATTGGGGCAGAAGGGTGAAGGAGCATTTCAGCTTCAATAGATGTTGCCAGTCTGTCTTCCAAAGTGGTTTTTACCAATTTTTGTCCCACCTGCAGTTTATTCACATCAGTGTTTTCCCACATCCTACCATTCTTGATATCTTCACAATTTAAAATTGTTCTCAATCTTATGAGTATAGAATATTGTTGTTTGACATCGCTTTTTCCTGAAATAACAGAGAGGTTAAATATCTTTTCACATTTGTTAGCCACTTAGATTTCTTCCTCTCAGAGTTGTTTGTTCATATATTTTGTCCATTTTTCTGTTGGGGTTGTTTTTTCTTGTTATTGATTTCTAGGAATTTATATGTTCTGGATACCAGATGTCAGTTATATTTGTACAGTTGCAAATATCTTCTTCTAGCTGGTGTTTTCTTTAAATGTAAATATGAAATTAGAAAAGTACTTAAACCACAGGAGAATGTTTTTTATAAGCCTGAAGTAGAGAAGAGCTCTATAAGTTGACAAAATGTATAAGAGCAACAAAGGGAAAGTTTCAACTTCACAAAAACAAAATGTTCTGACAGGCAAAAAGAGTATATAAACAATTGTAAGGAAATTTAAAAATAAATGAAAACATGGGAGAAATATTTTCTACTGATTGTGCCCAAATATGTGAAGAGCTCCTATAAATCAATAAAATGACCAACAAACCAATGTTAAGATGAACAAAGTGAACAAATAGAAATGTTATTGGAAAGGAAATACAAATGCCATTGCAACAGTTAAGAGGATGTTCATTCATAAAAATAAAATGAGATATCATTTCACCTGTGAGACTGACCAATATAAGAAAGCTTGAAAACACTGTGTGATGGAGGGTGTGGAGCCTCGGGCACCTTCAATTATTGTTAGGGTGGGGGTAGGTATAATGGTAGGGCCCTTGTTGGCAAGTTGGCAATATCTATCAAAATCACTAATGTGTATAGTTTTTGACCCAGAAAGTCTACTTCTAGGAATTCAGTTACAAATATACTTGCACATGATTGAAATGAAATATGTACAATTCTATTCATTGCACCATTGCTTTTAATAGGAAAAGAACAGAAAGAACCTAAATCTTTATCAAAAGAGAAATGAATAATTATTCTGATGGAATACTTACTGTAGAGCAACTAAGATGCAGAATCTAAATCTACATGTGTCACAGTGGATACATCTGATAAACAATATTGAATGAAAAAAAAAAAAGATGTCAGAAGATATTCGCAGTATAATGCACTGTGTGTGCTAAGTTGTGTCCAGCTCCTTGTGGCTCCTCTGTCTATGGGTTTTCCTGGAGTGGGTTGCCATTTCCTACTCCAGGGGATCTTCCTGACCCAGGGAGTGAACCTGCATCTCTTGAGTCTCCTGCATTGTCAGGCGGGTTCTTTACCACAAGCACCACCTGGGAAGCATATATAATAGCGTTTATATGTTTTTAAAACACATAGAGGACACATAGGTTAAGAATTGCTCTTTCAGAGAACTGTTTATTTTATCACTAAGAAATGATCCTCCTTGATTCTAATGCTTTCAGTATTACAGTCAATCTTGTCAATGATCCTGCTACCCAGTTTTCTTTTGATAATAACTTTTCAGTATATTTTTACTCATCCTTTCTTTAAAATATTTTAAGGTAATATCTTTATAACTATATGTAAATATATATGCAATTTTAGATATACTCATAAAGGAAATCCTATGTGCACATTTTGTAAAATTATAGCCTTCTTTCTAATTTTACTTCTTTCCCTTCTCTGTCTATATCACCACTCCCCACAACCTATATCAATTACCTATATCAATAATTCATTATTTCACTTTTTCATACCTGTATAATCATATACAGATATATATATATATTTATACATGTGCAATACATGTGTGGGTTTTTATTTGTCCTTTTTTATTAAAATGAGATTATATATATATATATATATATCTCATCACCTCTTGCTGCTCTCACTCAGTAACACTCCCTGAATCAATTGGTATAACTCTAATTACTAACCTTCAATGGCTGCCTGGTATTTCATGATATGGATGTACCATAATCTATTCAGCCATCAACCTATCAATAGGTCATTTTTATTTCCAAGGTTTTTTAATGCTGCAACAAGGCTGGATTAATGCTGCAACAAACGTCTATGGACGTATAGGTCCTTATGTGCCAGGGTTTTTATTTCTACAGAATGATGTCCCAGAAGTAGAATTGCTAGGTCAAATTATATATATATATATATATATTATTATATACATATATATATTTAAATTTTAGTAGATGGCACTGGATTGTTTTCCCCGAAGACGGTAGCCCTCCCTGTTTCCACCAGCAAAATGTGACCTGCAGCATGGCTAACATGACTGATCGTGAACCATAGATTCCTGACCCATGCTGAGCCAACTGAACTTTCTTCCTATGGATATGAAACTCAAAAGAGACACACAGAGACTGGGAAGACCGAAGTGGAGTCATGTTCACATCAATCAACTCTGAAAACCACCCCAGTATCTTTCAAATACAGTCTCACTTTTTGCCCAAGTTAGCCACAGTTGAGTTGTGTTGCTTACAACCAACAGAAACTTATAAACTCTTCAATCTGGTCCAAAACTCAGCCTTGATCTCAGATACAGATTCAGTTCTGACCCAGGCCACAGACTCAGTTCTTACCCCAGTCAGAAACAGAGGGCCATTCCTGGCCCCAGACTTCACTGACTCTGCTTGGCATCTCTCTGAGGGGTGCTCCTCACTGCAAGGGGGCAGGTGAGCTAGTGGGTACATTTCATCTAGAGCCTGGAACCCAAAAGTTAAGGCTTCTCTGTGGTAACAAAAATGCTGATCACTTTGGAGACAGAGGGGAATTTCTGGTGAAGAGTAATTGTAAAATCTAAGTCAGAGATATTTTGGGGGCCTCTGGGTTGCAGGGAATCAGGGATCAAAAGGGAACGCAGTGGGAGATGGGATCGGGGGTTTGGTTTGTGGAGGGAGAGAATGAGCACATTGAATTCTGGGCCTAGCTCAAGAAAGTCAGGACAGAGCAGGGATGTGGGGAGGACCAGGCATCTGGAGCTGGATGTGGCTGGACTGAGTTGCTTGCTAGAGCCTAGGGGGAGGGGTCCTAAGGAGAAAGAGATCCTGTGCCCTGGGATGGGCAAAAGGAGTTGCCATCAAGAGACGGGGAAGCAGCCTACAGCCCAGCAGCCTCCTCCTTTGTCTGTCCCAACCATCTGGCACTGCCTAGGCCAGCGGCTGGGCCCCTATGCCACCTGGCCCTCTCCCCCATGTCCTGACTTCCCACAGGCCCCCAAAGCCACCTGCCTCCTCCTTTTTTCCCTCCAACCACCCCCCTCCCCTTCACTTTTCCCCTGGCTCAGCTTCCCTTTGCGTGCCTCCTGCTGAGTTTCAGGGATTAGGGCTGTCTACTATGGGACACGGCTCCCTTCTCTTCTCTCCAGAGCCCAGAAGCTCTTGCCAAGATCTGGTCCCAGCCCTACCTCAAGGATCTCTGGCAGGAAACATGGCAAAGCTTGCTGGGAGTGTGGCTGGAGAGGCAAGCCTGCATCGGGAGGGGACTAACATTTGTCAGGACACCAGGTACTTTACTTATACTCTCTCATTGCATTTTCAGAGCAAGCTGGTAAGGTCACAATTCTTATGTTCAGGTGGGGAAGCTGCAGCTCAGCGATTATAAGAGCTTTTGTCCAAGGCTAAAGGCAGCCCAGCTGGAATTTGAAACTGGCACTGTTGACTCCAAGGCCAGCTACTTCCAGGCTTAAGGTGAGAGGAATGAGGAGGTCTTGCTGCTGCTGCTGCTGCTGCTGCTGCTAAGTTGCTTCAGTTGTGTCCAACTCTGTGCGACCCCAGAGATGGCAGCCCACCAGGCTCCCCCGTCCCTGGGATTCTCCAGGCAAGAACACTGGAATGGGTTGCCGTTTCCTTCTCCAATGCATGAAAGTGAAAAGTAAAAGTGAAGTCACTCAGTTGTGTCCGACTCTTAGCGACCCCATGGACTGCAGCCTACCAGGCTCCTCCGTCCATGGGATTTTCCAGGCAAGAGTACCGGAGTGGGGTGCCATTGCCTTCTCCCGAGGAGGTCTTAGTTCCCGACTAAAAGGGAAACCTACCAGGTAGGGAGTGGAGGCTTAGAGCTGCTTACTGGATCCATGGCTGGGATCCCGGTACTGAGCTACAGGGAGTGAGTAAAGAAGGCTCACGGGGCCAGGATGCTGGCCCAGCTATAGAGGCAGAGAACAGGTTCCCCTCAGCCCTACTCTACAGCCTTGACTCAGGCAGTGCTGGGCCACTGTCTTTCCATAGCATTTCCCCTCAACTCTGGGTGCCTTCGTGCTTCCCTCTACAAGGACAGAAGGCAGCAGCTTGTGATGGTGGGAGATGGCTGAGGTGGGGGGAGAGTTGGAGGGAGGACCGGGCAGACTCAAAAGGCCAGTTTTATATAGTCAGTTCAGGCAAGAACTCCAAATTTCCCCTCCCACGGCCTCACTCTTCCCATCTTGGCAATGGAGAGATTGTATTAGCTGATGGCTGAAACCCATGGCAACTCTGCCAGTGTGTGTGTGTGGTGGGGTCTGCCTAGAGAGGAAAGTGCTGTGGCCATGTCTGCAGGGAGAGCTTGCCCACAGAACATGATTAGGGGAGTGCCAAGGGGGAGTCAGGGAGAGTCTGGAAGACGCATCAATGGCTGGCACAGGAAGAGCTCCTCTGGGGCCTGCCTGAGATCCTAGCCCTGCCCCTGGCTGCCCTCTTCACAGTAGAGGGGTGGGGGATAAGCAAATCGAGAGCCAAAGTTATGAAAATGTGTCTTTGAAAATGATACTAGGGGAAGTGCCTAAAAGGGCTGTAAACACTTCTGATTGCCCTGAGGGGGAGAGAAAATGGCACCTCCAAAATACAAGTGAAAAAGCCCACCCTCAGGTTTCCACAGAGGCACAAAGCATGAACTGGTCTCTTAAACCAGGCTCTAATTCCAGGCTTGATAATCCTGCTGGCCACACAACTTTGAACAATCTTATTCCTCTACGAGCCTCTGTGTTTCAATCTGCATGATGAGAGTTTAGGCCTAAATACTCTCCAAGGGCTCTGACAGCTCTCATATTCCAGAATCTTCTACAAGTCACGTCTGAGTCAAGCCCCTTGAGCTCAGTTTGCCTGACAGGTGAGTTGCTCAACTGTGGGAGTCAGAGTAACACTGGGACTTGGGGGTCATCCTAGGGCTCAATGCAAACTCCTCACCATGGCCTAGAGGCTTGGCTTACCTGGTGTCCTTCCTATTTTCCAGCCTCCCTTCTTCCTACCTATGTTGTGTCTCCCTACCCCCATGTTCCACTGACCCCCTTTCCTGACCTAGATCATACCAGACTCCCTATTGCTTCCACACCTGCACAGTTGCTATTTACCACACTCAGAATGCAGTTTCCTATCTCTTTGCTGACTAACTCTTCCTTTTGACTTGAGCTGAAATGTCACCTCTTCCAGGAAGCCTTTCTTCCTGGCCACCTATCACAGGCCAGCTCCTACTCTAAACCACCCTTGTAACCTGACAATACCTAGCACAATAGTTACTTGTGCCACTTTTTTTATAGTTGTCTTTCGTCTCAAATTCCTATGAGCTCTGCAAGCACAGAGGCCTTGTTTACCTTGTTCTCAGTTCTACCTCTGGTGTCTAGTAGCCTAGGAAACTTTCAACCCACAAATATTTCTTAAAAAAATTTGCCAGCAGCTATCTTATTTGTAGACCTACTGGGGGCCAGGCACAGACATACGGGGTCTCATGTGGCCTTGGTATCACACGCCCCCTTCTCATTTCTTAAGTGAGGTGATGGAGGGGCAGACAGGTGACAGATTTTGTCTTGCCCAGTTTTGTCCTGGGCTAGGCAGCTGGGCTGTGCAGAGCTGGGCCTGGCAAGCGGATCTGCCTGCTTCACGCCTCCTTTTTCGCCTGCCACCACTCTTCAGAGAGGAGCAGCAGCTGTGGCCTCTCCTCATGTTCCCATAGCAACCAGTGCTTACCTCCTGCTCACACTGGTTCCTAATTGCCTGATTACGCATCTTCTCCCCCGCCAGCTCTGGAGCTTCTTGAGAGCAGGGTCCATGGCGGGCTTTGCTCACCATTACATGCTCTGGGCTCAGTGAGTATTAGTTAAATGAACAAAAATGAATGCATGACCATCCATGCCCATGGGTTTTTAAAAGCTTTCATCACAAACAAGATACCTGACAGCCTGTAGTGGCTGGAGGGAGGGGCACTAGAGGACTCCTCGCTCACCTCTGCTGGCCCCCCTTCTCCTCTCTCCCCTGCTGCCTGGGGAAGCTCTTTAGAAAACAGGCCAGGCAGCCTGCACAGTTGCGGGCAGGAGGGGTTGCTGGAGCCAGTGCAACACCCTCCCCTAACAATCCCCCATGCACACGCACACGCGCGTGCACATGCTCCCCCACCACCTCCTTCCAAGGGAAGCCATCTCAAGTGGCTTTTGCTGTGAGAATTACCAGCAACAATTGAGCTTCGTATTCACTTCTAATGTTCAGTTCACGGTCTCACCAGTCAGCCTCTTCCTCTCCTTTCACACTGCAAACATCGTAATCTGCTCATCTTCCACCTGAGCGGCCCCAGCCGCCACCTCCCTGCTACTGCTCTGTTTCCCTTCCTTCTCCCTCCCTACCCCACCACGGAACAGACAGAATGAGGGTCCCAAGCAGAAATCAGCCCATGTTATTATCAGCCAGCCTCACAAGGGAGTCATCTGTGTGGCAAGACAAGACAGTCCAAGCACTGAGGCCACTAGGTGGAGGGAAGACAGAGCTATCAGTCCATTCATTTAGTCTTTAAATGTTTGACTCCAGACCAGGCACTGAGCTACACCCCTGAGCTCACAAGGATGGAACCAAAATGAGTTCCTACCCTGGTTGAAGGGACAGAAAAGAAACCCTGGTGTGAGCTGTACTTTGCACAGGATGTCACGGGAACGTACAGAAAAGTATGCTTGCGCAGGACTAGGGAAGGCTCCACTGAGAAAGGAACATTTGATCTGGGCTTTCCATCAGTAATTTTGGTTGCCAACAACAGACATCATCTCTAACTGAAGAGAAAAGTCAATTTGTGGGGTTTTGGGGTAACCTATAGGGAGCTTATAATATCAAGGGAAAGGCTGGAGAACTGGATTTGAAAATAGATGTAAGAAAAAGCAGCTTTGGGGGTTGGGAGGGGTTGGGAAGTTGTGGGAAGCAGGAATAGTTTGATCAGGATGCTGCTGCTGAAATGGGTGAAGGCTGTTTCCTCTATTCTTATACTCCTGGCTCCGGATTCAAAGAGAGTCTCCAGTGGCCAAGCTTAGTACCATTGTTGCTCCTGGCTAGCCTGGGCTGGGGATAGGAAGACTTGACTTCCATGGCAGGAGGCAGACACATGGATTTGCTGTTTCATCACGCTAACCCCTAATGAGGTAGAGACAATTCACATTAAAAAAATAGGAGTCTAAGGAAGGGAGAGGAATGGATGCCAGAAAACCACAAACTAATGAATGGTCACTCCTTCCATGATGATAGAAAAAGAAAAGGAGGGTCCAGCCAGAGAGAAGGAAATGGACAAAGAACCAAAGCCTGCTGTGCTTGAGGCAGGTGGGCAGCACTGTGTGACTGGAGTGTCAGGGGGAAGGTGCAGTCCCCTCAAGAGATAAGACCGGAGTCGGGGGAAGATGGACCACAGCCTGCCCCGCAGAGTCGGTCATAGACAGCCAACCTTCAGAGGAGAAAGGATGGGCTGACCAGATGACATTTGAGGACCTTCACTCTGGAGGTGGCAAGAATGGACCAGAGATGGCAAAACTGGAGATGGGGAGACCAGCAAGGAACTCTTCCAAGCAAGAGATGGTGAGGCCTGAATTCTAGCCTTGGTCATGGACAGAGTGGAGAGGACTGAAGAGCAATTCAGGACCTAGAATCCACTGAAGCGTGAGGGGTGAGGGGCGGGCGTGAGGAGTAGGAGGTAACCGTAAAGGGGTACAAGAGGGAGGAACAAGGTTGAGAGAAAGAGTTTGTACCTTCTTCTTGGGCTTCAGAATGCCCAACTAACTCTCTCAATACCCATTCATTCAGTAATGTCAGCTTAGCCTGGTTCATATGTGTCAGGCACTGTGTTATATGAGAGACAGAGAGAGAGAAAGAGATAGAAATACAGACCCAGACCCTTAATGGCCCCTCTCTTGGTCTTCTGGTCAGAGTATTATCTGATTGTTTAGTTGCTAAGTCGTATCCAATTCTTTTGCCACCTTATGGACAGACTCACCTTCTGGAGACCTGCTCAACATGACGCAGAGGCAGAAGGTGTGGAGTGAAGTGAGCCAAGCTGTCCTGGATTACGAGAACTGTGAGTCAACACCCAAGCTGGCAAAGTTTGCTGAAACTACTCCTTTCGGCTCAGAATGAGCTGGACCAGAAGAAAGTAAAATACCCCAAAATGACAGACCTCAGACTACTTGGGCTCCTCTGTCCATGGCATTCTCCAAGCAAGAACAGTGGAGTGGGTTGCCATTTCCTGGTTCATATAATTGCTATGGGGAACAATCTGGAAATCTGTTGTACTCTTTTAAATATGCATAACTTGGCACTTGAATTTTCTAGAAATTTATCCTAAAGACATAAGTACAAGTAAGCTAGACATAGGTACAAGAGTAAAAAACTGGAAACAACCTCAATGCCCATCAATAAGAAACTGGTTAAAGAAATCATGTCACTCCCTTACAGGGGCTTACCAGTGGGAGGGAGAAGAGAGGACCACCCCCCCCCCCCCCCCCACCGCCCCACATCACCTGTAGCAGCCTTACTTCTGGGCCTGACAGACCCAGAGAAGGAGAGGGGGAAAGCTTCAACTTCTATTGAAGTTTGGACTTTTGTCTCTAACACTGGACTGGATATGTTAATTCCTGAGAGTAATTGGAGGAGGGTTTTTTGGTGTTTTTTTTTTTTTAATTCTCTGAAAATGACTGAAAAATATATAGATCATCAGGAGATTTCACCCAGGAAGCAGAGGAGAAATAGATCATAGAGAGAGTTGAGGGAGAAAATGAAGTTGTTTTCTGCTTGTGCAGTTCCAGCTGTGCGCTAAAAGTTATAGTAACAACGATTATCTCTGGGGAGTTAGGATAGAGGGAGGAAGCATGGCTTTTACTTAATACTTTAAACACTTGGGCATTGTTGGAATGGTTTACAGTGTGCACAAATCACAGAAATTAAAAGTCAGTAGAAACAATGAAGACACTTGCATTTACAGAGGAGAGTGGGAGAGATGTTGGCAAGTTGCTTGGTGCCCTGAACTCCTGAAGTAGGAGGGATGTATGTCAGCACTATGGCATGCCGTACTCCTTTGTGCCCTGAAGGACATCTAGCAGCTTCCGGGGCCTCTAGTAACTAACTGCCAGTAGCAACCTCCCACCCCAGGTTGTGACAACCAAAGTGTCTCTGAGACGTTGCCGAATGTTCCCAGGGGTTGGGGGCAAATTGCCCCCTGGGTGAGAACCTCTGCTCTGGAGGGATCTTCAGACTACACAGGTCTGAGCCTCTGGGCCTGATTGCTTCACTAATCCCACCTTTCAAATGGCTCCCTGCCAGGCCCTCCCCATGGCTCCATCAGTCTAGGAGTCAGATGTGGCTTGATTTGGGTTCTGCCACTTACTAGCTGTATGACTGTGAGCTTTCCCGAGCCTCGTTTTGCTCAGCTCTAAAGGTGATGTGGCTCCCCTTTAGCCCAAAAGCTGAAGCCAGATGGGCTCCTACTAGTATTCTCTCCCTGGCTACTCACCTCTGATTAAAACAGAGGAACTTTCTTTTATGAACACCAAACTTCTATTTGTACTTTGGATCTCCTGTCATTCTTCTTCTGGAGAATCTGACCCCACCTACGATCCCTCTTCAAGATAGCCAAGCTCTCCCTTTCAACTGGACTTATCCCAATTGCTGTGAAAGAGCTCATGTCTCTTTCACTGAAACAAACAACCACTTTCCTTGACCCTACTTCCTTCTTCCAGCTACGGCCCTGGCTCTCTCTTCATCTCACTCCTTAAAGGTACTTCACACAGACTGTTCCAAACTGATCATGCCATTTCCCTCCCTAAACCTGCTGTCTCCTGTCCCTTCTCATACCTAGAAAAGGTCACCCTTTACATCTCATGCACAGTCCTTCAGCCTAGGAGCCACTGTCAATCTTTCCTGAATTACCAACCCATAGCCAACCCTATGCAGAAGGCGATGGCACCCCACTCCAGTACTCTTGCCTGGAAAATCCCATGGACGGAGGAGCCTGGTAGGCTGCAGTCCATGGGGTCGTTGAGAGTTGGACGTAACTCAGTGACTTCACTTTCACTTTTCACTTCCATGCATTGGAGAAGGAAATGGCAACCCACTCCAGTGTTCTTGCCTGGAGAATCCCAGGGACGGTAGAGCCTGTTGGGTTGCCGTCTATGGGGTCGCACAGAGTCGGACACGACTGAAGCAACTTGGCAGCAGCAGCAGCAGCCAACCCTAATCATTTTACTTCCTAAGTCACTTTGGCTTGGAAGATTATTTGTTTCTAATAGGAAGTGCATTCGAAAATCAAAATAACAGAAGAGATGGTGTGAGTAGTCTCACTCCACCTCCATCAACCTCAAGCCCCCCACCTACCCCGCAGACACACACAGATGAGCCATCTATATGATTGGTGGGTAGCCTTCCCATGTGAGCTCCCCTGGTGGCTCAGTGGTAAAGAATCCGCCTTCAGTGCAGGAGACACAGGAGACAAGGGTTCAGTCCTTGGGTTGGGAAGATTCCCCTGGAGGAGGGCAAGGCAACATACTCCAGCATTCTTGTCTGGGGGATTCCAGGGACAGAGGAGCCTGGCGGGCTACAGTCCGTGGGATCGCAGAGTCAGACACGACTGAAGAGACTGAACACGCAGCACTTCCCATGCACCTTTATGGAAAAGTGAACATAATGTATATTCTTATTTCCCCCTTTCTTCCACAAATGTACTGAGCTCTACACATTGCTCTGTACCCTGCATCTTTCACCTAGCAATGTACCTTGTCACTCTTTCTCTTCAATACTTAGAAATGTTGTTCACTCTGTTTACCCATTCTATTCTCCTAGGTGGAGATACCATCATTTATTTTACCAGTCCCTTCTTTATGAGCACCAGTTATATGTAATCTTTTGCTGTTGCAGATAATACCTAAACATATTTTTTTAATCCATCCATTTGTTTCAGACTCCTTTGTCTCCATTCTAAGCTACCACTATCTTTTACTCGACTCTGCTAAATAGCTTCCTAAATGCTTGACCCAAATCATCTCTTGCCCTCTCTTCTCACAGCAGCCAGAGTGCATTTCCAAATCATGACTTTGGTCATGTCATTCCCCTGTTTAAATCCCTTCTGTGCTTTTTGGGTGAAGACAAACCCCTCATGATTGCATGAAGCCTTTTCTAGCCTCCCCTGCCCACTGTCCATCCTCACTTTCACCCACTCCGCCTTCCCCTTTGCCACTCCACCCCTCTGGCTGCCTTCAGAGTTCTTTTTTTGTATATGTTGTTCCCTCTAAGTAAAATATTCTCCCCTCCTCTGTTCACCTCGTTTATTTCTACTTGTCCTTCAGATCTCGGCCTACTACCCTGCTCTTCTCTACTCCCCTGATCTCCGTGCAGGTCAGAGCTCAGGATTATATGTTCTCACTTAGTACCATATGTCTCTTCTGCATCACCCTTGTCCCAGTTGTGGTTTCATGTTTGTTTGATTCTTTGATTCATATCTGATTCTTATTCCCCCTTCATGAGATCCATGAAGGCAGAGGTCTTACCTGTCTTTGCTTATCATGAAGCCCCTGCAGCTAGGAAAATTATTGACTGGATTAATGAAAGAACGAGGCATATAGGGGGCCAAGCAGAGGACCTGACATGTAGTAGGTGATCAATAAACGTCACTCTCCTTGCCATCACTGTCTGCTCTGAAATGTTAGACACTTTCTGGTTCCATCTCAATTCCCTTTACTTTTTACCCTGTACCTGCTCTCTTCAGCTGTCTCATCCATGCTCATATCTTCCACCACCATGTACGTGCAACAGAGGGTTTCCTGCCCCAGTTTCTGATGTGCCTCAGGCCCCTGTATTAATGCTACCTCTTCCTCCAGAATGTAAATAGAGGCAAAGAGTAGACGGTGTCTGTATTTGCTTACAATGATCTCCCCAGCCCCTAAAGCACACAATACTCACCTAATTAAGTGCACGAATAAAGGGCCCCATGCTAGGATGGAGAGCTGCCTCCTCCAGATGGGGCCTCTTTCTAGGCAGAGAGAAGGGCTGTGTGCCAGGTGCCAGGTCCTACTTGTGCTGGACCCTAGCAGATCCCTCATACTCAGAGTAAGAGGGTGAAAATGGAATTCCAGGCAGCACTTAAAGCCAGGAGCCAGTCGTCCACAAACCAGCCAACCTCTCCTGGGGGATTGGTTCACCCCATCTGCAAACCACAAGGCAGTCTTTGGCCAGAGAGGGCAGCTCATGAGAACACATGCCAGTATTTCATCACCAAGTCACCCTTAAGGAGATCACGCAGCCAGCCATGGCCAGTGGTAAAGCATCAGAGGGGATGAAGGCCCAGGCTGAGGCCCCATGAGCCAGGACAGGGAGCTGGAGTTGAAAACTCTCACCACTGAAGGGGAACCAGGCCACCCTGCTCCCAAGCTCAGGGCCTTCCTAACAAAGGTCGGGGATTGGGAGGCCCAGTTGAGGGGTAGAGAAATTCTACTTGCAGCCCTGACACTGCCTGTGGCACAGCCTTCTACAATGTGCAAGTCTGAGCGAAGTCCAGGCCCCTGCTCTGTGCACCATGAAAACTCTCACAGGGTGTTCTAAGTCAGAGCTGAACGGGTCCTTTGAGACCACTAGTTCCACCCACCTGGTGCTTCTAATGGGACGATCGAGTCTTAGATTAAGGCAGAGACTGTCCTGTGGCTATTAACCAGCAGGTTGAACTATCTGGCTTATCTCTTGGCCAGTTGCCTTGAGCCTACTTGGCCCCACAGAGCTGACAGTCTCTTCCTGCTTACATTCTACAGATGAGAGGCAGTCCATGATTTTTTTGAATTAAGTAAAATATGTAACATGAAAGATAGAGAAAGAGAAAGTAGTGAAGGGGGAGAGAGTGCTAGGGATTTAGTATTTTAGGTGGAGTGGTCAGGGAAGGTCTCCTTGAAAAGGAGTCATGTGAGCCAAGCTCTCCATGCTGTGCTGAGGGCATGCCTGGGAAGGACCCTCAAACTCAGACTGGTTTCCCCCAGGGCCACAGTGGGAGGGCTTCCTGAGACATTGACACTTGGATTTTGGCCTGGTCACAGGGTCAAGAATTGGCATATCTTCCAAAACTGAACCTGGGCACAAAACCAAAGGGCTGTAACACCTTAGTTCAGGGAATGATAAAAATAACAAGAGTAAATACACACTACTACATATAAAATAGATACACAAGGACCTACTGTATAGCATAGGGAACTATGCTCAATATTCTGTGATAACCTATATGGAAAAAGAATATATATATAACTGAGTCGGTTCGCTGTTTCTTGAAACATTGTAAATCAAGTATTCTTCACTAAAAAATAAACTTTAAAAAATAGCAATGATAATAACAATACCATTGAACTGGCACTGAGCGCCTGCCATATGCCAGACACTGTTTGAAGCATGCTATGTGTGTTATTTCATCCTCATGATGACCTTATGAGGTAGGTGCTATTCTTATGCCCATTTGATAGATGAGAAAACAGAGGCTTAGGGCAGTTACTGAACTTGTCCAAGGTCAAAAAGCTAATGAACAGCAGAGTGAGGTTTGGATCCTAGGTTGTGGGCTTTGTAGACAGCTGCAGATTTTAGCTGCCTGGGCTGGGGTTGTCTGGAGACAGAAGACAGTTCCATGTTCTCTTGGGCTCTCTGCTGTGCCCCCAGAGCCAGGCAACTCAGCAGGAGCTGAAATGCCGTGTCTAATGTGGCAGCTGACTGGGGAGTAGGGCTGCACTGGGGGCCTCCACTGGGGAAGTGGACTTCTCTACTGAATCATGAAAAAGAAAGAAAGCGAAGTTGCTCAGTTGTGTCCGACTCTTTGCGACCCCATGGACTGTATACCGCCAGGCTCCTCTGTCCATGGGATTCGCCAGGCAAGAGTATTGGAGTGGGTTGCCATTTCCTTCTCCAGGATATCTTCCTGACCCAGGGATTGAACCCAGGTCTCCAGCATTGTAGGCAGATGCTTTACCGTCTGAGCCACCAGGGAAGTCACTGAAACATGAGCTCTGTGAATTCAGAGTTCTTGTCTCTTTGGCCCACTGTTCCCTCACCAGTGCCTAGAAGAGTGCCTGGCACATAGTAGGTGATCAATTAATATGGGAATCAGTGAGCAAATAACAGAATGAATGAACACTCCATTCTCATCTACCAAAGGCTGGCCATCTTTCCAAATAGCCAGGAAATCTGGGTTTCTGCCTCCTTGAGAATGCGAGGCAAGAAAAGGCATGGAGGAACAAGGAACAAGGGAGACTCAGATGGGGCAGAGCCCAGAGTTAAGGATTGGGAAGGTGATGGGAAGGGGTCCAGAGAGGCCCCTCAGTGTGAGCACTGGGCTGTGTGCTGTACATACACCACACAGCTCCAGGAGGCAAGGATTGCTGTAATCCCTAACAGAAAGACTAGGAAACTGAGATGCAGAGAGCTAAATGATTTGCCCTAGATCAGGGGTCCTACACCTCTGGGATCTAACACCTGATGATACAAGGTGGAAATGATGTCATAATAATAGAAATCAAGTACACAATAAATGTAACAAGCTTGAATCATCCCGAAACCATCCCCAACCCCACAACCCTTGGGAAAAATTGTCTCCCTGGTGCCAAAAAGGTTAGGGACTGCTGCCCTAGATGACAGGGGCATTGTAGAGAGGAGCTGGGATTGGCATGGCAGGCCACTTGCTTGCTGTGGTCCCCAGCTGGAGTGCAGTCAGAAGCGCCCCCTACTCTCTGCTGTCTGCCCTCACCCACCTCAACCTCCTGAGCTCCTCTGCTCGTAGTTGTCCCCAAACTCTGCCTGGGAGCTGGCCCTGCTGCTTCAGTCTCCCTGAGAAATAGGGGCTCCAACACACCAGCCCCTCACTTCCATTACCCATCTATAAATTCATGCCCAGGCCAGACCCAGCGTGAAAGAACAGGCTGGGAATGAGACATATCCAGGTTCAAGTCCTGGCTCCTCCATTGAGTACTCAGAGAGGCAAACCTTCTAGCTCACGGACCCTTAGTTTCCTCCTCTGTAAACAGGGGATACTGTCCCATAAGGCTGTTGTGAGGATTAACTGAAATCACTCAGGGGGAGAAGCTGGGTTCCAGGCAATCTAGGAACTGAGAGAGGTGGTCATAGTAATCCACCACATTACAGCTTACACAGCACAGTCCCATTCATTTTAGGGTCCCCTTTATTCTGTACAACCATCCCACTGGGATGAGTATTATACTCAGTTTCACAAATGAGAAAATAATTTGCCCAATCAAAGGCATGTCATCTGGAGGTCACAACGCAGGGATGCAAAGCTGAGTGCATGTGACTCCCAGGTGTGTGGGATGCCCTGTTCATCACAGGGCCAGCCCTCTTTCACTGTCACCTGTCAGGTCTGGGGGAGATGGTGGTAGTCTTATATAAGGGCTGCTCTATCCTGATCACCTTCTCCAAAGCAAGGCTCACTGTACTGTGTGACTTTTTTTGAGGCCAGAGCTTTACGAAGAGTTTTCCTCCCAGCCCTGTCCCCCACGCGACTCCTTGATGGCAGCAACAAATAAAGGAAAATGGCTGTTTGGTCACAAAGACAGGAAAAGGGGAGACGGGTCAGCAGGAATACCATGCTGGGGAGGTGCAGTTCAAAGCCATCAATACTGTGTCTATGGTCATCCTTAGAGGTGGCCTACCAGAGTCCTCAACAACAGCCTATCCCATCATGGAGTCACAATAGCTACTTACCATGCAAGTCTCAGCCTCGTGTCTCCCACAGAGGTGGGATGGTTCCCTTGGACAGAGCACGTCTCTTTTTTGCTGTTGCCTGTAAGGTCTTCTCTTTACCTTTAATGGCCTGTGAATTTTCTATACATGGCCTGTCCATATATAGATTTATTCTTATTTTTTTCTACTCAGTCCTTAGAGCAAATGCCCTTTCTCCTTGAGAACTCCTACCTTCTTTCAATTCTGAAAAATTCTCAGCTACTGTCTCTCAAGTGTTGCCCTTTCCTCATTTGTTCCCCATTATCTGTATGGACTTTCTGTGAGGCTTAGGCTGGAGCCTCTTGGTATGTGCCTTCATACCTTTTAACTGCTTGTTCGAAGGTTGTGTCTATGCTGGTGTGACTCACTCGGTACTAGCTTTCAATTCATTAATTCTTCCCATGACTGGGTCCTATCTATAGCTACCCCATTTATGGCAGTTTTCTTTTTTATTTTAATGACCACATTTTTTTCAAATATTTGTAATTGATTTTCTTTTCCTATCTCACTTCTTGCAGTTGTGCAATCATATCTCATCCTTTTAAGGACTATCATGCCTTCATTTATCTCTGCGAACACCCTAGACATGCTTATTTTCAAAATCTGTCAGCTTGCTCTCCAAAACCTCATCTGGAATAAATTTATGTACTGATTGTAAACTTTGTTGGCTCTCTCCAAGCATTAGATTTCTTTATATGTTTTGGAATTTGGGGTTGCAGCCTCATTTGGAGAGGAAGAGATGGTGCTGTTTTTGTTTGTGTTAATGTTCTGTTGTCTGTCTCTCTCCCTTAGTGCTACCACACCCTCCCCATCCAGGGCGTTCATGGTTGCCTACGCTGGTCCCTCATACCCCCCAGGCCACAGTCAGGTCTTCCCTAGGGGGTGTTAGGGGTCTTTGGCTCCAGTGAGTACTTATGGCTCACTTCACTCCCTGGTCATGAGTCAGGGTCTGGCCCCTCCAGCTCCGCATGCCCAACACAGTCCACACTGGCTTATAGGCAGAACTCTCAGCAGCAGCAGGCATTTCCAGCTCTTCCTGGGAGGGCCCTCTCCCTCCTCCCTCTGACTTCTATAGTGAGCCTGGTTCCAGCCTCCCACCCCAAGGTGGAGACCTTGTAGCTCCCCAGGAGCTGAATTCTGGGCACCCCACCACCTGTGCTCCAACCTAGGGGCTGGTAGGCTGCTGCAGCACCTGCTGCTATGTGCTTCTGTGCATACCAGGTGTCTGTCAGTTTTTGAGCCAGGCTGTCTTTGGGTTTTCTCTTTTCACAGTATGTTGGTGATCCATCACTCTGAGTTTGGTGCAAAGGGATCTGCAGCTAGCTTAACTGGAAGTTCACTGTGATTCTATTGTGTGTGCTTTATGTACCATCATTACAGGTTAGTTAACCAATCCCCTAGCATTTTGCTTTTAGGTTGTTTTCCATTTTTGACTTATACAAACATGAAGGCAGTAAACTTCCTTCACATACTTGTCTAATTCCTAGCACAAATTTGGGGATGAAGGATGCAGCCATGTTTCAGCTGGATATGCGTTACTTTCACATGCACCACCCCAATCATCACTACCCCACCATCACCAATACACTGTCCCCAACATCTGGTCTGGAACAGAACCGATGAGGCCCTAGAAAATGAACAATACTGTGCTTTTGTGAACTCTACCTTGGTGTTCAGGGGTGAGGCATTCTCAGACCACTTCTTCCCTGTTTCTGGCTCGTCTGGAACCCCAGACCCCTCCCAAGGGCTATTTCAGTTAATCTACATGACATCCCAGCAGGATAGGGTAACATTAGCCTCACTTCACCAAGGACAAAGCCAAGCCTCAGAGAGGCGAGAGGACCACCTAGGCTGTCACTGGTAGAAAGGAGCCTACGTGACGCTAAGGAGAAGCACAGATGTTTCCAGTCCACTGAACTGCAGAGAGAGGCCTTCAGGGCTTCTCTGAGCCAGGTGTTCAGGAACTTGGTGCCCTCCATAGGGACGTGGCCTTCATGGATTGTGGGCAGCGCCTAGATGTCTGGGTTTAGGAGGCTCCAGGGCAGCCTCCACCCCATGTGGGACAAGTGCCAGCTTTGCCACTTGAGCTCAGCCACTCACTAGTCAAGCAGACACGGGCTCTGCTTCCTCTGCTTTCTCAACCAGAGGCAGCTAGGTACAGGGGAGAGCACACGGACCTGGGATTCAGCTAGACCTAGAGTTTCTTTTTTCTTTTTATGTCAAATACTTTTTAAAACTTGAAGTAGAGTTGACTTACAATACTGTGTTAGTTTCTGATGTATAGCAAAGTGATTCAGTTAACATACATATATATCCTTTTTCATATTCTTTTCCATTATATTAATAGTTTATTATGAGGTAATAAATATAGTTCCCTGTGCTACATAGTTGTTTACAGACCTGGATTCCAGTACGAGCTCTGCCACTTTTCTGCTGCTTGAGCTTGGGTAAGTCACTTCACCTTTCTGGGCCTCAGTTGCCACATCTGTAAAATGGCTTAATAAGGCCTCTCTTGGAGAAGCATTGTTAAGATGAAAGGAAGTCCTATATATTTGGCAAGTAAAGGAGACTCAAAGTCTGTTTCTGACAAGACGGGTGAAAGGTAACTTTTCTAAGCTTGCCCAGCCGATCAGCTGGGGCTCACTCAGTCCTGACTCCGCATCATTTATTCTTCCCAGTGCAAGAGCCTGGCCTCCCTCAGTCCTGTATTTCACTGTTCTTCTGTCCCACTGTGTTCGCTCCTGCCAGAGAAGGAATGAACCCAAGGAGCCTGAAGCTCTGACCCCTGCGCACCCTTCATTAGCCCCTGCTTGCCTCTGTGGCAATGCTTTGCAGAGCTGGGCTGCCTGACACAGGCATGAGCAGCCTGTGGATACCCAGGAGGCTCCACCTGTGTCCCTGGATCCAACCCAGGTGTGAGCCTGATGCCCAGTTTGGCCAGCTGTGGCACATGGGGTGGGAGTGGGGGCTACAAGGCTTTGATCACCAGAGAACATGAAGCTGCAATCGCTGAGGCCTGGGCCTCCAGGCTGCTCAGAACCTGGGGCTGGAGCCTGCAAATATGTCTGTCTGCTGTCTCAGAGGCATCAGCAGCCTCTTAGAAGCCAGAGGAGACCTTCCTATTCTAGCAGCACCTGCACTTGCAATGCCTCTGAGGGCCAGTTAGGGCTTGGGCAGGCCTTGGGAATTTCTGAAGATGTGCAGAGCATGTCAAAGCCATGAGCTTTATCTGCCCCCGCTGCCCTGGAGAGAGTGGCAAGGGGGCCAGAGCCCAACCACTCCACAGATGGGCATCTGAGAAGGCCAGTTTCAGGCCCATGGTGGCTCAGGATAGAAGCTGTGGCCATGTGGGGATTGCCTTTGTGCAGGGTTGTGGGCTTCCCTAGTGGCTCAGATGGTAAAGAATCTGTCTGCAATGCAGGAGACCTGGATTCAATGCCTGATTCAAGAAGATTCCCTGGAGAAGGGCATGGCAGCTCATTCCAGCATTCTTGCCTGGAGAATCCCGTGGACAGAGGAGCCTGGTGGGCTACAGTCCATAGGGTCACAAAGAGTCGGACATGACTGAAGCAACTGAGCATGCACGCACGTGGCATATGAAAATATTTGATCCTGAGCTCAATGTATGGGAATGGGATGCTGTAAGCAGAGGTGAGGCCGGGACCCTGGGAGCCCCAGCTGCCCACAGCTCTCATGGATTAAAACCTGCATCTCAAAACAGGCAGAAAGACTCTGTCTTGGTGCCAAGCAAGATGATAGTTGAAAACCCCAGGCCCTCCCAGCCTGGGTCACGGGCATACTCCTGAGTTTCTCTGGCCCCAGTTCACAGCACACTGCCAACTAGGGTTGTTCAACTACAACCTAAACCCTGGAGGCTTTCTACCCTTTCATTTTCCTCCCAGCCCAGCACTCAGTGGCCCTGAGGAATCCCCAAGAGAGGAAAGCTCTGGTGGGGAAGCCCCTTGCTAGAGAGTATCAGTTTGGTTCATGATGTACAGGTTTGCCCAGTCGTAACAAGCAAGGCCTGTGTTGTTGCTTCATGCTTTGCACAGGTAATGGTAGTGGTTCCTGGCTCCACTGGGCATGAGGGCTTCCAGGAGTAGGACAGACGAGCCTGGGAGTTCACCCACAAGCCTCCATCCTTCATTGGCTGGGGAGGTCTTGTGGGGTGGTCTTCTCTCCCACAAAAGGGCACTTTGCCTGAGTATCACCAGGCTCTGGGAGCAAGCGAACTCCGGACCCAGAAAACCTGTTCTTAGAGAAGGTCTGCACACATTTTCCCTGGATTTATCAATCATCAGGCTCCTTGGCTTTGTCCTCTGGGTGACGGGTCCAAGGACAGATGGGGCTTTGGGGATTCGAACACACAATCTGTTCTTCCCTCTACTATTCTCCTTTCCCAGCCTGATCAAAGGTTGCCCTGGGACCTGACTTCTCTGTTCCTTTACCACTGGGTTCAGGGGCATGGCCAGGGGCTAGAGTGCTGAGATAAGCCACCCAAGCCCAACAGGACAGAAAACTAGTGACCCTTAGATGTGAATGGGTCTTCATCGTCACAAATCACATTTCCTGATTCAGAGACTCACCAAGTAGCAATGTCAAGACAGTTCCATCTGCCTCAGCCCCCTTGCATTGCAGCTGAGTTGCCTGAGGTCCAGAGAGGGCAAGAGATCACATAGCAAGACAGTGACAAACCCCAGGTCTCCAGACTCTCAGTTCAAGGCTCTTTCTGCCATACTCATGACCTTTCCTGAAGAAGTGGTAAGTGCGAGAAGCTGGGGGTGGGGGATTCACAAGACAGGGAGTCAAGAGGAAGAATGTGAGAATGGAAAGTTGCTGGGAAGCAAAGCCCCCAGCGCTGAGTGGCAGCCCACCCTGGAGACATCAGCCTAGCTATCAAGCTGCTTCCATTGCTAAGGATTAGCACAAACATCCCCCAGCTGGGGGCCTCCCTGCTGGCCAGCTGTGCAGGCTTTGGGTGGCGTGCCCCAGATGTGGGAGGCCCCAGGCTGGAGGCTGGACTTTCTCTCTAGTGACGTTGTGTGCTCTCCCGGCATTCAGAGGGCATGGGCCAGCCTCTGGCTCATCTCTGCTGTCAGGCCTGGTGAAGGACAGTCAACACTCCTGGCTGATCAAAGGCACTCCCACCCTCTAGCCCCAGGAGTGCTGGAGGCGAAGGGGAGTGGGGAGAGCCCAGATGCCATCCTGCCATGCTTTGAAGTCCCACTGCAGCCTGGGAAGTAACTGACTTTGGAGTGGGACCTCTGGAGCACAAACTAAACAAAAATCCTTGCCATGTGTTACAATGGAGGCAGGAGAGCCGAGTCCTAACACCTTTGGCCAGTACCTTCACCTCTCAGGACAGTGGCCTCCCCAACTGGGTCATTTGGGTTCCACAAGTAAGGGCCAAACCAGTTCTGCCATTTCATGACTCTGATTTTCTCTTCCTTCTCCCTAAGCTCAGGTGGGCACAGAGACCCAGGGCAGGCTGGTGCTCAGGGGTAGATGGAGTCTGGCACCAAGGGCAGGATGGATGGGATAACTGGAAGTAGAGTCAATTCATTCACTAATTTATTCATTCATCCATCACTGAATACGTACCATGTGCCTTAATCTGACAGCTTGGAAATAGGACACAGTAACGTGTTGCTCCATGACCCAAGAGACCTAGATTCTGAATTGGCCCAAGCCCTTATTGTGCATCAAATCTGTTCTAGAGCTGGGATGACTATGCCTGTTCTTAACTTCCAGCTGGCAGGGGCCATATCCAGCAGGGGTTTTTGTTGAATCTGTCTCCAGCTAATTTAAACTGGAAACGAATCTCCTGGAAGACTTTGGGATGGCTCAGAGTCTGCTTTGGGAAGGTGGGGAATCAACCTTGGAGAAAGGACGGGCACCCAGCAATGCAGGGAAGAATGTTACAGGGCCAAGGGATAGTCAGGCTGGTTTACTACGTTTGGTACTGCTCTTCCTTCATCCCTTACTAGATGGCAATGAAATTGGGAACCATTTCTTAAATGCCTGTGTTTCTTTACGTGGGAAGAAAGTGATTGGCTGTTAGGGACCAGGGCTTCCCAGGTGGCACCAGTGGTAAAGAACCCGCCTGCCAGTGCAGGAGACATAATGAGACGTGAGTTCAATTCCTGGGTCGGGAAGAGCCCCTGGAGAAGGAAATGGCTACCCATTCCAGTATTCTTGCCTGGGAAACCCAATGGACAGAGGAGCCTGGTGGGCTATAGTCCATGGGGTCACAAAGAGTCGGACACAACTTAGCACACAGGTGAGGGGCCTAGGGGAGGGGACTCTTTGAGCTTCTGACCTTCTCCCCTCACAGATTCCTTTCTCTCCCTACCATTTCACCAGCTACTGCAGCCTGGACTCAAACTGACTTTGTTTTGGACCCCAAAACCCTGGACCCAACACCCTCAAGAACCCCCAGGCTTTCTGAACTTGCCATATGGCCAAAGAACTTTTTTTCCTCCTCACGTGTGCCCTTCAGAGTCACATCTGGAAGGACCATCCTAGCCATTTCCCTTACTAGTCTGGATCACCTGGCCCCAGGTGAATTCAAAGCCCAGTGATCTAGAACATGATGTCACCTCAGGGTCAACAATGAATGTGGGGTGCCAAAAGCCTTTGCCACCTGCTGAGGAAGGCATCTGCAGGAGGAACAGGATGGCCCAAACCCGTGATTGCGCTCAGGAGAGTCAGTCAGAGTGGAACCAGTCTGCTCAAAGTGCCAGGGGCTGAAAGAGCCTTGTGTCAGCTTGCCAAGGAGCCAGCTATGCGGGGGACCAGGCCAGGCTGAGTATGGGAACCATGCTGGGGACCTCCTGATTCCAAGCTCCTCTCATAGCTGTTCCAAGAACCCTCCAATCAGAGACAAAGGGCATCTCCTGTCCTCCCTGCAGCCCACTGAGATTCTATCAAGGTAAAGGCCATGGGAGAAAAGTAAAGCTTTTCTTCAGGCTTCACGCCTCAGGACATTAGGGACATTATGTAGCTTGCTCAAGGTTATGTAGATGATAACAAGCAGACTTGGAACACACCCAGGTCCTTGAGCAGGCAACAATGTACTCTAGCAGGGACTGCATCATACCCCAGATAGCTTTCAGGACTCTCTTTTCCCCTGGGCCTCCTGCCTCAGGCCTTAGCTCACTTGCTGAGAACCACAGTGTGTCAGGATTTGAGGAGATCTGAGAGATTAGTTGTCCACCCCAGCCCACCTAGCCATGTACACACATACGCACAGACTCAAACACACGCAGAACACAGATGGGAAATGTGAGGCTTGGGGAGGAAAAAGAGAATGAATGCCAAAGATGGACAACGATTCAGTAGGCTCAGAAGCCAGATCTCTGGACTTCTCCAGCAGTTTTCTCAGTGTCCAGGCCTGGCTGCATCCTTGTCCTGCCAACCTTGCAAGCAAGCCCAAGCAGCTATGACTCCCAGCTCCTCTGTCCACCCTGTCCTAAGCTCTGTGGTCAGGGCTCAGCCTACAATCAGAGAAGACCCCAGCCTCCACACGAGCGCAGAGCACAGCAGGGTCAGCGACTGCTCCCAAGCCCCACCCAGTGGAAGAGCCACCCACTTCTGGCCCACATCCTGTCCTTTCAATAGCAGGTACAAAGAAGCGATTGGTAGCAGAAAGAATCCATGGGAAAGGGTAGGTCCAGATGAGGCAGCCCAGACTGCTAATGGAGGAGGCAGCTCCTACCCCTTCCATCAAAGCCTTGGAATCCAGAACTGCAAAGGCCCCAGGGAGGAAGTAAAAGGAAGCTGAGTTGCTAAGTGGCCTGCCCCCAGCCCCGGCTGCAGATGCCTGGCTGGCTGGAAAGAGGGGAGGCCAGCAAAGGAATGATAATAACCATCCCTCGCATCTGGACAGCCTTTTTACACACCACTAGCTGGCTCTCCACCCCTTCTCTTATCTCAGCCACACAAAAGGGTCCTTATCCCTATTGGACAGATGGAGGCTCAGAGAGGACCAGAAACCTGCGTCAAGTTGCCCAGCAAATCAGTGGTGATGGTAGGTGCCATTCTGCACTCCAAGATTCCACATCTTGGGCATATGTCCTTTGCTTTCTGCCTTGCCTATAGGCCCAGGCCCCAGGTACTGAGTGCTGCCCCTGCAAGGGGGCAAAGGGCATGGCTGTCCAGATTGGGAGGGACTGTGAGAGAGGAGTAGGGTCTGGGGTGGGGAGGGTGATGAGGACCAACATGACAAAATAAACGTCTACCCCTTTCCCGAGTTTCCCTCACTGCCCTCTCATCTGAAGAACTGTCTTTAGCACTTCTTTTAGAAGAGATCTGCTGGCCACACATTCTCTTAGTTTTCCTTCATTTGAGAATATCTTTACTTCCACTTCATTCTTGCAGGATATTTTCACTGGAGATTGAATTTGGGATTGACAGTTCTTCTGGGATTTTAGTAATGTGGTGGCATTTCCTTCTGGCCACCATGGTTTTGGATGACAACTCCACCATCATCTATGCCCAGGTCTCTTCTGACTTCAAGGACCTGCTTGAGAGGTGATTTTGTAAGGAGAATGATATCTGGGGACTGGGAGTTGAACCACAGCTCCACCACCTCTGAGCTAAGGCACAGTGGATGAGTTTCCCTACCACTGTGAACCTCAGCTTTAGCCCTGTTGCCATGCGAAAGTGCCAGGAGGACAGATGTCACACTACAGGCCTCTCTTGTGGTCCTGGCATTCTCTGTGTCTCTAAGAATGATCAAATTCCCCAAGAGGGGGAGTTCTTCGTGAAGAGGAAAGAGAGAGACTCTGAAGAGATGCCCTTTGGCCCTGTCTGCCCATGGGAGAGGTGGCCTGAGTCCTACGCCTTTTGTCTCCTACCTGCTGAGACAAGAAGGGTTCTTAAGATGTTTCCGGCTTACCTGCACAGCTTCCAAATCCTAATCAACTAGGTAGAGTCCCTCATTTCCCCTCACTCAGGACATCGCAAAGTCTACCTTCTGTGTGGATGGGGCAACCTCCAGGACCACCCGATGTCTGTCCCCCTCCACCCTACAATACACTCCAACTGCCAGGTCTCCCCACACGCTCCCATGCTCTTTCAGGCCTCCATTTTGTTTCCTCTGCCTGGCAAGTCCTTTTGCCCTTGTGCACTTGAAAAGGGCTTGCAAAAGCGATGCTGTCTCTTACTTCCCCTCTCTTTGCCTCGGTTTTCTCATCTGTATGTTGAGGATAATAATAATACCTACCTCATCAAGTTGTTATGAGGATTAAACAAGCTACTCCTTGGAAAAAGCTTTGAACAATGTTTGCCCCATAATAAGTACTCCAGAAACATTAACTCATTCTTATAATTATCAGTGACATGATTATAGTATAGTGATTAAGTACACAGACCCTAGAACCAGACTGCCTGTGTTCAAATCCCAGCTCCAACGCTAGCTGTGGCACCTCAATCATGTCATTAAACCTCAATGGGCTACAGTTTTCTCACCTTTAAAAGCAGGGAGGGGGGATGATAACATTGTCACAAGGATCAAATAAGACAACATATATGAGCACTTATTATAAAGCCTGGCACATGGCAAGCTCTTAATAAATATTCACTATTAGTTTCATGACAGTTATCATTCCAGTTTCCTTCTTTCTTAGAGAGGGAGAAGCTACTCCTGGGGTAGGTCCATCCATGAACACATGCAGTTCTTGGACCACATCAAGCTCCCAGTTCTGGCCAGGAGACACTGTCGTGATATTTCCCACATCTGTGACTTGGCAGACCTGTTCTCTATGCCTAAATTGCCCTCTGCCCTGACCCAGCTCCAAGGCCCTATCTTTAAGAAGCCTCCCCCAGGTCTTGCATGTCAGTGGAATGCCAGAGATCCTCCAGGGCACCCCTGATGTGCCCTCTGAAGCTCAAGCAGCAGTTGCCCTGGGCCTGCCTTAGATGGAATTAGTTCTGCTCTAGAGCCCTAGGTTCGAGTCCTAGCTCTGCCCCCTGACTTGCTGCGTGACCTCGAGACAGTGCTTTTTCCTTGATGGACCTCCTTTTTCCATTGTAATATAAGAAGTGTGGCCCAGAGGGTCTCTACGGCATCTCCCAGATGGGTAAGTCCTAATATGATTCCCCAGGGTCATCCGAGGGCTGAGCTAGCCCCATGCCTGCCACTGAGCATGAGATGAGTTGAATCAGATGGAACTTAAGTGCAGTGATTATAGAAACAAGGATAAATGCCCTGACTCGGTGCCCACCCCTCTGCCGCCTGCCTGCTCTGACTGCCCAGCTCCCCGACCTCTGTAACTGTGGGGTAGAGGGAAAAGCCTGGCTTCTGCCTGGAGCCTGGAGTGCTGGGGCCCAAGCAGGAATGTTCCAGGGTTTATTTTGGTGCTCTAAATTGGAAGGCTGGAGGCTCTAATTTAGCCTTCCCTGCCTGGAGCAGGAGCCCAGGCTGGGGTGGCCTGCCTTGCTGCCAAACATGAGCCCCCCACCAGACCACAGCCCAACCTCAGAGCTGCCTGTGGCCGGCCCTGCATAGCAACACTCCAGACAACAAAGGGCCCTTAACCCTCCTCCTCTAGCAGCAACCCTGGTGGTGGCTGCTGTTGCTCTGGGGCTAGGCGGGCTGGGGCCCAGAACAGGACGTGGGGTGGCTGACAGAACATCAGAAGGCTTAGACAGTCCCTGTGCCCGCTCTGGGCACCCTCCCTCAGGGAACCTTGGCAGGGCCACGCGACCTGCCCGCTCCAAGCTGGGCCAGACTGAGAAGTGTGGCCAGTGGAAATTAAGGCTGAGAGACCAGAGGGCCACTGGGCTTTAAGGGAAGGGCCAGCTGTTTTCCATCTTCACTGAGGGCTGAGGGAGAGGAAACAGCCAGGGAAAACAGTGAGGAGGCCTGAGGGTTCAAAAGACTAGCCTTCCATCCTAGGCAACTGTGGAGAGGTGACTGGATCTCCAGCCATGCTGCTGCAACCCACCCTCCACACTGCTAGGAGAGGCATTTTGCCTGCAAAGACTTGATCAGATTCTTTAATGAAAACACTTTGATGGCTTCCTACCACCTACAAGAGAAAGTTCAACCCTCCATTAAAAAGCTGAGGCCCCTCATTCTGCGGCCCTAGCCTACTTCTCTACATTACTCCCCATGCCTCTCCCCACCCCACCCCTCTACAATATGGCCGCTCCAGCTGCTGGGCTTTCCCCAGTTGCTCCCATGTTCTCTCCGGCCTCCGTTTTGTTCCCTTTGCTGGGGAATCCTTCCTCTCTTGTCCACTGGGCAAATTCTGCCTTATCACGGAAGTTCCAGCTCAAATGTTTCCTACTCTGTTACACAGTTACACTGTTTCCTCTTCCGTGCTTTCACAGCACTACCATCAGACGCTCATTCATTCAACCAGGCTTTACTGAGCACCTGCTAGATGTCAAACACTATTCTAGGCACTGGGGATACAACAATTGAAAGTGGTAAGTCACAGACCCTACCCTTGTGGAATTTACATTCCAAAGAGACAGCAAATAAGTAATCAAATGTATAAGATAATTTCAGATATTGAGATTTACAGAGGGTGCTGGTAAATGTTTAACAGCCAGCTCTGGAGAGGGAGAGCCTTGACCTGCAATGTCTACTGATTTCTGTCGTGTAAATTCTCCTATCATGGCTGAGTCCAAGTGACCAATGAGAAGTCACTCAACAGTGAGTTGGGAAAGGTCGGTGAGGGGCAGCTTCAGCACATTGGTGGTGCAGGCCAAAAATAAAAGGAAACAAAGTAACAAAAGAGAGAGTAACTGAGGCACAGAGGTGGGGTGTTACCAGATTAGATTAAGTGAGGGGGTAAATCCTGGAAGGTCTCTCTGAAGAGGTGACATTTAGGGGATGACCTGAATGACCAGAAGCCAGCCACACAGAGATCTGGCACATTGGACTTTTAAAAATACTTTTTCTAGATGCCCAATATAGCTCATTATTAGAGAAATGCTAATCAATACTGCAATGAAGTATCACCTCACTCTGGTCAAAATGGCCATTATCAAAAAATCTACAAACAATAAATGCTGGAGAGGATATGGAGAAAAAGGAACGCTCTTGTACTGTTGGTAGGAATCTAAATTGATACAGCCACTATGGAAAAAAGTATGAAGAGATTTTTTTCCTTAAAAAAAAAAAAAAAACTAAGAATAAAACTACCATATGACCCAGTAATCCCACTACTGGGCATATACCCTGAAAAAATCATAATTCAAAAACACACATGTACCCCAATGTTCATAACAGAACTATTTACAACAGCCAGGACATGGAATCAACCTAGATGTCCATCGACAGGTGAAAGGATAAGTAAGTTGTGGTACATATATACAATGGAATATTACTAAGCTATAAAAAGGAACGCGTTTGAATCAGTTCTAGTGAGGCAGATAAACCTAGAACTTGTTATACAGAGTGAAGTCAGAAAGAGAAAAATATCATATATTAATGCATATATATGGAATCTAGAAAAATGGTACTGATGAATCTATTTGCAGGACAGGAATAGAGATGCAGATGTACAGAATGGACTTGTGGGCACAGGGAGGGGAAGAGAGATGGGACAAATTGAGAGAGTAATGTTGACGTAATACAATATCATGTGCAAAATAGATAGGTAGTGGAAAGCAGCTGTATAGGACAGGGAGCTCAGCTTGGTGCTCTGTGATTCACATTGTTGTACAGCAGAAACCAATACAATATTGTAAAGCATTATCCTCCAATTAAAAATAAATAGAAAAAATAAAGATATACAATGAAAAAAATACCTTTTCTATTGAAGTATAATTTACATACAGTCAAATGCACTGATCTTAAGTGTTACAGCTCCATGAATTTATATACAAATATAAATATATATATATATTTATTTATATATCTCAATGTAGATAACCAACACCTAGTGGAGAAGTAGAACATTTCCAGCACCCCAGAAGGCTCTCTCTGGCCTTCTCCCCATCAGCAATCCCCCCACCTGCCCCAAGAGTAACTATTATTTTGATGTCTATCCCCATGGATCAGTTCCATCAGTTCTTGAAGTTCAGATACATGGAATATAAATGTGGCATTCTATAGTATATTCCTTTTTGCATTGGACTTCTTTCACTCAACACAATGTCCAAGAGATTCATCCAGTAGACTGTTCTTTTTTTATTGCTGTGCACTGTTCCATCATATGGATATATCCCAATAATGGGATATCAATTGTAATGATCTGTGTCCCTGCCAATCTCCTCCTCAAGTCTGAGAGATAGCTATGTAGAATGGCTGAAACGTGCTGGGCTTTAGAGTCTGCATGAAATGGGCTCAGCCATTCTGGAGCTGCGGGACTCGCAGTAAGAAAGTCCTATCTAGATACATGTACCCCAGTGTTCATTGCAACACTGTTTACAATGCCTAACACATGGAAGCAACATAAGTGTCCATCAACAGATGAATGGATAAAGACGATGTGGTATGTATATGTGTGTGTGTGTGCATACACACATGCTAAGTCGTTTCAGTCATATCCAACTCTTTGCGACCCTATGGACTGTAGCCTGCCAGTCTCCTCTGTCCATGGGATTCTCCAGGCAAGAATACTGGAATGGGTTGCCATGACCTCCTTCAGGGACTCTTCCCAACCCAGGGATCAAACCTGCATCTCTTATGTCTCCTGCATTGGCAGGTGGGTTCTTTACCACTAGCATCACCTGGGAAGCCAGGTGGAATACTACTGGAATAGTACGGAATACTACTCAGCAATGAAAAAGAATAAAATAATGCCACTTGCAGCAACATGGTTAGACCTATAGATGATCATACTAAATGAAATAAGTCAGAGAAAGATAAGTATCATATGCTATCACTTAAACGTGGAATCTGAAAAATATATGCAAATGATCTTATTTACATAACAGAAATAGACTCACAATCTTATAAAAACAAACTTGTGGTTACCAAAGGGGAAAGTAAGGGGAGGGGTAAACTAGGAGTTTGGGGTTAACAGATAGAAACTACTATATATAAAGTAGATAAAGAACAAGGACTTACTGTATAGTATGAAAGTGAATTCACTCAGTCATGTCCAACTCCTTGCGACCCCATGGGCTGTAGCCCATCAGGCTCCTCCATCCATGGAATTTTCTAGGCAAGAGTACTGGAGTGAGTTGCCATTTCCTTCTCCACTGTATAGTATAGGGAACTATATTCAGTATCTTGTAATAACCTATAATGGAAAATATTTTGTAAAGGAATATATATATAATATGTATAACAATCACTTTGCTGTATACCAGAAACTAACGCAACTTTGTAAATCAACTATACCTCAGTTTAAAAAAAATCCTTTGTTTGTACCTGCTAAATGGAGAGGATAATGGTAACTCCTCCTCCGAGTGTGGCTAAGAGTTGAAGAAATGATACATGGAAAGCACTAAGTGAAGGCCCTGCTATTGGTGGCTCTGCTTGAGGACTCTCTGGGTGCCTTCCTTTCCTTAGACTCTGTGTGTGTGTGTGTGTGTGTGTGTGTGTGTGTGTGTGTGTGTGTGTAGAGGGTGATTGTGTGGCTATGTTTTGTGCTCTGAAAAGGCTTCTGAGATTGCTTTTGGGATGGCTGCTTTAAGGGGAGATTTTGAGGGGTCAGAGGTACCTTCACTGCATAGAGGACCTGAAATTTGAGTTGCCTCCCCACCAGGCAGGGCCAGGATGGGTTAGGGAAAAGAAAGAGGTGAGGGACTCCTGACCCCACCAGCGCCCATGGACAGACAGGAGCTCAGGGAATTCAGTGTGTGGTTTCAGCTCCTCTCCACTCTGCATGGGAAGGGAGGCCAGCAAGGATCATTTCCTCCACTTCACAGCTGCAGGAACCAAGGCTATGAGAAGTAAGTTAACCAAGGTCACACAGCCTGGCAAGTGTTGGAAGACAGATTCAAAACTTGGATGTGTTTGACTCAAAGCCAGTGGATTGAGGGCATCTCATGCATGTCCCGGCCAAGGACCTCGAGGCTGCTGAGTCAGCACCAAGAAGTCAGACAAGTTGGGCAAGCTGGTTGGGGCTTTGGCCCAGAGGAGGGCCTTGGGCCTGGAGCCTCGAACTGCAGAGGGGTCTACCCAGGGAGCTCCTGCCGACAAGTCCCGTATGACGGGGCTCACCTACACATCACAGCATTTATTCTCCCTCCGTGGCTTCCTAGAGGAGAGAGTAGGTGGGAGAGGAGGAGGGCCTAATGGGAAACAGGTGTCCTCAACATTCCAGCAGCAGCTTCCTGCCTGTGCTACCCTTGCTTCCCCATCAGCTCGTGCCTATGTATGGCCTTGTCCTTGGCGCTGCCACCTTGAGCCCTCCCTCCACTCCCAATTTGCCCCCCTAGGGCTCGAGGGCCAATCTTTCTGTGTGACAGACCTTTTTCTTCCATTCACACGGTACTCCTTTCTTTCTCTGAGCCATGGGAGTCCCAGTTGGGCAAGTGCAGGGACAGGTGGAAGGCCCTATGCAAAGCACAAGAACCTATGGCTACCTGTTCCAGTCCCATGGTAGGTTCCCTGAATTTTGCAGTGCCAGGCCTTTCCCTTTGGCTCTTCTGCTATCTGTACAAGGGGCTCATCTCTGAGAGCCTTGTCAGTTCTGGGATTCTCACTGGAACTGTGGAGTGGGTGCAGAGTGGTGGAGCATCTTCAAGGACCCATTTCCCTGATGGAGAGCAGCATCACTGACTCCAGCTTGGGGTTGACAGAAGAGCCCTGCAGAGAGAGAGGAGATTGCTTGAATTCTGCTGAGGATGGAGGGATTCTGGGCATGAGGGTGGGGGCATGGGTGGGATCTGATCACTCTGGCCCCTTTTGCTGCAACTCCTCACTCAACATTCATTCAACAAGGTATTTTGGAGTAGCAGCTCCAGCCCAGGTGATGGACTGGGTGCTGGGTACACAGCATTTGGTTCCTGCCCTGGAGAAATTGCAACAGGCCCCTGGATCCTCAATTACAGATTGGAATCCCATCCATAGCATCACCTTTCATCCCTGAAGAAACCTGGGGCCCAACTGTCCAAAGCTGTTTGTTGTTATTCAGTCACTAAATCGTGTCTGACTCTTTGTGACCCCATGGCCTGTAGCACCCCAAGCTTCCCTGGAGTCCAAGGCTATGTGTGTGCTTAGTTGCTCAGTCATGTCCAACTCTTTGCAACCCCATGGGCTGTAGCCCGCCAGGCTCCTCTGTCCATGGGGATTCTCCGGGCAAGAATATTGGAGTGGGTTGCCATGCCCTCTTCCAAAGGATCTTCCTAACCCAGGGATTGAACCCAGGTCTCCCACATTGCAGGTGGATTCTTTACCAGCTGAGCCACCAGGGAAGCCCTAAAACCTAAGACAGGGGCTCAAATCCAGGGCACCTGACCACCACCACCTCACCCCTCTTGCCAAAATTCTTCTCCCTCAAATCTTAGCCTCACTGGCTGATCGTGAAGGCACTTTAATCATGGCTAAGAGCCTGGAGATTAACAAAAGAAGCCTTAACTGGGCACAGCCCAACCACTGGAAAGCTGCCTCAGCATAGAAATATCCTGACTGGCTGCAGGCAGAATTCCTGGCTCTTCTCCTCTGTGCCCCCATGGCATTGTGTTTGCCCTTGCTGGCACACCAGGGATCGCAGACAGCCTTCCTTCATCATTTATTTGGATATCTGTCTCCTACAGTGGACTGAGGGGTGACTTGAAGGCAGAGCCTGTGACTTGCCTATCTCTGGATCTCCAGGGCCTAGACCAGGCAGAGAGAGAAGCAATTCAGTGGGTGCGTGTGGTATGGAATCAACTATTTTGCTCACTAAGTATGGATTCTTATAGGTACTATGCCCTTGATGCGTGAGTTCTAGAGGCAGGGGCCTTGGGTTTGCGTTATGATCCCATTAATCACCCCCCACAACTTTGGGCCAATGACTTAACCTTGCCTTACCTTTGTTCGTTGGTAAAATGGGGATATTTGTAGAACTAACTTCATGGGGTTGCTGTGATACACCCTAAATATCTGGTACATACATAGCAAGTGTTTAATACGTGTTCACTACTGCAGCTATTACTATTACTATTTGAAGTTAAGGATGTAGAAGGCTATTTCTTATACAGGCTGCCAGAAATGCATATTCTTCATATATGACCAGCTAAAAGTTGGGCACAAGCCTAGTTCTTCCTAAACTTTCTCCTGCTTAGGAATCACCTTTGGATCTTATGAAAATTCAGATTCTGACTTAGCAGGTCTGGGGTGTGAGGCCAGAGACCACATTTCTAACAAACTCCCAGGTAGCACTGACCCTGCTGGTCCAGGGACCACACTTTGAGGAGGCCTCACCAATATTAACTACCAGGGAGATCTACCGTCTAACGGGAAAGTCAGTGCCAGGCCCTGTGCTAAGTGCTACATAAGGATTATCTTATTGAATCCTTGCAACAACCTTGGTAGGTACATATTGATCTCCCTGCTTTACAGATGAGAAAGCTGAGGTTCAGAAAAGTCAAGTGACTTCCCAAAGGTTGCACAGCTTAGAAGTGGCAGAAGCAGGATTTTAACTCAGGCCAGGCTGACCTTTCAAGCCCCGTTGTTTCCCATTCTGGCAAACAGCTTCCCTGTGGCCTGGAGGATGTCTGTCCCACTGAAAGAGGACTGCAACACAGAACTCAAACCAAGTGACAGCAAAAGCCTGGGCACAACTCACCCTTCTTTATGGTCCAACTCTCACATCCGTATATGACTACTGGAAAAACCATAGCTTTGACTATACAGACCTTTGTCAGCAAAGTGATGTCTCTGCTTTTTAATACACTGTCTAATTTTGTCATAGCTTTCTTCCAAGAAGCAAGCGTCTTTTAATTTCATGGCTGCAGTTATCATCCACACTGATTTTGGAGCCCAAGAAAATAAAATTTGCCACGGTTTCCATTATTTCACCATCTATTTGCCATGAAGTAATGGAACCCAATGCCATGATCTTTTGAGTGTTGAGTTTTAAGCCAGCTATTTCACTCCCCTCTTTTACCCTCATCAAGAAGCTCTTTAGTTCCTCTTCACTTCCTGCCACTAGAGTAGTATCATCTACATATCTGAGATTGTTAATATTTCTCCAGCTTGTGATTCATCCAGCCCAGCATTTTGCATGATATACTCTGCATATAAGTTAAATAAGCAGGGTGACAATATACAGCCTTGATGTACTCCTTTCCAAATTTGGAACCAGGCCATTCTTCCATGTCTGGTTCTAACTTTGCTTCTTGACCTGCACACAGGGTTCTCAGGAGGCAGGTAAGGTGGTCTAGTATTCCCATCTTTAAGAATTTTCCAGTTTCTTGTGATCCACTCAGTCAAAGGGCTTCCCTGGGGGCTCAGATGGTAAAGAATCCGCTTACAATGTGGGAGACCTGGGTTCAATCCCTGGGTTGGGAAGATCCCCTGGAGGGCATGGCAACCCACTTCAGTATTCTTGCCTGGAAAATCCCCATGGACAGAGGAGCCTGGGAGGCTACAGTCCATGGGGTCGCAAAGAGTCGGAATCAACTGAGCGACTAAGCACAAAGTATTTGCCTGTCCCCCACGAGCCTGATAAGCAGGCAAGGCAGGGACTTGGACTCCAGTTAAGGCTGGTAAGGACTTAGAGAGCTGTCAGAGTGGATGTAAGTGCAGGCGGGAGGCTATGGGATAGCCCACTGGCTGCCCAGGCCTAGCTTCCTCTTGGTGAGATCCCATGACCCAGGAGCTGTTCCTCAGCCCTGAAGGCTCAGGACTCTACCAAGTTTGCCAGACTGGGGGCAACTGACTGCCACTGGTGCAAAGACCTAAGATTCTGAGGTCTCAAGCAGAGGATCTGTTTATGTGCTTGGGGTAAAACATCAAACCATCAAGGAGGCACTGTGTTCTCCTTGGCCTTGTGTCATAAGGAAAGGCCACAGCTGAGGCAGAGGGAGCCTTGTGCTCCTTATAGCTCCATGGCTCAGGGCCACCATGTCCCAGCCAAGCCTAGAGACATATACAGCCCTGATGTACTCCTTTCCAAATCTGGAACCAGTCCATTCTTCCATGTCTGGTTCTAACTTAGCTTCTTGACCTGCACACAGGTTTCTCAGGAGGCAGGTAAGGTGGTCTAGTATTCCCATCTCATATTCCCATTCTCATACCTCCTGACTCCTTAATCACCCCTGTTCTCATCCCCAAACAGGCCCACGGAAGCCTTTTGCTCACATGGGGCATAATACTGTCTCGGGTCTTTCCTAGGTTTCCTAAACTGGGGCCATGGTCTTGTAGCATGTCTGAGAGATGGGTTTATAGGGTCTGAGACTGCTAGATGTGCTAGAATTGTAGGCCAGAATGTGTGCAGGTGTATTTTCTGGGGTGGCTATCTATCCAGCCTTTACCATTCTTTTCCTCATGCAGCAAATATTGATTGAAAACCCTCTCTGTGCAGGGCATTGAGTTAGGCACTAGAGACACAGTGATGAGTGAGACAGCTGCCTGCCTCCAGAGAGCTTCCAGTCCAGGAGGAGTCAGTGAATGAGTGAGCAAACCAAAAATATCTCCACATGAGAACAGCTGGGGCCTGGCCTCTGTCTAGTGCAATGTCATTCATGCCATAAATTGGCACTGCTCACAGTTTTGAAGGTATGCCTGAGTGAGGCCCAGAGCAGGAGGCATGGGGGCAGGGAAGGGCTTGTCCAAAGTCATACAGAGAATCAATGGCACAACCAGAAGCAGACTCCTGGGTTTCAGGGCTCTTGGTGCAAGGCACTAACTGCCATGTGCGTGTAGTGTTTAAGTGGGCACATGGCACATAGAGTTGCTTTGGGCTTGACACGTTTTTTACGGCCAATAAAGTCACTCCCACCTCTATCCCCGTTCTTAGTTCATCCATTTCCAAGGCAGATTGCCTATGGAGGAACCTCACCCCGCACCCCTCTCAGCCCACAGGCAGCTGTTCTCCTTCTAGCCTGCTGGGTGGGCTCTGGACCTTCCTGAGGCCTCACTCCCTGAGAAGGTCCAGCTGGCAGGCCCAGCTGGGGGTTTGAGGGAGGATGGGGCCCATCTGGAGGGGCCTTGGAGTGAGCCGGAGGGGCCAGCAGGGAGGGAGAGCCCCTTGGGAACAGACCCTGCACTGGGAGAACTCTCTCAGAAGGACACGAAGAAAAAAAGAAAATGCCAGGGTATCTGGGTTGGCACTCATGACAGTCTTCTGAGGCCTGAAAGAATATTGAGGGCCCCCGTTCACCCTCCCCGGGATGTATTTCCTTTATTTGAATCTGTGTGAATCTGTTTAGTTTCCCAACTCTCTGGGCTGGCAATGGACCATTCTCCTGCCCACCACTCCCTGGCACCATTCTCATTCTTCTCTGGTAGCCAAAGTGGCCCAGGCACTGGGCAATGTCTAGGGAGAGGGGAAGAGTGAACCTGTAGTTGAAATCCCCTCTCTGTGGAAGGCCTTCAGTCTCATGGAGGAGATAAGGCCTAAATGATTTGCTCCAATATGCCATGCTCAGTGCTTTGGGTCTTTTGAGGAGGGAGAGAGTAAGTCTGGATGGCAGGGCTGGGAGAGAAAGGACTCCCAAAGGAAACATGGATAAGAGGAGAAAGGGTCTATGGGCAGAAGGCCCTCCCTGGCCTCCAAGGGTTAGTCTGAGCTGCTTAAATCCCCATGTGATGTTCATCCCGTTCTACCATATTCCATCCAAATTCTTGACCTGCCTCTGCTTTCCTAGTTCCTTAGGCAGGAAGCTCATTCACTAGCAAGAAAGAGATCATCTCAATATAGCCCTTACTCTCGGAAAGCTCTCTCTTGAGTTGGGCTGAACTTCATCTCTTTATGGCTTCTGTGCAAGGGTCACAGCACTGTCACCTGAGGCCACCTACACTCTGTCTTCTCCCTCTGCCCCACAGAGGTCTGGAGCATCACTCTCACCAAAACTCCTGAGTCTTCTCCAAGCCAAACAGCTCTTTCCATTCTCCTTCCTGAGGTCAGAGTTCCAGCTTCCTCCCCAGTCTGCTTTTGCTTCCCTGCCCGTGCTCCAGTATGTCTGCTGCTGCTGCTAAGTAGCTTCACTTGTGTCCGACTCTGTGCGACCCCAGAGACGGCAGCCCACCAGGCTCCCCTGTCCCTGGGATTCTCCAGGCAAGAACACTGGAGTCGGTTGCCATTTCCTTCTCCAGTATGTCTATGGCACCCTAAATATGCGGGTCCACAGCTGACAGCATATTCCAAGGCAGTCTTTCACTTCCTTGTTCTAGAAATGTCTATGCTCCTTACAGATGCAGCCTACAGCTTCTTGAATTTATTTAGGAGCAGATCTCTTTACTCTGTTTCCAGCCCTCTTACCTATTCCCTCTGGTCAGCCTGCATCTGAGGACTGGGTTTTAGGATCCAAGAGTAAAAGATCTGACTTTTCTCTGTGACATAATTACTTTGTACACTTCAGCCCCTCCTTCTTGTCTATCCGGACAAGGCTGAAGGCTGATGAATTTAGCTCTCCCACCTATAGTTGGACCCATGCTCCATACCTTACCAACGAGCAGCTCTGACTGTGCATATCCTGCCAGGCATTCATCTCTGTGAATTCATCCTGAAAGGCCTTGTCAGATGCCTGGAGGTGAGAAGTCAGCTCCCATCATACTGCCCTGTGACCCCAGGAGCCTGAAGGAGTATGTCCAGGAGTTGATGGTAGATCCATGGACAGAAGAGGCAGGATGCCAACTACTCTGCCTGGCCTGCCATCAGCCAGCCAACTTTTCTAGAGGCTTGTTATAGGCTCTGAGTGTGATGGGGGTGCTGCAGAGAATATTCAGAGACACCAGACACTGCCTCTGCCCCCTGGGACCTTCCAGTCTCACAAAAAGAAAGACCAGGTAGGCACCTAATGTAGGCTGAAAAAGGTTCCCCAAAGGTATCAGGTCCTAATCACTGAACTTGTGAGTGTTCCCTTATGTGGAAAAAGGATCTTTGCAAATGCTTTTAAAGATTTTGAGATAAGGAGATTATCCTGAATCATCTGGGTGGACCCCAAATGCAATTACACTCTAAGAAGGAGGTATCCATAGAAGAGGTAAAGTGGAGGGAGATTTGACACAGAAAAAGAAGAGAAGGTCTTTTGACCACAGAGGCAAAGATTAGAGTAGTTCAGCCGCAAGCAACAAATGCTGAGGGCCACAAGAAGCTGGACGAGGCCAGAAACAGTCTCCTCTAGAGCCTCCAGGGGGAGTCTGGCCCTGCTGACCCCCTGATACTGAGTTTGGACTTCTGGCCTTGAGATTTAGAGAACACGTTCACACCGTTTTAAAGTTGTAGTAGTGCGTTAGAGCAGCCACAGGAAACTAAGACAGTCAATGAGGGAGACATGAGGGAGACAAACGAGCAAGTGAGGAGGCCCAGACCAAGATCAGAGAAAGTCGGGAAACTGGTGGCTGCAAATCTCAGGCAAGGCTTCCTGGAAGAGGTGGGCCTGGAGCTGGAACCACAAGAGCAGAGGTAGGAGGAAATGAGTGGAGCAGCGGTACAGGGTGGGTCAGACCTGCTAAGACCAGAGACACTGTAGCTGCAGAAGGGAAAGGGGTGTGTGTGTGTGTGAAAAGGATAAATCCTGCAAGGTTGCTGTTTTACCTTCCTCCCAGGGAGAGAGGAACGGTGCCCTGTATCGCAATAAGGCTGGCCCTCTGCCAGGCTCACAGAACCCTAGAGTGGGGTTTCAGGCCCAGCAGCACCACAGACCAGTGTCTGCTGCCTCCCTGAGCCTCAGTCTCACCGTTGATATAGTGGGAATGTTAATATTGGCAACACAAGGACATTTTCTCCTTTTCTGTTTCCCTTTGTTGTCTGAATTTTTCTATAAGATGTTAACAGGCAAGAATGGGCTGCTTCTCTTTACACGAAAGGATCCAAGGGGGGTGGGAGTAATGCTAAGACCCTCTCCCTGCTTTGGGATGCAGTGAGGTTGGGGTAAGATAGTCACCCTGATTCTGTGCTCCACGAAGGCCAGTGCCCTCCAGGCTTGCTTCCCAGAGCCCTGCAGCCAGGTGCCCTCCCTCTCCGGAGGGCCTGTTTTCCCTCTGCAGCTCCTCTCTCCTGACCCCTGCCAGCCCAGCTCCCAGGCAGCCACTGCAGGAAGGCATGGAGGAGAGCCGAGCATGGCTATTTATAACAGGGGATGTGATAAACACTTCGAAGAGATATTTCCCAATAGACCAAATTCAACGGAGATTACATAAGCAATTAGATCTTCTGAGCTCCCTGCCATCTTCTTGCACTGAGGCTGTCCAAAACGTGTGTGAACAAGTCTTTCTTTATAGTCAGACATTTATACTTTACAAGGCTGTAAACTGAAATGTTTCAGGTGGGCAAGCCAATCCCGACCCCACCCCCATTCCCACCATCCCCCTCCAGCCGCCCTGGGTGGTGGTGGAAGAGTCCTCAGGGCCTCTACTTCTTGCAGTCAGGTGATTCTGGGCAAGTTCCGGCATGTCTCTGGCTCCCTCTGTGCCTCAGTTTCCCCTTCTGAACAATGGAACAAAAGTATCCGGCCCTCAGGCTGCCATGAGAATCCTGTGAGAAACTGTCTGAAAGCTCTCAGGCTGGCCCCGTGGTGGGTACTCAAGCTATCTTGGATCCCAGAGTCCCCTTCTCCTTTCAGGCCCACAAGGGGGAGGGAGTTTGGCTCCTGGTTCATCTGGCCTCCCCTCCCTCACCACCTCCCTCTCCCCCAAGTGCTAATGCTTTCTTTCTAATTTATTAGGCTGTTAATGGGCCTGAACAGTGGTAATTGTCTCTTGCCAAGGGTGAAAGCTATCTGCCCTCGACAAAGGCTCACGCCTCTCCCTTCTTCCTGGTCCAAGTGCCAAGACCTGCTGATCCCCAGCACTGGCCCTTCCCACCACAGCAGAGTCTCTTGTCTGTAAAAATGCCCAGGACCAACTCCCCCCAAAGCCATAGAGCTGGCAGCCCCTGGATCCTGGCCCTCACGCTTCTGGCTGCCATAACCTGGCACACATGGTCCCAGGGGAACTGGGCAGAAAGAATGGCTGGCAGAGCTGGACGTGGCTGGGGAGGGGAGGGGAGGGGTGGCCCAGCTGTAATTGTCCCTCTACCAACTCCAGCAGCTCTCTCCACACACCCAAAGCTCCTGCCACCCCCAGCCACTCACCCAACTCTTCCCACCTCCAGGCTTCTGCCTGTGCTGTCCCTTCCCCCCCTGCCCCATCTCCTGGTAATTGATCCCTCCTGGTAATAGATTCAGTCCAAGGATTTCCGACTCTGTGAAGGAAACTCTCGCCAAGGCCTGCACTCCCAGGGACTCATGTGCCACCCTCTCCTGGTGTAAGAGTGAACCCTTCGCCTGGGCTCTCTCTGGTCCCCTGTGGCCAGCCTGGAGCCTAGCCCAGAGGAGATGCCCTGGGGCTTTTTGCCCAGTGTGATGGAATCAAACCGTAGCAGCAGGGTGGTCATTACAAGGGATAGTGAGACAGGTGGCATCTCCTCCCCAACAGCAAGCAGAGACTGACCAAGGGATGGGGGCACCTTCCAGCAGAGGAGACAGGCAGCAAGGAGCAGGAGTCAGATGTTATCAGAGGACGCTTGCAAAAGAGACAGTTAATGGGTAACTCTAAGGGTATTCAGCAAGCACTTAAAGAGTCTTGTCAGGGGTTCCAGGAATACTTCTGCTGTGTATGTGGCATGGTATCTGTTCTAGCGTGGGGGATAGAAAAACAAGCCCTGGAATCAGGAAGCTACTGCGCAAGAGGCTGTGATCTTGGCCAAGTCACCTGTCCTCTCTGAGCCTTGATTTCATCTGTACAGTGGAGATAGGAATCCCTACCTCACAGGACTGTTGTAAGAAGTAAATCATATGACATGAGGACCAGGTGAGAGCACCTGTGCACAAACGCTTGGCGTTCCTTAGGCACCCTAATAAACTACCATTTTCTTCTCCTACCAGTACCGCTGGGAACTCACAGTCTGTCTGGGGGCTTTATCCAGAAGAACCCCAGCCGTAGTAAGGGCTGAGAGTCTCAGAGTTGAGTGATGAGTTCTTAAAAGGACATCGTATGTGAAGGGCAGAGCACAAAGAAACAAGGCAAAATGATATAGCACAGCTGTAGGTTAGACATTAGCAAGAATTCCCAGACGACAAGACCTTAGAACTAAGAAAGCTTTCGAGAAGAAGAATCCTCTAAAAACCTAACATCTGAACTGAGACGTGGAGGGCATGAAGAAATCAGCCTTGAGAAGAACTGGGGGGAAAGTGTTGCAGATAGAGGGAACAGCAAGTGCAAAGACCCTGAGGCAGAAATCAGCTTTGTGGGGTCAAGTTATGGAAGAGGTAAGTTCAATTAGAACAAAGTAAGAAGAAAGTGATCCCAGAGGGAACCAGAGGAGTCCGTAGGGCCCAGACTATGAAGAGCCTTACAGGCATGGATAAGGACTTCGCATTTTACTCTGAGTGACATGGGAAGCCCTGGGAGGATTTTGAGCAGCAAAACGACATGAGTGACTTAGGACTAAAACAGATCACTCAGCTTTTGTGTGAATAACAGTTGGTAAGGGACAAAAATAGAAGTAGGGAAACCACGAGGAGGTTTCTGCAGTGATCTGGGCAAGAGATGATAGTGGCCTGGAGGGGGGCGGTAGCAGTGGAGGAATGGAGAAGTGGTCAGATCTGGGATTTACTTAGAGATGAAGATGGCAGGACTCGTTAATGAACTGGAATAAGAAAGGACACTTATTTGGCATCTATTATTAGTGCAGCCAGCACCTCAATGAATCCTTTTGACTGCCCTGTCAGGTCAAGCTGATTTATCTCCATTAGACTAAGGAGAAAACCTAGGCTCTGAATGGCGTGTGGCTTGCTCAAAGTCACACAGCCGTGAAGCGGTAGACAAACTAGGAGCCAGGTCTGGGTGATTCCAAACTTGATGTGCTTTCCCTGCCACCATGATCCAGGCCTGTGCTAGGCCCAGCCTTTGGAGCATGGGTTCCCAGAGAACAGTTGTCTAAAGAGGAGTCTCCTACCACTGCTTTGTTCTAAACCTGCCTTGAGCTCTGTTCTCCCTGCTTCATCCCCCACTCCACCCCACCTCACTCCTCACACCAACTACTTCTGCAGCTGAAAGGGAGCAGCCCTAGTGTGTTCATGAGTGAAATGCAGGAGCAGTCCATTGCCTCTCTGGTGACATGAGGACTAAATGAGACATGAGATGGGGTGGCCAAAGCCCCCCCTGCCCAGAGCCTGGCATTTGGCCTTCCCCTCTTCCCTCTTGGCCACGGGTGCCACCTGGCCCAGATGCCCAGCAGGCTGCCCTGGTGTCCCTACTCCCAGCAGCCCCCACATAGAAGCCAGCATCTCTAGGCAGAGCCCTGTCAGGCTCTCTCTCTCTGTCATTTTTACTGTCCATTCCTTGGGGCCCAGGCAGATGGGATGAGTCCAACCATGCAAAAAGGATGCAAAATAAAGAAGAAAAGTTCATTTCTTCTGGCATGATGCTTTTTATCCCCACCAAAACCAAACATAACTGACCCTCACTATGTGTGGGGCCCTGCAAGCCCCTCTGCGGAGACAGAGAGGCAGCAAAACACTCACCCCTGTCTCTCCTTCCACATCCCAAGCCTCCAGGTCTCCTCCCACAGAAGCTTAGGAACACTCCACACTGAAAGGAAGTATTGCTGGCTCTGGCATACCGCTCTCATAGTACACCTGGGGAAACTCAGGCACAGAGAGAAGGGACTTGGCCAAGGGCACACAGCAGAAATGAAATCCAGGACTTCAATCCCAGAAATATGCTTTTGCCTCCAGAGAATGACTGTGCCCAGGCTGGCACACACCTGGCATGTGCGCAAGTGTGCCCCTAATAGCTGCCGCTATTTTATGCAAGGGCCCAGGCAAGTGGACATTGGGGTGTGTGTGTCCAGAGTCTCTCATAAGCCCCTGCACCCAGGACATGAGGCTCCAGCCTGGGTCACCCCCCAAGGAGAGGATTGTTCCCTTGAGCTGGGTGGGCTCACAGCCAAGAAATGCATGCCTGGCTGCCGACCTCTTTCATCAGCCAACCACCTCCCTCCCTGGTGCCTGATGTCTCCCCAAGTCACCTGGCATCCCCATCCTGCCCTCTCCTGGCAGCCCCACGGTTGACCCCAAATGAGACCCCCTCGCACTGCAGCCAGGAAGAGCAGGAGGGCACACAGAGGCCACGAGGAAACTCGTGCTGAGCCGGCCCTTAGGGACCTCACATCGGCGAGCAAGAAAGGGGCCATGGCCTCTGGGGGCAAGGGAGCCAGTGCGGGATTATGGGCTCCTCGCTCGGAAATGATTGGTCGTGACAAGCTCACTGCAGGAACAAAGCCATGTGAAATTGACCTCATCACCAGTGATCAGATCAGATTGTTTAGTGTGAGGGGAATGCAAGGGGGATGTTCATCTGGGCGATGACCTAGTTAGGGCCTTAAAGAGGCAGAGCAGCTGCCCCACTCTGGGGAGGAGGAGGCAAGAGGCCTCTCAGGGGGAGGCCCCTGCTGAGCTGCAGGTGGAGGAAGACCCGTTCCCAGGCAGGCTCCAGCCTGGCCACTACAGGCTCCTCGAACCCTCCAGCATCCCCAGGGACTATCTCAGGGTAGTAGGGCCTAGCCTTAGGTGCCTAAGGGATAGTGTACAGAGGTGGCCAAGGCGGGAGCCAAGGGCAGAGTTTCCATATCTGTCTGAGGAGAACAACCAGGTAGATCAGAAACTTGGGAAACCCTGAGGCAGATCTTAGGGAAGAGGAATGGAATTTATTTAACGATTTATTTCCTTGTTTGTTTGCTCTGTCTCAAGCACTGTTCGAAAGACGTATATTAACTCAAGTAACCCTCAAAACAACTCTATGAGGTGGATGCTATTATGATGCCCATTGGACAGATGAGCACATTGAGAGTCAGAGGTGATATCACTTGCCCAAGTTTACAAAAGCGTTATGTGACCACCTGATCATGGAGGCTGGGCTTGTTCACAGCAACATTCTACTGCTTCTTCTGTGATGACAGGGTCAGCCAAATAAAGATGCAACTAGGAAAAGGTGGCCTGTGCCACACAGCAGACGCCTTTCTTTCCTGTCAGGCCCTCAGGGTGCCAGGGGGCCCAGGGGCTGGGGTGAGGACGAGGGGGCCTGTCAGGAACTCCAGAAACAGGTGTCTGCTTTCTCCTTGGATCCTGTTTCCTGACACTTGCCTGAGGACCGGAGGGGGAGGGGGAGGGAAGGGAAATGGGGCCAGCCGGGAGCCGGCCCCTTTCTGCCAAGCACCACCTTAGGGAATATGACTCCTGCTGCCTGAGGGGTACAGGGGGGATGCCAGAATGGGGGTGGGACTTCTGGTGGTGTTAACCCTTCATCAGCAATATACGTGCAAAAGGCAGCATCAGGCCTGGCACACGGGAAGAAAGCACCCACAAATGTGCAGCAAGTAGCCAAACCCACTAAGGGTAGGCCAGGGCAACAGCTGCAGTGTGAAGAATCCTGGTCGGTTGCTGGGAAGCATTCCAGGGAGACTGGAGGCATAGAAGGGACCCCTGTCACCCCCAAAGGGTTTAGAAGCACCCAAGGCCAGTTACTGAGAATCTTATACTGGGGGCTCCAGGGATGCCAGCTCTGATGGAAACTGAGGGGTCGGTGTGGAACTGGTCTGCCAACCAAGCCCTTGCCGAGTACCATGCCGGCTGACGCATCTAGGCTGGCAGGACCTGGGGGTATGTAGCTTAAAGGAACTCTACTGTTTCCCCAGTGCCTGGGATGAGAGGGGCAACTGAATGCTCTGTGCTGACCTTTAGGGCAACCAGCCCTGGATATGCCCCCAGGGCAGGCCTCTCAGTTCTCTGGCTCCCTTCCACCCAATTCTGTTGGCGTCTGGGAACTCTCATGAAGGCCTCTGGGCCTCAGGCAGGGATGGGCCAGCCTGCCTACTGCCCAGCCTGCTTCCCAGCCCCTTCCTTTCTTCCCTATTTCCTCAGGTTGGGCCAGTTTCCATTCTACATTCCTCCCCCCACCCCGCCTTATCTCACACCGAATTTCTCAGACTCAGACGCAACCTGGTGTGGCTTCATTTGACCAGTGGCCCCTCTTTCACTCCCCAATTTGGTTTGTGCGGGGCTTGCGTCTCCCACAATGCAGTGCAACTGCTCTGGGCTACAGGGCATCTCGTTCTTTCCTGAGAACCCACACTGAGAGGTTGCAGGCCCCCAAGGACTTTACTTCTTTTGGGGGAGACTTCTGAAGAACTGTCCAAGGGCAGAGGGATTCTGAGGACCACATTTAAGATCTGTGGGTGGCAGCCATAGCGTTAGAGATTTCTGTTCACTTCAGAGAAGTATTTCCTGTTATGGTGAGCTGTTCTGTAAGAGAACAGCTGTCTCAGGTCCTTAGTGAGAACCCCGTCCCCAGAGGTGTGTAAGTCGAGGCTGGATGGACAACCATGAGAGATGCTATTGAGGGTCAGTAAAACCAAGGTAGGGCTCTTCCTGGGTCTCTCTCTATGTTAATTTTTTTTCGTTGCTGTGATCACCACAGACCCATGGTGTTGTTTGCCTTCTGGTCAGCTCTCCTCACTGCAACATCCGTGCAAGTTCTTGAGGTTCAAGACAGACACAGCAAGACTAACAGCAAATACAAGCCAGAGGCAGGGAGAAAGTTGAGACAGCAAACTGCTCCTTGCTTCATGCTCCCTTGTCTCTCTCATTAGCTCACGGGGTTCTGGAGGAGCCTTATTCCCCAGCTAACCCTGTAACCCTCCCATGCCTTCAAAGGCAAGGGAGTGCCCCCCCTCAGCGGCAGCTGTCCTAGCTGCAGGGGTCAGGGCCTCGGAACACACCTAAGGTTGGAAGACCCCTGGGTGAGACCTGGCCCAGGCCACCAGGCAGCTCCCTACCATGCCTTTGGGTAGAGAGAGGATTCCAGTGAGGCCCCAGTGGCTCCAGGACCCAGGCAGCCAGGAAAAGACTCTGGGGGAGGTGGTCTCTGCCTTCACAGGTTGGCCACCTGGCAGAAGGAACAGACTGGGGTTGTGGTGGCCCTGGGGAGCACAGCTGAGCCCCCAAGGTGGGAGCTGCCTCTGGGTGCAGCCAGCTCAACTGTGGGAAGAACTTTAGAGCTAGCAGAGGCCCTTCACAGGAGCCAGTGTGCACAGCTGTGCACAGAGGCTAGGTGGCCACCCATACTGGGGGTGGTGCTGGGAGACTTGGCGGTGAGTGAGACCAGAGAAGTTCAAAGCGAGAGAGAGAAAGTGACTGATTCTGTGATTCCCATGTCCTCAAGCCATGTAACTATATATCTATGATATCTATGTATTTATGGATTTCTATATCTATCTGTTATCTCTACATTTATCTCTGCATTTCCATATGTCTAAGTAATTGTGTATCTGTGTATTGATCTCTTTGCTATGCATCTACATAGCTCTGTATCCATCTATGTCTCTCCCCTTTTAGAAGAATGGCTGATGGAGATCCCAGAGAGTTTAAGGCCCTCTTCTTCCTGAGCTGCCCCTCTCCACGGTCACTGCCTGCCCTCTCACCCCCTTTCCCACTGGATGGTGGCCATTCTGGGCCTAGGCCAAGGGGTTACCATGAGGAAATAGGCCAAAGTCCGGAAAGCCATCCTCCGAAGCCAGTAGCAGCTGCTTTGCTTGCATCTGTTGGGGGTGAGGAAGATGAGAGAGCAGGAAGAGCCGTGCAGGAGTGGAGGTGGTGGTATGGGAGCGCAGGGAATGTGACAGTGGCTGAGCAGTCGTGAGTTTTAGTTCTGGGAGGCAGGACATCACACTGGTAGCCTGCGCTGGCATTCTCTTGCTGTGTGATCTAGGACGGCACTCTGTCCCTCTCAGGCCTTCGATGTGCCCATCTATACCATGAGCCTCTTGAAGGGCCCTTCCAGAGCTGGCACCCTTAGCAGAGCAGCAGTCACCACACTTCTAAATCATAGATTCCTATCACTAGAGCACTTTGAACACAGCAACTCAATATATCTATGAAAGTGTTCGCTGCTCAGTCATGTCTGACTCTTTGTGACCCCATGGACATGTTCGCCAGGCTCCTCTGTCCATGGAATTTTCCAGGCAAGAACACTGGAGTGGGTTGCCATTCCCTTCTCCAAGGGATGTTCCTGACCCAGGGGTCAAACCTGGGTCTCCTGCATAGCAGGTGGATTCTTTACCATCTGAGCCACCAGGGATTTATTAATACATAATATAGAGATTTATTAATACATAATGTAGTGGTAAAGAACATAGACTCTGGGGTCAAGTTTGTGAATGTGAATCCTGGTTCTTCTACTGGGTGATGGCTTGATGTCTCTGGGCCTCAGTGGTCCCTGGAGAAAGAGGAGATAGGAATTCTACTCACTGCCATCAAGTGATTGTGGGGGTCTGGGACAGAGTGAATGCATAGATGCTGTTTTTACTATACATGTATTACTTTACTAATTGATGATGTAAGTCACAAATTGCATGTCCAATGTCAAAACTGTTAAAGGATGAGGTGAAAAGAAATTAAATGCTCTCTATATTGCAATGTTTTTTTCTCACTCCCCAGTGGGTTACTTAGGGCACTTGGCATTGTAACTCTTCCAGAGTTTGCTTGCAATCCCTTCTCTGCTTTTCCACCAGAGAAGTTTGAGTCTGGGCCTCCTAAGGTGACAAGCATGCTAGTCTGGACTTGGGCCTGCCTGGCACCATGCAACCACTCCTGGATACACTGCGTTCTTCCAGGAGTCCTCTCCCTCAGAGAGGCTAAAGGCCTGGAGGTGCCCCATTTCCCCAGACCTGGAGGACCGGCATGGTCTGGGGGCCTTACTTGTAGCCCACAGGCTCTGCTGCCCACACCCCAGGGTGTCCGCTGTCCCTGTTCTCCTCAGCCCAGGGCCTGGGGTCAAGGTGTGGCCCCTTCCTCTCTCCCTCACCACAGCCAACCTCTCCATCACAGAGCAAGCAAACCAAGTCCAGGGCTCACAGCACGTCCTGAATCGCTATTTCTCGGATGGATAATGACAGTGCGTCATTACTGAGCACGCTTGCACTTTCTTAAGTACTTTACCTGCATCTTCTCTTTGAATCTTCCCAGGGATCCTATGAAACAAATACTCTTCTTCCAATTTGACAGTTGTGAGCATCACCAATCAGTGACAGAGCAGGGAAACCAACTGCCAGCGATCTGACTGGAGAGCAGCCTCATCACCTTGCGAGGGTGAATGAACAAGGGAGGGAATGGTTTCCCTGTTCTTCACTCTTCCCCAAGGCCCCTGCTGTGCCCTTCCTGAATTTGGGGTTTGCTCTGACCCCCAGGCCCCAGGTCCCCCAACCCTGTACCTCTGAGGGTCCAGCTCAGTGGGTCTGCACACCCGGCCCCAGGCCCCGGGCTCCTGTACCCGCATCCCCTCTCCCCTCCTGACAGCCTCGCCCCCGTGGACCGCCGACCTGCAGGTAATCCCCTCCCCCTTCCTCCCCCCGCAGCTCCAGCGCCTTCCGATTAGCCCAGTCTCCGATCTCTTCGTCTGGGAACAGCCACCCCCACCCCTTCCCCCACTCTGCTCCCTCGTGGGGAGCCCCGCTCCCAGGCCGGCCGTCCCATTCAAGGCGCCTTCCTCCATTGTCCCCGCCTGCCACTAACGCGGGCCATTAGCATTTCTAAAGCCCACTTCTCCTGGTCTCCACTTTGGTCTCAGCCAAAAAGGGTATCACTTTGAAACAGGATTTTGGGAAAAGGGTGCTCCCTAGGCTGCTGAAACAGCTTCCCTTAATGTCCTCAACGCTCCAGGCCTCAGTCTGTTTGCCTATAAAATGGGGAGAATTGCAATCCCACATTTCAGGCTAAGGACACCTGGAATTTCTCAGCTCGAGAGTGTTTGAGAAATGAAGCGGCCTCCTGGGACCGCAGTACAACTGCCTGTTCCTTCCCCTGGGTTTTTCTGGCCCTACCAGTCTGGACCCTCCATTTCCCAGCCACGTCCCAGAGGAGATACAGAGTTTTGTTAAAACTGGTTTTCCCTGCCCTAACCCAAGCGGCCTTTGTTAAGGCCCTGGCAGGATGGGGCATGAATGAGGGTGACTTCGTTTGCCCTGGCATCTGAAACCTGCCTAAGTAACTTGGGTGGAGAGACAGCGCCACCCAGTGGCTCCATGGGCTCCAAGCTAGTCTTCTTGGGAGTGGGTCCTCATATACCTGGCTTCACGGCCCCCAGGAGGCATCTCACCAGAGCATTGGTTTAGCGGCTTCAGATCCAAGGCTAAATAAAGAAGCAGAGGTTAGAGTCCCAACCTGCTCAGCTCAGCTGCGGCCCCGCCCCCATCATTCCTCTGGGCTGGCAATGGCCCTTACTCTAGACTCTGGCCAACGACCAGTACTTTCCCCTGCCTGGTCCTCACTTTTCTCCATCTGGAAAATGGCAGAATATTCCCTAGCCACCTTCTGCTTTTCCTGGTTGGCTGAGGAAATTTGTGGGATAGGGGAGGTTGTGGGTCTGACAGCCAGTCCTCCAAGACAGTTGGCCACTTGGACCCCAAGAATAGGCTCTGGCCCCATCCATATTTCCCAGACCAAATCCCTAGCCTCAGTGTCTTCCTGGAGATCCATCAACTGCTGACCAACCCCCTAAGAATACCAGGCAAATGGGACCCACTCCTCCCCAATGCCTACCTTCTTTGGTTCTTACTTGCTGTTTCTACCCTCTTCCTGCTTCCTCTCTTCTCCCCCTGCTTGTTCCCCTGTGGCCACAGGATGCCTGTGTTTTTCTTCAACCTTGGTAGAGAGCAAAATGAGGCAAGAGTAACCCCTGTCTCCAATTAAAGCCCACCACCCATCCCATTCCCCTCTAGGGTCCCTTCTGAAGCTGGTCTGGCTGAAGCAGGCAATGAAGGCAGAGGGGACCAACAATCAGCCCCAGAGACCTGGGGTGCTCTGTCTCCATCCTTCCTCCTGGCCTCCTCCCATGAGCCCTCCCTCTGTGCAGATAAGGCAATGGGCTCCAAGGCCCCTCTGATTTGGGGAGAGAGAGTAGGTGGATTGGGCCCCTAGTGTGTTGTGTCTGGAGTCGGCTAAAGCTTCTGGAATAACCAGACTGATGGAGAGAGCAGGAGATAGGAGGAAGCTTGGTCAAGAATGACAGAGCAAAGGGTGCTCAGCTCCAGTATACAGTGTGGCCTCTAAGCATGGTTTAACCTGGACTTTCTCCTAGTCAGGAGGAGATGGAAAAAGCTGAGAGTAGTCCCAGACACATGGATCAGCAATACAGACGGCAGGTTCTTCTGGTTTGGGCCTTTTTAGCTCTTCTCTGAGGAGTTGTAGGGGTTTCTAGGACCAATGGCTCTGAGTGTAGTGTGCTGTGTTCAAGGGGCAAGGGCAACCCCCATCCTGAAACAGTTCTACTTGATCTGTTATTTTTTGTTATAGTTCCAGATGAGATTTTGTTCAGAAAAATTATTCTGCCACTGGAAATAAAAAGTTTAAAAAACTCTGACTTGATGCAGCTTTACAGTTTACAAAGGGGGAAATTGAGGCCCAGAAGGGTAAACTGCTCATAGGACCCTATACCCAGAAAGTCTCCAATAAATATTTTAGAAAGAGCTATTGAATATCATGACATTTTCAAATAGTTTTAAAGCATAACCAAGTTCACTTTCATGCTACAAGACCTGCCACCTTTTCAGACGATCTAAAAAAGTTGTTGCATGAGCAGAAACAAAGAAAGTTGGGACTTTCTCAAATGTTAGGAATTACTTAAAAGCATAGCAAACTCATATAATTTAAGTGTAAGCAAAGGGGTAATTCATACAATTGTCCTTACCTGCTGTCTAAGCCAGGAAGTATGCATGTTCTTGAGTAAATTTTAGTTAATTTCTGTCATGGGTTTAACATTAGCTGCTGATGTTTGACACGAAGAAAAAGTGAAAAAGGGAAAACTTCCTCTTGCTTTGAGGTTGAAATGTGAAAGGTGCTGTCATGAACACAAAGGTACATTCACACCTCCAGGGGTGGTTTGGTTCTGGGGAGGGGGGGCCCTTATTGTTTCTGAGCCATGACTGGGGTATTTGAGGCCCTCTCTCAGCCTTCTGTGGACAATTATGCACCACAGAGCAAAGCCTGCCAACGCACAGTGGCACAGATTCTGGGTCTTCCTCTGTGGATGATCCTCAGGCATGTTGTAAACCCAAGCCACTTTCTCTCTCTAGGTGTGGATGGGCTGGCTATCAGGAAAGTAATCAAATGTTAGGAGCTGGTTGACCAGGACATAATGATCAGCAGACACCATCCACCAAAAATGGGATTGTGTGTTCCAGAGGCAAATAGAAACAACTGGTAGGCTAGGCCTGAGTTTGAATTATCCATATCACTGCTTTGCCCCACCCTCCCAGCCTACCTCCCTACATGCTCAGTCAGTATGGATAAATAAAAAGAGCTTTCTGCTATTGACTCATTGAATGTGACTTCAGGTAAACCTCTTTCCTCTCTCACACCCAGTCTCTTCATTTCTCTTGTAAAAAGAAGTTTCAGAGTAAACCATCTATGGAGAAAGTTAAAAGACTGCCCAAAGAATGGGAGAAAATATTTTCTAATCATATATCTGATAAGAGTCTGTGCTGTGCTCAGTCGTGTCTGACTCTTTGCAACCCTATCTGTCCATGGGATTTTCCCGGCAAGATCACTGGAGTGGGTTGCCATTTCTGCCTCCAAGGGATCTTTCTGACCCAGGTATCGAAACTGTGTCTCATACATCTCCTGTACTGCAGGCAGATTCTTTACCTCTGAGCCACTGGGGAAGCCCGATAAGGGTCTAGCATCCAGAATGTATAAAGAAGTCTTAAAAACTCAAGAAATAAAGAGATAAATCACCCAGTCAAAAAACAGACAAGTTGGAAGAAGTAGATATTTTTCCAAAAAAAGATATACAAATGACCATTAACTCTTGAAGAGATGCGTGCATGCTGTCGCTTCAGTTGTGTCCAGCTGTGTGCGACCCTATGGACTGTAGCGCCCCCCCCCCCCCCGGCTCCTCTGTCCATGGGATTCTCCAGGCAAGAATACTGGAGTGGGTTGCCATGCCCTTCTCCAGAGGATCTTCTGACCCAGAGATCGAACCCATGTCTCTTTCATCTCCTGCATTGGTGAGCGGGTTCTTTACCACCAGCGCTGCCTGGGAAGCCCCTGTAGTCATGAAGGGAAAACAAATCAAAACTACAAGATGTCACTTCATATCAACTAAGATGGCTAGAATTAAAAATAAAATAACTGGGGAAATAACAAGTGTTGGTGAGGATGTATAAAAATTGGAATGCTTGTTCTCTGCTGGTGGGAATGTGAAATGGTACACTCACTATAGAAAACAGTCTATCAGCTCCTGAAAAAGTTAGACATAGAGTTACCATGTGACCAAGCAGTTCCACTCCTAGGTACATACCCAAGAGAAATGAAAATGCATGTCCACACAAGAACTTGTCCATGAAGGTTAATAGCAAAGGTATTCACAAGACCCCAAAATGTGGAAGTGACCCAAAAGTCTATCAGCTAGTGAATAGCTTGACAAAATGCTGTATATCCAGACAATAGAATACCATTTGGGAATAGAAAGGAATGAAGCATGATACATAGGCTGCAACATCGATGAACATTGAAAACCTAAGTAAAAGGCCAAATACAAAAGGGCACATTTTGTATGATTCCATTTAGTTGAAGTGTCCAAAATAGGCCTGTCCACAGAGACAGACGACAGATTAGTGACTGACGGGGGCTGAGGGTAAGGCATGTTTCTTTGAGGGTGATGAAAATGCTCTGGAATTAGTGGTGATGGTGGCACATACTAAAACCCACAGAACTGTACATTTTAACAGGGTGAATTTTATGGTATGTGAATTCTATCTCAATTTTTAAAAAAAGAGTGAACTATAGCAGTAGTTTACAAATTTGGCTAAATCACAACTACTCCAGAAGCAACCCACCTTCTGGTGATTCCAGGCCTGAAAGTCTGTATGCTTTATACGTCCCTGGGATGGTTCAGATGTAGCCAGGTTTGGGAACCACTCTCCTAGCTCTAACATTCTGGGTCCCTGCCTGTGTCTCTAATGCGAGGTACCTATAAACAGTTGCACACAGCCCCTTTCTCTGTGGGAGCTGGCCCCCTCTCGAGTTCTGCACACCCTGAGACAGCCAGACCTCACACCCCAAGAAGGACCTGTTGCATTAGCCCCAGAAACAGACCCTTCTTGTGCTCCTGGGGCTGCAGGGTGCTTTCTGACCTCTGAGGCGGGGCTGCTGGTGTTGGCCTTCCCAGGTGTGGCAGCCTCCTTGCCCCTCCTCCGCCTCTCCCTCCAGGGCCTCTTTCAGCAAGGCCTTAGAACCATTGCTCTCTGCTCCAGGGGCGCCAACACCAGGCCTGCCCAACTGGCCATGTGGTGAAAGAACTCAAACCCCACTGGGGAGGCTGGTAGGGGAGGGGCCACAGGGATGACCCTCGGGTGCCTGGGAAACCACATGCCTAGGGCATTTTGGCTCTGGTGCCTGGACCAAATTCTGAGGAGAGAGCTCTTAGAGAGGCAGTCCAGGCCCAGTCTTCAGCAGATGAGTGGTTCTGGTTCCCTTCAGGGTGTGTGAAGACCAGAGCGTACTTGAAGACAGGAGCGTGTGCACAGGGCTAGTGAGGCGCTGTGAGCCGAGATACTAGGGCCTTGCTCATAGTTTCTCCTTGCCTACCTTTTCTCCTCCAAGCTCATATTCTCTCCTCACAGTATTTGTACCAAAATAATGTTCCTCCCCACCTCACCGACTGAGGGCCGACCTTATGTTCGGCCCAATGCAAAATGCTTTGAGAAACTTTCCTTCATTCCAACCCTCCCAACAACCTTTTACAGTAGGAAGTACTCTTCTCACTTTACATGAGGAACAAGGAATTCAGAGCTTAGTTATTCACTTGATTAGAATTTTTGGGACCCTTATTATGTGCCAGGTACTATGCCAAGTGCTGGGTCTACAGAAAAGAATGAGGTCCATCCCCTCTTGGAGACTACACTTTATCTCCAAGCAGGAAAGGAGAATTCTAGAAAGAAGTCAAGCTGGGATAGCAAACCAGGCCCACTTGAGTCTATAAGCCCTCCTCTTTCAGGGTGCCCAACCTTGGCCAGATGTTCCCTCCATGCATTGCAAGACTTCCAGGGCTGCCCTGTGGCTGCGTCTTTCCGGGCATGTGAGAAGGGAGCACACGAGATTTAACAAATATCAGTTGTTCACATGCCACCATCATGACTTTTGCTATCATCCCACCCCACCTGTTTCATGATTTAGTTGCCATTTTTCCTTAAGTGGACTCACTTCTGAAAAAGGAACTTTAGTATTTTCCTCAGTGTCATACTAAGCAATGAAATCATTTGTGGTATGCTAATTACATATTCTCCTGCTGCTGCTGCTGCTGTTAAGTCGCTTCAGTCGTGTCCGACTCTGTGCGACCCCAGAGACGGCAGCCCACCAGGCTCCCCCGTCCCTGGGATTCTCCAGGCAAGAACACTGGACTGGGTTGCCATTTCCTTCTCCAATGCATGAAAGTGAGAAGTGAAAGTAAAGTCGCTCAGTCATGTCCAACCCTCAGCAACCCCATGGACTGCAGCCTTCCAGGCTCCTCCGTCCATGGGATTTTCCAAGCAAGAGTACTGGAGTGGGTTGCCATTGCCTTCTCCAACATATTCTCCTAAAAAACGTTAAAATTAATATATCACTTCAGTTCAGTCACTCAGTCGTGTCTGACTGTTTGTGACCCCATGGACTGCAGCACACCAGGCCTCCCTGTCCATCACCAACTCCCAGAGTTTACTCAAACTCATGTCCATTGAGACGGTGATGCCATCCAACCATCTCATCCTCTGTCATCCCCTTCTTCTCCTGCCTTCAATCTTTCCCAGCATCACGGTCTCTTCAAATGAGTCACCTCTTCATCAGGTGGCCCAAATATTGGAGTTTCAGCTTCAACATCAGTCCTTCCAATGAACACTGAGGACTGATTTCCTTCAGAATGGACTGGCTGGATCTCCTTGCAGTCCAAGGGACTCTCAAGAGTCTTCTCCAACACCACAGTTCAAAAGCATCAATTCTTCGGCACTCAGCTTTCTTCACAGTCCAACTCTCGCATCCATACATAACCACTGGAAAAACCATAGCCTTGACTAGATGGACCTTTGTTGGCAGAGTAATGTCTCTGCTTTTGAATATGCTATCTAGGTTGGTCATAACTTTCCTTCCAAGGAGTAAGCGTCTTTTAATTTCATGGCTGCAATCACCATCTGCAGTGATTTTGGCCCCCCAAAATAAAGTCTGCCACTGTTTACACTGTTTCTCCATCTATTTCCCACGAAGTGATGGGACTGGATGCCATGATCTTAATTGAATGTTGAGCTTTAAGTCAACTTTTTCACTCTCCTCTTTCACTTTCATCAAGAGGCTCTTCAGTTCTTCTTCACTTTCTGCCATAAGGGTGGTGTCATCTGCATATCTGAGGTTACTGATATTTTCTCCCGGCAATCTAGATTCCAGCTTGTGCTTTATCCAGCCCAGAGTTTCTCATGATGTACTCTGCATATAAGTTAAATAACCAGGGTGACAATATACAGCCTTGATGTACTCCTTTCCCTATTTGGAACCAGTCTGTTGTTCCATGTTCAGTTCTAACTGTTGCTTCCTGACCTGCATACAGATTTCTCAAGAGGCAGGTCAGGTGGTCTGGTATTTCATCTCTTAAGAATTTTCCACAGTTTATTGTGATCCACACAGTCAAAGTCTTTGGCATAGTCAGTTAAGCAGAAATAGATGTTTTTCTGGAACTCTCTTGCTTTTTCGATGATCCAGCGAATGTTGGAAATTTGATCTCTGGTACCTCTGCCTTTTCTAAAACCAGCTTGAGCATCTGGAAGTTCATGGTTCACGTACTGTTGAAGCCTGGCTTGGGGAATTTTGAGCATTACTTTACTAGCATGTGAGATGAGTCCAATTGTTTAGTAGTTTGAGCATTCTTTGGCATCGCTTTTCTTTGGGATTGGAATGAAAACTGACCTTTCCCAGTCCTGTGGCCACTGCTGAGTTTTCCAAATTTGCTTGCATATTGAGTGCAGCACTTTCACAGCATCATCTTTCAGGATATGAAATAGCTCCACTGGAATTCCATCACCTCCACTAGCTTTGTTTGTAGGGATGCTTCCTAAGGCCCACTTCACATTCCAGGACGTCTGGCTCTAGGTAAGCAATCACACCATCGTAATCATCTGGGTTGTGAGGATCCCTTTCGTATAGTTCCTCTGTGTATTCTTGCCACCTCTTCTTAATACCATCTGTTAGGTACATACCATTTCTGTCCTTTATTGAGCCCATCTTTGCATGAAATGTTCCCTTGGTATCTCTAATTTTCTTGAAGAGATCTCTAGTCTTTCCCATTCTATTGTTTTCCTCTATTTATTTGCATTGATCACTGAGGAAGGGTTTCTTATCTCTCCTTGCTATTCTTTGGAACTCTGCATTCAAATGGGTATATCTTTCCTTTTCTCATTTGCTTTTCACTTCTCTTCTTTTCACAGCTATTTGTAAGGCCTCCTCAGACAGCCATTTTGCTTTTTTGCATTTGTTTTTCTTAGGGATGGTCTTGATTCCTGTCTCCTTTACAATGTCACGAACCTCCGTGTATAGTTCATCAGGCACCCTGTCTATCAGATCTAGTCCTTTAAATCTATTTCTCACTTCCACTGTGTAATTGTAAGGGATTTGATTTAGGTCATACCTGAACGGTCTAGTGGTTTTCCCTACTTTCTTCAATTTAAGTCTGAATTTGGCAATAATGAGTTCATGATCTGAGCCACAGTCAGCTCCTGGACTTGTTTTTGCTGATCAATATTGACATATACATCTTTGTTTAAGGCCACTTAAAATCCTCTCAACAACCTGCAAGGTAAGTACCATACTTTGGAGAAACACATGAAGAGAAAGAAAATATAACTCCTCTGGAGATGCTTGGAGATGTACTTGCATGGAGACTGCCTTCGTTGCAAAGTTGCTTGGTAATCCTGCTTTGGGCTAGACCCTGAGTCTTTAGGGCCCAGAAATGGATCCAGCTGAAGGCTTTGTCTGTTATTCCAAAAGAGCAAGGAGGAAGTGCAGTTGACAAGATGGTGGAAGGTCCTGCACTCTGCCAGGTGACTCCTCAAGACGTCCACTCCCCACCTATAATCTCCAGCCAAGTCATTCCCCTCACAGAATGTTGGAAACAAAGAGTGAAGGATATGGGTCTCCAGGCTAACTAAAGTAGTCAGAATTTGGGCAGCAAAGCTTCTGGATATTACAGAAATCCTGGGGAGGCCTTTGGGTTCTCTCAGGGTTCAGGTCAAGGCTCACTATATCTGGGAAAGGCAGGGATCCTGGATCCCAGTGGCTGAATGATCCTGGGTAAGTAACTTTATCATGTCTCAAATGGGAAATGAGAGCCTTCTTCACAGACTGGTTGTGAGGGTTAAGTGAGACAAGAATGTATGAGTGGGCTTTGGTAATGGCCCATCCAAATGTTTTCATTTTGTGATCATGACTTTTCAACAAATTCAGTAAACATGCTTTGGCCACTTTGGTGCACAAAACATCATTCCACACCCTGTTGGGGAGGGGCAGCAATAAGCATGGAGGGGTGTGAATGAGTACAATGAAGTCCCTACAGTCTAGGAGCGGAAGCAAGCAAACAGTTGGATTTAACCTATGAAATGGCCAATCATTTTGGACCCACAACCCAATACTACCTCTGATATCAGGCAAAGTGAAAAAAATACAAATGGAAATGGAGGAGGGAGTGATTTTCTCTCCCTGGAAAGATTAGGGAGGGTTTCCATGAGGAAATTACTTTTGACTGAGCCTGAAAGGATGTGCTGGATTGTAATCAGCAGCAATCCAAGGAGAAAGGCCTTGCAGGCTAAAAGCAGGGAGAGTGGCAGCAATGGCACAAGGGTGGGGTCGGGGGCAGCCTGTTTGGGGATGAGGAAGCCTGGGTACCTGGGCAAACGCTCTGCTGGGACAGCTTGGTGGGACCATTATGGAGAGTCTGAGATGCTGGCCTCGCCTTCCCCAGGGAGTTGGCAGCTGCTTGTTAGCAAATAAGGGACATGGTCATTTCTTTCTGCTTAGTGGGGCAGGTGGCATGAAGTGGGGCAGCAGCCTTCTCACCTTGCAACTAAAGGCTTCTCCTGGCAGCAGGAGAAATTGTAATCAACCAAAAGAAAGAACTTTTTGCAAGCGAGCTATGGGAACCTATTCCAGAATGTCCAAGGAAAGCTGAGGAATCTTTTCCCCTGGAGACCTTGAAAAGCAGGAGAGGTTCTCATCTGTCTGGTTTTAGAAGAATTCTGCCCAGAGGCAGGGGGCTGGACTAGAGAACCCTTTTGAGTTCTTTCCAGTCTGCAGCCTGGGTGATCTCATTGTTCCCTCTTCCTCTGGATGGTGTTGCCTCGCCCCACCTCAGTCTCCTTGGGATTATTCCTGTTGTTAGAGATCTCCCAGGCCCCCAAAGCCACAGCTTTTCCGGTTGGTGACTCATGACCTCTTCAGCAAGATCATGCCAGTGTCTAGCCTCCATCCTCCTTGCTGTTAGCTTGAGTAAGCTTAGCCTTTCTCTTTGTAGCTTCCTTTGACGGTGAGGAAACATAGGTTATTATCCTTATATAGCCAAGACTTTCCACCATGGTCAGCCCTAATGCCAACGTTCCTCTCACCTCTGAAGGGAGTCAGGGCCTCACAGATAGAATAGGTTTTAGAGTTGAAGGGCCTAGGTTTGAGTTTTGATTAGTTGTATGACCTCAGGCAAGTCATTTAAGGGCAGAGATTAAGTCAACTAACACTTGTGGAGCACTTGCTATATGCTCAAATACTGTTGAATGAATCAAATGTAGGTATCTTCCCTATTTTATGGGTAGGAAAACTGAGGCTCTAAGAGGTAAAGTTTCTTGCTCACTGTTACACAGCTAGTTAAGTAATAAAGCTGGAAATGGAACTCAGACCTCACAGATTCCCAAAGCTGTGCCTTTTCCACACTCTGTGGTGTTACTTCTTGCTTCATCACTCAACCTGTTCTGTCATCTGTAAAATGGGGCTTATCCTCTCTGCCCCAAAGAGATATTGGAGGGATTAAAAATACACATACTGTATGTGAAAGTGATGTGGAAGACAAAAAGTGCTCAGCAGACACTAGATAATTATTTCTCGGTCCCTGATCAATTCTCGGCGCTTCTGCCAACATCTTTGGGAAGCTATTTCTGAGAGCAGCAGGCAGAGTTGGCCTCTCCTTTCCACTATCACTGTAGGATGGAAGAGACGTCTCTTCTTCCTGAAGCAGAGAACTAGAGAACTCTAGCTCTTATTGCACTGGGTCGAACTCTTTCTTTAGCAGGTTTGCCTTCCTAATTCAACTGTAAGCTTCTCCAGCGCACAGTGCTGACACACAGTAGTACCCAGCAAGTGTGACTGTTGTTGCTCCGTCACTCAGTCATGTCAAATGATGCAGCGACTTGCCCTCACAAGCCTGTTCCTTCTCTGTCACTGGTCCAGTCTCCATCCTCCCTGCCCAGAGCCCAGCTTCCTAACTGGGACACCCACCGCTGGCCTTCCAATCCCATGGTCACATGTTTACCTTGGCTGGCTGGCATTCAGTCCTTAGCATGTGACACTCAGCTTCGTTCTACCAGGAATGCCCTTTCCTACAATATCCTCTTGTCAAAGTGCATATTGTCTTGTTCGTGAAGCTTTCCCTGACCACCCACCTTGTCCAAAACTAAAGGTGATCTCCTTTTCCCATGAGCTCCCATTGCATACAGTGGGTGCCATTTATAGGACTCCTTAATATCTTCTACCTTCTCAGACAGTTATGTGCATCCCACTATGTGACCTTGGGTAAGTCCTTACCCCTGATATGGGCCTCAGCCTCCAATCTGTACATATGTGTCCCACGACTCTTCCAACTCTGCCATTCTGTGACCTGGCTTCTTTGGGTTTTCTTGGAGAACAAGACACAAAAGAGCCCCAGTTGGGGCCTTCAACTCTTGACAGCACGTGCCCAGCTCCCAGGCCTGAAAATCAGCTGCTCAGATATTTCAAGCTAATTGACTTGCTTAATAAAGGGATAAATAAATATCTACTTAACATGATTACTGTCAGAGGCCTGAGCTACAGAACCTTTCCATGCTGGGGTTTTATTGCAGGAGAAGCTAATTAGTTCTAATTAGTTAACTCCCAGGTGCTTAAGGCAGAGGCAGGGGAGAGGAGGGTGTGAGGGAGTGGAAGGCAGGTGGGGAAAGGGAGGAGAAGGTGTTCTATACTCCCCACTCTCAGCTGCTTACCTGCCACAGCCAGGCTCAGGACTCATCAGGAAGCCCAGGCTTAGTGATACCTCAGGCACCTCATGCATCTGGGACGAGGGAATGAAGCTCCTTGAGAACCTACTATGGGCTGGGCACTGAAACAAGCCTGTTCTCTGCATGATCTTGTTTGATCCTTGCAATGACCTGCAGAGGCAAGAACTCTTCATTGTCCTGTTTTCTAGGTGGGGCAACTGAGATGCACAGAAGTATAGCCCCTTGTCTGAGCTCACACCCCAGGGAAGCAGAGGAGCCAGCACTGGATCTGATTGAAAGGCCAGGGTTGCTGTGTTTGGCCTCTGTTACGCCTCCAGGTGACAGCCCCAGAGGGCTCGTGCTGCTCAGAAAGGGATTTGGATAGGCAGTGACCTCCCTTCACTGTGGTACTCAGCCAAGAGGTCTTCCTGGATAGGCCAAACCAGACACAGCCAGAGCTGGCAGGGTACTGAAGAGCTAGTCATCGTTTGATTCAAGAACTCCTCCTCCTTTGATTCAAGTCAAAGCTCTGGGCTGGAAATCCTGCATGACTCAGATCCCCGCCCACAAGGAACTCACATTCAAGGGAAGTGTATGAACATTTGGATAGCAAGTTATTTAACTGTTAAAAATGTACATGAGGAGATACAGCTCTCTTCTATTGCATAATTTCTCTGCTTAGAGAAAATTTTTCCCAGGCTTTGAGGGCCTAAGTCAGAGAATCAGGATCTCCTTCTGGGACACCACTTGCAGTGTAGGAAGGAGCATGGACTCTGACGTTTGGATTTGAATCGAGGATCTGCCACTTATTAATTGTATGATCTTGGTCATATCCCTCTGCCTCTCTCTGTCTGGCCCACCCCTTCCTGGACCTAGCTTCCCAACATTTACCTACACACACTGTCTCCTAACTGGCTTCCCTGCTTCTCTGGGACCCATTCCTCACACTGCAGCCAGAATGAGCTTCTGCCTCATGTGATAACCCCACTATAAGTCCTTCAAAGTCTTCACCGTGGCCTGCGAGGCTTCCATGATCTCTGGCTTCATTTCAGGCCACACTCTCTCACTCACCAAACTCTGCCACACTGGTCTTCTTAATGTTTTAGAAATCCGATCTCGTTTCTACCTCTGGACCTTTGTACCCATTGTTCTGGTCACCTCAGTGTTCTGACCCCAACCACTTGCATTGCTGGCCTCTTCTCATTCTTAAACATCCCCTCCTCAGGGACATGTTCCCTTTAACCCTATCTCAAACAGCAGTAGCCCCTTTGTTCTCAATTTCAGTACCTTTTGTTTCCATCCAAATACCACAATTTGTAATTTTTTTAATTCACTTAAACATGTATTCTTTATCTATTTCCTCCCACTCAGATAATAAGCATCATTAGGTCAATGACTTTGTCACTCCCACTGTGTCTTGAACAGCGTTTGACACATAGTAGGTGCTCAGTATAGACTTGGTACAGATGGAGGGGTGGATGGTTGGAGCAGTGAATGAATGGCCACTTCTTAAAGCTGTTGTGAGGATTAAATGAGCTGGTGCATGTTAAATGTCTGGCACAGAGCCCAGCAAAGAGCCCAGCTCAATAGCTAAGTTGAATCTGCACGTGGCTGGCACCCAGCTATTTCCTGAGCCATCTCCACCTTAGTCAGCTAGTACTCCATCCCACCACCCTGCAAGGCCCAGCTCCTACTGCCCTGGAAACAAACCCGTTCTCACCCACAGGCAGTGGTGTGCTAGAGTTGAGTGCCACTTGTTAATGATTCAGGAATTTTACAAGCAGATTGTTAAACTATCAGTAGCTTCAGAGTGGCCACGGAGGGAGTACTTACACCACAGAAATTGACAAATAGTACAAATCGCACCCCCAGGACGCAAAGAGCCAGTTTACCAGTACACCATTACTAGGCTTCTCTCCTGCTGCTCACCCTGTCAGAGGGCCCTGCCTGAGTTCAGCCTGCCAGCCTTCAAGGTTCAGATCAAGCACTGACTCCCCCGAAAGCCATGAAGCCTCCCATATCTCACCCCTGCTGACAGCCTCAGTGCCACAGGTGAGGGTATCTAAGTCAGTGTTTCTGGATATTGATTTTTGTCTTCTTATTCTCCAAGTAACACAGAAATCTCATCCCCGAAGCTAACTTTTAAAACTGCAAAAGCAAGGGCATGGTTGATACACTTATTTCTTCTAGTCCCTCAGGGTGCCTAGCACGACTGGGGACTGGAGAGGTTTTGGTAAAGTGTTTACAGCAGCAAGTGTTCAATGACAGATGAGTTTGGATAAAGAAGATGTGGTAGGGACTTCTCTTGTGGCCCAGTGGCTGAGACTCCATGCTCTCAATGCAGGGGGCTTATGTTCGATCCTTGGTCAGGGAACTGGATCCCACATTCTGCAGCTAAGACCTGGTGCAGTCAAATAAATAAATTAAATAAAAGGTTTTTTTTTTTTTTAAAAAAAAAAAAAAAGAAGATGCAGTACATATATACAGTGTAACATTAGCCGTAAGAAAGAATGATAAAACGCCGTTTGCAGCAACATGGATGGATCTAGAGATTATCATACTGACTGAAGTAAGTCAGACAAAGACAAATATCATATGATATCACTTATAGGTGGAATCTGAAAAATAAAATGATCAAATGAGCTTATTTACAAAACAGAAAAAGACTCACAGACATAGAAAACAAACTTACGGTTACCAAAGGGGAAAGCGGAGAAGGATAAATTAGGAGTTTGGGATTAACATATACACACCACTATATATAAAATAAGTAAACAACAAGGACCTACTGTATAGCACAGGGAAATATACTCAGTATCTTGTAAAAACCTAAAATGTAAAAGAATCTGAAAAAGAAAATATTTTGTGTGTAATACATATATATTGTGTATAATACATAGATATGTGTGTGTAATACATATGTACACATATATATGACTGAATCAACTTTCTATATACCTGAAACTAACACAACGTTGTAAATCAACTATGTTTCAATAAAAATTAAAACAGAAAAGGCGACTCAGCAGCAGGCTGATAGAGTGGCTGCTGCTGCTGCTAAGTCGCTTCAGTCATGTCCGACTCTGTGCGACCCCATAGACGGCAGCCCACCAGGCTCCGCCGTCCCTGGGATTCTCCAGGCAAGAACCCTGGAGTGGGTTGCCATTTCCTTCTCCAATGCATGAAAGTGAAAAGTGAAAGTGAAGTCGCTGAGTCGTGTCCGACTCTTCCCAACCCCATGGACCGCAGCCCTCCAGGCTCCTCCGTCCATGGGATTTTCCAGGCAAGAGCACTGGAGTGGGATGCCATTGCCTTCTCCAGATAGAGCGGCAGGAGTCTAGAAAAGAGAAACAGGAGCCCTGCATTTGGCACAGCTCAGCCACTGCCTTGCAGTGTGACCTCAGTCCAGTCCCTTTACCTTTCCAGGCCTCAGTTTATCTATCAAAAATGATGTTGATGATTTCTGAAGCTTCCTTCAGACTTCAAGATTTCAAGGACTTGTTCACTGACTGATATGCAAATAAGTGTTCATTATTTGATGCAGAAGCTGTTAGGTATTTTCAAAGAAACAATTACTGGCATCCCTTCCACCATGTTCACCACGAGAGAAGACTTAGGAGGGCCTTTGGACCATTGAACCCAAGGCATTATTATCCATTCTGCAGATAATGATAGCTAAGATTTACCAAGCTCTTGTGATGTGCCAGGTAGTATTCTAAACACTTGACATTGATTAACCAGTTTAACCATCACAACAACACTAAAAAGGTAGATACTATTATCAGTGCCCATTTTACAGATGGGAAAGTTAAGGTTCAGAGAAGTAAAACAACTTTCCCAAGTCACACAGTTAGGAAGTAATAGAATCGAGGCTTGAACTAGGCAGTCTGATTCTAAATCCCATACACCTGACCACTGTGCTGTGCTCCTTTATACAATTTCTCAGAGGAAGAAGCTGCCCTTCAAAGGCCCTGGAGCCCCCAGACAGACAGCTAGCTTTCCCACCTGCACCCAAATGGGTCCCATCGTAGTGCAAGCTTTACCAATAGGCAGAACGCCTTAGAGGAAATGTCACATCTGGTTTCCTCCACCTCCCAGCTGTGTGACTCTGGGCAGGTCCCTCTGCCTCTCTGAGCCCCAGTTGTCTCATCTATGTCACACAAAGCTGTTGTGAGAATTAAGAGGGAGGAAATTAGTAGGTAATGATTGTCTCTGTGTGTTAATATTTAAATTTGCATTGAATTACCTCTTCTCATTTTTCTAGAGAGAAATTTGTTTCCCATTTTACAGAGTGAAAATATCCTCAGAAAGGGTAATAATTTCCTCAAAGCCTTGCTGTTAGATGGGGCAGAAAACATGATTAAAAAGACTCCAAGTTATTTTCATTTAAATAAGTTTTTTTTTTTTTAATTTTAGAACAGTTTAAGATTTACAGAAAACATTTAGAAGACTGTATGGATTTCCCATATATCTGTACCCAATTTCCCCATCTTACATTAGTGTAGTACATTTGTTACAATTAATGAATTAGTATTAAAGTCAGATTTCCTTAGTTTTAACCTAATGCCCTTTATTCATTCCGGAATTCCATTCAGGACACTGCATTATATCTAATCATCATGTCTCCTTAACTCTTCTGGTCTATGATTGTTTCTTAGACTTTTCCTTGTTTTTAATGACCTTCACAGTTTTTAGGAGTGTTGGTAAGGTACTTTGTAGACTGTCCCTCAGTCAGGATTTGTCTGATGTCTTTCTCGTGGTCAGGCTGGAGTTAAGGGTTTGGGGGAGGAAGTGCTCTTCTTATCACATCACAGCAAGAGTATATGCTCTTAGTATGACTTGTCATTATTGATGTTTATGGTGATCACCTGGCTGAGGTATGTTTGTCAGGTCGCTCCACTGGAAAGTTACTCTGTGTTTTCAGCCCTTTCCATATTGTACTCTTTGGAAGGAAGTTGCTATGCTCAGTCCACACTAGAGGTGTGTGGAATGGGGAGATAAGTGTTGCCTCCTTGTGGGAAGAGGATCAACAAATTATTTGCAATTCTTCTACACAGGAGATTTGCCTCTTCTGTATTTATTTATTTATATTTTCATTCATTCATTCAGCCACTTATTTCTACCACTATAGACTCATGGATGGTCTTCCTAGGTGGTTCTAGCAGTAAAGAAGCCACCTGCCAATTCAGGAGACGTAAGAGACACGGGTTTAATCCTTGGGTCAGGAAGATCCCCTGGAGGAGGGTATGGCAACCCACTTGGGTATTCTTGCCTGGAAAATCCTGTGGACAGAGGAGTCTGGAGGGCTACAGTCCATAGGGTCACAAAGAGTTTGACATGACTGAAGGGACTTAGCGTGCATGCACATAAACTCATGGATATTGGTTATTATACTTTGGGTTATAATCTGATACTACATTATTTATCCTGTTGCTCAAATTGATTCAGCTTTAGCCTTTGGGAGCTCTTTCAGTTGGCTCCTGCATCCCTCTGACCTATCATTGTGGGTTTTATCTTTTTGGCATTTCCTTCCTCTCTGTATCTTTATCTATAAGATACTCCAGGCTCATCTCATTTATTTCCTGCACCAGCCCTAGAATCAACCACTACTGTGAAGAACTCTGGTTCCTTTATTGGAAAATGGTATTACAAACCAAGATCCAGGCACTGGGTGTATTCATTGCTCCCGGGCCCTCTCAACTAACAGAGTAAGAAGATGTATGTTCCTACGCTGCTGCTGCTGCTGCTAAGTCGCTTCAGTTGTGTCCAACTCTGTGCGACCCCATAGATGGCAGCCCATCAGGCTCCCCCGTCCCTGGGATTCTCCAGGCAAGAACACTGGAGTGGGTTGCCATTTCCTTCTCCAATGCATGAAAGTGATGAGTGAAAGTGAAGTCGCTCAGTTGTGTCCGACTCTTAGCGACCCCATGGACTGCAGCCTACCAGGCTCCTCTGTTCATGGGATTTTCCAGGCAAGAGTACCGGAGTGGGGTGCCATTGCCTTCTCCAATGTTCCTATGCTAACTAGTGTATATACACATATCAGTGAGTGCTCTGTGTAAATATTTGTACCCATAGTGAGCTAAACATGAGTTTACACTCATGTCTCCCATTCTAATCCATTACCACATGGATTACTCTAGTCTTTTCCTTGCTTATTTGTATGCTCTCCCTCCAACAGTGAGCAACCTGGCTCCTGCCATTCACTATCTGACTTCATGCTCTTTTATAGCCTTCCTCCCTTACTCCTTTCAGGTTCCCAAGGCCTACCTGGCAGCTGCCTTGGGGAGTAGCTGTGTTCATCTCTCCTGGGCTATGGGTGGTCCTAGGTGGTGGTGGTGCTTTTACAGCCTGGAAAACTCTTGTCATCAGTCTCTGCCTGGTTTGGTTTCCACAGGCAGCCCTCAGAGTAGCCTCCTCCGGTCATTCTGAGGGCCTGGGAGGGTTTCCCCAAGTACCTTTCTGTGGGTGACTGAGCCTTTAGACCTGCAAGAATTCATTGCTGGTGTGACAGCAGCCCCTCCTCCAACTGCCTGGTATGCTAACCTCACTGTCTCATCTCCTACCATTCTCCCCCTTAGCCAGCCACTGGGTTTTCTTGCTAAGCCCTGCTCAGCCTCACAGTTCCTGGCCAGTGGTCTGGAATGACATGTGGTAGAGGATGCAGAGAAAATCGGAATTCCAGGCATGAGCAACATACTGCATGGAGAGGCTAAGGCTCCTTTGGCCAGAGTTCAGATTAGTCCAGCTCAGTGGCTGTCACCTTGGAGCAGTACACTCTATGACCCCACACAAGCAGGGCCCTTACCCCAGCCCCATGCCTCAGGAGACCCTGTGTTTTGGAGGACATTCCTCTAAATGTGCTAACGTCCCCTCTGGTGCCGAGTTCCAGCCAGAGCCAGCACTGCCTTCCAGGTAGAGTGCTCTGAGCCCAAACATGAACCCAAGTAGGCCCCAGTCCCTGTTTCTCCTCTTTGGGAAACTCTGGCTATATCATGTGTGGGGTCAACCAGATGCCCTGATCTCCTAGACTCACATCGATGGTATCTTTCTAGAACACTGGAGCTGAGTTGGCACAGTATTTTTTTCACAAGACCCTGGGAGAGACCAGGTTGCCAGAATGTTGCTAACATGCTGATTTGGGGTAAGTTGAATTGTTTATGTAACAGGGGCCTTACACTCATATACACACATACAAATATATGTCTATTTATTATATAAACATACATATTCCCTACCCCACTCAGGCTTACATACTCTAGGGCAGCCTTTCCTTAGAGTTTATGGAGTTAAAAGTACAAAATGTCCAAGACAGAAGAGTTTTGAAGCCATTTAGCCCAAGGCATTCCTGGTGTATATGCGTCACCCCTCCCCCACCTCCACTTGCCCCAGAATCTGCTCTGGGTCTGTCTGAACCTGGAGTTGCTGGGGATGGAGAAAGGAATAAGTCTCTGTCATTGTCTTCCAGGGTCTCCCAGTCTAATGGGATATACAGGTACAGAAACTGTCACTTTGAGTACAATTAAAAAAATAATCACAGTAATAATAAGAGCTGCCACTTATTTAGCCCTTACTGTGGGCCAGACACTGCCCACCATGCTTTGCACACATCGGCTTGTTACTTCTCTCAATGAGCTCATAAAGCAGGTGCTTCCCTATATTCCTACTTATAGAAGAGGCAACTGAGGTTCAGAGATGTAAAGCAGTGTATGTGTGAGAGCCCAGAGCTCTGTCTGGCTCCCCAGCCTGAGTCCTTTCATACTCTCAGGCCTCAAGCCTGAAGAAATGGAGGCCAAGTGGGCTAAGGTTACTTGCCCAGAAAGAAAGGACTTGAATCCAGTGCTGTCTGGCTCCCCAGCCTGAGTCCTTTCATACTCTCAGGCCTCAAGCCTGAAGAAATGGAGGCCAAGTGGGCTAAGGTTACTTGCCCAGAAAGAAAGGACTTGAATCCAGTGCTGTCTGCCCTCAGCCCTGTGGGGAAGCCGCTGCGTTTTGACAGAAAGTCAGTGGCGTGTGTCCACAGTCCTGGCTCTCCTCTCCTGTCATGGTCTCATCTCCTGGCACAGCCCCAGCCCCGGCCTGAGCCGGGCCAGCCATGTGGCTAGCACATCTCCCTTTCAACTCTGCCAGGCCTGCAGCTGGCCCACCCCTTGCGTGCCCCCTCCAGGGCCCAGCCCTCTCTCCTTGGTCAACGACGCAGCCCTCCTTCCGTTCAGCATTCCTGCCAGCTGGTGTGTGAGCCCTGTGCAAGGAGGCTGGGTTGCCATGGCAGCCGGGGAGGGCTGGTGGGAGCGGAGGGGGGGGCACGGGGGTGCCACTGTGGTGCAGAGCTCCTGACCTCCCTAGGAAGGGAGGCTGTGGCCCTGGGCCTGGTAAGTGCTTTGGCAGGTCACCTTAGAAGGCCTGCCCCCACCCCACCCTGGCTCTCTGCCCCCACCGGGTGTGCTTTAAGAGCTTTCACCACACAGAGAAAGGGATGAGCTGGGGAGAAAAAATGCCCAGGCCCTTCAGAGCTCAAGCCCAATATAGCAGAACTAATTTGAAATGTCACTTAGGGCAGTCTCATTCCCAGCCAGCGAAAAGCTGGTTTATTTACATAGTCGGCAGTGGCAGGAGGCCAAGAAACCTGCCATGCCAGGGTGTAGGGGATGGGCGGCTGGGAGCCGTGGCTGTGGCCCCTTGGCCTGGACCTTGCTCAGAACCACCATCTGGAAACCCCTGTGGGCAGAAGGGCCAGATCCCATGGACCCCACGCACGCCTCCCTCACTCCAGCCAGTATCCCCCCGCCCCTCAGGGCCCCAGGTCAGAGCAGGAACTTCCAGTGACTGCCTTGGCACCAGTTCTGTGCCAGGCACTCTGCCGCACATTCGACATGGTTTTCTCCTTGAACCTTTGCCAAGCTCTGAGATGAGGCGTGATTAGCCCCCCGTCACAAATAAGGAAACTGAGGTGGGGAAGGATGTACGACTTTCTAGGGGTTAGATAGCCAGGAAGTGGCAGTTGGGATTCAAATCAAGGTCTGTCTGGCTCCTGAGCGCATGCTTCTCCTCTCCCACCCCTGTGCCCCCCATATCCGTACCTTGTATCTTCATTCCTTGGCTTCTGCCAGCCACTACCCAAGACAGGGCCTGTGTGAGCCACTGGGCCTGTCAGTTGATTGCCAATGGCCTTTTTCAGCTCAGCCCCTATGGGCCCTACCAGTGAGCCACTGGCCTGGGGACTGACAGGCCTGGAGCCAGTCAGGGTGGGTTCGGGCCCCCAGCAAGAGAATGGAGTCTGTTCCTGGTGCCCACCTGTGTGCTTCAGTCAGGAAGACGGTTTTGTGGCTGAGAGGGGGTACAGAGGACTGGTAGTCCTGTCTGTACTTCGTTCTATTATGTACTAAGCTTGTTCTTGTTGTTTGTTGTTGGCTCTTCAGTCGCTCAGTCGTGTCCAGCTCTTTGCGACCCCATGGACTGCAGCACGCCGGGTCTCCCTGTCCATCACCAACTCCCAGAGCTTCTCAGACTCATGTCCATAGAGTCGGTCATGCCATACAACCATCTTACCTTCTGTCGCCCCCTTCTCCTCCTGCCTTCAATCTTTCCCAGCATCAGGGTACTGAACATCTATTATGTGCCTGGAACTGTGCTGGGTGGGAGGGGGTACAAGGGCAAGAAAGACATAGTCTCTGTCCTCACAGAACATCTAGTTACATTCCAGGATAATAACACAACAAGGGTTAACGTCAAGTGGTCTATGCCAGGCACTATTTTAAGCAGTGGATTCATCTATATAACCCCTTTCGTGAGGCTATGAGGTAGTACTGTCATTATTCCCCATCTCCCAGATGAGGAAACAGAGCCATTGAGAGGGAAAATATCTTGTCCAAAGTCACACAGCTACCAAGTAACAAAGGTGGGGTTTGAAACCAGGCAGACCGCCTTCAGAACCCACAGTCTCAACCCAGCATTATCTAGAATAAAAGGAAGAGGACTGAACACTGCAAGGAGCAGAGTTAGGAGTAGACAAAGAGCAGGTCTGCCAAGGGCACTTTGGTGGGCAAGCATGGAAAGATTTTGCCAACTAGAGACCCTCCCCATGCATTTCTCTAGAGGGAAGGAGCTCAAGCGTGGCCCAAGCTACCCTCAGAGAAGTCAGCCCACTCTATCAGATTTTGTCTCTGTTTTTCTTAGGTTTTCTGTTCTGATTGATTGCTAGAATCCAGAGGCTCAGTCAGCCAGGGGTTAATGCTCTGAGGGGCCCCCTGGAGAAGGGCCTGCTCTCCGTGCCAGGGCCCTGGGGAGAGGATGTGACTGGAATCAGCTGGGAATCATTAAGAGTGCTGGCGAGGCAGACTGAGGTGGGGAGGAGTGTGGAGAAGGCCCAGAACCCAAGGCCAGGGTGCGGTAGGTGGCCGGCTAGCAGGCTCTGAGCTGAGGGGGCAAACACAGGGTCAGACAAGGAGTGGGAGCTGCTTAGCCCAAAGTGGAGACCCTGGTCTCTAAGTGATCCTCCCTGAGGCTGCAGATGAAGGGAGCAAACATCTGGAGAGAAGGCTCAGACTGGAAATGGAGACTTGAGCTGGTGGGTGGAGGAGGGGGTTGGTTGTCTTTTAAGACCCAGGCTCCTTGGAGAGTTGGTAAACCCTCATCCACACTCTACTTTGCTGTGTGCCCTTCTAGGATTTTCCAAAGCAGCCCAGAGGGGAAGAGAGACCTCAGTAGCAGTAAGGGCTAACTTGCTCCCTCCCCCTGACCCCAGTCCTATCCCAGCACCCACCAGCTGTACATTCCCCTCAACAGAAAGGAGCACATAGGACCTGCCTTTGCAAATGCCACGAGCTCTGGAGAGTTTTATCCGCTAAGTGCTTCTTGACCTAGAAACCCAAGAAGGAGTGTGCAGGGGGGTGGCTGCTGTGTGGGTAGGAGGCCCAGCCAAGCTTCCCAAGCTGTTGGCTCAGAGCTGGCACTGAGGCTACCTTGAGGAAAGGGGGCAGAGAAGCTGCCATGTTGGTGGCAAAGCTGCTGACTTTGGGGGCCCAATTTGGGGAGGAGGGGGAAGCCCAGATCCTGCTTGAGCTGAACTAGAGCTTCAGTAAGTTCCACAGAGCCAGGGGGGATGATGGGACATGTCACAAGAGGCTGCTGCTAACTAGGAGAGGCTCCACAGAAGACTGGGCTTCCCTGGTGGTTCAGCTGGTAAATAATCTGCCTGCAACATGGGAGACCTGGGTTTGATCCCTGGGTTGGGAAGATCCCCTGGAGAAGGGGAAGGCTACCTACTCCAATATTCTGGCCTGGAGAATTCCATGGACTATTCCATGGGATCACAAAGAGTCAGACACAACTGAATGACTTTCACAGAAGATTGATCCTGAGCTAGGGTTCCTCTAACTTACTTGGCTGGGGGTCTCCAGGACCTCTGAGCACTTGTGGGACAGGCACTCTTCAGTCCATGCTGAGACCCCCATGACATCTCAGCTGGCCTTGAAAAAACAGTTGGTCAGCAGAAGGAAAAAAACACTTTGGAGAGCCAAAGCCAGAGTGAGCTGGGAGTGAGCTGGGGGAACGTGACTGGAGCTACCTTCAAGGTTCTCAGAAATGTCATCTAGGTGCCTCCTAGCCTGATAGAGGGATTCTCCAGGTTCCGTCTCCTTGAACTCCATTCCCCTACCCCAGGTCTCTCCTTACAGTCCTCCACTGACTCTCCATTCTCCCCAACACTCTCCACCTGCCCATTCTCTCCAGCTACCTCCTTGCGCATGAAGTCTTCCAACATCGGTTAAGACACAACATCAAAGTGCAAAGTACAAGTTCCCATCCCTGGCCTGTCATCCCCAGAATAGGTGGCCAGGAGCCAGTGGGGTCCCTGTGAGCCCTGTGTGGGCAGGGCAGATATATCCTTACGGCTTTCTCTGCCTCAGCAGAGGGCTGCCAACTTGGGCTACTGCAGGGGAGACAAGTGGGGGGAAGAAGAGGGGCCAGTTGGACAGGGTGGAGCTGCTCAGCTGTACCCCAGCTCCCAACAGCCTCAGCAGCGAGGGCCATCTGGCCCACTGAGTCACTTACAGAAAAACACATGGGCATGGAGCAGGGTGCCACTGAGCACAGGCTGCAGCAGAAAGCAGATGGGCTCAGGTTCCCCTTCCTTTGCATTCTTCTCCTTCAGCTTCTCACAAAACAACTCTTGCTGGCTCGGATCCTAAGTTCCAGGTAAGCACTGGGCACCAGCAGTAATTGCCAGAACTCTCCAGTTTTCTCCATCCCTGGGTCTGTCCTTAGGAATCCCCACTGGCTGCCCATCTGGGAGTCAGGACGGGCTCCGCACTCCCCCTTCCCTATGTCCACATCAATCAACCATTAAGTCACCAACCCTTGCCCATTTCAACTCCTAAACCTCTCTCCTATTTTTCTTGTTTTGTGCCTTTCACTACCACTTCCCTAGTCATCAAAAACCCAACAACGCTCCCTACCTTTTACTAAAAGCCTCAGATATGCCAGATTCTGAACTCAAAATTTACATGTATTTGCCTCCATTAATCCTCCCACCAACAACTCTCTGGCAGCTGTCCTCTTATTGACTCCATTTTATAGATGAGAGAAACTGAATCCCAGAGCCGTGAAGCCCCTTGTTCGATGACATACACTTAGTACAGGGCAGAGCTGGGAGTCCAACTTGGGCAGTCTGCTTCGAGAACATAGACACACCCAGACTCACTGTGCTCTGCTGCCCTCTTTCTTTCCTCCCAGCAGCCCCACCTCTCTCTCACCGGCTGCCAGAGTGGTTTCTCCAAAGCCCAGCGCCAACCATGCCAATTTGTCTCCTGGTGCAGTGCCCTATTCTGGCTTTCATTAAAGCATCCACCCATCCCTCCTCACTGCCGTTGTGCTAGCCCAGGCTGCTGGCATCTCTGGCCTCCCAACTTCTCCATTCAGCTCTCAGCTGCTTGAGAGCAGGGGCTGGTGTGTCTTGCTCACCAGCAAAGTGCCCCCTGAACACAGATGGCACCAGGAAAACATTCACTGTGTCAATGGATGGAAGAATGGCCTCCTGCCTCCCATCTGATCCCTGCCAGTGCATTCTCCATGCTACTCTCAGAGGAATCTTTCCTGGAACAACCCCGAGCATGTCACTGCTCTGCTCTGAACCCATCTCTGACAAATTTGATCCCCAGATTCTACTTCTAGGAATTTTTCCTATCACTACACACACACACACACACACACACACACACACACGCAAGGAATGACATCCACACAGATTATTCATTGCAGCCTTGCTTCTAATTGCAAATGATTGGAAATAACCTAAATGTCCATCAGTTAGAGCCTCCGTAATTCTTGTGAGATGAGGAAGCACTTTAGCGGCTGACATGAAACAGCCTCCAAGGCATAACTGGTGGAAAAGGAAAGTACAGAAGGGGGGCTGTGATAACATTTATACAAAACAAAAAAGGGAAAATACATAAATATATTTGCTATATATGTCAACCTATTTGCCTTTAAAAGTTTGGACTGTATAAATATATTGTCTACCCCCAAAATGTAAACCTTAGTATTTAAAATATAATCATGTAAACCACAAATAATACAAATTATAAGCAAACAAACAAAAAAACAGAGTCTCCCATCAGTTATACACCCAAATTTGCCCATGCTGTTTCCTCAACCTAAATTGTGCTTCCTCTGCCTTCTAGCTTCCAAATGTCTGCATCTGGGCTGTCCACTATGGTGGTCATAAGCTGCATGTGGGTTTTAAGCACTTGCAATGTGGCCAATCCAAATTGAGATGTGCTGTAAGTTTTCAAATACACACCAGAATTTGAAGATTCAATGTGAAAAAAGTGTTGAATATCTCCATAATTTTCTCTATTGATTACATGTTGATATGATATTTTATTTTTTATTGAAGTATAGTTGATTTACAATGTTTCAGATATATAGCAAAGTGATTCAGCTTTATATATATGCTATATATATATATATATATATATATATATAATCCTTTTCAGATTCTTCACCATTATAGGTTATCACAAGATATTGAATATACCTTTCTGTACTATACAGTAGGTCTTTTTTGTTTATTTATTTTATATATAGTTGTGTATATCTACTACCACACAATTGCACTCATCTCACACACTAGTAAAGTAATGTTCAAAATTCTCCAAGCCAGGCTTCAGCAATACGCGAACCGTGAACTTCCAGATGTTCAAGTTGGTTTTAGAAAAAGCAGAGGAACCAGAGATCAAATTTCCAACATTCGCTGGATCATCAAAAAAGCAAGAGAGTTCCAGAAAAACATCTATTTCTGCTTTATTGACTATGCCAAAGCCTTTGACTGTGTGGATCACAATAAACTGTGGAAAATTCTGAAAGAGATGGGAATACCAGACCACCTGATCTGCCTCTTGAGAACCTATATGCAGGTCAGAAAGCAACAGATAGAACTGGACATGGAACAACAGACTGGTTCCAAATAGGAAAAGGAGTACGTCAAGGCTGTATATTGTCACCCTGCTTAACTTATATGCAGAGTACATCATGAGAAACACTGGGCTGGAGGAAGCACAAGCTGGAATCAAGATTCCCAGGAGAAATACCAATAACCTTAGATATGCAGATGACACCACCCTTATGGCAGAAAGTGAAGAAGAACTAACGAGCCTCTTGATGAAAGTGAAAGAGGAGAGTGAAAAAGTTGGCTTAAAGCTCAACATTCAGAAAACGAAGATCACGGCATCTGGTCCCATCACTTCATGGCAAATAGATGGGGCAACAGTGTAAACAGTGGCAGACTTTATTTTTGGGGGGCCTCCAGAATCACTGCGGATGGTGACTGCAGCCATGAAATAAAACAGAGGAAAAGAACAGAATGGGAAAGACTAGAGATCTCTTCAAGAAAATTAGAGATACCAGGGGAGCATTTCATGCAAAGATGTGCTCGATAAAGGACAGGAATGGTATGGACCTAACAGAAGCAGAAGATATTAAGAAGAGGTGGCAAGAATACACAGAACTGTACAAAAAAGATCTTCACGACCCAGATAATCATGATGGTGTGATCACTCACCTAGAGCCAGACATCCTGGAATGTGAAGTCAAGTGGGAACAACAGACTGGTTTCAAATAGGAAAACGAGTACGTCAAGGCTGTATATTGTCACCCTGGTTATTGAACTTCTATGCAGAGTACATCATGAGAAACGCTGGACCTGGAAGAAACACAAGCTGGAATCAAGATTGCCGGGAGAAATATCAATAACCTCAGATATGCAGATGACACCACCCTTATGGCAGAAAGTGAAGAGGAACTAAAGAGGCTCTTGATGAAAGTGAAAGTGGAGAGTGAAAAAGTTGGCTTAAAGCTCAACATTCAGGAAACAAAGATCATGGCATCCGGTCCCATCACTTCATGGCAAATAGATGGGGAAACAGTGGAAACAGTGTCAGACTTTATTTTTTGGGCTCCAAAATCACTGCAGATGGTGATTGCAGCCATGAAATTAAAAGACGCTTACTCCTTGGAAGAAAAGTAATGACCAACCTAGATAGAATATTCAAAAGCAGAGACATTACTTTGCCAACAAAGGTCCGTCTAGTCAAGGCTATGGTTTTTCCTGTGGTCGTGTATGGATGTGAGAGTTGGACTGTGAAGAAGGCTGAGTGTCAAAGAATTGATGCTTTTGAACTGTGGTGTTGGAGAAGACTCTTGAGAGTCCCTTGGACTGCAAGGAGATCCAACCAGTCCATTCTGAAGGAGATCAGCCCTGGGATTTCTTTGGAAGGAATGATGCTAAAGCTGAAACTCCAGTACTTTGGCCACCTCATGCGAAGAGTTGACTCATTGGAAAAGACTTTGATGCTGGGAGGGATTGGGGGCAGGAGAAGAAGGGGACAACAGAGGATGAGATGGCTGGATGGCATCACGGACTCAATGGACGTGAGTCTGAGTGAACTCCGGGAGTTGGTGATGGACAGGGAGGCCTGGCTGGCATGCTGTGATTCATGGGGTCGCAAAGAGTCGGACACGACTGAGCGACTCAACTGAACTGAACTGAACTCCTTGGAAGGAAAGTTATGGCCAACCTAGACAGCATATTAAAAAGCAGAGACATTACTTTGTCAACAAAGGTCCATCTAGTCAAGGCTATGGTTTTTCCAGTGGTCATGTATGGATGTGAGAGTTGGACTATAAAGAAAGCTGAGTGCTGAAGAATTGATGCTTTCAAACTGTGGTGTTGGAGAAGACTCTGGAGAGTCCCTTGGACTGCAAGGAGATTCAACCAGTCCATCCTAAAGGAGATCAGTCAGTGTTCATTGGAAGGACTGATGTTGAAGCTGAAACTCCAATACTTGGGCTACCTGATGTGAAGAACTGACTCATTTGAAAAGACCCTGATGCTGGGAAAGATTGAAGGCAGAAGGAGAAGGAGACGACAGAGGATGAGATGGTTGGATGGCATCACCAACTCAATGGACATGAGTTTCAGTAAACTCTGGGAGGCCTGGTGTGCTACCGTTCATGGGGTCGCAAAGAGTCGGACACGACTGAGAGACTGAACTGAACTGAGTGTGTATCTGTTAATTCCCAATTTATCCCCTCCCTACTTTCCCCTTTGGTAAACACAAGTTTGTTTTGTAAGTCTGTGATTCTGTTCCTGTTATGTAAACATTTGTATCAGTTTTTTTGATTCTGCATATAAGTGATAGGATATTAGTCTTTGTATGACTTATTTCACTTTTAGGATGATAATCTCTAGGTTCATCCAAGTTGCTGCAAATGGCAGTATTTCATTCTTTAGATATGTATATACATATCATGTCTTCTTTATCCATTCCTCTGTTGATGGACATCTAGGTTGCTTCCATGTTTGGCTATTATAAATAGTGCTGCTACTGGGGTGCATGTATCTTTTTAAATTAGAGATTTCATCTTTTCCTGATATATGCCCAGGAGCGGGATTACCGGGTCATATGGTAGCTCTATTTTCAGTGTTTTAAGGAACTTCCATGCTGTTCTCCATAGTGGTTCCACCCATTTACATTCCCATCAATAGTGTAAGAGTGATACACTATTTTAGATATATTGATTTAGAAAAAATACATTATTAAAATGAACTTCACCAGCTTCCTTTTTCCTTTTTTAATGCAGTTACCATACAATTCAAAATCACATATGTGGCTCACCTTTGTGGCTTGCATGATATTTCTATTGAACAGCGCTAGTCTAAATTCCATCAGCTCTTCCAGGGTACTTTGAAGGCCACCTTTTCTGCGAAGTTCTCTTTGATTCCCTTCTTGGAATCCCTTTTTCTGCTACCTACCTCACAGTATCACTGAGCACAGGCTAGCAGGCGTCTGTATGTGCCTCACCCATTCAACGGTATGTAAGCCCTCGGGGGAACAGGCCCAGTTGCCTTCCTCTTTGCAGCCTTCAGAGTCTTTGCTGGCCAAGCCCAGAGCTGGGCACAAGCACAGCTCAGCTGGTTCAGCTTAGATGAACTGAAGTGCAACCAGGGTAGGCATGGAGAAGCTGGCAGGACAGCCCCAGAAGTCCACCCAGGACCAAAAGCCCCTTAAGCGCAAGCAGCAGAGGCCACTTCTTAATGTCATCTTTCTACCCCACTGCCTCAGGGCCCAACTGTTCAGCCCCCAGCTCCTAGAGAGGCAGAAGGGGCAGGACTATTGCAGAGGAAGCTTGGGGTTTCAGTTGCAGGTGCAGAGACCTAGGGAAAGGGTGCTTATTTGCATAAGTTATGAGTATTAGCCTGTATAGTGGGGATGTTACATAAGCAGGATCTGGAGTCAGAGAGCTGAGTTCAAATTCTAGATCTGCCTTGTGAAAACACTAAAACCATTGAATTGTACACTTTAAATGAGTGAATTGTGATGTGTGAATTATACTTCTATAAACTAGTTATATCCATTTATAAGCTGTAGAACCAGGAGCAAATAGCTTCACCTCTCTGTGCCTTAAATTTTACATTGATAGGAGGAGGTGATCATTTTAGTACCTATCTCACAGAGCTCCTGTTAGAACTAAATGAGCAAATGCATGTGAAGTATTTCATGGTATGCCCACAGTAAGTGCTTATTAAATGTCAGCTTCTATTATTCCTGTGTACCAAGCCCTGTGCTAATCTTGTCACATACAGTATTTCATTTGGCTCTCACAACAAGCTCAAATTGGCATGCACGTATTACCAGCTGCATGCAGACATTTAGTCAAGAGGAGCCCTGTGTTGATGGAGGTATCTATTGGCAGAGCTAGAATTGGACCCCTGGGTTCCTGCCCCTTCCCTCTTTGACATGGCTCTCTGCTCACAGGAATTTGGCCACCTGTGGGCAGAAATCTCAAGCAGGCCTCTCCTGAATACCAGTGAGGTCTGAGGAGATGTGAGAGGCCTTCCTCTAGGATATGTGTCTTTGTACCTGCGACCAACCCAGCAGGGGACCTCCAGACAGCCCTTAGGACTGGAGGCTGATCTAGGGCTAAGGCAACCATAGGGCAAGAATCATAGCAGCCGTGGCCATCGGGCCATACTGGCTAAGAGCACTCATGTTCTTAGAGCCAATTCTCACTTTGGAATGGTAAGGATTCACCTGGGGTTTCTTGATCACCTATGGGATCCCAGGAGCTGCTCTAGGTGATTCTCTACTTCTTATTTCTGTGAATCCTCACAATGAGGTAGGCATTACTGCCCCAGTTTACAGATATGGAGCAAGAGGCTCAGAGAGGTGATTTACCCATTACAGAGCCAGGAATCAAACCCCATTCATTAACCAACTCATTCATTCATATTTCTTCATTCATTTATTCATCATCTATTAGGTGCTGGGGATACAAATGTGAATTAGTCTCTGTTATGGGAAAAATGCTGAGGTAGAACTGAGGAGGGAGGAATACAGTGACAGCTGGGAGTTGTGTGTGTGTGTGTGTGTGTGTGTGTGTGTGTGTGTGTGAAGTGTGTGGTGGGGGGATGCTGGCAGGCAATGAATGTCTCCCAGACAAAGCGTTTGGTGAAGAATAGATATAGTTTCACTGGGGTGCAGAAGTGAAACGGTGAAGACATTTAGGGGAGGAATGGCTCAGGAAAATTGGGAAGGCCCAGCAGAATGTGGGTGTTTATGGGCGGTGAGATGGCACATGGTGTGGCTCGTGGAGGACATGGGGGCTGATGTGAGACGTGAACCTGCAGCCTGTGCCTTAAAGGTCTTGTGTGACAGCTCAAGGGGTCTGAACTTGATTTGCTGAGCCTGAGGAGCCACTGAGGGTTTTCAGCGAACATGGTGCATTGATTTTATAGGAAGCCCTACAATCCAGTTCAAAGGACTTTCTTCAGGGCTCAGTTGGTAAAGAATCTGCCTGCAATGCAGGAGACCCTGGTTCGATTCTTGGGTGGGGAAGTTCCACTGGAGAAGGGATAGGCTACCCACTCCAGTATTCTTGGGCTTCCCTTGTGGTTCAGCTGGTAAAGAATCTGCCTGCAATGCAGGAAACCTGGGTTCAATCCCTGGGTTGGGAAGATCCCCTGGAGAAGGGAAAGGCTACCTACTCCAATATTCTGACCTAGAGAATTCCATGGACTATATAGTCCTTGGGGTTGCAAAGAAATGGACACGACTGAGTGACTTTCAGTAGTCACTAGTCACTACAAAACACCCTACTATGAAAGCAGAGCAGAGGGCAGATCTAAGAGGCTGGCCTGGAGACAGGCACCCACACCAAAGGCATCTGGAATAGGTCAGGAAAGAGATGACAGATAAACTCCAGCCATAGCCCTCAGGAACAAAAACTCGGGGACAAATCTCCCAAGACTTGTTAGGTGGTAGATTCGACCGGAATGATTCAGTGCAGTGGATGGGTGGGGATTGAGGATGATTGCCAGGCTCTGTCTTGGGCAACTGGGTAGATGAGGTTCCAAGGCCCTGAGGCAGGAACAGAAGAAACAAACATGGGGCAGGTTGCACTGAAGGTCATTTAGTTCTAGAAAGGCTGCATTTGGGGCCCAGCTGTGAGGTCTGGGCTGGAGAAATTTGAGAGCTGTCAGCTGATTTCTAAGATTCTTAGTCTAGTACTTCTCTTTCTACTCCACTCAGCCTGACTCAAATATCTTCTGCAAATGGAAGTTCCCCATGATGCAGGCCATCCTGAGCAGCAGATAAGCCCCCATTGGATCTGGACTCCAAGTGCAGTTCAGCTAGGAGGCAGGGAGGTTTCTACAGGGTTCATACAAATGCAGCAAGACTCAGAGTGGACAGACACTGGGCTGGACAGAAAGCTAAGAGATTACCTTAGACAGCCTTGTTCCAGGCAGAATTCCCCCTAAACCCAGATTTCCCTGAGTACCCTCCCCCATCCTACTTAGTCAGGGAAGAGCTGAAAGAACTCTGGGTAAGGCAAGGACCAACTGGAATGTGATTTGCATATAATTTGCATAAGACAATCTGTTCTTTGGTAATTTTAAAGTGAAAATGTTATCATCGCTCCCTGGAGGGTCATTGCATGATTTTTCTCTCCTTTGTTCTTCCATATACACAAACTGCCCCAGGTCTGCCCTCTAGGAGGGCCTTTTGGGGAGGAGGGGCCAGAGGGGGCTGGGAGAGGAGGACCCCCCCCTCAGTGTCCTCCGGGCTTCCTCCTCAGGAAACCATGCAGACCCAAGCTTCTGTTGACCCTTGCTTAGGCCTCTTCAGAGGCCCCCCCAGGCCTAGGTTGCTGCCTACCTCCCCCTAACCCCCAGTTGCTGCCCTGCTCTGTGGCTTCCCTTGGGGCCCAAGCAGCTCACAGCACAGGCCTGGCTCAGGGGAGGCTTTCTAATAGGCGGATAATTGCCTCTGTTAATTGCAATTTGATTTCAGCAATCTTTCTGTGAGAGCCTGGAGGCCTCAGCCCCAGATAGGGAGAGAGGGTGCAGGGGCAGAGCCTACAAGCTAGGGTCTCACCTTGAAACTTAGCACCTGCTGGGGGTCCCCTAGACTCTGTTGCTGTGAGGTAGGGGACTGGGGTCTGAGCTGCATCTCACCCCGATGGCCTCATCTCTTCAAGAAGGACACACAGGGGATGGCTTTAACACCACTCGCCCCCAGGGAGCGGTTTGATAGTGCTTCTGGAAGGAGGGAGCTGGCTGGTACCCCAGGGTCAGAGCAGGGACCCTAGCAGAGTCTGGATGGTTTCCTGCTAGAGCCAAGAGGCTGCTGGAGTTGCTTTATGATCATCCCCATCCCTTAAGGAGCTTCCCTGGTGACTCAGCTGGGAAAGAATCTGCCTGCAATGCAGGAGACCTGGGTTTGATCCTGGGTTGGGAAGATCCCCTGGAGAAAGGAATGGCTACCCTCCCTGGTATTCGTGCCTGGAGAATCCCATGGACAGAGGAGACTGGCAGGCTACAGTTCATGGGGTTGCAAAGGGTCAGACACAATTGAGCAACTAACACTGTCACTTTCCATCCCTCAAAATGGTTCCTGGGGCTGCCACCATCTCTTCCTCCTTTCCAGCCAACCCTGTCCTCCTCAGAGCATGGCTTTTGGAGTCCCACTGCCCAGTGCTCCTAGAACAAGTTCCTTTATTTCTCTCTGCTTCAGTTCCTCGCTTACAAAGTGGGGGAAATAATCGTACATCTGTTGTGTTGTCATGAGGATCAAACAGTCGACATATGCCAAGTTCTGCATCCAGTGCCTGGCATGTTTGAGCTTCTCTATAAAGACAGCTGGATTCTGGTTTTCACTATTATCCACACCTTCAGGCACAATGTTGCTGGTCCTAAGACCTGCAGCCTAAGGCCAGAGGGTCCCTGAGGGCCAACATAGAATCAAGTGAGGAAGCACCCTAAGGTGAAAGCCCCTGGATGGAGCAGGCCCTGAGGTAGGGTTGGGGCTGGGAGAGGGGACCTTTCAGCCTGAAGTCTCCTGGTCTTTTTAGACACCAGGTGGATGTCTTCCCTGGTGGCTCAGATGGTAAAGAATCCTCCTGCAACGTGGGAGACCCGGGTTCGATCCCTAAGTTGGGAAGATCCCCTAGATAAGAAAATGACAACCCATTCCAGTATTCTTGCCTGGAGAATCCCAGGGACAGAGGAGCCTGGCGGGCTACAGTCCACGGGGCCAAAAAGAGTAGGACACAACTGAGCAACTAACACACACTAGTGGATGTTGGCTGTAATGTGCTCACTTAAAGTTAGTTGGGTTACTTCATCCACTCTCTTCCACCTTTGTCTACCCATCTGAACTAGCCACTCTTTCACCAGAGAAGGGGACTCTTTGGAAGAAGACGTATCCAGGGAAGGGGGAGGTTTGTGAGCCAGGTTGAGTCCTTGGAAACGTACCTGGAGACGGGGAACTGGGCTCAGGTTCCTTTTCCCACATGCTTTGTGGACTGGCCCCCTTCCCTGCCCCCGACTCCACCTCTCCCAGCCTCAGTTTGCCCCTCTGCACTAAGGGAGCTGTTCCATCTCCCACATGGGGTGGCCATGGGGATTAGCCAGAATAACACGTGGCAGCATGTAGGTAGGTGCCTAGTGAATAGCTGTTTCCTCCCTGCCCCCTCCCCTTTTTTCACATGTGAGGGGAGCAATTATCTCCCCATGTTTATGCATGTGCTGCATACCTCTGCCCACCCAGTTCCTCAGCGCAGAGGTGGAGGTGTCAGGCCCCTGCCTTCCTTCCCACAGCACACAGGCCTTCTCTGTTGCTGGTGAGGGCATGGCGGGAGGAGAGAGAGGCAGGCAGTGGTTTGGGGCCCAGGGGGAATGTCTCGGCGCCTGCCCACCACTTCTGACCTGCTGTTCTAGGCAGCATGCTAATTAAGCCAGGAGGACCCACAGAACAGAATTACAGGCCCCCTGCCTCAGTCCAGCCCCAAGTGGCCTGGTGTGGAAATGGGCTGCACAGACAGGCCCTTGGCTTGGGGTTTGGGGGTGGGGTAGAGTTGGGCTGAGGCAGCAGCCCAGAAAGGAAACAGAGGAGGGGGTGGCAGAGGTCTAGGAGAGCCTGGCCTGTGAGCAGGGCAGGAACCAGGAGCTGTGAGGAGAAGGCCATGATCTCTGCTTGATCCTGGCCTGTGCTGGGCCTGGTCTGGCCTGGCCCTGCCTGTAAAGAAGGTGTTGACAGAATGATAGGGTGGGAGGTCCTGAGATGGGGGCACTGAAGGGCCAGCATGCTGGGAGGTGACTGCGTGGTACATTGTCCTGGGGCTCCTGGTCTGTACCACTTACTGTTGATTTGTGTGACTGGAGCAAGTCCCTTCACTTCCCTGAACCTCAATTTCTTTCTCTCTAAAATTAGGCTGGTGACGATGTGTAGTGAAAACACGCAGGGGAAGGAGGCATACTAGATTCAGGAGAGTAATTACCTCTAGGAAGGGCAGGAGGAGGAGCCTGGGACAGGAGAGTACTTAAGGGCCCTTAACTCTATCTGGGTTGTTTTATTCCTAAAACAAGATATGGAATGATGTTAAGATTTGACAAAGCTGAGTGGTGGGTACAGAGGTGTTTGTTAACATTTTTTTCCTTGCGTCTTGCCTGCATGTCTGAAATATTTAATAATAAAACAAATGTCCAGTGACAGCATTATACACAGGATTCAAAATGTGCTGAACTCCAGGCATCTCTCACAGAAATGGAACTGATGTATTCTAGAAGCCCCACTGCTGATGGCGACCATGAGTCAGAGGTATATGCAAATCCATGCTTTTTAGGTTGAGTAGCAAAAAAACATTCTTCAAATTTACATACACTATTTGTGATATTAATAGGCATGTATAATGGAGGAATAAGGGCTTCCCAGGTGGCACTAGTGGTAAAGAACCCGCCTGCCAATGCAGGTCTTGAGATATAATGAGATGTGGGTTTGATCCCTGGGTCAGGAAGATCCCCTGGCAGAGGGCATGGCAACCCACTCCAGTAGTCTGCCCTGGAGAATCCCATGGACAGAGGAGCCTGGCAGGCTACAGTCCATAGGGCCACAAAGTGTCGGGCATGACTGAAGTGACTTAGCACACAATGTGTCCATGTGAAGAGTCGTCTCATTGGAAAAGACACTGATTCTGGGAAAGATTGAGGGCAGGAGGAGAAGGGGGCAACAGAAGATGAGATGGTTGGATGGCATCACTGACTCAACGGACGTGAGTTTGAGCAACCTCTGGGAAATGGTGACGGACAGGGAAGCCTGGTGTGCTGCAGTCCATGAAGTCACAAAGAGTTGGACATGACTGAGTGAGCAAACAACAACAACAATATAATATAATATCATATATCATATATATATTCCTTTTCAGATTCTTTTCCCTTATATTTTATTACAAAATATTGAATTTAGTTCCCTGTGCAACACAGTAGGTTGGTGTTTATTATCTCTTTTTTGTACAGTGGTCTGTGTGTGTACGTGCTAAGCCACTCTGGTCATGTCCAATTCTTTGTGACCCCATGAACTATAGCCTGCCAGGCTCCTCAGTCCATGGGATTCTCCAGGCAAGAGTACTATAGTGGGTTGCCATGCCCTCCTCCAGGGGATCTTCCTGACCCAGAGATGGAACCTGAGTCTCTATGTCTACTGCATTGGCAGGCAGATTCTTTACCGCTAGCACCCCCTGGGAAACCCTATATAGTGGTGTATATCTGTTAATTCCAAACTACTGATTTGTCCCTCCCAGGGATAAATTATCCGGATTTATCCTTAAAACCAGACTGCTGGTTTTAGGTTCGATGCATGAGACAGGGTGCTCGGGGCTGCTGCACTGGGATGACCCAGAGGGATGGGATGGGGAGGGAGGTGAGAGAGGGGTTCAGGATGGGGAACACATGTACACCCGTGATGGATTCATGTCAATGTATGGCAAAACCAATACAATATTGTAAAGTAATTAGCCTCTAATTTAGAAATATATATATATATATAAGAAGGTTGAGAAAGAAAGGGATCATCCCCCTATCGTGAGGCTGGGTGAGTTTGTACTTAGAAATCATCCAGTCCATCATTCACTTCTCCATCTGCAGCTTCTGTACCTCTGGCCCTGGTGCATGCAGCAAGCTCCTTCTCAAAATTCCTTCCTTGGCTTCTGTGAAGCCTCCTTGTCTTGATTCTCCTCTGACTGCTATGGCTATGTGTTACCCGCCCCGCCCCCCCCCCCCCCCCACACACACACACACACTCACATACACACACACACGTAATTACAGCCTTCTCTGCTTCCTCCTGCTTTCTATTCACCAACTCAGGACAGCCTCCCACCCCCACCCTGCCAAGGTCCTGGACTGGGCACACTGTTCTTGTCTTATGACACACTCTACTCCTTCGGCCCCACGGCTGCCTCCTTAATAGAATCTCAAATTTCTCTCCAGCGCCCCTCCTTTGCAAGACTCCAGTCTCACACTCTCAACTATGATGGACATCATGGTTGTCCATCTTCATCTGGGATTGTCTAGCTCCTCAAATTCAACATGTATAAACTAGATTCATCGAGTCTTCCATGTTCTCTCCAGCAGCCAATTTCTTGTCCAGTTTCTGTTTATGGCACCCTTCTTCTCTTAGCTCAATCATCCCAAATCCTTCCTGTTTCTGCTTTCCCCTCCCTGATCCTTCAATCAGTTGACCTCAGTACACAAACTGGTGAGACTTCACAGGTAACTGCTCCTGCTCCCATAGGATTCCCCCCAAATTTTGTCCTCATCACCTGTCTGACCATCTCGGCAGCTGCTTCCCAGGTGGTGCTCCTCCCTCTCCACCTCTCTTCCTGACTCCCCAGTGCCTGTTGGCAAGTTTCAGTTCTTCAACCTGGGAGGCATGATTCCGCTTACTAGACTCCAACTGCCCTTTCTAACCCTGAACCCGTTGCTCAAGCAGGAAACCTTCCTCTCCAGGTGGACCAGTAGCCTTTGGCTTTTATTGAGTCCCTGGGGCTCCTCACTGCCCCCTAACTGCCTTGGTCTACATGGGAGACATAAACGCACTTGCCTGCAGGAGCTGGGTAGGAAGAGAATTGAGTGAAGTGAGTTGGAGAGTGGTGGAGTTGTGGAGAGTGAGGAGAACTGGAAAGGGCAAGTCCCCCCTCACACGGTTTACAGGGGGTACATCTCCTCAACCCCCACCATTTGTGCCCATGCAGGAATGAGGGCCCAGTGTCGCCAGATCCTCCAATTTAGCGAAAGAAGCCAGAAATCCAACATTTGACGGTGAAATATAGAGGTTTCACAATGTTGGCAAATACTTCAGATTCTGTTGTTGTAAAATTTTGTACTGGGCCACAGAAAACAAATCTGTGACTGAATGCTGTTTATGGGTTCCAGGCTTGCAATATCTGGTCTCTCCTCACACCCATCCCCTGCTTAGAGTACCCTCTCTGCCCCTTGTGCCCTTTGCCCCTCAGTTCTCAAGGCCCAGCTGAAATCCCATCAAGTTGGCCAAGCCCTCCCTGGCCACTTCAGTCCACCCCAGCTTCCTGTGACATTTAACCTTCAACATCATGTCCCTGTGCCCAGCTGGGATGCTTGCAGAGGCAGCTGAGCGAGGAGGTTAGGGGTTAGAGGTGTGGGACTCTAATTTGGCTGCCTAGATTTGAATACCTGGAGACGGCAATGGCACCCCACTCCAGTGCTCTTGCCTGGAAAATCCCATAGACGGAGGAGCCTGGTAGGCTGTAGTCCATGGGGTCCCTAAGAGTCGGACATGACTGAGCGCCTTCACTTTCACTTTTCACTTTCATGCATTGGAGAAGGAAATGGCAACCCATTCCAGTATTCTTGCCTGGAGGATCCCAGGGACGGGGGAGCCTGGTGGGCTGCTGTCTCTGGGGTCGCACAGAGTCGGACACGACTGAAGCGAATTAGCAGCAGCAGATTTGAATAACAGGCTTCCACGTTGGCTCAAACACTAGAGGTGTGGGTCAGGAAGATTCCCCTGGCGGAGCACATGGCAACACACTCCAGTATTTTTGCCTGGAAAATCCCATGGACAGAGAAGCCTGGTAGGCTACAGTCCATAGGGTCACAAAGAGTCAGACATGACTGAGTGACTAACACTTTATCTACTTATTAGCTGTGTGATCTTAGGCAAATTTTCTGCCTTCTCTGTGACCCAGTTTCTCTCTCATGGGGTCGTTATAAGGATTAAATGGGATAAGCCATAAAAAGCACTTGGAATAGTACCTGGTTTATATAATAAACACTCAGTAAATGTTAGCTGTTCTTATCATGACTGCTTGGGGTCATTCACTGGCCGTGTATATGCTCAGATTGTGCCTGTTGAACGATAAGCTCAGAGAGGGCAGGAAGCATGTCTTATAGCTTCTGTACGCTTCCTCATCTGCACCCCCCCACCCCGAAACAATCCCTTAACACCTAGTCCACACAGCCAGATACACAATCAATGCTTGGGGAAATGTTGGTTGTAACAGATTGAATTCAATCAGAAAATATATATTGTAGATGAACTCTGTGTCAGGCACAATGCTAGGTGTCAGCAGCAAGACTTAGGGGCACCAACACTCACCGTGGGGTTAGGCGCCCCAGGTTGCTGCCTCCTAGGAGCCTGAGCACCTGGCAACTACTTCACCTTCCTGACCTTTATTTTAGCATCTTTGATGTTAAGAACACCCACCAAGTGATGTTGTTGGAAGCACTGGGGGTGAGGTATGAGTGTCAAGTCTCAACCTCAGTAGCCATTTTCTTTGAGATTCAAATGAAAGTATTCAAGTGTGGGTTCTTGGAAGCAGAGTGCATCTCTCCTAATGGGAGCCTGGCAGGTTGGCCTCCTCTCACAGTGCCCTCTGGCTCTGAGCCTGTAGAAGTTCATCTATAGGTTATCTCCTTACCCCCAGGTGTCATCTCCAGACCTCATTCTCAAAGAACACACTCCCCCCCAGGGGTGAGGGTGAGGAAGCAGACTGGACTGGATCAGACGAAGGGGCTTACCTCATAGCTAACTTTCAAGTGAGTTTTAGACACTGCCCTTTCAAAAGTTCTTGATTGATTTTTATCATCTAAGTAAGCGCTCCTGATGGAATTACTCTCCAGTCCTCACTCCTTCACATCCCATAGCAACTCAAAAAATATATTCACAAAATATATTATACTTTGTACCACCCATATGTATATAGGAGTTCCCTGGTGATACAGTGGTTAAGAATCTGCCTGCCAATGCAGGGGACACAGGTTCAATCCCTGGTCCAGGAAGATTCCACATGCCTAGGGGCAAATAAGCCAGTGCACCCCAGCTACTGAGCCCATGCTCTGGAGCCCGCATGGCACAGCAAGAGAAGCCACCACAGTGAGAAGCCTGAGCACCACAAACCAGAGTAGTCCCTACTCGCTGCAGCTAAAGAAATCACACACACAGTAATGAAGACCCTGCATAGCCAAAAATAAATAAATAATAACAGTAAAAAATATTCATTCCTTTCCTTTCCTTTCATTATGTGACATAATTCGACTTTCTCAGCCCCTGCTTCGATACAGCCCCAAACTCAGCATGCTATAATCAACGCTGGACAATTTCACTTTCATCCTTTCTCTTTGCCCTCTAGAGGAAGGTGGCAATATAGAGATTTATCCTCCTCGCATACCCTATGCGAATTTTGCCTCACTCCCTTGGACACTAGAAGTACCTACAGGCATTGCGTTCGAAGGATCTTCTTCATCTGTTGCATGCTTACGTTTCTGTGTGAGAGAGAGAAAGACGCATCTAGCACAATGCCTGGCCTGTGAGCAGTGTCAAAATATTGTGGCCACCCTTCCCCCATCGCACGCTTCACATTCTGAGGCCCCAGAGAAGAGAGAGATGCCATCCACCCCACCCAAGACCTCAGTCCAAAGGGGAAGAGCCAGACACACTCACCTATGCTTCGGTGGAGATCTTTACCAAGTGTCAGCTACAGAAGCAGAGAGGAGGAGGAATGTGGTATGACCTCGGGCTAGCGTGAAGTGCTGGCACAGAAAGTGCCATTTGAGCTGTGTGTCTGAGGGTTCCTGGGCCAAGGGCGAGAGGCATCAGGTGGCTCACAGTGCGCAAGCAGTGTGGGTATGAGGAAGAGGGCTGGGAGGTGACAGAGTTGGGACCAGACTGTTACTGGACTGGAAAGCCGAGGGAAAGAATTTGGACTTCATCCTGTAGGCAGGAACAAGCCCTCAGAGGTTTTATAAGCAGAGAAGTAACCTGATCAGAGCTGTGTTTAAGGAAGATTAATTAAAAATCATGTCTAGTGTGTTTAATTCCTAGCTAGCCCTGGGCTTTGGAAGAGACAGGAGAGGAGGACAACAAGGCCCCAATGAACAGGCACTTCACAAAATTCTGTCCAATAAACATATAAAAAGATGTCCAGTGCTACTGAGATGCAAATTAAAGCAACAATGAGATACCATATTTGGCCTGTCAAATTAGCAGGGATTAAAAACACTTGATGCTGTGGAGGGTTTTTGTGAGACCATCCTTAGTGCCCACTGTGGGGAGGAGGGGCTGGGGCGACAGCCGCAAATCTCTCTGACCTTTCGGAAGGGCGGTTGGATAAGAGATACAAGAAGCTTGTTAAAAGTGCACGTTGTGTGACCCAGAAATTCCACTTCTACGTATTTATTATCCTAAAGAAATCATTGTTGATGGGAGCAAAAATGTTTGCCCGAAAGTGCCCCCACCCCATGTGTTACTGATGAAAGCCTATTACTGGATCGAATGGGAAAACTGGGAAAACTGATGGCAGCCTCTGATGCTAGACTTCAACATTTCTGAATCCTCAAAGGCTGCAGGTGGGAGAGAAAACCATAATTTCTTTTTTTAAACTGCCCATGGGATGTTGCCAAAGTCTCTAAAGGGAGCCGTTGAAATTTTCCCTGGGGGCAGACGATGCCTTTGTTCCTTTCAGGAGCCTCAAACAGACCTCTTGGTCATGCAGATGCACCTCAAGTACCTATTCATTGTCTTAGGAGGCCCTGACTCCAAATGCGGATGCTCTAAGCAGCGCTGGTAGCCATTCTGTTTAATAATGCAAAACGCCGGCCTTGCCTTGGGCTGGGCGGCATCTTTGTAGAATCTCTTGTGATGGTAAACGATTTCAGCTTCCTTTGGCCAGGCTTTGAAATAGCTAGGGGGCAGGTGGGGTGGGGGTTGGTGACGCTTGGGTCTGAGGAGGCTAGGGTCCCAGCAAAACGTGGCGGCACCCTGGGTTAAAGACCCAACCACCAGCAGTGATCCCTGGGAAAGGGCAAGGACTCAGAGCCTTGAGGATGCTACCAATTGGAATTTCCTTATGCCAATGTGATCCCAAGAGAGCATTTCAAGTGGTACATGGAGGGAAAAGAAGTTTGATACTTGCTTAGGGTGAAGTTTAAATTTTAAAAGGCGGTGGTGGAGCACTGATAGAAAGATCCATGTTAGAGGAAATACTAGGATAGGTGAAATATGAACACAGCAAGTCTTCAAGGTGGTTGCAATTCGCTAAAGTTTGGGGAAAGCTATTCTGTGTGTCTTGAAGTCATTGGTAAAGTTGGTCAACTGTGAGAGTGAAAGCAGCTCTTTTGCCCCTTTCCTGTTTACCCACCTCTGTCCCCCTCTAACCTTAAGAACCTAATTATAGAAATGAGATCACTAGGCAATTTAACCTAACTCCTGACTTATGTTCTCCTGAATGCACATTATGTCTTGCCTAACCTGTTGATTGTTTTCCTAGATCTACCCACAACAGCCCCCTAAGGAATCCTGCAGGCAGATAACCAGGGCAAGATAACATCTGAAGAGAGTCAGCCAGTCTGCACACAATAGACATTGATGCAGAACCCAGCCTCTTGCCTAAATGATTCACTGTCATGGCTGAACAGAATCTTGGGAGTTGGTCTCTGGACATGAGTCCACTTTTCCCCCATATTGCCAGCTTTTCTGATTAAAGCACCTTTCTCTTCCACTGACACTTACCTCTTGAATTATTGGCTTTGGGGCAGTGTTCAGTGTGCAGCCAAGCCTGAGCTCAGTAACAGCAGGCCAGGCTTAGTGGTATGTTGTCTACATGTACCCAGGAGCACAGAAATGATCGAAGCAACATGGGGGCAGAAGTAGGGATGAGGATCAGAGGGGACAGAGGCTGCAGGTGACAAAGGACAAGCAGAAGGGCAGAATCCCCAGGACAGGAGCATTGTGAGCTCAGGGAGGGCTCTTAGGCACCTTTGGACACCCAGATGGACTCTCAGATTAAGGTTGTTAAGAGTGATCGTGAAAGGCTAGAGAACTTGGAGATGCTCAGGTCTTAAATGCATAGGATATTCAGGCAGATGGTCAGGCAATCATTCAACATTATGGTTTACAAGTGTTTCTGATGATGTAGAGAGATGTCAGGGAGAGATTGTGGGGTGAAAAAAAGGAACAAAAAATTGTAGTACAATATGACTTCAATTGTCTTAAAAAAAAAAAAAAAAAACTAGAAGGAAATACACCAAACATTATTATCAGTGAATGTCACCTGGGTGGAAACCTGGAAGAAGAGCCCTGGTTTGCCAGTCAGAGAAGTTCAAAGGACAGCCATGATTGAGTCAGGGATGGAAGAAATAGAAGTTTACCAGGAAGCGGAAGAGTATGGCAAAGGCCAAGGACGTGAGAAGTCTAACATGCTGGGTCACAGATGCTGGTCAAGATCAGATCTCTGTGACTTCTCAGAGACCTCTAGGCACTGAATGGAGGATCTATTTATAGAGAGTTAGAAAAGGGGGAGAGCAGTTAGAAGTTGATGACAGACATACAAGAGAGGTAACAAGGGTCTGCCCTCCTATGAGGCAGTGGAAAGAGAGGGGGCAGAGAACTCAGGAGATATCAAGGAGGTACGTGGACAACAAATGTTGCCTGCCATTCCAACATACAAGGAATGTTGCTCACCCTTAAGCCATCAGTCACTGTAGCATCCTGCCCCCATCCATGGTATGCCCTGAGGGGATTCAGGATGGAGAAAAATAGGACCTAGATAGTTAAGATGCATAACTGAGGAATAATTTCACCGACCCCAGAAGCTTGTATCTTCCCATACAAAGAATAGCTCTATAATCATTAACTTGAAAAGATGTCTGAGGATTTTTTTTTTCTGATTATCAGCAATCTTTTGATGTTCAATTATGTATTTTTTTCTGACAAAAACTCCTATTTATCCTGGCTCCTCCCTTTTTGTCTTCAGAGCAGTTCCTCAGAGAGCTTGAGAGGCTGTCTCCTTGACTATACTCCTCAGTGGTGATGGTGCTTAGTCACTCCATCATATCCAACTCTTTGCAACCCCATGGACTGTAGCCCTGGACAGAGGGTGAGATGGTTGGATGGCATCACCAACTCAATGGATATGAGTTTGAGCAAACTCTGGAAGTTGGTGATGGACAGGGAAGCCTGGCGTGCTGCAGTCCATGGGGTCGCAAAGAGTTGGACCCGACTGAGTGACTGAACTGAACTGGACTGTAGCCCACCAGGTTCCTCTGTCTATGGGATTTCCCAGGCAAGAATACTGGAGTGGGTTGCCATTTCCTTCTCCAGGGGATCTTCCTGACCCAAGGATTGAACCTGAGTCTCCTGTGCTTCCTGCATTGGTAGGCAGAATCTTTACCACTGGTTCACCTGGGAAAGCCTCAGTAAGGTCCCAAATAAAACATAACTCACAGCCTTTAGGTTTAAGGTTGTGCATTTTTCTTCAGTTGATAGGTCTAACAAATTGGTAACAAACTGTTATGTGGGTGAGGGGAGGGTGGCCTGAAGGTGGACTCCCAAGTCTCTGTGAGGGTTCCAACCCTTGGTTGGAAGCGGGAGGTCTGACTCGAGGCACAGCCGATGCAGGGCCACACCAAGAGAAGGCAGAAGCAATGCTCACATTCTTACAGCTTCAGTAGCAATGAAGAAACAGAGTTCCTCCCAACACCACCGGGGAAGGGCTCTGATTGGCTAGCTTAGGTCACGTGTATACCCTCTGTGGCCAAGCAGACTGGATCTATTACCCAAAGAAAGAGAAAAGCGGGTGCAGAGAGGATAAAACTAACAATCACCATATATTCTCTGAACTCAACTAGAATTACGGTGAAGTCTCCCCTCTCTGCCCCTCTACAGCCTACAAAGAGGCTGTGCTGCACTAAAGAACACTTCCCTCTGAACATATCTGTCTACAGGAGCAGGCGGTGGGGAGGATCTGGGCTGTCTGCGACATAGGTTGGGCCCCAGCATGAAGCACAGCATTTGGCATGTAAGCAGGGCCTTGGCAAATGCTGACTGCGTGGATGGCTTACATTTGAAGTGCTCCTTGTGCTTTACAAAGTGCTTTTCACATCTGTTACATCATTGAAGCCACACTACTGACCTGGTGGGGGAGGTATCTTAAGGCCTCCATTGGATGAGTGGGGAAGCTGAGATGCTAAGAAAGGGGAATGGCCAGTATAAATGGCCGTATGTGTATATGTATATGACAGGGCTGGGGTGTGGTCTTGGACATTCTGCTGTCAAGACAGTGGTGTCCAATTCCAATTCCTTGTTTTGAGCCTGCACTCCTCTGGCTGCAGTTTCCTCACCTGCATCGCGTAGAGGCTGGACTAGAAGGACTCAGCCATAGCATTCTGTCAGTGGCTGTCTGGCGCTCCCCCGCCCTCCCTCACACCTCCACTGCAGCAGCTGCCTCACACCTGGGATCTGCCCCTAGGAGGATAAGTGATGCTTGGGAGCAGGGGCAGGGAGAGGTGACAGTGCTGGCCAGGCCCCAGTGGAGGCTGAGCAGTTAGAGGACTCATTAGATGTTAATGAACTGCAATTGAGTGTATTGATTACCTCTCAAATCATTTCCTCCTAATTTATTCCTCCAGGGTCAGCAGGCCCTTGGTTTCCCTAGGCTTTCTGCCCACCTTCCTAACCAAACAGTTAAGGGCTTCAGGTGGGGCTGCCAGGCTCAAGCGGTTGAAGGGGGCAGCAGAAGGGGGAACACTAAGATCTGAGCCCTGCTTCTGCCTCGCTGCTCACTTCGCCTGCGTTTCTCACCTGGTCAGGACCAGTTTCCTCCTAGCAGTGCTGTCCACAGGGCCCCACGCTCACTGTCATGCTCTGCTGTTTCTGCTTCAAAATTCTTAATTTTTGTCAAGAGGTCCTGCATTTTTATTTTGCAATGGGGCCTTGCAAATCATATAGCATATAGTCATGGGCAGAGGATTAAATGGTTGGATGGCATCACCAATTCAACAGACGTGAACTTGGGCAGACTCCAGGGGATGGTGCAGGACGGAGGAGCCTGGCATGCTGTAGTCCATGAGGTTGCAAAGAGTTGGACATGACTTAGCTACTGAGCAACAACAACATAGGATTGAATGCAGTCAGGTAACTGGCACCCACTGGAGCATGCACAATGGCAGTCCTGGCTATCATTGGCTTTTTAAGCCAATGGAGTTTGGTCCCTTGGATTGATGCCCAGAGATGGGAATACATTTGCCCAAAGTCACATAGCCCAGCTAGTCAGTGGCAGTGTGAGGACTGGAACACAGACTGCCTTTAATTTTTCTCTTCTATAGACTCACTCCAGATCTCAAGACCCCCCAAGCTTCTCTAGAACAAGTCTTTGGACTACATCGCTTGTGTCACCCTTATTTGACAAATGATCTTGTAAATGCTCATGGCTGGAAATCTTTGAGGAGCTTCAGCCCTCCCACCACCACTCCCATTGGATGAGACAGGCTCTTTCTAGCTTCCCTCCTAGGTGCCCATGTTTGCTTACCTCCAGTGTCAGAGAGCTCATTACCTCACATGACAGACCACTATTAGACAACTATAAGTTTTAGGAAAGTGCTTTAAGAAAAGCATATAACAGTTTACCTCCTTATAGTATTTTCCCTTTGGTACTAGTTAGCCTCTTGAGAAACACCTAGAATTAAGTCAGCACCATCTCCTCTCAACATCCCCAAGTGATAAGCCAGCAGAGCAGCTTTTCCAAAGATGGGGAGTAGTGGAGCAATCTGTCCATCTTGGGCTCCATTAGCCCAAGCCATCAGAGTGTCCAATGGGGAGGCATAGAAAGCGGCATCACTGTTGAGATCATTTGGTTTGTGGGAGAGCCTCTGGCCAGGAGCCAGTGCCCTTGGATATGAGAAGTAGGGTAAGCTATGGGGCTGTGCGATTTCCCAGTTCCCCCACCCTTCTGTGAAGTCTGCCTGGATTTGTCACAAAAATGACACAGAAGGAATGGAAACTAGGGCACTGGAGGGCCCTGGAGGCCTCAAAAGTGTTTTTAGGGAGAAGGACGCATCCGTGCTGCCTCTCTTTCCCAATGGATGGAGAGCCTATGGGCCGGAGCTGCAACAGGAGGCCTCCAGCGGCTCTGCTCCTGGAAGAGCTGCCTGACTGTGAGGTGTGGGTTGCATCTGAGTAGGTGCCATAGATAGTTCTCTGGCCCCGTGTGTTCCACCTTGGCTGCTCATTAAAACCATCTGGGAGCTGTTTCAAAGCACCTGTGCTCAGTCACATCTCCAGAGACTTAAATTTTATCAGTTTGAGATGTAGTCCAGGCATCAGCATTTTGAAACAGTTCCCCTGTGAGTCTAACGTGCAGCTGAGGCTGGGAACCATTCACCTAAAGCAGAGTTTCTCCAACTTTAATGTAAAGACAATGCAGGGATCTCTGTTGAATGAGGATTCAGATTCAGTAGGTCTGGGGTGGGGCCTGGGAAAGCTTCCAGGGAATGTCCCTGTTGCCCACTCCAGATAGCACTCTGAGATGTGTCTAAAACAAGAGCGCCCCTGGATGTCTCTGAAATCTGGAATTCGGAAGAGTGAGGCCTGAAGCTTGGAGATGGTCTTGACCTCTGAGGATGCTGCAAGCCTTTGTGGTATGAGAAGCTAGGCCCAGCTCATCTAGACAAGTTTTAGGTTTGGTCCCAAGCCAGCAGTAAGGACCAAGTAAGAGGATATTTATCGTCAGCACAGGAAGCTCTGTGAGCCAGTCCTTTGGCATGCAGAATTTGCCTCTAGAAGCCAAAAACAGCTTCCAGTCTTCTTAGTCATTGATCCAAGGAGCCTAGGCATGCGCCGGTCCACTCCCCCTTCCAGTGGTCAGCACCACTGGAACCCTAGATCCTCTGCCTCCCTTAGGAGTGAAGTGCCTTTGAGCCTCCTTCAACCCCCCTAAACCTGGCCCCCAAGTCAGGCCTCTGGTGGCACTGAGTGGCAGAGGGCCCAGATGTACCTTGCTTTGCTCTCTTGGGCTGTCACTCTTCCCAGGGGCCAATTAAGCCAGTGTTTTGTCCCTGGGCAGTGGAGGCAGGTGTCCCTGGCACTCTTCCGCTCCACACTCTATTTCTTCATCAGCTGTCTCCAGATAGCCCGTGTAAAGTTGGCTTTTCATATTCAATATTCTTGATGAAAGTGGAACATCAGAACCTCAGCAGGGTGGACACATGGAGACTAAGTGAGGCTCTGGCTGAAGGAGCTATCTTCTCTGAGCAAGGAATCAACAAAGCTCCGTTTGCAAGGCTGTCTCATATTATTATTGTCATTATTTTTGTTGTTGTTGTTATTTTCTTCCATTGCATCTAAGTACAAATAATAAGTCATGTCTTGCTTTCTTACATATGTTTCATCATCTTCTCGATGATAGCAATCTTTGCTTCTTGTTATAGTAGATATTGATTGGCACTGTTAGGAGGCATTAAGGCTTTAAGCTTCTGGCTGTCTGCTCTCTGGCTCACAACGTAGGTGTTAGGGAAGAAGATTGTATTATCTCCTCACACACCTGTTTTGCCATTCACCTCACTCCTGCAGCAAAACTTGGGCTATTAATGCCATGGGGAATTGGCTTTCCTGTAATGTCACTTTCTCTCTCTACTTCTCTTAGGGTTCCAGAGAAAAACAGTTTTCTGGTCTGCCAGCCCTGGGCTGTTACCATCCACACAACTCCCTAGGGCCCAGGTGAAGAGAGGATATGCATGATCCTCCCCTCACGTGTTCATTCATTCTTTTGTTCTGTCATCAAACATCTGTCAAGCACCTAGTGTGGGACCAGCCCATGGCTGGGTCCATAAATGCAGAGCTCCATGGGACACTCCCTGGCCTACCAGGGCTCCTGTTCTGCTGGGGGAATGATCCCATTACAGAACCATCAGCATGATAGCAGGAAGGCAGAGGCACCATGGAGGGGTGCAGCAGAGGTAAGGGAGATGTCAACTTCCTGGAGAGGATGCCATTGAACCTCAATCTTAAAGCTCACGTAGGGTTGAAATGTCATTGTGTCCCTATTAAATGTTCCTTCAAGACCAATCTGAGGCTCTCAAGAAATGAACGGTCCCAAGAGGGGAGGACATGTGCCCAGAGCACTATCCACTTCTGGTTTGACCCCTGGCCTTGCGATTGACCTACCGTGTGACCTGGTACAGGCTGCAATCCCTCTCTGGCCTCTGAAAAGTGAAAGTGTTAGCCTCTCAGTAGTATCTGACTCTTTTCAACTCCATGGCTGTAGCCCATCAGGCCCCTCTGTCGATGGGATTCTCCAGGCAAGAATATTGGAGTGGGTTACCATTCCCTTCTCCAGGGGATCTTCCCAACCAAGGGATAGAACCTGGGTCTCCTGCATTGCAGGCAGATGCTTTACTGTCTGAGCCATCAGGGAATGACATATCAGCCCCACCACCTCTTAGAACTAGGCATATCCACATCCCTCCACCAGGGGCAGGTCCTCCAGGAGGTAGGAACCACCACAGAGAGGCTTCTCTCCTGGGTGGAAGATGTCTGTGACAATGGCTCTGTCCTGGTGCAGAGAGGGACAGATCCTTGCACTCAGAGGGTTTCAACACTGACAGGAAGAAAGGAGTGAGGAGACAGCAACTCTGACCTCCAAAGAAAACCCAGGCCTGCCAGCATTGGGCCCTTGGAAAAAGTGGGAGGAGAAAAGAAAGAGCATTCATGGAGACAAGCAAAATGGAAGGCATATCCACATGCATGATGGCATTAACTCTCTAAGCTACCTCTGTGAAGCAGAAGGAAGCATACCCACTTTGCCAGTGAGAAGCCTACCATGTAGCTAGGTTTGGATAACACAGCAGCATGAGGACAGGCTTGAGTTCTGGCTCAGACTTCAGCTGGGTTGGAAGCCTGGCTCCACATCTTGTTAGCTGGGAGTCCTTGGACAAGTTCTTTAACCTCCACTTTCCTTGACTCTAAAATGGACGTAATAATACTGCCAACCATGCTGAGTATTAAATGAGATAATATATGAAAATAACTTGGCTGGCACATCGAAAGTGTTCAAAAATCATTGTAACTACTGCCTGAGGTCACAGAGTCACTGCACGGCAGGGCTACAATTGAACTGAGGCTGATACTGAAGTCAGTGTCCTGTGTAGGGCTCTGGGTCCTCATGTCCTTGCTTGCTCACTGAAACCACCACTCTAACTTTTCTTTTGAGCTCGACTGAGTGAAGCAGCAGTTAGGGACTCCTTCCGCCTGGTGCACCTACTGAAACTGGAGGCTAGACTTCAATGCAGAGCTAGAAATGCTGGAAGGAAGGAAGCAAAGCAGGGCTAGAGGTGATAGAAATTTCTGGGAAGAGAAGGGCAGCTATTTCAGAGACTGCTCTCAGGATTACCATCTAATATCCACTCCCCACCTCTTCTCTAGTGACAATGCCTCAATGTTATCCATGGTGGCAATGCCTCACCAGAAGACTATGTTTTCTAGCTTCTCATATAACATGTGACTAAATTCTAATCAATGAAATAGAAAATGAATGTGGGACTTCTAAAGAGGCTGCTTGGAAGCTGACTCAGCTAGGATGTGTGCCCTTGCCCCTTTCTGTTATCTAGAATGGTGATATGATGACTGGAGCTCCAGCAGCCATTTTGAACCCTGATGAGACCTGAAAATTTTAGCTGGTGGTAGGTTGTTAGAACAGAAAGCTGGAAGGACTCAAGGTCCTTGATGACTTCACAGGGCCACTGCACCACCCCTGAACTGCCTACCTCCAGGCTTCTTGCACATGAGACTATAAACCACTGAGTATTTAATGCAATTTCTGATTCAAAAAGCTTCATGGGGAAGGAATAATTTTCATGGACTCCTAGGATAAGTTATTCAGGCAGAAGAAACAGGTAGTCTAAGCCTTGGGAGTTTGACATGTGTGACAGTTGATAGAGTTGGCAGGGGTAACCAAGAAGGTGGGATATAGAGTGGACACCCTGGGTTCTGGCCGCAGAAGCCTCCTGGCTAAACACACCATACACTCGCTCCATAGTGTGGCCGCCTGGCACCTCTTGAATAACTCTCGGACCAGCAGCTTTCATTCTAATGCTTCATGAACTCATCTTTTCCTTTAGAGTGAATCAGAATTAATGCTATTTTCAGGTAGCCAGGTGTTAATGATCTCCATTTCCCAGATGAGGAAACTGAGGATTTAGGAGGTATGTTGGCCTGGCCTAGGTTACACAGCTAGTGATGACAGAGCTGGGATGTGAATCCAGGTGGGCCTGGGTCCATTGCCCTTTTTCTACTACTGGTTCTCAAACTCTAGCATACAGCAGAGTCACCAGAAGGGCTTGTTAAAACACAGATTGCTGGATCCTACCCCAAAGTCTGATGCAGTAGGTCTGGGACAGAGTCAAGAGTCTGCATGCTAATAAGGTCCCAGGGGATGCTGATGCTGCTTGCCTGCAGACTTACTTGGAAAACCACTAGGTTGGAACATTGCTGGGACAGGAATCTCCTTGTGACAGGTGTGGAGTAGACGCCTGCAGGTTCAAGCTGAGAGTAACAGCAAGTGGGCTGGCACAGAGAAGCAGGGAAGGCAGGCAAGCAGGAGAGCCTGGGCAGACCTGAAGATCTGAGAAGGAAAGGGAGGAGTGAGGAGCATGCCTGGTCCCCTGGGTCCTGGGGCCACCAGAGGCTCTTTGGTGGTCAGGGTGCTGGCCTGAGCATGAGGGCAGCCTGGGGCCAGCGAGGGAAGGGTTTCTGCCTTGCTTAGTCACTTTGTTTGTGAGCCCCTCTCCTCACACCACCTTCTCTGTAGTGAAAAGAAAATAACTTAAGAGCTTGGCTGAGTTTGGCAGACAGACTTCATAGGACACTAGGAGCCTGGGGAGAGGCCAACAAGGCCACATTGGCTTCCAACACTCTTCTGAGTGTGAGGAAGCCCTGGACAATGTCACAGTCAAGCTTCCCCTTCCTTGTCTAGGAATTCCTCTAATGCCAAGGAAGGCAGACTCAGGCAGCCTGCAGGAAGGAGCCTGAAACTCACCACTATTGTTTGTTGGGGTCTTTCTGGACTTCAGTTTGCTCATCTGTAGAATGAAAACTGGGCTTCCCAGGTGGTGCTGGTGGTAAAGAACCTGCCTGCCAATGCAGGAGACATAAGAGACATGGGTTTGATCCCTGGGTCGGGAAGACCCCCTGAAGGAGGGCATGGCAACCCACTCTAGTATTCTTGTCTGGAGAATCCCATGGACAGAGGAGCCTGGTGGGCTATAGTTCATGGGGTCATGAAGAGTCGGGCAAGACTGAAGTGACTTAGCAGGCACACATGCACTCAGAATGAAAACTAACACTCTTCATCCATCCTTCCTACCTCTAACAGTGGTTACTGAGGCTCCTACAAGACGAGATGCGTGGAATACTTCCTTAAAAACCTCCACTAGGTTCTCTGCTGACAGCCCGGAGTGGGCTGGCCCTGCGGCAGCTTCTCCCTCTTGCTATCTATAAGCTTCCCACCTTAACCCTGACTTTCCTGGACACCTATCACCCTTCCCTCGGTAGCCCATCGAGGCACTGTGACTTAGCGAAAGGGTGTTTCCTCTGGAGCCCTGGAACTCCTGAGCCCTCATATCGACTGTCTGCCAGGCCAGGATGGGTGGCACCTGAGCTGACCCCAGGCCCAGCAGGAATGCTGAGAATTCCAAACTGTCCAGCTGCCAGCAGGTTGCTGCTGAAATGCAAACAGACACCACCTTTAGTCCCTGGGCTGGATTTCTTCGGCTCCTTGGCTCCCAGCCTCCAGAAGGGCTAACGCTGGCCCACTGGGAGGAGAGACAGGATGAGGAACGTTTTCATAGACCAGAAACTGAGCTGAATCTCATTGCAAAGCTTCAACCAGATGTGAGAGATTCCAGAAGCCCCCAAGAGGTTGCTTGAACTGAAGACTATAGTGTAAATATTTTCCTACACATGCATTCAAGGGGGTTTTATTTTTGTGTCTTAAGAGTTGTGCCCTGTTGGCTTGTCAGTTTTCAGGCTCTAAATTCCTAGAGGGCAGGGAATAGATTTGCAGGAATGAGGAACTGAAAATAGTGATGATGGAGATGACAGTGATGAGGATTAGCGTGTTGGGGTTGATGCTGGTGGGCACAGACTAAGGAGATTTTAGGAAGAGGCGGTGAGGGCAGAGGTGGAGGGGCCAGAAGTGGAGGGGAGGGGGAGGTGGGTGTGAGGATGATGTAGATGGAAACAGTGAGTGAGAAAGTGATGAAGGTAATGATCTGAGTTGTCTCTATCCCTCTGAAGGCTTTTTCTTTTCTTTTTAATTTTCCCTCTTCTTTTTATATTTATCTCTTTCCCCTTTTAGAACCCCCTTCAGGGCAGGGACTGTGCCTCACTCACCTTGGTGTCCTAGTACCTAGCCCAGTACCCCTGCACAGAGAGGGTGCCACAGTGCCTGCTGAGGAATGGAGGCGTGAGGGTGGCATGGCAGGAGACATGGCAAGGAGGGTCATGGTGCCCAGGAAGAAGCAGCCACTTTGGAGCCTCCTGCACAGGGCAGAGGTTCCCAGAGATGAGACGCAGGCTGTCCCCAGAGGCACAGCAGATGGTGCCGCGTGCCAGTGGTGGGTGCTGAATGAGGCCCATGGTCCTGGGCCCAGGGGGCCTCCACCAGGCAGCAGCAACAGCAGCAGCAGATTTGGGGATTTGTTGATTTGCTGAGCCTGCCTGCTGGGTGCAGCCTGTTTTTCCATAATCATCTTTTGTCTGGCCGAACAATAGAGGTGAGGGGGGCAGCCAGGCAGGTGGGACAGAGCTCGACAGGAGCGAGGAAGAGGAGAGGAGCCTCCCACACTGCTTCCAGCCAGACGCCCCCCTCCAGGCCTCCCTTCACAACTCAGGCCCTCGGCTGCAGCCCCCACGGTGACCCCAGAGGCTGTGGAGAATCATCAAGGCCCCACCCCCACCAGGCCTGGCTCACATACCTCCCTACACACCTCTTTCCCTCAGAAGCTTCCCGGCTTTTGATAAATGCGGGCCGCTTCAGCCCCCAAGGAAGGCAGACCGCTCCTGGGAGGAGCCTGTCGACATTCGACACTCCGGGAGAAGGATGGCTGGCTGGGGAGCCAGGGTGGGGGCGGGGGCAGCAGCCCAATTCCCTGTAGAACAAAAAGAGATTTCTTTCTCCCTTGCACCAGCTGCTGAGTCCCCAGCCCTGGCTCGATCATTTTTCAAATTGCAATAAATTAACATTTTCTGGAGCAAGAAAACCACACAGAGAGGCCTAATTACCAAATTTGGGGATGGCCTCCAGCCCCTCTGGGCCTGCTTCCCGCCCCCCCCCCCCCCCCAGCTGGGGACTGGGGAGGACAGCCCAGGAGGAACAGCTTCTTCCATTTCACTCACACCTTTCCCTGGGCTGGCTGCCCCCCTCCCCTGCTCCTTGCGCAGCCCTGCCTGTCACCTCCTCTTTGCTGACATTCTCTCCCACCCCACAGAATGTAGTGCACGCCTGTTTCTTCCCATTTGGCAGAAAGAGGGCCGAAGGCCCTGGGAAAAGCGGGAGGAGGGTGTGTAACATAGCTGGGCCTGGTGTCGGACCCCAAGGCAGAAGTTAGAAGTCCTGACACCCCAACTCTCCAAGCCTAAAATGGAGATGTGAAACTTACAAGGAAACCCACAGACTGGATTGCTCTGCTGGCTCGGTGGGGCAGGGACTCCCTATTGTAAACCTCTCAGGGAAGACATTCCAGGAAATAACTCTGCTCTCTGGAAGTTTTCCCTTATACACAAAATCCCTCCCTATTGAGATACACAAGTGTTCACTTATCCATGATGATGTGATTGACACTGGCTGAGCGCTTGCTATGTGTCAAGCAGCATGCTAAGTGTTTTCTATGCATCATCTCACCAAATTCTCATGCCTCCACGTTGACGTAACCACCCCTGTGTGACAGATGCAGAAACTGAGGATCAGAAAAGCGAAGTGACTTCTCCAAGCTCACACATCAGAAGGAGGTTTCCTATCCAGGCCTCCTGAGTGCCCAAGCAAGGCTTTCTTCTCCCTCAGCTGCCCCTGTTACCTTTCTCTGCCCCTCTATTCAGGGGCCCAGATACCTGCCATAGCTTTCCCCTGGAGCCCCTTTCTCCTCGGATTCAGAAATGTCCGCACACCTGAACCGGCTTCACTCGCCTGTTCCCGGCAGGCCTGTCAGGGATACCTGGTCCCCAGCCCTAGGAGTGGGGAGTGGGGATCTTGGCCTCAGGATAGAATGGGGGGTTGGCTGGAGCTGGAAGCAGCAAGAAGGCCAGCATGGTGGAAGGAAAACAACTATACATGCACACACACACTGGGGTGGGTGGTGCTCAGGGTTTTGTCCCACGTGCAGATGAGTTGAGGTAAATATTTCAGAGCAGAACTGTTCTCTTGGCTTTTTCTGAGGGCAGAAGGAAAAATGGGGAGTTCTGAGGCCTGGGACCCCGGAGTCCCTCAGCTCTGCAGGGTTACAGTTTGGTGGCCTGAAGCTCCTCACAATCTGGATCCCATGGACCTTCTGGGACTTATTTCCCACTCCTGTCTCTACACGTGCTAAGTGAAGTGAAAGTCACTCAGTCGTGTCTGACTCTTTGTGACCCCATGGACTGTCCATGGAATTCTCCAGGCCAGAATACTAGAGTGGATAGCCTTTCCCTTCTCCAGGGGATCTTCGCAACCCAGGAGTCGAACTCAGGTCTCCCGCACTGCAGGCAGATTCTTTACCAGCTGAGCCACAAGGGAAGCCCAAGAACACTGGAGTGGGTAGCCTATCCCTTCTCCAGCAGATCTTCCCGACCCAGGGATTGAACTGGGGTCTCCTGAACTGCAGGCGGATTCTTTACCATCTGAGCTATCAGGGAAGCCTCTATACGTGCTAGGCTTCAACCAGACTCTATTTCTGTTTCATACTTTCAGTCGAGCTGTTCCTGCTGCCTAGACCACCTGCCCTTTTTCCTTTCACCTCTGCAAATTCTACTCAGCAGTTAAGGAAGGCCCACCTCCACCACCACTTCCCTCAGGGAGCCATCTGGGTCCTCCTCACCCTGACACCTGGCCTCTTCTCTGCCCCCCCAAGCTGAGAGAAACTGTTCCCCCCTCAGAAGCCCCACAGCACCTTGTCTGATCCTCTCTTAGGGCACTAGCTGCTTTCTCCCTGAAATTACAGCCACCTGGATACACAGCCCAGACCCCTTCTAGATCAGGAACTCTCTGAGGGAGGAGCTGGGTCAGATTCAGTGTTGTGTTTCTGGGCCCCTTGGTTCAGATTTCTCAGAAATATATTGAGCTGCTACTTGATAAGCCACCTTGGCGAGTAGTGCAGTGCAAGGGGAAGAACGTGGTTTGTGGTCAGAGATATCTGGGCTTAGAACCCTGTTCTGGTTCTTCTCAGCTGATGCCCTTGAGCAAGTTACCTTCCCTCTCTGAGACTTGATTTTCCTCAACCTTTTGGGAGTGAAAACAGTACTTGCTACCGTTGAGGGTTACAGTAAATGTTGAACTAGGGTCTAAAAGCCCCCATTGTAGTATGTAGCATGTGGTTGGGGTTCAATAAATGTTTGCTCATCACACCTCCTTTTGATCAGAGTGTGATAGATGGATGGATAAATGAAAGAATGAGATGAATTAGTGCAGCATCTCCTGAATGGCTGAAGCCTGAGGCGCTGGGCCTTCTCTGGCCTGGTCGCCTTGTCTGTAGGCAAACCCACCCAGCAGCCCACACCCACAGCCCTCTGCTCGGTTCCCGGCCACCCCAGGCCCATAGTTTACATGCTAAAATTCCCAGAAGCTGAAACTTCCAAACAAACCCCCCAAGTTTGGATTTATCAGCCATGCTATTAAAACAGCAATTTTCAGCTGCCTAATGTTTCCAACTTCTGCTCTAATCCAGCGGGTAAATATTTACGGAGCCTGACACCACTCCTAGGCCACTTGCTCTGCTGCCAAACATTCATTTCCCTTGCAGCTCCACTGGTTTGATATTTTTAGGAGCAGGGCAGGATGGTGTGTGAGTATGTATGTGTGTGTGTATGCGTGCGTGTGTGTGTGTGCGTGTGTGCATGGAAAGGGGTGGGAAAGAGGCTTAGCCTTCCTTGTGGCAAGTTCCTGGGTAGGGAGAGAGATACGAATAATTAGGCCTTGCTACTTCCTGCTGCCCACATGTCCCCACAACAGGGCATGAAGGTGCAGGCTCACTGCCATGCACCCAGGCCCTCAGGCATCCCTCTCCTCAACCTCCTGCTTCCTTCCACACAGACAGCTACCCGGAGCAAAGCAGCTCACAGGCCAGTTCGCTATCTACAGAGAGCAGGGAAGTGTTGAGAGAAGCAGACAGACTTGGGGGCCTACCTCAGTTTTGCCATCTGCTGGATGGGTGGCCCTGAGCATATTCCCTTCACCACCCTGAGTCTGTTTCCTCCTGTGTGAGGTGCAGGTAAGCATTCCTGCCTCATGGTGAGAGCACTTTAGAGAATACCAAGCTCAGGGCCTGGCTTGATGTAGGGGCCCCATAAAGAGGGCTCTAGGGAGAAGAGCAGAGCAGTCTTCCATACCCACTGACACCCCAGCCACACTGGACTGGCGGTCATCTCTTAGCACCTCTGTGCCCTTGCTCATGCTCTTCTTTCTGTCTGGAATCTTTGCATAAGTCAGAACACAGAGCTACCTCCTCTGAGACGGCTTCCCCTCTGGCCCGAAGAAAAACAGTAAGAAGAGTCTGCCTTTCTCATTCTCTCTCTCTCTCCCCCGCCCCCCTCATAGACTGAGAACTTACAGTGAATGAAGGCTGAGCCATATTCACATCTACAGCCTCAGCATCTAGCAGAGAGCTAGACAAGGTGCCCAGTGAATCTTCCTTGCATGTATGAATGTTTGTTGAATATTTATGGATCAGTTGGAAGAGGGGAAAGAGCAAAGAATGATTTTGAGCTGGAATGATCTAAGACACTTCTTTATCCCCCTTACAGGGGAAAACAATAGGAAGAGGGAAAGTATCCAACATTTACTGACTGCTCCATGCAAGTGGGGAATCATTCCTTTTGTTCCCACTGCACCCCAACATTGAGAACAGTGTCATGACATTTCATGAGCTCCTACTGTGTGCTGAGCAATAGATGCTTTACATGGAATAACTCTATCGCAACAGCAGGACTATGAGGTAGGTGCCCCATTTTAGAGCTGGGGTAACTAAAGCACAGAGAGGTGAAGTCACTCAATCAAGGTCACACAGGTAATGAAAGGCAGAACTGGGTTTTGAACCCAGGTAATCTGACACCAGAGACTCCACTCTTCTTAGACTATCCCACATCCCTTAGTAAATACTAAAGAAATGTTTGTGGAATGAATGAATGAATGCCTATTGCATTAGGCACTGTATAGGTCCTAGTTACATACATTATTTTATTGACTCCTTACAGCACCCTTTCCTTGGAGGGTAGATACATTGTTCTTCATTGTTTAGTTGAAGATGGGCATATGTGCTATGTGCTAAGTCACTTCAGTCATGGGCACCTCTTTGCGACCCCATGGGCTGTAGCCAGCCAGGCTCCTGTGTCCATGGGATTCTCCAGGTACGAATACTGGAGTGGGTTGGCATTTCCTTTCCTAGGGGATCTCCCTGACCACTGATTGAACCTGTGTCTCTTATATCTCCTGTTTTGGCAAGCAGGTTCTTTACCATTGGTACCACCTGGGAAGCCCTCAGGTGAAGACACAAGAGCTCAAAGATGTAAACTTACCTGTCCCAGGTCACACAGTTGCAAAGCAGCAAAGCTGGGATATGCTTTCCATTCCCCTAGCTTGCCTTTCGGAGAAGGCAATGGCACCCCACTCCAGTACTCTTGCCTGGAAAATCCCATGGACGAGCCTCATAGGCTGCAGTCCATGGGATCGCGAAGAATCGGACACGACCGAGCAACTTCACTTTCACTTTTCACTTTCATGCATTGGAGAAGGAAATGGCAACCCACTCCAGTATTCTTGCCTGGAGAATCCCAGGGACGGGGGAGCCTGGTAGGCTGCCGTCTATGGGGTCGCACAGAGCTGGACACAACTGAAGCGACTTAGCAGCAGCAGCAGCAGCTTGCCTTTGGTGTCTTGCCTGGCTGGAAGCCTCAGAAAGGGACCCAAGAGGTGGTTTTGGCTCATTGCTTCATGCCGAGACAGGAGCAGGACTGCTGGAAATGACCATGGGTAGCATCCACTCACCCCTCCAGAGTGAGGATGGGGAGCTGGGCCCAGAGAGGTGAGCACTTTGCCCAAGGCCATACAGCAGCGAAACAGCAAACCTGAGTCCATGCAGTGTCCCTGCTCCCCTCCCTCTCTCGGGTCTCCCTAGGCCATCCAGGCAAGCTGGAAACTGAGAGGGGTGTAATGAGGAAGAGTCCAGCAGGGAGAAAACAGGGGAAGAATTCCAAACAGATTGAGCTGCAATGGCGCCCCTGTTAATAGTAATTGCATTATCATGAGGATGTCTGGGAAGATGGTGGTGATGATGGTGATGATGAGAACATTCAGGAATGGGAAGAAGGAGGAGGAAAATCGGGCATCATGGAGCACTGTGGCCAAGCCTATCAGGCTGCTCTCTTTCCCTCTCAGACCAGAGTTTGTTCACCCTGTTCTAAAGAAAGGACAGCCTGGGCAGGGCCACAGCAGATGGTTGTGTAGGCTGAGCCCTGCTCAAGGAGGTCTGGTGCAGGTGAACAGTGTGGGGAGGTGACTGAAATTCAACCCTGCTCCTAGCAGCAGGCCATATGCCTGCCCAAGGCTGGGTCATTCCCAGAAGAAGGTGTGGCTCTTTCTAATCCCATTAGGACTCCATGTGGGTTGGGGGTTGCCTGGAGCTGAAGCACGTGGGAGCACATACTGGGGGTGGGATAGAGAGTGGGTGCCGCAGCTCCTCTTTTCTGGCGGGGCCAGCATCCATACCTTACCTCCCTTCTGCCTTCTCTTTGGAACCAAACAGCTGTGATCTCAAATCTAGCCCCCATTATTTACTTACTTCCTAGTGATTTGACCTTGGTGCGATTACTTTACCTCTCCGAGCCTCAGTTTCCTCATCTGCAGGATGAAGCGATGTGGCGGTAGTCCAATAACACAAATAGCATGTTGAAGAATGGCTGGCACAGAGTAGGTGATAAAAAACAAAATTAATTCCCCCACCTATCCCTCTCCCCATTTCCCTGGGTGCTAAATCTTGTTCTGTTCTTGTTTGGGGCCCAAAGCCCTTCCAGACACCTCTCCCCCATTCCCCAGGCAGCCAGGATTGGAGGAACTACTGGGCAGTTCTCCTGAGCATTTGTGGCCAGGATCTAAATGTCTGGGCCAGTAATGCTCAGCCTGGCTGTCTGGGAGGCTCCCTTTGGGAATTAAGGAGGCTTCGAGATCCCTGGGCCTTTCCCTTCCCCCACTGCTCCCCCTCCATAAGGCTGCTGAGAGGCTGGGGTGATGGATGGGGCCCTGCCTTCCCCTCACCACTTCTTTGATGAGAAGAAAGAAACGTCCACCTGAGTCTCAAATCAAAAACAGGTGAATTGCCTCGAAGTCAGGCTGGGCCCTCTCTGGGGTCTGCAAGAAGGTTGGGGGCTGAGGGAAGAAAGGGAGAATGTGATAAATCACACTGTCAGGTGAGGGTACTGCCCTCCAGCTGTGGCAGGGACCGTCAGCGGCCCCAGGTCTGCCTCACTATTAGGGTGGGCGTGTGCCCATCACAAGAGGTGGGAGCAGACTGATGTCCCCATTCGCTCCCATCTCAGACTCCAGCCCAGCTCCCTCCACTTCACCAGTGCTGGCCCACCCGTGGCAACACCTCCACACCCCCAGCCTCATAGCCCCAAAGCTCTCATGGCTGGGAGGTGGGCGGCGGGAGCCTTGGGGCCTCACTTCAGCTTATGGCCACCTTGCTGCATGTACTTGGCTAACTTTTTGCCACTCTTTGGATGTTGGCTTCCCTATTTGTACTGCCGAGGATGTAGATTCCGGAAGGCAGGTCAAGGGCCTTGCGTCTATACCTCAGGGCTAGAGCTCAGGGTTGAGTGGGGACTATGCAGGGCCCATAATTTTTGTTTGACTTACCTCTGCCCCAACTCTTCCAGTACTGACCCCCTACAATTATTTGCTCCAAGAGCTGCCCAGGCCCCATGAAGTCAGTGAGCCATTGTGCCGGACAGACTCCAGCATGCGGATGTTAGGGCCTAGGTCCAATGCTAGCCCCTCTCCATCAGTGTAACACACAGACGTGGGCAGAGCTCTGCCTGTCACACCAAGGGTCCCTAGCATTCCAAGGTGGGTGTTGAGGACAGTGGGGAATCTGCGAGAAGCAGTGCTCAGGCCTCTGGGGATTGACACTCACTGCTGACAAGTGAAAAAAATAAAACATGAGCTGGGAGAATTCTCAGAGATCCAGGACTCCATTGTGTCGAGGGGCCGACTGAAGCCAGGGAGCGGACGGGAAAGGCCGCACAGCCCGGCAGGGCCCTGGCCGAGAGCAGGCCCCAGTCTCTGGACCCCTCCCCTACCCCTCGAGGCTGCATCTGCTAAGTGGACTGAAGAGTTTCTGACCCAGAGCCCCTCCACTCAAGTATTTCAGCCACCACTGCCTCCCCCCACCCCAACTCCCCATCTGAGCCTGAAGGGACATGCACGGATGGAGGCCCAGGCCACCGGGTGAGAGGCCACCATGGGACAAGGGCAGTGGGAGAGCAGGGTGAGAGCGGACGAGAAGGAGAGGGAAGGTGGGAGGCCTGGGAAGAAGAGAGGAGAGGAGAAGAGGACCAGGGGAGAAAAGAGGGAGGAGAGGAGGAAGGAGCAAAAGCTGAAAGCTGATAAGGCAGAAAGGAGATGGAAGACCCGAACGGACGGAATTGAAACAAGGGCTGCAAGGCAGAAGACAGGCCAGGAAGGGGATGGAGGACAAGCCGGGAAGAGAGAGACACCCAGCAAGGAGGCAAGCCGGAGCATCAAGGATACTGGCTGTGCAGACGGGCAGAGAAGAAGGCTGCAGCCCAGGGGTCTCCCCTCCCTGCGTTCACGGAGCTCCCCCAGGGGCAGTGGGGGCGAATTGAAAATGAAACACCTCGTCCCTGGGCCCAAGGATGTGACCCTCGGCAGAAGAGGATTAGGGAGGCTTCCAAGAGGAAATGGGAGGGTGACAGGAGTCGGGGGAGAGCAACACAAACTCCTGCTGCCCCCCCACCCCAGGCAGGGAGAGCGCGCGCCCTGAGCCCAGTGGAGCCGTGGAGCGCTAGTGCCCCCTTGTGGCCACTGCTCCTGGCTTGCCAGGTGGCAGCGGCCATCTGCAAAACTAGGTGGGAAGGGGCACCAGTTGGGCTTTGGACACGGGAAGGAGACAGGTGCAGCACAGAGCCCAGGGGATGGGTCAGGGACTTTGCCAGAGACCTCCAAGACTTTCAAGCATCACTAGACAGAAAAACAGTTATGCTTGAGGGTTTTCCATCAACCTCTGCCATCCTTTTAAGCAGAGCACATGAAGGGTAGACATGACACTCTAAGGCAGGGAAAAAGAGGGCATATTCATACCTCAGAATGCCCCTCCCACCCTACTGGCACAGTTTCAGTTCTGCCATCCTGGCCTTCACTCCTCAGGGCCTGAATCTCTAGAACAGTGTGTGTGTGTATGTGTGTGTGTGTGTGTGTGTGTGTGTGTGTGTGTCTAGGGAGTAATCTTGTGTATGTCGAGGGCTGAGGCCCCAAGCAGGGCCACCCCAAAGAGGGTGCCACACAGCCGGCTCTGGAGGCCCAGCAGGGACCTCCAGAGTCACTGGGAAGTCAGAAACCCTGGGTTTCACCTTGCCCCCATGGCTGTCTTGCTGTCCTATTTTGATCATACCCTTGCCCTCCCTCCAGTGGCTCAGATGGTAAAGAATGTGCCTGCAACACGAGACGCTTGGGTTTGATCCCTGGGTTAGGAAGATCCCCTAGAGAGGGAAATGAGAACCCACTCCAGTATTCTTGCCTGGAGAATCCCATGGACACAGGAGCCTGGTGGGCTACCGTCCATAGGGTCACAGAGTCAGACAGGACTGAGCAGCTAACACTTTCACTTTCACTTGCCCTCTCTGGGCCTCAGGCTCCTCATTTGAAACCAAAAGGTCTTGGCCTCGATAATTTCTAAGAATCTATCCAGCTATAATCATTTGCAATGTTATGATTCCTAAAGACAGAGCTTAAAGAAGAAATTAGTCGAATGTTACACAGAGTTAGTACTCAATGGTGATTTGAAGAGGCGATTTGTATACATACAATCCTGAGGACCTAGCCCTCAGCACTGACTCCTCCAGGGCCCTCAGCAATGTGCCTGCCTCAGATCTACTCAGACAGGGCGGTAGGGTCAAAGTCAGGCCTGCTCAGTGGGCCTGGCTTGCTTGCTTTCTCACAAGGGGTCAAGGGCAAGAGGCCAACATTTCCTCAGTCCCCCACCAGGGCAGTGCATGCAAGACTTCTCAGCCGTCCATTCAGAGCCCAGGGCCTCAGGGTGGATGGAAAGTGCAAGGTCAGCAAGATCTCACCAGTGAGCCCAGCCCAGGGCAGGAGCCTCAGCGTGGAAATGGAGAAACCTGAGCCTGGCTTGGCTCCCCTAGAGAGAAGGGGAGGGGAAGGAGGGAGCATAAGGAGGTGAAGGGCAACTCAAGGAGACCCCTGGCGGGGGCACGAGAAAGCCACAAGAGGGAGCATGGAACCTTAGCCTGGGAGTGGGGAGGGCAAGGTCACCCATTTAGAGAAAAAAAAAAAAACAGAAAGAAGGCCAAGCAAGCGTTCATGGTTTCAGTCAGTTTGGTGCTTGAGTCTGTCTGCTAACCTGTGTTTTCCTCAGTTTCCTCATCTGTGAAATGGAGGCAATAGCATTCACCTTGCAGATTTGCTGTGAGGAATGAAATGAGTTCATCTTTGTAAGAAGCACTTCGACTACTCCCTGGCACCTGGTGAGGGTTTTCTTTCTTTCTATTTCTATTTTTAATCCCCAGGAAATCCTGTCCCAGAGCATATCAGACCAAGGAATCCAGGAATGGTCCTAGCTGCCAAGACCCTTATATTCTTAGGTTAAAAGGAATTGGTTGTGTTCAAATTCCACACCCTGCCCGGCTCTCCCACCCTGCTCTTCTCCCCCTCCCCCGCCACCACCCTGATACAAATAGATGCATTTCAACTCAGAAAGGAAAAATGACTTGCCCAAGGTCACACAGTGAATCATACCTCAGCTGAGGTTTCTTCACTGCCAGACCTGAGCCTCGCCTTTTGTCTTTCCCCAGATGGGTGTCTTCCGGGGTCTGTGCTTGCCAGCCCTGGCCCTGAATCCTTTGTCCCAGATGGGAATCTGACAGGTGTTTCAATCAGTAGACTATGGCTCTGAGACCAGAGCTGAGGAAGCTCAGCTTCACTTTATTGGAGGTTCTGTCTGGCACTCAGTCTGCTTCCTCACTCTTGCATCCACTGGAACCAGAGTTTTTCTCCTGCTGGAAAGAACCTTGTAGATCACTTGGTTCCCTGGCCTCCCCTTCCATCTGCCATCAGTCATCACCAGCCTCCACCTCTGGACCCCCTCCTCCAATCTCCTTGCCCCTGACTCTATTTCCCTCAGGTATTTAACCCACAATAACCTAGACCCTCCCTGGCCTCTTGTTCCCTTTCCCTGAAGGCTGGCTGTGTATGGCTTTCCAAAGCTAATTTAAGCTGGTGATTGACATGGAACAAGCCAACGAGGGAAATGGGCTTCATTCCCAGCACAGGAGCCAGGCTGCACCCACCAGGCCCACTGCGCTACCAGGTGTTGGCGTTTTCCAGGCCCCAGCTTGGGCAGCTAGGCCAGGAGAGTGTAGGGTCTGGGACTCCAAACCCCTGGGAGTAGACACCTGGAGGCTCCCACCATCAGGGCCTAAGGAGCTGGAGGGCCCCTCTCACCCTTCCCACCCCAGCTCCTCCCTCCCTGTAGCCCAGCTTGGGCCAGGTTATTCCCTAGCGCCTGGGCTAGACCTGTTTCCAATGATTCACATCTATGTATTCCCACCTCACCCCTGGGAGCTAGCTCTGCACTCTTAATAGATCTTACGGTTAAGAAGTTTTTTCCTGCTACTCAGCGTTAGTGCTTAAAGTGCAGTTACACTCTGAAAATTGACCATAAAATGACACCATGGGGTCCACATTTATCCTCCAGCCACAATTCCAGACCAGCTTGGTTCAGTTTTCAGGTTGAAAAATGGCTTTTGGGGGCTTCAAACTCCACCCAAGTCCTAAATCTACCTCGGTACTTCCCCCTCGGTGGCGCCTCCCTCCCCCAGGCTGGAGGAGAGGCAGGGCCTTGGACTGCTGAGGTGGCAAGCCAGGCCCAGCTCTGCTCAGCCCATTTCCTGCCAGAATGGAGGGGGAGCAACTGTAGGAGTGTGAGGGACCAGGCCAGACCGTAGACAGTGAGGGGCACAGCCTACCCAGGCTCAGAAGCCTCCAGTGGGCCCCCTGCTGTGAGGGATGCTGGAATGAGTCCTCCCCTTCTCTGGGCAGGACCGGGGACAGGGCTGAGAGAGAGAGCTTCCTCAGTCCAGAATTCTCTGCAGGACCTCTGGGAGATAGAATAACAAAGGGAGGAATACTGGAGATCTCCAGAGGCCCTCTGGCCCATTCCTCTGCCTCTAGGCAAGGACAGCCCTCCATTCTGTCACTCTTGGCCGCTCAGCAAGATTTGGCAGTCCTCCTGCCTGGAGTGTGCCACTCCTCAGCTGTATGGCCAGGATTGGGGAGACCTGTCAGTTTAGGGCTAAGTAAGGGCTAGACTTGGACTCACCCCGATCTGGTGGTCAGCCCTCGTGCCAGGCAGGATAAGGAGGCCCCTGACAGTACAGATGTGAGGCCGTGGGCTTCAGGGCTGGGCGCTGGGGGCCGTTCCTCCAGGTCTTGGCCGCCTGTGCTATATCTGTGGCCGGTTACCTGCAGGATTACCCTCCCTGGTGCTTCCTCTCCTGTTTACTCCAACAAGCTTGGTTATCTGGTTCCCAAGCCCATAGCAAATTAGAAGCCATAAATCAAAAGGAGGGCAGAGGGGCTGCTGGAAGCAGGCACACTAAAAGTGTCAAGAAGTGAGAGCTGATGGCCTGGCAGCAGGGGCGTAGGCAGCAAAACTAGTAAAATACAAAACAACCCCGACCAGGCACACGAGCTCGAAGATGGCAAACAAGCCAGGGCCATTTTGTGCAGGGGAAACAGTGCTAATAACGCTGGGAGATTAACGACAACGTCCCCAAAGTTGCAGAAAGAGCTGGGTTATACACTGTTGAAGGAGGCAGGGAAGATAAGGAACACATTTCCTAAACACTTCCATCGAAAATGAGTTATCTTTTTTTTTTTTTTTCAAGTGCACACTCATGGGACTAAAACCTCCACTCATGCAAAGCCTTAAGTCCAGAGGCCTCATTCCACAAGCGCTGCAGAGCAGAAATTGGCCAAGTTCCCTGTCCCACCAAGAACCAACGCATGGCAGGATGTGTGTGCTAGCTTGGGAGCCAGTCCCAAATCCAACACCATCTCCACCACTTACCATCCGCAGGACCCTCAGCAAATCACTTGCCTCTCCGAACCTCAGCTGTTTCCTCTGTAAAACGTTAACAATGATACCTGCCTTGCATGGCTGTGAGGATTACATCTGGAAAACCAAAGCCCGTATATCCGGCCCCCAGTACACAGTAGTGGCTCACTCACTGTTCCCTCCTCCCTTGAGAAGTTCTCCCTAAGAATTGTGGTTCAGCCTGTCTGCCTCAGCTTGTGGAAGGACCTCAGTGAGCAGAGAGATGGCATGGGAAGCTCTGCTCTCAGACCTTTCTGTGGGGCCAGTGAGGCTCAGAGTGATGCTGGCTATGGGCAGGACTTGGGTGTGCCCAGAGATTTGGCAGGAAGAGTAGCTGAAGCCGTGAGAACTAGAGTGAGGGGCCAAGGAACCCGCTCTTTGCTTCCTCCTCCTTCTCTTCCTTCTCTTCTGATTTCCACGGTTTTTGCCTTTAAGAGCAGTTCCCTCAGACTTTGTGATCCCAATCAAGGGCAGGTGGTTCTTAAGCCAGGAATGGTGAATAGGGGTCTACCTCCTGGGGGTCAGGTGCCAATACGTGTCATGGGAAAAGAAGCTGCAGTACAAACAAGGTGGACAGGGGCGGCATGGACCAGACATAAGCAGGGTCTGCAGGCAGGCAGACATGCCTGGCACCTGCTGACCTGGGCACTTCTATTCCAGAGACACGTGAGACAGGGTCCATGTGCTTAGAGCCCAGCTTCAAGCTTGGCAGCATTGTGTTTGAAGAGCATCCTCCCTTCTCTGCCATTTGGGCATGACAGCAAAGGACAGAAAGGTTGAAGGGATGGAAGACGCCTGGATCTGTCTCACCCAGGAGACAAAGGCAACGCTGGAGAGGCTGTGAAACAGTTTGGAGTTGAACTAGTCTGGTTTGGAAACCCAGACCAGTGCCATCTTTTGAGTTTCAGTTCCCCCAAAGAGCATGGGCTTTGGTGGCAGACATGGAGGTGGTGGTTTAGTAGCTAAGTTGTGTCCCACACTTGCAACCCCTTGGACTGTAGCCTGCCAGGCTGCTCTGTCCAGGGGATTCTCCGGGCAAGAGTACTGGACGAGTTCGCCATTTCAAATTCCAACTTTGCCACTTCTTCTATGATTCTGAATGGGCTTCCCTGGTGGCTCAGATGGTAAAGAATCTGCCTGCAGTATGGGAGACCCAGGTTCGATCCCTGGGTCAGGAAAATCCCCTGGAGACAGGAATGGCAACCTGCTCCAATAGTCTTGCCTGGAGAATTCCATGGACAGAGGAGCCTGGCTGGCTACAGTCCATGGGGTCGCAAGTCAGACACAACTGGGCAACTAACACTATGACTCTGGGCAGGTTACTTCTCCTTCATAAACCTCAATTTCCTCTTCTACTTCACAGAATTGTTGAAAAGACCATGTGAATTAAAGAACTTAGCATAATGTCTGACATAACAGTTCAGTTCAGTTCAGCTCAGTCGCTCAGTCGTGTCCGACTCTTTGTGACACCATGAATCGCAGCACGCCAGGCCTCCCTGTCCATCACCATCTCCTGGAGTTCATTCAGACTCACGTCCATCAAGTCAGTGATGCCATCCAGCCATCTCATCCTCTGTTGTCCCCTTCTCCTCCTGCCCCCAATCCCTCCCAGCATCAGAGTCTTTTCCAATGAGTCAACTCTTTGCATGAGGTGGCCAAAGTACTGGAGTTTCAGCTTCAGCATCATTCCTTCCAAAGAACATCTAGGGCTGATCTCCTCTGACATATAGTAAAAACTCAATAAATGGCATGAGTCTGCATAGCAGCCATCACTCTGAGTACAATACACAGTTTGGCTCATTTCCTTCCTCAGCAACCCTAGAGCTAGCCATTGTTATTATCTTTGTTTTAAAGATGTGGACACTGGTTCTAGGGGTATAAGTGACTTTTCCTATGTGCCACAGCTAGGAAGCAGGATTCAAACCCAGGCATCATGACTCCAAAGTTTTTTGCCAGTTCTGCCAAAATGTAGATTGATTAGGTGAATGGGTACAAATGTACTTTGTCAATTCTAAATTGCTATACCAGTGTGAGGGGTGGGTTGTTATTATTTATGAATCATGTTAGCAGATAGCAGATAGTCCCTGGAAACATCCTGAATGGGAGGCTGCTGAGTGAGAGACCCCCAGCTCCTGAGGAGTCTGAGATGTCCCCAGTGCCATTCAGCAGGCTGGCTGTCCCTCCAAGGCCTCCTATTTGCTGGGTTTCCAATGACCCACGTTCCTCTTGGCCTAGGCCTTTGTGTGTGGAGCTTCTTGACTGGCACCCAGCCTCTGGAACCCAAGCCTGTGAAGGGTGGCTCGGTGCCGTGCAGCTGCCAGGAAGGGGACATCAAAGGCACAGCACGTGGGTGAGGCAGCTCCCTGCTTTGTAAACAGCTTGTGGGCTTCTCGGTGCACAGGCATGCATGCAAGGAAGAGGAGACTTTGGCAAGCAGGCGGGCCCAGGAGCTTGTGGGCTGGGGAGTGGCTAGGGAGGATCAGTGGGGAAGATGGAGGGTGACAGGAAAAGATGGCAAAGGCCTGGAGGGAAGGAGGGAGAGAAGAAAGAGGTGACGTTGGTGTGGGTGGCTGGCAGGGCTTGCTCCCCGTGTTATGCTGCTTCTGGAGGGAGGCTCTGGCAGAGCTGGATGCTTAGCGTCAGGCTGCCAGAAGCCTGTGCGCCACCGTCACCCAGTGTTTCTTTTATTCATTCATTCATGCATGTGTGCGTCCGTACATTCATCCAACTGTTCATTGAACCACCAAGTACGGAACAGTAGTTTAGAGCTCAGGACAGGTTGCATGTGTCAAACCCTGCCTGTACTTTTTGGCTTTGTGACTTAGGGTGAGTTGTTTGCCCCCTGGTACCTCAGAGTCTGCATTTGTAAAATGGGTATAATAATAGTACTTGTTTCAGAAAGTGATTGTGAGGATTCAATAGGTTATTCCATGTGAAGTTCTTAGGATAATGCATGAAAAATGAAAGTGAAAGTCACTCAGTCATGTCTGACTCTCTGCCACCCCATGGACTGAAGCCTGCCAGGCTCCTCTGTCCATGGGATTCTCCAGGCAAGAATACTGGAATGGGTTGCCATTTCCTTCTCCAGGGGATCTTCCTAACCCAGGGATGGAACCCGAGTCTCTTGCATTGCAGGCAGACTGTTTACCGACTGAGCTACAAGGGAAGCCTGAGGATAATGCCTAGCATACAGTAAATGCTCAATAAATATTTGTTATATGTATGCATGCCCATGTGTGTATACACAGACACATGTTACATGCCAGGCCTTGTGTTAGACACTAGGAATACAGGGATAATAAGACAGACATGGTCCCTACCCTTGTGGAACTGACATTCAGTTCTAAGGTGAATGAAAGTGAAGATCTTGCTGCCATTTCTAGAATCTTCCCAAAGAGCCAGAAACAGAATAAATGTTTAAACTGGCACGGCAGGGCCTGGGATGCAGCCTCTGCTTCTCTCTGCTATCTTTCTCAACGGCTGCAGGCCAGGCCCATCGGCAATGAACTGTGGGACCTCGCTCCACAGTCCTAAAAGGAAACAGCCCATAAGCTCAGGCAGATGGTGTGACCAGTGTGGACTTTGTCCCTAGCTGACTTCTAGAATGTTTCTTTGTGGGTGAAATGGTGAAAGAAGTTACCCAAAAGAGTGGGCCAGGAAAGAAAATCTATTAAAATTAATCTCTCTCTCTCTCTCTCTCTCTCTCTCTCAGGGGCTTCCCTGGTGGCTCAGAGGGTAAAGCATCCACCTGCAATGTGGAGACCCGGGTTCAATTCCTGGGTTGGGAAGACCCCCTGGAGAAGGAAATGGCAACCCACTCCAGTACCCTTGCCAGGAAAATCCCACGGACAGAGAAGCCTGGTAGACTACAGTCCATGGGATCGCAAAGAGTCGGACATGACTGAGCGACTTCACTTTCACTTTCTCTGTCTCCAATTTCTACATTCTTCGGCTCTCTGGATTAGCCCACGCTTAAAGACATGCAACTGGTGTCCCTACATGTACTCATGCATAGATAAATGTAAGAACACGCACACACAGACATTCATCGTCATGTGCACAGACAGAGCCTGGGGAAAAAAGATTCATTTGAAATGAAGGCACGGAGGGGGCAAAGGGCTGAGCTAAGGCCTGGACACCAGGTCAGGGTGATGGGATTCAGCAGTCATGGCCTCTAGGATCCAGAAATCCTGGCTACTCTCCAGTGACCACTGCCCTCACAGAGACACAGCCCACAGAATGTCTTGTATCCATGTTTCCCAGAGAGCATGAATACCTGGGAAGGTAAGCAGCGTTATGACAAAAAAAAAAGATTCAATGTCAAATAAGTATGGAAAATGTCAAGTTAAACCAATATAAAAAATTTTGTTTGTTTATTGCAAGACTTTGCAGAGCCTTCAAAAAGCTCACTATAAACAAACCGCTGATGGGGTGTGTGTGTGTGTGTGTCGATCTATTGTGTTTCCCAAACAAATTTGACCACAAAAGCCTTTTTCCACAGAATATTTCCAAGTAGTGCTCTTTGGGGAATGTCACCTTGAGTGCTTCTGCAAGTCCAGGCTCAGGCTTCTTCTATGGCCCTGCCAGATGAGAATTTTTTTTGCCCAGTGTTTTAAGTCCTGGTATGGAGGTTGGAGAAGGAAATGGCAGCCCACTCCAGTGTTCTTGCCTGGAGAATCCCAGGGACGGGGGAGCCTGCTGGGCTGCCGTCTATGGGGTCGCACAGAGTCGGACTTTGCCGCCCAGCCTCCCACCTGGGTCAGGAACCTTCTCTCTGTCCCCCCAGCGTCAGTCAGGTGTGAGACAGTAGCCGCTCAGCTCCGTTTCAGACCTGAGGCCAACATGAGAAGCAGGGCCTCCCTTGCCATAGTCTGCTCTTGAGGCAGGTTAGCTGAGGTGCTGGCCCACCCAGTGCCCAGAGACCAAGGTTGTTCCACATGAAGGGATTTCTGTTCATTACCAGCCTCAACTCATTAGAGCAGCGCCAGGCCCAGGAGGACTAAGGGAGAGGGCTGTGCAAATTAATGAGTGACCAAATTAAACATGTTCTCTCAGCCAGCAAGCTGTTCCAGCTGATCGGCTAAGGCCTGGGGATTTGAAAGTGGGAAGTCCCCGCCCCATGGGCCAGAGGCCTTAAGGCAGCCACTGCCTCCTTGCTCCGTAAGGCAGCCTGGCAGGAGTAGGGTTGCCAAATGTAGCCAATAAAAATACAGTATACCCAATTAAAATCTCAATTTCAGATAAGCAACACTTTTTTCTGTTAGTACAAGTATTGGAGTGGATTGCCATTGCCTTCTCCAGGGGATCCTCCCGACCCAGGGATCGAAGCCGGGTCTCCCGCATTGCAGACAGACGCCTTACCGTCTGAGCCACCAGGGAAGCCCCACGTCCCATGCACTATTTGGGACATACTTATACTAAAAAATTACTCATTCTTTATCTCAAATTTCAGTTTCACTAGATGTCTTGTATTTTATCTGGCAGCCCTTCACCTGGAGAGTCCCGAGGCTCTAGGAGCTGTGGTGAGTCCCAGACTGGGTTAGGGCTGTGTGTGCATGCTCCGTCGCTTCAGTTGTGTCCGACTCTTTGAGACCCCATGGACTGTAGCCCACCAGGCTCCTCTGTCCATGGGATTCTCCAGGCAAGAATACTGGAGTGGGTTGCCATGCCCTCCTCCAGGGGATCTTCCCGACCCAGGGATCAAACCTGCATCTCTAACATCTCCTGCATTAGAAGGCAGGTTCTTTACCACTAGTGCCACCTGGGAAGCCCCAGGAGGCGGGAGACCCAAGGGCAAATCCTACCACTGCTCCTATGTCACTGGGTGATCCTGACAGGTCACTTCCCCTGTGAAGCAGCTTTAAGGGCTCTACCAGTGCCAGTTCTGCCTGTCTCTGTCAGAAATGATTCTGAATGGCTGGAGGGAACATGGGGGGACTGTCCACCTCTGCCCCACCCCTACTCCCAGGGCAGGCTCAGTGATACTAATGCTGGGAACTTCAAGGTGCATGGCATGTATTTCAAGGGCTCACACGTGTATGTGTTGCTCACCTTTCCCGGCAGATGAGGCTCAATCACAATATCACTCTGCACTGCATGGAAGGCAGCAGGGTGGACCCATTTTGTAACTGGAGAGAATGAGGTCCTGAGAGGCTCCCAGCTGAGTCCCAGAAACCTTGGCTTTCTTCAGAAGCCCAATCACTTCTCCTTCCTCGCTCTGGGTGGATCCAGATGGGGGCAGCCAGTGCTGCCCCACATGGGCACCTCTGTTGCCAGTGATGTCACCAGAAAGGCAGCTAGGAAGGAGCAACCAGCTGCTCTCCTGTCCCAGGCCCAAGCCCCCATCCCCCAACCCCACACCTCGGTGGGCAGAGAGCTTAGGGTTAGACATATTGTCAGGCCAGATGTGGATTTGGGTTCTAATTCTGTTCTTTTTTCCCCCCTGAGATCTTAATCATTTAAGTCTTTCTTTTTGCTTCCTGAGGAAGAGAAACACATGGGCTTGTGTGGGCGGGGCTTCTCTGCTCCCAGCTGCTGTAGCCAAGCTCCTGAGGCTCCACCCCAGCCCCAGATCTCCCTCCAGCCTTAGCCAGTCAGTGGGCTCTCCAGCAGTGGCACCCAGGCTTGGTCAGGGACTATCTCTGGGTGGTAACAAGGCTCTCCTGTGGGAGAAAGCAGATTGATAGCCTTCTCTCTGAGGCTCTGGGCCCCAGGGCCCCTACTTTCTGTGACTTCTGTAATACCCCCATCCTCCAGCACCTAACAGAGCACCCACTCAGTCAAGTTCTTGTGAGGGACTGACTCAGCGGACAGGGTCAGAAAACATAAATGATATTCATGGCTTGCTACTGCATGTTAGGGCTGAATGCACTCTGATAGATCATTTATTTAGTCTAACCCCCGTTCTGTGGAAATGAAGAAACTGAGGCTACTTCAGGAGAGAAGGGATTTGGAAACTCATGTGTTGAACACTCACCAAGAGCTGTGTAAACCTGAGAAGCAAGGCTGGATGAGCCCATTTTACAGGTGAAGAAACTGAGGGCTCTAAGGTAGCTGATGTGTCTGTCCAAGGCTACAAAGCAGGGAAGGGACTAAACCAAGATTTGTGCCCTGGACCCTCTGATGCCAAAGTAAGTGCTCTTGCCACCACCAGGACACTGCGTCTGTGTTTGATGAGGGGTACTGGGTAAGATCCCCCCAGTAAAGGATGCTCTACTCCAGCCTTCGGAACCCAGGGCATTCGACAGCCAGTCAGTGACTATAGTACAGGCTTTCCTCACTTCAGTGCCACAATGGCACTTACCCTCAAAACATTCTCCTCCCCAGCTCTACCTTCTGCAGGTCAGGAAGGCCCCTCTGAAGTCTGACTTCATTCCCTGGTCCCTTGGCCTGCCATCCTTGCCCTCTGGAAGGGATCAGCCAGTCCTTCTCATTTGTAAAGCACTGTCACTTACATTGCATCATGTAGGTCCCATTCTTGGTGGCTGGCATTATCTGTTTTACTCTTGAAAAAACTGAGGCTCAGGGAGGTTATTCACACAAGACCTTGAACCCAGGTCATCTGACCGATTCCATTCCCAGAGCTCTCTTTTTATCTCATCTCAGACACCTCAACTCCAGTCCCCACTGGAATTTCAGACATGAAAATAACAGGTGGCATCTGTCCAAACCCATCCCTTGGTTCCAGCCCCTCGCTCTGCTCCTCAGCCCTCCCTGGGGATCCATTCTCCCCACGGTAGCCCTGCCCTAACTTTGTATTGGGGAGAGGGGAGTCAGTTCTGGCAACAGGCCATTCTCCCACTGATTGAGGACTGTGCCCATAGGTGCCCCTGCCTGGTAACTGTCTCACCCCATGACCCTGGGGCCACAGTGGCCGGGCCAGGCCTTGGCCAATCATCTTATCTAATATACTCCCCTCTTGGTTTCCAAATGTCCTCATCCAGGCTGGCAGGGGAACTCAAGTGGGAATTCCCACCCCTCAGATCCCCACTCCCTACACCCATTATCAGTGAGACTTGAGGAAGGGAAGGGTAGACAGAGATACAAAGAGGGAAGGGGGAAGGCAGAGAGAAAAGGGGAGAGACAAAGAGGGAGAGAAGGAGGAGGAGAGAAACAGAGACCCAGCAACAGCAACAGAGAGGGCAGGGTAGAGCGTGCTTTTAACGTCCATGGCTCCATTTCTTCCCTTAGGCAGTGCAGCTGATCTGGTAGCCGGGACCATTCCTTGAGGAGAGGGGCTGCTGGTTACATTGCCAGTACCCAGCAGGGCACCTGGCGTATAGTAGGTGCCCACTTGAAGGAAGGAATGAAAGCCCATCTGTCCTCACTGGCTACCCCACCCATTGCAACCTGGCTTACTGTGAGCTCTGACTACACTTTGAGGAGCCGTAGCACTCACGTGCTGCTTGGCATAGGCTTCCTGAGATGCTGTCCTTATGTCACAGATTCCTAGACTGTCAGAGCTGACCAAGCCCTTGGACAACTTAGACCCACGCCTCACGGTGCAGATGGGGGCACAGAGACCCAGAGGAGGGGGAGGCAGAGCACTTGTTCTGTGTCACTCAGCAGAGTTGTAAGTAGAAAGCTGGCTTTGGGCCTCCCCATGGGGCAGGGTCAGTGCACAGCTTACCACATCCCTGGACCTCCCCTTGAGCCCAGATGCAGCCGCGCTGTGGCTGAGGTCAGAGATCTTTGTTCTGGAGAAGGAATGACAACTTCCTGTCCTCACAATCTGGTTAGCCAGTGGCCCTGCTTCCTGGAGGGTCTTCCCAGGTGGTGCTAGTGGTAAAGAACCTGCCTGCCAATGCAGGAGACAGAGATGCAGGTTCATTCCCTGGATCAGGAAGATCCCCTGGAGGAGGAAATGGCAACCCACTCCGGTATTCTTGCCCAGAGAATCCCATGGAGAGAGGAGCCTGGAGGGTTACAGTCTGCTGCTGCTAAGTCGCTTCAGTCGTGTCCGACTCTGTGCGATCCCATAGATGACAGCCCACCAGGCTCTGCCGTCCCTGGGATTCCCCAGGCAAGAACACTGGAGTGGGTTGCCATTTCCTTCTCCAATGCATGAAAATGAAAAGTGAAAGTGAGGTGGCTCAGTTGTGTCTGACTCTTCGCGACCCCATGGACTGCAGCCTACCAGGCTCCTCCGTCCATGGGATTTTCCAGGCCTTGCCTGGAGTACTGGAGTGGGGTGCCATCGCCTTCTCAGGGGCTACCATCTATGGGGTCGCAAAGAGTCCGACATGACTGAAGGAACTTAGCACCTACAACACACTGCTTCCAGGAGAGACTGCAGGAAAGATGGTACCAAAGCTCTTCTCCTGAGTGGGCCAGGAAGTAGGGACCCTGGAATAAAGACAGTGCTGATCAAGAAGCTGTCACAGTGTACCAGCCCATCTACTCTGCCTCCCTCGCCTGGCCACCATGGGGGTCCACTTCCCACTAGAGTTGAAGCCCTGAACTTGGGCTCTGACAAACCTGGATTTTCTACTTACTAGCTGCAAGTCCCTTTACCTCTCCAAACCTCAGCTTCCTTATGGATAAAAATAGGGCTAACTCCAATTCCTGCCACATATGATTTACGTGAGACTTAAGAGGGGGCAGTGAACACCCTGAGCATTGCTTGGCAAATGTCATCATACAAGTAAATGCTCAATAAAAGTGGGTGTTTCTTGTGCTCTCCTTCACAACCTGCTGCCCCTACCTCCTCTGATCTTGGTGCCTTCTTGCTTGGTCCCAGAGCTCCCTGCTCCCTCCAGTCACAGGAGAGGCAGGTTCTGGGCTCTTGCTGTGACCTGGGTAGCCCTTGCCCTCATTGCCTTCATCCATCAAAGGACTTCATGGTGCCTCTGTATGTGTCAAGGGATTCTTGGCTCCTTCTAGGTTTAATATGGCATCTCTAGAAACTACCTTCCTGTGTTAGCCAGTTCAGTCTAGAATCTAGCCTAGATTTTCATGTTTGAAAGAGAGAGAGAATATGCCTCTGTGTGTCTGTGTCCCTGTGGCTGTGTGTGTCTTTGTTTATGTACACTCCTGAGGGAAAGCCTGTGCAGTCCGAAACCTGTCCCTTTTCTCAGGCTGGTTTTTCTCCAACAGGGTCAGGAGCCTGTGGCTAGCTGAGATTCAACCTCCCTGGTGCATACTGGCTGCCAGTTGCTCCCAACAGGCCCACCTGAGAACAGCACTGTCTCCTGGCCCCCCTTCTCCCAGCCTCAGGAGTTCCTGTTTCCATCAGCATCTGCCAGAGTCTTCTCCAATCTCGTCTCCTCCTTTTCCCTCTGCTTTTGGGTGGGTGGGGGCCTCCCCGATCTCCCACTGTCCCACCATACAGACAGACAGACACACACACACACACATACGCACACACACACGGCACAGCCAGCTCACCCTCTCCTCTTCTGCTTTCACAAATCCCTGATTACTCATTTCTTGTCTCAAATGTCTTGGTTCCTGCACCGAACAGCACACTTCCTCTCTGTCTCTGCTGCCCTGCACCCTTCTGTGAAATGAGGGTCATCACGGGCTGGGACTGCAGAGCCGCTAATCCCAGCTCGCCAAGGACAAGGGTGCACAAAGCAAAACGAGCTTCCCAGCCCCGCGTGGTTTCCTCCCACTTGTACCGTTTCCCACTCCCGGGTTTCTCTTTCACTCCTGGTTTCCTCTGTTTCTCACCCTCTGAATCTCGCAAGGTCTCCCTTGGGCTCTCTGCTGGGCCTCTGAGTCCCTAACATCTCCCCACTCCTTACTCTACATCTTTTGGCCTCAGCCTTTCTTTCCCCTGCCTCTGTCTGTCTTCACAGAGGTACCTTTTGGGGAGGAAGCTTTGCTTGCTGCCATGTCAAATCCCACCCTTGCTGTATGCTCTTGCTCTGGGCCCTTTTTACCCCTCTAGAGTCACTCATTCTGCTTCTTTCCTTTCTTGTCTCTCCCAGCTGGGCTGCCACTTCCTCCTGGGCAACTGCAGGGCCTGAGATGGGCAATGTGGGGAGCAGATGTGGCATGCCTGGCCCTCACCCCCGCCCAGCAGATGCGGCTGTTCAGGTGGATAAGCAGACATGTGAGCCCTCCTGGGCCGGGTCTGATGCTCAGGCACATTCTTAGCCTGCCCAGCCACACTGGCTTCAGCAGGGGTTTTGATTGACAACAGGAAAGAAAGTAAAACACATAAAAGGGAAAAAAATGCAGCCACCCAGTGACTGAATGGAAGAAGAGCAGTGAGCCAGCTACCTGCTGCTGCCTGGGCTTGGAGGCAGGCAGCAAAAAGGGAAGACTGGATATCTAGGGTCTTCGACCCTACTTACCAGCTTTATCCACAGGCTCTGGGTCCAGCAGTGCTGGATTGTGTCCTCATAGCAGCCTGGCACCCAGATGAGGCTTAAGCCCAGAGAGGCTAAGTGACTCCTCTAACTCTAACCCCAAAACATCCATCTCTCCTTATCCTACAGGACCCTCCTGTCATTGCCCTCCCCCAGGGTTCTAGGCTCTTCTCTCCCCATCCTTCTGTCCTCTGTGTGGCACCCATTAGCAAAGCAAACGACCCAGCTAAGGCCAATAATGGGGCTGCTATGTCTTGACAATTGCTGAAGTATTGCCTTACCCCAGGCTTTCCCTTGTCACGCTCCTATCAGCTGCTTCCACTCAAGACCAGACATTTTGGGGTCATGGTGGCCCCTCCGCTGGTCACAGGGCAAAGCTGTGCGCCCTCTTGGCTGTTTGTTCCTGGATCCATGAGCTCCCCGGGCTCTAGGCCCACAGCTCAGCATCTGCTCAGTTATCTGAACCTGCCTCAGCGGCTTTCCTGAGCTCCACCCAACACACCTGCCTGAGTCAGCCTCTTCTCTGCAATTCTGCCCCCAGCTCCTTCCCTGGCTCTCAGCCTGTACTCCACACCCTACTCTGGCCTAAGCCTGGCCTCTTCCCTTCTTCCCTTTGATCCATTTTTTTCTGATCAAGCATCTTCTCCACAGATTCCAGATGGAGAAACAGACGTGGAGAAGGCAAAAGGGAAGACATCAGCTCCCACCCCAAGTCCCTCTGGAGCCAAGAAGCAGCCATCACAGAGGGTTGAAGATACATTATAAAGCTCCTAGGATCAAACCTCACCCCAGGACTCTCCAGAGCCCACATTAGGTTCTACAACAGCCAGTCCTGATATGCAGGTAACAGACTTTGATCCCCGAAGTGACTAGCACTTGATACTGAAATGAATACTTTCCCTATTCGCAGGTGACACTAGTGGTAAAGAATCCACCTGCCAATGCAGGAAATGCAAGAGTCACTGGTTCGATCCCTGGGTTGGGAAAATCCCAGGAGTAGCAAATGGCAACCCGCTCCAGTATTCTTGCCTGGGAAATCGCATGGACAGAGGAGCCTGGCGGGCTACAGCCCATGGGGTCACAAAAGAGTTGGACACAACTGAGCAACTGAGCACACACACACACACACACACACACACACACACACACACACAGACGGCAACACAGCAGACAAGGGCCTCCCAGAACACAAATCCCTCCTCCTTCCTTACCAACCCCCTCTCCCAGCAAATAGGGCCATGGCCTTACCAGCACCTTTGCCCCAGAGAGGCTGCCATTTTCGCTCAGTTGTGTCCAACTCTTTGCAACCCCATGGACTATAGCCTGCCAAGCTCCTCTATCCATGGGATTCTCCAGGCAAGAATACTGGAGTGGGTAGCCATGCCATTCTCCAGGGGATCTTCCTGGCCCAGAGATCAAACCCGGGTCTCCCACATTGCAGGCAGACTCTTCACCATCTGAGCCACCAGGGAAGCCCCCTTTTATCATTGTGCCAACCTTATAGAAAAGGCAAAGCTGAAAACCAGAATGGGGCAGTGATTTGCTAAGGTCACATAGCTCTACAGTGCCCCCTCCCACCCTCACACTGAGCTTCTTGCCTTATGGGGATAACTTCCTTGGAGGAGAGGTCCTCTCTGGGAGAGAGGAAAGAAAAACCCAGCAGCCTACTGCGGGTGGGGGTGGGGCAGCAGAGGGAGCCTGGGGATAAATGCCTTCTCTGGAATTGTCCATTACAAGGAAGGTAGAACTGGTCCAGGTAGAGGTCTCAGACCTTAGTCATGAGCTCTGAGAGAGAATTGCCGCCTCCTCCACCCAATGTCCCTGGGGAGTTTCTGTGACCGACGTCTCTAGAGCCCACAGACAACATACTGTGAACGGCTTGTGCTGAATGTGGCACCATTGCCCTCTCCCTCCCTCCTGCCCAGAACCCCCATCCGGGTACTGTCAAGCAAGGCTTTAGCTCTCCCCTTCTACTGCTCCCACCCCCATCCACACTGCCGTCACCTCTTGCCTACCAAGGGCAATAGCCTCCTCCCTAGTCTCCCTGTTTCCACTTCTGTTCCTTAAAATTAATTTTCCACCCAGCAGCCAGAGGGGTGGAATAAACATGTAAATCAGATTGTGGCTCACTCAGGCTCAACACCCACCACTGGCTTCTCCTGCATTTGGAGTAAAGCTAGGCTCCTTACACAATCCTCAAGGGGCTCTAGGATCTCGTCCTCCAGCTCCCACTCACCCTAAGCATCTCCTACTTTCTCCGCACTACACTGATTCTCCTACACCCTTCCCTAAACACTTCCTATCTCTCTGTCATCACTGGTGCTTGCTCCTCTTGCTAAACACCTTGCCTCCTGCCCACACCCCTCCTCCCTGCCACCTTGTCACTGAGGCTCAAAGCCCGCCAATCAGTGATGCTCAGAAAAATGGGACTCTAGTTCTGGAAGGGAGAAGAGCACCAATGCCATGCCCATCAGCTGATATTTTGCTCATTTGGGGGTAGCTTGTCTTTGCAGGGGGGTGATGGTACGGAGTTTAGCGTGCCATGGAGATCTGGATGCAGAAAAGTTAGGAGCATTAGTATGGAGCTTCGATCAAGTACGGATAGCAAGATGGGCATTGGTGGTGAGCAAGAAGGCCACTGAGCTGCCTTAGCACCCACTCCATGCTAGGCAGTTCAGACCTGTTTTCTTCTTTCAGCCTCATGATCACAAAATGTTCCACCAAGTCCATTTCACAGAGGAAGAAACTGAGGTGATGAGAAAAATGGAGTGAATTGCCCCAGGTCACACAACTGAGCCTAGCTGCCAGCACAGGTCCGTGGGACTCTTTTCAAGCCTGGGGCTTGGGGGCCCGAGCTGTTTTGGAACAATCAATTACTGAATTGAAGCAACTGAGGGAGCCGATTTGGCCAGGCTGCCTGGCTGGGCGGTTGCTCTCACCCCTGCTCTCTAGCCAGCTGAGGCATTTCGTCATTCACACTTTGAAGGCAGCCTATTCTCACCAGCGGCTTCCAAGCCCGTACATTTGCGTTGGGATCTTTTCATCTGATCTCTTGGAATTAAAGGCTTTGTCTCCCATTAAAAGAATTCCAGGCCCTAGGAGCCCAGGGGGGAGGGGAAGGGGCTTCGAGCCCTTGAAAGCCTTCCTTCCCACCGTGCTGGCCCCGAAACCACTCCACCAACATTAGCGGGTGGGGCAGGCCCGACCAGGAAGGCCTGGGTTGGGGCACAAAAAGTGAAGACTGCCTCAGGGCCCCTGTTCCATGCTTTAACCCAGCAGCCTTCCCTGCTATCTAGTGCCTCCCAACCGTTACCTAGGATTCAGTGGGCCAGGGGTGGAGCCCAGGTTAAGAAGCCTGCCCTGACAGCTTTGGAATTCCAGCTCTGAGGCTTTTTTTAGTTGTAAGCTCTTGGGCAGCTCAGTCACAGGCACCTCTGAGCCTCAGTTTCCTAATCTATAAAATGGGAGGAGGGGAATCTGTAAAAGGTGGGTCCTACCGCCCAGGGCAGTGGAAAGTGTTATGTATTAAGAGTCAGGGAAACAGAATGAAATTCCAGATGTGTCTTCCCCTCTGGTTCCCTTGGGCAAGAGCTTTCTCCTCTGTGGGCCTCAGGCTCTCCCTTGTAAAAAGGGCTGTTTGGTTTCAAGGGCTCTCCTCCAACTCTGGGATATTATGGGATGCTGAGCCTCCAGAGCCCATTCAGCCTGCTCCCTCCTCCCTGCCCTGACCCCAAGTTGGACTTGGTCCCCCACCCCATCATTATAATATTTTTGTCCTTGTTCCCTAGGCCACCCTGGCAGCACATTAGACTCGCTTAGGTAGATTTACAAAAATATCAAGATCAATCTCCAGAGATGCTGATTTTATTGTTTTGGGGTGGGGCCAGGATCGAGTTTTTAAAAGCTCCCCAGGTGGTTCTAAAGTACAGACTGGGCTGGGAATGACCTCCCCAGGCTTTGCAGTACCTTAGATAGAAGCCACTCAAAGGTTGAGATTGGGAATTCGAGCCCTGGGTCTGGCCCTTACCTGTGGTGACCTGGGTAAGGTTTAGAAGGTGGGAGAGAAAGTGAAGTGTTAGTCTCTCAGCTGTGTCCAGCTGTTTGTGACCCACAGACAGTAGCCCACCAGGCTCCTCTTTCCATGAGGTTTCCCAGGAACGAATACTGGCGAGGGTTGCCATTTAAATCTGCAGGGGATCTTCCTGACCCAGGGATCAAACCCATGTCTCCTATATTGTAGGCGGATTCTTTACTGTTTGAACCACCAGGGATGGGGGAGGAGATTAAATGAGATAATGCATACAAAGCACTCAGGCCTTTAGAGCAGGGTCCCCACAGAGGCAGTGTTCACCAAATCTGTGTCCCTAAGGTCTGATTTTGGCTTTGCGGTTGACAATGTATGTTCTCTAACCTTGGGCTTCTCACCACAACCCTGCGAGATAAGGTTAATGAAGCAGACATTACATATGGGTAGACAGATTCAGAGTGGGGAAGTGACAGATCCAAGGTGGTGTAATTAGAAGGGCCCTTAAAGACCATTCCAACAGAGTGGGAAGCGGTATAGTCCTCAAGTGTGCAGCCTCTGGAGCCAGACTGCCTTGGGTTCAAATCCTGTCTCTATCTCTTCAGTTCCATGAACTTGAGCATGTTACTTTCCTGTTCCTCAGTTTCCTCATCCTTAAAATGGGGACAATAATAGTACTTGCCTCATGAGTACTCATTAAGCTACTCCCCCCTTCCCCAGCTCCAGGCACCTCCTACTCTGTCTGGAAGACCAGCCCCAGAGTGGGGAAGAGACGCGGCCAAGGTCCACATAATGACTTTGAGGCAGAGGTTGGCCAAAAACCCAGGACTCCCGGGCAGCCTCAAGACAGAGGCCCCACACTACTGCTCTTTTCTGTTGCTGCGGTAGTCCTCTCCACTCACGAAGAGCGTTACAAACGTATATGGCCAGGTCATTGGCAATTTTTTCTGTCTCTCAGTGTTCATGGAGAAGAGCAGAAAAGGAATTCTCTTCTCTAAGGCACTCTTATTTCCGTTGTTTTTTTTCTGTGCACTCTCTCAGGCTGACTCTCACTGGCTCTGTCGCCTCTCCTCTTCCATTTTCTCCCTCTTTCGTTCCCTCTGGTAACTCAAAACCATCTGAATGGATTTCAATAAACTGCTCCTCAAATAGTCTCCTTCAAGGGGGAGAGGATGGAAAGTTAAGCCTGAAGGGAGAGTTTCTCTGATGACGACAGTGAGGGCTGAATGGTGTGTGTGTTGGGGGGGAGGGCTGGAGATGGGATTGATGGTATGGTGTATGTTGTGGGGGGAGATGCGGGGCTTGGATACTGGGAGCATGAGCTGAGGAGAGGGGATGCCGCTGGCCAGGGCGGAACAAGGGAATCCACGAATGGGGACTCAGAGGAACTGACACCTGGGGAACCACAGACAGTGAAGTTTGAGAGGTCCAGAAGGCCCATCAAATTCAAATGGATTTAATGCATGAATCCATTAAATCTCACAACAACCCAGTGAAGTTGTTACAGTTAAAACCCCCATTTTACAGATGAGAAAAATGAGGCTGAAAGAGGTTAAGTAACTTGCCCAAGATTCTACAGCAAGTAAGTCACAGAGATGGGTCTAAACTTGGCAGTTTAGCTTCAGAGCCCATGAACTTAAAAACTCCACTAGGCAGGGATGAACAAAGTAGGCCCTTCCCTCAAAGAGCTGACATTGCAGGAGAAGTCCTTCTGACAGCAAGAAACAACCTTTCAGGGAAGCAAATGATGTCAGGTAAACAACTCTGGGAGTCAGGAATCTGCATTCCAATTCTGAGCTGTGTGACCTTGGGTAGTAAGCAGACACCCAGCCTCACAGGCTTGTTGGGAGGATCCATGGATGTGAAAGTGCCTGGTAACCCATACAGAGCTGGGGGAGAGGATCTTAGACGTGGGCTTCTATATACTTACCTGCTGATGACCTCATTTTCGGTTCCCTGCCCTCCAGTATATACACTGTGTGCTTTCGCCCCACTGTGAAACTCTGTCCCTCAAGCCAGCAGTACTTAGCCTCAAGGAATCCCACCATGCCCTGAAAAACACTCCTGCTTATAGATATACATACGCCCACACATGCACACACACACACACACACACACACACACGCACATATACACTCCTTGTGCACACACACAGCCCTACACTTGCACACATATGCCTATCCATATGTACACACCCCCTCCCTTGAAACCCCCATCTGCAGGAGCCCTCCCCATCTACAGGGCTCAGAAATGTGACTCTCATGCAACCTAGCTAATTATTGTGTCGAGTGAGGGCTGCAGGCAGGTGGGCATGGTGAGGGGGAGATGAGGGCCCAGACTGCGTGGTGTGGGGTGCATAGTATGGTGTGGAAGGGCCTGGTCAGGAAGGTAGCAGAGGCTGGTCAGACCCAGCCTTTTAAGCAATCCGTATAGCCCTGCAGCTAAGGAGCCCATTAGTGGCAGCTTCTCATTTCAGATTTCCCAGCGTGCCATGGCCCGCAGACTGCACACTGTTTATTTGGAGAAGCCAAGCAAAATTGTTTGTGTAATTAGAGCAGGGACAAGGGCAGCCCTTGAAGGGGTTCTCCACAGGAGACCTAGGCTTGCAGCAGACGCCAGCTCCAGGGCCTCCACTCGCCCCAGGAGCGCCCGGCTGGGGCCCAAGAGCAACAGAAGCCAACGGGCTGGCTGGGCTACAGGGCCTGCTCAGTGGTCTCTCTGGCCCCCTCTCTCGGTAGTAACTGATTGGACAGACCACCATTGTTCCACCAGAGCCCCCAGGACCAGGCAGACAGGAGAGAGGGCCAAGGAGCCATGAAGTCACAGTAAGGTGTGAAGAGCCCAGGCTTTGGATTTAGATCTTTGCTTCCCTGGCCCTCTCCAGGCCTGTTTCCTCATCTGGAAAGTGGGGGTGGTAATACACCTATTAGAGCCTGGTGGCTGGCAGGGGAAACTAACTAACTAGCATCTGGCAGGGCAACACAGTGTCCCTTCTTTCCCTCCCTATTCTAGGGTTGACTTTGATTCCTTGTTTCATTTTCATCCAGATAAATTGCCTTCTGAATAATCAGCTTTAAATCTGTCCACTTAGACATTTCTGCTAACTCTAATGATCACAATATCCCTGAATCCAGGGTGGGAGGGTCCAGGCAGTTTGCTGCCTTCTTTCTCAAGGCAGCCTGTCCTTTCTCTTATGGCCTCTGATTGTCAGAAATTCTGATGAGATCTAAATTTGTCCTCATGAAACAACTTCCCACCTGTACCCTTTCTCACCCCCATACACAAATCTGAGTTCTACTCCTTATCTCCAGGCAGGCCACTCTTGACCTAAGTCCTGAAGCTCTGAGCTAGTGGCCCCTCATAGGGGCAGGTCCCCACCTAACAGAGGGCCTGATCCTTCAGGTGAGGCTGAAACCCCCCTTCCTTGGGCCAACCTCAGGACCACACTGTCTCTCCCTCCCTCACCAGTGCTGCAGTCTTGAAGTATTGACAGCCATCTGATCTGCTTCCATTCTTGGCCCTGTCTGGTCATGGGTAGGATAAGGAACAATTATATTCTTAGCTCCCATGGTAGGGACTGAGGTTCCCTTTTGGGCCTCCCTTTTGGTATCTATGAAATGAGGATTGGACTAGATAAGTTCCAAGACATCCCATCATCTTAGCAGATGCTCAGAAATAACTTCCTGAGGTGGGTAGGGCAAGGAAGTAATCGGGTCCCCAGGTTACAAGGCAGCAAGGGGCAGAGCCAGGATTCCAGCCCAGGTTAGCTAGATTCACAGCTCACAGAAGTCCTAGAGAGGGAGATACACACAAAACAAAAGAAAGTCGGAAGAATCAGCCTTCCGGCTGAAGAGAAGCAGCATTCACTCTTTCATTCATTCATCTATTTCTTCTACCATTTGTTTTATTAATATAATAAAATACTTCAGATATATAAAAAGGTCTCTAGAATAACGCAACAATGCCCATTACCCATCATTCAGCTTCAGGAATGATTCACAGATATAATTGGAGCTCTCTTTGTATCTCTCTGATCCTATTCTCCTTCTTAACCCTCTGCAAGGTAGTCAATCACTCTCTTGATTTCTATGTATCAAAAGCTTTGCACTATGGTATTCCGTGTAAACTTAACCTTATGTGCTTTGTCACTCCATGTATTTCTGTGTTAACAATGTAGCTAAAGGTTATTTATTTTCATTGCCAAATAGTATTCCATTGTATAAATACATCACAAGGTATTTATCTGTCTTCCTCATGACGAACCCTTTAGGTGGTTTTGCATGCTTCATTCAAACAAAGGGCACCACGAGAAACATCCCTGTGTGCATCTCCTGGTGGATTTGTGTGTGAACATGTTACCAGGGTCTTACTGGGTCTGAGGGTGTGTGCTTCTCTTCACCCTTATAGGGTGTTGCCAAGTTGCCCTATACATTTGTATCTTCATGGCACACAGCTTACTAAGTATTTACTACGTCTCAAACCTTGGGGTAACAACAGAGCTGGAGGAGCCTTCCCTTTTAAAGTGAGAAGCAGAGGGAAAGGGGTAAGTTCAGTTAGAAAGGACTTGAGTGAGTGAAAGATGCTCAGTCATGTCCAACTCTTTGCCACTCTATGGACTATACAGCCCATGGAATTCTCCAGGTCAGAGTACTGGAGTGGGTAACCATTCCCTTCTCCAAGGGATCTTCCCAACCCAGGGATCGAACCCAGGTCTCCGGCATTGCAGGTGGATTCTTTTCCAGCTGAGCCACAAGGAAAGGACTTGGAGAGATGTAAATTATTAATTGGCAAGAATTTGTGGAGAGCTATATGGGAAGAGCTTTCAGGAGGCTGGTGGCCTCTTTCCTTGGTAGATATGGCAGATGAGGAGAAGCTTTCTCCCTCCTAGGCAGCTTCCTACTGGATGCAACTGGGAGAGGTCAGGACTGGAAGGCAGCAGGATGACATGGTAGTCCTGGTTCCACTTCAGATTCATTCTGTGACCTTAGCTAGGTGCTTTCCCCTCTCCAGGTGCAAGTTTCTACTCAATACATGAGATGGGGAGACAAAATGAAGTCTCTTTATTCATTTCATCTTTGTTTATTTAATCTTTATTGTCTACAGTCAAAAGATCTGGGTTAGAAGAATCAATGTATCACATTATACCCAGAGCCTTGATTTTCTCTTCTTTAACATGGGCTTGCTAATCCCTGCTGGACCCACCTCCCAAGCCTACCAGGGATACTCTAGAAGGGTTCCATGTTATCGTTTTAAGTGCTGTTCTCTTTTTGGTGCAATCTTGTCAGGAGGCAGGGGGATGGCAAAGGTGACCCCTGAATTCTCTCCCAGCTTCTAGCTTTTCACTTCTTTATTCCTCCATTTCTGCTGGGCCTCTTCCCCAGACCCTGTTCCTACTTCAAATCAGCCATCTCTGCACACAAGGTATAAATATAAAAAGTAAATAAACCCAGAATGAGCCCCAGAACTGAAGCAAATTGTTGGCAAGCACTGGCCGCTGATTAGCATGCATAGTAGACGTGCAGCTGGGCATATCGGAGAGAAGTGCATTTTGCCGCAGGATAGAGCTATCGGCATGGTCGAGGCTGGGGAGGGATTCGGGGGAGGGAGGCCTAGAAATGGATGGTGCTGCACCCAGGGAGCCTGTCAGCCTGGAGGGCCCCTGGCCTCCTCTCTCAGGCTGCTCTGCTTCCTACACATACTGCCTAAACCTGAGCAGGGGTATCCCCTCGGTAAGCTAGAACCTGGGCCCAAAGGAAGGGGATGCAGAAAGTGAGGAAAGCATGGCAGAGTGTGGTGAGGGTCAGATAGGCCCGGGGTTAGCTGGGTGACCTTGGGCAAGTACAGTCACCATTCTTGACCTCCTCTTTCCCATTTGTGAAAGGAAATGAAGAATAATGAGGATCTTGGAGGCCTGTGATGGCCCAGTGAATTGAAAAGAATGCTGAGCAGTGATAAGCGCATTACTGCATGTGTGTGCTCCGTCGCTTCAGTCATGTCCGACTCTTTGCAACCCTCCCAGGCTCCTCTGTCCATGGGATTCTCCAGGCTAGAATACTGGCATGGGTTGCCACGCCCTTCTCCGGGGGATCTTCCCAACCCAGGGATCGAACCCAGGTCTCTTATGTCTCCAGCACTGGCAGGCGAGTTCTTTACCACTAGCTCCACTTGGGAAGCAGGAGCATAAAAGACATGAGCCCTCTTCTTCCTCTGAGCTATGAAACAGGCTCCCCCCTACCCAGTGTATGGCCTGTGGTGGGTGGTGCACACTCCAGGAAGAGTAGGTAGCCAGCGGAGCATCAGGGGAGAGGAATCCATGGAGGGAATACACAGAGAAAGAAAGAAAATAAATAAAAACATCTGCGAAATGCTTTGCATCTTATCACTTCATTTAAACTTCTCAGCCATTCTTTCCAGGTGATGAAATTGAGGCACAGAGAGGTTACTAACTCGCCCAAGGCCACACAGTTAGGTAGTCGTCAACCTGGTATTGAAGCCAAGGCTGTTTGACCCCAGGTAGGATTGCCAGAGAAAACATAGAACCTTTGAGTTTAATATTAATTTTAGATTAACAACGAATACTTTTTTTTAGTGCGTACTGATACTAACACATGACATACTTCTGCTAAAATATATTCGTTGTTTGTCTGAAATTCAAAGTTAACTGGGCATCCTGGTTTTTTGTAATTTGCTAGATCCAACAACCTTAACTCCAGCGGCTGCGTTTTTAACAGTACCTTAAAACACCTTCCCACGTTCAAAGGTTTCTGAGGAAGAGACTGACCACCACCCCGTGCCTGGGATTTCCCACTCACCTACAAGTCCACACCTGGTAATTACACTTTAGGAAACCCATAGCCAGCGCCCTAAGAATTCTTTTAATGGAGAGAGGGTTGGATCTCAAATCTTGGTGGGGCCCTGAAGTGGCCACAGGTTCACTGAAAAGGGAGTGCCCAAGGGGCAGGTTGTCCACCTGGGGGCCCGAGTCCCAAGTCAAGGGAAGAACAGTGGAAAAGGTATTTGTGGTCTGGAGTGGGCAGATCTGAGTTTGGATTCTGGAAGTGCTATTTATTTGCCGTGTGGCCTGTCTTAGTTAGGACTGTTTTTTTAAAAAATACCATAAATTGGATGGCTTAAACAACAAACACATTTTTCTCCATTATGGAGGTTGGGAAATGGAAGATCAAAGCACCAGCAGATTTGGTGTCTGGTGAGAGCCCGCTTCCTGGCTTGTAAATGGCCATCTTCTCACTGTGTCCTCACATGGGGGTAGGGGTGGAGGGTAGTTATTGAGTGAGCAAGAGTAAGGAGAGAATAAACTTTCAGGTCTCTTCTTGTAAGGGCACTGATGCCGTCATGATGACCCCACCCTTATGATCTCATCTAAACCTAATTGGCCTCCAAAGGCCTCATCTCCTAATAGCATCATGTTAAGGATTAGGGCTATGAATTTTGAGGGAGACACAAACATTCAGCCCATTACAGACTCTAGGTAAGTTACTGTCCCTTTCTCTTTCCTCATCTATAAAATAACAATAATAGCACAGAGTTTGGTGAGGAGTAAAGGAGCTGTGTTGCACACTAGAGGCCCTCAGGATCTGGGACCTACGTTACCCATCACCCTCAGGCTGTTCCCTCCTCCTGTCTACGCTTGCCCGCTGTCCTCTGCCCCCAGCGCCACAGGCTTGCGATTTCTCTCGGAGTGGAGAGAGAGACCAGGCAGCTTACGAGGGTCCAACCTTCGGGGTCACTTCCTGAGCAGCTGCCATGCTTGGCATATGAGAACACCTGCTCCCATCCTCCTGCCAGCCACAGCTCCTGAATAATTCACGAATATACCAATACTCCTGCCATCCTCTTTGAATGAGGGGAGGTCTGGACAAGTGGTTTCTCGCCTAAACTCTGCTCCAGCCGCGGCGAAGTTAAGCCTCAGGAAGAGAGGTACATATGGGGTACAGGATAGGGTAGAAGAAAGAATTTAGGGGTATGGCTTTGTGGTACCACCTCCCTTAGATCCCCATGCCTCTCCAAACACTTTCTAGTGGGGAGACTCAGACAAACTTAGGAAAAGTTGAGAGCTTGTCTCTCCAGTCACTTTCCTTCTTTGAGCCTGTTTCCCCATCTGTCAGGTACAGATAAAGTCTCTAAGTATGTTATAGGATTAGTGTGAACTGAAACATGAGAGGATGGATGAAAGGTTTCTTCAGACTAACACTGCCCTCGAGGCAAAGCATTATTATCCTTTCTGGGCCTTTGTTTCACCATCTGTAAAATGGAAACTAGAATGCTCACCCTCTAGGGTGGATGTTGAGGATTAAGCAAGATATCCTCTGGGCTCCTCAAGCAGTTCCCTGTACACACACCCTTCCCACCTACGATCCGTCCTTTGCCTCATTCCTCTCTTTCTTCACGATGACTCCAAAGGCTCCCTCTTTGGTGAAACTTTCCCACTTATCCCTACCCACACCACCCTTCCAGACTGGCTTGGGTACCCCATCCCCTGGCTTATTGCACCCCTCATCCAGGCTCTGATTCCCACATGCCCTCATGGTTCATTTCTGCGTCTGTCTTCCTACTAGACAGAGAACTCCCCATCTTGTTCCTCATCTCCCCCTGACCAGCATGGGGCCTGGCACTGAGTCTCTGCTCAGTAAACGTTTGCAGAATGAGTGAAAGTGCCTCGTAAACACCGATGTGTTGTCCAGATATGAGGGGTTATGAGCGGGGCATCCCTTTGAAACTCAAGATTCCTCCTATCATCAACTGCAGCAGCATTGTGGAGCTGGAGTTTTCACAGCTGGGCCTCCCTTCATCTTGAGTCTCTGGCCCTGGGGTGGGGCAAAGGGTGACACTGGGGCTGGTGGACTGGATGGGGACACCTGGTGGATGCTGGGCCCAGCTGGGCCAGTCTTGGTGCTTGCTGCTGTCTGATTCCTGGGCCTCTGGCCTGCTGTCCTGCCCCGCCGAGCCCACTGCATTCAGTCGCAGACACCTCATTATAGCAGGGATGCAGCCAAGCTGGAGGCAGTTCAGAGAAGAGCAGGGAGAGCGGTGTGGGGTGGAGGGGGCCTGGCGCTGGCGCTGGCGGCAGGGGAGGGGAGGGGAGAGTCCCAGTGAGGTTGAGGCATTTGGCTCAGCGGGACCCAGCAGGAAACCTGAGAAGCTCTGAGAAGCCAGCATCTGGAGAGGGCCTTCCCCAGCAAGGGAAGAAATGAGCACTTGGAGGGAAGCGGTGGGAGACCCAGACACAAGCCAGCATTGGACCCAGCCATCGTCCTTTCCAGCTATCAAATGCCACCCCACCTGTGACCACTTCTGCCACTGTGATTGTGACTGAGGAAATGCCACTTCCACAGAGTGGGGGGCAAAAGGAACAGGCTGCCAGACAGGAGGGGCCCACCCTACCTGTTCCCATCTTATCAATAGTGACACCTGCCTAGACAGGGGAAGGGTCTTGGCCAAAATTACATAGGCGATTGACATTAGATGTGAGCCTGCGGTACAGCCCACACTGGACTAGAACCTCTGCACCCCAAGTCTCCTCCTCTTTTCACCTTCTTTTTCTCTCTCCAGGAGCTGTTGCCCACACTGAGCCCTGCTACCTCCCCAGATCCACACCCACATACCACACATACATAAACACACCTGCACACAACTGTAGGTAACCGACACACGTGTGTCTAGTAGCGGGGTGTTGCACTGGCTTGCCACGATGCCTTCCGAAAGGGTGATGCACGAGAGGCAGATCAAGTCTAAGACGCCTCACTCGTGCCTGGCACTCTGGCCTCTCAGCCTTTGTCCTTGTGGCCCTCCCACCAGGAATGCTCTTTCTCTCTGCAATATGGCCTGGCTCCCTTCATCTCACCATGAGGCTATCAACTCCAATGTCACTCTTCTCTGAAGCTTTCCCTAACTACCTGGTCGCTCCAGTCTGTCAAACTGTTATATGTTCTTCATAGTACTAAGTACGCTTTTCAGTTTGTCATCTTCCTTCCCTACCCTCCCAAATCGAAGCTCATTAAGCGCAGCGACCACGTCTGGCTGGTTTTCCGCTGCAACCTCAGCACCTAGAACAGTGCCTGGCATGCGTGCACACACACACACACACACACACACACACACACACATTGAATGAATATATAAACAAAAAAACCAAAGCAAGATTTTCCTTCTAGGAAAAAAAGAGATGTCCAGCTTGAGCAGAGAGAATACAAGTTCAGACCTGATCTAGAAGAGCCTCTGGGGCCCCCTTCATTCCTTTAATAAGTATTTATTTAGTACCAAGCACTGTTCCAGGCACTGGAGACACAGCAGGGAGCAAATCAGAGGTTGCTGCTTTCTTGGAGTTCACATTCCAGGGGGAGCTGATAGACAATGAATAAGACGAATAAGTAGTAGACAATGATAGGGAATGTTAGAAGGTGATAAGCGCACTGAAGAAAAAGTGCTAAGGGGGAAGGGAGTGCTGGGGTGAGGTGGGATGGGTAGAGGAGCCTGTGTGGTTTAAATAGAATGACCATTTCAGCAGAAATCCAAAGGCACGGAAGGAGCCAGCCTGAGGAAACCGGGGCAAAGGAAACAGCGAACACCAAACCCTGAGACCGGAGTGTGCCTGGCATGACTGAGGGGTAGCAGGGAGGTCTGCGTGGCTGAGGCAGAGTGTCACAGGGCAAGAGCAGTGGGGCGGGGGTACACTATCACAAGGCAGGGCTCCCTTCTGTCACTCTCCCATGCTTGGGGAGCCAAGAACTTAATGACACTTGGGCACTGAGAAGTGCCTGCCAAAGAATGCTCAAAACCTACCTCTTCCTCCCTTGCTGAGGGTCCCGACCTGTGCCAGCTCCCCCATTTATTTTCCTTGTCTTGCCTGTGGCATACAGGGCACTTTCACCAGCTTGGCTGAGGACAAAGAGGGCTGCTGGCATATAACCCTTACATTTGGGTAGTGATCTGTGGCTTGAACTGCATCTCTTAGTCCTGCCACAGCCCTCCTGGCCTACAGAAGCAGTTAGGGTGGGTGACATTAGCCCCATTTGATAATGAAAAAAATGAGGTATTGACTGCAGTGCTAGTGGTAAATGATTCTCAAGTATGTACTTCTCATGGAATCTTTACCAGAACCCTGGAGTCCCAGCCTCTTTAGATGGATGAAAAAATGGAGACTCAGAAAAGTTAAGTGAGATTTTCCAAGGTCATACAGTTAGGTCATGGCAGAGCTGGAATTGAAATCCAGATTTTTTTAATCTCTACCATCTCATGTTTTCCCTCATGCCACTCAGCCTCTGAGGAAGAAGTAGGAGATTGGGGAGTGAAGCCGAGTGCATAGTGTGGTCATTTATACTGAGGAGGTGCTCATTAAGCTGTGTGGCATAAAGGAAAGAATGTGGGCTTTAGAACCAGACAGACTGAGTTGAGAATCTCAGAGTTGCTGTGTGACCTTGGACAAGTTGCTTCCCTTCCCTGAGCCTCACGTCTAAAGCCAACTAAAGGCAGGCATCTGCTTTGCACTGTTGCTTTATGAATTCAGTTTGATCCCCTGTGGAGAAGTGCCCCATATGCTGCCTGGCACAGGGTAGATGCTCAATTGGGGCCTTGTTTAGAGATGTTCATGGGGTTTTGTCTAACTGAAAATGCAGAGGCCAATGGCAGCATGGCCCGCCTTGGCTACGCTCTTGCCTAGGTGAGATTAGGGCTAGCACTGGGCCTGCATGAGGGCCCCAGCTGGTGTGGTGGGCTTGTCAGCACCGGGCATCAGACCTCTTTGCCCTGAGGAGCCTTCTGGGACTAGGATGATGGCAGTGCCATTGCTCTGGCAGTGCCACTTTTAACTTGGAACCCAGCAAAAAAAGAAAGCAGGGGCCTTGTGATGTAGGCCCAGCTCCTCTCCCTGTAACTCTCTCCCCACCTTCCCTTTGGCAGGGCCAGCAGAGAAAATGGCTCCCCTCTTGCCAGCTGCTCCACCCCTCCCCAACCCGAGGATCCCCTGGGAAGGCTCAGGGCTGTTTAATGGGGTGGAGCTGTCTTTAATCTGTTCTATAAATGTTTTCTGGATCCTCATTAGAAACCATAATGTCCTATTAATATGCTGATGAGATTTCATTTAGGGCTAAGGAGGGAAGAGTAGCTGGGATGATGTAGGGTGGGGGTGGGGTGCTGGGCTTCACCATGGGGGTCCCAAGGGAGAGGAGCAGAGTGGAAATAATGGTGTTGCCCCCTGGTCCTTGAGAAACCTGGAAGACGCAGTGCCAGGCCCCATTGTTCCTTCCACACAGGCCCCCAGGGATCTGAGTCAGCTGCCACCAGGACTGGCAGATACACACACACCCCTCCACACCCCTCCCCTGAATCCCACCATGGGGCTCCACCCGGTGACCAAGGTTAGTCACCAAAGTCTATGCTCATTTCTCATAAGTTCCTACCACTGGCATCCATGCTGAATGCACTGGGACCTCCACCAAATTAGGCCTTCACTGAGACACATCGGGAACTTTCAGACCATGGAGAGAAGCAAGGTATATACAGTTGTGGCTCCATAAATTGTGGCTACAAAGGCAAGTCCTGTCCTTGTGTTGTTCCTAGTCTGATGGGTGAGAAAGCAGATGGGTGAGCAATTAAAATCCAGTGCTGTGATGAAGGAGTTTGGGCATAACAAAGGAGGGAGGGGCAGGCTGGGTGTGTGGGTGCTGCTCCAGAGCTCTTCAGAGATGTGGCGCCGGACCAGGCCTTCTCCACATCACAGCCTGCCAAAGTCCTGCCACCCTTCAAGACCAGCTCCCCAATTCTGTCTGCCCCTGCAGTCTCCCCCAGTGAGCTAGGATTCAGAGGCATGGGCCTCTGTCTGCTGGTCCCTAGAACAAGGCTATGAGCTGTGGCTGAGGGTCCACATGACACCCACTGAAGGGCCTCTGCACCCCCACCCAGGCCTCCTCTCCAACCTCCATGGGCCAGTGGATCCTTGACTCCCAACCAAGCAAGAGCCCTGGCCTCTCACTTCTTTCAAACTGCCTTGGTTGCTTCTGGTCACTGGCTCACACCCCAGTTCCTGGTTTTGCTAAATCATTTAGATCAGGACCATTGACTTATCCAGCTCTGAGTGCCTGGGTTGGCCAATTGGCCCCATCATGCAGGGCTCCCTGTCTAACCCTCCTCTCACAGCTGCCTCTGGGAGGAACCTTGGCCTGAGCTGCTCCTATTCCCCTCCACCTTTGCCAACAAAACTCACCTTCATGGTTCTTTGGTGTCTGACCTTATCTGGGATGCATTTGCATGGCACTTCACAGTTTGCAGGCTGTTCTCTCAACTCAACTTCCTGTCAGTCATTTAAGCTCTGAACTTCTCAGAGCTAATCAGTCATCCATTCCTGTTTCCACCAAGTAGAAAAAGCAAGTGTTCAGGTCCAGGCCCCTCTCCCCCACTTATTTGCTGGGTGGCCTTAGGTAAGTTGGGGCTTCCCAGATGCTCAGTGGTAAAGAATCTGCCTGCAATGCAGGAGATGTAAGAGATGCAGGTTCGATCCCTGGTTGGGAAGATCCCCTGGAGGAGGGCATGGCAACCCACTCCAGTATTCTTGCCTGAAGAATCCCCATGGACAGACGAGCCTGGCAGGCTACAGTCCATGGGGTCACAAAGAGTCAGACACAACTGAAGCAACTTAGCACACATGCTTAGGTAAGTTGCTTCAGCTCTCTGTGCCCCAGTTTCTGTAAAATGGGAACAATAATATGGGCATCACAGAGTTCTTGTGCAGATTCAAGGAAACAATGAATAGGCCTAGCACACAGGAACTGCCCTATAAATGCCAGGGGTGATTCCTCAGCTTTCTCAAAGGTTCACACAGGAAATCTCCACACCCATGCTGTTGCTACCCCACTTTCAGGCTTTTCCCTGGGCCCCAATTTATTTCTTTCCCATGGTTCAAATTCTGTCTTTGGAATCAGACAGACTTGACTTCACTTTTCATGAGTATTCCTCTGAGCCTCAGTTTCTTTATCTGCAAACTGGACCGTGGATCCTCACCTTAATAGCTTGATGTGAGGATCAAATGAGATGGGGGCCATCCAAGTGCCTGCTGCAATGCTTGTCTCATTTAAGAATTTATCTTGCCACATCCATAGAGCTCAATCTGAGGATAGTTTCGCTTGGGCCTGAGGGTGGAGTGGGTACAAAGGCAAGAGAATGGTTAGGAAAACTAACATGGATGCCAAGGAGGCCTTGGCAAGGGTAACCAAACTCACCAAGACAGTGTCTGATAGGCAAAGCAAGCTTAGGCATGACACAGGCAGTGGGCCTGATGGGCATGTTGATTTGACTCTGGGCCCAGCAGAAGCCACAACATGAAGTCTTGCAGAAATCTGGTCATTCTTGGTGGGGTCCAGGTATGCTTCCTAAAGGACTCACTCACGCCAATAAAAAAAATATATGAAGGAGAGAGACTGGTTGGGAAAAGATTCTTTTGGGTGGCAACGTGGAAACCTGGTTTGCAGAGACTGACAGCACTTTTATTACCCACAAAGAAGTGAGGTGGTGGCCTGGAGGCCAAGGACCAAAGAGATTTCAAAAGCCAGTCCCCCTCTGTGACTAAGGCCTGACTGATGAGCTTTCTAGTCCTTGGTCTCTTCTTGGACAGACCTGGGTGGACCCTCCCTGGATAGGGCTTGGCAAGGTCTGAGACTGGAGACAGGGGAATCAGGGAACCAGAGTGTGTATGACGAGAGATGCGCCTGAGCTTCAGCCTCCTGGATGCCATAGCAGCAGAGTAAGGGCAGATCTTTGCACTAGATGTCCTTGGGTGAGCGGGCATTGCTCCAGGAGCAAACAGGCAGCTGCAAGGCCAATGTCCAAACCTGGAATCCAGGGACCAGCCCACATCAGGCCAGTCATCAGAGTTCTCCAAAGCTCAACTGGTCTCTAAGGAGCTGCTCCAATCAGGGAGTCATCAGTCTAGAATATTTATTAAGCACCAGATACAGGGTCTGGGAAAACACAGGTGAATCCTTGCTTTCTGACAGTTGGCATCTCTAAGCTAAAATAATGGGGCACATGGGGATGGCAGTAGAGCTTCATCTCAGCTCTACCGCTGCTTTGCATAGCACAGATTTTCCCCTCTGAGCCTCAATGTCCTCATCTGTACCCTGAGAAAAAGTGGGGGAATCGATGATTCATAAAGGCCTATGAATCTGAATTGGTAAAGGGGGTTCAAAGGTCATGAGAGGGGATGTATAGAGCCCAGGGTCTCAGAGCAGACAGGGTTGGGAAGCTCTTTCTGAGCCTAGAAGGGGCCTCCTGTCTCTCAGGCTCCCTGGCCCTCCCATAGCTCCCAGGGAGGCCCTGCAGGTTAGACTCCATGGGGCTGAGACCTTATACAACCCTCCACCCCTTCTTGCCTTCCCTGCCATATAGTGTGGGCTGTCCAGACATCTGCTTGCCCACCAGGCCCAAAGCACTTAGGTTTCAGCCCACAGAGGAATAGTCATAGAGAACTGATGTGGCTCTTTCCCTTCTAGGCTCCAGAACCTCTCTGGTGACCACAGAAGGCCAATTAGCAAAGAACAAAATGCTTCCTGGCCTGGGCCTTCACCTTCCACTGTCTACATCTGCTCAAAGCTTAATGGTCATTTGATCTGTCTCTGGGGGGACAGTAGATGGGGCTTCCATGAACTGCCTGGCTCCAGGCAGCAGCCTGGGTCCTGAGGGAGGCCAAGGGAGGAAGAGCAAGGTGCCTATGGCTGCTAGGGAAGCCCAAGATGGCAGGAATACAGTACACTCAGGTGCAAGGGCCAGCATCTGGAGCTGTTCCTGCGGAGAACTGATGCTCCCCAGGGTTTCTTCTGCACCTCTACAAGGCCCTGCATGCATGCTAAGTCACTTCACTCGTGTCTGACTTTATGACCCCATGGACTATAGCCCACCAGGTTCCTCTGTCCATGGGGATTTTCCAGGCAAGAATTCTGGAGTGGGTTGCCACGCCCTCCTCCAGGGGATCTTCCCAACCCAGGCATCAAACCCGTGTCTCTTATGTCTCCTGCATTGGCAGGTGGGTTCTTTACCACTGAGCCACCTGGAAAGCCTCTGCAAGGCCCTAGCTAAGCCCAAGCTGGTGGTTGGTATAGTTGGGATGGAGGGAGACAATGAACCCTTAGAGCATCTTGGTTTAGAAAGCTGCTGAATCCTGGACTTCTGAGGGACTGGGTCCTGTGCTCTTGCAGGTGGGATGTGGATAAAAGCCTTCATTCCAAGCTTTCCAGGCTGGTCTGAAAAACTGGTTTGTCTCCTCGCATGCTGTGGGGAAAATGCTCAGCTAGAAGGGAGAGGATCTGGGTTCTGTTTGGGGGCCTGCCACTGACAGACTGCTTTGTGGTTTCTTTATCCCCGGGCCTCAGTTTCTTCATTCATCCCATCTTACAGAGTCAGCTGACACTGCTTGGAAAAGTGTCCTCAGAGAGCTCAGGTGAGTGGGAAGACTAGAGTGGCTGGAGTGGTGTGGAATTGGGGAAGAGGGGAGAGAAGCTGAGTCTGGAAAGGTAAAAACACTTCCTTAGAGGGGTATCCACTGATGTCTCTCTCCCACTTCAATTTGAAACCCAGCCCAGACATTTATTGCAATGTGGCCTTGGGCAAATCTCTCAACTCTTGTGTACCTTAGTAAACTAGACCTTAGATCAACCCTACTTACTGACTCTTGAGATCATGGGTATAAATGAGGTAAGGTCTGTAAAGCACCCAGCTGGCATGAGGGAAGAGATGGAGGAGGCACTGTCATGAGGGGAAAACGTCTGCAGGAGTCCTTAAACACAGCTGCCACTGGCTACCAGCCCCAGACTCCACCCCTACCCTTGCCATGAATAATGAACTGATATTGATCCCCTGGTCGGGAAATTCCCTGTGACCTGTGATAAAAATACACCCAGTCTGTGAGCCTCAAGCTCAAGACAGGCTTGCACCAGCCAGAGCTGAGCTCATCTGCACACTCCCACCCAGCCCACAACCCCCAGAAGGAGAGCTCAGCTGCACAGAGCATCAGAGACCAAGCGCCAGCCGGTGCCTACCGTCTCCTCCATGCCATGGCCAGGGACAGTATGCAGGCTCACCCATGGCTGGAGCCCCTGTAGCCAGGTCCCTGGAAGAGGGGCTAGATCACAGACCTGGATTTCAATCTTGCCTCCACCACTTCTTGCAAGTGCCTCGGTTATACCAGCTATAAAATGGAAATGGAATTCCTTCCTCAGAGTGAGTCCTAGATTCAAAAAAGTTGAGGTATGTAAAGTACCCAGTGCAGTGTCTGCCAGGAAGAGGTACTCAATAAACAGCAGCACAGGCCTTCCCAATTCTTCCTCCTGTCGCCTTGTCCTTGCTGTGAAACTCTGGACAGTTTCACAGAGGAATGAAACTTAGTGACTAATTTTTTTAATAAGACTTATTGAAATATAATTCACAAACCATAAAATTCACCCATTTAGCCTATGCAATCCAGTGATTTTTAGGAAATTCGCAGAGTTGTGAAACTAACACTATTATCTAATTTCAGGTCATTTTTATCATCCCACAAAGAAACCCTATATACAATTCTCACCTTCCCCACCCTATGCCTCTAACAACCATTAATTTACTCCCTGTCTTTATAGATTCGCCTTTTCTGAAAATTTCATACAAATGGAACCATAGAACATGTGCCATTTGTGTCTGGCTTCTTCCACTTAACATAATGTTTTCAAGCTTCATTCATGTTGTAGCATGAAACAGTACTTTGTTCCTTTTCATGGCTGAGTAATGTTCCATTATATAGATTAAACCACCTTTTTGTTCATCCATTTATCAATTGATGGACATGTGTGCTTTTTTTCCCATTTTTAGCCATTATGAATTAAGCTGCTATGAAGCTTCATGTACAAGGTTTTGTGTGGACATGTTTTCATTTTCCTATACCCAAGAAAAATGAAAACATATGTCCATACATATATGTATACATAAATGAAGTTGTTGGATCATATAGTAATTCTATGTTTAATTTTTTGAGGAACTGCCAGATTGTTTTCTAAAGCAGTTGTACCATTTTATATTTCTACTGTAACTGTATGATGGTTCCAATTTCTCCATATCCTTGCCAACCCTTGTTGTTAACTATCTTTTTGATTATAGCAATTGAAGTGTTACCAAACTGATATCTTATTGTGGTTTTGATTTCTCTGATGGCTAATGATGTTGACCATCTTTTCATGTATTCTTGACCAGCATTGTATCTTCCTTGAGAAATATCTATTCAAATCATTTCCCAAGTTTTTAATTGGACTCTTTCTCTTTTTATTGTTGAGTTGTAAGAATTCTTTATTCTGAATATAAGTTCTCTATCAGATATATAATTGGCAAATATTTTCTCCCATCTGATGATATGTATTTGTTTTTGTTGCTGTTGTTGTTTTGTTTTCTTGATGGTGATCTTTGAAGCACAAAAGTTTTTAATTTTGATGAGGTCCAACTTATCTTTCTTTTATCACTTGTGTTTTTTGTGTCTTGTCTAAGAAACCATAAGAAGCTAATCGAAACTCACTATTTTCTTTTGAGTGAGTTTTATACTTTTAGTTCTTACTAAAGAATTGATGCTTTTGAACTGTGGTGTTGGAGAAGACTCTTGAGAGTCCCTTGGACTGCAAGGAGATCCAACCAGTCCTATGAAGATCAGTCCTGGGATTTCTTTGGAGGGAATGATTCTGAAGCTGAAACTTCAGTACTTTGGCCACCTCATGCGAAGAGTTGACTCATTGGAAAAGACTCTGATGCTGGGAGGGATTGGGGGCAGGAGGAGAAGGGGACGACAGAGGATGAGATGGCTGGATGGCATCACGGACTCGATGGACATGAGTCTGAGTGAACTCCGGGAGTTGGTGATGGACAGGGAGGCCTGGCGTGCTGCAATTCATGGGGTCACAAAGAGTTGGAGACGACTGAGCGACTGAACTGAACTGAACTGAAAAGAACTGAATTACTAATTACTGTTACATTTAATACATTTTGGCTTAATTTTTTAATATGGTATGAAGCAAGGGTCCAACTTTATTATATACTTTGATGGCAAATATCCAATTTTCCCACTACTATTTGTTGAAAAGACTATTCTTGATCCCACTGAATTGTCTTGGCACTCTTGTTGAAAATCAGTTGACTGTGTTATACAACAGTTTATTTCTGGACTCAAAATTCGATTCTATTTTTCTCAATGTCTATCCTTATGTCAGTATCACACTGTCTTAATTACTGTAGCTTTGTAGTGAGTTTGAAATAGAGAAAAAAATTCCAATTTTGTTCTTCCATTTCAAATCTGTTTTGACCATTTTGGATTTCTTGTAATTTCACAGGAATTTTAAGATTTGCGTATCTATTTCTAAAAGAAAAGCTGGATATTTTATAGGGATTGTACTAAATCTATAGATCAGTTTGGAGCTTTATTGTCACGTTAATATTAAGCTTTCTGATACATGAGCATGTCACATCTTTCTATTTATTTAGGTCTTCTTTAATTTATTTGAACAATGTTTTATAGTTTTCAATGTATAAGATTTGTACTTCACTCATTAACTATATTTCTAAGTACTTTACTCTTTTTGATGCTACTGTAAATGGAATCATTTTCTTAATTTCTTTTTTGGATTTTGCATTGCTAGTGTAAATAAATACAATTAATTTTTATATATTGATTTTATATCTTGCAACCTTGCTGAACTTCTTAGTTCTAATAGTGTCATGTGTGTGTGTGTGTGTGTGTGTGTGTGTATCCCCTGTGGTTTTCCACATAATGGTCATATCATCTGTGAATAGAGATGGTTTTACCTCTTCCAGTCTGGATGCCTTTATGAATATATATTTCTTGCCTAATTGCCCTCCAATATAGTGTTTAACAGAAGTGGTAAAAACGGACATCCTTGACTTGGTCCTGATCCTAGCATCTAGTCTTTTACCATGAAGTATAATGTTGGCTGTGGGTTTTTGGTAGATGCTCTTGATCAGATTGAAGAAGATTCCTTCTATTCTAGTTTTAGTGTTTTATCATGATAAATTGTTGGATTTTGTTGAAAATCTGTTTCTGTGTCCAATGGGATGGTTGCATTTCATTTGTCCTTCATTCTATTAACTTAGTATATACATTGAGTCATTTTTGGTTATTAAGGCAATCTTGAATTCCTGGGATAAATCCCACTTTGTCTTGATATATAAATCTTTTAATAAGTTGTTGGATTTGGTTTGCTAGTATTTTGTTGAGTATTTTGGAATCTATATGCACTGGACTGTAGTTTTCTTATGTTTTGGTTTTGGTATCAAGGTGATACTGATCTCATAGAATGAGTTGGGAAGTGTTCCCTACTAATCTATTTTTGGGAAGAAATTGTGAAGACTTGGTATTATTTTTTCTTTATGTTTGATAGAATTCACTAGTAAAGTCATCTGAATCTGAGCTTTTCTCTGTGGGATTTTAAAAATTTATTAGTTCAGTCTCTTGTTATAGTCTATTCAAAAAATTTTAATATCCCTCACATACGTTTCAATAATTTCCTTCTAGAAATGTGTCCATTTCATCTACTTTATTTAATTTTTGGCATGCAGTTTTTCATAATATTTCTTTTATATTTTAATAGTATTTCTTTTATTTTTATTTCTGTAATGATGGTACTCATGCCCTGCTTTTGTTTATCATTTTAGTAATTTGAATCTTTTGTTTTTCTTGGTCAGCCTAGTTAATAGTTTGTCAATTCTGTTTTTATTTTCAAAGAAACCATTTTAAATTTTGTTGATTCTTTTGTTTTTCTATTCTTTATTTGATTAATTTCTGCTCTAATCTTTATTTCCCTACTTCTGTTTGAGGTATAGTTAGTTCTTCTTTGTCTGTTTTTTTAAGGTGAAATCTTAGGTTTATTTGAAATCTTTCTTCTTTTCTAGTATAGGCAATTAACAGCTATAACTATTCCTCCCAAGTATTGCTTTAGGTAAATCTCATACATTTTGGTATTTTTTTCATTCATCTAAAAGTATTTTCTTTGTTCTCTTGTTAGTCTTTTTTTGACCCATTGATTATTTAGGACTGTGTTGTTTACTTGCCACATATTTGTATATTTCCCAAATTTCCTTGTTTTATTGACTTTTATTTTCATTTTTGTGTGGAGAGCATGCTTTGTATTATTTCAGTTCTTTTAAACTTAGTGAGACTGGTTTTATAACCGAATATATGATCTACCTTGGAGAATGTTACATGGATATTTAAGAAGAATATGTATATAGCTATTGTTGAGTGGAGTGTTCTATAAATGTCTATTAGGCAGCTGGTTGATAGTGTTATTCAAGTTATCTACATCTTTGTTGATCTTCGGCCTAGTTGTTCTATCCACTATTGAAAGTGGGGTGTTGAAGTCTTCAAAAATTATTGTTGAATTGTTTATTTTTCCCTCATTCTGTCAGTGTTTGTTTCATGTAATTTAGAGCTCTTTTGTTAGGGGCATATGTTGTTGCTGTTTCAGTTCAGTTCAGTTCAGTTCAGTCGCTCAATCGTGTCCGACTCTTTGCGACTCCATGAATCGCAGCATGCCAGGCCTCCCTGTCCATCACCAACTCCCGGAGTTCACTCAGACTCACGTCCATCAAGTCTGTGATGCCATCCAGCCATCTCATCCTCTGTCGTCCCCTTCTCCTCCTGCCCCCAATCCCTCCCAGCCTCAGAGTCTTTTCCAATGAGTCAACTCTTTGCATGAGGTGGCCAAAGTACTGGAGTTTCAGCTTTAGCATCATTCCTTCCAAAGAACACCTAGGGCTGATCTCCTTCAGAATGCACTGGTTGGATCTCCTTGCAGTCCAAGAGACCCTCAAGAGTCTTCTCCAACACCACAGTTCAAAAGCATCAATTCTTCAGCACTCAGCCTTCTTCACAGTCCAACTCTCACATCCATAAGTTGCTAAGTAATGTCTGATTCTTTGCGATCCCATGGACTGCCACTCGCCAGTCTTCTCTGTCCCTCACCATCTTCTGGAGTTTGCCCAAGTTCATGTCCATTGCATCAGTGAAGCCATCCAACTACCTCATCCTCTGTCGCCATCTTCTCCTCCTGCCTTCAATCTTTCTCAGCATAAGGGTCTTTTCCAGTGAGTCAGCTCTTCATACCAGGTGGCCAAAGTATTGGAGCTTCAGCTTCAGCATCAGTACTTTGAATGAGTATTCAGGGTTGACTTCCTTTAAGATTGACTGGTTTGATCTCCTTACTGTCCAAGGGACTCTCAAGAGTCTTCTGCAGTATCACAGTTCAAAAGCATCAGTTCTTTGGTGCTCTGCCTTATTTATGGTCCAGCTCTCACAACCATATGTGACTACTGGGAAGACCATAGCCTTGGTTATATGGACATTTGTCGGCAAAGTGATGTCTGTTTTTTAGCATACTGTCTAGGTTTGTTATAGTTTTCCCACCAAGAAGCAATCGTCTTCTACTTTCATGGCTACAGGCACCATCTGCAGTTATTTTAGAACCAAGAAGAGGAAATCTGTCATTGCATCCACCCTTTCCCCTTCTGTTGAAGTGATGGGGCTGATGCCATGATCTTAGTTTTGTTTTGTTTTAATATTTAGCTTTAAGCCAGCTTTTTCACTCTCCTCCTTCACCCTCATCAAGAGGTTCTTTACTTCCTCTTCACTTTCTGCCATTAGAGTGGTATCATCTGCATATCTGAGGTTGTTGCTATTTCTCCTGGCAGTCTTGATTCCAGCTTGTAACACATCCAGCCAGGCATTTCTCATGATGTACTCTGCATATAAGTTAAATAAACAGGGTGACAATAAAAAGCCTTGCTGTAATCCTTTCTTCATGTAATTTGGAGCTCTTTTGTTAGGGGCATTTGCATTTATAGTTTTAATATTTTCCTGATAAATTGACCCTTTTATCATAATAAGTTGGCTCTTTCATCATTATAAAGAAGGCTGAGCACTGAAGAATTGATTGTTTTGCTTTGTGGTGCTGGAGAAGACTCTTGAGAATCCCTTGCACTGCAAGGAGATCAAAACTCCTCTGCAAGGAGTCAATCCTAAAGGAAATCAGTCCTGAATATTCATTGGAAGGTCTGATGCTGAGGCTGAAGCTCCAATACTTTGGCCACCTGATGTGAAGAACTGACTCACTGGAAAAGACCCTGATGCTGGGAAAGATTGGAGGCAAAAGGAGAAAGGGGTGGCAGAGGATGAGATAGTTAGCATCACCAACTCAATGGACATGAATTTGAGCAAACTCTGGGAAATAGTGAAGGACAGGGAAGCCTGGTGCGCTTCAGTTCATGGGGTCTCAAAGAGTTGGACACAACTTAGGGACTGAACAACAGAACATCATTATAAAACATTATTTTTTAAGTAAAAATTTGTCTTAAAGTCTATTTTATTGATATTAGTATCAACTCCAGCTATCTTCGGGTTACTATTTGCAAGATATATCTTTTTTATCCCTTTATTCTCAACCAATTTATACCTTTAAATCTAATATATGCCTCTTTTAGACAATATATAGTTGATCATACATTTTTAAAACCCATTTTGCCAATCTCTGCCTTTTGATTGAGGTATTTAACTCATTCATATTTAATACAATTACTAGCATGATTGTAATTATGCCTGCCATTTGCTATTAGTACTCTGTATGTTTTGTGCCCCTTTTATTCCTCTATTCCTCCATTACTGCCTTCTTTGAATTACTTAGATATTTTAGTGTATCATTTCTATACTTTTTTAAATTTGCATTTTCCTAGTGATTAATGATATTGAGCATCTTTTCATATGCTTACTGACCATTTGTATATTTCTTTGCAAAAATGTCATTTCAAGTCTTTTGTCCATTTTTTAATTGGGTTGTTTGATTTTTTTGTTGTTTTGGGGTTTGGGGAGTTCTTTACACCCTCTGGATTTTAATCCTTTATCAGCTATGTGATTTTCTCATATTTTCCCATTCTATAGGTTGCCTTTTCATTCTGTTGATAGTATGCTTTGATGCAGAAAAGTTTTAGATTTTGAAGTCTAGTTTGTCTATTTTTCCTTTGTTGCCTGTGCTTTTGGTGTCAACCCAATCCCATTAAGATTTCCTCCCATATTTCCTTCTAAGAGTTTTAGAGTTTAGCTCTTATGTTTAGGTCTTTGATCAATTTTGAGTTAATTTTTATATATGGTAAGAGTCCAACTTCATTCTTTCACATGTGGATATCCAGTTTTCTTGGTACCATTTTTGAAAAGACTGTCTTTTCCCCACTGAATCATTTTGGCATCTTTGTCAGAAATTATTTGGCCATATACACTAGGGTTTATTTTTGGGCTCTCTATTCTATTCCATTAGTCTATATGTCTGTCCTTATGCCAGTATTCCACTGTTTTGGTTACTGTAGCCTTGCAGTAAGGTATAAAATCAGGCAGTGTAACTATTCTGACTTTATTCTTCTTTTTCAAGGGTATTTTGGCTCTTTGAGCTGCCTAAATTTGCATATGAACTTTAAGATTGCTTTTTAAAAAAAGCTATTAAGATTTTGATACAGATTGCATTGAATCTGTAGATCTCTTAGGGTAAATATTATCATCTTAACAAACAATATTAATTCTTTCAATCCATGAGCATGGGATGTCTTTCACTTTACATGTCTTCTTCATTTATTTCAGGAACATTTAGTAGTTTTCACTGTACAAGACTTTTGACTCCTTGCTTAAGTTTATTCCTAAGTACTTTATCATTTTTGATGTTATTTTTAATGAAATTGGTTTCTTAATTTCCTTTTTGGATTGTTTGTTGTTAATGTATAAACACACAATTGATTTTTTGTTGTTTGTTTGTATCATGCAACTTTGCTGAATTTGCTTATTAGTTAGTTCTAACAACTTGTTGTGGAATCTTTAGGGTTTTCTACATATAAGATAATATCATCTGCAAATGGAAATAATCTGACTTCTTCCTTTCCAATTTGGATGTCCTTTAATTTTTTAAGCATGATTTCCTCCAGTTTTTTTTTTTAAAACAGATCCCTAGTTCCAGGAGTTTTTATTGATTCTTTAGGATTTTCTATGTGGGCAATCATGTCACATGAGAACAAAGACATTTTTATTTCTTCCTTCCCAAATGTATACATTTTTTGTCTCATTGCATTAGCTAAGTCTTCTAGTACAATGTTGAATATGAGTGATGAGAGCAGACATCATCACTTTGTTCCTGATGTTAAGGGGAAAGCATTTAGTTTCTCACCATTAATTATGACATTAGCTGTAAGTTTTTTGTAGATGTTCTTTATCAAAAGAGTTTTTATCACGAACTGATCAACTGCTTTTTCTGCATCTATTGATATGATCATATACTTTTTCTTCTTTAGCCTGTTGCTGTGATAGACTACATTAACTGATTTTTGATGAACATATTTTGTGATAGCTGATTTAAAGTCTTTGCCTAGTAAGTCCAACCTCTATTCTTCTTCAGGGACAGTTTCTATTGGTTATTTTTTCTGTGTAAGGGCCATACTACTTTTCATTGTATGTCTCATAATCTTTGGTTGAAAACTTCAATGCTGTCATGTGGCAACTCTGGAAATCAGCTTTTCTCCCCTCCTCAGGGTTTGGTTTTGTTATTGCTTGTTTCAGTTTTTGTTGTTTGTTCAGTGACTTTTCCTAACTAATTCTGTAAAGTACATATTCTGGCAGATGTGGCTACTGAAGTGAATGCTTCAATCAGATTTCCTTAAACTCCTTGAGTGAATAGTCATCAGTCCTTTGATGAGAGGCTGTATGTGTCTGCATCCGTGTGCACACACATATGTATGTGTGTTGGGCACTCTTTCAATCCTCCAGAAGTTTGCAACTCTGCTTTAGCCATCATTTTCTACCTCCACCAAGCCCCAGTGTCAGTCCAAGGTGAAAATGTAGGGCCTTTTCAGGTGTATTTTGTGCATGCACACAGCCCTGCAAATGCAAATCGCCTCCTAGACCCCAAGGAATATGATATTTCTCATTCCCCAGATCTTCCTTTTACATGTTTTGACCAGATAGTCTCTTGTTTGCCCCAATTGCTACTGCTGCTATGGTATTAAGTGATTGTTACTGGTTGTTTTCAACAAATGCTCTAGAAATAGTAACTTTCCCACTGAGTGAACTCTGAGCCAGGTCAAATAAAAACTCTGTGAATGAATACTTTTCCAAGGAACTGCTTGACATGTCAAGTAGAGACAGTTCTCTAAGAATTGGGCTTTTTGAGGATCTTCAAACCTAGAATGGTCCCTCTGGGTGCTACTGCTGCTAAATCGCTTCAGTTGTGTCCGACTCTGTGCGACCCCATAGACGGCAGCCCACCAGGCTCCCCCATCCCTGGGATTCTCCAGGCAAGAACACTGGAGTGGGATGCCATTTCCTTCTCCAGCACCTGGGTGCTACTAGGGTGCTGCTTTTCCAGACTACTGTGAAGCTTGGGAGAATGAGATGGGAGCAGGACAAATCCAAACATCACAATTTTCACTGTTCTTACCAAGCATCAGCAGGCTTTTTTTCCCCAAGTAATGCTCCTCGTATCATTATAAACTTTTGGTTACTTTCCAGGGTTCTGAAAAAGTTGACTTTAACCATTTTTTTTCTGGAGTTCTTATTGCTTTTAAGGAGTAGCAGATTTTTGGAATCCTTTACCCTATCATTCCTGATGTCCTGCTCTCAGTGACTCTGGATAGACAGACATCTGTGAATGAATGTTGAAAAGATGGAGATATGAAAGTTCATGACTTAAGACTAACAAGTGACCCTGAGTGATTAGACCATATGGAAAGTGAAGAGGATGTATATTATTCATAGCATTCTTCATGTTGCATGTAACTCAAACCTAAATGACATAGGCATCAGATTTTTTTAAAAGAAAGATATTACTATCAACTCACAAAGTTGATAAGCTCATGGGCATGTCTAGCTCCAGGCGCACCTGGGTTTGGAGCCCCAAGCAATCATTCAGACTCAGCCTTGTGCTCTCTTTCTCTCAGCTCTGCTCTCCTGTGGCTACAAGATGGTGGCCAACAGTTCCACGTTAACATCCTCAAAGATCCAAGTTCAATGTAAAGAGAAATGATCTCTTCCTAACAATCCTGTCAAAAGTCCCAGAACTAAGTTTCTAAATTAATTGTGCCCATTTCTAAACTAATTGCTGTGGCCAAGGGAGATGGAGCCAGGCCTGAATCACGTGCTCTTCCCTTGAGCCAACAGTGGAGTCAGCCCCTAACTGAACCACAGAGACTGGGCATGGGAATAAGGTAGTTCCTTAAGGATTATATAGATTAACTTACCAGAAGATGGATAATTTAGAGTATAGCATAGGGAACTATATTCAATACCTTATAATAACTATAATGAAAAAGAATCTGAAAAAATATATGTAATATAATATAACTGAATCACTTTTCTGTACACATGAAACATTGTAAATCAACTTTACTTCAGTAAAAAGCAATACTTTTTAAAAAAGAAGTTGGGTAACAAGAGCTAATCAAGCAAAAACAATAAACATACTTCCTATCCCTGGTGGCTCAGATGGTACAGCATCTGCCTACAATGTGGGAGACCTGGGTTCGATCTCTGGATTGGGAAGATCTCCTGGAGAAGGAAATGGCAACCCGCTCCAGTATTCTTGCCTGGAAAATCCCATGGACGGAGGAACCTGGTAGGCTGCAGTCCATGGGGTCGCAAAGAGTCGGACACAACTGAGCGACTTCACTTTCACTTTCATGAGAAGTGGTAGAAGCTGAAGTTAGGAAGCTCTAGAGAGAACTTGCCATTTCAAGCATCACCCCACAGCCCTGACAAACCACTCAACAAACATTAGATGAGGACTTGCTTTATGGCAGGGTCTGTGCTGAGCGCTGGGATACAAACTCTCAAGGAGGCTCCAGTCTAGTTTTAGACACTCTCAATCTATGGTAAGTTCCCTGCTAAGACTTTCCCAAGACATCATTTTGTTCAAATCTTTAATTGCCTAGACTAGGAAATTGGTGCTCAGCAAATTAGTGACAGAGCTAGACCAAAGACCAAGTTGACCTCTTTGTACTGTAAACATGGACCACATTTATTATTCAAGTTGTCTTTTCAAGCCACCTCTGGGAGCCTTCCCAGAGTTCCCATACCCCTGCTTGCACCTCCAGCAGAATACTTATTATCCCTGAGTTGACTCTAATTAACCCTTTCTCTTGGTTCAATGTTGATTTTTTTTTCCCCTTTCTGTCTTGCTTTCTGTTCAGCCCCAATATGTCTGCCTCGTGTTTCTACACTATTGAATATTGCATTCTACCTTTTGGAGAAGGAAATGGCAACCCACTCCAGTATTCTTGCCTGGAGAATCTCATGGACAGAGGAGCCTGGCAGGCTATAGTCCACGGGGTCGCAGAGAGTCGGACACGACTGAAGCGACTTAGCACTCACACATGCATGCACATTCCACTTATTCTTGCTAACCATTAAGACTCATTTGCAGGTAGCTGCTTTTACATGGGACCCTCTGTGCACAGCCCACTGAGGCAGCTCTCAAATATGGTATGAACCAACAGGTGTTTGTCACACTCCACTGAGGAGCATGGAAATCCCTCTGATCCCTAGGGATGATCCCTGATGGGCAGAGCTGTCACTCTTCCCACTCCTGCCCTAACCAAGGAGAAGAGATATAAAGAAGAGATCACAGAATCACTCTGGGTGTCACCTGAGTAAACTGACTCTGCTCTCCTCAGAATCTCGAGGAGGATAGAATCTGGGGAACTGTCTTAGTCCTTCAACATCAGAACGAGGTAGTTACTTAAACCACTTCATGTAACTACTCATTCTTATTTGACAGATGGGAGACTGAGGCTCATAGAGAGAAAAGGACTTGCCCAAAATCACAGAGGGAGTTAGTTTAGTCAGAAATGAGAATTTTAATCCATAGTATCTGGGAGTCTTCCATGGGCTCTTTCCTTGACACCTAATGTCTCCTGCAAGAGAGCCTTTTGCTTTCTACAAGGAAGCACACAGCTGTGCCTCTCTCCTTACCCCCACCATCCCTTGCCCTGCCCATCTGTCTACCTTGCCTTCCCACCCTGCATCTAGTGGAATCGGGATTGGGGTCTGACCCTGAAGCAGTGTTGCTTCAGCTCTGTGTGGCTCTTTCTTGGAAGTAGAGGACCTGTGGCCAACCGTGGACATGAGGATAGCCGAGGGGTCATGTAGAGCAGGGAGAATAGGGTGGTGATGAGTGGCAGGTATTGACAGCTTACTTCGTGCCAGGCATCACACCAGGCACCTCATATTCTCTCACTAGCCTTAACACTTTGGATAAATAAGTGTTCTTTTCCTCATTTTTCAGAGAAGGAAGCTGGAACTCAGAGAAGGCAGGTGACTTGCCTAAGGTTACATAGCCAGTAAGCAGTGGAGCAAGGATTCAGATCTAGGACTGTTGGCCTTTAGGAGTCTGAAGTCTTTATTTTGTGTTGTCTCAAACCATTTCTCTGGAGACTCCAGTTCTAGACTGAGTCCCAGTCAGGGGCTCAGAGCTGAAGGCCCATCCTTCAGACCTTTATGTACATACCCTGTGGGAGCAGCAGGTCTAGACCAAGCCACAGCAGGCCCGGAGCTCCAGAAGGAATGTCAGTGGACTTCTATACTTCCTGGCCCAGGGCCTCATTTTTCTCCATCCCAGGCCTGTAGAGCTGGGCTTATTTTCAGGGCTGGATGAACATTTTCCCCATAGAGTGTACAGTCCACAGTCGAGCCAAATGGAGGCCCCCCCCCAACCCCATAGGAGAAAAAGGGAAAGGGGGAAGGGGAGCAGGGCAGCCTTACAGAAGGGATAGCTTTGCCGAGTTTCAGCCTAATATCCTGGAGCTATTCCTAGGCAGATTGTGGTCAGTGGAATTATGCTTTTATCAGGCTGCTGGGAGTTTCAATAAAATCTTTATGGCCGGGAAAGTTCTCTTTATGGAAATCAGATTATTGAAGTGCCTGCTGGGGGGAGGGCTTCACCAGCCTGCCTTGCTCCCCACAGCCTCCCTCCTCCCCTGCAGAACAGCTCCCCCACTCAGCTCTTTCCCTTCCCTCCCTGCAGGCCTCCAGTTCCCAGGGACATTTGAGCTCCTCACACTGAGATATGAAGAAGGCTTTGGCAGGTAGAGGAACATTGAGAGGGCACATCAAAGGTGCTGGTGGGACTGCAAAATTAATGTTGCAAAACAGCTCACTCCCACTCTCCCACCATCACCCCCATTGAAGAGCCCTGGTTTTGCCATTTCTGGGTCAATCTTCCTCTGGTCCTGGCTCACTCTGTTGGCAGGTCCCAGATTCTGGGCCTTAGCACACAGCCAAGCCCCTCCCCCACCTTCCGCACCATCCCCAGGCCTGTCCATCTGTCTAGAGAGCCTTCCTGCCCAGCATCCTGTGGGACTGGAGTTTGGGTCAAACCCCAAGGCAGTGTTGCTCCAGCTCTAGGGAAGTCTTCCTGAGAATGCCCTGCGCCATGGCCCTTTCTTGGGGGCAGAGGAGCAACTATAGTTGAGGTCCCCCACACTCTACCCCATAAACTGCCTGCTTGGGGAGGGCCTGCCCTTGGAGGTTTTCCCTGTGGCTTTCTGGGAGGTTTTAATTTAGCAAAAGGAAAGTGATTTGGGCCAAATAGTCTCTTTCAGGGCTAGAGTCTTTTAAAAGCCCCCTGAAATGTTCTTTTGCCTACCCCAAGCTCTCTCACTGCCTGCCTCCCAGCATCCTCCCTGGGAGAGCTTCCACTAAGTGTCTAATTCAAGAGACATCCTGTCCTCAGAGGAATGATTAAAGGAGCTGGAAAAGAGAAGACTGAAGTGGCCAGAGGCTTTGTGTCCAGCCCTTTGAAGGGCTGTCATGGGGCAGAGGAAGCCAATGCACTCTGCATGGTCCCAGCGGTAGAGCTGGGATCATCCAAACAACAATATGAGGTAAGGAGTATTGTTCCCAGTTTACAGATGAAGAAACTAAGACCCAGGTCCACACAGCTAGGAAGGGGTGGGGCTGCCTTTCAAAGCTAGGCCATCTGACATCAAATCTAGCATTCACCACATCTTAACCAATGGATAAAGGCAACAAATAGTCAGCATTGTGTTCTGCATAGGTGGTCATTTGAAGCCAACCCCACCCAAGCACTGATTTCAGCAGTGGGTTCCTGGAACCCACTCGCTGCTGGGATCCCATCTCTCCTCCACCCTGATCCTGCCCCAGACCTCTGGCCTGTGCCCCAGCTGCCCCTGGCATTCCTCCTTTGCCTAGGGTGACACTCATTCACCCCAATGGATTTGCCCTCAGACTTTCCTCACTTTAGACCTCTCAGAACCAAACTCGGTCTCAGTTGTCTGCCCTGTGCTCCCATCCTGTCCTTCTTGATTTGACAATAAGGAAGAGCTTTCTAAGAGATGTCCAAGGATGGGCAGGTAGGGCTGGCTGCTCAGAGCCCAGGCATTGGGTTGGGGATTGTTCGAGCTGAGAATCCTTCCAGGGATTTCTCTTGACTTACATACTCATTTTCCTATGTGAGCCCTGCTATGATTGTGCCCAGGTTTTGCACTCAGCCTCTTGTTTCCTATTCTTTCTCTCCCTTCTGCAGTTTGTCTTTTTTGCCCTTTTCTGTTTATTCTTCTTTCTCATTCTCTTTGCCTCTCTGCGTGCATTTTCCCCTTTCTCTCCTGCTCTCCACCTCTGTTTCTTCTGCCTGTTTCTGCCTTCTTTCCCTCATCTCAGTCTCTGTCCGTCCTCTCCCTCCCCTGCCCTCCTTCTCTAAGACTTACCTCTCTCTTTGTCTCTCTATCTCAGTCTTCCATCTCTTTCTCTTTTACTCTGGGTCCCACTATATTCTTCTCTCCCTCTCATGTCTTTCCATTTCTCTGTCTTTGCCCCTCTGCCCCAGCCCCTCCTTTCAGAGCCTCACCTGACCGAAGCCTTGCTCTAGTTGCCGGTCTGCCTAACTCAGCTCTCTTCAAAGAAACTACCAACGTCTTCCACTTTTCTCCCGCCTCGAGCTGTGACATCTGTGGCAGCTGATACTGGGGAGCTAGACTTGAGCAAGATCATTTTGGTCCTGAAGAAGCTAGAGGAAACCTTGGGCCCTGCAACTTCTCTCCAAAAAAGGAGGAAGTGACATCTCAGTTTCCTTCCGGCCCCAGCTGGAGCCTCTGTATGGCTCAGAACCTGACAGATTCAGGAATGAATCATTGACCCGTAAGAAGCCCTGTCTTTGTGTCCAGCTCCACCATGGTCACCCTTTGTACACATCTGGACACCACTCCTCCCTTTTGAAACTCACTTCAGTTCTGGCCTCACCCTTATTCCAGAAGAGTGTGATGCCTATTCTTGAAGGAACAGAGAGAAGCTCAGTATTGCTGGAGTCTACAGTCAAACATGACTACTTGAGTGGGGAATGGGAGGAGAAGGCAAAGGATAAGACTGGAGAGATAACCTGGGGCCAGGCCAGGTAAGGAGTTTGAAATGTATCTTCAGGTTGCTGAAAGACATTGAAAGTTGTTAGTCAAGAAAAGGGAGAATATCTGTCTATAATTTACAAGATCACTCTGGCCACTGGGTTGATTCCGGATTATAGAGGAGCAAGAGTGGAAGCAGGGAGACCATTGAAAAGGCTGTTGTGTAGTCCACGTAAGAGGCAAGGGAGGCTTGGACCAGGGTAGTGGCAGTAAAGATGGAGCAAAGTGGACTTTTTCTGGTATATCTAGAATGTAGCAGCAATAGGGCTTGGTGGTTGATTAGGTGGAGGCATGATAGAGAGGGAAGTGTGAAAGCAAATTCTGGCTTGCACAATTGGGTAAATGGTGATGTCTGTCACTGGTGCAGAAATCATATGAGAAGGAACAGTCTGGAGACTAACTGAGTTCTGGATTCCGTTCAGTTCAATCACTCAGTCATGTCCAACTCTTTGCGACCCCATGGACTGCAGCACACCAGGCTTCCCTGTCCATCACCAACTCCTGGAGCTTGTTCAAACTAGTGTCCATCAAGTCAGTGGTGCCATCCAACCGTATCATCTTCTGTCGTCCCCTTCTCCTCCTGCCTTCAATCTTTCCCAGCATCAGGGTCTTTTCCAAAGAGTCAGTTCTTCACATCAGATGGCCAAAGTATTGGAGCTTCAGCTTTAGCATCAGTCCTCCCAATGAATATTCAGGACTGATTTCCTTTAGGATGGACTGGTTGGATCTCCTTGTTGTCCAAGGGACTCTCTAGAGTCTTCTCCAACACCACAGTTCAAAAGCATCAATTCTTCAGTGCTCAGCTTTCTTTATCGTCCAACTCTCACATCCATACATGACTATTGGAAAAACCATAGCTTTGACTAGATGAATCTTCTCAGCAAAGTAATGTCTCTGCTTCTTACTATGCTGTCTAGGTTGGTCATAGCTTTTCTTCCAAGGAGCAAGTGTTTTTTAATTTCACAGCTGTAGTCACCCTCTGCAGTGATTTTGGAGCCCAAGAAAATAAAGTCTGTCACTGTTTCCCTTGTTTCCCCATCTATTTGCCATGAAGTGGTGGGACCGGATGCCACGATCTTAGTTTTTTGAATGTTGAATTTTAAGCCAGAGTTTTCACTCTCCTCTTTCACCTTCATCAAGAGTTCTGGATTGACCATGTGGAATCTGAAGTGCTCATGGACCATCCAGCTTAAGAGAGCAGTCAGGCAGTGGCAGATCCTGGAGCTCAGAGGGTAAGTTTGGAAGGGATAGAGATGTGGGGAATACAAGCCAAGAGACAGGCAGTAAAACCATGGGAATGGGTAAGCTGGCCCCAAGCATGGATAGAACATGAGAAGAGGAGAGGGCTAAGGTTAGGGTCTGGGGAGACTTCTGGAATGACTAGAGCAAGAGAAAATCTGTCAAGGAGACTGAGGATGGTTGGATCAGAGAGGCAAGAGGACATTTAGAAAATACAGAGACGGAGAAACCAAGAGAAGAGAGTATCACCAAGAGAGGGTAACCAATTGTGTCAAATGCTATGAAGTCAAATATGAGAAAAAGAAAGTGTTAAGCAGACTTGTAATTAGAAGGTCCTCGGTGACTTTTGTTAGAGCATTTTTCAGCAGTGATGGTCATGGTGACTATATTTGAAAAGGTGGGGACAGCTGAGTGTGTCTGCCCTAGATTTTGCCACACTCCACTTCTCTGTTTAGGAGTGAAGAAGATCCAACAAGTTTCCTTCGCTTTCCACTATATCCAGGTCTCCTGCTCCTTCCCCGACTCCTCTGCACACACCCACCCACCCACACACACACACACATGCTTCCTTGCTTCTTTTTGCTTCAGCAGACTGAATTCTAGGGTTGCCCCCCCCCCTTCCCACTTCAGACTTAGAAACAGATTGCTCACTGCACCAATTGTGAAACCTTATCTGGTCTGGTAAAAATGTGTGTCTGGAGCAGCTGAGCTCCATGTTTCAGCCAAGGGGGTGAGCTGGCTGCTGGATAGCTCGCCTGCAGCCCAGGGCTGGGGCAGCTGTGGGATGTGTAGAAGAGGACACAAACCAGAGAAAAGGATGGGTGTGAGGAGACGGAAAGGGAAGGGGAATGAAGAAAGAGGATGGGGAAGTGGGAATGCAGTAACTGGAAGCAGTTTCTGGAGTCACAGATTTGTGTTTAAATCTTGGCTTCACTAGTTCCTACCTCTGTGGGACGTAACTTTATGCTCTGAGCCTTAATTTGCTCATCGAAAAATGGGTTGCATAATAATACTACCTATCTCATTGGTACTCCTCATTAGACAGAATATCTTCTTACTATTACTATCATTCTTATTCTTATTTCAGGATGGTGCTGGTGTTAGGAGAAGGCCAAGCAGCTCTCTGGGGACCTTGCCAGAACTAGGGAAGCAACAGCCCTGTGGTTTCTGCTTGGGTTTCCAGGAAGGGCTCAGAGGAGTTGAACGCTGGTAAGAAGCAGCAGCAAGGAGGTACTAAATAAGGATAAAAGAAGGGTTATTTGGCCCCAAGCTCAGCAGTTCCTGCAGTCAATCCCTTGAGCTTTGGCCCAGAGACAGCCTCCTAAAGGGGGCAGCCCAGCTTCTTCAACTGCACACCAGAGCTCACCCATTTTCAGCCCTAACTCTGGTGAGCCATGACCATAGCTTTACACAGAAACTTCTGGCCAGCTGTTTGCCACACACCACCTGGGTTTCAAGGTAGGGGAAGCTTCTGATTCCACAGGAGGGCAAGGAGCCCAGAAGAGCTCACCAGGCCTCACCCTCAACCCCTTGGCCCCATGGGCTGGACGTAGAGGCCAGTCCCTCTTTCAGGCCTCGTGCAGGTCATCCCTAGCTTTCCCTTCCCTGGACCCGCAGAGTCCTGAGGAAACCCCAACCCATGTCTGCCCCCTGTGCTGATGCCTATACTCCTGCTCCTAACCCCACCTTTCTGCCTGTCAGGAGGTTTCAGCAAAAGGTGATTGACTGCTGAGGTGGTCTTGATTGATGCAAAAGACTCCATCATGGCCCTGGGGTGGCAGGAAGTGGAGAAATCAGATGCATTCTTCAGGTTAGGGGGTGCCACCTTCTCTTGATTGGCAGGGCAGGAAATTACGGCCTGAACCAGCACAGAAGCCAAGCCAAGAGGGTACGGGGGCTTCTCCAGGGCTTGTGGGCCGGGAAACAGCAGTGGTAGATTGTCTAGATGTAATCAAGCTTGTTATGACCTCATGGGGCCCCCTCTTCTCCCCATGAACTGAGGACTTTGGGCCCCCAGAACTGAGGACTTTGGGCTTCATCTTCACAAGTGGAGGAGAGAAAGGAGCCATGAGGGGTTGATCATGGGGATGAGAAGTATGAAGACGGATGTGTCTGAGGAGATGGGAGATGTCTAAAGGGACAGCTTCAGGAAAGCAGCCATTCTCCATTGATTCAGACTCAGAGCTTGGGGAGGACCAGTCTGGGAATCAGATGTTGGGAAGGAGCTCCCAGACCCCCACTTCATGGGTTTCAAGTGCAGCTCTTGCTTGGAAAGGCCAGGACAGCAGCATGTGGCAAGGTGGGTTTTAGATGGGTTCTGGTCCCTGCTTATAGCATCAGATTGCTAAGCCAGGGAGCTGGCAAGGCATCTGGGTGGGAGCCCCTCAGGATTCAGTGTTGGAAGACTGGGTCCTTATGGAAGATCCTTTCAGGAAGTCTGCAGGATAGAGCAGGAAATGTGAAGTACGCAGTGCAGTGCAGGAGGACTGGGGAAGGGCTGAAGCCCAGGTCCCATAAGGAGCTGATGAAGGAGCTGGGGCTTCCTGGCATTGAGCAGAGAAGACAGAGGAATGGGATCTTTGTTGTCAAAGCGCTGAAGGGCGGTCATGGCCAGAGGGGGCAAATAGTGTCAATGTGGCCTCCAAGAGCAGAGACTCTGGGAGAAAGCTACAGGGAGCCAGAGCTCTTCACCTCAACACAAGAGAAAATATTCTCAAGATCTGTCCATGCTCAAAACTCGGGAGGAAGGTGGTAGTATCACACGTCACTGAAGGTATATGAGGAAGGACTAAATGACCAGTTTGTGGAGAGTCAAAGAGTAGATGGCACCCTTGGCAGAGTAGGTGGACCCTTGGCATCCTCTGTCCACCCTGTCATGCCAATCTCTGGCTCTATGAACAGACCAATCACAAGCACTGAAATTGAAACTATGATCAAAAATCTTCCAATCAACAAAAGCCCAGGGCCAGATGGCTTCATAGGCAAATTCTGTCAAACATTTAGAGAAGACCTAACACCTATCTTTCTCAAACTCTTCCAAAAAATTGCAGAAGGAGGAACAGTTCCCAACTCATTCTATGAGGCCACTATCACCGTGATACCAAAAGCAGACAAGTGTATCACAAAAAAGAAAATTATAGGCCAATATCACTGATGAATGTAGATATAAAATCCTAAACAAAATAGTAGCAAACAAATTCCAACAACACATTAAAAAGATCATACACAATGATCAAGTGGGATTTATCCCAGGGATGCAAGGATTCTTTAGTATGTGCAAATCAATCAATGTGATACACCATATTAACAAACTGAAAGACAAAAAGCATATGATCCATAGGGGAAGCCTGGGGATATAGAGAAAATTCATATTTTACTGGTAATATTTAAAATATCTATAAAATATGAGATCTCAAGCAAATATTAATATTTTAAATATAGATGGTGGGTATTGATAGTTTTAAATGGTAATATTAATAGAACACTTTCTAAGTGGCTGGCAATATGTGAAGGCAGTGTTTCTCAAATCTGGCTGTATGTAAAGACTAGCAAGAATTTTATATGTAAAGATTCTAATTAGATTGATTTTAGGCTGAAGCTAGTGCATCAGCATATATTTAAAAATCCACAGGTAAATATATTGATTTATTAGAAATGAGAACCACTGGTATGACTGTGTATGCGTGATTTTAATTTTAATTTTAAATCCAGCTAACAGCTAGCACTTGTAGAATGTTTATAAATAAAGGGAATTTCTAGCAAAAAAAAAAAAAACAACAACCATATGATCATCTCAATAGATGCAGAGAAAGCTTTTGACAAAATTCAACATTTATTTCTAATAAAAAAGCTCTGCAGAATATGAGCATAGAAGGAAACTACCTCAACTTAATAAAGGCCATATATGATAAACCCACAGCAAACATGATTCTCAATGGTCAAAATCTGAAAACATTTCCTCTAAGATCAGGAACAAGAAAAGGATGTCCATTCTTGCTACTATTATTACCGAGTTACCTTTGTGAGATGGAGTAGTACTCCATCTCGTACTCAAGGAACTAATACTCACTGCTCAAGTTCTCTGAGGGTCTGTGACTTGAGCTTGTACCTCCCAGAAACTGAGCTTGCTGCAGTAGCACCGTATGGCCATTTATTATGTAACCTTACTGGTCTCTCATTATCTGCCCCACCAGCAACGAGCCTCTCATGTCATCAGCATTTCCCCACATGGAGTATAGTAGACATGTTTAATGATCCTTTTTTTTCATACCACATGGCTCCTAACAGCTTCATAGTTAGGAGCTTCATAGTTAGGGCTCAACTCATAAGTCCATGATTGGCTCCAACTTTATGGTCAATTGTAGGGAATCTCAAGGATAATTTTGACCATCTGCAATTGTGCCTTACATGCTGACTTGAGATGCTATGCCCATGTAGAGCACTGCTTCACAGATTGCTCAATAATGCTGAGAGGCACAAAGCAGTGTGCTGGGGCAGGGATAGTTAGAGGTCTGGACAGAAATGATCTCTCCCTGGACACGTGGGGTTTCCATCCCTCTTTTAACACAGGCCAAATCACCCTCCCAGATTGTCCCTACCCTTTAGCTAGAGATCCTGTAGGCTCTACCTTCTAAACAATCCAGAATCCAATCATATTTGTACTTCCTCACAACTTCCACCTTGGTCCAAGCCACCATCACCTCTCACAAGACAATCCCCAGAGGCTCCTTACTTCCTCCTATGTATTCACTCCTGCCCTCCATGTAGCTGTTCACCTCAAAGGTGCCCTTGTGTTTCTGTTAAGACATAAGTCACTCATCTGTTCAAAACCTTCCAATGGCTCCATTCTCCTCAAAACAAAAACCAAATGACTTACAAGGATACACAATATCTGTCCCCTAGGCCACCTACCTGATTCTTCTCCCGCTGCTTTCCTCATTGTTCATACCACTCTACCATCCATTTCCCAAACCCATGAGGCACACAGTTGACTCTATGGCTTTGCTCTTCCCTCTACTGGATGCTGATGCTGAAGCTGAAGCTCCAGTACTTTGGCCACCTGATCTGAAGAGCTGACTCATTAGAAAAGACCCTGATGCTGGGGAAGATTGAAGGCAGGGGCAGAAGGGGACAACAGAGGATGAGATGATTGGATGGCATCACCGACTTGATGGACATGAGTTTGAGCAAGCTCCGGGAGTTGGTGATGGACAGGGAAGCCTGCGTGTTGCAGTCCATGGGGTTCGAAAGAGTTGGACACAACTGAGTGACTGAACTGAACTGATTCGCTGATGAGGGACTTCCATGGTGGCTCAGATGGTAAAAATCTGCCTGCAGTGTAGGAGACTTGGGTTTGATCCCAGGGTCAGCAACATCCCCTAGAGAAGGAAATGGTCACCCACTCCAGTATTCTTGCCTGGAGAATCCCATGGACAGAGAAGCCTGGAGGGCTATAATCCATGGGGTTGCAGAGTCAGACATGACTGAGTGACTAACAGTTTCATTTTCATTCACTTCTATGTTCACAGTACCTGGAAAAGGCCCCAGTATATAGTTTGTACTTAACAGGTAGCAAATGAATTAATGAATTTGAGGCTCTCTACAATCTGGTTTTAATATGTGATCCAGTCCTGACTCTTCTGCAGTTTATTTCAAAGGAAAAATTCCTTGTGATGTCCCTCTTCTAGTACTCAGGGTTTAAATATGAGCCTTTTTTTTTCTTTTTAATCTATTTTTTTTTAATTGAAGGATAATTGTTTTACAGAATTTTGTTGTTTTTTGTCAAACCTGTACATGAATCAGCCATAGGTATATATATCCCCTCCCTTTTGAACCTCCCTCCCATCTCCCTCCCCATCCTACCCCTCTAGGTTGATACAGAGATCCTATTTGAGTTTCCTGAGCCATACAGCAAATTCTCGCTGGCCATCTATTTTATATATGGTAATGTAAGTTTCCATGTCACTCTCTCCATACATCTCACCCTCTCCTCCCCGCTCCCCATGTCCGTAAGTCTATTCTCTATGTCTGTTTCTTCATTGCTGCCCTGTAAGTAAATTCTTCAGTACCATTTTTCTAGATTCTGTATATGTGCGTTAGAGTATGATATTTATATTTCTCTTTCTGACTCACTTCACTCTGTATAATAGGTTCTAGGTTCATCCACTTCATCAGAACTGACTCAAATGCGTTCCTTTTTATGGCTGAGTAATACTCCATCGTGTATATGTACTGTAATTTCCTTATCCATTCATCTGTCAATGGACATCTGTGTTGCTTCCATGTTCTAGCTATTGTAAATAGTGCTGCAATGAACAGTGGGATACATATGGCTTTTTCAATTTTGGTTTCCTCAGGGTATATACCTATGAGTGGGATTGCTGGGTCATATGGTGGTTTTATTCCTAGTTTTTTAAGGAATCTCCATACTGTCTTCCATAGTGGCTGTATTGATTTACGTTCCTACCAACAGTGCAAGAGCGGTCCCTTTTCTCCACACCTTCTCCAGCATTTATTGTTTGCAGACTCTTTGGTGATGGCCATTCTGACTGGTGTGAGGTGATATCTCATTGTGGGTTTGATTTACATTTCTCTAATAATGAGTGATGTCGAGCAAATATGAGTCATTTTTAAGACTCAGCTCAAAATGCCATTTTCTCAATGAAGACTCCCTTACACGTCACAGCTGCCAACGTCCTCTCCTTCAACTCTCCATTATTATTGAGATCTCTCTCTTGGCTTAAACAACAGAAATTTATATTCTCATAGTTCTAGAGGCTGCAAGATGCCAAATCAAGATGCCAGAGCTCACTTCCTGGTTTGCACAGCTGCCTCCTTGCTGTGCCCTCAATGTGGGGAGGTGGGAATTAGAGAGACAGAGAAAGGGAGAGTTGAGAGAGAGTTCTCTGGTGAGAACTTTCTTAAGACATCTGTCACTTTTTCTGCTGTAACAAGAGGAATCAAACAAACTTGGGATCAGATCTTTTTTCTATCATTTACTAATAGTGACCTTGAGAGCTCACTTGCCTCTCTGAGCCTCAGTTCCTTCAACTGTAAATTCCCTCAACCTCATAGGGTTGTACAATGAATTAAACAAAACAGCTTTGTGCTAAGTGCACTCAATAAAAATAATGCTATTAACAACAACAATAAAATTAAAAGCTGCTTGCTCCTTGGAAGAAAACCCATGACAAACTTAGACAACATATTAAAAAGCAGAGACATCACTTTGCTGACAGTCAAAGCTATGATTTTTCCAGTAGTCATGTATGGATGTGAGAGTTGAACCATAAAGAAGGCTGAGTGCAGAAGAACTGATGCTTTTGAATTGTGCTGAAGAAGACCTGGAGAGTTCTTGGACAACAAGGAGATCAAACCAATCAATCTTAAAGGAAATCAACCCTGAATATACATTGGAAGGAGTGATGCTGAAGCTGAAGCTCCAATACTTTGGCCACCTGATGAGAAGAGCCAACTCATTGAAAAAGATGCTGATGCTGGGAAGTTTGAAGGCATGAGGAGAAGGGGGTGACAGAGGATGAGATGGTTGGATGGCATTACCAACTCAATGGACATGAGTTTGAGCAAATTCCAGGAGATAATGAAGGACAGGGAAGACTGGCGTGCTGCAGTCCATGGGGTTGCAAAGAGTTGGACAAAACTGAGCGACTGAACAACACCACCAATATTAATAGCAAAATGTGTCAGAGGGTTTTCTATGTTCCTGTGCAACCACCCTATGAGGCAGACACTATCATTGCTATGCCCTTTTTACAGATGAAGACAGGAACTCAGAGGTTTAGGAAGCTGCTCAGGGTCACACAGCTAGCAAGTGGTGAGGTCGCGATGGAGAAGCCCACCAGTCTGCCTTGAGCTGGCCTCGGGCTCTCTTCCTTTCCTGTTCTCCCCCCAGAGCTTCCTCGGGACTGAGGCCCCCACCAGGCAGCAGCTATGTCAGCTCCAGAGCCCAGCCCTGCCCAGACCCACCAAGAGGGACTGCATTTGTTCCGAATTACTAGTAGTTTGTTTTGAAACACAAATCGTTGGTAATCAGAGGGGCCAGGTAGACTGCGATGGTTCTCCTCCTCTAAACTAATGCCTTTGGCCCAGCTCACCCAAGGGATATTCTTTACCTCTTTCTTTTTCTTTGCCCTGAGGAGAGCATGGTAATAATGTGGTCTCAAGATCTAAATAAAAGCAAACATGGCTAATTCAAAACCGACTGCCTTGCCACCCACACCCTCCCTTTCACTGCCTCTCTGACTTCCCTTCCACAATGCTGGCCTTGGATTGGTGGCAGCCCAGTGATACTCCAGGGAGAATCTTAAGGGATGCCATGAAACCCTCCTCTAATTCTCTAAACAAAATGAATTTGATTTTAGCTGAAAAATTAATTGAAACCATATCATACTTAACTGAGAAGATCCAGGGGAGAGGTGCCCAGAAAGTCCCCAGAGAACCAGGAATTGCGGGACTGGGAGTGCAGGGGGCATGGAGAATTGAGGCAATTTTCTAGATTATGAACCTCCAAGCCACCTCCATCTCAGCTGGGCTGGGGACCAGAGTCACCAAACCACCATCTGCAAGGATTAATTTCTCAACTTCTCTTCCCCACCCCCATGCTTCCCTCCCCATTGAACACCAGGTGTAGACAAGGTCACCCACATAGGTTCTATTAAGGGGGCAAAGCTCTCTTCTTTCTGTGGGCCAGGTGAGAAGGTAAGGGAGGCCCAGAATCTAGTTTCATTTAGTTAGTAATTCCCCTCCTCAGAGTTCCCTTCCCTACCTAGTTCCAAGTTAGGGTTGGCTATGACAGGAAAGCAGAAATGTGACAGCAGCCATTGAGCTCTGCAGGTTGATATTGTTGAGGTGCTACTGAAGCTGGCTTACATCCTTCCCACTCTGCTGGCTCAGCTTGCTGGCACAGGGTAGCAATCAGTCCCAGAGCTCTTTCAGCCCCCAAGGTTTTCTTGAGCTTCAGTGGGTCCTGGGCCAGGAGGATGTGCAGTCAGCTTCTTCTGCAGGTCACTCACACAGTCAAGGCTGGAGGTGGTGAGAAGCCAATGCAGGTTCTGATTTGTCCTCACTCTCTCTCTCCTCACATACCACCAGCAGATGCATAGGCCACAGTTTTCCACAGGCTTCTTCATCCTCTCCCAAAATGGTAGGAACACTAATCCTCATAATAAATGCCTTATTTCAGATCACTCCCCTGACCAACCTGAACAGATATAGTTCTCAATAAATGTTATTTTATTAGTATTATTAGATTGGAGGTTTCAGAGTCTGGGACCAGGTGTTCAACATCTGTGTATGTACCAAGGGGCCACCAGTGAAGCTATGAGTTTCTCCCATGGTGTTTGCTGAATGGAAGGGAATTGAATCAAGGCTCTGGACAATTGGTCAGCATATGCTATGATCCATCATGAGCTAAGTCCTAGAGAGGGCAGGATGGATATACACTGGATACAGCTAATGTGCTCCAGTACAAATGGATAGAAAACAGTAACAAACAAGCAATAATGACTAATGGCCAATTATAATAAGAATAGGCAGCATTTACTGACCTATTGCATATGTTAGCCCATTTATTGTTCATGCTAACTTCTGAGGCAGGCAGGAGATATGAACTTTGGAAATAAGCAGCTAGCCCAAGTTCACACAGAAGACAATGTCGGGACAAGAACTTTAAGACTGTAACATATAAAGCTATTGATGCTCAACTGTTCTTGATCTACAAAAATGGCACATTCTTGTCATTCTAATACTGGTAATACTAATAGCCATAGTTTAGCTCGGAGAAGGCAATGGCACCCCACTCCATTACTCTTGCCTGGAAAATCCCATGGACAGAGGATCCTGGTGGGCTGCAGTCCATGGGGTCGCTAGGAGTCAGACACAACTGAGCAACTTCACTTTCAATTTTCACTTTCATGCATTGGAGAAGGAAATGGCAACCCACTCCAGTGTTCTTGCCTGGAGAATCCCAGGGAGGGGGGAGCCTGGGGGGCTGCCGTCTATGGGGTCGCACAGAGTCAGACACGACTGAAGCGACTTAGCAGCAGCAGCAGCATAGTTTAGCTTAATAAAGCCCTGACATTGGGTTAAAGCTAGACACATGTCCCCTAGACAAATCATTCCCACAAGTTTCCCACTCTCTTCCCCACCCCCCGCTATCGTTGTCTGCCTGCCTCTTTGTGCCATTTTTATTTTGTCTCAATCTGTCTGCTTTGGTGTTTTCCTCTATACTTTGGTTTCATTCTGTTGCTACCCCTTCCTGCTTCCCATACTCTCTATTTCCCTCCTGAAGTTTTTTCTTTGTCTTTGTCTCTGCCTTGCTGATTCTCTATCGTCTCTTTCTCATATGCCCGTCTTACTATTTCTCTTGTCTCCTTCACTCTCATTCTTGCCTTCCTCTGTCTGTATCTATGTTTGTTTGCCCCCTCCCTCTTTTCGTGTAGCATGCATGCCTGCACGTGTATCTCCAGACCTGTTTCCTGACCTCCCAAGATGCTAGTATCTGTGAGGCCCACCTGAGGCTGAGGCCCCGGGCTCCCCTGACTGGGAGCTGGGAGGACAGAACAGATGGGAACTGGCATCTGGCTCAGGGGGCCCAGCCCTCAGGCTCAGGGCATTCTCACAAAGGCAGTTCCAGGAGCTTGTGACCTCCCTTGGGGCTGCGGTCTCATCCTGCCCACAGCCAGCAAGGCAATTGGTGGAGATGGCAACTGCCCAGATGTAAAACCCAGCTGTGCAAATTAGCCTGAGGCCTGTAAGAAATTAGACTAGATCTAAAAGAGATCAGGCTGTGGAAAAAGAAAAATGTTAGTTAAAAGAGAAAATTCCTACTCCCACCTCCAGGTCATAGATCACAGAAGAGAATCCTCAAGCCATGAGGGACTTCAAGGGGCCATCTGGCTTGGCTGCACCTCAGAATAGGTCAGGCTCCAGCCAGCCAAGATGATGTCTGTCTTTCCATCTTTTCAAGAACACAAGCCAGAGATTCTTCAGCATCATCACCCAGTATCTTATTCTGGGAATGAATCCCTGCAGTGTGAAGAAGTGTGTGGAACAGCCCAGATGCCTTGAGTCACTCACACTGGGACCCAAATTTGCACTTTCACCCCAAGTTGCCCCCTCATCTCAGCACCACTTCTACATGTCAGCACCCAGCACCACTATTCACCCAGATGCTCAGGCTTTGGCACCCTCTTTTCTTTCTTGTCTCCCCTTGTCCCCCTTCTCATCAACAATCCCAATAGCTCTGACTCCTAGCTGACTCTTTGCACAACCACCACATTTACCTCCATGGGCTCAGAGTCCCCATTGTGTCTATCAGGACAGTGCACCCCTCCTTACTGGGCTCCCTGCCTCCACTCTTGTCCCCTGTGCTCCATTCTCCAGAGAAGTTGGGTCATGTCATTCAGATCATGTCATTCCTCTGCTCAAAACCCTCTTTTGGCTTTTCATCACATCAAACTCCGTGTAATCCCTGTGGCCAATGAAAACTTCTGTCATCTAACTGCAGCTCCCTCCCTCCTTACCCACTCTGCTCTAGCCAGGCTGCCCCCTTGCTTTGCACTGAGCATACCAAACTCATTCCCTCCTCAGGAACTTTGGCCCTACAATCCCCTCTGCTGAGAATATCCCCCCACCCACCGATCTTCACATGCTGCCCTCCCCTACTTCATTGCATTCTCCAATCAAAGGTCACCTTCTCTAAGAGGCCTGCTCTAACCATCCTGGGTAAAACAGCACCTGCCTCAGCTCTACCCCTGACAACACTTTCCAGTCCACAGCCTTCCTGTATTTTTGATTAAAGTACTCATCACTGCTTGGCATTGTATTTATTTATTGTATTATATTTATTTGATGATTGACTTCCTCCATCACTATGTGCCCAGTGCCTAGAAACAGTGCCTAGCACTTGATAGGTACCCAATGGTGGTTGAATGGATGAAAGAAATCCTGTTGCTTAAAAGCTGTGCAACTTTAGGCAAATTAGGTAACTCTTCTGAGTTGTAATTTTCTCATCTTTTCACTTTCTTTCATCTTTAAGATGGGAAAAATTATACCTACCTTGTGAGCTGTCATGAAGAGTAAATGAGGTAGATATAATGATCCTAGTGCCTGGCACTAGAAATTAGTGATTATTAAAATTGCTCAGTCATGTCTGACTTTGTGACCCCGTGGACTGCAGCCTGCCAGGCTCCTCTGTCCATGGGGTTTTCCTGGCAAGAATACTAGAGTGGGTAGCCATTCCCTTCTCCAGGGGATCTTCCTGACCCAGGAATCAAACTCAAGTGTCCTGCATTGCAGACAGATTCTTTACAGTCTGAGCCATCAGGGAAGCCCTTTTCAAAATATCCAGTACAGTTTCTACATGATTTTTCTGATTCTGTCCTCACTGGAAGCAGAGAACAGATACTTGTCCCATTTAGGCTGAATAATCCCAGTCTCTTCATTGTAGTGGTGTGGTGGTATAGGAGGCAAAGGATGAGTGAGAGGAGCAGCAAAGGAACATGGCAATAAACTGCTTGCCTCTCAGAATTCACAAAGGGCAGGAGTGAGCCTCAGAGACTTTAAATCAACTCTTAACTATGGTAAAAGAGCTAAAAAGAAAATCATGGTTGAAGGATTAAAAGATACCAAGAAAACCATATGTGAATGAGAGTGTCAATAAAGAGAAGCAAATTATAAAAGTAGAATTGAAAACTGGAACTGAAAACTACAATAACAAAAGTGAATGTAAGCCACAGAGGTCCCCTTTTCTCTACTGAGGGGGCCATAGGACAGGTGGCCAGGGTCTCTGAGTTTGACTTGTAAATCCCATGAGTTTCCAGGAGGAGGCATTTCATTGCCATTAAGAGGCTTTGGAGTCAGACACACCTGGGTCCAATTCCAGCTTTAGTGCATAACTTTTGGCAGTGTCTTACCCTCCCTGGCCTCAGCAACGATGATTCTAGTGGTCTACCAGGAGGAAAAAATGAGATAGGGCATGCAAAGCAGTACTTAGCACATAATAGGCCAGTGCCTAGCATGTGCTCAGCACTCCCTAAATGATAGCTATTGTTACAATTATTATCATGATGTCATCCATTCCCATTCTCTAGGTAGCTCTGTGTTCCAACCATTTTCTAGAATTCTGGTTCAACATTTTTAAACTATCCCACCCACCTGCCAAAAAAAACACTCCAGTTTCAGACTAATTCCAGCACATGGAAGTTTTGCCCTGCACAAAGCAAAAGGGCACCAGCTTTCCCTATGGTCAGGAATATCCAGGCTGGAGACACCGCCCCTACTGTCTGCTACCTATGGGCAAGAAGAAAAGAGTCAAGTGACACTTGTAAAATGGCAGAATAGGCAGCTCCAAACTCCCATCCCTCCATAGTAGCATCAGAAAGCCAAGGAAAAGTCCACTTTTAAAATGCTTCTGGTTTTCAAGGAACACTCTGTCAAAACAGTAACTGAACATAAAGGAACAGAGACTTCAGTGACCACTCATGATAAGAAATATGATCTTTGAAAAAATAGCTGGAAAAGCCACTTAACAAAGCGACTTAACAAATGGGTAACTGCCAACCAATAACTAAAAACAGCAACCACTGAGGAAGATGAAGAATCTGATTTCCAGGGTTACAACACTATCATAGTCAAAAGTCCAGTTTTCAGCAAAAGTCACAAAGTGCATAAAAAGAAAAGTATGGCTTATCCAAGGAAAACAAATGAGGATGCTCAGATATTGGACTTACTAGACAAAGACTTTAATTCAATTGTTTTAAGTATGCCCGAAGTGCTAATGGAAATCATGAGCAAAGAACTAAAGGAAGCCAGGGAGATTCTTTGTGAACAAAATGAGAATATCAATAAAGAAATAGAAATTATAAAAAGAAACTAACAGAAATTCAGCGCCTGAAAAGCATAATAACAAAAATTTCAAATTAACTGGGTGGGGGTATGGTGGCATTCAGCAACAGATTAAATCAGGCAAAAAAGGAATAGTTAAATTGAAGACAGGACAATTCAAATTATCCAGTCTGAGTAGCAGAAAGAAGAAAAAATGAAGAAAGGTGAACATAACCTAAGATACTTGTGTGACACCATCGAGCAGAGCACAGCATAAACACCATGGGAGCCCAGAAGAAGAGAGAAAAAGGGACAGAAATAGTATTTGAGGAAATAATGGCTGAAAACATGTCAAATGATGAAATATTCAAGTTTACCAACCCAAGAAGCTCAAAGAACTCCAAATGGTTGAAGGCCTAAGACAAACATCTTGAAGGCATCAAGAGAGAAGTGAATCACAACATAAGAGATCCTCAATAAGATGATCAATTTCTTATCAGAAACCCTGGAGACCAGAACTCAGTGAAGTGATACATTTAAAAAAAAGAATACTATGAACAACTGTACGCCAACAAATTAGATACTCTAAAGGAAATGGACAAATTCCTAGAAACAAATTATAAAAATTCACCAAATAAAAATTTTAAAATCTCAACAGCCCTATAACAAGTAAAGAGATAGAATCAGTCATTTGTTTTTGTTTTCTTAAAACCCTCTTAAGAAAGAAAGTACAAGACCATTTAGTTTCACTGGTAAATTCTACCTAACATTTAAAAAAACATTTAACACCAATACTTCTAAAATTATTACTAAAACTTAAGAGAAAGGAACACTTACCAACTCATTCTGTGAGGCCAGCATTATTCCAATACCAAAGCCAGATCACAAGAAAATGACATCACATTATATCAGTGCATTGAGCTTACCAGATGGTGCAGTGGTAAAGAATCTGCCTGCCAATACAGGAGACACAGGAGATGTGGGTTCAGCCCCTGGGTCAGGAAGATTGCCTGGAGGAGGAAATGGTAACCCACTCCAGTATTCTTGCCTAGACAGAAGCAAGAATTTTCCCATGGACAGAGGAGCCTGATGGGCTACAGTCCATGGGGTCACAAAGAGACACAATTGAACATGTACCCATGCAAATCATTATATTAAATCACAAGATACCATTAATTACATTACATTAAATCACAGACTCATACCATATATATATACATACATACAAATTCTCAGTAAACTACGAGCAAACTAAATCCTACAACATATGAAGATTCTAAACCATGACCAAGAGAGATTTACCTAAGAAATGCAAAGATAATTCAACATAAGAAAATCAACCAATGTAACACAGTGTAATAATAGAATGAATAAAAAGAAAAAAAGATAATCTCAACTGATGCAGAAAAGGCATTTGATGAAAGCCAACTCTTTTCATAAGAATGTTCAGAAAACTAGAATAAGAAGGGAATTTTCTCAACATGTTAAAATTTTCAGCATATGAAAAACCCACAGCTAACATCATACTCTGTGGTGAAAGACTGAAAACCTTCCCCCTGAGATCAGGAACAAGACACTTACCACTGTTAATCTACATTGTACTGGAAGTTCTAGCCAGAGCAATTAGGCAAGAAAAGGAAGTAAAGACATCCAATTTGAAAGAAAGAAGTATACCTATTTATATTTATAGGTGACATAATCTTATATATAGAAAATTCCAAAGAATCCACAAAAAAAGTTACTAAAGCTAGTAAACAAATTAAGCAAAATTGCAGAGTACAGTTTCAGCATTCCAAAAAAATGGGTGTGTTTATATATACCAGTAATGAATAATCTGAAAAAGAAATTAAAAAATAAGTCCACTTACAAGAGCATCCCTAAGAATAAAATACCTAGAAATATATTTGACAAAGGAAGTGAAAGACTTACACACTGAAAATTCTAAGACATTGCTGAAAGAAATTAAAGACCTAAATAAATGAAAAACCAGCCTGTACTCTTGCATTAGAAAACGTAATACTGTTAAGATACTGATACTACCCAAAGCAATCTATAGCTTCAAGGCACTTTTTAACAAGTTTCAACAATTTTGGGGCAAAAATCGAAAAGCCAATCCTCAAAAAATTCATATGGAATTGTGAGGGACCCCATGGCACTAAACAATCTCAAAAAAGAACAAAGAGGATTCACATTTCCCAATTTTGAAACTTACTACAAAGCTACTCTAATATCCAGGCTGAGGTGATGATGTCTCGGACTTGGCAAGGACCAGGGTGATTCTCTCTTTCAGAGGGGCCTGCCAGCACCTCAACATTTTCTCACTCTTTCTATGCTGATGTTGGCATCAGCCTCGCCTTCACCTGGGGACATTTACTGTTCTACACTTCAATGAGGAAAGAATGAGATGGACACAGAGACATTCAGAGAAGCAGGTTGGAGTCAGGGTTTGGCAAGGTGATGGAGAAGGGCAGGAATCTCTGCTCTGTGAGATTTTCTCCTCCTGCATTCCAAAGGCTATTGTTATGGAGTAGGGGGATGCAACAACCAGAAGGGCCCTTTAGACATCAAAGTCCGCTCAACTCCATTTTACAGATAGGGAGATTGAGGCCTGGAAATGGGAAATGAGTCACTCAAATTCACACAGCAGTTAAACTCAGTGAATAACAGGACTACTAGCCCAGAAGACTTCTTAAATGTACCCTAGCTTTCCCAGAAACCCACTATTTAACGAAGTCATGCTCTCAACAGCATTCCCAATGGCAGGTGATTGTCAAAATGGGGTTTAAGCACCTTCAAAATAGGGGGTCCCTACATCCCAAGGTTCACCTGTTTCTGGCCTCCTGAGGACAAGTGGGCTGATTGAGAAAAATCCCCCTGGTCGGCGAGTCCTGAATGACCATGGTAAGGCCCAGCTCATGTTAAGCCAGGGAGACCTGAAGAAGTCTTGTCTCCCAAAGTCCTCACCTTACTTCCCCCTCTCTCTGTCCTTTAAGTACCTCTGCATTTTACCTTTGCCTGGGATTTTGTTCCAGCAAAGTGGCAAAATGTGTCCATTTCCAGTAGCTGGCTCAACATACACTTTCTGAGTATCACTAGCCTCTAAATGCAATTGATGCCTTTCCTCCCAAATCCACCTTTGGGTAAAGAGCAGAAGTGGAAAATTTTCAGGGTCCTTTGGATATTTGAAAAGCCTTCATCCAGGGTGGCCTGAATGCAGTCAGTCTGAACTTACACACCCACACTTGAGCTGGAAGGAAAAGGTGATTCAGAGTCCCTGGGACTCTGGAAATTGTCAGCACTTCCAGGCCCCACCTTTGCTTGGGGAAGAGTCCCTCTATACTCTCCCCCTGCCCCATCTCTGCCAGTCTGATGTCCCACTTCTCCTGCCCCTCCACCCCATCCCCACTGACACTTCAACCAGAAGATCCATGTCTATGGTAGTTTCAATTTCTCCATTTTACAGGTTGGAAAATTGAGACTCCTAGCAGGGTTGGACTAATGCAGATTGAGGGCTTAGTACTTGAAGCCTCCCAAGGAGTCTGCAGAAATGCTGTCCTCACTCAGCCCCACCCTTCTGAGAGCTTGGCCTGAACTGCTTGGACACTCCGGGCAGACCTTGTCTCACCCGACTCTGACATGTCCAAAGCTAGGGATGAGCTTGGCCTAGAGAATGCTCAAAACCTGGACCCCAGGGCGGCACTCCTGATGATGGGCCTGGTGATTATCATCATTATTAGCATGTAGCCCTAATATCCTCACCTCTACTCATCTGCCAGCCCACTATGAGGGTGACATCAGTGCCAAGGGGCATACAGGGATCCAGCCCCAGTCCAGTCCAGCTTGCCCAGGCTACCATTTCCCCTGCAGGACCCCACTGATACCAAATCCACCTCTGTGCTTGGCAGGAGGTGGCAGAGCAGCTGGCCTTTACCCTCAGCCCACTCCTCTTGCCCTGTCCTGTTCTTTCTCTTCCATCTCCCTTCTCTGCTCATGGAACTCACTTATAAATTCTGAAAACCCCAGCCCCCATAAATTCTCAATTCATTCTGCAGATATTTCCTGTGTTGGGGTTTTCGGCAGCATCTGCTAGTTTGAAGTTCCCTCTTTATTTGTCCTGGGGGCACCATTACTCTCAACTTTAGCAGTTTTCCTGCTCTGTAGTTCTTGCCAGATTCCATCAGAGGAAGAGAAAATTGGTGAAAGAATAATTATTATTATTGTTATAAATATATATTTCATTTTGGTTTCTTTTTTTCCCCTTCTAGAGCTTGATGAGAATCCCAGGCAGAGGCTGGCAAAGGGATGGCTTCTTTGTGAACCTCAGGGCAGTGGGCTTGCCCTGTCAGAGCCTGGCACTTTGCCCTCCCGATAAATGCTCTGCCAAAGGCCATTCTTTGCTATTCTACCCAAATTTACCCAGTTCTCCAGCAGCTTTCTTCCCACCAAAACTCCTGGCTCAAGTTCCCAAGTCTCCATGAAGCCTCCTTAAGCCAGAAGCGGAGCACCCACCACATATGATACACTTTCAAATGCATGGGCATGATTATTTCTCACCATGTCCATACGTGTGTGTGTTTAGTCACTCAGTTGTGTCTGACTCTTTGCGACCCTTTGGACTGTAGCCCACCGGGCTTCTCTGTCCATCGGGTTTTTCAGGGAAGAATACTGGAGTGGGTTGTCATTTCCTCCTCCAGGGGATCTTCCTGACTCAGGGATCGAACCTAGGTCTCCTGTGTCTCCTACATCGCAGGTGGATTCTTAACCTTCTGAGCCATCAGGGAAGCCCATGTCCATATAAGGCAGTCATTTTGGTCGCATTTTACACAGGAGGAAACTGAGGTTCCAAGAGGAGGAAACAGTGAGTGGTCCAAGGTGATCCAACTAGCAAGTAGAAAAGCTGGGATAAATTCAGGTCTGGCTGGCCCCAAAGCCAATCAGTATTCATTCTACTGGACTATACTCCCTCTCCCCCCAAGCTCCTCAAAGGCATCTTTTATGAACTACAGTATCTCACACTTGGAACCAAGTTGCCTTGGCTTACTCAATACTTGTTTTAGGAGTCCATATGACTATACAGATTCTCAGAATTTGAGAACTTTAGAGATCAACTTGTTTAAGGATTTAATACTATAGAAAGGAGAACTGAGGCCCAGAGAGGGCAAGTACCCAGCACACAGAATATTAGTGGTTTTCTTCATGAACTATAGGCCCTTGAGGACAGGAACCATACTTCCCCTTACATTTCTTATACATGTCTTCCTCTGCCCCTAACACACACACAAATACACTTGCACACAGTACTGGACACAATATTCAGCACAGATAATACAAACTATGACTTGTTCAGTTACACTGATTTCTGGGTGCCAGTTACTCTTACTTAACTGTCAGAGTAACCTGTGTGGTCCAATATCTGGGTGAAATCACTGAGGCCCAGAGAGAGGAAGTGGCTTCTTCCTGGTCACATAGTAAGAAAATGGCCAAGGCAGGATTAGAACTCATGGTCAGACAGTCTGTGAGTCAAGGCTCTTGCCATCATTCTATAGAGCCCAGCTTCAGCAACAGAACAACAATGGTGACAGCTAACATTTATTGAATGAGTACTACATGTGAAGGAGTACAGTAACTGCTTTATATGAGTAGTGTGTTTTCATCTTTACAATAACTCCATGAAGCTTCCTCATTTTACAGATGAGAAAACTGGGGCCTAAAAAAGCTGAGAAACTTGCCAATAGCCAAAAACCTAGTGGGTAACTGAGCCAGACAGATTTGTTCCCAGAGTGCTCTTCACATTCTATAGGAAACCCTCTTTATCTGAAGATAATTGATACTGGGTGGGGGGCAGAATTCCACTTAAATGGAACCAACAATTATGAGAAGCAGTTTATCTCATGTTTCACAAATTGAGACTGAAATTGCAGGTCTGTTCTAGTTCTCAGGACAAGCAAAGAATGAATGACTCAAGTATTAGTTGCTTTATAGTGTCATTTTTCTGACAAAGTGGAATGATAGCAAGGTATGACATTTTTATTTTGCTTTTTATGGCATGATCATAAAGAAGATCATTTTATTAAAAAATAACCTGAGGACTTTGGTTTCCCCAAAGACATCTCTTAATAATTTGAGAGTCAAATAATTATTCTTTGAAGCCTGTATCTTGTTTTCATCCTTATTGCTTTGCTCTTCTTCAACTATTAGCTGATTGAATTCTGCCGAGTTCTCATGTATCCATGGCTTTTCTAAGACTTCGGTTGTTTTCCAATATCACTTTTGTTGACTTCACAAACTCCTGAATCTTTTCTCATATTTTCAGTTTCACTTTGAAAAATGGTTGGCATTGTGTTTGCTCTTTATAGTCTGATATTGATAACACTCAGAAAAGACTGAACTTAGATGTTGACATCAACCTGGGAAGGAGGCCAGAGCAATTTTATAATTGGCCAGTTCACTAGTGAATATCTTCATGGTCTCTTGCTTTGCTTCTAAGCCTCCTGACTCCAGGGATTTGGAAAATGAACACTTGGATGAAAAACACCCCTTGTACTACCTCAGTAAGCTTTTAACAATGAACAAGTAATTAGTAATCAGTAAGCACAACGAACAGGAAAGCGCTGGATTTATATCTTAGTTCTGCCATTTCCTAGATGTGTTACTTTAGGAAAGTTACTCTGTTACTTCATCTCAGTTAGCCTTAGTCTTCTCTTCTGTACAGTGGAAATGTGGTAGTGTTTTAGTGCCCTTTCTTTGACCTCAAATAAGTAAGCTAATCCAATTATGGTTTTTCCATTCCTCTTGCTAGTGATTGGCTCAGGAATGAGCACGTGGCCCAATCCTGGCCAAGGAGACATCAGATGAAGTCTACCTGGGGACTTCTGGGAATGATATTCTTCCTCCTAAGGAGACAAAGAGAGTTGTTGTTGTTTTTTTTTTTTCCCTCCAGGTGATGGTATGCCTTGAAATGATGTTCCAAACTGCCTTAAGCATTTTTCTGAGGATGGCAGAACCAAGAAATGAACAGATCCTAGCTCTCTGAGGACATTGTTGAATCATTGATTTTGCCTTGCCTGAAGCAAGCTCTACCCATGGACATCCTGTTATTTGAGATAATACACTTCTTAATTGTCTAAGCCAGTTTGAATAATTTCATTCTAATCCCAAAGAAGGACAATGTGAAAGAATGTTCAAACTACCATATAAGTACACTCATTTCACATGCTAGTAATGTGATGCTCAAAATCCTTCAAGCAAGGCTTCAGCAGTATGTGAACCAAGAACTTCCAGATGTATAAGTTGGGTTTAGAAGAAACAGAGGAAATTGCCAGCATTCATTGGATCATAGAGAAAGCAAGGAATTTCAGAAAAAAACATCTACTTCTGCTTCATTGACTACACTAAAGCTTTTGACTTTGAGGATCACAACAAACTGTGGAGAATTCTTAGAGTTGGGAATACCAGACCACCTTTCCTGCCTCCTGAGAAACTTGTATGCAGGCCAAGAAACAACAGTTAGAACTGGACATGTAACAATGGACTGGTTCAAACTTGGGAAAGAAGTACGTCAAGGCTATATATTGTCACCTTGTTTGTTTAACTTATATGAAGAGTACATCATGTAAAATGACAGGCTGGAGGAATCATAAGATGGAATCAAGATTGCTGGGAGAAATAACAACAACTTCAGATATGCAGATGATATCACTCTAATGTCAGGTGAAGAGGAACTAAAGAACTTCTGGATGAAGGTGAAAGACAAGAGTGAAAAGGCTGGCTTAAAACTCAGCATTCAAAAACCTCAGATCATGGCATTCAGTGCCATCACCTCAGGCAAACAGAAGGGGGAAAGGTGGAAGCAGTGACAGCTTTTCTTTTCTTGGGCTCCAAAATCACTGCAGATGGTGACTGCAGCCATGAAATTAAAAGATGCTTGCTCCTTGGAAGGAAAGCTGTAACAAACATAGACAGAGACATTAAAAAGCAGAGACATCACTTTGCCAACAAAGATCTGTCTAGTCAAAGCTATGATTTTTCCAATAGTCATGTACCGATGTGAGAGTTGGACCTTAAAGAAGGCTGAGCACTGAAGAACTGATGCTTGCAAACTGTGGTGCTGGAAGAGACTCTTGAGAGTCCCTTGGACTTCAAGGAGATCAAACCAGTCAACTCTAAAGGAAATCAATCCTGAATATTCATTGGATGGACTGATGCTGAAGCTCCAGTACTTTGGCCACTTGATGTGAAGCGCCAACTCATTGGAAAGACCCTGATGCTGATAATGATTGAAGACGAAAGAAGGAGGTAGCAGAGAATGAGAGGGTTAGACAGCATCACTGACTCAACTGGACATGAATTTGAGCAAACTCTAGGAGACAGTGAAGGACAGAGGAGCCTGGCATGCTGCAGTTCAAGGGGCTACAAAAAGTTGGACACAACTTAGCAACTGAACAACAATTGTCTAAGCCAGTTTGAATCATGGTTTGTTTTACTTGCCAGTAAAAGAAATCCAAATTGGAAAATAAGAAGTAACATTGTCACTGTTTGCAGATTATATGATACTATGTATACACAGAAAATTCTAAGGATGTTACCAGAAAACTACTAGAACTCATCAATGAATGTGGTAAACTTTCAGGATACAAAGTTAACACACAGAAATCGTTTGCACTTCTATACACTAAAAACAAAATATCAGAAAGAGAAAGAAACAATCCCATTTTCCATCACATCAAAAAAATAAAATAAAGTAAAATACCTAGGAATAAACCTACCTTAGGAGACAAAAGACTTGTATTCTGAAAACAATAAGATGCTGATGAAAGAAATCAAAGATAACACAAGCAGATGGAAAGATACACCATGTTCTTGGATTGGAATAATCAGTATTGACAAAATGACTCTAACACTCAAAGCAATCTATAGACTCATGCAATCCCTATCAAATTATCATTGGCATTTTCCACAGAACTAGAACAAAAAATCTTAAGATGTGTATGGTGACACAAAAGACCCCAAATAACTAGAGCAACCTTGAGAATGAAAACCAGAGCTGGAACAATCAGGCTCCCTGACTTAAAACTATACTATAATGCTACAGTCATCAAGACAGTATGGTATTGGCACAAAAACAGAAATATAGATAATTGGAACAGGATAGAAAGCCCAGAAATAAACCCACACACCTATAGTCAATTAATCTATGACAAAGGAGGCAAGAATATACAATAGAGGAAAGATAGTCTCTTCAATAAATGGTGCTGAGGAAACTAGACAGCTGCATGTGAAAAGATGAAATTCTTTAACATCATACACAAAAATAAATTCAACATGGATTAGAGACCTAAATGTAGGGCAGGACACTATAAAACTCTTAAGAGGAAAGCATAGGCAGAACATCCTTTTACAAAAACTGCAGCATTATCTTCTTCAAGCCTTCTCCTAGAGTAAAAAATAAAAACAAAAATAAACAAATTGTACCTAATTAAACTTAAAAGCTTTTTCACACGAAAGGAAACCATCAGTTCAGTTCAGTTCAGTCACTCAGTCGTGTCCGACTCTTTGCGACCCCATGAATTGCAGCAAGCCAGGCCTCCCTGTCCATCACCAACTCCTGGAGTTCACCCAAACTCACGTCCATCGAGTCAGTAATGCCATCCAGCCATCTCATCCTCTGTCGTCCCCTTCTGCTACTGCCCCCAATCCCTCCCAGCATCAGAGTCTTTTCCAATGAGTCTACTCTTCGCATGAAGTGGCCAAAGTACTGGAATTTCAGCTTTAGCATCAGTCCTTCCAAAGAAAGCCCAGGGCTGATCTCCTTCAGAATGGACTGGTTGGATCTCCTTGCAGTCCAAGGGACTCTCAAGAGTCTTCTCCAACACCACAGTTCAAAAGCATCAATTCTTTGGCGCTCAGCTTTCTTCACAGTTCAACTCTCACATCCATACATGACTACTGGAAAAACCATAGCCTTGACTAGACATACCTTTGTTGGCAAAGTAATGTCTCTGCTTTTGAATATGCTATCTAGGTTGGTCATAACTTTCCTTCCAAGGAGTAAGTGTCTTTTAATTTCATGGCTGCAATCACCATCTGCTGTGATTTTGGAGCCCCCAAAAATAAATTCTGACACTGTTTCCCCATCTATTTCCCATGAAGTGATGGGACCAGATGCCATGATCTTCATTTTCTGAATGTTGAGCTTTAAGCCAACTTTTTCACTCTCCTCTTTAGACAAAGCAAAAAGACAACCCACAGAATGGGAGAAAATATTTGCAAAATGATGCAACTGACAAAGGATTAGTCTCCAAAATTTATAAACAGCTCATGCAGCTCAATATTAAAAAAAACCATCAACCCAATCAAAAAATGGGCAGAGGGGGGGATGATCTGAGAGAATAGCAATGAAACATGTACATTACCATATGTAAAATAGATGACCAGGGCAAGTTCAATGCATGAAGCAGGGCACCCAAAGCCAGTGCTCTGGGACAACCCAGAGGGACAGGATGGGGAAGGAGGTGGGAGGGGGATTCAGGATGGGGGAGATACATGTTTACCTGTGGGCAATTCGTGTTGATGTATGGCAAAAACCATCACAATATGTAAAGTAAAGTAAATTAAAATAGATTAGAATATATAATGGAGTAAAGACAATCTCTTTAACAAAGTGGTGCTGGGATAACTGGTCAACCACTTGTAAAAGAATGAAACTAGATCACTTTCTAACACCACACACAAAAATAAACTCAAAATGGATTAAAGATCTAAATGTAAGACCAGAAACTATAAAACGCCTAGAGGAGAACATAGGCAAAACACTCTCTGACATAAATCACAGCAAGATCCTCTATGATCCACCCCCCAGAATTCTGGAAATAAAAGCAAAAATAAACAAATGGGATCTAATTAAAATTAAAAGCTTCTGCACAACAAAGGAAAATATAAGCAAGGTGAAAAGACAGCCTTCTGAATGGGAGAAAATAATAGCAAATGAAGCAACTGACAAACAACTAATCTCAAAAATATACAAGCAACTCCTGCAGCTCAATTCCAGAAAAATAAATGACCCAATCAAAAAATGGGCCAAAGAACTAAATAGACATTTCTCCAAAGAAGACATACGGATGGCTAACAAACACATGAAAAGATGCTCAACATCACTCATTATTAGAGAAATGCAAATCAAAACCACAATGAGGTACCACTTCACACCAGTCAGAATGTCTGCGATCCAAAAATCTGCAAGCAATAAATGCTGGAGAGGGTGTGGAGAAAAGGGAACCCTCTTACACTGTTGGTGGGAATGCAAACTAGTACAGCCACTATGGAGAACAGTGTGGAGATTCCTTAAAAAATTGCAAATAGAACTGCCATATGACCCAGCAATCCCACTGCTGGGCATACACACTGAGGAAACCAGAATTGAAAGAGACACATGTACCCCAATGTTCATCGCAGCACTGTTTATAATAGCCAGGACATGGAAGCAACCTAGATGTCCATCAGCAGATGAATGGATAAGAAAGCTGTGGTACATATACACAATGGAGTATTACTCAGCCATTAAAAATAATACATTTGAATCAGTTCTAATGAGATGGATGAAACTGGAGCCTCTTATACAGAGTGAAGTAAGCCAGAAAGAAAAACACCAATACAGTATACTAACACATATATATGGAATTTAGAAAGATGGTAATGATGACCCTGTATGCGAGACAGCAAAAGAGACACAGATGTGTAGAGCAGACTTTTGGACTCTGAGGGATAGGGTGGGATGATTTGGGAGAATGGCATTGAAACATGTATACTATCATGTAAGAAACGAATTGCCAGTCTATGTTCGATACAGGATACAGGATGCTTGGGGGTGGTGCACGAGGATGATCCAGAGAGATGATATGGGGTGGGAGGTGGGAGGGGGGTTCAGGATTGGGAATGCATGTACACCCATGGTGGATTCATGTCAATGTATGGCAAAACCAATACAGTATTGTAAAGCAAAATAAAGTAAAAATAAAAATCTAAAAAAATAATAAAAATAAAAATAAATTTAAAACAAATCAATTAATTTAAAAATTAATTAATTTTAAAAATAAATTAATTAATTTAAAATAATTAATTATTAATTTAAAATAAATTAATTTAAAAAATTTTAAAAACAACAAAAAAAGATTAAAGATCCCACATGCCACAGCTAAGACCCAGTGCAGCAAATAGATAAATATTTTTTAAAAAAAATATTGAGTAAAATAAAATGGGCAGAAGACCTAAACAGACATTTTTCCAAAGAAGACATGCAGATGGCCAACAAATACATGAAAAGATGCTCAACATCACTAATTATTGTTGTTGTTGTTTAGTCATTAAGTCATGTCTGACTCTTTGCAACCCCATGGACTATAGCCTGCCAGGCTCCTCTGTCCATGGGATTTTTCCAGGCAAAATGCATATCAAAACTACAATGAGGTATCACCTCACAACAGTCAGAGTCAAAAAAATCTACAGACAATAAATGCTGGAGAGGATGTGGAGAAAAGGGAACCCTGTTACACTGTTGGTGGGAATGCAAACTGATATCGCCACTGTGGAGAACAGTGTGGGGATTCCTTAAAAAATGAAATAGAACTGCCATGCTACTGCTAAGTCACTTCAGTCGTGTCTGACTCTGTGCGACCCTACAGACGGCAGCCCGCCAGGCTCCCCCGTCCCTGGGATTCTCCAGGCAAGAACACTGGAGTGGGTTGCCATTTCCTTCTCCAATGCATGAAAGTGATGAGTGAAAGTGAAGGTGCTCAGTTGTGTCCAACTCTTAGCGACCCCATGGACTGCAGCCTACCAGGCTCCTCCGTCCATGGGATTTTCCAGGCAAGAGTATTGGAGTGGGGTGCCATTAGAACTGCCATACGACCCAGCAATCCCACTCCTGGGCATAAAACTAGACAAAACCATAATTCAAAAAGATACATGCACCACAATGTTCATTGCAACATTATTAATATTTCCAATAGCCAGGTCTGTGGTAGTAAGTCAGACAGAGGAAAAACAAATATGATATCCCTTAAAAATGGAATCTTAAAAAATTATACAAATGAACTTACTTACAAAACAGAAACAGACACACAGACTTAGAGAACAAACTATGGTTCCTAGGGGGAATGTGGTAGGGATAGACTGGGAGTTTGGAACTGACACGTACACACAACTATATCTGAAACAGATAACCAACAACAACCTACTGTGTAGAACAGGGAACACTTGCTCAATATTCTGTAATACCCTAAATGGGAAAAGAATTTGAAAAAGGATAGATACATGTATCTGTATAATTTAATCACTTTGCTGTACACTTGAAACTAACACAGTTAGTCAACTATGCTCCAATATAAAAAAAAATTTTTTTAAAGCATCCTAATGGACACAAGTATCTGTTTCACACAAATTGCAGAATTAAATAAGATAATCCATGTAAAGGGCTTAGTTTATCAGTCAGTACCTATTACTTTAAGTCCATAGAAATTTAAAAGTGCTAATTTACAGCTAAAAATGGGGTTTTCTTGTGACTCTTTCTTAGGGAAGGGACAAGGTAGCAAAGGTACATCTTCCTACACATACTCATGGTTAGAATTTTGCTGAGGTTGGGATGAAAGGCGAGAGCCTTGATTCTATCTGAATACAATCAAGGGTTGATGTGCATCTGAGGAATCAGATTGGTTGAGTGCAACTTGGTTGTTTTGACACACTGACTATGTCAGTAAAGAAAGACTAAAGAAATAAAGAAATGCACACCAGCTGCAATACAGAAACTTCCCAGTTGGGACCTAATGCATCTCTAAGAAGTTCGAGAGTTTTCAAAACATATCTCACAAGGGAGCATTTACCGAAACTGAAGTTTTTCAGCCTAAAAAGGGAGAGCTGAGGCCAGAGCAGAGTTCCTTCTCTAGTATTCATCTCAGATGATGGCACCACTATCCATTCAGAAACCATCCTCTCTCATACACAGTCCAACCGCAAGTCCTATTAGTAAAACCCAATGAACTAGTGAAACTAGTAAAACTAGTAAAATTTACTAGTAAACAAGCACAGCTAGTAAAACTCAGTGAAAGAAAGTGCTCAGTAGGTACTTGATACATATTAAGTACCTAATAGGTGGAAGCTACCATTCTCAGGCAACATACCAGCCCCAGGATGGGCGCCAAGATATTCCTTTGGTTCCTTTGAACATATTGGTGCTGGCTGACATTTTCACAAGGAAAATGAACAAGAAGAAAAAGGAAATACTGTCATTTACAAAACTACATACAGCATAAACACAATCTGTCTGGATTAATTCCAGTTTAATCCTGATGTAGAAGCTAATGAGCTTGTTGGATCTCCAAACTCTGTCTCTTGAAGTAATAACATTACACTTCTGATGATTTGACACAACCCTAGAGGTCCTGATGACCTGTCTTACCCCCCTAGCTCCCTGCCTGTTTCAGCCAGGTGACTTCCCCAACCCAGAAGCTTAGACTCTTGTTTCATTTTTGCACAAGTGACAACTTCTAACCCTTCCATTTCTAAGCCCTCAGTAGCTCTGATCAGCAAGACATAGCTAACTCACAGCTGACTGGCAGAGCTGTGGTGATCGATGTCATTGTGACTTATAGAAGGAGGAAGCCTTTAGAAACCTAGGATAGCAGCCCTGCTACAGTAGAAGATTTTGGTGCCAAAGCCAGATCCCCCTTTCCAGCTGGTACATGTATCCCCTGCCACTGTGAGTGCTGTGGCTAATGGCAAGACGTCAGTGATATGCCCTGGGCTGATGGAAGCCATGTCATCCAGTCTCATGGGAGGTTATACCTGCTCCCAATGGGAGGTGGGGTTGGGGAGGGGGACAGTAAGTAACTGATAAAAGATTATAAAACTCTAGTCCCTCCCCTCAAGATGGTATAACTCTGTGGTGTGATTTATGCTCCAAAGCCTCCACATCTACTTTAAATCAGGTCAAGGCTAGAATTTACCATGGACCAAATCCTTTCTTGGCCACTTCTTCCCTATCCTGCTCTCCTGCATCACTTTTGGGCTTTTCCATAAGGGCATGACAACAACATTCCCTGATCCCTACTTCAGGTTCCACTTCTCAAGAATCTGACCTAAGACACTCCCTCACAGATGGAATTTGTATAAACATTCACCGTAGAAGCTCGCTTTCTTTCCCCCACAAAAGAGTATCTCTTAGGGAAATCCACAGGTCCAGACTGAAAATAGAACCTGGCCTTAATCACACAGTAAGGCAGACAAGTACACAACCCACAGGAAGAAGGGCAGCCTTTCTTCACACTACTCCCAGGCTTTGGGCTTCACCAGGCAAAGGCTCTAGAGCCAAGGCACTCTCCTGAGGATAGCTGGTTTTGAGCATGGAGAAAGCAGATTTCTAAGATGATGGAGAAAAGAAATGTTGAGAGCTCATCACAGCCTCCAGGACAGGGATGACAGCTTTTCTAGCCAGCATCCTCTGGGTGCTACCCTCATCTCTGGTAAATTGATGTTGACCTAAGTAGTGAAGATCCAAGAGAATGGACAGAAACAAGATTTGATTCAGCAGAGATGGGCCATCTGCCCATTTCAGTCCAAACCTCCTTAGTCCAGGACATCTCTGTGGTCTTGTCAGACAAACCAGGACCATCCTCAGTCTCTCACCCCTCTTCCAGTCACCTGATAATCTGCACTTCTCACTCAATAGGACACTATGCAAATTTCATGTTTAACAGTGGTGCTGTAAATGACATCTAGATTGGCCCTTGGAAAGGATTTCCTGACATTAGCAGGAAAATGTTCAGCATTACCTCAAGCAATTGGTAAATGTCATATTCCAAATGATGAAGACATGAGCAACTCACCACTCCTACCCCTTTTCAAGTGTTAGCAACTTGAATCGCAAAATCAATCAGGAAAGATAATGTCATTAAAGAAAAAAGTACCTTGACATCTCAGCTGTAATGTTTTCTGAATCCCCACCCCACTCCCTGATTCGTCTTTGGCCATCTGTCTGCTTAATGTTTGCTATTTGAGAATGATTCTCCTCTAGGCCTCTAGCAGCCTTGCTTTGCAGCTTTCTCCACCCGTCCCTTCTCAGCAGCCTGTCCTGTGTAGAACTCAGAATGATTCCAGTAAGAGGAATTTAGATGAGCCCTAAGGAATAACATTCTGGTTTTAAAAGATGTAAGGCACTGGGGAAAATGTGTAGGGAAGTTATGGGATCTCCATGTGGGTGGAGCCCTTAGAGTCAAACTTTGCAAAATCATAGATTCAAGGAGTTTCAGGGCTGCAATGAAGTTAGCAGGCATTGGCTCTAACCTGTCATCCTGAGTTTGCATCTTCTATGCAGCCTTTCTACTAAGTGCTCAGCTCTTAGTAGAGGCATCATGTTGAGGCATCATTAGCAGTGGAGAGCTCACTCTCTCTCAAGGCAGCCAGTTTTTTGAAAGAACATCTTGGAGTCTGAGAAAGTTCTCCCTTGTACTGAGTTCACATCTGCCTCCCTATAACCACCACCTTTTATCTCAGTCCCCTGGGACCACACAGAACATGCCTACTCCTTGTGTGGTCTAAAGTCTCTGAGGTCACACCTCCAGCCTTAATAGCCCTAGTTCCTCCAGCTGCTCCTCACAGAAGTGAGCTCTAAGCCCCTCCCCAACATCCGCACTGCACCAGTGTGCCACCAGTGTATGGGAACCAGAACCGGACACAGGTTCCAGAGGGTAAAGAAGAGAAAGGTTCTTCCATACTTCATTTGGGCTCTACCTCTCTTAATACATCCTAAGTTCATAGGAGTTTCCAAGCTGGTGCTTCTGCTCCATGCTTCCTTTTCCTCCTTGGAAGGGCCTCTACTGAGGAGGTCAGCTCATCACAGTGGGGTCACAGTGCCTGCTCTGTATCTGTCTGAGTATACTTGTATGACCTTGTATGAGCAAGTCCAGCTGTCTGAACTTGTAATGAGGATTCTAAGAGTATCCACCTCCTATGGTTATCATGAGAAGTAAACAAGATAATGGACAGAAAATGCCTGACACATGGCAAGAGCTCACTATACATTAGTTCTCTTTCTACTCAGCCCCAGGGCCTGGTTAACAGCTGGGGGCATCTCCAGTCCCCTGTGTGAAGGGACAGCCAGTGGGTGGAGTAACAGGACAATTACCAGATGACCCAGATTTCTGGGGACAAGCTTCATTTTAAATATTCTGTTCTGTGATCAGATGATACATTAGACAATATGGCCTGATTTTTCAGTTTGAAGAATATGGTCACTGGAGTTGATGGTGACAGAGCATGCATATCTTTTCTTGGCCCAGTGGTCCTGAAATGGCAGGGCCTGTGTCCTGGCCAGGAAACAAAGTGTCCACAGTGTGTGGTGAAAATGGGCAGTGATCTTAGAGCAAGCAGGAGCAGAGGTAGAAGAAAATTCAGGACTCTTTTCTCCAGCTCTGGATCCGCTTAGGCCCCCTTTTCATGTCCCTGGCCCCTGCTCTAGGTAGAATAGGCTTGGACTGAGGAAGGCAGGACCATCCAGTACAGAGGACTGAGTGCCCCTCATAGCTGGTTGGCTGTCTGGCCTCACTGGAGACAGGCCAGTGGGGAAGAGAGCTTGTCCATGTCGAGATAACCTTGCCCCACCTCTTTGCCTGTACTACTCCTTCCTGCTCCTCCTTGCCTTTCCCCTCCTGCACTGCTGCCCTCTGCCTCTGTGTATCTGCCTCCTTCTCTAGGTCATCCCCATTTTGTGGCCAATAGTGGGACGATCCCCAGGGAAGTTATATTGTCCAAGGACAAAAGAGCTGGAGTCTAGGAATTGGGGGAGGAGCCAGGGTGGGACTAGTCTCTGCTTATCAGAAATTTGCTCATGTGATCTCAAGTAAATTACCTTCTCTGAGGCTCAGTATTCCCATGTATCAGATGGCAGGTTTGGAGTAAGTGGCCTCTAACAGTCCTTCCAGCTGGAAAGTTCCCTGATTTTTCCACATGTGTGTGGATAGATCTGCACATTCTTATTTCTCTGAACCAGCAACCTATTTCTCTGTCTCTCTCCCTCCCCCGCCACTTTCTCTGCAGTTCCCTCTCCTTCACTGGCTCTGTCCAGTCCCCATCCCCAGCTACCTCCCTCTCAGACCATGACTGAGGATGCTGCTTTTCAGCAAGCAGCCACTTATCCCAGCCCTGGGTGTCCCAGGCCCCTCAGCCCGGCCATTCAGCCACAGGGGGCCCCCCACACACTCAGGGTACCAATCAAGCCAACTTTGGGCCTGAGGAAGGGGGCTGGGCAAGCCAAGAAGCAAGGTCTTAGGCTGCCTACCACAGTCCTCTGCTGCCACCTGTCGTTAGTTTGAAGTGACATCGCTTTGGGGGCTGTCTGGACCCACAGGGGCCACGAATGCTGCTCCAGCCAACAGGAATCCATTATGCACAGTGTCCTGCCAAGCCTGATTTAAAGCTCATCCTGTAATCCGTCTTGGGCCCCCTCTGGGGCTGTCTCCGGTTTCCTTGCCTGTGAAATGGATGGAAGTTATCTTCAACTCTGGCAGAGAGGTGAGAAGTGGGGGCTCAAGAGACACCTGGCTTTGCATCCTGCCCCTGCCCTTGGCTTGGTGGGTGACCTGGGGTGAGTTCTTCCTCTTCTTTGGAGCCTGTGGGGAGACATAGTTGAGAGGAAAAGGGCAAGGTGGATTCCTGCCTGTTTCAGGCTAGCAGCACATGACTGAGAAGCTGGAAATGGACATATCCTCTGTCTCTACAAACTTTTGGCCAAGCCACACCTCCATCTGAGCAGCCAAGCCTTTCCATTCATTCATCCACGCACTTACTCATCCATTCATTCCACTGAGCAGCCCAGGGCTGTGGAAAGCAGCACTCTGTTGAGAATCAGGATCCTTGCCTTGTTGGCTCAGCTCTGCCACTGGCTCCCTAACCTGAAGCAAGCCTGTGCCTCTATCAGAGCCTTTATTCTCTCTTCTGTGATATGAAGAGGTTGGGATAGACCAGGGGGAGTTCCCCATTCTACCATTCTGAAAGGATGATTCTCTGATTGCAGGTGTCCTGCCAAAGATGCCAAGAGCTAGAGCAGTTATATGTCCCCTCTCAGACACCAGGGATATACTGTCTCATACCCCCCCGAACTCCCTTTGTCTGTGCCCTGGATCTCTTGCTGGCCTCCACACAACCAACTGACAAGGGAACCCTTGCTAAGTTCCCCTTTTCTTCTTTCAGGGCACTGTCAGGTCACGTGGCTGACACAGAGGACTAGATGTTACCTAGCCCTGCCCAGCTGGGTCTAGGAGGATCGGCAGTTCCTGGCATCAACAAGCCCTTTAGGTTTCGTCCTGGTAATGCCAGCCCTAGAGCTCCCAGAGGATGAATGAATGGACTGAAACTGCTGAGTCTGATCTCAGAGTCCAAATTCCTGCATCCTCAGGTTTGAAGCCGTTGAAACTGTTGCTGCCCAGAAAATGGTACCTGAAAACAAACCTTCTTGGGGTGAGAGGCGCCCAGGCCAGGAGCTGGTGGCCTCCTGGCCCAAGCTTTGCTCCCAGAAACACTTAGTGAAGGCCAGGGGCTCTGGGCCAGCTGTGGCCTCTCAGTTTGGCTGCACTACCATCAGCAAAGTGTCATGCGTGGAATTGCAGCCAGGAGGCAGCCTTTCAAGAGGAGCTGCCTGGTGGTGTCTGGGAGCTGTTCCTCATCTCTCCATCCCTGAAAGCCTCTCACCCCCACCTCCCAGCCGCCCATGAGGGAGGTCCTGCCCACATCTGCTGCTGGCCATCACATCTGCAATGGATTACAGGGCTGGCCCCAGCTTAGGCTCATCCCAGATGTGGATTCCCTTGGAATGTGCCTTCTAATTGTCCACCCTCTGAAGGGTCCCGGCCCCCTCCTCTTTGTCTGCCCCTGCTGCACCTCAGCTAGCTGCTGGGGCCTTCCTCCTTTCCCACAGCTTGTGCCGGAACAGCCACAGCCGGGACCAGGGCCAGCCCGGTGGGGGGCCCACACTCTCCTCCAGCCTGGTTGGGCAAGGGGGGGGATGCTGGGGAGCGGGAGGTCTCAGCCCATCCCCCTTCTTTTTTCCTGGGGCAAGGCACTGGGGGGCAGAGGTGGAAACTCTGGAAAACTCACTAGAGGTGAAAGAATTTGGCTCTGCAGTGCAGGCTCCCCTAATCCCTGGCCCTTCCTGGGAATGCCATTAACCTCCCCAGCCCCGCTGATGGAAAGAACAGCTCTTCCCTAGGCCAGGCTAGCTCCTCAGAGGCTCCCACATGACAGTCTGGCTGGGCAAAGTGGCTCCCCTGGGTTCCAGCCGGCATCTTCATACCCCAGCCATTGCAACAGCCTCCCAAGTGGTGGCACTGGCTCAGGTATCTCTCTCACTTTAGGCGATCCCTCACAAAAGCCTCTGGAGATATTTTTAAGGCACAGATCTTAGCCCAGACTTTGGCTTTTAAATTCAGCTCTGCCACAAACTGGCTGTGTGGTCCTGAGTAACTGACTTCACCTCTCTGAGCCTCAGAAATCCTCTTGTGTGAAATGAAAATACTACCATTATTCCTTTCAGCTGACATTTATTGAGTGCTCTCTATGAGTCAGGCTCTCTTTTAAGTATGTTACACGTCTTACCTCAGAAAAACGTGCCATTATTGGCTCTGTTTTTATGGATGAGGAAACTGAGTCATTGAAAAGTTGTATAACAGGCCCAAGGTCACACAGCTAGTAAGTGGTGGATGCAGGGTTTGAACCAGGCTGGCTCACACCTGAGCCTATAGACAAGAATGAATCCATTAACAAAAACTAAAGTAATCTGTATTATTATTTTAAAAACCATCATCTGATTATCTCCCTGTTTAAAAACCAATAGGTCCCCAGTATTTATGAAAGAAAGCTCGAATTCCCAGCCTGACCTTTAAGGTTCTTTAGCATCTAGTCTTGATCTGACATTTCACCTGTGCTCTGCTCCATTTCCTCTACTTCTTTTGGACCACATTTACCGTTTCCTCTCTTTTACACCCGCTGCTCTATGCCTGTGTATTTTGTGGTTCTCTGTGCCTGAAATCCTTTGCTCTGTACACCTGCTGTTCTTCTACTCATTCTTCAAGGTGAAGGCCAACTGTCAGCACCCCTGAAAAGCCTTTTCCAGACAATTGATTCCTCCTATGTGCACCCATAATATTTTGTCCATGTATCTATCTATTGCTGTGCTGTTTACACTATATTCTAAGGGGAAAGTTTTGTCTCCTTTCTGGGCTTCAGTATCTCTGATGGCTAGCATCTAAGAACTCTTCCAGACTTGCCTTCCTCTGACCTTGAGGTCAATGCTTGAGCAAGCTCTAGACTGGATATGATCCCAGCCAACACCTTGGGGAGGGTATACGGAGATAAAGAGAAGGGCTGGCTTGGGAAGGAGTGATGAGATCTGGAATCCTGACCACTTCTTCCTTTCTCCCCACCAAGCCTCTTGCCTCCTCTTTCAAAACCCTCATGAAAATGTACTTCCTCCAGACAGTCTTGAAACTGCTCACTCTTCCATAATACTCCATCCTGGGAATGACTGCCTCCAATAAACCTACCCTTGGGCTGATCAACCACAGTGGTTTGTTTAGCTCAAGGGTACCCCAGCCAGAGGTCTTTGTCCATGCATCTGTGTGTCTGGATGTCTTTCCATATTTCTGTTAGGATTGGTGTCCTCCTTTTGGAAGACCAGAAGGCCAAGTTGAGAGCATGAACCTCAGGATCCCATCCTTCCTTCCTCCAGACACAGAGAAAGAACCAGGGCACAGCGGATCTGGGAGGGCCTTTAGAGCTCCTCTGGGCCACTGCCGCTCACTTGTCCTCTGGTGGTACCCATGGAGAGCTGTGACTCAGAGAAGGCATTTAAGGTTCCACAGTTAATCAGAGACAGAGCTGGGAGCAGTGCTCTCTCCACGTGTGTGGGTTAAGTTATTCAGTCATGTCTGACTCTTTGTGACCCTATGGACTATATCCCGCCAGGCTCCTCTATCCATGGGATTCTCCAGGCAAGAATACACCAGCAAATCCTCGGTTACAGCCCATAACCCCTTAGTTCAGGCTCAAAGGCTGAGCTGCTTCCACTGGAATCAGGAAAAGGGCTGGAAATCCCAATCCAGCCAAGGCTCTCTGGGCCCCTTCAAATGTTCTTCCTCTAGGAGGCCTTCCCAAGTTAAGCCTACTCCATTCTGACCACCTCTCCACGGCCGCCTCCTCAGCATGGTTGCCTTCACAGCTCACTAGGCTCATGAGGGTGGCCCTGCTGCCCGCCTGCCATGTGATGTGCTGTGTCCTTTCTGTGGTCTGTGTCCCCTCTCCCCTCTTAAAACAACTGACTAACTGACAGATGGACAGATTGACTGGTTGGCTACCTAGCTGCCCAGGGCTGGTTGACAAACAGATGGGCTGTCTGGCTGTCTGACTGACAGTCTGTCTTGCTGGCTAATAGAGATGGACAGTTGATGGACAAGCTGACTGACAGACAGATGAACTGACTGAATAACTATGGAAAGACCCCAGAGGATCCAAAGAAACCAGTACATCAAGCAGAGGGACAATACAAACCGAGAATCCCTCTGCAAGCTTTTGTCAAGACACCTCCAGCAGTCTGTCACCAATGAGATACAATGAGACAGTGGGAAGCGGAGTGGGGGGAGAGAGGCTAATGAAAACCAGATGTGTTGCTGACCTATCTCAGTGAGGTGACTGGAAGACAGACCTGGCTCCCAGCACCAGTATGGTCCTGGTAGGTACCTTGTGGAAAGGCATAAAGGAGCCAAGAGGGCTGGGCATGTGGGGGCCCCTATCACTCAGCATGCAGAACCTCATCTGGGCTTGCAGGAAGAGGAGCCGCATCCTTCTCCCTATCATAGCCTCCATCTAGTTGACATTTAAAAATAATAGACTCCATCTGGCGTTTTCCAAAGAGCAAGGCCCTCAGTAGGCTCACAGGATTTTGAGCTGGTTCCTATTATGTTCTTTGCAGTTGGAAGTTGCTCCGTTTCCCACTCAAACCCTCATGATTTTGCTGACAAGCGGAAGTGTGTTGGGGGGCCCCTGTCTCACATTTTTCAGGCTTGGTCATTCCATCTCCTCCGTGTCGATCACTGCTGTCTTCCTGCACTCCTGTGAGGGGCAGTTGTACATTGGAGGAAAGATGGAGTTTCCTTCCTTCCCTCCTTACGAACCTTACCTACAGAAGCCCAGGGGTGCAGGCTCAGGCCCCGCAGAGGAAGAAAGTGGAAACCTCACTCCCCTCCAGAGTCTGGCAAAAGGGAACAGTCTGGGCCTCCAAAAGAGAGGGAGTCCCTGGAATCTGGGAGTCCAAGAGAGGGAGGAAATCCTGTTTCCAGACTGCCGATTCCGTGGTCAGTCACACATAATTGCAGTCATAACAAACACATTTGAAGCTCACAGGCCTGTGCTAAACAATGTGATTAATAAGAGAAGACATAGAGCAAATTAGCACACCAGACAAGCAAATTGTTTTCAGGGCAATGGAGCCAACCAGAGGCCAGGCCGCCCTGCTGACTACCTCATTCCCCACCTTCCTTCTGCCCTACCAACTTCTGGTCTTTCCCACTTACTTCCACCTGGCAAGAGCCAACTATTACCCACAGTCTAGGCAGGAGGGGCAACAAGAGAGGGGACAGGCCATGGGCAATTTTGCAGTGAGGAGAATTGAAAGGGTGTGGACTGGGAGTCCTAGCTCTGCTATGGATCAGTTCTTTGGTGCTGGTGGGTTAACAGGACACTCATTTCAGCTCAACACAAGGAAGAAATTTCTGGAAGTCTGAACTGACCAAGGAAGGAACTGAACTCTTATACTAGCAGTGTGCAAACAGAACATGGGCTTAGCTCACTCATTGGGATGTTGTTGAAACAACATGCTGAATACTTACTTGCCACCCTCTGGTTCTACAGCTCTGTGGCCTTAGACAAATCACTTGACTACTCTGAAACGAGTTCCTCATCTGGGAGGAGGGAATATAGAAAGCCCTTTCCACCTCTCTCCCAATGGTAATGTCAGGCTTAAGAGAGATGCTGTATGTACAAGTGCTATGGTAATGACTAGAAAACCTTTAAGGGATGATTCTGGTTATCACTGTATTCTGACCTCAGGCATGGCCTGCACTGCTGGGGGAGCATCATCCCCCCAGTGCATCCTTTCTGCTTCTGCCGAAACTTCCCTTCTCCCAAGACTCAACTGAGATCCCACCTCATCATTTTCCCAACCTTAACAACCTCTTACCCTCTCTGTCCTGAACTGGTACAGATGGAGACATTTGTAGAATTCACTTGATATTTAGTCACCTAATGTTTCTTTGACATCACTTTGAACTGTTCCTAAAGACTTTCTTGGTTCTGTCTCTCTCCCCACCACAGCATGTTTAGTTCTTCACACATTTTGTTTCCAAAAGCTTTAAAAGCAGAAGCTAGATTGCAAGCTCCCTGAGGGCCAGGACTGGACCTCATGCATCCTGAGCAAACTAGGCATTGGATTAGCGTTACGGATGACACATACCGCAAATAGCTCTAGCTATCTGCCTCAGATGGGAAGGATGCAACTCACAGAATCATCTGGAGGATGGAGATCTAATCACTGAACAAGAAAGTTGAGGTCCAGACAAGATCTTCTCCTGGGAGCAAACTGTGACATGCTGTCACTAACACTCCCACCTCTAGACATTTAGCCTTGTGCCAGCAGATTCTCAATTCTACTGTCAGTTCAGTTCGGTCGCTCAGTCGTGTCCGACTCTTTTCGACCCCATGAATCGCAGCACGCCAGGCCTCCCTGTCCATCACCAACTCCCAGAGTTCACTCAGACTCACGTCCATCGAGTCCGTGATGCCATCCAGCCATCTCATCCTGGGTCGTCCCCTTCTCCTCCTGCCCCCAATCCCTCCCAGCATCAGAGTCTTTTCCAATGAGTCAACTCTTCGCATGAGGTGGCCAAAGGTGGCGATTCTACTGTAGTCATCACAAATAATCTCTGGCCATTGGTAGGACTCTCTGGCTGTGTTCAGGTCACGTGACTGTGCCTCTATCTGTGTGAGGGACCTGGAAAGAGAACTCTCTTTGGCTTCTGGACTGCTTCCTACCTATCTTGACAGTCCCACACCCACCTCACCCCCACCAAACAAGTGGGATGTTTAGAAACTAGTCAGTCACTACCACTCACTCCTGCCTAGTGCTACAGCAGTTATTCAATAGTTGTGAGCTGGATTCAATTTAGGTCTTTACAGAGGTTCTCAGAGTCCTCTCAGGCTACAGTCCATACCACTGTTACATGCCACACTGCTCTGGTCAGCCACTCAAACTTGCTTCACAGTGAGGCATCTTAGAGAAACCCCTAAGCAGGGCACTAGGACAAATCATCCCTGCTCAGCCTCAGTCTGGAATGCCCAACCTTCACCCAGGCCTCACATCCCACCTTGTCCCACATTCAACTCTCCAGGCCACAGTCTTCATTGTTTATCCTCCTGTTTCCAACTTCACCTCATCTTTTGGTTGTAACACTTTTTCTGTTTTCCAATCTATGACCTCTCAACAATCAATCCTGACTTTATTCCAGCCACATTGCTCCAGGCTGCCTTTGGTAACATCCCATGTCATACATACCAGATCGAGAGACTGTCCAATTCCAATAGCATGGCTCCATTCCCAGCATGATCAGCCTCTCCCCCGGAGTATATTCCCGCTTCCACTACTAGAGCACCAGACCTGTTAGGAAAGAGATGTGGCGGAGGAGGGTGTGTAGGACAGATGGCCAAGAGTGTCTGCTCTACTTGAGTCATATGTTGCTCGTGAAATGATCATCACGTCTCTGTCTCTATTTTTACCTTTATCTGCAGCCTCATTGAATTGGGACCAGGCCCTGAATTTGCTGGAAACCTATTCGAGAGGGTCTTGGAGAAGCCACACAGGAGTGAGTCCCGTGCTGCCCAGCCTAAGGCCCCTTCAGATTGGCTGGGAGCTTTCTTCCTTTCTAAGGTAATCCCCAGGGTGGGGGCGGGAGGGGTGTTCCTAATAATCATTGTCCTTGGTGTAGCTGCCAGCGATTCCATACTCCTCCTAACTACTTCTGCATCTACCACCAAAACTTGAGTTTGGGCCTAAGATGTAGGCTCAGTTGCTCCAGCCTACATCTAATCACATAATAACCTCCACTTCAGTCTCACAATGCCAAGTAATTGTATCGACAGGAATAACTTCACTGGTTGTGAGACAGCCAGCTATTCATCAAAGATCTATGCTTCCCTTCCACAGTATAAATTTTTCACTGGGAACCAACTGCCCAGCCAGGGACTACATGGATCTCTGAATGACAACAGGGAGCAGAGCACCCCTGCCCCTGAAGACCACACTGAACTGATGTGAGCTACCAGTACACATTCATTATGTTAAGCCTCTGAGATTTCAGGGTTAGTATTGCAGTGGTCGAATTCCTTAAGCCAGTCATGGCAGCTTGAAGACTGTCTGCTGAAGACTGGCTTTAAGAAGCTCCAGTCAGCAGTTTTGATCATGTTTGGATCTTTGCAGAGCTTCTAGGCCCCCTTCCCTACTGCCTTATATAAATAGGTGTTTAATCCTGTCCAAAAAAATAGAACTTTGGATCCTCTTTGTCAGGTGGCCAAGAACTTGACATACGCTTCCCCAGCACTTTCTCTTTTCCAAAGGACTTACTCTATAATCAGCCACCAACCACGGCTGAAAGATTTTGTGCTTTCAGTCACATACCCTCTTATGGATGAGACCCTGCAAGCTTTCTAATGTGCCTCCTTGGCATAGTTTCCAAGATATTTCTTGTTTTATTTATTTTTTTAAATTGAAATATAGTTGATTTACAATGTTTCAAGAGTATACTCAGTGTTTTCACTGCCGGGGGCCCAGGTTTAATCCCTGGTTGAGATCTCACAAATTGGGCAATACAACCAAAATAGATAAATACAATGTTTCGCATGTACAGCAAAGTGATCCAGTTCTATAAATATATATATTTATATATATACATATATATTCTTTGTCAGATTTCTTTACATTATAGATTATTACAAGATATAGAGTTCCCTGTACTATATAGTGGGCTTCCCTGGTGGCTCAGACAATAAAGTGTCTGCCTGCAATGCAGGAGACCTGGGTTCGATCCCTGGGTTGGGAAGATCCCCTGGAGAAGGAAATGGCACCCCACTCCAGTACTCTTGCCTGGAAAATTCCATGGACTGAGGAGCCTGGTGGGCTGCAGTCCGTGGGGTCGCACAGAGTTGTACTGTATAGTAGGTCCTTGTTGATTATCTACTTTATATATAGTAGTATATGCATCAGTTAATCCCAAATTCCTAATTCATCCCTCCCCCACTTTTCCTTTTGGTAACCATAATTTGATTTTTTTTTTTTAATGTCTGTGAGTCTGTTTCTATTTTGCAAATAACTCAATTTGCATCATTTTTTAAGATTCCATGCATAAGTGATATATTTGTCCTTCTCAGTCCAAGACATTTTCTTTATTTTTAAAAAATGTATTTATTTATTTTGCCATGTATTTATTTATTTATTTTTGGTATGAATTTATTTTTAATTAAAGGATAATTGTTTTACAATATTGTGTTGCTTTCTGCCATACATCAACATGAATCAGCCATAGGTATACATTTGTCATCTCTCTCTTGAACCTCCCTCCCGGCTTCCACCCGATTCCACCCCTCTAGGTTGCCACAGAGCACTGGTTTGAGTTCCCTGAGTCATACAGCAAATTTCTTTTTAAAAATATGTATTCTCTAACACATTTGAGCCATCCTCGAAACCCTTTCTCAGGAGGTGGTCTGCTACCTCCACCCCTATAGCATACCCAACCCCAAACAGGCCAACAAGCTTCAGAGCTTTGGGTACCTAGCAGTATCCACCATAGACTGCATCCCTTGCTCTATCATCTTTCTCAGGAGCCTATATCCTATTGGCTCCAATATCTGCTTGTACCATATTCCTTGAGGAGTATGGAGGGACTCGTCTCTCCAGAAGTAAACCAATTGCCTTTATAAATTGTGACTGCATCTGATGTCCTGAGGAAAATCTTAAGCTTGAACCAGCCTAGAAAAATTCCTAACACAAATAGACTCCTAGCTCCTTAGCATCTGCTCCCAAATGTGACCCTCCTCCAAAGACTTTAGTGCGAAGGTCACAGCAGCCTCCATCTCATCTCTCCCTTACTCCCCCACACCATTCCTGCCTGGGCTGGATCCACTTTGTCTCCTCAGCCCTGGGCCCATTCTACTAACAATTTAGGGCTCACAGGAGCCATTCTTGGATTAAGTTCTTCAATATTCTTTGTTTGAGGGGTGCAGCTAGACTCTGATTCACACTTCAAAAATCCTGGATGGGGACTATCCCCTGACTCTCCTGACACACACCATATAACTTCATTATTATACTTCCTAACATCAGAAGAGTGAGCTAGTATAGCCCTTTATTGAGAGGAGTGCAGTCTTACTATTACCTGCTTAATCGCAAGCACAGAGTACAGAACGATGTGACGAACAGGTCTTTACTCAGAGCTCTGGTTGCTACTGCAGTCTGGAGAGTGCCATCTCTAGGATTAGCTCCTCTGTTTGAGTCATGGCCTTAGGCCTTTGTTCTTCGCTGTTAGGGCCACCCACAAATTTGCCCTCTGTTGGTGTCTCAAGGAGCCTTTCTTTTGGGACCCCCCCCATCTCTTCCCGCCCCCTCAAACCCAGGCTCTTTGGCCTTTTTAACTCCTTATCCTCTCAAGATGCCATCTCTTCCCCTTCTTTGCCTTACACTTGGGGTATCATTCATACTGTTGTATTTGGCTTGCCCTTGAGTGGAGCTAGACAGGGCTTTGGGCACTTGCAGGTGGAAAGAGAAATGAAGGAAAGCATTTCTCACTGGTCCAGCTTCAGGGTCAAGCAATTAGAAGACAATCAGGCCTTTTACACAGTCAAGAGTGACTGCCTCTTAGCATGTCCTCTGTGTGTAATGTTGCTAAAAGAATCTTGCATTGATCTTCTTCCTTTTGCATCACAAAATGTCCCCTCTGGTTATCCCAACCTGATATGTTCAGGGCTCAGGAAAGGTGCACGGGGGAAAAAAATCCTCCTGAACAACTCCATTCATGGGATATTACTATGAGTTTCTTCTCAACTTCTTCAGACTTCAGTTCTGTCCCATTGCCCTCATTTATTTCATTCAGTCCTTTATCAAAACTTTTTGTGCCAGGTCCTAAGCAAGGCGCTAGGGGTACGGAGACAATAGGATGGAGCTCCCCCTCTGGGAGAGCCATATAGTGGAAAGAGACAAGTATGCTGCTGCTGCTGCTAAGTCGCTTCAGTCGTGTCCGACTCTGTGCGACCCCATAGACGGCAGCCCACCAGGCTCCCCCATCCCTGGGATTCTCCAAGCAAGAACACTGGAGTGTGTTGCCATTTCTTTCTCCAATGCATAAAAGTGAAAACTGAAAGGGAAGTCGCTCAGTCGTGTCCGACTCTTCGTGACCCCATGGACTGCAGCACACCAGGCTCCTCTGTCCATGGGATTTTCCAGGCAAGAGTACTGGAGTGGGGTGCCATCGCCTTCTCCAGAGATAAGTACAATATGCTTCAATTGGTGTAATGATAGAAGGAAGCAAAAAGGAGTGGGGACATGGAGAAGGAAAACCTAGGTCAGACAAAGAATTTTCCAAAAGAAGGGTGTACCTGAGCTGAGACCATCCAGGCAGAGGTAACAGCTAGAGCAAAGGTGGGGGTGAGGTAGGGTGAGAGCAGTATGTTGCAGTCAATCAGTTCTGTGTAGTGTAGTGTTCTGGAACAGGAAGTGCTGGGGAGGGGAGTATGGCAAGAGATGAGTCCAGGAATACTGGAAGGAAGCAGAATCAGGAAAATCTTGGGACCAAACTAAGGCAGGTGGAATTTCATCTGACTCCTATAGCCCAAGGGCAGTGGTCAAATATTGAATGAAGGCCACGCTGTCCAACCAGTCAAAATAAGGCAATGACTAATCAGAACAGAGCCTGGCTATAAACTGCCTGCCTGAACCAACAACTGGAGAGAGGAGGAGTCTTACCAAAGTTCTAGCTCCACTTTTGACCCCAATATTTGCCTAACTCTGTGGTGGGGGAAAACATCTGGTAATAACTGAGATTAAATTTCCCAAGAGTCCAGGAATTGAGAATAAAAGTCAGATTTGGATTGATTTAATGAAAATAAGGAAATTAGCTATTTCTTGTCACCCTGCTTATTTAACTTACATGCAGAGTACATCATGAGAAATGTTGGGCTGGAAGAAGCACAAGCTGGAATCAAGATTGCCAGGAGAAATATCAATAACCTCAGATATGCAGATGACACCACCCTTATGGCAGAAAGTGAAGAGGAATTAAAGAGCTTCTTGATGAAAGTGAAAGAGGAGAGTGAAAAAGTTGGCTTAAAGTTCAACATTCAGAAAACGAAGATCATGGCATCTGGTCCCATCATTTCATGGCAAATAGATGGGGAAACAGTGGAAACAGTGTCAGACTTTATTTTGGGGGGGCTCCAAAATCACTGCAGATGGTGACTGCAGCCATGAAATTAAAAGACGCTTGCTCCTTGGAAGGAAAGTTATGACCAACCTAGACAGCATATTAAAAAGCAGAGACATTACTTTGCCAACAAAGGTATGTCTAGTCAAGGCTATGGTTTTTACAGTAGTCATGTATGGATGTGAAAGTTGGACTATGAAGAAAGCTGAGCACTGAGGAATTGATGCTTTTGAACTGTGATGTTGGAGAAGACTCTTGAGAGTCCCTTGGACTGCAAGGAGGTTCAACCAGTCCATCCTAAATGAGATCAGTCTTGAGTGTTCATTGGAAGGACTGATGCTAAAGCTGAAACTCAGTACTTTGGCCACCTCATGCGAAGAGTTGACTCATTGGAAAAGACTCTGATGCGGGGAGGTATTGGGGGCAGGAGGAGAAGTGGACTACAGAGGATGAGATGGCTGGATGGCATCACTGACTCGATGAACATAAGATTGAGTGAACTCCGGGAGTTGGTGATGAACAGGGAGGCCAGGCATGCTGAGATTCATGGGGTTGCAAAGAGTTGGACATGACCGAGCGACCGAACTGAACTGAACTGCACACTGTATTTGCCAGTATAACAGAGTAAGGCAGCTACTAAAAAGAGTTATTCTGGGCCGGGAGTCCTCAGGTGCTCACCTGTGGCTGTGGGGGATGGGCGTGGGAAGAAAAGACAATTTCTCTGGATTTGCCTAGCATGGGCTTCCCTGGTGGCTCAGCTGGTAAAGAAACCACTTGCAATGTGGGAGACCTGGGTTCAATCCCTGGGGTGGGAAGATCCCCTAGAAAAGGGAAAGGCTTACCCACTCCAGTATTTTGGCCTTGAGAATTCCATGGAACACAATGGCAAAGAGTCGGACACAACTGAGCAAATTTCACTTTCAGTTTGCGTAGTGTAGTTAGCTTGAGGTGAGCTAAAACTGCTGGGGACCTCCTCTTCCCTTAATACATCATTCAATTAAATAATCGGAGTACCCTCTGGTGGGCTGCGGGGGCCCCAGGGCTGAGGAAACCTGAAATCCGCAGATTGGCGTGCCTGTTGCTGTTGCTAGAAGACTGGCGTATGATACCCCTCTGAGTTCCTTCTGAGCTCTGACCCACTGCAGCTGGCTTCACAACGGAGCCAGATGGGATGGGCCAGTGGCCGAGGCAGATGGTCATAATTACTGCCGATATGAGCCGTGGAATGGGCTGCTCTGAGTCGATGATCTGTGGGGAGGTGGGTGGGTGGCTTGGTCCTTCTTGTGGGAGGTGGAACCCCTGAGGTTGCCTCTGGTGTCCTGTTACACCCTCTGGCTGTCTTCACACAGACTTAGCTGTACAAAAGGGCATTTGTACCTGTTTTGAAGCTCCTTCTCGAGTGTGGCCACCATGTAGGTGGCACCCAATCAGAGATGCAAATGCTAGAGAAGCGGCTGAGAGCAAAAGAGCTTTGAGGCCAGACTGCTAGAATGCAAAGCTCAGTTACCACTTCCTTAGCTCTGCAAACTTGGGCAAGGTGCTTAACCTCCCCATGTCTCGAAGTCCTTGTATGCAAAATGGGGCCACCGATCTCAGGTTATGTTGTGGGGGATTAGAGAGAAAGATAATAAGCATAAGAGCTTAGCACAGTGGCTGGTACATAGTAAGCACCCAATCAGTAGTAGCTGCTGTTACAAGGGAGCCTGTAGTAGGGAAAGGAAAGACCATTTTTCCTGAGAGATTGTCTGAGAAGTGTGGCATAATGGCTAGAGGGGAATGGGTCAGAGTTCTTTGTATGGCCTTTGTCCTTGTGGAAATTTGGGGCTTCAGCTATCTGTAGTGGTCATTCTGCTTGCCCAGGCACAGCTTTGCTCTTTCCCTTGGCCTCATCTCTAATGAGAGAGTGCCATACCTTAGGCATCTTGCCTGATGTCCTGACAAGCCAGGATGAATAAGCCTCAGGTGTCCACCAGGCTGGTGTGGTGGCATGGGTGGAGGTGCTGGCTACAGTCTTGCCAGGGCTCATGCAGTGATGCTCAGGTGATGCTTTCAGTCACTTCTAGAACTGTAGTGACTGGTCCTGGAACTCTGTCAGTGCCCAGTGAGCACAGCGACAGGCCTGCATCTGCTGCTGAGGGGCTTATAAACTGCAGCCAGGCCCCAGCCCAGTGATGTTTCTCAGGTCCTGAAATGGGAAGTTGCTGGTGAGCTCTGTGTCCCCAGGCTGATGGTTGGCAGTCAGTAGTTCCAGCTTCCCCTCATCATTAGAACCTGACAGCAGAATCCCTAGGAATGCAGGCCTGTTTTCAGGCAGTCCACAACTGCTCCAGGCTGTGCTGGTTGCTGCTCAAATCCACAGACTTCCAAAGTCCTACCAAGTTGGCTTTCTCAGTCATGAACTCTTCCCTCTGCTGAGTCATCAGAACGGTAGCCCTAAAAACAGCAATGCATTTATCAACCACATGCTGGGGAGGCAGAATAGCCTTGTGAAAAAGTGGGCTTTAAAGTTAGCTAGACCTAAAGTCCTGGAGAAGGCGATGGCACCCCACTCCAGTACTCTTGCCTGGAAAATCCCATGGATGGAGGAGCCTCGTAGGCTGCAGTCCATGGGGTCACTAAGAGTCAGACACGACTGAGCAACTTCACTTTCACTTTTCACTTTCATGCATTGGAGAAGGAAATGGCAACCCACTCCAGTGTTCTTGCCTGGAGAATCCCATGGATGGAGAAGCCTGGTGGGCTGCCGTCTATGGGGTCACACAGAGCCGGACACGACTGAAGCGACTTAGCAGCAGCATACCTGAAGGCCAATCCAGACACTGACAATCTTTTCAACACCTTTATTGAGATGTAATTCACATATTATGTAATTCACATGTTAAAATATGGAATAAAGTGGCTTTGAGTCTGTATGTAGAACTGTCCAACAATCAATTTTAGAACACCTTCATTACCTCAAAAACAAACTCCAACCTATTAGCAAGCACTCAGCATTTCCCAACCCCTGTGAAAGAACACCAGACCAAACAGTAGTTAAAGCAGTAAAAGCAGATTTTATTCAGGAACTATTGCAATACGGGAAACCAGATCTCAATATAGAACTGGGCTCAATTCCAAATATAGCAAGGACAAGTGGGGATTTATAGCTAAGGAACCAGTTGGGGGCGGGGGCTGATGAATGGAAAATTACTAAAAGGAGATGTCACCGGTAAGGAGTTCTTGTTAAACTGATCTAACAGGATTCTTACTGAAGGTAAGCAGGGGTAATCAGATATCACCTGGGGGATAATGGAGGCTAAGGAATTTGATATTAAGGGTGATCAGATATTCTGAAAATTCTGAAAGAGTTGGGAATACCAGACCACCTGACCTGCCTCCTGGCAAATCTGTGTGCAGGTCAAGAAGCAGCAGTTAGAACTGGACATGGAACAAGGAACTGGTTCCAAATCGGGAAAGGAGTACATCAAGGCTGCATATTGTCACCCTGCTTATTTAACTTCTATGCAGAGTACATCATGAGACACGCTGGGCTGGTAGAAGCACATGCTGGAATCAAGATTGCCGGGAGAAATATCAATAACCTCAGATATGCAGATGACACCACCCTTATGGCAGAAAGTGAAGAACTAAAGAGCCTCTTGATGAAAGTGAAAGAGGAGAGTGGATGGTACAGGGAGGGAGGAGGGAGGGGGGTTCAGGATGGGGAACATGTGTATACCTGTCACAGATACATGTTGATGTATGGCAAAACCAATACAATATTGTAAAGTAATTAACCTCCAATTAAAATAAATAAATTTATATCTTTTTAAAAAAGACTTTGGTGAATAGGGATGATTCTTCTTTGACAATTATTTGAGTTCTCATTAAAATGAATTGGATGTTCCTTGATTTAAGAGCTAATATGATCTGATGTTTTTTCCAGTGTTGTATTTAACCCAATAATGCTTCCAAATAAAAGTGAAGAATCACAAAAAAGAAAGAAAGAAAGAAAAAGTTGGCTTAAAGCTCAACATTCAACTAAGATCATGGCATCCGGTCCCATCACTTCATGGCAAATGGGGAAACCGTGGAAACAGTGTCAGACTTTATTTTTTGGGCTCCAAAATCACTGCAGATGGTGACTGCAGCCATGAAATTAAAAGATGTTTACTCCTTCGAAAGAAAGTTTTGGCTGACCTAGACAGCTTATTAAAAAGCAGAGACATTACTTTGCTAACAAAGGTCCATCTAGTCAAGGCTATGGTTTTTCTAGTAGTCATGTATGGATGTGAGAGTTGAACTGTAAAGAAAGCTGAGCGCTGAAGAATTGATGCTTTTGAACTGTGGTGTTGAAGAAGACTCTTGAGAATCCCTTGGACAACAAGGAGATCCAACCGGTCCATCTTAAAGGAGATCAGTCCTGAGTGTTCATTGGAAGGACTGATGTTGAAGCTGAAACTCCAATACTTTGGCCACCTGAGGCGAAGAACTGACCCATTGGAAAAGACCCTGATGCTGGGAAAGATTGAAGGCTGGAGGAGAAGGGGATGACAGAAGATGAGATGGTTGGATGGTATCACCGACTCAATGGACATGAGTTTGGGTAAACTCTGGGAGTTGGTGATGGACAGGGAGACCTGGCATGCTGCAATCCATGGGGTCGCAAAGAGTCAGACATGACTAAGCGACTGAACTGAACTGTGATCAGATATTAAGATTGGGAGGTTCTTGCCTGAGAACAAGGCCAAAGGACAAGACCTAGTCAAGAAAAGGACTTAGAGGAACCTGATTAAAGTTTGGTCAAGGAGAAAGTCCTTGCCACCCCTCCAGCTCCTGGCAACAACCTGTCTGTGTTCTGTCACTATGGATTTGCCTATCCTATTAAATTTCATATAAATGGAGTCATACAATATGTGGCTTCTTTCACTTAGCTTAATGTTTTCCAGGTTCGTCCATGTTGTAGCATCTATCAGTATTTTGATTGTAAAATAATATTCTACTGCATAAATATTCTGTAATTTATGTATCTATTTTTTAGCTACTGGGCATTTTGATTGTTTCCACTTTTGGCTATTACTAATACTGCTGTGTGAAGATTTGTGGACAAGTGTACAAGTTTTCTGTGAACATGTTTTCATTTTCTAGGAGTGAAATTTCTGGGTTATATGGTAAATGGAACTATTTGAGAGACCACCAGACAGTTTCCCACAGTGGTGGCACCAGTTTACATTCCAACCAGCAGATGACTCTTATTTCATTTTCCCCATATCCTCACCAACACTTGTTATTATTTTTCTTTTTGATTATAACAATCCTAGTGGGTATTTCATTGTGCTTTTGATTTACATTTCCGTGATGGTTAACATGTTGAACATCTCTTCATGTGCTTATTGACCATCTGTGACTCTTCTTTGGAGAAATGTTTATTCAATTCCTTTGCCAGATTTTTAATTGGGTTATTTATTTTTTAATTATTTCTTTGTAAGGGTTCACTATATATTCTAGATATAAATCCCTTATCAGATTTGCAAATATTTTCTCCCATTCTGTGTGCTATCCTTTCACTTTCTTGCTGGTACACTTTGAATGAAAACAGTTTTTAAATTTTATGAAGTCTAACTTATCTGTGTTTTATTTTGCCACTTGTGCTTTTGGTATCATTTCTAAGGACATGGAGATTAACTCTTAGGTTTCCGTCTAACAGTTTTATACTTTTTGCCTTTACATTCAGGTCTATGGTGCATTTGGAGTTAACTTGTGTGTATGCTGCGAGGTAGGGGTTCAACTTCATTCTTTTGCATGTGGATTTCCAGTTGTTCCAGCATTATTTGTTAAAGACATTTTTCTTTCCCCCATTGAATAGTATTGACACTCTTCTTGAAAATCAATTTACCATAAATGCAAGAGTTTATTTCTGACTTCTCAATTCTATCCCATTGAGCTCAATGTCTATTCTAATGTTAGTACAACACTGCCGTGATTATTGTAGCATTGTAGTAAGTTTTGAAACCAGGAAGTGTGAGTTCTCCAACTTTTTTCTTCCTGTTTAAGATTCACTATTCTGGGTTCCTTGTATTTCCATATGATTGTAAGGGTCAGCTTGTCTAATTCTGCAAAAAAAAAAAAAAAAAAAAAAAAAACCTAGTTGAGATTTTGGTAGGGATTGGGTAGAATCTGTGGATTAATTCAGAAGTATTATCATCATAATATCAAGATTTCCAATTCTTGAACATGGATGTCATTCAGTCTTTCTAGGTCTTCTATTTGTTTCAGCAACGTTTTACAGTTTTCAGTATACATGTCTTATACCTCTTTTGTTAAATTTATACCTAAGTATTTATACAGTTAAGAGAAGGCAATGGCACCCCACTCCAGTACTCTTGCCTGGAAAATCCCATGGATGGAGGAGCCTGGAAGGCTGCAGTCCATGGGGTCACTGAGGGTCGGACACAACTGAGCGACTTCACTTTCACTTTTCACTTTCATGCATTGGAGAAGGAAATGGCAATCCACTCCAGTGTTCTTGCCTGGAGAATCCCAGGGACGGGGGAGCCTGGTGAGCTGCCGTCTATGGGGTTGCAGAGTTGGACACGACTGAAACGACTTAGCAGAAGCAGCATTTATATAGTTATAATCAAAATTTTCTTAATTTCTTTTCAGATTACAAGTTTATAGAAATACAATTAATTTTTGTATATTGACCTTGTATCCTGCAACTTGGCAGAACTTCTTTGTTAACTCTAACAGATTTGTGTGTGTCTGTGTGTGTATTTCATAGGATTTCCTTACAAAGAGGATCATGTCATCTGTAAATAAAGTTTTAATTCTTTTTTCTAAATTGGATGCCTTTTATTTGATTTTTCTTGCATTATTTTCTTGGCTTAAACTTCCAGTACAATGTTGAATAGAAGTGGTGAAAGTAGACATCCTTGATTTGTTCTTGATCTTAGAAGAAGAACTTTTGATGTGGGTTTTTCATATATATCCTTTATCAGATTGAGGAAGCCCCCTCCTATGCCTGGTTTGTTTCATGTTTGTATCATGAAAGGGTGTTGGATTTTTGCCAAATACTATCTCTTCATCTATGAGATAATCATGTGAATTCTTTTTCTTTATTATATTTATGTGGTATATTACATTGATCAGTTTTCATACATTGAACCAATCTTGAATTCTTGATATAAATCCCACTGGGTCATTGTGGATAATCCATTTTAAATGCTGCCAAATTATATTTGTCATTATTTTGTTGAGAACTGTTATGATTGTATTCACTGAGAGATATTGGTCTGTAATATTCTTTTTTTTGTGGTGTCTTTGTCTGATTTTGTTATCAGGACAGTACTGTTGCCAAAGACTGAGTTGGGAAATGTTCTCTATTCTATTTGTTGGAAAAATCTGCAAAGGATTGATATTATTTCTTCTTTAAACATTTGGTAGAATTCACCAGTGAAACCATTTTGCCCTAGTCTTTTCTTTGTGGGTAGTTGCTGTTGTTATTTTCAATTCATTCTCTTTATTTTTATAGTTCTTTTCAGATTATCAACTTCTTCCTAGGTCTATTTCAGTAGTTTGTATCTTTCTAGGAAATTGCCCATTTCATCAAAGTTGTCTTGTTTGCTTGCATACAGTTATCTGTAGTGTTTCTTTGTAATTCATATATATCTAAAAGGTTAGTAGTGATGTCTCCGTTTTCCTTTCCTGATTTTAGTCATTTAAATCCTCTCTGTTTATTTCTTAACCTTGCCAAAAGTTTGATAATTTTCTTTATCATTTCAAATAACTAACTTTTGGTTTCATTGCTTTCCTCTGTAGATTTTCTACTTTGTTTTATTATTTCCATTCTAATCTTTATTATTCTCTTCCTTCTTTTTGTTTTTAGTTTGCTCTTCTTTTTTTCCAGCCAAACACTGCTAATTTTCTTTCTGTGTCATCCTGGGTAAGAAATTTTATCTCCCAAAGCCTTAGTTCCTCATTTGCAAAATGCTAGAGACTACCATAGAGAATTGTTGAAAGGATGAAATGAGATAATGGGGTTCAGGCTTAGTACTGAGCCTGAACACAAAGTCAGTGTTTAATAAGTGGTAATTCCTGTTACTTTTTTGCTTCAGGTCCTGGACTTAGCACTTTATTTTATCTATGCAACACTGCAATTATGATCCATCATGCCTTACAAGAATAGAATTAGTTATAGGATTAAAAAATAAATCTTTTACTTATGGCCAACCCAAACACATTTGAAGTCTAGAAACTGATGTAAACCACTTCTCCACTGTTGCTAATAGTCAGTTAGTCCGTAGAGTTTGCCTCAGGTTGGTACCTAGAAGGCTTTCATCCCTCAGCGCCCCTCTTTCTTTCCTCTGTTACTCCTTTACCCCCACTTCCACCCACATGGCCTGGCCCTCTTCATCTTTCATTTGTTGTGGTCAAAGATGGCAAGATCTGTTGCCTCCATGTGGCCAAGACCAGCAGGAAAGGCTCTTGGCTCTGAGAGAAGAGGGGGCCTTTGCATTGTTCAGATGAAGTACCTCTGGACCAACATGACCCTCCATTGCTCTCCATTCCCTCTTGTTAAAAAAAAAAACAAAACAGTACATTATTGTGGTAAATGGTCTCCTCCTCATCTGAGATGAAGTTGGGGAAAAATATTTGGAGTGACTTATGATGTGAAGAGGCTCCCTCTTTTCTCACCAGGAGTAAGGATGATGAGGAACAAGCATCCTAGTGGAACCCTTTGGTGGTGGTGCTGGTATAGTCACTCAGTTGTGTCCGACTCTTCTGACCCCATGGACTGTAGCCCGCCAGGCTCCTCTGTCCATGGGATTCTCCAGGCAAGAATACTGGAGTGGGTTGCCATTGCCTTCTCCAGGGGAACCCTTTGTGCCCTTGCAAAGAAGAGTACTGCCACCTGCTTCAGTGAGTTAGGAGAGTCTGGGGTGGCAGTGGACATCAGGAGTCTCAGTACATGAGGCAGCAGCTAGTCACATGAGATGGATCTTTGGCATTGTTAGCTAACTTCAAGTTAGTCATCACGTTGGATTGCCTAACACTGCTCTGAGGAGGACTTTCCCTGGATTCCCCAGTTACACATTAAGACCATTCTCTTCTGAAGAACACTAGTTGCATTATTGTCACAGAAACATCTCCCAGTTCAAACTCTGAAGTTACTGGAAACGGTTCTGTAGGAGGCTTGCTAATTCCTGGTGCTTTGGAAAGAGTTACAGACCCCTATCAAAGACGAAAGATCCTCCTGAAAATTTGGCCCACCACTTCACTATCTTTCCCCATGTTCTTCTTTTTTGAGCAGCTTCAAGAAAAAAAAACAGTAACCTGATAATTATCATTATTGCTCTGAGTTGGGAGTATCTCCTTTCCTAATTAGGACTTCCCTGGTGGCTCAGACGGTAAAGTGTCTGTCTACAATATGGGAGACCCGGGTTCAATCCCTGGTTTGGGAAGATCCCCTAGAGAAGGAAATGGCAATCCACTCCAGTACTATCGCCTGGAAAATCCCATGGACAGAGCAGCCTGGTAGGCTACAGTCCATGGGGTCGCAAAGAGTCTGACACGACTGAGCGACTTCACTTTCACTTTTCACCTTTCCTAATTACTTCTTTGATGGGTAAAGTCTGTTATGATGCATTAAGTCAGTGATTCTCAAAGTGTGGTCCCTAGGCCAGCAGTATCAGCATTCACCTGGAAGCTTGCTGGAAATGCAAGTTCTTGGCCTCACCCCAGACCTACTCAATCAGGAATTCTGGCATGGGCCTTAGCCATCTGTGTTTTAACAGTTCCTCCAGGCAATGCTGATACTGCTTGAGTTTTTAAAATCATTGTGTAGTGAATCCAGCTTCCGTTCCCTCTTCCAGCTACACTTTGTAAGGTGGTAAGCATTCTAACCAGTTCACTACTCAATACAGAATTGCTGTCCAGCAATACAGTAGCTTTTACGTGTAGCAAAACCTGATCTCTAAGCAGTCATTTGGGTGCCTTCCACAGGTGCTTCAGTGGTTTTCCTTTATGTCTGGGGTACTGTGTTGCCACCATCATCTGCCTATCAGCAGATGGGGGCATGCTTCTTGGCTTATCTGGAAACAGGGCCCTTATCCACCCATCTGAGTCCTTGCCACTGATCCCAAAGAGGTGTTAATGGTCAGATAGGGCTCCCTTGGAGAAGGCAATGGCACCCCACTCCAGTACTCTTGCCTGGAAAATCCCATGGATGGAGGAGCCTCGTAGGCAGCAGTCCATGCTAAGGGTCGGACATGACTGAGAGACTTCTCTTTCACTTTTCACTTTCATGCATTGGAGAAGGAAATGGCAACCCACTCCAGTGTTCTTGCCTGGAGAATCCCAGGGACCGGGGAGCCTGGTGGGCTGCCATCTATGGGGTCTCACAGAATGGGACACGACTGAAGTGACTTAGTAGCAGGGCTCCCTTAGAAATATCAGGAAGGCAGGTAGGAAACTGGGAGCACCCTCCTTGTAGCATTATATGCATAGACTCAAAAGCCCAGGTACTCATTCTACCTGTTTCTGTTTTGGTCAGAGGGACCCCTCCCTGTTTATTGAAGTTCTTTAAATTTCAATTCAGGGAATTTTTGGATAATGACAAGAGTACTTATCATTTTTTAATTCCTGCCAATTGAAATAATTTCCATTGCAACCATCTCTCAAACTCTCTCATGGGCAGAACACATCCACGCAAAAATGCCTCCCAGCACACCTGTGCCATCATGGATGCTCTCCGATTCCAGGTAAGGCTCACCAGGCATGACAAGTGGCAATACACCTTATGTTGCCCAGGCAACGATCATCTTATTCTAAAGGAAAAGATTAATTCATTCTAGGGATTTGGTAGCTGATTTATTTTCTTATTTTCTTATGGGTTACTCACAAAGGCAATGGTTTTACTGAATACTTGAGACACAGTTATCACATTTTGCCTGAATTTTTTCCTCAAAGAAACTTCATTAGCTCTCTATCCATTCCTTCCCCAAATTGTTCAGTGTTATACGTTGCCCATGTGTCATCATATCATATTTCTGAGGTCTTTCCACCCACCTCAATGGCATGTTCAGGGCCACTGTAGCACCTTATGCAATATTCTGCTCATTAGAGAATATGGCTTTCCTAACACTCGTGCTTTGGGAGATAGCCTTTACAATCCCCACCAGAAGGGCTTATTCTTTTATACTTCCTCTACAGCCTGAAGTTCCAAATTGTACCACTAAAATGTGTCCTTTTCCATCAGGGGAAGTGGAACTTGCTTAAATCAACAGAATTCATATCTGTTCTGGACACAGATTACAAGAGTAACTTAAGTTAGAACTCATGCCCTTCTTGTTTAGAGAGAGACCACTTTTTAAATCAATCATGTGTTCACAGGAGAAAGTCCCTACATCTCTGTTACTTACCAGCTGATAATGAATACTGCTAAGGCAGCCACCCAATAACATTCAATTTAGCACTGTTAAGAACATGAATTAGAGAATTGATATCCAGATTTGGAAGAGTAATAATTTGTCCATGATATTTCACTTCAAGCTGAAAACTCAAGTTTCTCTAGTTACTGGAGTTGTATGCTTGGTCCATCCATTTTTAAACCTTCCTGTTTAGTGACAAATGTCTTTATAGCTATAATTTTCTCTGAGTACAACTTTGGCTGCTTCCCACAGATTTTGATGTCTGCAAATAATCAATGATTTTCATTTTATCCTTAACTGTCGAATTATTTGGAATATTTTTGAATATACTAATGTATGAATATTTATCTTTCTATTATTGATCTTTTATTGCATTATGATCAGTACATATGGTCAGTATAAGATAATTTTTTAATTATCAAGACAGTCAATTTGCATAAAAACTCCATATGCATCTAGAAAAATGTGTATTTTTAACTGCTAGGTACAAAGTTTTATATCTATACTTAACTATTTACATCATCAAACTTGTTAGTATTGTTAACACCTCTATATTCTTAATGTTTTATCTAGTTATCTTTCCATTTCTAAGAGTGGTGTGTTAAAGTCTCCTGCTTTAATTATGGAATTGGTAACACTTCTTTGTAATTTTTATCTTATATATTTTGGTACTACTTTTAAGGTACATATTATTATTATATGCCTATCTTTCTGGAGAATGGTTCTTTGAATCAACATGAAATTTCCCTTTTTGTCCCTTTTAATGTTATTTCATCTGCTAATAACAATGTTTACTTTCTTTCTATTAGTTATTTGTCTGGCATATCATTTTCTATTCCTTTATATTTTTTCAACCTTCCTGTGTCATTTTATTTTAGCTATTATTTTTCTTTTATACCCAAGCTAGAATCTCTGTGATTTAACAGGTGAATTCAGCCTTTTCACATATCTATTTTTGCTACTGATGTGTTTGAACTTAAATCTGCTTTATTTTGTGTTTTTTATTTACCTTGTTTCTGCTTTTTTTCTGAACTGAAGAAAAAGTTTTCTTTTCTCATCATTTTCTCTACCAGTTTGAACCTAAACATTTGAAAAGAAGGAAGGAAGCTCAGAGAAGTATTTAATTCAAGGTCACACACTTAAAGTGTGACTTGGTGACTTTTAAGTGACTTTGCCAAGATTAAAGCCCAGTTTTAATTGACTCCAAAGCCTACTCTCTCAGGTCTTTTCTGGAATGAGGCAGGGTATAAATAAACAAACTGAAAATCTGGGACTCTTTCTGGGACTTCCCTAAGACTCTGTGCTTCCACAGCAGGAAGCGCAGGTTGAATCCCCTGTTGGGGAACTAAGATCCTTCATGCCCCACAGACAAAAGAAAATCTGGGCTCTTTCTAATTCAGATAATAATAGCTAACTATTATTGAGAGCTTACTATGTGAGAGGGGCTTCCCTGGTAGTTCAGTTGGTAAAGAATCCTCCTGCAGTGCAGGAGACCCTGGTTCAATTCCTGGGTTGGGAAGACCCACTGGAGAAGGGATAGGATACCCACTCCAGTGTTCTTGAACTTCCCTTGTGGCTCAGCTGATAAAGAATCCGCCTGCCTGGGTTTGATCCCTGGGTTGGGAAGATCCCCTGGAGAAGGGAAAGGCTACCCACTCTAGTATTCTGCCTGGAGAATTCCATGGACAGTATTCCATGGAATACTGAACTGAACTGAATCATACCACTCCAATATATAAATCCCACCAATGTTTGCGGTTATATTTAAAAATAGTCATCTTTTGAAGTTATATATAAAGTATTTATGGGTTAAAGGATACGTTACCTGGATTATGATTATTAATTCAGTGTGTATGGGAGGAGTGGCAGGTACAAATGAAACGAGATTGATCATATGTTAATTCTTGAAGCTGGGTGGTATTAGAGCCATGGCTCTAATTGAGATAATAATAGCTAACCATGATTGAGAGCTTACTATGTGCCAGACACTATTTCAAAGAACTTCCCACTTTAGATACCTCATTGTTACCAATTTGAACAGAGAGTAAGCACAACGTATCTGTGAGTTATACTGGGCAAGACTGTTCCCTGCCCAGTATTAGAGGACTCTATCTCTTCTACATGGACATAGCAGCAAAGGTGAGCACTTATCTTCCCAAGCATGCTAGGTGATCCACTAATCTCCATCTGGGGAGTCATCCATTTTTTCATTTAACCAAAATTCACTGTATACCTCAGTGTACTATGTACTAGCTTCTGCCCTCTTGGAGCTTATAGTTTAGTGAGGAAGGCAGATAATAAACAAGAAAAGATGTTAAGTTTTCAGGTAGTGGTAAGTTTTATAAGAAAATAGAATAGAGTGGTCAGAGGGTGGGAGCTACTTTAGATGGTATAGTCAGGTAAGACTATATGAGGAGACCTGTCTAGATTTAGAGGGGGCTCTAAACAGTACACTTATGTGTCTCACTATAACAAAAGGTTTTCAGAGAAGGCTTCTCTAAGGAAGAGATATTGAATCTGAGAAGCTGAATAATGAAAAGGAACAAATCATGTAGCCATGGGGGCAGGCATTCCAGGTAGAAAGAACATGTCTTGAGGTGGATGTTGACGTGTTTAAGGCAAAGCAAGAAGACTCATATGGCTAAGGGAAAGTAGACAGACAGGGAAGTGGTGGGAGATAAAGTCAGAGAGGTGGTTAGCAGCAAGATTAAGTAGGGCTTCTTAGGCCATGGTTATGAGTTGATTTTGTTCTAAGAATGGTAGGAGACTGTAGAGGGTTTTGTTGCTGCTGCTACTATTTTCCTTGTGTTGTTTTATAATGCTTCTAATCATGGAATTTTTCAAACATATAACAAATTAAAAAGAATCATATGATGAACCTCCAGGGGCCTACCTCCCAGCTTCAAGAATTAACATATGACCAATCTGGTTTCATTTGTACCTGCCACTCCTCCCATACACATTGAATTGATAATCATAATCCAGGTAACATATCCTTTAATCCATAAATACTTTATTCAGTTCAGTTCAGTTCAGTCGCCCAGTCATGTCCGACTCTGTGACCCCATTCAAAAGATGACTATTTTTTATTTTTTTGTTTTATTTTTTTTTAATTTTAATTTTTACTTTATTTTACTTTACAATACTGTATTGGTTTTGCCATACATTGACTTGAATCCACCACGGGTGTACATGCGTTCCCAAACATGAACCCCCCCCCCCACCTCCCTCCCCATAACATCTCTCTGGGTCATCACCGTGCACCAGCCCCAAGCATGCCGTATCCTGCGTCGGACATAGACTGGCGATTCGATTCTTACATGATAGTATACATGTTTCAATGCCATTCTCCCAAATCATCCCACCCTCTCCCTCTCCCTCTGAGTCCAGAAGTCCGTTATACACCAAAAGACTATTTTTCAATATAACCACAAACATTGGTGGGATTTATATATTGGAGTGGTATGGTTCAGTTCAGTTCAGTCTCTCAGTTGTGTCCAACTCTTTGCGACCCATGGACTGCAGCACGCCAGGCCTCCCTGTCCATCACCAACTCCCAGAGTCCACCCAAACCCATGTCCATTGAGTCGGTGATGCGATCCAACCATCTCATCCTGTCGTCCCCTTCTCCTCCAGCCTTCAATCTTTCCCAGCATCAGGGTCTTTTCCAGTGAGTCAGTTCTTCTCATCAGGTGGCCAAAGTATTGGAGTTTCAGCTTCAACATCAGTCCTTCCAATGAATATTCAGGACTGATTTCCTTTAGGATAGACTGGCTGGATTTCCTTGTTGTCCAAGGGACTCTCAAGAGTCTTCTCCAAGACTACAGTTCAAAAGCATCAACTCTTCAGCTCTCAGCTTTCTTTATAGTCCAACTCTCACATCCATACATGACTACTGGAAAAACCATAGCCTTGACCAAATGGACCTTTGTTGGCAAAGTAACATCTCTGCTTTTTAATATACTGTCTAGGTTGGTCATAACTTTTCTTCCAAGGAGTAAGTGTCTTTTTATTTCATGGCTGCAGTCATCATCCGCAGTGATTTTGGAGCCCCCAAAACTAAAGTCTGTCACTGTTTCCCTATCTATTTGCCATGAAGTGATGGGACCAGATGCCATGATCTTAGTTTTCTGAATGTTGAGTTTCAAGCCAACCTTTCACTCTCCTCTTTCACTTTCATCAAGATGCTCTTTAGTTCCTCTTCTCTTTCTGCCACAAGGGTGGTGTCATCTGCATATCTGAGGTTATTGATATTTCTCCCAGAAATCTTGATTCCAGCTTGTGCTTCATCTAACCCTGAACTTCTCATGATATACTCTACATATAAGTTAAGTAAGCAGGATGACAATATGCAGCCTTGACATACTCCTTTCCTGATTTGGTACCAGTCTGTTGTTCCATGTCCAGTTCTAACTGTTGCCTCTTGACCTGCACACAGATTTCTCAGGAGGCAGGTCAGGTGGTCTGGTATTCCCATCTCTTGAATTCTCCACAGTCTGCTGTGATCCAAACAGTCAAAGGCTTTGGCATAGTCAATAAAGCAGAAGTAGATGTTTTTCTGGAACTCTCTTGCTTTTTGGATGATCCAACGGATGTTGGCAATTTGATCTCTGGTTCCTGTGCCTTTTCTAAATCCAGGTTGAACATCTGGAACTTCATGGTTCACGTACTGTTGAAGCCTGGCTTGGAGAAGTTTGAGCATTACTTTGCTAGCATGTGAGATGAATGAGATCAGGATCTAAAAATATTTGCACCTTGAGCACGTCTTGACCCTCTAATTACAGGCTTCACTCTTTGATTCCTCAAAGCACCATCATAATCACAGACCATATAGGAAAACCTAACAGAACTTCCATGTGATATAGCAGGAAACTATACCAGACCTACAGCAAATACCAGCCAAAGCTTGGCATGTGGGAGGCAGCAGATCCATTTAAAAAATTAGAGATGGTCTTCTATAGCACTGGATTAGATACGACTTCTTTAAAAAGCATCCATTGTGCAAGTACCTCATCTAGGTGTATCTTCTGGCATTAGGCTGTGCCTACTACATTTTCAGAGATACTCTTTTTAATGATATATGAGGAATAAGGCCATAGTAGTCCAAGATGGGAGCCAAAGAAGACCTTCCCTAATCCCCTGAAAGATTATGCTTCTGTGGAAGTCCTGAGTAAGGCCTTAACCGTTCTTAAGAAACCTCAACAAAGAAGGGCAGTTTGGCTGGAAAGTAGTAGCTATAAATTTGTAAGTGTGCCCTGCAACTCCAAATATCCTCTATGGTTCACAGGTCCAGCATTCTAGAAATTAGGACAATGTGATTGGCATTTTCTTACTCTCCCTCCCCTATCTTGAACATCTTTTTCTAGATTGGTCTAGAGATGGACCATATGGACCATTCAAAGTTAGTTTGACAATTCTATCTACAATCCTCCTATCCACAGAATAATAGCTCAGAATATTCATGGGAGGCAGGAATGAGAGTGTGCTAAGATATCATGGAGGTTGTATACCACATTTGGTCTAGGAGGGCATGGAGTTATATTCTGCTTGTGATTGAGGTTTTTAATCCATTCGCATTTAATTTTATGATTGATGTGGTAGAATTCGTGTCTGTCATTTTGCTATTTGTTTTCTATATGTCCTATTTCTTTCTTGTCCCTCTGTTCTTCCATTACTGCCTTCTTTTGTATTAAATACATATTCCCTGGTGCTCAGACTGTAAAGAATCCACCTGCCGGTACAGGAGACCTGGGTTCGATCCTTGGGTTGGGAAGATCCCCTGGAGCAGGGAATGGCAACCCATTCCAATATTCTTGCCTGGAGAATTCCATGGACAGAGGAGCCTGGCGGGCTATAGTTCATGGGGTCACAAAGAGTCAGACATGACTGAGCGACTTTCACTTTTCACATTCACATATTTCTTAGTCTACCATTAAAGTTCCTTTGCTATTATTATTATATTTTTGGACAATTTTCTTAATGACTACTCTGAGGATTACAATGTATGTCTTAAAATAATCTGGCTCAGATTAACACTAACTTAATTCCAATAGTATATAAAAACTATATATTCCAATAGAGCTCCCTCTACCCTCCCTCTTTTGTGCTATTATCGTCATTCCTCTATATAGACTGTAATGCCATTAACACAGGTTTGTAATTATTGGTGTATGTGTGCACCTTTTAAATTAGGAGAAAAAAAGAGTAAACTTTATTTTATACTGCCTTTAAATGTATGTATGTAGTTACCTTTGTCAGCACACTATTTCTTTGTATGGATTCAAGTTACCATCTAATGTTCTTTCTTTACAGCCTGAAGGACTCTCTTCAGTGTTTCTCGTAGTGTATATCTACTGGCAACAAATTCTCTTAACCTTTTTTATCTGGGAATATATTTCATTCTTGAGTGATAATTCCTTCAGATATAGATTTCTTGACTGACTGGTCCTTTTCTTTCAACATTCTGAATATGCCATTACACTGTCTTCTGACTGCTTTTGTTTCTGATGAAAAGTAAGGGTTTTCTTGTATGTGATAAGTTACTTTTCTCTTGTAGCTTTTAAAGCTTTCTCTTTTTCTTTGGTTTTCATCAATGTGACTGTGACATAGATATTTTTCTAGCTGGTAAGAAATCATTCTCCTACTTTGCTTTAATTGTTTAGACATGGTTTTCCTTACTTCTGTGAATATATTTCTAAGATCTGATTTAAAGTCTTGATCTAGTTAGTCCAATGTCCAGGTTTCCTCGTGGAACAGTTTCTAATAACTGCTCTCTTTTTTGCATATGTGCCATACTTTCCTGTCTCTTTGTATGTCTGATAATTTTTTTAAAATCAGACATTTAGAGTAATATATAATAACAATTCTATTGTTAGATTCAGCTCAGTTCAGTTCAGTCGCTCAGTCACGTCCAACTCTTTGCAACCCCATGAACCGCAGCACGCTAGGACTCGCTGTCCATCACCAACTCCCGCAGCCTACCCAAACTCATGTCCATCGAGTCAGTGATGCCATCCAACCATCTCATCCTTTGTCGTCCCCTTCTCCTCCTGCCCTCAATCTTTCCCAGCATTAGGGTCTTTTCAAATGAGTCAGCTCTTCGCATCAGGTGGCCAAAGTACTGGAGTTTAAGCCTCAACATCAGTCCCTCCAATGAACACCTAGGACTGATCTCCTTTAGGAAGTATTAGATTACACTCCTCCAAGATTTATTATTGCTGTGTTTTAGTTGTTATTGCTGTTGTTGGGTAGTTGTTGATACTGCTCATTTGTTCAGTGACTGACTGGATTCCTGGGTTAATTCTGTAGATTTTGTATTCCCTGTGTTCTGGAGCCACTAAGTTCTCAGATAGATTCTTTTAATTTTTGTTTTTATTTTTAAGCTTGGTTTCCTAGCGATCACACCAGCTATAGCTCTCTTCAGTTTCAAAAGTTGTTCTCTTCCCTCTCATTCCTTCAGGCCTACAGTTGACAATACTTTCTTGTTATTTCTAGTCTCTGGTAGCTGTAGCTATGTGAGAGAGACTTCCTGCCAGGAGCTGTAGCATAATAAAGCCATTGCTGGACCATGGCTCACCTGGGAGGAGGCTGGGGAAATAAATAGTCTCATTCCCTTGCCCTCCTGTCCTTTAATCTCTTGCCACTGCCTCTAACTGGCCAAACCCCCAAAACCAGAAAGCAACATATCCTTGATGATGAAGTCAATAGTAGTCAGCCTCCAGATATACAGAGGAAGGTGGAAAAGGATAATCTGATGTATAAAATGTAGGCGTTTTTTCATTTACCTCAGCCAGCATTCTGGCACCTTTCAATCTGTATACTTTGTCTTTCTTGAGCTAAGAAAATATTTCATTTGTTATTTCTTTGAATAGTTTGGTCTCCCCTAGAAATTGTTTTAGATGATTATTAGAACTTATGGATCTATTATTCCTATCTCTTTATTTTTCTTTCACATTTTCCATTTCTCTGTTTTTGTTTTTGTTTTTGTTTTTGTTTTTTGGCTGCATTCTAGTAAAAATTTTTGGCTCCATCTTCCAGATCATCAATTAACTCTTCATCTGTGCTTATTCTGCTAAGGTATATTGAGTGAGTTTTCAATATTTTTATAATCATTTGTCCACTCTCTAAAATCTCTAATTTCCTCTTTCATAAAAACCTATTGATGATTTATAAATGCAATATCCTTCCTTAATTCTCTGAGAATATTGCTTATTTTTAAGTCTTATTCTGTTTGCTCTAGTACATGCTTCTTTGAATTTAATTCTGCTTGTTTAGGTCAGTGTCTCTCTTTCATGGTGTTGACTTACCTCAACTGTTAGGTGCTTCTTCACCGTGTTCATCTGTCCATGACATATGTGTCTGTTTACAGCACTCTATATCCAGTGATTATGAGAGGTGTGTGGAAAATTCTGCCAAGCAGGATGTATCAGAGTCTGAAATGCGACAAAAGTGACCACTATCACCTCTAATATTTTTGTGGGAGTTCTAGCTAATGCAATAGACAAGAAAAATAAATGAGGTATAAATAAAGGAAAGAAAAACACACATTATTGTTTGCAGAGGATATAACTGTCTATACAGCACACTTAAATGAAATAGTTCAGACAATTTCAGAATCAGGGTGAAGGTGGAGACAATTATATTTCTGTGGCCTGGGGTTATGTTTCCAGGAAGGATGGAAACAACATATTCCTTGTCTCTCCTACTGAATGCAGCTATAAAACATGTACAGAACACATGGAACAACTATTTAAAAACTGAAAAGTAGGGACTTCCCTGGCAATCCAGTGGTTAAGGCTCTGCACTCCCATTGCCAGGAGCATGGGTTCAATCCCTGGTCAGGGAACTAAGATCCCACATGCTGCAAAGTGCAGCAAAAAAAAAAACAAACCTGAAAAGTAAATAGCAAGAGTCACTCATGTGGTGATATGTTTACTACTTTTTCCCTTTGCTATCCTCCAGCCTGGACTCAAAGTAGCCCAAAACTCAGAAGTAGGTTTCAGTGTAGACAGAAAGATCTCTAGGAAAGGCCATTTATTTAGTTCAGTCTTCAGGAGAAAGAAAGGGGTCTCCTGGAAGCCACCATGATGGCAGTAGAGTCTTGTAGTCACTTAAAACTCCAAGGGAGGAGGATTTTCCTCTCTGATCAAAGGGGCTGTGATACCAAGAAGGTGGAATGAACCCATTTTGCTTTTATTTCCTTTCTGTGTCATGTTGCCATTGGGCTCCTGATATAAACATAATCATAGGAAATGAATGGCAGAACAGGATAAATTAAGTTCCTACTTTTCCGGCTGGAGGACCAAGAAGGGGTGCCCCCCCAACTGGAAAGTACTTGGGATACTGCAGAAAGGGAGGAGCTCAGGAAAGTGACTCCATAAAACTGTCCATGAACTCCTGGGTATGAATCTGATCTTAAATGACATGCCAGAGATATATCACACAAACATTAATAAAAAGAAACCAGGAATGGCATATTAATATCAGAAAAAGTGGACTTCAGAGCAGATGAAATTACAAATAAAAACGGGGGCATTATATGATTAAAGGGGCAAATAACCAAGAATACACAATCCTAAATGTGTATGCAGCTAACAACAGAGCCTCAAAATACATGAAAGAAAAACTGATATTGTAAAGTACTGCTGGAGAAATAAACAAATTTACATTTATAGTTGGAGATTTCAACACTCCTCTATCATTAATTGATAAAACTAGTAGACAGAAATTCAGCAAGGATTTAAAACTGAACACTAACAACAACCTATCTAACTGATTTAAATAAACACTCCACTCAACAACAGCATAGCAAACTCTATTTTCAAGTGAACATGGAATATTCAAAAATATATATCACATACTGAGCCATAAAAAAAAAAAAAAACATTTAAAAGACTTTACTTCAGAAACCATGGAAGCAAGAAGAGATACAGTGAAATATTTAAAGTGTTGAAAGAGAAAGACCTACTAACATGGAATTCTATATTCAGCAAAAGTTTTCTGCAACGATGAAGGAGAGGTAAAGACATTCTCAGACCAACAGAAGCCAAGGAGATTTGTCACCTGTAGATCTGCTTTGCAAGAAATGTTAAAAGAAATTCTTCAGAGAGAAGGCAAATTCTATAGGTCAGAAACTAGTCCCTACATGAAGAAAGGAAAAGAGTGTAATAATGATGGCAAAGTAAAAAATCTTACTTTTATTCTTTTTGAAAACTAAAATATTGTTTGTGTACAACATAAGTTACAGGTGTGCAATGTACAGATATAAAGTGATTCACAACTTTTAAAGGCTGTCCTCTATTTATAGCTATTATACAGTATTGGCTATATTCCCTGTGTTACACAATATATCCTTGTAGCTTATTTTATATATGATAGTTTGTACCTTTTAATCCCCTAGCACTATATTGCCCCTCCCCCCTCCCCTCTCCTCACTGTTAACCCCTAGTTTGTTCTCTGTATCTGTGATCTGCTTCTGTTTTGTCATATTCACTAGTTTGTGCTATTTTTTAGATTGCACATATAAGTGATATCATACAGTATTTGTCTTTCTCTATCTGACTTACTTTACTTAGCATAATGCTCTCCAAGTCCATTCATGTTGCTGCAAATGGCAAATTTTCATTCTTTACATGGCTGAGTGATATTCCATTGTGTATATATATATATATATATATACCACATCTTCTTTATCCCTTTCTCTGTTGATGGACATTTGAGGTGCTCCTATGTCTTGGCTATTGAAAATAATACTGATATGAACATTGAGGTGCATGTGTCTTTTCAAATTAGTGCTTTTATTCTTATTCAGATATATACCCAGGAATGGAATTGCCAGGCCATATGGAAGTTTCACTTTCATTTTCTGAGAAACAACCATACTATTTTCAACAGTGATTGCATCAATTTTTCTTCTTCTTAATTGATATAATAGATTACTATTTCTTCAAAATAATAATAACAGACATATAGACCCATGGAACAGGATAGAGAACCCATAAATAAATCCATGTAAATATGGTCAACTGAACTTTGACAAGGGTACCAAGAACTACACAATGGGGAAAGAATTGCATCTTCAACAATTTATATTGGGAAAATTGGACATCTACATACAAAACAATGAAATTGGGCCCTTATCTTACACCATACAAAAAAATCAATCAAAATAGATTAAAAACTTAAACTTAAGACTTGAAGTGTAAAACCCTAGAAGAAAACATAGGGGCATGATCTTGGCGATAATTTCATGGATATGATACCAAAATTACAGGCAATAAAAATACAAATAAACAAGTGGGTTATATCAAACTAAAAAGCTTCTTCATATCAAAAGAAACCATTAAGAAAATGAGAAGGCAGCCTATGGGATAAAAAATATATTTACAAACCTTATATCTGACAAGAGGCTAAACTCTAAAATATATAAGGAACTCCTACAACTCAATAACAAATAAACAAAAAAAGCCTAGTAACTCAATTTAAAAAATGGTCTAAGGACATGAATAGACATTTCCCAAAGAAGATACAAATGGCTAACAGATATATTTTTAAATGCTCAACATCACTAATAATGAAAGAAATGCAGATCAAAATTATCAAAACACAAAAGACAAGTGTTGGCAAGAATATGGAGAAATCTGAATGCTTGTACACAGATTCTACACTGGTAAGAATGTAAATGGTACAGTCACTATGGAAAATATTATGGAGGCGCTTCAAAAAATTAAAAATAGAATTACTACTTCTGGTATTTATCCAAAAGAACTGAAGTTAGTATCTTGCAGAGATATTAGCATTCCCATGATTATTGCAAGACTATTCACAATAGCCAAGATGTGAAAACAACCTAAATGTCCATCAATAGATGAATGAATAAAGAAAATATATGTTCAGCCTTAAAAAAAGAAGGAAATTCTGCAGTATATAATATGGATGGACCTTATGTTAAGCAAGACAAGCCAGTCACAGAAAGAGAAATACTGCATGATTCCATTTATGTGAAGTATCTAAAATAATCAAATTCCTAGAATCAAAAAGTGGAATGGTGGTTATCAGAGGCTGGAGAGAAAGAGAAAATGAGGAGTTACTGATCAATAGGCATAAAGTTTCAGTTAAGCTACTTGAATAAGTTATGGAGATCTGCTAAACACTGTTACTATAGCCAACAATAATGTACTGTACAATTAGAAATTTGTTCAGATCAATTCAGTTGCCCAGTCATGTCTGACTCTTTGCGACCACATGAACTGCAGCACACCAAGCTTCCCTGTCCGTCACCAACTCCCAGAGCTTGCTCAAACTCATGTCCATCGAGTCACTGATGCCATCCAACCATCTCATCTTCTGTCGTCCCCTTCTCCTCCTGCCTTCAATCTTTGTTCCATCAGGGTTTTATCCAATAAGTAAGTTCTTCACATCAGGTGGCCAAAGTATTGGAGCTTCAGCTTCAGCATCAGTCCTTCTGATAAATATTCAGGACTGATTTCCTTTAGGATTGACTGATTTGATTTTCTTGCTGTCCAAGGGACTCTCAAGAGTCTTCTCCAACACCTCAGTTTTAAAGCATCAATTCTTCGGTGTTCAGCTTTCTTTATGGTCCAATTCTCACATCCATACATGACTACTGGAAAAACCATTGCCTTGACTAGACAGACCTTTGTTGGCAAAATATGTCTTTGCTTTTTAATATGCTGTCTAGGTTGGCAAAGCCAACCTTGCCTTTTCTTCCTTTCTTCTTGCTTTTTCTTCCTTTCTTCTTGACTTTCTTTCCAAGGAGCAAGCGTCTTTTAATTTCATGGCTGCAGTCACCAACTGCAGTGATTTTCGAGCCCAAGAAAATAAAGTCTAAGACTGTTTCCATTGTTTCCTCATCTATTTGCCATGAAGTGATGGGACCGGATGTCATGGTTTTAGTTTTTTGAATGTTGAGTTTTAAGTCATCTTTTTCACTCTCATCAAGAGGCTCTTTAGTTCTTCTTCACTTTCTGCCATAAGGGTGGTGTCATCTGCATATCTGAGGTTATTGATACTTCTCCCAGCAATTTTGATTCCAACTTGTAAAACTCGGCAGTGGCCACAGGACTGGAAAAGGTCAGTTTTCATTCCAATTCCAAAGAAAGGCAATGCCAAAGAATGCTTAAATTACCGCACAATTGCACTCATCTCACACACTAGTAAAGTAATGCTCAAAATTCTCCAAGCCAGGCTTCAACAGTATGTGAACCATGAACTTCCAGATGTTCAAGCTGGTTTTAGAAAAAGCAGAGGAACCAGAGATCAAATTGCCAACATCAGCTGGATCATCAAAAAAGCGAGAGAGTTCCAGAAAAACATCTATTTCTGCTTTATTGACTATGCCAAAGCCTTTGACTGTATGGATCACAATAAACTGTGGAACATTCTGAAAGAGATGGGAATACCAGACCACCTGACCTGCCTCTTGAGAAATCTGTATGCAGGTCAGGAAGCAACAGTTAGAACTGGACATGGAACAACAGACTGGTTCCAAATAGGAAAAGGAGTACGTCAAGGCTGTATATTGTCACCCTGCTTATTTAACTTCTATGCAGAGTACATCATGAGAAACGCTGGGGTTGATGAAGCACAAGCTGGAATCAAGATTGCCGGGAGAAATATCAATAAACTCAGATATGCAGATGACAGCACCCTTATGGCAGAAAGTGAAGAACTAAAGAGCCTCTTGATGAAAGTGAAAGAGGAGAGTGAAAAACTTGGCTTAAAGCTCAACATTCAGAAAACGAAGATCATGGCATCTGGTCCCATCGTTTCATGGCAAACAGATGGGGAAACAGTGGAAACAGTGTCAGACTTTATTTTTCTGGGCTCCAAAATCACTGCAGATGGTGATTGCAGCCATGAAATTAAAAGACGCTTGCTCCTTGGAAGGAAAGTTATGACCAACCTAGACAGCATATTAAAAAGCAGAGACATTGCTTTGCCAACAAAGGTCCATCTAGTCAGGGCTATGATTTTTCCAGTAGTCATGTATGGATGTGAGAGTTGGACTATAAAGAAAGCTGAGTGCTGAAGAATTGATGTTTTTGAACTGTGATGTTGGAGAAGACTCTTGAGAATCCTTTGGACTGCAAGGAGATCCAACCAGTCCATCCTAAATGAGATCAGTCCTGGGTGTTCATTGGAGGGACTGATTTTGAAGCTGAAACTCCAATACTTTGACCACCTGATGCGGAGAGCTGACTCATTTGAAAAAACCCTGATGCTGGGAAAGATTGAGGGCAGGAGGAGAAGGGGACAACAGGGGATGAGATGGTTGGATGGCATCACCGACACAATGGACATGGGTTTGGGTGGACTCCAGGAGTTGGCAATGGACAGGGAGGCTTGTCGTACTGCAGTTCATGGGGTCGCAAAGAGTCAGACATGACTGAGCGATTGAACTGAACTGTGCTTCATCCAGCCTGGCATTTCACATGATGTAAGTCATACCTGAATAGCCTAGTGGTCATTTTCCCTAGTTTCCTCAATTTAAGTCTGAATTTTACAATAAGGAGTTCATGATCTGAGCCACAGTCAGCTCCTGGTCTTGTTTTTGCTGACTGTATAAAGATTCTCCATCTTGGGCTGCAAAGAATATAATCAATCTGATTTTGGTACTGACCATCCAGTGATGTCCATGTGTAGAGTCTTACCACAATAAACTAAACTAAACTTGGCCCTAGTGTTAAAGAACCTAGCTGTGAATGCAGGAAAGGTCAGAGACACTGGTTTGATCCCTGGGTCAGGAAGATTCCCTGGAGGAGGGCTGTGCAACCCACTCCAGTATTCTTGCCTGGAGAATTCCATGGACAGAGGAGCCTGGCAGGCTACAGTCCATGGGGTCACAAAGAGTTGAACACAACTGAGCAACTTTCACTTTCACTTCTTAACTTAGATTAGCTGTAAATATATATATTGCAAACCCTAGTGCAATCACTAATTTTTTAATAAAGAAGTATAGTTGACCTTTGAACAACATGGGTTTGAACTGTGTGGGTCCACTTATACATGGATGTTTTAAAATAAATGCATACATACTAAAAATGTTTATTAAAATATTATTTAAAATAAATAATATTTAAAATTAATACATACAGTACTACATGATGCATGGTTGGTTAAGTTCACATATGTGGAACCACATATATGGAAAGGGAAAGGGAAAGTTGCTCAGTCATGTCCAACTCTTTGGACTGTATGGAATTCTCGAGGCCAGAATACTGCAGTGGGTAGCCGTTCCCTTCTCCATGGGATCTTCCCAACCCAAGAATTGAACCCAGGTCTCCCACATTGCAGGCAGATTCTTTACCAGTTGAGCCACCAGGGAGGCCCAAGAGTACTGGAACAGGTAGCCTATCCCTTCTCCAGGGGATCTTCCTGTCCCAGGAACCGATCCAGGTTCTCCTGCATTGCAGGCAGATTCTTTACTTGCAAGCCCCACATATGTGGAAGGCCAACTGTAAAGCTCAGATTTTCAACTGCGCAGAGGATTGGCACCCCTAGCCACCAAATTTTTGAAGGGTCAACTATCTAATTGTTGTGCTAAAACAGGAAATAAAATGGAATCCTATCAATTGCTAAGTTAAAATAAGAGAAGGCAAATAAAGAGTTAAAAATAAAGAACAAGTATAATGAATAAAAACAGTTATAAATATGGTAGATTTTAATTCAACTATAAATTAACAATTTTCAGTTGAAATGGTCTAAATATACCAGCTAAAAAGCAAAGACTGGCAGAGTGGATAAAAAACAAGACTGAACTGTGTTTAGTCTACAAGAAACCTACACTAAATATTAAGACACTGACTGATTAAAAGTAGATGAAGAGAGAAACATATGCCATGCTAACACTAATCAAAAGCAATTTGGATTAGCTTGTTTATTTCAAACAAAGCAGACTTGAGAGCAAGGAAAATTATCAGGGAGAAAGAGTGGTATTACATTATAACAAAGGGGTCAATTCTCCAAGAATATATAAGAATCCTAAATGTGTATGCACCTAGCTACAGATTGTCAAAATATGTGATGCAAAAGCAGATAGAACTGCAAGGAAAAAATAGATGAATCCACTATTATAGTTTCAGACTTCAACAGACCTCTTTCAGTAATAGATCAACCAGGCAGAAAATCAGTAAGGATATAGTTGAACTAAACAGCACCATCAATCACCTGGATATAATTGACATCTATGGAATATTTCATCCAACAACAGCAGAATACACATTCTTTTCAAGCTCACATGGAACATTTATGAAGATAGATCACATTATGGGTCATAAAATGCACCTTAATACATTTAAGCTAGTAGAGATCATACAAAGTATGCTTTCAAATCACAAAGGAATTAAACTAGTAATCAAGAACAGAACGATAACTAGAAAATTCCAAATAATTTAGAGATTGAACACCGTACTTCTAAAGAAATCTCAAGAGGAATTTAAAAATATTTTGAACTAAATGAATATGAAAATACAACTTAAAATTTGCAGGATGCAGCAAAAGTGCTTAGAAGGAAACCTTTAGCATTGAATGCACATGTTAGAAAATAAGATTTAAAATCAATAACCTAAGCTTGTAGCTTTGGCCAATTGATATTTGACAAGGGTGCAAAGGCAGTTCAATGTAGGGAGGATAAAGTAATTAACCTCCAATTAAAATAAATAAATTTATATTTTTTAAAAATGAGATGGATGAAACTGGAGCCGATTATACAGAGTGAAGTAAGCCAGAAAGAAAAACACCAATACAGTATACTAACACATATATATGGAATTTACAAAGATGGTAATGATGACCCTGTATGCGAGACAGCAAAAGAGACACAGATGTATAGGATGGACTTTTGGACTCTGAGGGAGGAGAGGGTGGGATGATTTGGGAGAATGGCATTGAAACATGTATACTATCATGTAAGAAATGAATCGCCAGTCCATGTTCGATACAGGATACAGGATGCTTGGGGCTGGTGCACGGGGATGATCCAGAGAGAGGATATGGGGTGGGAGGTGGGAGGGGGGTTCAGGATTGGGAACTCATGTACACCCATGGCAGATTGATGTCAATGTATGGCAAAACCAATACAGTATTGTAAAGTAAAATAAAGTAAAAATACAAATTAAAATAACAACAAAAAAAAAGAAAAAAAAAAAGTGGTGCTGAAACAATCGTATATCCCATGTGCAATAAAACAACCTTGACCTAAACCTCACACGTTATAGAAAAATTAATTCAAAATGGATCATATACCTAAATGTAAAAGTTAAACTATAAAACTTTTAAAAGAAAACATAGGAGAAAATCTTTGTGACCTGGGGTTAAACAAAGGGTTTTTAGATATGACACCAAACTATGATCCATGGAGAAACTTGATGTTAGATTTCATCAAAATGAAAAAAAATAACTGCTCTGCAGAAACACTGTAAAAAGAATGAAAGACAAGTTTGCTAAAATATCTGCAAACTGCATATGCAACAAATCTCTAATATCTAGAATATATAACAAACAGTAGGAAAAAGGAAACAATCCCATCAAACATCTTTAAGAGAATCTGAAAAATTCAGTATATTGTATAACTGAATCACTTTGCTGTACAGGTGTAAACTAACACAACATTGTAAATCAACTATACTTCAATAAAAAATAAAATTAAGAAAACTTTAAAAGACTTAAAATACCAAAGAGGATATATGAAAGGCAAATAAGCACACACAAAAAGTCAGTATCTTTAAATTTAAAACACTTAAAAACATACACCTCTCAGAATGGCTAAAACTTTAACATATGTAATAATTTAGTTATAAATAATACCAAGGACTGGCAAGGATGTGAAGACACAAATATACATTGCTGGTGGGAAGGCAAAATGGTGCAGTCATTCTGAAAAACAGTGTGGCAATTTCTTACAAAATTAAATATATGCTTTCCATATAACCCAGTGTCTTAGTCTGTTTGGGCTGCTAAAATAAAAATACCGTAGACTGGGTGGTTTAAAGAACAATTATTTATTTCTCACAGTCTGGAGGCTTAGGAAGTCCAAGACCAAGGTGCCAGCAGATTCAGTGTCTGGTAAGGGCCCACTTCCTGATTCATAGACAGCTATCTTCGTGCTGTGTCCTCACATAGCTGAAGGGGCAAGGGAGTTCTCTAGGGTCTTTTTCATAAAGGCACTAATCCCACTATGAGGGTTCCTCCCTCCTGACATAATCACCTCCTAAAGATCACACTTCCAAATACCATCACATTGGGGATTAGATTTCAAAATATGAATTTGGGAGGACACAAATATTCAGTTTATAACACCAGTAGTGCCACTTCTGAATATTTTCCCTAGAGAATTGAAAACATACATCCACTCAAAATTTTGTATAGGAATGTTCATAGCAGCATTAGTCAGAAAGTGGAATCAACCCAAATGGCCTTCACTAAGTGAATGGTTAAATTTTGATACATCCATACCATGAAATACTATTCAGCAATCAGATGCAACAAACTATGCTGCTGCTGCTAAGTTGCTTCAGTCATGTCCGACTCTGTGCGACCCCATAGACGGCAGCCCACCAGGCTCCCCCATCCCTGGGATTCTCCAGGCAAGAACACTGGAGTGGGTTGCTGAGTATCCTGCTAATACCTTAGATATAGTAATGCTACTGAAAGAAACCAGTCTCAAAAGGTTAAATATTGCATGATCCCCTTACATAGATTCTTGAGAAGACCAAACTATGGTGATGGAGAATAGGTTAGTACTTGTCAGTTAGAAAAGGACTGTGTGAGGGAATTCTTTTGGAAGGTAGAACTGATTTGGTTCCTGATTGGAGTAATGGTCATTCAGTTCAGTTCAGTTCAGTCCAGTCACTCAGTCATTTCCAACTCTTTGCGACCCCACGAACTGCAGCACGCCAGGCCTCCCTGTCCATCACCAGCTCCCGGAGTTCACCCAAACTCACGTCCATCGAGTTGATGATGCCATCCAGCCATCTCATCCTCTGTCGTCCCCTTCTCCTCCTACCCCCAATCCCTCCCAGCATCAGAGTCTTTTCCAATGAGTCAACTCTTCGCCTGAGGTAGCCAAAGTACTGGAGTTTCAGCTTTAACATCATTCCTTCCAAAGAACACCCGGGACTGATCTCCTTTATTTTTATTTTATTATATTTTTTTAGAATGGACTGGTTGGATCTCCTTGCAGTCCAGGGGATTCTCAAGAGTCTTCTCCAACACCATAGTTCAAAAGCATCAATTCTTCGGCGCTCAGCTTTCTTCATAGTCCAACTCTCACATTCATACATGACTACTGGAAAAACCACAGCCTTGACTAGATGGACCTTTGTTGGCAAAGTAATGTCTCTGCTTTTGAATATGCTGTCTAGGGTGGTCATAACTTTCCTTCCAAGGAGTAAGCGTCTTTTATTTCATGGCTGCAATCACCATCTGCAGTGATTTTGGAGCCCCCCAAAAATAAAGTCTGACACTGTTTCCACTGTTTCCCCATCTATTTCCCATGAAGTGATGGGACCAGATGCCACGATCTTAGAATAGGTTAGTACTTGTCATTTAGAAAAGGACTGTGTGAGGGAATTCTTTTGAAAGGTAGAACTGATTTGGTTCCTGATTGGAGTAATGCTCAAACAAATCCATATATGTGTTAAAATTCATAGAACTGTACACCAAAAAAGTCTATTTTACTGTAAGTTATGTTTTTTAATTAATAAACTTAATTTTTAGAGTAGTTTTAAGATCAGAGCAAAACTGACTGGAAAGTACAGAGATTTCAAATGAATCTACATTGACACATCATTATTATCCAAAGTCCATAATTTACATTAGGGTTCACTCTTGGTGCTATATATTCTACAGTTTGGAAAAATATGTAATAATACATATCCACAATTATAGTAGCATACAGAATAATTTTACTGCCCTAAAAAGTCTTCTGTGCTCTGCCTCTAACTCTTGGCAACCACTGTTTCTTTTTACTACCTCCATAATTTTGCCTTTCCTAGAATGTCATATAGATGGAATCATACAATATATAGCCTTTTCAAATTGGCTTCTTTACTTAATAACATGCATTTCTCCTCCATGTTTTTCATGATTTGATAGCTCATTTCCTTTTAGTGCTAAAAAATATTTCATTATCTGAATATACCACAGCTTATTGAAATGTTTACCTACTGAAGGGTATCTTGGTTGCTTCCAAGTTTTGAAAATTATGAACAAAGTTGTTACAGAAATCTGTGTCCAGGTTTGTGTGTGGACATAAGCTTTCAATTACTTTGAGTAAATACACAGCTGCTGGATCATATAGTTGCATTCCCAACAGCAATGAAAGAGAGTTCTTGTTGCCCCACATCCTTACCAGCTTTTGATGTTGTCAGTGTTTGGATTTTGACCATTCTAATAGGTGTGTATGATATCACACTGTTGTTTTAAGTTGCAGTTCACTAACAATGTATGGTGATAAATATCTTTTCATAGACTTACTTGCCATCTGCATATCTTCTTCAATGAGGTGTTTATTCAGGTCTTTTGCCTATTTTTTAATTGGGTTGTTTCTTTTCTTATTGTTAAGTTTTAAGAGTTTAAGAGGGTTTTGGTTTTTTTTTTTTTGGTATATTTCAGATAGTAGTCCTTTATCAGATGTATGTTTTGAAAATATTTTCTACCAGTCCATAGCTTGTCCTCTCATTCTCTTGATGTTGTCTTCCACAAAGCAGGTTTTTAATTTTAATTAATTCCAGCTTATCAAATGTTTCTTTCATGGATTGTGCTCTTGGTGTTGTGTCTAAAAAATTATGGCCTTACCCATAGGTTTTTTCCCTTTGTTGTCTTCTAAGAGTTTTATAGTTATGGATTTTACATTTACATCTATGATCCATTTTGAGTTAATTTTTGTGAAGGGTGTGAGGATTGTGTCTAGATTCTTTTGGGGGGAATGTGGATGTCCAGTTGTTCAAGCACAGTTTATTGAAAATTCCATCTCCATTCCATTATATTCCCTTTACTCCTTTGACAAAGATCAGACTAGATTTATGCGCTTCTATTTCTTCACCCTCTATTCTATTCCATCAGTCTATTTGTCTAGCCTTTCACAAATACTACACTATCTTGATAACAATAGCTCTACATTAAGTCTTGAAGTCAGGTAGTGTCCATTGAGTTGTTTCCTTCAACACTGAGTTGGTTATGTTGGCTCTTTTGCCTCCCCATATAAATTTTAGGATCAGTTTGTCAATATCTACAGAATAATTTACTATGATTTTGATTGAGATTGCTTTCAATCTATAGATCAAGATGGGAAGAACTGGTATCTTGATGACATTGAAACTTTCTATCTATGAATATGAAATATTTTTCCATTTATTTAGTTCTTCTTTGATATATTTCCTGGAGTTTTCCTTGTTTAGATCTTGTACATATTTTATTAGGTTTATAAATATTTCAATTTTGTGCTAATGTAAATGTTAATGTGATTTTAACATTAATGTGTGTGGATTAATCATAGCTCTGGCATAAATTTTTATGATAGGTATTGGTAGATGTAGTCATATACAAAGGAGAAGGCTAGCAGAAGATGAAGTAATAAGGACAGGCAGAAAAGGAGTTTTTTTCCTTCATTTCCTCAGATTCCTAAAGCCAAAAGAAGCCCTTACACAGGCCACAAGCTGGCAAATATATACTATGAAACTCGACAATTATAAGTTGGACCCACACGCCTCAAAATGAAAGATTTGAAAGTAACTATCTTGATTAAAATAATCTTTTTCTTAATGTTCCACATACATTGAGATTCTTTATCTTCCTCAAAAGTATCTAGTTCCTCTTGTTTCTCTTAGTAATTTCTAGCTATTGTGGCCTTGCTATTGTTCACACTCAGATCATTAATATAGTATACTTATTTATTTTTTTATTAAACCCTTCTCTCTTAAAACCCCTAGAGTAAAGCATCTAAGTATATATTTTATAACCTTTCAAAAGACCTCATGCCAACAAAAAAACCTCATAAACACTTCCATTTCTAATAGGTGCATATCTATAGTATGCTCACTTCTCTAATACAGGAAAGACAGTTTACCAAGTCTTCTAGAAACAATACTATATATAAAGAGAAGGATAGAAACATAGATCTGTTCTTTACCTGTCACCTTGTATTTTGTAAGAACTCCATTCCTTAAAAAGGAGGGAAACAGTGAGGAAAGGTTCTCTTTCCTTTGTGCCTTTTAAGCACCAACAGAACTTTCTGGAAGCTTTGTTGGGCACAGGTACAGGCTGCAGATCTGGTACAGCCATGGCTCAGTAGAAGGCTTCCTCAACTGGGAGCCTATTGATGTCATGGATTACATTTCAAATGTTGAACAAATCTTGTATATCTGGGATAAATCCCACTTAGGTCACTTGCTGTTTTTAAAGTTCTTTCTTTGTCTTTCACTTTTGAGAATTTGATTATAGTTTGCCTTTTAATAATCTTCTGGTTGATTTTGCTTAGGGTCCTTTGAGCTTCATGTGTCTGGATGTCTATATCCTTCCCTAGATTTAGGGGGTTTTCAGTCACTATTATTTAAATGAATCTTCTGTCCCTCCTCCATCCCTCTCATCTCTCCTGCTTCTGAGACTCTCAAAATGCATACATTTGTTCATTTAATAGTACCCCATAAGTCCTATATATACTTTCCTCATTCTTTCTTCTTTTTGTTCCCCTAACTGGCTGATTTCATATAATCTGTCCTCAAGTTCACTGATTCTTTGTTTTACATGATTGACTCCAATATTGAAGCTCTCTATTGATTTTTCAGTTCTGTCACTGTATTCTTCAATTCTAGGATTTCTATTTGATTCTCTTTTATGCTTTATATTTCTTTATTAAACTCATTTTTTATATATTGCTTTCCTGATGTCTTTTAGTTGTATGTGTTCTCTTACATCTCATTTAGCTTTTAAAAGATGATTTTTTGAAATATTTGAATTATTTTTTAGACTTAAAAATTTTAATTAAAAAGTTTTAAATTATTTTTAAGATGATATTTTGAGTCATTCATCATGCAATCTGTAGATCTCTATTTCTTTGGGATGGTTACCTGTGGTGGTGTCATATTTGCTTGATTCTTTATGATTTATGTAATTTTGTGTTGGTGTCTGTGCATTTGAAGGAATAAACACATCCTACAGCCATTACAGACTGATTTCAGCAGGTAAAATCCTTCTCCTGTCAGGTACGCAGAATGATGATATTGTCTCTGGGACAGCAGTCAACCAGGTTGAACTGAGTCATGTGTTTCCAGGCCTGTTACCAGGGCCTTGGGCAGGCATGAATTCTATGTGGTCCCTGGGTCTATAGGACTGCATCCAAGACCTCAGTCTGTTGGACTGGAGCTGGGAGGAGAGCTTGTTTCTGGGTCCATAGATGGTAGATCTGTTATCAGGTGTATAGATGAATGTGGTTCTCATTGAGCCCCTTGGAGGACTCCTGACAGGACATTGGGCACTTTTCTGAGTGGACAGAATTGGCCTTGGACTGCAATTGATAGGAGCTAGAACTGAGTCCCAGGGTCCATAGTTGGGACCAATGTCTGCAGGTCTGCCTCCAGGGGGCATGAACAAGCATGCTTCTAGCCAGGTTCCTGGTGGCAGAACTTCCTCTACACTGCAGCTGAGCAGGACTGGAGCTGGGTCACAGTGCTGTTTCAGGATCAACAGTCAGACCCAGGTCAACAAGCTTGCCCTTGGGAATAAAGAAGGACCATGATTAGGCTTGAGAAATGGGTTATAAACTTGCAGTGATAGCCTGTAAGTAAACTCCAGATTTGTCTGTATGTCCTTGATCATTTGGCCTTCGTGGATCACAGCCTTGTTGTGATGAAGGAGCTTGCATGACTCAATAAAGCTATGAGCCATGCCATGCAGGGCCACCAAGGTGGAGGGGACATAGTGAAGAGTTTTGACAAAATGTGGAACACGGAGGAGGGAATGGTAAACCATTTCAGTATTTTTGCCGGGAGTACCCTATGGAGAGCATGAAAAGGCAAAAAAAACGTGACACTGGAAGATGAGCCCTCCAGGTTGGAAGGTGTACAATATGCTAGTGGGGAAGGGCAGAGGGCAATTACTAATAGCTCCAGAAAGAATGAAGTGGCTGGGCCAAAGTAGAACCAATGTTCAGTTGTGGATGAGTCTGGTGGTGAAAGTAAAGTCCAAAGTTGTTAAAGAACAATATTACATAGGAATCTGGGATGTTGGGTCCATGAATCAAGGTAAATTGGGTGTGGTCAAGTATGAGACAGCAAAAATGAATATCGACATTGTAGGGACAGGTGAACTAAAATGGACAGGAATGGGCCAATTTAATTCAGATGAGCAGCATATCTACTACTGTGGGCAAGAATCCCTTAGAAGACATGGAGTAGCCCTCATAATCAACAATAACAACAACAAAAATCTGAAATGCAATACTTGGATGCAATCTCAAAAACAACAGAATGATCTTGGTACATTTCCAAGGTAAACCATTCAACATCACAATAATCCATGTCTATGTCCCAACCTCTAATGCCAAAGAAGCTGAAGCTGAATGGTTCCAATGACCTACAAGACCTTCCAGAGCTAAAACCAAAAAGAAATGTCTTTTTCATCATTGGGGATTGGAATGCAAAAGTAGGAAGTCAAGAAATACCTGGAGTAACAGGCAAGTTTGGCCCTGAAGCACAAAATGAAGCAGATCCAAGGCTAGCAGAGCTTTGACAAAATAACATGCTGATCATAGCAAATACACTTTTCCAACGATACAAAAGACGACTCTACAGATGAACATCACCGAATGGCCAATATCAAAATTAGATTGATTATATTATTTTGCAGCTGAAGATAGAGAAGCTCCATACAGTCAGTTAAAAAAAAAAAAAAAAAAAGACCTGGAGCTGACTGTGGCTTAGATCATCAGCCCCTTATTGCAAGATTCAGCTTAAATTGAAGAAAGTAGGAAAAAACCACTAGGCCATTCAGGCACAACCTAAATCAAATCCCTTATGCTTGTACAGTGGAGGTGACAAATAGATTCAAGGGATTATATCTGGTAGACAGAGTGCCTGAAAAACTATGGACAGAGTTTATTATCATTGTACAGAAGGCAGTAACCAAAACCATCCCAAAGAAAAGAAATGTAAGAAAGTCAAGTGTTTGTCTGAGGAGGCTTCACAACTAGCTGAGGAAAGAAGAAAAGCAAAAGGCAAAGAAGAAAGGGAAAGATATCCTCAACTGAATACAGAGTTCCTGAGAAAAGCAAGGAGAGATAAGGCCTTCTTAAATGAAAAATGCAAAGAAATAAAAGAAAACAATAGAATGGGCAAAACTAGAGATCTCTTCAAGAAAACTGGAGATAACAAGGGAATATTTCATGTAGGGATGGGCCCAATAAAGGACAGAAACCATAAGGACCTAACAGAAATAGAAGAGATTAAGAAGAAGTGGCAAGAATACACAGAAGAACTATAGAAAAAAAGGTCTTAATGACCCAGATAAACACGATAGTGTGGTCACTCACCTAGAGCCAGACATCCTGGAGTGTGAAGTCAAGTGAGCCTTAGGAAGCATTACTATGAACAAAGCTAATGGATGTTACGGAATTCCAACAGAGCTATTTAAAATCCTAAAATATGATGCTGTTAAAGTGCTGCACTCAATATGCTAGTGGAAAATTCGGCAGTGGCCACAGGACTGGAAAAGTTTTCATTCCAATCCCAAAGAAGGGCAGTGCCAAAGAATGTTCAAACTACTGTACAATTGGGCTCATTTAACATGCTAGCTAGGTTATGCTCAAAATCTTTCAAACTAGGCTTCAGCAGTATCTGAACCAAGAACTTCCAGATGTACAGTTTGGGTTTAGAAAAGACAGAGGAATCAGCTATCAAATTGTCAACATTCATTAGATCATTAAGAAAGCCAGGGAATTCCAGAAAGAAAAAAAAAAAACATTTGCTTCATTGACTACACTAAAGCCTTTGGCTGTGTGGATCACAACAAACTGTGGAAAATTCTTAAAGAGATGGGAATACCAGACCACCTTACCTATCTCCTGAGAAACTTCTATGCAGGTCAAGAAGCAACAGTTAGAACATCACATGGAACAACTTACTTATTCAAAATTGGGAAGGAGTACAACAAGGCTGTATATTGTCACCCTGTTTATTTAATTTATATGCAGAGTATATCATGTGAACTGCTGGGCTGGATGAATCACAAGTTGGAATCAAGATTGCCAGGAGAATATCAACAACCTCAGATATGCAGATGATACCACTCTAATGGAAGAAAGTGAAGAGGAACTAAAGAAACTCTTGATGAGGGTGAAAAGAGAGTGAAAAACCTGGCTTAAAACTCCACATTAGAAAACTAATGTCATGGCATCTGGTCCCATCACTTCATGGAAAATAGAAGGGAGAAAAGTGGAAGCACTGACAGATTTTCTTTTCTTAGGCTCCAAAATCACTGTGAGCAGTGACTGCAGCCATGATTAAAAGATGTTCCCTCCTTGGAATGAAGGCTATGACAAATGTAGGCAGCATATTAAAAAGCAGAGACATCAATTTGCTGACAAATGTCTGTATAGTCAAAGCTACAGTTTTTCCAGTAGACGTGTATGGATGTGAGAGTTGGGCCATAAAGAAGGCTGAGCACCAAAGAATTGATACTTTCGAATTGTGGTCCTAGAGAAGACTCTTGAGAGTCCCTTGGACAGCAAGGAGATCAAACTTGTTGATTCTAAAGGAAATCAGTCCTGCATATTCTTTGGAAGGACTGATGCTGAAGCTGAAGTTCCAATACTTTAGCCATTTGATGTGAAGAGCCAACTCCTTGGAAAAGACTCTGATGCTGGGAGGGATTGAGGGCATGGGAAGTGTGGCGGCACAGGATGAGATGGTTAAATACCACCACCGACTCAATTCAGTTCAGTTCAGTCTCTCAGTCGTGTCCGACTCTTTGCGACCCTGACTCAACAGACATGAATTTGAGCAAACTCCTAGAGATAATGAGGGGCAGGGAAGCTTGGCATGCTTGGCATGAGATTGGACACGACTTAGTGAATGAACAACAAACTTGGTCATTTAGGGGTTTACTATTCAAATACTGCAGATACTTTTTGACTGTCACCTAAGCTAATGGTTTCTAAAAGTCCTTGGCATCAGAACTAGTTTGAAAATATTAATCCTGGTCTCCATCCCAGAATTTCTGTTTAAAGAGGTCCAAGTGAGGCCTGAGGATTTGTTTTTGCATTCCTTTTGCTTGAACAATTGTTTGGATTTTTGTTTGTTTGTTTTCTGCTTCCCAGCCATTTAATGCACAGAAAGATTTAGAAAATACTAGTCGAGATCAGAATTCTAAGATTCAAATTCCAAGCCATCAATATGCATTTCCCTGATATGACCTGCAGGTGGTGCTGCTGTAGTATTCCAATATAACAAACCAAGAACTGAAGGGAAAACAGGTTAGGGAAGAAATTACAAATTTCCTAGATCCAACCAAATAAATGATCTAATTGTTTTAGTGACAAAACAATAAAGGTTAATTCATATCAATTATAATACTAATATAATACCTTATATTAATCTCAAAGTGATATGACATTTTTCACCCTTCTAACTCAAATGAGGCTATATGGAGGTACCTAGCAGGTCCACGTTTATAAATACCTGGGCTCCTCTCATAACACCATTGCTTTAGCCATTGGAGATCCCCTGAAATCCTTTTTCTAAATTTTTTGGCCACACAGAGAGGCATGTAGGATATTAGTTCCCTGACCAGGGATAAAACTCACACCCCTTGCAGTGCAAGCATGGTGTCTTAACCACTGGACCACCAGGGAAATCTCCTGAAACCTTCTCTTAAGCTTTGAAAAAAATGTCAGTGCCTGAGTGGAAGAATTTGAAGATTCAATAAACCTTTGTCATAGACTTTACATTTAGTGTCCTTGAGCCTGGGCTCCTAAATCAGAATATGAATACATTCACTTTTCAAGGATGGGCATCCTGAGTATAAGACCCCCAAACCAGTTGAAGGCGTATACAGTACTATAATTCCCATCTTCTGTTCTGAAAACACCTCTCAAGCAAGTGAAAATTTACTTTGCAAAAATGGGTCCTCTGGTTATAAACCTGACCCAACGATAATGTTGGTGGTACTTATAGGTGATGTTCAGGGTCTAAATTGTTCCAGGAAATGATAAGTTTGTAGGTCTCAAGAAAGGTACATCCAAGGTCAAACAGATGCAGCTAGGGAGTGATGGTTTATATTGCTTATCTCTGACCTTGAAGAGTACAGGTGCCGTCAGAAGTAAAAGCCCTTCAGTAAAGCAGAGCTTCCCAACCTGTGTGCTGCATGGCTCAGCCTTAGGTGACTGGGCAGAACCTGGGGAAGATGGAGCCTGGACCAGCCACCTCTGACTATGAGTAGTCTTCATTTGCCCCACTGCACCATGGTGCTAGTGGTAAAGAACCTGCCTGACAATGCCAATATAAGAGATATAAGAGACACAGGTTCGATCCCTGGGTCAGGAAGATACCCTGTAGGAGGAAATGGCAACCCACTCCAGTATTCTTGTCTGGAGAACTCCATGGACAAAGGAGCCTGGCAGGCTACAGTCCATGGGGTCACAAACAGTCAGATACAACTGAAGCGACTTAGTACACACTATACAAATATTATCATTTTCTATGTGTATTTTGGCATGATAATGATTAAAAAGTTCTGCAATAAATTCTGCCAGGACTACAGCAGGCCTGGGACAGGTCAATTGCTGGGCTTACTATTTCCAAATATCCCCAAAGACCACCAAATACATTTGTTTTTAATTGGGAACCACCCTCCTCTTGACAGTTTCTCTGATAATCAGGACATCTGGTGATTCAGTGTGAAGCTCAGATAAAATAAGGGTTATGCCTGAGCATACTCCATTTTCCTGTTACTAGCAGCTACAATGTTTTCCACTTATGCCTTCAAGCCATGCAGCACAGTTCCCCCCTTGTGGCCTGTTCACTAAGCTACTATCAAGCATGAATATCTCTGTCTCCAACCCATATCCTCATGCACTGGCTCTTCCACATCTGCCTTGGGTGTGAAGTCTTTGTATAAGTGCAACCAGCTTGTGCTTAAGCCTAGAATGTCTAGGACTTTGGCTGGTTCAGTGGTCTAGGTCTAGGTAAGACTTCCTCTTACAAGCATGGCCTCAGAGTGAGATTATTCATCTTTGTCAGCAGAATGTGATGGAATGAAGGCTTACTGACCTTTACCCATAGTAGAGGCAGAAAAGGGTGGTGTTGGCATTTCCTATATCAGTTCACAGATATAATGTGGATAGAAACAACATCGAATCTTTCCTGGACACACACACACACACACACACACACACACACACACACACACATATATATATATCTTTCTGCTACCTATCTGTCTCCCAACCCTACTCACTTAGGAGATAGGAGATACATGAGAACTGCCAGAATTTACATGAGAAACCCAGAATTTCCATGAACATCTATAGCAACTCAGATAAAACCTGGAGTCGGAAGTGAAAGGACATTTACCTGAGTCCTGGAATCATCAGGACTGTGAACACAAGGTGAGCAAGCTCCGCCCTGGCCTCTGTCAGTTGGATCTTGGGGAAATGTGGCTTCCTTCTATAATTTTAGATCTTTAGTAAAGAAATGCCGATTCAGTCTTTTTAAAAAAATAATTTATTTATTTTAATTGGAGGATAATTTATTTACAATATTGTGGTGGTTTTTGCCATACATTGACATGAATCACCCATGGGTACACATGTGTCTCCCCATCCTGAACCCCCTCCCACCTCCCTCTCCACTCCATCCCTCTGGGTTGTCCCAGAGCACCAGCTTTGGGTGCCCTACTTCATGCATCAAACTTGCACTGGTCATCTATTTTACATAAGGTAATATACATGTTTCAATGCTATTCTCTCAAATCATCCCTCCCTCACCTTCTCCCATATAGTCCTAAAGTCTGTTCTTTATTTCTGTGTCTCTTTTGCTGCCTTGCATATAGGATCATTGTTACTGTCTTGAGAAAAGGACACTCCCTCCTACACTATTGGTGGGAATGTAAACTGGTACAGCCATTATGGAGAACAGTGTGGAGATTACTTTAAAAACAGGAAATAGAACTGCCATACGACCCAAAAATTGCACTGCTGGGCATACACACCGAGGAAAGACATATGTACCCCAATGTTCATTGCAGCACTGTTTACAATAGCTAGGACATGGAGGTAATCTAGATATCCATTGGCAGATGAATGGATAAGGAAGTTGTAGTATAGATACACAATGGAATATTACTCAGCTATAAAAAAGAATACATTTGAGTCAGTTCTATTATACAGAGTGAAGTAAGTCAGAAAGAGAAACACCCATTCAGCCTTTTACGGGGAACTGCATTGAATAAAGGGACAAAATTTCAAAGGGAGTGTCCTGAAAACACAAACAACCCAATCAAAAAATGAGAAAAAAATCCAAATAGATACTTCTCCAAAGAAGACATACAAATAGCCAAAAGACACATGAAAAGATGCTCAAGATGACTAATTATCAGAGAAATGCACATCAAAACAACAATGAGGTATCACCTCACTTTCATCAGATTGGCCATCATCAAAAAATCTACAAACAATAAAAGCTGGAGAGGATGTGAAGAAAAGGGAATCCTTTCACACTGTTGGTGGACATGTAAATCGGTAAAACCACTATGGAGAACAGTATTGAGGTTCCTTAGAAAACTAAAAATAGAACTACCATATGATCTAGCAATCCTACTCCTGGGCATACATCCAGAGAACCGTAATTTGAAAAGATACATACACCATAATTTTTATTGCAGCACTATTTACAATGGCCAAGACATGGAAGGTATATAAATGTCCATAGACAGAAGAATGAATAAAGAAGATGTGGTTGAGAGAGAGAGAGAGAGGGAAATACTACTCAGCCACGAAAAAGAATGAAATAATGCTATTTGCTGCAACAGGGATGGACCTAGCAATTATCATACTAAGTGAAGTAAGCCAGACAGAGAGAGACAAATATCATATGATATCACTCATGTGTGAAATCTAATTTTAAAAATGATACAAGTGAACTTATTCACAAAACAGAAACAGACTTACAAATATTAAAAACAAACTTAAGGTTCAGTTCAGTTCAGTCGCTCAGCCGTGTCCAACTCTTTGCGACCCCATGAATCGCAGCACGCCAGGCCTCTCTGTCCATCACCAACTCCCGGAGTTCACTCAGACTCACGTCCATCGAGTCAGTGATGCCATCCAGCCATCTCATCCTCTGTCGTCCCCTTCTCCTTCCCCCAATCCCTCCCAGCATCAGTCTTTTCCAATGAGTCAACTCTTCGCATGAGGCGGCCAAAGTACTGGAGTTTCAGCTATAGCATCATTCCTTCCAAAGAAATCCCAGGACTGATCTCCTTCAGAATGGACTGGTTGGATCTCCTTGCAGTCCAAGGGACTCTCAAGAGCCTTCTCCAACACCACAGTTCAAAAGCATCAATTCTTCGGCGCTCAGCCTTCCAAAGGGGAAATGTAAGTGGGACGGGTAAATCAGGAGTTTGGGATGAACGTACATGCACTACTATATATAAGATAGATAACCAACAAGGACCTACTGTATAGCACAGGGAATTCTACTCAATATTCTGTGATAACCTACGTGAGAAAAGAATCTAAAAAATAATGAATATATGTATATGTATAACTGAATCACTTTGCTGTACACTTGAAACTAATACAATATTGTAAATCAACTATACTCCAATAAAATCAAAATTAAAAAATAATTTAAGAAAAGAGGTGTCCTGCACCCTATTCTCCCACCCAGTGAGGCCTGTGCAGAGCTATCAACATCAAATGAAGGTAAACTATATAGTTCAGGAGTTTTAGGTGATGACAGAAGAAAGCAAAGGGAGATAGTAGCAAGGATAAACATATGGAACAGAGAAGCAATACTCACTGTACATGAGACAAACCTCCTTTCCTCCCCCAAAGTATACCAGAGGGTATGACTCTTGATCCTAGAACTTCAATTCTTTGAGTAACTACCAACCATTATAATCATATTTGGGGGAAAATATTTAGGGCTTATAAAATGCTCACAGTTTATATTTTAAAAAAATAATAATAAATGTAAAAGGAGACAAAATCATATCTGCACTATGTTTATCATTTTGAAGTTATATATCTATATTTACATCTATTTACCAATAAGTATATAGAGAGATATAAGCAACACTGAAATGCAACATTGAGTAGACCAATGTGACTAGAACACAGCAAGCAAATGGATGAGAGTGATAGGTGAAGTCAGAAAGAGAAAAGCATCAGTCAGTCTAGGCCTCTCTGACAAGGTGATATTTAAGCAGATATCTGGAGGAAAGTATTCCAAACAAAGGGGACAACCAGTAAGTACAAAGGCCTTGTGGGGGGTGCATGCTTGGCTAGTATTGGACTAGCCAAGGAAGCTGGTATGGTTAGAGGCAAGTAAGTGAGGATGAGAGTGATGTGCAAGGAGGGCAGAGAGGCATGGGGAGCGGCAGATATTGTAGGGACTAGAAGGCCATGGAGAGGATATTCACTTTCAGAGAAATAGGGAACAGTGGGAGAGTTTTAAGGCGTGGAGAAACATGATCTAACATATTTCAGAAGAATCCTTCTGGCTGCTGTGTGAGGGAAAGCTGTGGAGGTTAATGGGCTCTCTCACTACCCTGACTTTCTGAACTAACTCCGGTGAAACCTGGGCTTCACAAAGCCTAATATCCAGGATAGGCACAGATGTTAGCCAGATGGAAATTTTACCAACTTAGATTGCAGTATCCCCAGTTTAACACCTTCCCATCACACTCAGTTAACTCCAACATCTTTGCCTGATGACTTACCTGTCCTCATCACCTCCCGCTCTCTTCCTCCCTCCCTCTGCTCCACATTCATTGGACTGTCTTCCTAGTTGCCCTTCTCTCTCACTCAGCAGGCTTATTCCTGCCTCAAGGCCTTTGTACTTGTTCCTTCTTCTAGAACATTCTTCTCTAAGCTCTTCTGATGCCTTGCTCTTTTTTATCATTCAAGTATCAGTCAAAATGTCACCTTTCCAGAGGGCTTTCCCTGACCTCTCACTATAAAGTAGTTCCCTCCCACAGCACCTAACTTTCTTCCTTCTCTGAATTTACCTTTTATTATATTTATCATGACTATTTATTTACTGTCTAGGTTCATCACCAGAATGCGAACTCCATGAGGATATGGACTTTATTTTATTTAGTATTATATCTGTAAGAACTTAGGACAGTGTTGGCATAAACATTTAATAAACACTTGCTGAACAGATGAATGAAAGAAAATCAAGCCTTTCCATGCTTGATTTCTTTACCACTGCAGAGACAAGTTAGACTTTTACTGGGAGAAAATGTACAAAAAGTGGTGCTAAGTCACTGCAGTTTTGTCCAACTCTTTGCAACCTCATGGACTGTAGTGTGCCAGGCTCCTCTGTCCATAGGATTCTCCAGGCAAGAATACTGGAGTGGATTGCCATGCCCTCCTCCAGGGGATCTTCCCAACTCAGGGATTGGACCAATGTCTCTTAAGTCTCCTGCATTGGCAGGCAGGTTCTTTACCACTAGCACCACCTGGAAGTCTGTACAAAAAGTAAAGGAGGTTAAAAATAAAATGAAGAAAGATGAAAAAAGTATAGCAGAGTTTTACAATAAGTATGCGTCACTGAAAGAGTGAGCCAACATCTATATGAAATCCACAGTTAACATCATACATACTGCTGAAAGACTGGAAGCTTCCTGCTAAGACCAAGAATAAGACAAATTTCCACTCTTGCCAATTCTATTCAACACTGTACTGGAAGATCTAAGGCAATTAGACAAGAAAACAGAATAAAAGATATGCATATTGGAAAGGAAGGCGTAAAAATACCTCTATTTTCAGATGGCATGTTCTTTGAAAGTGAAAGTCCCTCAGTCCTGTCCGACTCTTTGCGACCCCACAGATTATACACCCCATGGAATTCTCCAGGCCAGAATACTGGAGTGGGTAGCTTTTCCCTTCTCCAGGGGATCTTTCCAGTCCAGGGACTGAACCCAGGTCTCCCACATTGCAGGTGGATTCTTTACCAGCTGAGCCACAAGGGAAGCCCAAGAATACTGGAGTGCCTAGCCTATCCCTTCTCCAGGGGATCTTCCCAACCTAGGAATCGAACCAGGGTCTCCTGCATTGCAGGCAGATTCTTTACCAACTGAGCTATCAGGGAAGCCCTGACACACTCTAATATGTAGAAAATCCTAAAGAATCCACTAAAAACTATCAGAGCCAATAAAGTTCAACAAGGTTGCAGGCAGCTTCCAGTGTAACAAAGGCTGGTAGATGGGATTTCCTGCTCCTCCAGAGCTGATGGAATAGCCCATATACTTTATTGGGTACCATTTCCATGGAATGAAATAGTCCAGACACACAAAGACTGTTTCTCCCTTCCTGTAAGCCCCTCCCCCACCCTATCCCCATTACCCCTTTGTGAAAGGTTGAAGGATTATATTCTCATATCTGTGTGTCCTGTAAGTTGTACCAACCAAACCGATCTGCAGTCAGAGTGTAGTTATCTCAGGATAAGGAATTGGGACTCTGTAATGCATCTTTTCCTAAGCCTTTGTCTTCTTTCTGCCCCTCTCCCTCCCTCTCTCTGGTTTTGTTTTTCACTTTGTTTCTTAGCAAATTTCCTTTTGAGAAATTCCAATATTGTCTCATCTGAACCAAGGGAAATAGGATTTGTCTACATCTCAGCTGCTGCAGGGCTAACTGGGAGGTTAGAGGTCCCTTGAGACTAGGTGTGGGGGTGGCGGCAGCCAGCACAGCTGGAGATGCAGAGAAGGGTTAGAGCTGTGCAGATTTGTTTTTCTTGGGCAATGGCTTAAGATACTGGAATGATAGGCTTTTGGCTAAGGATCCAGTGCATCTCACTAGGGAAGAATGTGGTTGCCTGGAGACTTGCCGATCTGATCAAGATGACTTTAGCTGGAAATTGGGGGAGGGGGTGCAAAACATGCCCATATCAGACACCAGATACTACAGACAACAGTAGTCATGTCAGCGATAGAAGGATAATAGTGAGAGAGACGCTCAGTGATTGGCAGGAGAAAATGTCTGGGAAGGAAATTGGGAATGGTGCTTCCAGCCTCAACTGTCAATATGCCAGTGTGAAGAGTGAGAGCAGAAAAAAAAAAAGCAAATTGGGATTTTTAACAAAAAGAAGTTAAAAATCAAAAATATTATTAAGACTTAGAGGAAAGGGATTCATAACTGAAATATACTCAAGGAGACTTCTAAACACACAAATGTGAGAGAAGGATTTGCATTACCTACCAGTCAGGAAGTTTGCCTTTTGCCTGTCTGTACTGGCTTTGTCATCCTGGGGGTCAGGTTAAGAACAGAGAATCAGGTGAAGGAGTACTAGGGAAAGTGGACACAAACTCTAAGAATTATGGAAATTCACCATTTGTTCATTGAATTAGTGCCCTGCTCTTATGATAGGGCAGCAAACAAGTCAGTCAAGATTCTTGCTCTCAAGGAGCTAATATTGAAGGTAAATAGACAATAAACTCGTGAACAAGTAAATTACAAAGATAACTTGCAACAGTGAAAAGGTCATAGGGAAAATAAAACTGACAGTGAAAGAAAGGGAGGAACTATTACAATTTGAGTAGTCTTGCATGGCCTGTCTGCAGAGGTGACTTTTGAACTGAGATGGGAACAAAGAAAGGGATGAACCATGAGAATATCTGAGGAAAGAACACATGAATAGAGGTTTGAAACAGCAAAGGCAAAAGACTTGCAGCAGGAACAAGCTTGACTTGTTGGAGAAAATGAAAAAAAGCCATTATCTCAGTTTTAGTTCTTCCAGGGGCAGACTCTGAGACAAGAGTTTGAGTGCAAGTAGTTTATTGGGAAATGAGGGGAATACCAGTAGGTCAGTGGAAAAATGACACAGAGAAATAAAGGCAGTCAGTAAAGGGTATATAAATAAGCCAGCTACACAGTGGGTAACAGTCCTAATACCTCAGGAAACTCCTGGAAATGGGACAAAACACACGTCTCAAAATTACCCAACTCAAGGAGTAAGAGTTGAAGTCATTGGTCAATGGCTCTTCTCCATGACCAGAGTGACCTTCCAAATCTTCAGCAAAATCAACCAGGCACAAAGATGCAGATAATGGCCATTTGGAAAGTGAAAATGCACTGCAATAAAAGATCTGAGGGATATTAGGCTTTGACAGTGTCCGCTACAGCTAGTTAGCCTGGGGGTAGAGTCAGAAAAAGGACCAGCTGGAGAGCCAAGCAGGGCAGATCATCTCGGGCCAAGGTTAGTAGCAAATTAGTAGCTGGCAGAGGTGTTTGATTTGGCCTGCACAATGTTTTCTCTTATTTCTCTTTGTTTCATTTTGGTTTTATCTTTAACTGTCAATAATTAAAAATCAGAAGATATCTTATCTAGACCTAGATTTCTAGTTCTCTTGGAAAGTATCAAAAAGAACTGATAATTGTGGATCCTCACTTGGCAAGGTGACAATACGTTGGAAGTGAGTAGCAGATGCCCCACTTATAGAAGGGTGAGGTGCTGTCCAGTTAACCAGTCCTCTTTGAGTTTTGGATCAGCGGACAAGGGAATTGAAGGCTGTGATAAGGAGTTAGAATTTCATTCTAGGAGTATGGACAGACTTTAAGCAGGAGATTGACACAGTCAGTACATTTTTGTACAAAAAGAGTTGAGAATGGAAGCAGATAAATAAGGAGGCTATGGAAGTAGCGTGGGAAAGAGATGATGGGGTCTTGAAAATGGGTTACAGTGGAGATGAAAAGGAGTGAAGGAATTAAGTATATTATTTGGAGTGGATTTGACAGAATGTGCTGATGTAGGGAGTGAGGAAAAAGGAGACATCTAGGATTACATTCAGATTTCTGGCTTATTATATGTTTAAATAGTGCTGAGATGAGGAAGACTAGGGGAGGAACTGGTTTGAGAGGAAAATCAAAAGTTCTATTTTGAACACAGTACATTTGAGATGCCTATTAGACAAGTGAAGATGTGAAACAGGTATATGAGATATCTCTTAGATATGAAGGGTGAGGTCAGGGAAGGAAACAGGAATTTGGGAATTATCAGAATACAGAAATGTAACTACACCTTCCATTTCTGGCAACAACGTATGTGAGATATCCTGACAATAACTTTCTTCTATAAAACATCTAAAAATACTGGATGAAAGATAACAAATATCTTTTTAAATACATTACTAAGCTCAAAAGGAATCAAGCTAAATCCCCAAGAGCCAAAACAAAGAGCTTAAAAGAAGAGCCCTGGGCTGATACTGCTTTATGAATGCCCTTGAGGCAACTATGGATTACTAACAAGTAGAGGCTGAAGGGTTTTGAGTTTATTTTGGACCTTTTTTATGGTTGGAGAAGAGGTTCACCATCAAACATCACATTTATCATTAAAAAAAAAAGAGGCCCTTTGCAGTTTTGTCTTTTGGATTTACTTCTTTTAATTTTTTTAGATTTATCTTTTAATTGGAGGAAATTTGCTTTATAATTTAATATCACTATATTTTAAGCTTACCTGATACATGAATTTTAAAATAAAATATCAACAAAATAGAAAACAGCAAATAATTTAATGCTAAAATACCAATGTCCTCTCATGATTTATTTTTCCATATCCAAACCTGGAGCACACTCATTTTTCTATTTGCCAATCCAATTTTTAAAGTACATTTTTGAAGTATACCATAAACAGAAAACTACATATATTTTAAATGTATGACATGATGAATTTTCTTAGTGATCACACCCTGTAACTAGCATCCAGATCAAAAAAAAAAAAAATTGAACATTGCCCCAGAACTCCCCCTCCACCTTATATTCCATTCCTTGTCACTATCTCTTGAAGGTAACTCTAACAAAGGTAACTTCTAACATCATAGATTGATTTTATATGTTTTGGAACCTTATAGGAAAGAATTATATTATATGTAATCTTTCATATCTGGCATCTTTCACCCAATATTGTGTTTGTGAGATTCATATATCCATATTATAATATGTAGCAATAATTCATTTATTCTCATTACTATACAGTATTCCATAGTGTGAGTATGTATATTTTAGATATAAAATTTTGTTGGATATATGTAATACAAATATATTTACATACTCTGTGATTTGTCCTTTCACTCGTTAGACTTGTTAGTGGTGTCTTTTGATAAACACAGCTTCTTAATTTTAATATACTACCATGTACCAATATTTTCCCATTTGATTACCACTCATGGCCTGATCATAAAATTCCATGTTTATCTTACAGCAAAGAAAACCATCAACAAAATAAAAAGACAATCTATAGAACAGGGAAAATATTTGCAAATGATGTGACTGACAAGGGGTTAATATCCAAAATATATAAACAGCTCACAAAACTTGATATCAAAAAATCAAAGAATTGAATCAAAAAATAGGCAGAAGATCTAAATAGACATTTTTCCAAAGAAGACATTCAGATGGCCAACAAGCACATAAAAAATGCTCAGCATCACTAATTATTAGAGAAAGGCAAATCAAAATCACTGTCAGGTGTTACCTCACATGGTCATAATGACTATCATCAAAAAGCCTATAAATAATAAATGCTGGAAAGGGTGTGGAGTAAACTAAGCCATCTAAAACTGTTGGTGGAAATGTAAATTGGTGCAGCCACTATGGAAAATTGTATGGAGGTTCCTTTAAAAACTAAAATAGAACTACCATACAATCCAGCAATTCCACTCCTGGGTATATATCTGGAAAAAATTAAAATCATAATTCAAAACGATAAATGCAATCCAATTTCATAGAAGCACTATTTAGAAATGGAAGCAATCCAAGAGCCCATCAACAGATGACTGACTTAACAAGATATGGTATATATACACAATGGAATATTACTCAGCCATAAAAAATAAAGAAATATTGCCATGTTCAGAAACATGAATGGACCTAGAGAATATTATACTTGGTGAAGTAAGTAATACAGACAAAAACAAATATTATATGATATCATTTATATGTGGAAACTAAAAAAAAATACAAACAAAAAAGAAACAGACTCATAGTCATAGAACACAAACTTATGGCTATCAAAGAGGAAAGGGAGAGGATGAGGAATAATTTAGGAGTATGGGATTAATCCCCTTCATGAATCATAGCCTTGTCATAGTGAAGCATCTTGCATAACTCAATGAAGCTATGAGCCATGCTGTGTAGGGCCATCTAAGACAGAAGAATAACAGGGAAGACTTCCGACAAACATGGCTCACTGGAGAAGGAAATGGCAACCCATTCCAATATTCTCGCTGAGAAAATCCCACGGACAGTATGAAAAGGAAAAAAGATATGACAGCAGGAGATGATCCCACATGTCAGAAGATGTCCAATATGCTACTGGGGAAGAGCAGAGGGCAATTACTAATAGCTCCAGAGAGAATGAAATGGCTGGGCCCAAGTGGAAGTGACTCCCAGTTGTGGATGTGTCTGGTGGTAAAAGTAAAGTGTAAAGAACAATATTGCATAAGAACCTGGAATGTTAGGTCCATGAATCAAGGTAAAATGGACATGGTCAAACAGGACATGGCAAGATTGAGCATGGACATATTAGGAATCAGTGAACTAAAATGGACTGGAATGGGCAAGTTTAATTCAGATGAGCACTATATCTACTACTGTGGGAAAGAATCCCTTTGAAGAAGTGGAGTAACCCTAATAGTCAACAAAAGAGTCTGAAATGCAGTACTCGGGTACAATCTCAAAAATGACAGAATGGTCTTGGTCATTTCCAAGGCAAACCATTCAACGTCACAGAAATCCAAATCTATGCCCCAACCACTGATGCTGAAGCTGAAGTTGCACAGTTCTATGAAGGCCTACAAGTTCTAGAACTAATACTAAAAAGATATATCCCTTTCATCATAGGGGATTGGAATGTAGAAGAAGGAAGTCAAGAGATACCTGTAGTAACAGGCAAGTTTGGGCTTGGAGTACAAAATGAAGCAGGGCAAAGGCTAACAGAGTTTTAATAAGAGAACAGGCTGGTCATAGAAAACACCATTTTTCAACAAAACAAGAGACAACTCTACAAGTGGATATCACCAGATGGTCAATACCAAAATCAGATTATGTTCTTTGCAGCCAGAGATGGAGGAGCTCTATACAGTCAGCAAAAACAAGACCAGGAGCTGACTGTGGCTCTGATCATCAGCTCCTTATTGCAAAATTCAAGTTTAAATGAAAGAAAGTGGGGGAAACCACTAGTCCATTTGGGTATGACCTAAATCAAAACCCTTATTTTTATACAGTGGAGGTGACAAATAGATTCAAGGGATTAGATCTGGTAGACAGAGTGTCAGAAGAAATACAGATGAAGGTTCATAACATTGTACAGGAGGCAGTGACCAAAATCATCCCAAAGAAAAAGAAATGAGAAAAGGCAAAGTGGTTGTCTGAGGAGGCTTTACAAACAGCTAAGAAAAGAAGAGAAACAAAAGGCAAGAGAGAAAGCGAAAGATATACCCAACTGAATGCAGAGTTCTGGACAATAGTGAGGGGAGAAAGAAAGCCTTTTTATATGAATAATGCAAAGAAGTAGAGTAAAACAGCAGAACGTGAAAGACTAGAGATCTTGTCAAGAAAATAGCAGATAGCAATGGAACATTTCATGCAACAATGGGCACATTCAAGGACCTAAACATTAAGGACCTAATAGAAGCAGAAGAGATCAAGAAGAGGTAGCAAGAATACACAGAAGAAATATACAAAAAAGATCTTAATGACCCAGATAACCAAATGGTGTGGTCATTCACCTAGAGCCAGACATCCTGGAATGTGAAGTCAAGCAGGCCTTAGGAAGCATTACTATGAACAAAGCTAGTGGAGGTGATGGAATTCCAGCTGAGCTATTTCAAACACTAAAAGATGATGTTGTTAAAGTACTATACTCAATATGCCAGCAAATTTGGAAAACTCAGCAGTGGCCACAGGGCTGGAAAAGGTCAATTTTCATTCTAATCCCAAAGAAGGGCAGTGCCAAAGAATGCTCAAACTACTGTACAGTTGGGCTCATTTCACATGCTAGCAAGATTAGGCTCAAAATACTTCAAGCTAGGCTTCAAATCCCTTATGATTATACAGTGGAAGTGAGAAATAGATTTAAGGGCCTAGATCTGATAGATAGAGTGCCTGATGAACTATGGAATGAGGTTCATGACATTGTACAGGAGACAGGGATCAAGACCATCCCCATGGAAAAGAAATGCAAAAAAGTAAAATGGCTGTCTGAGGAGGCCTTACAAATAGCTGTGAAAAGAAGAGAGGCGAAAAGGAAAGATATAAGCATCTGAATGCAGAGTTCCAAAGAATAGCAAGAGATAAGAAAGCCTTCTTCAGCGATCAATGCAAAGAAATAGAGGAAAACAACAGAATGGGAAAGACTACAGATCTCTTCAAGAAAATTAGAGACACCAAGGGAACATTTCATGCAAAGATGGGCTCAATAAAGGACAGATGGTCTGGACCTAACAGAAGCAGAAGATATTAAGAAGAGGTGGCAAGAATACATAGAAGAACTATACAAAAAAGATCTTCATGACCCAGATAATCACGATGGTGTGATCACTCACCTAGAGCCAGACATCCTGGAATGTGAAGTCAAGTGGGCCTTAGAAAGCATCACTATGAACAAAGTTAGTGCAGGTGATGGAATTCCAGTAGAGCTATTTCATATCCTGAAAGATGATGCTGTGAAAGTGCTGCACTCAACATGCCAGCAAATGTGGAAAACTCAGCAGTGGCCACAGGACTGGAAAAGGTCCATTTTCATTCCAATCCCAAAGAAAGGCAATGCCAAAGAATGCTCAAACTACCGCACAATTGCACTCATCTCACACGCTAGTAAAGTAATGCTCAAAATTCTCCAAGCCAGGCTTCAGCAATACGTGAACTGTGAACTTCCAGATGTTCAAGCTGGTTTTAGAAAAGGCAGAGGAACCAGAGATCAAATTGCCAACATCTGTTGGATCATGGAAAAAGCAAGAGGGTTCCAGAATATATATATATATATATATATATATATATATATATATATATATATATATATCAATAACCTCAGATATGCAGATGACACCACCCTTATGGCAGAAAGTGAAGAGGAACTAAAAAGCCTCTTGATGAAAGTGAAAGAGGAGAGTGAAAAAGTTGGCTTAAAGCTCAACATTCAGAAAACGAAAATCATGGCATCGGTCCCATCACTTCATGGGAAATAGATGGGGAAACAGTGGAATCAGTGTCAGACTTTATTTTGGGGGGCTCCAAAATCACTGCAGATGGTGATTGCAGCCATGAAATTAAAAGACGCTTACTCCTTGGAAGGAAAGTTATGACCAACCTAGATAGTATATTGAAAAGCAGAGACATTGCTTTGCCAACAAAGGTCCGTCTAGTCAAGGCTATGGTTTTTCCAGTGGTCATGTATGGATGTGAGTTGGACTGTGAAGAAAGCTGAGTGCCGAAGAATTGATGCTTTTGAACCGTGGTGTTGGAGAACTCTTGAGAGTCCCTTGGACTGCAAGGAGATCCAACCAGTCCATTCTGAAGGAGATCAGCCCTGGGCTTTCTTTGGAGGGAATGATGCTGAAGTTGAAACTCCAGTACTTTGGCCACCTCAGGCGAAGTTGACTCATTGGAAAAGACTCTGATGCTGGGAGGGATTGGGGGCAGGAGGAGAAGGGGACAACAGAGGATGAGATGGCTGGATGGCATCACGGACTCGATGGACGTGAGTCTGAGTGAACTCCGGGAATCGGTGATGGACAGGGAGGCCTCAGTTCAGTTCAGTTCAGTCGCTCAGTCGTGTCCGACTCTTTGTGACCCCATGAATCGCAGCACGCCAGGAGGCGATCCATGGGGTCGCAAAGAGTCGGACACGACTGAGCGACTGAACTGAACTGAGGCTTCAGCAGTATGTGAACTGAGAACTTTCATATATACAAACTGAATTTCACAGAGGCAGAAGAACCAGAGATCAAATTGTCACCATTCATTGGATCATGGAGAAAGCAAGGAAATTCTGGAAAAACATTTACTTCTGCTTCATTGTCTACACTAAAGCCTTTGACTGTATGGATCCCAACAAACTGTGGAAAATTCTTAAAGAGGTGGGAGTACTAGACCACTTTACTTGTTTCCTAAGACATCTGTATGCAAGTCAAGAAGCAACTATTAGAACTGAACATGGAACAATGGACTGGTTCAAAATGGGGAAAGTAGTATGACAAGGCTGAATATTGTCATTTTGCTTATTTAACTTATATGCAGAGCACATCATGTTAAATGCTGGGCTTGATGAATCACAAGCTAGAATTAAGATTACCAGAAGAAATATCAACAACCTCAGATATGCAGATGATACCACTCTAATGGCAGAAAGTGAAGAGGAACTAAGGAGCCTCTTGATGAGGGTGAAACAGGAGAATGAAAACACTGGCTTGAAACTACATTATTTAAAAAACTAAGAGCATGTCATCCAGCCCCATCACTTCATGACAAATAGAAGGGGGAAATGTGGAAGCAGTGACAGATTTTCTTTTTTTGGGCTCCAAAATCACTGCAGACAGTGACTGCAGCCATGAAATTAAGACTCTTGCTCCTTAGCAGGAAAGCTATGACAAATGTAGGCAGTGTATTAAAAATCAGAGACATCACTTTGCCAACAACGGTCAGTATAGTCAAAGCTATGGCTTTTCCAGTAGTCTTATGGATGTGAGAGTTGGTCCATAAAGAAAGCTGAGTGCTGAAGAACTGATGCTTTTGAATTGTGGTGCTGAAGAATACTTGAGTGTCTCTTAGACTGCAAGGAGATCAAACCAGTCAACTCTAAAGGAAATCAATCCTGAATACCCACTGAAGGACTGTTGCTGAAGCTGAAACTCCAGTACACTGGCCACCTGACACAAAGAGCCGGCTCCTTGGAAAATACCCCAGTGCTCGGAAAGATCAAAGGCAAATGGGGAAGAGGGTGGCAGAAGATGAGATGGTTAGATAGCATCATTGACTCAATGGACATGAGTTTGAGCAAACTCTGGGAGACAGTGGATGATAGAGGAGCTGGCATGCTGCAGTCCATGGGGTCAAAAATAGTCAGACACAACTTAGCAACTGAACAACACCCCCATGTTTACTGAGGCAGTTTTTTACAATAGCCAAGACAGGGAAGCAACTTAAGTGACCATTGATGGATTCATGCATAAAGAAAACATTGTATATATATGTGTGTGTGTGTGTGTGTGTGTGTGTGTGTGTGTGTGTGTATTTGTTCTTGTTGTTCAGTCCCTAAATCGTGTCTGACTCTGAGACCTCAGGGACTGCAGCATGCCAGGCTCCCCTGTCCTCCACTATCTCCCAGAGTTTGCTCAAATTCATGTCCATTGAGTTGGTGATGCTATCTAACCATCTCATCCTCTGCTACCCCTTCTCTTTTTGCCTTCAATCTTTCCCAGCATCAGGGTCTTTTCCAAGGAGTTGGCTATTCGCATCAGATGGCCAAAGTATTAGAGCTTCAGCTTCAGAATCAGTCCTTCCAATGAATAATCAAGGTTCAGTTCAGTTGAGTTCAGTCGCTCAGTCGTGTCCAACTTTTTGCAACCCCATGAATCGCAGCATGCCAGTCCTCCCTGTTCATCACCATCTCCCGGAGTTCACTCAGACTCAAGTCCATCAAGTCCATCATGCCATCCAGCCATCTCATCCTCTGTCATCCCCTTCTCCTCCTGCCCCCAATCCCTCCCAGCATCAGAGTCTTTTCCAATGAGTCAACTTCGCTTGAGGTGGCCAAAGCACTGGAGTTTCAGCTTTAGCATCATTCCTTCCAAAGAAATCCCAGGGTTGATCTCCTTCAGAATGGACTGGTTGGATCTCCTTGCAGTCCAAGGGACGTGCAAGAGTTTTCTCCAACACCACAGTTCAAAAGCATCAGTTCTTTGGTGCTCAGCCTTCTTCACAGTCCAACTCTCACATCCATACATGACCACAGGAAAAACCATAGCCTTGACTAGACGGACCTTAGTTGGCAAAGTAATGTCTCTGCTTTTGAATATACTATCTAGGTTGGTCATAACTTTTCTTCCAAGGAGTAAGTGTCATTTAATTTCATGGCTGCAATCACCATCTGCAGTGATCTTGGAGCCCCAAAAAATAAAGTCTGACACTGTTTCCACTGTTTCCCCATCTATTTCCCATGAAGTGATGGGACCAATGCCATGATTTTCGTTTTCTGAATGTTGAGCTTTAAGCCAACTTTTTCAGTCTCCACTTTCACTTTCATCAAGAGGCTTTTTAGTTCCTCTTCACTTTCTGCCATAAGGGTGGTGTCATCTGCATATCTGAGATTATTGATATTTCTCCCGACAGTCTTGATTCCAGCTTGTGTTTCTTCCAGCCCAGCATTTCTCATGATGTAGTCTGCATAGACGTTGAATAAGCAGGGTGACAATATACAGACTTGACGTACTTCTTTTCCTATTTGGAACCAGTCTGTTGTTCCATGTCCAGTTCTAACTGTTGCTTCCTGACCTGCATACAGATTTCTCAGGAGGCAGGTCAGGTGGTCTCATATTCCCATCACTTTCAGAATTTTCCACAGTGTATTGTGATCCACACAGTCAAAGGCTTTGGCATAGTCAATAAAGCAAAAATAGATGTTTTTCTGGAACTCTCTTGCTTTTTCCATGATCCAGCGGATGTTGGCAATTTGATCTCTGTTTCCTCTGCCTTTTCTAAAACCAGCTTGAACATCAGGGAGTTCACAGTTCACGTATTGCTGAAGCCTGGCTTGGAGAATTTTGAGCATTACTTTACTAGCATGTGAGATGAGTGCAATTGTGCTGTAGTTTGAGCATTCTTTGGCATTGCCTTTCTTTGGGATTGGAATGAAAACGGACCTTTTCCAGTCCTGTGGCCACTGCTGTTTTCCCAATTTGCTGGCATGTTAAGTGCAGCACTTTAACAGCATCATCTTCCAGGATTTGAAATAGCTCAACTGGAATTCCATCACCTCCACTAGCTTTGTTCATAGTGATGCTTTCTAAGGCCCACTTGACTTCACTTTCCAAGATGTCTGGCTCTCAATTAGTGATCACATCATCATGATTACCTGGGTCGTGAAGATCTTTTTTGTACAGTTCTTCCATGTATTCTTGCCACCTCTTCTTAATATCTTCTGCTTCTGTTAGGTCCAGACCATTTCTGTCCTTTATCGAGCCCATCTTTGCATGAAATGTTCCCTTGGTGTCTCTAATTTTCTTGAAGAGATCTCTAGTCTTTCCCATTCTGTTCTTTTCCTCTATTTCTTTGCACTGATCGCTGAAGAAGGCTTTCTTATCTCTTCTTGCTATTCTTTGGAACTCTGCATTCAGATGCTTATATCTTTCCTTTTCTCCTTTGCTCTTCGCTTCTCTTCTTTTCACAGCTATTTGTAAGGCCTCCCCAGACAGCCATTTTGCTTTTTTGCATTTCTTTTCCATGGGGATGGTCTTGATCCCTGTCTCCTGTACAGTGTCATGAACCTCATTCCATAGTTCATCAGGCACTCTATCTATCAGATCTAGGCCCTTAAATCTATTTCTCACTTCCACTGTATAATCATAAGGGATTTGATTTAGGTCATACCTGAATGGTCTAGCGGTTTTCCCTACTTTCTTCAATTTAAGTCTGAATTTGGCAATAAGGAGTTCATGATCTGAGCCACAGTCAGCTCCTGGTCTTGTTTTTGTTGACTGTATAGAGCTTCTTCATCTTTGTCTGCATAGAAAATAATCAATCTGATTTCAGTGTTGACCATCTGGTGATGTCCATGTGTAGTCTTCTCTTGTGTTGTTGGAAGAGGGTGTTTGCTATGACCAGTGCATTTTCTTGGCAAAACTCTATTAGTCTTTGCCCTGCCTCATTCTGCATTCCAAGGCCAAATTTGCCTGTTACTCCAGGTGTTTCTTGATTTCCTACTTTTGCATTCCAGTCCCCTATAATGAAAAGGACATCTTTTTGGGGTGTTAGTTCTAAAAGGTCTTGTAGGTCTTCATAAAACCGTTCAACTTCAGCTTCTTCAGTGTTACTGGTAGGGGCATAGACTTGGATAACTGTGATATTGAATGGTTTGCCTTGGAGACAAACAGAGATCATTCTGTCGTTTTTGAGATTGCATCCAAGTACTGCATTTCAGACTCTTTTGTTGACCATCATGGCTACTCCATTTCTTCTGAGGGATTCCTGCCCACAGTAGCAGATATAATGGTCATCTGAGTTAAATTCACCCATTCCAGTCCATTTTAGTTTGCTGATTCCTAGAATGTCGACGTTCACCCTTGCCATCTCTTGTTTGACCACTTCCAATTTGCCTTGATTCATGGACCTGACATTCCAGGTTCCTATGCAATATTGCTCTTTACAGCATCAGACCTTACTTCTATCACCAGTCACATCCACAACTGGGTATTGTTTTTGCTTTGGCTCCATCCCTTCATTCTTTCTGGAGTTATTTCTCCACTGATCTCCAGTAGCATATTGGGCACCTAATGACCTGGGGAGTTCCTCTTTCGGTATCCTATCATTTTGCCTTTTCATATTGTTCATGGGGTTCTCAAGGCAAGAATACTGAAGTGGTTTGCCATTCCCTTCTCCAGTGGACCACATTCTGTCAGACCTCTCCACCATGACCCGCCCATCTTGGGTTGCCCCACAGGCATGGCTTGGTGTCATTGAGTTAGACAAGGCTGTGGTCCTAGTGTGATTAGATTGACTAGTTTTCTGTGAGTATGGTTTCAGTGTGTCTGCCCTATGATGCCCTCTTAAAACACCTACCATCTTACTTGGGTTTCTCTTACCTTGAGCGTGGGGTATCTCTTCACGGATGCTCCAGCAAAGCACAGCCACTGCTTCTTACCTTGGACGAGAGGTATCTCCTTACCGCCGCCGTTCCTGACCTTCAACATTGGATAGCTCCTCTAGGCCCTCCTGCGCCAAGGCAGCCACCGCTCCTCGTGATGGTCCTCCGGGCCGCCGACCCTGGCCTTGGGCGTGGGTGGCTCTTCCCAGCTGCCACCCCTGGCCTCCAGCTTGGGGTGGCTCCTCAGGGTCACCGCCCTTGGCCTCGGGTGTGAGGTGGCTTCTCCCGGCCACCCCTGACCTCGGACGCGGGGTGTCTCCTCCCGGCCGCCGCCCCTGACCTCGGACGCAGGGTAGCTGCTCTCGGCTGCCACCCCTGACCTCGGACCTGGGGTAGCTCCTCTCGGCCACGCTTAGTGCGCCAGCTCTCGCAGCCGCCTGCGTTTTAATTTCCTTTATTTTTAAAATTAATTTTAATTGGATAAAAATTACTTTTCAATATTGCCTTTTTTTTTTTTTTTTGCCATACGTCAACATACATACATCAGCCACAGGTATAGATATGTCCCCCACATCCTGAAACCCCTTCCACCTCGATCCCCACCGTATCCATCTAGAATTGACTGGTTTGATCTCTTTGCAGTCCAGTTCAGTTCAGTTCAGTCATTCAGTCTTGTCTGACTCTTTGTGACCCGTGGACTGCAGCACGTCAGGCTTCCCTGTCCATCACCAACTCCTGGAGCTTGCTCAAATTCATGTCCATCCAGTCGGTGATGTCATCCAACCATCTCATCCTCTGTCATCCCCTTCTCCTGCGTTCAATCTTTCCCAGCATCAGAGTCTTTTCAAATGAGTCAATTCCTTGTATCAGGTGTCCAAATGATTAGAGCTTCAACTTCAGCATCAGTCCTTCCAATGAATATTCAGGACTGATTTCCTTGAGGATTGACTGGCTTGATCTCCTTGCTGTCCAAGGGACTCCCAAGAGTCTTCTCCAACACCACAGTTCAAACGCATCAATTCTTCAGTGCTCAGCTTTCTTTATGGTCCAACTCTCACATCGACACATGATTACTGGAAAAACCATAACTTTGATTGTATGGATCTTTGTCAGCAAAGTGATGTCTCTGCTTTTGAATACACTGTCTAGGTTTGTCATAGCTTTTCTTCTAAGCAACAAACTTCTTTCAGTTTCATGACTGCAGTCACTGTCTGCAGTGATTTGGAACTCAAGAGAATAAAATCTGTCACTGCTCCTATACACACACACCAGAATGTTACACTCAATCATAAAATAGAAGGAAATCTTGCCATTTGCAACATGAATGAAATCTTATGTCATCATGCTAGTGAAATACATTAGACAGATAAAGACAAATACCATATGGTCTCACTTATATGAGGAATCTTAAAAAGTAAAATGAGTTCATACATATAGAGACGATTGGTTTTTGCCAGATTTAGGGAGTGGGGGATGGGCAAAATGAGTGAAGAGGATCAGGATCAAAAGGCACAAACTTGTAGTTGTAAAATCAATAAGCCCCAAGGATATGATATACAGCATTGTGGCTGTAGTTAATAATTGTGTATTGCATATTTGAAAGTTGCTAAGAGAGTAGATCTTTAAAGTTCCTATTACAAGAAAAAATTTGTAACCATATATGATGATGGCTGTTAATTAGACTTATTGATGGTGATCATTTCACCATATATACAAATATCAAAACATCATATTGTACTCCTGAAACTAATATAATGTTATATGGCAATTATACCTCAATAAAAAAGAGATTACCATCTCAGTTTTGATGAAAATAGATGTCAAATCACTGAAGGCAGGGTAAGGATTTTCACATTCTGCCTTTTAAAATGGTTGCTTTTAGATGGTTTCCACAGATCAGTCTCCATGGAAACTGGATAGGAAAGGCCACCACTGGCCAAAACTAAGTAGTTTTCCCTGTAAAGTCAACTTTTGGTTGCCAGGAGGGATCTGGCCCTGCAATTCAGGGCAGCTACCACAGCCTAAATCTGCAAGTATTTGTCTAGTAAATAAATTTTTGAACAAGAGAAAAAAAAGGGAAAAGGCAGTTCAAGATGGTGGCATAGAAGGAACCTGAATTCACTTTCTCCCATTCACACAACAAATCTACACCTTCACATTGAACAATTTCCTCTGAAAGATATCTGAAAACTAGATGAACACCTCCACAACAAAGGATTATAGGGCCTTAATAAGATGGATTGGAGAAGCAGAGACATGTTCTCACTAAAAACTCCACCCCAGGCACAATGACTCACAATCAGGAGGGATCTCAAAAATACAAAACTTTTTTCTGAGAAGTGAGAGTTTAGTGCCCACATCAGGCAACTCAACGCTTGAATTTGGGACTGGAGGGACAAGCACCTGAAATAACTGGTTTTGAAAATCAACAAGGATTACATCAAGGAGAATAAAGTACTATAGGGAATGAAGAACCCACTCTTAAAGGGCTCTCGTGCAAATTTACTCAGCCTCGGACCCAGCGCCAAAGAAACCGATTGAGAAATGTCAGAACATAAGTGAAAGAAACCCACTTACTTAATCTTAAAACATCTGTTTTTGAGGCAGGAAGCTACTGGGACTGTCTCTCTGAGGATGGAAGTGATTGTGGGCAGAATTTTTGTATGTAATCTTACTCTACTTTGCTAGTGTTAGTGCTGGCAGGTACTCTGTTGTAACCTGCTAGTGCTGGTGGGCATGCTCCACCCACCCCATGCCACAGCTGGGTTGGGCAAGTAACTGACCTCCCTGCTCTGTAGCCAGACCACAGACATGTTAGGGAAGCGCCCTGCCCACTCACACCAGAGACAGCTCAGCAAGCACTTTACCCACCCCCCACTGCAGCCAGACTACAACTAGCCAGGTGAGTACCCTAACTCCTGCACCAAAGCTGTGCAAAATCCAGGCAAGTGTTCTGCTCCCACTTTGCACCATAGGTGTGGCCCTGCTACAGCCAGTGGGTATGAGCAGCCCACAGAAAGAATGCGTCTTGAACACCAGACTATGGAAGGGAAGAGTATTATTGTTTGGAATTTTTTTCTCCTTTCAGCACTTTGAATATATCATGCTGCCCACTCTGGCCTGCAAAGTTTCTGCTGAAAAATATGCTGATAGCCTTATGGGGTTTCCCTTATTCGTCACAAGTTGTTAGGACAGGGAAGAGTGTGCTTCTGGGCCCCACAGGTCATCTTCTACACAAGGCTATTCCTTCAAAACTGGGAGAGGTAGTTGTTTCACCTAATATAGAAAGACTAACTCAGAGATTTGGAGAAAATGTGAAGACAGAGGAATTCCAAACAAAAAATTCGGCCAAACCTGAGAAAATGACTAATGAAATGGTGATAAATAATCTTCTTTATAGAGTTCAAAGTAATGATCATAAAGATGCTCACTGAACTCAGGAGAAGGAAGGATAAACACAGTGAGAACTTTTAAAAAGAGATAGAAAATATAAGAAAGTAGCAAGCAGACGTCACAGAGCTGAAGAATACAATAACTGAAATGTAACATACACTAGAAGGGTCAATAATAGACTATATGAAGCAGAAGAACAGATCAGAGAGCTGGAAGACAAAGTCATGGAACTTACACAGACAGAGCAAGAAAAAGAAAAAAAGAACAGTGAAGATATCTTAAGAGACCTCTGTGATAACATTCTCATCACAGTAGTCCCAGAGAAAAGAGAAAGGGGCAGAAAGCTTAAATGAAGAAATACTGGCTGAAAACCTCCCTCAACTGGGGAAGGAAACAAATATCTAGGTCCAAGAATCCCAGAGAGTTTCAAATAACATTAACTCAAAGAACTCCACACCAAGACTTATTAGAATTAAAATGGAAAATTAATGATAAAGACAGAATCCTAAAATTAGCAAGAGACCAGCTTGTGACGAATAAGGGAAACCCCATAAGGCTATCAGCATATTTTTCAGCAGAAACTTTGCAGACCAGAGTGAGTAGCATGATATATTCAAAGTGCTGAAAGGAGAAAAAAATTCCAAACAATAATACTCTACCCTATAAGATTATTATTCAGAATTGAAAGAGAGATAAAGAATTTCCAGATAAAGAAAGTTAAAGGAGTTCATCACCACTAAAACAGCCTTACAAGATGTGCTAAAGGGCCTTCTTTAGCTGAAAAAAAAATGGCACTGATTAGTAATAAAACAACATAAAAAAGTGAAAATCTCATTGGAAAAGGTAAGTATATAGTAAAAGTAGTGAATTAATCACCCATAAGACTGGAGGCTAAAAGACAAAAGTAGCAAAATTAACTAATGCTGGCATAAGTAGTTAGAGGATACATAAAATAAAGAGTGTAAAATGTGACATCTAAAACATAAAAACATGGGGGAGGAGTAATGTAGACTTTTGAAATGTGTTAAAATTTAAGTTGTTATCAAAAGAAAATATACTATGCTTCTCTGGTGGCTCAGATGGTAAATCTACCTGTAGTTCAGGAGACCTGGGTTCAATCCCTGGGTCAGGAAGTTCCCCTGAAGAAGGGAAAGGCTACCCATGCCAGGATTCTGTCCAGGAGAATTCCATGTACAGAGGATACAGTCCATGGGATCACAGAGTCAGACATGACTAAGTGACTTTCACTTTCACATTATAATTATAATTTCACATTATAATGCATAGGCTGTTATATATGAATTTCATGGTAACCACAAACAAAAAGTTATAGTAAATACATAGAAAAAAACAATAAAGGAATCAAAACTTAACACCAAAGAAAGTTATCAAGCCACAAGTGCCAAACTGATGTTACAGAGTGCATGTGGAACAACCTCCAGAATAGGTCACATGTTAGGTCAAAAAACAAGTCTCAGTAAATTCAAGAAGACTGAACTCATACTAAGCATCTTTTCAGACCTTAAGAAAGAGAAGAAGTAAACAGAAAGGAAATGAAAAAAACAAGTAGAAAATAATTTAAAAAATGACAATAACCTCATACTCATCAGTAATACTTTAAATGAGCTAAATCTGCCAATCACAAGATATAGAGTGGTTATATGGATAAAAAAAGACTCATCTGTATTCTTCCTACCAGAGATTTACTTAGAAGTAAGGACAAAGAAAGACTGAAAATATAGGAATGGAGAAATATATTCTATATATTAAAGCTGGCATAGCTATATATGTATCAAAGACTTTTTAAAAATACAACAGCAAAAGACAAAAAAAGTCATTACATAACAATAAAGGGGTCAAACCAGCAAGAAGATATTACATTTATAAATATATATACATCTAACATAAGAGCACCAAAATATATAAAACAAATCTTAACAGACCTAAGGGGAGACATTGATAGTAACAGAATAATACTCAATTTAACACTCCACTAACATCAATGAACAGGACATCCAGGCTAAAAAATCAATCAGGAAACATTGGCCTTAAATGGCACATTAGATCAGATTGCCTTAATATACATAATCACAAAATTCCACCCAAAAGCATCAGAGTACACATTCTTCTAATCAGCATATGGAACATATACCACATCAGGTCACAAAACAAGTCTCAATAAATTCAAGATTAGTTTCATATGACATATCTTTTTAGACCTCAGTTGTAAATAACTAGAAATCATTTATAAGAAGAAACTAGAAAAAATACCAAACTGTGGAGATTAAACAACATGCTACTGAACAATCAATGGGTCACTGAAAAAACAAAAGAGAAAAATTTTAAATACCTAGAAACAAATGAAAGACAAATACAATATACCAAAATTTATGAGATGCAGCAAAAGCATTTCTAAGCATTTCTATTCATATGAATAGAGGTCTACTTCAAGAAACAAGAAAAACTCAAATAAACAACCTAACCTTGCACCTAAATAAACTAGAGAAAGAAGAGATGATGGCCAAAGTTAGTAAAAGGAAGGAAATATTGAAGATCAGAGCAAAAATAAAATGGTGATTATAAGACAATGCTGTGTTGTGCTGTGCTTATCTGTTCAGTCGTGTCTGACTATTTGCAACCCCATGGACTGTAGTCCACCAGGCTCCTCTGTCTATGGAGATTCTCCAGGCAAGAGTACTGGAGTGGGTTACCATACCCTCCTTCAGGGGATCATCCCAATCCAGGTTAAAAGACAATAGAAAAGATCAACAAAACTAGAAGCTAGTTCTTTGAAAAGATAAACCAAAATGACAAACCATCAGCTCATCTCACCAGAGAAAAGTGAAAAGACTCAAATAAATAAAATCAGAAATGAAAGAGAAGTTACAACTGATATCACAGAAACACAAAGGATCATAAGAGACTACTATGAACAATCATGTCAATAAATTGTACAACCTTGAAGAAATGGGTAAATTCCTAGAAGCATACAATTTCCCAAGAACGAATCATGAAAAAATAGAAAATCTGAACAGACTGATAACTAGTAAGGAGACTGAATCAGTAATTTTAAAAGCTTACAACAGATAAAAGTCCTGGACCAGATGGCTTCACTGGTGAATTCTACCAAATGTTCAAAGAAGATTTGATGCCTATCCTTCCCAAACACTTCCAAAAGATTGAAAAGGAAATGCTGCTAAACTCCTATTATGAGATCAGCATTACTCTGATACCAAAAACCAAAAAAGACATCACAAAAAGAGAAAATTACAGGCCAATAGCACTGATGAACATAGATGAAAAAATCTTAAACAAAATATTAGCAAACAATTTAAAAATACATTAAGAGGATCATACACCATGATCAAGTGGGATTTAATCTATGAATGAAATATGATTCTACAGACTAATCAATGTGATATATCACATTAACAAAATGAAACATGAAAATCACATAATCATCTCAATAGATGCAGAAAAAGTATTTCACAAAATTCATCATACATTTATAATAAAGATTCTCAACAATATGGGTACAGAAGGAATGTACCTCAAGATTATAAGGGCCATATATGGAAAACCCACAGCAAATATCATACTCAACAACAAAAGCTGAAAGCATTTCCTCTAAGATCGGGGGTAAGACAAGGATGCCCACTGTCCCCACTTTTATTCACCATAGTACTACAACTCCTAGTCACAGTAATAAGGCAAGAAAAAGAAATATAATGCATCCAAAGTGAAAGGAAGAAGTAGAACTGTCACTATTTGCAGATGACATGATATTACATATAGAAAACCCTTAAAACTATACCAAAGAACTGTTAGAACTAATAATTGAATTCAGTAAATGTGCAGGATACAAAATCAATATACAAATCACTTGCATTTGTATACACTAAAAATAAACTATACATCAGAAAGACAAATCAAGAAAATAGCTTCATTTACAATTCCATCAAAAAGAATAAAATATCTAGAAATAAATTAGCCAAAGGCAAAAGGCCTGTGCTCTGAATTCTATAAGACATCAATGAAAGAAACTGAAGAAGACACAAATAAATGGAAAAATATTCTGTGTTCATGGGTTGAAAAAATTAATAATGCTGAAATATCCATACTACCCAAAGCAATCTACAGATTCAATGTAATCACTATCAAAATTCCAGTAGAATTTTCCACAGAACTAGAGCAAGTAATTCTAAAATTTGCATGGAGCTACAAAGGATTGTGAATAGCTAAAGCACTCTTTGAGAAAGAAGAGAAAAGGTGGACATATCATGCTCCTTGGTTTCAAACTATACTACAAGGATATAATATTCAAAACAGTATGGTATTGGTATAAAACCAGACACATAAATCAATAAGAATAGAGAACACAGAAATTTTAAAAAACACATAAATGGCAATTATTTTACAACATATGAGATAAGTACACGATAAAGAAAGGATAATCTCTTCAATAAATGGTGTTGAAAAAATGGGACAACTACATGCAAAAGAATGAAACTGGACCATCATCTTATACAATCCACACAAATTAACACAAAATGGACTAAAGGCTTGGATGTAAGACCTGAAATTTTAAAGTTCCCAGAAGAAAAAATAGGCAGTAAGTTCCCTGACACAGTTTTTTGTGATTTTAAAAAATATGACTCCAAAGGCAAGGGCAACAAAAGCAAAAATAAACAAATGGGACTATATCAGACTGAAAAGCTTTTGCACAACACAGAAAACCATGAACAAAACAAAAAGGCAAGCTATTGAATGGGAGAAGATACTTGCAAATCATATATCTGATAAAGGGCTAATATCCAAAATACATAAAGAACTCATACAACTCAATAGCAAAAACCCAAACAATCCAATTTAAAAATTGACAGATCTGAATAGACACTTTTAAAAAGAAAACATACCAACAGCCAACAGACAAATGAAAAGATGCTCAACATCACTAATAATCAAGGAAATGTAAATCAAAACCATAATGAGATGTCACTTCACACCTGTTAGAATGGCTATCATCAAAAAGACAAGAAATAATGTGTTGACAAGGATGCAGAGAAAATGAATCCTCATAAACCATTGGCAGCAATGTAAATTGATGCAACCACTTTGTCAAAACAGTATGGAAATTTCTCAAAAACTTAAAAATATAACTACCATAAGATCCAGAAATTCCATTTTGTATCTATCTAAAGAAAATAAAACCACTAATTTGAGAAGATACATGCACCCCTATGCTCAATGCAACATTATTCATAGCAGCCAAGAATGGAAACAATCTCTGCTTACCCATAACAAATAAATATTGCCATTTATAAAAATATCGGTGAACTTTAAGAGTACTATGCTAACTGAAATAAGTCAGAGAAAGACAAACACCACATGATTTATCTTATACGTGTGCATGTGTGTGTTAGTCGTTCAGTGATGTGCAACTCTTTGCAGTCCCAAGGGCTGTAACCCACCGAGCTCCTCTGTCCATAAAATTTTTTTTCCAGGCAAGAATTTCCTTCTCCAGGAGATCTTCCTGACCCAGGGATTGAACCCAGGTCTCCTGCATCACAGGCAGATTCTTTACCATCTGAGCCACCAGGGAAGCATACTTACCAGTTCAGTTCAGTTGCTCAGTCATGTCCAACTCTTTGCAACCCCATGAATCGCAGCACACCAGGCCTCCCTGTCCATCACCAACTCCAGGAGTCCACCCAAACCCATGACCATTGAGTCAGTGATGCCATCCAGCCATCTCATCCTCTGTCGTCCCCTTCTTTTCCTGCCTCCAATCCCTCCCAGCATCAGGATCTTTTCCAATGAGTCAACTCTTTGCATCAGGTGGCCAAGGTATTGGAGTTTCAGCTTCAACATCAGTGCTTCCAATAAACAGCCAGGACTGGTCTCCTTTAGGATGGACTGGTTGGATCTCCTTGCAGTCCAAGGGACTCGCAAGAGTCTTCTCCAACACCACAGTTCAAAAGCATCAATACTTTGGCGCTCAGCTTTCTTCACAGTCCAACTCTCACATCCATACATGACCACTGGAAAAACCATAGCCTTGACTAGACAGACCTTCGTTGGCAAAGTAATATCTCTGCTTTTTAATACGCTATCTAGATTGGCCATAACTTTCCTTCCAAGGAGTAAGTGTCTTAATTTCATGGCTGCAGTCACCATCTGCAGTGATTTTGGAGCCCCCAAAAAATAAAGTCTGACATTGTTTCCACTGTTTCCCCATCTATTTCCCATGAAGTGATGGGACCAGATGCCATGATCTTAGTTTTCTGAATGCTGAGCTTTAAAGCAACTTTTTCACTCTCCTCTTTCACTTTCATCACGAGGCTTTTTAGTTCCTCTTCACTTTCTGCCATAAGGGTGGTGTCATCTGCATACCTTAGGTTATTGATATTTCTCCTGGCAATCTTGATTCCAGCCTCTGCTTCATTCAGCCCAGCGTTTCTCATGATGTAGTCTGCATTTAAGTTAAATAAGCAGGGTGACAATATATAGCCTTGACGTACTTCTTTTCCTATTTGGAACCAGTCTGTTGTTCCATGTCCGGTTCTAACTGTTGCTTCCTGGCTTGTATACAGGTTTCTCAAAAGGCAGGTCAGGTGCTCTGGTAGTCCCATCTCTTTCAGAATTTTCCAGAGTTTATTGTGATCCACACAGTCAAAGGTTTTGGCATAGTCAATAAAGCAGAAATAGATGTTTTTCTGGAACTCTCTTGCTTTTTCCATGATCTAGCGGTTGGCAATTTGATCTCTGGTTCCTCTGCCTTTTCTAAAACCAGCTTGAACATCTGGAAGTTCACGGTTCACATATTGCTGAAGCCTGGCTTGGAGAATTTTGAGCATTACTTTACTAGCGAGTGAGATGTGTGCAATTGTGTGGTAGTTTGAGCATTCGTTGGCATTGCCTTTCTTTGGGATTGGACCTTTTCCAGTCCTGTGGCCACTGCTGAGTTTTCCACATTTGCTGGCATATTGAGTGCAACACTTTCACAGCATCATCTTTCAGGATTTGAAATAGCTCCACTGGAATTCCATCACCTCCACTAGCTTTGTTCATAGTGATGCTTTCTAAGGCCCACTTGACTTCACATTCCAGGATGTCTGGCTCTAGGTGAGTGATAACACCATAGTGATTATCTGGGTCATGAAGATCTTTTTTGTACAGTTCTTCCAAACCCATAGATACCTCAAAACACTACTGGACACTTCATTGCACTCCAGAGAGAAGAAATCCAGCTCTACCCACCAGATCACTGACACAAGCTTCCCTAACCAGGAAACCTTGACAAGCCACTCGTCCAACCACACCCACAGGGAGGAACCTCCACAATAAAGAGGAACCACAAACTTCCAGCATACAGAAAGGCCACCCCAAACACAGCAATCTAAACAAGATCAAAAGGCAGAGAAATATTCAGCAGGTAAAGGAACATGATAAATGCCCACCAAACCAAACAAAAGAGGAGGAGATAGTCTACCTGAAAAAGAATTCAGAATAATGATAGTAAAAATGATCCAAAATCTTGAAAACAAAATGGAGTTACAGATAAATAGTATGGAGACAAGGATTGAGAAGATGCAAGAAATGTTTAACAAGGACCTAGAAGAAATAAAAAAGAGTCAATCAATAATGAATAATTCAACTGAGATAAAAAACACTCTGGAGGGAACCAACAGTAGAAAAACTGAGGCAGAAGATAGGATAAGTGAGGTAGAAGATAGAATGGTGGAAATAAATAAAGCAGAAAGGAGGGAAAAAAGGAATGAAAAGAAATGAGGACAACCTCAGAGACCTCTGGGACAATGTTAAATGCCCCAAGATTCAAATCATAGAAGTCCCAGAAGAAGAAGACAAAAAGAAAGGCCATGAGAAAATACTTGAGGGGAAAACAGTTGAAAACTTCCCTAAAATGGGGAAGGAAATAGCCACCCAAGTCCAAGAAACCCAGAGGGTCCCAAACAGGATAAACCCAAGGCGAAACATCCCAAGACACATATCAATCAAATTAACAAAGATAAAAACAAAGAACAAATATTAAAAGCAGCAAGGGAAAAACAACAAATAACACACAAGGGGATTCCCATAAGGATAACAGCTGATCTTTCAATAGCAACTCTTCCGGCCAGAAGGGAATGGCAGGAAGTACTTAAAGTGATGGAAAAGAAAAACCTACAACCCAGATGACTGTACCCAGCAAGGATCTCATTCAAATATGAAGGAGAAATCAAAAGCTTTACAGACAAGCAAAAGCTGAGAGAATTCAGCACCACCAAACCAGTTCTCCAACAAATGCTAAAAGATCTTCTCTAGACAGGAAACACAGAAAAGGTTTATTAACTCAAACCCAAAACAACAAAGTAAATGGCAACGGGATCATACTTATCAATAATTACCTTAAATATAAATGGGTTGAATGCTTCAACCAAAAGACAAAGAGTGGCTGAATGGATTCGAAAACAAGACCCCTATATATGCTGCCTACAAGACACCCATCTCAAAACAAGGGACACATACGACTGAAAGTGAAGGGCTGGAAAAAAATATTTCATGCAAATGAAGACCAAAAGAAAGCAGGAGTAGCAATATTCATATCAGATAAAATAGACTTTGAAATAAAGGCCATGAAAAGAGACAAAGAAGGACACAACTTAATGATCAAAGGGTCCATTCAAGAAGATATAACAATTATAAATGTATATGAACCCAACATAAGAGCACTGCAATATGTGAGGCAAATGCTAACAAGTATCAAAGGTAAAATTAACAGTAACACAATAAAGTAGGAGACTGTAATACCCCACTCACACCTATGGATGTTTCTTGCTAAACAGAAAATTAGCAAGGAAACACAAACTTTAAATGATACAATGGACCAGTTAGACCTAGTTGACATCTATAGGACATTTCACCACAAAATAATGAATTTCATCTTTTTCTCAAGCACACACAGAACCTTCTCCAGGATAGATCACATCCTGGGCCATAAATCTAGCCTTGGAAAATTCAGAAAAACTGAAATCATTCCAAGCATCTTCATCTGAATGAAGTAACTTTGAAAATGAGTGGAGTCTTGCCACACATCAACATGAATCCGCCACAGGTATACACGTGTTCCCCATCCTGAACCCCCCTCCCTCCTCCCTCCCAGTGCCATCCCTCTGGGTCGTCTCAATGCACCAGCCCCAAGCATCCAGTATCATGCATCGAACCTGGACTGGCGATTTGTTTCATATATATTATACATGTTTCAATGCCATTAACCTCCAATTAAAATAAATAAATTTATATTTTTAAAAAAGAAAAGAAAATGAGCGGAGTCTGTAGGACTATAGGCACAAGGAACTGCACATAAGCATTATAATCTAGTTGATAAAGTTTGTTTCTCATGGGGGTATAGGCTAACAATTCTGATGGAGTTATATATGCATACTGAAATTAAACAAATAAATAAATGGCAGATGGTGGGAACCAGTTTTCTCACTGTTGGCATGGAAATTTAGAGATAAGCAAGGGAGAAGTATGAAAGTGCCTAATGGCCAACGTTAGAACAATTTGAACAACAAAATGAAATAGTATTTTATTATAAACCAAACTATAAAATGAATATCCTTAAGTCCATACTGAGATAAATAAATGATTGAATGAACTAACAGGTGGAAGGAAGAAACAAATCTCCTGTGCATAAAAGTTCCAAATAATTTATGTAGATAGTCTGCCCTCAAGGAAGGGAGCATAATGCTCCACTCCTTGAGTGTGGTCTTCATATTAACATCTTTCTAAAGAGGACAGCAAAGAAAGGAAAGCAAAAGCACAAGTTTACAGTGGAGAAATCTGATAAACACCACCGCAGGATGGTCAATATCAACAGATAAAAATCATGCTGACAGTATGCGTCCTTGATCTGATGTGATGAAAATGGCACTTAAATTGTGTCCTCCCTCCCAATAATCCACAACTCCAGTCTTATTCTATCTCCTATCTAAGAAAAACATCAGACAAATTCCAATCGTGAGACATCCCACAAAATACCTGACCAGAATATTCCTCCAGAAGAGTTAAGAAAAGTCTGAAAACCTACCACAGCCAAGAGAAGCCTAAGGAGACATGACAACTATCTGCAATGTGGGATCCCTGCCTGGGATACTGAAATAGAAAAAAAATTGATAAAAATTAAGGAACTCTGAAGAAACTTTGGACTTTGGTTAATAATAATATATTGGTTCATTAACTGTAAAAAGAAACAAAAAAGTACTATACTTATGTAATATCTTAATGACAAGGAAAACCGGGTGCAGGATTTATAGGAAATCTTAGTAATATCTTCTCAATTTTCCTGTAAATTTGAAACTTTTCTAAAACTAAAGCATATTTTTAAATATTTGATAAACCAAAAGGTAACATAGTCCATCTTATTGTTGTTCTTATTTGCATTCCTTTGATTAAAGGTGATGTTGAACAGCTTTTCACAGTTTTTTTGTGTGTGCATGTGTATTTTTCTTGCAAGATTTTCCTGCTCAGGTCCTTTGCCCATTTTTCTACTGGAATATTGAATCTTTTGTTAATAGGTAATTAGGAGATGAAAGAGATTAGCCTTTCTTTGTCACATGTGCTCTTTTCTAATTTGTCATTGTCTTTCCATTTTGTTTATGACATTTTCTGCTGCACAGAAATTTTCCATTTTGATATAGTCAAATCCATCGATCTTCCCTTTATGGTTTGTTCATTTTATATCATGCTTGAAAAGGCCTCTGATACCCTGAGATTATAGAAATGTTCCCTCATGTTCCCTTCTCTTGGTTTAATGGTTTCATTTTTTTCATATTTTATATTTTTATATCCCAAATTTGTATGGTATAAGGAATGAGGCACTAATCTAGCTGTTTTCTAAAGAATTAGCTAGTTGTCCCAATAGTGTTATTGAATATTTCTTTTCCCTAGTAAACTGAAGTTACTTTTGTAACACAATAATTCCACATTAATTTCTGGGTTTATTTCTGGATTTTCTATTTTGATTCTACTGATCTATCTCTCTATTCTTAGGATGGTGTACAGTATCTTAATTATTATAATTTTGTAATAAATTTTATCATCTGGTAGGGAAAATCCTCTCTTATTAGTTTTTGAATATTCCTTAATATTTATTCTTCCAGATAAACTTAGAATAATTTTGTAAAGTTCAAAAAAAGAAAAACAACCACCCAACTCTTAGAATTATCATTGGGAAAATTTACAGGTTAATTATGAGAGAATGCACAGCTTTTATAATATTGCATCTTCCTATCTAAGAACAAGGTATATTTTACTATTTATCAAAGTCTTTTCTATTTCTCAGTAGAATTTTGTACTTTTCTTCTTATGGATCTTGCATTTTTTGTTAAATTTATATTCCTAGACATTCTATGCTGGCTATTGCTATTGGCAACTGAATTTTTCACCAATATATTTTCTAATCTATTTTATTGATATATATGAAGCTATTGAGACAGGGATTAATAAATGAGTTTGCATAAATATGCATACATACACCTCCCACACTCATTCATTGAAACAGAGACTTTCAAGGGTTGGAGATTTCTTTGTACCTAGAGGATCCAAATTCCCATTACTTTTCTCCTGAGCATCTGTCTGCAGCTGAAGACAATTATTCCAAGTGGGAAGGAGAACAATTAGGAATCAAGACTGCCAGTGTACTGGCTAAGAGAAAGGCCTCTGGGGTCAGACTGCCTGAGATCCATTTCTTAACTGTGTGACAATGGACAAGTAACTTGATATCATTATGCTGCAGTTCCCCCCTATGTAAAATGATGATGACAACAATAGCACTACTTCATAGGACTGGTCAACATTTAGATGAATTAATATACGGTATTCAAAACATGAGCCTTGCCGCTGGCTCAGTGGTAAAGAATCCACATGACAATGCAGGAGACCTGGGATTGATCCCTGGGTTGGGAAGATCCCCTGGAGTAAGAAATGGCAACCCGCTCCTGTATTCCTGCCTGTGAAATCCCAAGGACAGAGGAGCCTAGCTGGCTATAGTCCATGGGGTCGCAAAAGAATTGGACATGACTTAACGACTGAAACAACAACAATTCAAAACAGTGATTTAAACAGTCGATACTACCTATTACGAAAATTACCTTGAGTATCCCCTTTCCTCTACCATTCACAACATAGAACATCACTGTTTTTCTTTTTTTTTTAACTTGTCATATATAAGATTTTTATATACAATCAGTATGCATTGTAACAGTTTATACTGAGTCAATCAATTTTATCTAAAATGTTATTTGGCTATATAGCACATTACTGCCCAAATGAAAATAAAAAATAAACGGATTTACAAAATTTTTGGCTGTTTTGTATGCTGAAAGTTTTCATACATCTACCCTTTTAAGCAAAATGCATCTTAAAAAAAATGTTTCCAGAGCATGCAGTTTAGATTTTACATATAATCTCACTGTTTTGTTACTACAAACACAATATTGAGAACAAGGAAAGGAGGAAAGAGAGAGAGAAAGAAAGGAAGAAATAAAATGTATTTAATGAAACATTCAATGTAAAAAGAGGGCTAATGGAATTGTTTCTCCTTTCCTCATTTTTACATACTAAACTCTCATCCCATAAAGACAAGTCATTAAAAGTTTTCATCACATTACACAGTTTTCAAATCATGGCAGTCAAAAACACCTAAGGAAAAAAATGCAAAATGAAATTAAAAGACACTTGCTCCTTGGAAGGAAAGCCATGACAAACTCAGACAGCGTATTAAAAAGCAGAAACATCACTCTGCCAACAAAGGTCCATATAGTCAAAGCTATGGTTTTTCCAGTAGTCATGTACAGATATGAGAGTTGGACAATAAAGAAAGCTGAGCACCTTAGAACTGATGCTTTCCAACTGTGGTGCTGGAGAAGACACTTGAGAGTCCTTTGGACTGTAAGGAGATCAAACCAATCAGTCCTAAAGGAAATCAACCCTGAATATTCATTGGAAGGACTGACTCTGAAGCTGAAGCTCCAATACTTTGGCCACCTGATGTGAAGAGCTGACTCACTGGAAAAGATCCTGATGCTAAGAAAGATTGAAGGCAAAAGGAGAAGGGATGAGGTGGTTGGATGGCACGTGAGTCTGAGCAAACTCTGGGAGATAATGAAGGACAGGCAAGCCTGGTGTGCTTCAGTGCACAGGCTCACAAAGAGTTGGACAAGACTTAGCGACTGAACAACAAACAAAAAAGAGAAATTCAGCTCATGCCAGAAGTTAGACGTCTTCCTAGGCAGCCAGACAACCAGAATTAAAAGGGGAGTAGAGGTGCTGGAGGTGAGGGAGGATGGGGAGAAATGTCCTCTCTCAGAAACCAGAGGTGTGGAGGCAATGTTACAGGTTCACCCTGGTAAACTCTATGATCAGAAAGCTTTGAGGCCTTGCTTTCTGATTTCAGCTAATGGCAACAATCAAGCACAGAGATAAGCTAAATCTATATACAATCTTGCTTGGCAGATGCCAAAATCAACTCAGACGGCTTCAGATTCTTCTTCCACTAGGACAAGATAACTTTTGTCCCCTGGCAGATACATTTCCTTCCTTGTTTCCTCAACAAATATTTATTGAGCACTTTACGTCCGGTGCTATATCAGGTACCTGGGATAAAGCACTGATCCAAAAAGAAATGGTTTTGGTCTTCATGGAGATTACATTTGAATAGAAAGTAGAAAAGGAAACTAGTAAACAAATACACAAGACAACTTTAGATAGTGATAAGTGGTAAGAAGATTATTAATCAATGGGATGTGATAGAGAGTGACTGAGGGTTCACTTTACACAGGATAGTCAGTGAAGGCCTATCTTAAAGAGGCAATATTGAGTTGAAATATCACAAATGTATGAAAGAAGATGATTACAGCAAGCACAAAGACCTTGAGGTAAAAATGAGAGAGTATGTTTAAAGAAACAGAAAGGTCAGTATTATTGAAATTCCTGCCACAATATTGACAATAGTGAAGATGTAGAAGCAACCTGAACATCCATCAACAGAGAAATGGATAAAGAAGATGGGATACATATATACAGTAGAATATTGCTCAACCATAAAAAAGAATGAAATAAGCCTATTTGCAGCTTTATGGATGGACCTAGAGATTATTATACTAAGTGAAGTAAGTCAGAAAGAAAAATATTATATGATATCATTTATCAGTTCAATTCAGTCACTCAGTCGTGTCCAACTCTTTGCCACCCCATGGACTGCAGCATGCCAGGCTTCCCTGTTCTTCACTATCTCCTGGAGTTTGCTCAAACTTATGCTCATTGAGCCGGTGATGTCATCCAACTATCTCATCCTCTGTTGTCCCCTTCTCCTACCTTCAGTCTTTCCCAGTATCAGGGTCTTTTCTAAGAAGTCAGTTCTTCGCATCAGGTGGCCAAAGCATTGGAGCTTCAGCTTCAACATCAGTCCTTCCAATGAATATTCAGGACTGGTTTCCTTTAGGATTGACTGGTTGGATCTCCTTGCAGTCCAGGGAACTCTCAAGAGTCTTCTCCAACACCACAGTTCAAAAGCATCAATTCTTCGGTGCTCAGCTTTCTTTATGGTCCAACTCTCACATCCATACACAACTACTGGAAAAAATCATAGCTTTGACTAGATGGACTTTTGTCAGCAAAGTAATGTTTCTGCTTTTTAATACGCTTTCTAGGTTGGTCATAGCTTTTCTTCCAATGAGCAAGCGTCTTTTAATTTCATGGCTGCAGTCACCATCTGTAGTGATTTTGAAGCCCCCCAAAATAAAGTTGATCAGTTTCCATTGTTTCCCCATCTATTTGCCATGAAATGATGGGACTGGATGCCATAATCTTAGTTTTTTGAATGTTGAGTTTGTTTGTAATCTAAAAAATAGTATATGAATAAACTTATTTACAAAACCAAAATAGACTTACAGACATAGAAAGCAATTTTGTGGTTACAAAGGGGAAAGGGGGGAGGGATACACTGAGAATTGGGATTAACAGATACCACTGTATATAAATAAACAACAAGAAACTACTGTATAGCACAGGGAACTACATTCAATATCTTATAATAACCTATAATGGAAAAAAATCTGAAAATATATGTATGTGTGTGTGCATTTGAGTGCTAAATCACTTCAGCCGTGTCTGACTCTATGTGATCCCATGGACTATAGCCTGCCAGGCTCCTCTGTCCATGGGATTCTCCAGGCAAGAATACTGGAGTGGGTAACCATTTCCTTCTCCAGGGGATCCTCCTGACCCAGGGATTGAACCCATGTCTTTTATATCTCCTGCATTGGCAGGTGGATTCTTTACCACTAGCATTACCAGGGAGGCTTACGTACGTGTGTGTGTGTGTATATACATAACTGGATCACTTTGCTGTATACCTCAAATTAACACACTGCAAATCAACTATAATTCAATTTTTAAAAATTCTAAGTCTTAAAAAATATAAGAAATTCCTTCCACAATGCTACTCCAGAAGTTTGTTTCTGTGGACAGTAAAAATTCTGAATATGATCCACAGGGATGTTTGGTGCCTTTATATCTAAATCTAACAGGACACTCCCCTGCTTATACCATATGATATCCTAGTGCCTTCATTAAAAGTCTGTCACAAATGTCCTGTGTGACAGTTATGCTTCACCCAGAATCCTGTGATTAATGAGAATGCCATTTCTATCACTTCCCTGCACTACCCGTCACAACTCTCAATGGTTTGGGGAAGTTCCAAGACGACACCTTGAAGGAAGCATCTCTTTTGCCAAACACTGCTAATCACAATGAAAGTGCTGAATATTTAGGGAGGTGGCTATCCTCCTGCCCCACCTGCCCTGCCAATCCTAAACTAACTAAACAAGAAAAGGTACTACTGGCCCCATATCAGCTCTCTGAAATTATTAACCACTCCGCCCACTGCCTCAACATTACCTACAGCAATATGTTCCACAGGGCTCATAGGCTTCTGCTGATGTCACTGCTTCCTGCTGTCACAATAATACCCATTTCACTATGGCAAACTACTTAAGAGAGATTATAGCTTTACAATATTTATTCTCTGTCTTCCTCCATTAGAATGTAAATTCCACAAGAGAAGAGATTTGTCTCTTATTCACTGGTACATTTCTAGTGCCAACCACATAGCTGATGCTTCATAAACATTTGTTGAATGAATGAATTCTAATTATAGCTTCCTCCTTAGGATTGGTCTTTTGTATCTATTTCTGGATTCTCTATTCTGTTCCATTGACCTACTTGTCTTCTCTTGTGCCAATACCACTCTCTCTAAAAGACTATAGCTCTGTTAGTTTTAATATGAGGCAGAGTGAATTCCACAAATTGCTCTTGAAAATTATCTACTGTGATTTTTTTAAATTTTATTTATGTTTTGGCTCCATGGCTTGTAGGATCTTAATTCCTGAACCAGGGCTTGAACCTACACCCTCAGCAGTGAAAGTACAGAGTCTTAACCACCGGACAGCCAAGGAATTCCCTAGTGAGGATTTGAAAGTGTGGAATCTGGAACCAAATTTCCTCATTTTGAATTCTGGTTCTGCTGCTTACTGGCTGTGTGACCCTGACCAAATTATTTAACCATTCTCTGCCTCAGTTTTCTCATATATGAAATAGGCACAAAACAGTACCTATATTACAGGATTATTGTTAATCTTGGCCATTTGCTTTTTGATATAACATTTATAATCAGCTTTTTAAGTTCCATCAAAAAGGAAAAAAAAACAGTTGAGATTCTGACTGGAATTGTATTGACTTTACAGATTACATTGGGAGATCACTGACATCTACGATAGTGTGTGTTTTTATCTGTGAATATGGCATCTCCTTTCTACTCGTTTAGATCTCTTGAATGTTTTTCAACAAAGTTTTAACATTTCTCCACAGAGATACTAATATTTTGTACAGGATTTTTATTATGCTCATATGAGAGATTAACCTATACATTTTCCTTTATTTTAATGTTCTGGTCAGTTTTGTTATCAAGGTTATAAAGCTCCATAAAATTAATTGAGGGGGATTTTTCTTACTTTTCTATTCCCTGAACAAGTTTTGTGTGAGTTTGGATTCATCTGCTTCTTGAATGTGGAGAGAACTCACCTGTGAAATCATCTGGGTTGTGAGATTTGGAGTGAGGAACATGGTAGCATTCCACCTATTGGTGTATTGCTTTGAGGTTTATAGGTCTATTCAATTTTCCATTTCTTCTGCAGTCACTTTTGTCAAGTTATGTTTTCCCAGGATATTGTCCATTTTGTTTAAGATTTCAGATTATTGTCGTAAAACAGTTCATGGTGATAACATTATTTTTTGGTAAAATATGTAATTTTACAGAAGTAACTCTTTTTAAAATTGATTAAAAATATTTGTGCACAATATAGAAAGAGTAAGACAGGGACATAAAACAGTAAAACTTAACACTACTCAGCCCACTCAAATTAATCACACAATTTTTCTATTCCCTGTGATGCACTCTATGTTACAAAATGAGAATCATCTCCCAAGCATAATCAGTGATTCTTCTTGTTTGTTTTGTTTTGTTTTCCTTTCTTTTTTTTTTGGCTCTAACTTTATATCTAAAAATATTTTGGAACTCAGATATATGGTCTACCTCCTTAGATAACTTTAAATTTCAAAAAGCTCATTCTTGCTGCTTCTCTTGTATTGTTTGTATTTAATCTTATTATAATGGTATAAATATCAGTTTTGGCTGCTCTACATCTACCAGGACTAGCTTCTTAAAGTATGCTTTTATTTTCTCCTTAGCTCGGTATTTCTCAAAGCATTTACTCCAGAGGTCTGCATACACTCTCATAAATGAGTGTCAATTAACTGAGTAAAAGGACAAATAAAAATGGTAAAATAGTTCATGAATGATTAAAAGTAGTTACAGTAAAGTTAACACCTTATCTCTAAATAAAGATCATCTTGAAGTGTGGCCTATTATCACCAAGGTGATTCAGATTTATCTAACCAAAAAAAGTCTCAATATAGTCAACACATACAGCAGAGTAAACCTATATTTGTAAAGCCCGGGACAGAGTCAAAATCACTTCCATGTTTTCATATGAAGAAGGTACACATTATGCATTGTTTCGACTTTCTCTGCTCTAATTATCCACTCCCCGCTAACTCAGTTCAGTTCAGTCGCTCAGTCCTGTCCGACTCTTTGCGACTCCATGAACCGCAGCATGCCAGGCCTCCCTGTCCATCACCAATTCCCGGAGTTTACCCAAACTCATGTCCATTGAATCGGTGATGCCATCCAACCATCTCATCCTCTATTGTCCCCTTCTCCTCCTGCCCTCAATCTTCCCCAGCATCAGGGTCTTTTCAAATGAGTCAGCTCTTCACATGAGGTGGCAAAAGTATTGGAGGTTCAGCTTTAACATCAGTCCTTCCAAAGAACACCCAGGACTGATCTCTTTTAAGATAAACCGGTTGGATCTCCTTGCAGTCCAAGGGACTCTTAAGAGTCTTCTCCAACATCACAGTTCAAAAGCATCAATTCTTTGGCGCTCAGCTTTCTCTATGGTCCAACTCTCACATCCATACATGACCACTGGAAAAACCATAGCCTTGGCTAGATGGACCTTTGTTGGCAAAGTAATATCTCTGCTTTTTAATATGCTCTCTAGTTTGGTCATAACTTTGCTTCCAAGGAGTAAGCATCTTTTAATTTCATGGCTGCAATCACCATCTGCAGTGATTCTGGAGCCCCAAAAAATAAAGTCTGGCACTGTTTCCACTGTTTCCCCATCTATTTCCCATGAAGTGATGGGACCAGATGCCATGATCTTAGTTCTCTGAATGCTGAGCATTAAGCCAACTTTTTCACTCTCCTCTTTCACTTTCATCAAGAGGCTCTTTAGTTCTTCTTCACTTTCTGCCATAAGGGTGCTGTCATCTGTATATCTGAGGTTATTGATATTTCTCCCGACAATCTTGATTCCAGCCTGTGCTTCATCCAGCCCAGCATTTCTCATGATGTACTCTGCATATAAGTTAAATAAGCAGGGTGACAATATACAGCTTTGACGTATTCCTTTTCCTATTTGGAACCAGTCTGTTGTTCCATGTCCAGTTCTAACTGTTGCTTCCTGACCTGTATACAGGTTTCTCAAGAGGCAGGTCAGGTGGTCTCATATTCCCATCTCTTTCAGAATTTTTCACAGTTTATTGTGATCCACACAGTCAAAGGCTTTGGCATAGTCAATAAAGCAGAAATAGATGTTTTCCTGGAACTCTCTTGCTTTTTTGATGATCCAGCGGATGTTGGCAATTTGATCTCTGGTTCCTCTGCCTTTTCTAAAATCAGCTTGAACATCTGGAAGTTCACAGTTCATGTACTGTTGAAGCCTGGCTTGGAGAATTTTGAGCATTACTTTACTAGCGTGTGATATGAGTGCAATTGTGCGGTAGTTTGAGCATTCATTGGCATTGCCTTTCTTTGGGATTGGAATGAAAACGGACCTTTTCCAGTCCTGCGGCCACTGCTGAGTTTTCCGCAGCATGCCATGCTGGCATGTTGAGTGCAGCACTTTCACAGCATCATCTTTCAGGATATGAAATAGCTCAACTGGAATTCCATCACCTCCACTAACTTTGTTCATAGTGATGCTTTCTAAGGCCCACTTGACTTCACATTCCAGGATGTCTGGCTCTAGGTGAGTGATCACACCATCGTGATTATCTGGGTCATGAAGATCTTTTTTGTATAGTTCTTCTATGTATTCTTGCCACCTCTTCTTAATATCTTCTGCTTCTGTTAGGTCCAGACCATCTGTCCTTTATCGAGCCCATCTTTGCATGAAATGTTCCCTTGGTGTCTCTAATTTTCTTGAAGAGATCTCTAGTCTTTCCCATTCTGTTCTTTTCCTCTATTTGTTTGCATTGATCACTGAAGAAGGCTTTCTTATCTCTTCTTGCTATTCTTTGGAACTCTGCATTCAGATGCTTATATCTTTCCTTTTCTCCTTTGTTTTCGCCTCTCTTCTTTTCACAGCTTTTTGTAAGGCCTCCTCAGACAGCCATTTTACTTTTTTGCATTTCTTTTCCATGGGGATGGTCTTGATCCCTGTCTCCTGTACAATGTCACGAACCTCATTCCATAGTTCATCAGGCACTCTATCTATCAGATCTAGGCCCTTAAATCTATTTCTCACTTCCACTGTATAATCATAAGGGATTTGAAGCCTAGCTTGAAGTATTTTGAGCATAATCTTGCTAGCATGTGAAATGAGCCCAACTGTACAGTAGTTTGAGCATTCTTTGGCACTGCCCTTCTTTGGGATTGGAATGAAAACTGACTTTTCCAGTCCTGTGGCCACTGCTGAGTTTTCCAAATTTGCTGGCATATTGAGTGCAGCACTTTCACAGCATCATCTTCCAAGATTTGAAATACCTCAACTGGAATTCCATCACCTCCACCAACTTTGTTCATAGTGATGCTTTCTAAGGCCCACTTGACTTCACATTCCAGGATGTCTGGCTCTAGGTGAGTGATCACACCGTCGTGATTATCTGGATCGTGAAGATCTTTTTTATACAGTTCTTGTGTATGTTCTTGCCACCTCTTCTTAATATCTTCTGCTTCTGTTATGTCCCTACCACTTCCGTCCTTTATTGAACCCATCTTTGCATGAAATGTTCCCTTGGTATCTCTAATTTTCTTGAAGAGATCTCTAGTCTTTCCCATTCTATTGTTTTCCTCTATTTCTTTGCACTGATCACTGAGGAAAGCTTTCTTATCTCTCCTTGCTATTCTTTGGAACTCTGCCTTCAAATGGGTATATCTTTCCTTTTCTCGTTTGCTTTTTGTGTCTCTTCTTTTCACAGCTATTTGTACAGCCTCCTCAGACAGCCATTTTGCTTTTTTGCATTTCTTTTTCTTGGGGATGGTCTTGATCCCTGTCTCCTGTGCAATGTCACGAACCTCTGTCCATAGTTCATCAGGCACTCAGATCTAGTCCCTTAACTCTATTTCTCACTTCCACTGTATAATCATAAGGAATTTGATTTAAGTCTTACCTGAATGGTTTAGTGGTTTTCCCCACTTTCTTCAATTTAAGTCTGAATTTGGCAATAAGGAGTTCATGATCTGAACCACAATCCACTCCTGGTCTTGTTTTTGCTGACTGTATAGAGCTTCTCCATCTTTGGCTGCAAAGGATATAATGAGTCTGATTTTGGTGTTGGCCATCTGGTGATGTCCGTGTGTAGAGTCTTCTCTTGTGTTTTTGGAAGAGGGTGTTTGCTATGATTAGTGTGTTCTCTTGGCAAAACTCTATTAGCCTTTGCCCTGCTTCATTCTGTACTCCAAGGCCAAATTTACCTGTTACTCCAAGTGTTTCTTGACTTCCTACTTTTGCATTCCAGTCCCCTATAATGAAAAGGACATCTTGTTTGGGTGTTAGTTCTAAAAGGTCTTGTAGGTCTTCATAGAACCATTCACCTTCAGCTTCTTCAGCATTACTGGTAGGGGCATAGACTTGGATTACCGTGGTATTGAATGATTTGCCTTGGAAATGAACAGAGTTCATTCTGTCATTTTTGAGATTGCATCCAAGTACTGCATTTCAGACTCTTTTGTTGACCATGATGGCTACTCCATTTCCTCTAAGGGATTCCTGCCCATAGCAGTAGATATAATGGTCATCTGAGTTAAATTCACCCATTCCAGTCCATTTTAGTTCACTGATTCCTAGAATGTTGATGTTCACTCTTGCCATCTTCTGTTTGACCACTTCCAGTTTGCCTTGATTCATGGACCTAACATTCCAGGTTCCTAGGCAATATTGCTCTTTATAGCAACAGACCTCGCTTCTATCACCAGTTACATCCACAGCTGGGTGTGGTTTTTGCTTTGGCTCCGTCTCTTCATTCTTTCTGAAGTTATTTCTCCACTGATCTCCAGTAACATATTTGGCACCTACCCACCTGGGGAGTTCCTCTTTCAGTATCCTATCCTTTTGCCTTTTCATATTGTTCATTGGGTTCTCAAGGCAAGAATACTGAAGTGGTTTGCCATTCCCTTCTCCAGTGGACCACATTCTGTCAGACCTCTCCACCATGACCCGTCCGTCTTGGGTGGCCCCACACGGCATGGCCTAGTTTCATTGAGTTAGAAAGGCTGTGGTCCATGTGATCAGATTGGCTAGTTTTCTGTGACTGTGGTTTCAGTCCATCTGCCCTCTCTGCCATCTCTCAGCGCCTACCATCTTATTTGGGTTTCTCTTACCTTGGACGTGGAGTATCTCTTCACAGCTGCTCCAGCAAAGCACAGCTGCTGCTCCTTACCTTGACGTGGGGTATGTCCTCATGGCCACCGCTCCTGACCTTGAATGTGGGGTATCTCCTCTCTGCCGCGCACCACTCTTGCCCCCCTAATTAGTTACATTTATATTCTCTGTAATCCACTGAAACTGCTCTTTTAAGGTAGACAATGATCTCTCTCTTGCCAAAACCAGGGGTCACTTCTTTCTGTTATCTGAACACTCAGAGGCTAATCAATCCAATAGTCTAATTCTCCTTCTTGAAATATCTTTTTCCTTAAACTTCTAAGAAGATACATAGGTCTGGATTATTCTTCTTTCATTAGACATCCTTTCTTCGTCTTCTGTTGGCTCTTCTATTTTTTCACAGCTCTAAGTGTCAGAAGTTTCCAGGGCTTGTGCCTAATCTTCCTTTTCGTATCTGTGCATCATCTCTGTGTCCTCATCTAGTGCCAGGACTTTGGTGCGTATATTCCTTAAAGATTCCAGCTCTCAATCTCCAGGTCTAAGCTCTCTTCCGAAGTACAAGCACAGGAGTCAGAATCTCTATTTGACATCTTCATCTAAATATCCAGTTGGCATCTCACCCTGAACACTTCAAAATAAAACAATGAGCTGACCTTCCTCAATGCCACAGATAACAGTATCTTTCTCAGTGGTATAGAAATAGGTGGATGCAATTAAATATGTTTTGGAAGTTGAGCAACTGGATGACCCAGGAGGTGTTATATTATGGATGTGCCATATTTGTTGTCATGTTAGTCTCCAAAATTATTGCTTTTTCCCTAAGTGCATTTCTATAATGGTTGAACTATAATAATAACATTATTTTTTAAATCTTCTGTATTTCTAATTGCAAACCTTCTTTCATTTATTACTTTATTTCTTTACTAATTGATTAGCATTATCAAAAGTTTTTTCAAAGAACTCATCTTTTCAATTTAAATTCTCTCTATTATAGTTTCATTTTAAATTTTATTAATTCCCACCCTTATCTTTTATTTCATTCCTTCTACTTTCTTTTCCTTTATTTCACTGTTTCTTTTCTAAATTCCTAAGTTGGGCACTTAACATATAAATACTCATTCTTTCTTGTCTCTGTATAAATGTACTTTAGGCTATAAATCTAAGTACAAACATGGAACACATGTAAGAATTAAAGATTTTAAAATTAAAAAAATAAAAAACTATAATAAAAAAAATCTAAGTACACTATTCCTTTGGTAAATTTTAGATTTTGACATGAGGTATTTTTATTAGCATTCAGTTATAAGTATTTTCTAATTTACATCATGGCTACTTTTTTGACCTATGAGCTAATCAAACATCATTTTCAAATTTTCTATATATATTTTAAAGTTACTTTTTCACCATTGACTTCTTTTTTAATTTATCTAAATTATCCTCATTGGAGGATAATTACCTTACAATATTGTGATGGTTTTTGCCATACATCAACATGAATTAGCCACAGGTACACACATGTCCCTCCCATTCTGAACACCCCTTCCACCTCCCTCCCCACCCTATCCCTCTGGGTTGTCCCAGAGAACTGGCTTTGGGTGCCCTGCTTCATGCATCAAACTTGCACTGGTCATCTGTTTTACATATGGTAATGTACATGTTTCAATGCTATTCTCTGAAATCATCCCACCCTCACCTTCTCCCACAGAGTCCAAAAGTCTGTTCTTTACATCTGTTTCTCTTTTGCTCCCCTGCATATAGTATCATACTTTGTCAACAAAGGTCCATCTAGTCAAGGCTATGGTTTTACCAGTGGTCATGTATGGATGTGAGAGTTGGACCATAAAGAAAGCTGAGCACTGAAGAATTTATGCTTTTGAACTGTGGTGGTGGAGAAGTCTCTTGAGAGTTCCTTGGACTGCAAGGAGATCCAAGCAGTCCATCCTAAAGGAGATCAGTCCTGGTTGTTCATTGAAAGGACTGATGTTGAAGCTGAAACTCCAATACTTTGGCCACCTGATGCGAAGAGCTGACTCATTTGTAAAGACCCTGATGCTGGGAAAGATTGAAGACAGGAGGAGAAGGGGATGACAGAGGATGAGATGGTTGGATGGCATCACCAACTCAGTGGACATGGGTTTGGGTAAACTCCGGGAGTTGGTGATGGACAGGGAGGCCTGGTGTGCAAGAGTTAGACATGACTGAGCGACTGAACTAACATAGGATCATCATTAACGTCTTTCTAAATTCCATATATATGCATTAATATATAGTATTTGTCTTTCTCTTTCTGATTTACTTCACTCTGTATGACAGGCTCCAGTTTCATCCACCTGATTAGAATTAACTCAAATGTATTCCTTTTTATAGCTGAGTAATATTTTACTGTGTATATGTACCACAACTTCCTTATCAATTCATCTCTCAATGGACATCTAGGCTGCTTTCTTGTCCTAGCAATTGTAAATAGTACTGCAATGAATATTGGGGTATATGTGTCTCTTTCCTAATTTAATTGAACTGTGACTAGAGTATACACATGGTCTTTATGTTTAGCTATGTCTTTGTAACAATATATAACTTGATTTTGAAAAAAATTAATTTGCTGTTTTTCAGTCTCTCAGTCATGTCCAACTCTTTGCAATCGCATGGACTGCAGCATGCCAGGCTTCCCTGTTCTTTACTATCTCCCGGAGTTTGCTCAAACTCATGTCCATTGAGTCATGATGCCATCCAATCATCTCATCCTCTGTCACCCCCTTCTCTTACCCTCAATCTTTCCTAGTATCAGGGTCTTTTCCAATGAGTTGGCTCTTCACATCAGGTGGCTAAAATATTGGAGCGTCAGCTTCACCATCAGACCATCCAATGAATATTCTGGGTTGATTTCCTTGGATTGACTGGTTTGATCTCCTTGCTGTCCAGGAGACTCTCAAGAGTCCTCTCCAGCACAACTATTTGAAAACATCAATTCTTTGGCGCTCAGCTTTCTTTATGGTCCAACTCTCACATCCATATATGACTACTGGAAAAAACACAGCTTTGATTATATGGACATTTGTCAGCAAAGTAATGTCTCTGCTTTTTAATACATTGTTTGTCATAGTTTTTCTTCCAAGGAGCAAGCGTCTTTTAATTTCATGGCTGCAGTCACCATCCACAGTGATTTTGGAGCCCAAGAAAATAGTTTGTCACTATTTCCATTGTTTCTCCATCTATTTGCCATGAAGTGATAGGACTGGATGCCATGATCTTAGTTTTTTGAATGTTGAGGTTTAAGCCAGCTTTTTCACTCTCCTCTTTCACTTTCATTAAGAGGCTGTTTAGTTCCTCTTCACTTTCTGCCATAAGGGTGGTGTTATCTGCATATCTGAGTTTTTTTATGTTTCTCCCTGTGATCTTGGTTCCAATTGTGATTCATCCAGCCTGTCATTTCACATGATGTACTCTGCATGTAGTTAAATAAGCAGAGCCTTGTTGTACTCCTTTCCCAATTTTGAACCAGTCCGTTGCTCCATGGTCGGTTCTGTTGCTTCTTGACCTGCATACAGGTTTTTTAGGAGGCAAGTAAGGTAGTCTGGTATTCCTATCTCTTTAAGAATTTTCCACAGTTTGTTGTGATCCACACAGTCAAAGGCTTTAGCACAGTCAATGAAGCAGAAGTATATGTTTTTTTTTTTTCTGGAATTCTCTTGTTTTTTCTATGATCCAATGGATGTTGGCAATTTGATCTCTCATTCCTCTGCCTATTCTATATCCTGCTTGTACATCTGGTAGTTCTCAGTTCATGTACTGTTGAAGCCTAGCTTGAAGGATTTTGAGCATTACCTTGCTAGCAAGTGAAATGAGTGCAATTGTATGGTAGTTTGAACATTCTTTGGCATTGCCCTTCTTTGGGATTGGAATGAAAACTGACCTTTTCCAGTCCTGTGGCCACTACTGAGTTTTCCAAATTTGCTGGCGTATTGAATGCAGCACTTTAACAGCATCATTTTTTAGAATTTGAAATAGTTCAGCTGGAATTCCATCACTTTCACTAGCTTTGTTCATAATAATGCTTTCTAAGGCCCAATTACCAATTTAAAATTTCAGTTCTTTGGTAGATTTCATCAAATTACATTTATTCTGATCACTGTCATATTTTTTATTTATTCTTACCATCTAATTTAATGTTTTATATTTACTCTGATTTTTTAATGCTTCTTTTTTCTCCTTTTCTGTCTTATTTACAAGTAATTGAGGTTTCCTTGTTCAATTTTTCCCTCTACTAGGTTGTATGTTGTATGCTCCATTTTCTATTCTTTTAGTAGTTACTATTAAATTTCAATATTCATACTTAAATAAACCAAGTCTAAATTTAATTACTATTTCTACCTTCTGGTTTCCCTCATGGCTCTGAAGGTAAAGCGTCTGCCTGCAATGAGGGAGACATGGGTTCAATCCCTGGGTTGGGAAAAATCCCCTGGAGAAGGAAATGGCAACCCACTCCAGTACTCTTGCCTGAAAAATTCCATAGATGGAGGAGTCTGGTAGGCTACAGTCCATGGGACTGTAAACAGTCTGACACAACTGAGCAACTTCACTTCACTTCACCTTTCTCTCAAATGATACAAAGATCTTCGAATGCTTTAATGCTGATCACCGCCTCAGCTTACTTGTTGTTTTTGTCCAATTAATTAATTGCACTCTTTTTTAAACTCCCAACTCAGTCACTATAGTGTTTCACATAGCAAATGGTTGTTTATATTTATCTAAGTTTCTTTGCTCATTATTCTTTTTCTCATCTCATTCTTCTTTCTGGAAATTTGATAAGATCTTTAGTGAGGATATGGTTTTATATATATATATATATAAATGTCTTTATTTGGCTCTTATTTATCAATATTTTTTCAAGGATGAATATTCTAGGTTGACAGATACTTTCCCTTGGCACTTTGAAAGTATTATCCCTCTATCTTCTGACTTTGTTGCTTTTGAGAAGTCTGTTCTCAGTTTAATAGTCATTGCTTTGGAAATAATTCCTTATTTCTGCTTGGCCCCTTTTCAGACATTCTCTATCTTTTTACCACAATGTATCTCTCTCTTTTTACCATACAGCTTTATTTGTCTTTGTTCTGCCTGAGATTTATTGTAATTCCCAAATCTAAGTATTCATGTCTTTCATCAATACTGGAAAATTATCAGCCATTTTTCTTTGAATTTTGTTTCTGTCTCATTTTCTTCATTCTCTCCATCTAGAAATGCAATTAGATTTATGATATATTGCCTCATTCTACCATCCATATCTTTTAATTTCTTATTTATAATTCCTATCACTTTCTCTCTCTTTCTGTTGCATTCTGAACAATTTCTTCAGATCTATTTTTCTGATCACTAACAGTCTATTTCTGTCTAATTTGCTATTTAATCTGTCAATTGAATATTTTAAATTAAACTAACAATTATATTTTTCATTCTGAAAAAATGTATTCAAGTTCTTTTCAAAAGTGACCTAGGCTTCCATGACAGATGTGATGGTATAGATTAACTCATCCCTACTCTCCTTGCTGCAACTAGAAATCCTAGAAATAGCACATGAGGAAATAAAAAGAGAACTGTGAAAGGTGGAAAGATGACAATGAAATGTTTAGAGAGCCACGGACTTCAGGAAAGGGACATCAGCAGGGCATCTAAGAATCTCCTGCCTGACAGATGTTGACCCAAGTCTATCATAATTGACCCGCAATCTAGTAACACAAGGAAACCAGGTAGGTTCATTTCTTCCCCAGATGGAACAAGAGCCCCAGTAACAACCCCAAGTGATCTTAGCAACATCGGTAAGGGAGATTAACGGGGATCACCTCTGACAATAAGTAACCAGAACAAGTTTCTCCTTCCACACCAGATCCAAGAATCTCCTCCACCACAGAGAGACAATATGTGGCCAGACAGTATCAGTACGGGGTACCCCACCATAACAAATGACCTAGGCCTGCAAATTTATTTGTACCCATGGGCCTGAGACTCCTCTGCCCCAACCAGGGACATGGAATATGACAGCTCATGGGTACCAACAAGGAAAACCCCATTGCAACAAGTCATCTGGGCCTGAAGCCATTCAACCTCCCACAGACAGGAGGGTAATACTGCCACAAGAAGCACCTGGCCAGAAAGAAATCTCCTTCTCCCACAGAGCCAGAGACATCCCTCCAAAATAAGTGAGAGGCAGGACCAGTGGTGAAGGAGACCCCACCATAAGTGGCTTAGACCAGGAAGCATCCTTCCCTGTAGAGAATCCCTTTCCCCATCAACATGCACTAGGCAGTCTGACTTGAGAAAAGTGCTTCTGCAGAGACCAATGAGAACACAAGCAGCACCAGATAAACCAAGGAGATGAACAGATAATAGCAAAGGCTATGAAAATTAAATTATCATTGGAACCAGAACCTACAAAAGTAGGCCAGGACCAGTGTGCTGTACCTAAACAGGATGAACTGCCTGCTAAAATAAGAGATTTAAATAGGACCCACAGTGTTTCAACAAAATGGCCAAAATGGCCAAGATACAATAAAAATCATCTGGCTCTTCATAAGAAGAATCAAAGCCAGAAAAATCACAACATGAACAATAAAAAAAAAAAAACAATCAAATAACACCAACACCAAGATGAATCAGATGTTAGAACTATCTGTCAAGGATCATAAAACAGCCATCATAAAAATGCTTCAACAAGCAGTTACACATTCACTGAAAAAAAGTGAAAAACAAAAAATCTCAGAAAATAAATGGAAGTTACAAAAAATGGAAATTATGGAACTGGAAAATACAATACAAAACTTGCCACATGGGCTCAATAGTAGAGTGGAGATGACAGAGGATAAAATCAGTAAAGTTGAGGACTGGTCAATAGAATTCACCATATCTGATGAACTGAAACAAAAAGGATTGAGAACAAAATAAAGTGAATCTCAGATGCCTGAGGGACTAAACAAAAATCCAACATTCTTTTCCTCAGAGTTCCCAAATGAGAAGAGAATGTAACTGAAAGAACTGTTGAAAAAGTAATCTTCAAAGCTTCCTAAAATTAGTGAAATACAACATGGAAGAAGCTGAGTGAACACCATAAAGGATAACTCTAACAAAATCCAAACCAAGGCACATCACAAATAAACATCAAAGCCCAGTCTGTAAAAGGAAAAACTGATAAATTGAACTTCATAAAAAATTAAAATCTATTGCTCTGCACAAGACTTTTAAGAGAATGAAAAAACAAAGACTGGGAATATTATTTGCAAAGCACACATCTGACAAAGGATTCATATCTAGAATACATAAAGAACTCTCAAAACTCAATAATTAAAGAAGCAAATAATCCAATTAGAATATATGCAACAAACATGAATAGACATTTTACTAAAGACTGTATACAAGGGCAAATAAGCACATCATTAGGGGAATGGTAATAAAAAAAACCATAATGAATTATTACTACACACCTATCAGAATGACTAAAATAAAAAAATAGTGACAATACCAAATGCTAGCAAGGATGCAGGGAGAGGAAAATGGCACCCCACTCCAGTACTGTTGCCTGGAAAATCCCATGGATGGAGGAGCCTGGTAGGCTGCAGTCCATGGGGTCTCTAAGAGTTGGATACGACTGAGAGACTTCACTTTCACTTTCATGCATTGGAGAAGGAAATGGCAACCCACTCCAGGGTTCTTGCCTTGAGAATTGCAGGAATGGGGGAGCCTGGTGGGCTGCCGCCTATGGAGTCGCACAGAGTCAGACACGACTGAAGCGACTTAGCAGCAGCAGCAGCAAGGATGCAGAGAAACTGGATCACTCATACATCGCTGATGGAAATGTAAAGTAGTAAAATCACCCTGGAAAGTAGATTAGTAGTTTCTTTTTTTAAATAATGATCATATGATCCAGCAATTGCACTCTTGGGCATTAATCGAAGAGAAATGAAAAGTTCTATTTACACAAAAACCTGAACACAAATGTTCATAATATCATATAATAGTCAAAAACTAGAAACAATCCAGATATCCTTCATCCGATGAATGGGTAAACAGATTGTTACATCCATATTGTGGAACAATAAAAAGGAATGAACTATTAATAAAAAACAAATTAGATAAATTTACAGGCAGTTATGTCAAGTGAAAAAAAGTTAACCCTGAAAGGTTACATACTGTAGGATTCCATCTATATAGCACTTTTGAAATGATGAAATTATTGAGTTAAAAAACAGATTAGTGGTCATCAGGAATTAGAGAGAGGCATGGAGGAAGGAGCATGGTGGGTATGTTTATAAAAAAAAGAAACATAAGAGATCCTTGGGTGATAGAACTGTTCCATGTTTTAACTGTGGAGATTGATACCTAACACATGTGATAAAATGGCATAGAATTAAACACATACACATACAGACAGAGAGAGAGACAGACAGACAGACACACACACACACACACACACACAAATACAAGCAAAACATAGGAAATCTGAATAAAATTGGTGAATTACAAGAATACTAATATCTTGGTTATGATGTTGTACTATAGTTAGGCAAGCTCTCACCCTTGGGGCAAATTGGGTAGAGGGTACATGAGTTCTCTCTGTATGTCTTACAACTGTATATGAATCTACAACTATTTCAAAATAAGATTAATTTTAAAAGAATTACAATAAATGTGATATATTCTTATGATGTATTATTCAGCAATAAAAAGGAATAAAGGATATTGACTTCCAGAATTGCAGTGTAAGGAATGCTACAGGTCCTCTCCCCAGAGAAAAACCAATCTCACTGCTGAAGATTATTTTTAAAACAATCATTTAAAGTCTCTGGAAATTGTTCTAAGCATGTACCCCAAACAGAGAAACATATATTCAAAAAAAGGTGTGACAGTGAGAGTCTGTGGTCTTTGAGTCATGACACACTCCCTTATCAACACCCCAGCTCTCATACCAGTCATGTGCGGCCAAGAAGACAAGCCTCTCTCTTCATCTACCTCCCAGTCTAGCACTGTGGATTCATCTTTGGAGGGGCAAGTCTCATTTCTCCAAGATTCATATTTCAGAAGCTCTACTTTGGTCAAACACTGCCAAGAGGACCAGTCTCCTCTCCTCAACCCAATCTCCATTGGTAAGACAGAAACTTAACTCCAGGCATGACAGGTTGAGAAAGTTGGGTCCCAAATGCCCTTGTTCCAGCTTATTCACAGGGTTAAGGTGCCGGGAGCCAGCATGAGGAACTCCGCCCATGGCAAAGGTCATGAAGAAGGAGGCTTCAGCATATGCAAAGGTGGGATCGAGCCTCAGGAAACCCCCTGTTCCCAAGCATCTACCCCCCAAACCAGAGTCTGCCCACTTTACTGTTTTATGCTCTCACCTACACCTCTGACTTTACGGGGGGCTCTCCCCCATCACCTCTTTCGGAGAAGGAGTTAACCTACAGCTCTAGTTAATAAAAATTCCTGGGCGTGACAAGAGTGTTTCAACTTATGAACTCCTCTGAAGGTTATCTAGCCTGCCTGTACAGGTTCGTCCGGCCACATGTGATTGTTTACAGCCTCCCAGCCGTGAGAGGCACGAGATGCTGTAAACTTTCTAAATACAGATTCTTTTGAGAAGTTAGAAAATTATTAGCATAGTATAGTGGGTTGATTAGAACTTATATTGGTGAAGGGTTTTTCATTTGTTGAGCCAATATTTGCTGCTAAATCCCCTGCCCTTATACATGTTAATGAATATATAACTAACATATAGGAGAAATAAGTATTAACCTTTAAGATTAATCATGTTAACCTTGCTACTGCTGCTAAGTCGCTTCAGTCGTGTCCGACTCTTACGACCCCATAGATGGCAGCCCACCAGGCTCCCCCGTCTCTGGGATTCTCTAGGCAAGAACACTGGAGTGGGTTGCCATTTCCTTCTCCAACGCACGAAAGTGAAAAGTCAAAGTGAAGTCGCTCAGTCGTGTCTGACTCTTCACGACCCCATGGACTGCAGCCTACCAGGCTCCTCCATGCATGGGATTTTCCAGGCAAGAGTACTGGAGTGGGGTGCCATTGTCTTCTCCAATGTTAACCTTAGGCTAAGTAAATTCCTTTCTTAATTGTAACCCACTACACCCTCACCCTATAGGAATGCAACTTTATCTGGAACATTCGGAGGGTGGTACCTGGTTTAAGAAAAATCACCCCTGGAAAATAAGTTTCTGGTTGACTGACCATTATCAGAAAAGAAAGGATCATAAAATGTCCGCAGGCTTCATGGCCAGAAGATGATGTAAAACCCCTAAGACCTTTTTTGTATACATTTATCTGAATCACCTGATTTTGATAAAGGTCAGGACTGCTGACCCCCACGTGACTTTAAAATTTCCATTTGTCTCTATGTGTAACAAAAGGTCTATAAGCAAACCTGAAAATAAAGAAATCAGATCAGTTTCTGGAAAGACTGATTCCCCCATGTCGTTCTTTCTTGTTCTCCGTTTTTCTGGCTGAATTCCCATCTGGAGCGTGGGTGCTTGCCAAGCCTGCTAATTTTGCCCTGGCTTTTAAGTTCCACATGAGAGGAAGCCGAAGGCGGGGCACCCTCCAATATTCAAGTGGGCGCCAGTGGCCTACGTAGGTGGTGCAAGCTTCTTGTCTCGAAGCTTTATTGGTATCCCACGTAAACCAAGTTATTCTCTTTTTCTCCACTAATTTTCCTACTACACTATTTCTTTCTAATCTCTCTCTATATCTTTAATTAAGCAATTAATTCCTAGGATGCTGACTCCATCCCTGCTTCGAATTACCCTGGATCCACCGGGGCTGGAAATTGTTCTAAGCATGTACCCAGCTTATTCACAGGGTTAAAGGGCAAGTTCAAAAGGGGCTACTATCTCAGCTGTGAGCCTTGCTCATAGAGCAGTACCATCACAGAAGCAGAAGAATCAGGCCACTGCCCCCACCTTTAACTCCTATATAAGGGCAAAGAGTTTCTACCCAAAGTGAGACACACAATAAGAACAGAGAACTCACACTTACAAGGGGAATTAATCTACAACAAAGGAGGAAAGAATATACAATGGGGAAAAGATAGCCTCTTCAATAAAAGGTGTTGACAAAACTGGATAGCTATATGCAAAGGAATCAACCTGGGCCACTCTCTCACACTGTGCACAAAAATAAATTTAAAATGGATTAAGGACTTAACTGTAAGACCTGAAACCGTAAAACTTCTAGAAGAAAACATAGGCAGTATGCTATTTAACATCAGTCTTAGCAATATTTGGGGGTTATGTCTCCTCAGGGAAAAGAAACAAAATCAAAAACAAACAAATGGGACTCGATCAGACTAACAAACGTCTGCACAGTGAAGGAAACTATCAACAAAATGAAAATGCCACCTACCAAATGAGACAAAATAGCTTCAAATTATATATCTGATAAGGGGTTAATATCCAAAATATACAAAGAACTCACACAAGTCAACATCAAAAAAAATTAATAAACCCAAATTAAAATGGGCAAAAGATCTGAATAAGTATTTTTCCAAAGAATTCATATAGATAGCCAAAAGGCACAGGAAAAGATGCTCAACATCACTAATCATCAGGGAAAGGCAAATCAAAAACACAATGAGCTATCATGTCACACCTGTCAGAAGGGTTATCATCAAAAAGACAATAAATAACAAATGCAGGCAAGAATGTGAAGAAAAGGAAACCTTCATACACTGTTGATGGGAATGTAAATTGGTACAGCCACCATGGAAAATAGTATGAAGATTTCTCAAAAAATTAAAAATGGAACTAACATACAATCCAGCAATTCCATTCCCGGGTATTTATCTGAAGAAAATGAAAACACTAATTAGAAAAGATATATGTACTCCTATGTTCATTGCAGCATTATTTACAATAGCCAAGATGTGGAAGCAACCTAAGTGTCCATCAACAGATGAGTGGATAAAGATGTGAGATAGATAAATAGGTAGATATACACACATGAAATTTTACTAAGTCATAAAAAAGAAAGAAATCTAGCATTTTCAACAACATGGATATAATATATAGAATCCAAAAAACAAAATAAATGAACAAACATAACAAACAAAATGGAAACAGAGCCATAGATTCAGAGGACAAAAAGATGGTTGCTGGCGGGGGGAGAGGGGAAGGAGAGTAATAGGTGAGGGGGATTAAGATGTACAAACTTCCAACTACAAAATCAGCGAGTCACAGGTATGAAATATAGTGTGGAATGTAGTCAATAAATATGTAATATCTTTGTATAATGACATATGGTAACTAAATTTATCATGGTGATCATTTTGAAATGTATGGAAATATCTAATAACTGTTGCATAACAGGACTTCAAAAACAAACAAACTCATAGAAAAAAGAGATCAGATTTGTGGTTACTAGAGGCAGGAGTGGGGAGACAGGAAATTGGATGAAGGCAGTCAAAAGGTACAAACTTTCAGTTATAAGATAAATACGTACTAGAGATGTCGTATAGTGGTGGTGATTTAGTTGCTAAGTCATGTCCAACTCTTGCAACCCCAGAGATGTAGTGTACAGCATGATAAATATAATTAACACTGCCATATGTTACTGCAATGAAATGAAAAGGTCAGTTTTCATTCCAATCCCAAAGAAAGGCAATGCCAAAGAATGCTCAAACTACCACACAATTGTACTCATCTCACACGCTAGTAAAGTAATGCTCAAAATTCTCCAAGCCAAGCTTCAGCAATACATGAACCATGAACTTCCTGATGTTCAAGCTGGTTTTAGAAAAGGCAGAGGAACCAGAGATCAAATTGTCAACATCCCCTGGATCATGGAAAAAGCAAGAGTTCCAGAAAAACATCTATTTCTGCTTTATTGACTATGCCAAAGCCTTTGACTGTGTGGATCACAATAAACTCTGGAAAATTCTGAGAGAGATGGGAATACCAGACGACCTGACCTGCCTCTTGAGAAATCTGTATGCAGGTCAGGAAGCAACAGTTAGAACCGGACATGGAACAACAGACTGGTTTCAAATAGAAAAAGGAGTAAGTCAAGGCTATATATTGTCACCCTGCTTATTTAACTTATATGCAGAGTACATTGTGAGAAACGCTGGACTGGAAGAAACACAAGCTGGAATCAAGATTGCCAGGAGAAATATCAATAATCTCAGATATGCAGGTGACACCACCCTTATGGCAGAAAGTGAAGAGGAACTAAAAAGCCTCCTGATGAAAGTGAAAGTGGAGAGTAAAAATGTTGGCTTAAAGCTCAACATTCAGAAAACAAAGATCATGGCATCGGGTCCCATCACTTCATGTGAAATAGATGGGGAAACAGTGGAAACAATGTCAGACTTTATTTTTTGGGGCTCCAAAATCACTGCAGATGGTGATTGCAGCCATGAAATTAAAAGACACTTTCTCCTTGGAAGAAAAGTCATGACCAACCTAGATAGCATATTCAAAAGCAGAGACATTACTTTGCCAACAAAGGTCAGTCTAGTCAAGGCTATGGTTTTTCCTGTGGTCATGTAGGGATGAGAGAGTTGGACTCTGAAGAAGGCTGAGTGCCGAAGAATTGACGCTTTTGAAGTGTGGTGTTGGAGAAGACTCTTGAGAGTCCCTTGGACTGCAAGGAGATCCAACCAATCCATTCTGAAGGAGATCAGCCCTGGGATTTCTCTGGAAGGAATGATGCTAAAGCTGAAACTCCAGTACTTTGGCCACCTCATGCAAAGAGTTGACTCATTGGAAAAGACTCTGATGCTGGGAGGGATTGGGGGCAGGAGAAGGGGACGACAGAGGATGTGATGTCTGGATGGCATTACTGACTGGACGGACGTGAGTCTGAGTGAACTCCGGGAGTTGGTGATGGACAGGGAGGCCTGGCGTGCTGCGATTCATGGGGTCACAAAGAGTCGAACATGACTGAGCGACTGAACTGAACTGAATTGCAGTATGTTACAGATGAAAGTTGTTAAGAGACTTAATCCTAACAGTTCTAATCACAAGGAAAACATCTTTTTCTATTTATTATTTTTGTATCTATATGAGGTGATGAATATTCACTAAATTTGTTGTGGTAATAATTTTATGATATATGTAAGTCAAATCATTATGTTGTATACCTTAAACTTATATGATGCTGTATGTCAATTAGATCTCACTAAAACTTAAAGAAAAACATTTTAAACAGAAGGCTCTGTAGCCCTCCTCAAAGGAACTGACATTACTTGGAATACAGTGTGGGGAAGTTCATGTCTAAGTCTGTTGTTCAAAACAATGGAGACCTTGATGGTAAACAATTAAAAGGAAGTTAGTAGCTCCAGAATACTCAAAGCAACAAGTAAAATAGAGTACCATCTAGAAGTTTAACAGAAAGACACAGAGCTTATGCGGGATCTGAGCAGCCACAAACATTGGTAACACTCTGCTTCTACAAAGGAAATCTACTTTAATCAGATCAGACCATGGAGTGATTCACACCCCAGGGCATCATCACAATCAACAGACTACTCAGCTAGCAATTAATTGAGGCTAACAACTGGGTGGGATACCAGTAGAGGAAGCCCATCCCAGCTACTCAAGGAGACTGTGCACTTGTCCAAGGCTGTGCCTCTGAGGACAGAAGAGGCAGCAAACTGTGGGGGAAACAGGTATCACTGAAACAGTCCAGCCAAGTCACTAAACCACAGCCAAGAAATCAAGCAAACAACAATAAAAATAAACCCCAGGGAACAGGGGAATCAGTATCCAGAGTTGCTACAATATATTATCTAAAACATTCTGTTTTCAAAAAAAATATTATAAGATGTGCAAACAATAGGAAAGTGTGACCCCTAAACAGGAAATAAAGTAGGGGCAATACAAACTGCTTGTTAGGAAGCCCAGATGTCAGACTTAGCAGATAGACTTCAGAACAGTTACTATAGGTATGTTCAAAGAACTAAAATAAACTATGATTTAAAATGTAAAGTAAGCTATTTTGGCAATGTCTCATCAAACAGGAAATATTAATATAGAGATAGGAATTATTTTTTATGAAAACCAAATAGAAACTCTGAAGCTAAAAATGTAATAATTGGAATTTTTATATTCACTAGAGGAGTTCAAGAGTAATTAGAACTAGTAGAAAAAATAATCTGTGAACTTGAAGATAAATCACTAGAGATTATACAATCTGAAAAACAGAGAGAATAAAGAAAGAAGAAAAAACTAACAGAGCCTCAGTGAAGTGTGAGATGCCATTAAATACAGCAACATACATGTAATAGGAGTACCAGAAGGAGAGGCTAGAGAGCAAAGAACAGAAAAATACTCAATGAGATAATGACTGAAAACTTCCCAAATCTGATGAAAAACATTAACTTATACATCAAAGAAGCTTGATAAACTCCAAGTATTAATACAATAAAGACAAAGAGATCCATATCCAGATACATTATAGTTAAAATGTTGAATGACAAAGACAAGGAGAAAATCTTGACAGCAGTAAGAGAAAAACAAATTGTCAAACGCAAGATGCCCCAATAAAATTAGCAGCTAACTTCTAATCAATAATGAAGACTGTAAGGCAGTGGGATGACATGTTCAAAGCGCTAAAAGAAAACAAAATTATCAACCAAGAAACATATACAACGAAACTGGTTTTCAAAAATGAAGGAAAAATAAGACATTCCCAACTTGGCAGTTGCTTTAAATGTAAACACACGGTTACCTTAAGAGACAAGAAAAATTAAAACATGTCTACACAAAGACTTGTATATGCCTATTCATAGCAGCATTGTTCAGAACAGCTGAAGGATAGGAACAGACCCAATGTGCATTGACTGACGAATGGATGAACAAAATGTATATCCATACAATGAAATGTTATTTAGCCATAAAAAGAAATGAAGTACTTATGGATACATGTTAAGCATGAATGAGCCTTGAAAACATTATGCTAAGTGAAAGATGCATGTGTGTGTGCTAAGTCATTTCAGTCTTTGTGACCCTGTGGACTGTAGCCCGCCAGGCTCCTCTGTCCATGAGAGTCTCTAGGCAAGAACACTGCAGTGGGTTGCCATATCCTCCTCCAGGGCATCTTCCCAACCTAGGGATTGAACCTGTGTCTGTTTGTCTCCTGCATTGGCAGGCAGCTTGTTTACCACTAGCACCACCTGGGAAGCCCAAGTGAAAGATGTCAGTCACAATAAAAACATTTTATGCCACTGGTAGGAAATGTTCATAATAGGCAAATCTATAGAGAAACAGAATAGATTAATGGTTGTTTAGGGCTGGGGCTAGGGACGGGAGCTGGAGAGTGGTGGCAAAGGAGTTTAGGGTTTCTTTTTGGGTTAATGAAAATATTCTAAAATCGGTTTGGTGATGGTTGCATGATTCTGTGAATATACTAAAAATCAGTGTACTGTACACGTCTATGGGTAAATTGTATGGTATGTGAATTATATCTCAATAAAGCTGTTTCCAAAAAGAGGGGGATAAAGTATCTGATAAACACAATAACATGTAGAATATAAAAATATTATATGACCAAAACAAGTAGAACCCTAAAAAGTATATACTGTTATTCCATTATATGAAATTCTATAACAGTAACAGAAAATATATGCATGGTGCCTACAGGGGCCAAGGAGTAACTGAAAGTAGAAATGAGAGAACTTTCAAGTGTGATAAAAATGGTTTATACTTTGATTTAGAGTGGTAAAAATACAATGTACACATTCATAAAAATGCACTGAGTTATTTCATTTGGGATAAGTACATTTCAATGTATGTAAATTTTATCTCAATTGAGACAGAATATAAGAGACAAGAGGAAGGAGAGAAAGGGAGAGGGGAGGGAGCAGACATAGAAGCTATTTAAAGTAAAATCTATAAATTTGACATTCAGTAGGATACAAAGGGTAAGGAAGAGGAAGGAATCTAAAACAACAAAACGTGGCAGATTCTATTAGAATCTGGCTTAAAAACCAGATAATCCTCCAAGACCTGCCTGTAAGACTGGCAATCTCACTTCTCTGAGCCTTGGTTTATTCATCTGTTAAAAAAGAATTGTGATCCCTCTTTCACAAGGTTTTTATGAGGACTAATGAAATAATACATATAAAGTGCCTAGAGGTCTTTATTATTATAACTCCAGATCTTTAACTTTGCCCCTAGATAGGTCAAGTTCTTCCTCTGGGATGGGATAGGGTCTTGGATACAGGAAGGATTTGTATAAGGAATACCTGAAGGAAGGAGCCAAAAGTAAAGATGAGCAGCAGTTTCCCAGCTTACTGATGGATGGACTTAGAGCCCAAGATGAAAGTCGCTACATCTATTGATATTTCCAGGAGCCCTTTCCCACCTAATTCTTAAGCTGAGAGGTGAGATGCTGGTGGTATCCTTACTCTACCAGCTCATATCCAGAGAGGCATAAACCCCTCCAAACCTTCTTATCTCTGTCTGGGTGGTCAGACTTGGCTTTAAACTCATTTTCTGGCTCAATAGATAGAGCAGTACTCTGTCTGAGAGCAATGGGACATTTCTCTGAGGTCCATGGAGGAGCCTACATCTTTTGCATCAGATAAAAGAGTCTGCTTCCTCTTCCATCCATGCCCTAATGTCCAAAGGAGTGCAGAGCCCAGAGAGTGAGAGGTGGGCCAGCTGGGTTCTGGATCATGTCTGACCTATCAGAGCTACCCGGCAAAGAATGATAGAAGCTAAGTCATGACTCGTAAGTTAACTTCAAGGCATACTTAGGATGCCTTTGAGAATACTTACTTGTGATAGACTTTGAGATGGGTGCTTGGGGATCTTAAGGGGCTTCATGCTGATAATTTTGAGACTGAGCATGCTTTGAGAGGAATTATAACCTTCCCAGTGTCTTGAACACCCTGTTTCTCCATTCACTTTCCATATCCCTAGAAGAGCTCTGACGGAGGAAGTCTGGGTACAGGCCAAAGTGAGCAGCAGCCCTTCTCAGTGATGGTCTGAGACCAGTCTCAAGACTTGACCAAGTTGTGTCTTTCTCCTGCCCCAACTGAGAGCCATGTTCTTGGCAGCACTGCAGAGAGTGTTGAGAAAGCCATAAGGAGCTAGGGAAAGCAGCCAGCAATTTGGAGATCTGACAGCCTTATTTCACAAGTCACCTCAGGTGAGGAAAAGTAACCTCAATTACCATGGGGGGGCAGCAGAGGCCAAATTACAGAGCCCTTAGCCTAGACTCAGAACTCCTGGGTTAGAATCTGTGCCTGTGCATGGAGCCATGCCCGGGCAGCATCACTCCCTGAAGCCCAGTTCATATGGAACCCAATGTAGAGGATGGAGTCAGCCCAAAGAGCAGCCAGAGAAGTTAGAGAAGATGAAATGCTCCAGGACAGTGGGGCAGCCTCGGGGACTGAAAATACCACAATAATGAAGTCCGAAGCATGGTAAAGGAGGAGGGCAGTCATTTGCAAATAATTTAGTTCAGTCCTTACTATGTCTGTGGGGCTCCCAGGTGGCACAGAGGTAAAGAATTCACATGCCAATGCAAGAAACTCAAGAGAAGTGGATTCGATCCCTGGGTCGGAAAGATTCCCTGGAGAAGGAAATGGCAACCCACTCCAGTATTCTTGCCTGGTGAATCCCATGGACAGAGGAGCCTGGTGGGCTACAGTCCACGGGGCCGCAAAAGGGCAGACATGACTGAGCATGCATGCACCTTGTGCTTCAAGAAACAGTTCAGGGTGGACTAATACATACTGAGGGCCATATAGCAGACTCTTCAGAGCCATCATGACATTTTATCTGCACAAAAGCCTTATGAAGTAGCTATTTTTTCCAATTTTGCTGATAAGGAAACTGATAGGCTCTGATGGCTTGTGCTAGGCTGGGAGGCAAAACCAGGCCAAGTCTGCCTGACTCCAAAGTCTGTACTGGTTTTACTACAATGTGCTGCTTCCCAAAGAGGGTGGGAGCCATAGACTAGAGCTCACAAGGTCAGCTGAAAGAGGTAACTGTTAAATCACTGTGCATGCACGAGTGCTAAGTCGCTTCAGTCATGTCCAGCTCTTTGTGACACTATGGACTGTAGCCCACCAGGCTCCTCTGTCCATGGAATTCTCCAGGCAAGATATGGAGTGGGTTGCCATTCCTTCCTCCAGGGAATCTTCCCAACCCAAGGGTTGAACCCACGTGGCTTAAGTCTCCTGCATTTGCAGGTGGGTTCTTTACCACTAGTGCCACCCAGGAAGGCTTAAATTACCGTGCCATACCCCAAAACTAAGGAGGAGAATCACAGACCCTCCAGGGGACAGGACAGCTACAGAGCCAAAGCACAGCAGATGCCAGAATGTGGACCCCAGTCAGAATCAGTGCAGGAGCAGGTTGTGGGAGGAACTGGGGGAAAAGCTCAAGTCTAGGAAATCTAGGCCTTCCTTCCTTCAAGGTCCCAGATCATAGATTGAGCAGCATTCAAGGTAATTTGGACTCTAGGGCTCAGCCCAGCTCGGTTGCATTACAATCTCCACTCAGTTCCCTTCTATATTCATCTCTGCTGGTGTCAGAAGATGAAACAGGCAGTGACTTGGTACTAAGTTGTGGAGGATGGAGGCCTCATTTCACCACCTTTACTAGGCTTGACAGCACAAGAAACTGCAGAAGGAGACTTTGTGGCAATCAGCACCGGATCCCAGCCTGGGAGCCTTTTGACCAAGGCCTTGCCCAGCCTAGGGGACTGGTTTCAGAGAAGATCTAAAGAGCAGTGGTGGATGGGCCCCATCTGCCCAATGCCAACTGGAAAATCTACTTGTCTCTATAGATAGGTCCCTAGTTAACCCATGAGAAAGTACCCAGTGAATAAAGAAATCAGTTCCCTCATTATGCACTGAGAAGAGCATGGGAAAGAGGCTGTGGTTGCCTTCCAACTCTGGTCTATTAAATCTCCCTTACCTTCAGGGCCCTAGGTCTCACTCTGATCTTACCACTGTCACTCCTTTGGCAAAACAGAACATAGAGTCTCTCAGACTAGAGCAATGATGACCTTGGGGAGGCGGGTAAGCAGGAGGGAAGCGCTCACTCCCAGGACCTCCACAGTGGGCCCCATGGTAGGGTTCTGCCTCTTTCTCATTGAACCTGCTGCCATATACCCAGCTTCAGGCATATGACACTCTCTTTTCAACACTCTGGCCTAAGAGGGCTACAAAACCAATCTTTGGGTTTTCCTAGGCACAGCAGAGGCAGCGGGAAGCATTTACACAAAGAGCTTCCTAAAGTATTCAGGGGGAAGCACAGGGCAATGACAGAAACCCAAACAGCCCAGCTTCCACAGCATCTCTGAGCCAACCATGGCTAACTCTTCTCTGGGACTCACGCTCTGTACTACATTCAAGCTCCAAAGGATCAGAGGCCAGGCTCCTTCCTTCTCTGCCCCTGGCCCATGTTCACAGGGTAGACCACTCACCTCCAACTTCAGCGAGGAAGCATTTGAGGGCTAAATTCCCTCCCAGCCAATACCACAGACACCTGATTCCCAGACTTTCTAGAGGCCTCCCCCTCAGTTCTGGTTCCCTTTCTGACAAATACATTTCTTTCTCAGGTGATCCTCAGGATTATGATAGATACCATTTATTAGTCCACAGTTCAGGTGAGAACCAGTCCCCTACACTGAGGGCATGGACTTGACCCTCATGCTTTTACAACAGTTCAATCTTATAAGACCCTTAATATCTGAATACCAAAAGTAGCCCACATACAGTAAAACAGATGGCACCTCAATTCTCTGTACTGTGAAATGTGGGGACATATATCCAGCCCACAACAATAACCTTTATTAAGAACTCTTTGGAAATAGCTAGGGCAGTATACTACTAACCTTACTAGGAGGGACATGAGGAAATAGCTTTAAATTTAAGCAGGAAAGATGAAAATTGGAAGCAAGATTGTCAGTGAATGACATAACTGAGAGAGCCCTGGAGGTTAAAGAATCTCTAACCACCCCCTAAAGCAATCCTCAATCTAAAAAAATGTTGGTCTTCCCAAATATGGACTAGGAAAGATCTCAAGGAAGAGATCCTAGGTTTGGTCTTGGATGTGTTGAACTTGAGTTGTGTTTTAGCCATCTCAGTAGAGAATAAAAATGGGATACATACCATAATCATGGATGAGATTTCCTAGAGAAAGAGTATAAGGGAGGAAGATAATGCAGATTTGAGGAACTCCAACATTTAAAAGCCAGTTAAAGGAAAATGAGCTCCCAAAGGAAACCAATGAGGCATTCTCAGAGAGGTAGGAGAAAAACAAAGAAAAGAGGCTAATGGGAGAAAATATATCAGTAAAGAGGAAAAATATATAAGTAAAGAGGGGACTGGTTCTCACCTGAACTGTGACATCAATAATGTCAAATGCCACTGAGATGTTAAGGAAGATAATAATTGAAAGAACTCTTTGAATTTAATGGCATGAAGATCATTGGTGACCTGAGTGAAACCACTTTCAGGGTGATGGGGAGGAAGCATATTTGGAGTACGCCAAAAGTTAATGTGGACAACTCTTTCGAGTTTATTTTGGCAGGGGAGAATAATGACTGATAACTTCAGAAGAGTGTGGAGTTGAGGGGACATTATTTTTAAGATGGGAAAAATTTACCTGCTACTGAGAAAGGTCCATTTGAGAAAAAGAGGTTGAAACAATAGATGAGAAAAGAGACTGTTGATAGTGTGAAAAGGAGGGCAGGAAAAGGCTACAAATACCAGTGGAAGGAATGGGCGTCTGAGAAGAACAGACATCTCCTCCACTGTTACAGGAGGAAAAGTCCTACAGAGATGCTGATTGGGTAATGTGGGAAGTGGAGGCTCTACCTAGTGAGCAATCTTTTGATAAAGTAAATGACATTATCTCTCATAGTCATCTGCTATGGTAGCGAGAGAGTAGACACAAGGATTGGAGGTTAAAGAAAAGAGTGGAGAAGATTTGAAATAGTCATTCTGGAGTGTTACAGGTACTAAAACAATTGAGTACCTAGTAAGATTATGAAATAGCATCTATGGCTTGATTGAGATTGCTGATTTATAGTAGAGTAGACCCAATTTGTGACAATAGAGGTAGGTGGCTCAGGTGGAGTGGAAGAGAGGAGGATGTTTAGGAAGCAGGAGGTCCAAGTGATGGCTGAATCATCAACAAGGACAGTGAAGTTCCTTAGGATGATGACAAGATTTGCAGTGGGGAGAAAGCCAGTGAGACAAACACCAAAGTCTTCTCTGAGAAAGAGGATGTATTCATTTCCTAGGGCTACTCCAACAAATTACCACAAAATGGTATGCCTAACACAACAGAAATGTATTCTCTCACGGTTCGGGAGGCCAAAAGCCCTGAATCAAGGTGTTGGAAGGGTCACTTCCTTCTAGTGCCCCTGAGGGATTATCTATCCCATGCATTTCTCCTAGTTTCTGGTGATGGTCAACAATCCCTGGCATCCTTTGACTTGACCTGTAGATATCACTTCAATATCTGACTCTGTTATCACATTCCCATCTTCCCTCTGTGCCTGTCACTGTGTTCAAATGTCCCTTGTCTACTAAGGACACCAATCAGGGACCCACCCTAATCCAGCATGACCTTCTCTTAACTTGATTACATTTATAAAGGCTCTATTTCCAAATAAGATCACCTTCACAGGTAATGGGGATTAGGACTTCAACCCACTATGGAGGCTATGTACATGACATCAATGAAAAGGAGTGAGTGATATATCAACATGATGTGAGTCTCCAAAGAGCTATAGTTTTTGCAAGACGGAGGAAAGCTAATGGGCTGGAAGTAGTAGTGGGGAACAAGGAAGGTATCTATCCCACCTCCCGACCCTAGGGTACTGGACAAGACACCAAGCAGCCTTCACATAAGAAAGCAGCAGGGAAAACAGAGCCTTCTGGGTAGAACTAGATTTCTGTTAGGTAAAAGAGGTTGAGAATGCTGATTAGAGAGCAGTTGGTCAAGAAGGCTCTAGTGGAAAACTCAGGAAAGTGAAGAAAAACTGGAAGAATGGATTGGATAGTAGTACTATAATGTGAAATTCAATGGGAGGGTAGAGGTGAGGCTTACACTTTGGGAGTGAACTGATAATATCAGGAAATGTGGATCAGGGTGGATTTACTCCTAGTGTCTATGAGGGGTTATCAGACTCTGGGCCTGGTGGCCAGAAAATCAGGTCTCTTGGCCTGGGTTGGTGGCAGCTGCAGGAGCTGCAGGCCCCAGGGTAGAGGTGGCTGACCATCTCTACCATTGTGGGCCACAGTGGAAGAATCTATGGTGAGGTCACTCTGTCAGTTTCCTAGAGTTGAGGTTGGATTCCTCACACTAGAAATTGGAAGCAAGAGAGAAAGCCCAAGTTGGGCTAAGATATGGACATTTACTTCTCTTGGTTTGGACTGAGAAGCTATCAAAGTATCTAAGAGGAATCCCCTGAGTTGGAGGTCTTAAAATGCCACCCTATATCTCTCTGCCCCATCTGTGCCAACTTACTCACCACAGCTGAACAATCAAGCAAGCTGCAAATGGTCTCTGGTATTCAAATCTCAGAAATTACCCAGAATTACCAACCCTTTTCAAAGAGGAGGTAAGGTGAGCATGAATTCTTATGTTCAAATTCTACCTCAGCCACTTTCTAACTGGGTAATCTTAGGCAAATGAGTTAAGGTGTCTGTCATCATCTGGATAATGGAGACAATAACAGTTCCTATCTCACAGAATTGTTGTCATAGAGGATTAAGTGGCTTAATATATGTAAATGCTTAGACTGGTACCTAGGACATAAAACAAGTACTATATAAATGTTTATTTTTATTGTTATTGATTCTCTCTCCCACTTAATCTCTTGATACTACCCTGCTTGGTATAACATCCCTGGCTCTGAACTACTAAACTACTTCTGAGCCTTCCCCCTGGGTCTATTTACCTCTGGACCAAATAACCCCAGGTCCTTCAAATGTTCCTCATATAATGTGGCTGTTGGTGCACCAGGCTAGTGACTCACCTTTGGACACTCTGCACTTTGTCATGTATCCTTATTTAAAGGGGATGTCCAGGATGGAGCGCAGTGCTCTGGGTGGGATGTGACAAGTGTAGAGAAGGGCAGAACCATCTTTTCTCCTGTTCCGGTTCTATATTTCTATTAATGCAGCCTAAAATCTAATTACCTCTTTTGGCAGCATCATCACTCTGTTGGCTCGCACTGACTTTACAATCAAATCAAGGTCTTTTTCACACGTGCTGTTGTTAAACCAGGCAGGTCTCTTCTATCCTATGCTAGAAGAACAAACCAGCTGTAGTTGCTATGAGGAATTTAAGTCCAACAGTCAAAGCCCAGTATCTGCAGAATTTACTAAAAAAAGGAAAGGTGGTCCAGGCAAGCAGTTGGTGGTTGGGGTTCATGGCAGATGCTTCCAGTTGCCTACTTAGTATGGATTTCTCTTTCTTGATCATTTACAGTATCCCAACTTTGCTTGGAGCAGCAGTGTGCCCAACTAAAGGTATTGGATTTCCCAGCTTCCTCTGTAGCTAGGAGTGTCCATGTGACACAGTTCTAGTCAAAGAGATGTACGTAGATATCACTGGGTAGAGTGCTCCATTCTGAATAAAAAAGTAAAGCCTCTCTAGAAGCTCCATTGTCCACAGCCATCTTGCCCTGTGAATGTTTCCCCTTCTTTCTGTCTATACTATAAACAGGAGGTCCAGAGTGACAGCAGTTGTCTTGTCACTATGAGACAAAAAGCAAGTAGATGAAAGCTGACCCTAAGGATGGTGGAGATAATAAGCCAGGGTCTGGATGGCATTTCTGAACTTCCCTTCCATCCCTGGGCCATGTACTCAGGGAAATTTTGTTGCATAAGACAAAGAAACCTATCTATTTAAGCTACTGTTGTAGAGTTGTCAATTTCTAGCCTAAAGCACAGCTAACTGACTTAGGGTTATAGTACAGGAAAACTGGGGATCCAAATGGAAGGTAAACATGACTAGAGGCATTTAGACATTTATAAATACAAGTGGGCAACAGGATCAAAGGAATCCATCAGTAAGACATCAGCCACTGTGTTAGGGCTTGGGGTCAGGACTCTCTCCCTAGATGGTGAACTAAAAGAGCATGACTGGGCCTAGGCCTTAACATGAGACTGGTGGTCAGGTTGGGGGACTCAGGCATAGAACATGAGACAGAAGGCCAGGGATCAGAACTGAACAAGAAGAAAACTTCAGTGAAAACTTGCGATCAGACTCAGACCTGTGGCAAAGGGACTGCTTGTTCCTGAATTCCAGTGCACAGAGTGGGGTAACTTCAACTCTTCTTGTCTTAGGACAGGTATAGCCTGCAGATGGGAGGGAAATTTGTCCAACTGTGGAGGGGGGAAGGGGACAGAAAGTGGGATCAGGCAAAATCTGACAAGCTTTAGCTCAAGTTGTGCTTTAGCCATCCTGGCAGTCTTCCTATGCATTCTTCAATTCACCCTTAATTATGGGCTCTCGTTTTCATCTTTTGCCCATGCCCTTTTAAGATCTGAGCTTAACAAAAATTTCCCTGTGTCACCACATTAGTCTCTTTAAATGGATCCCGCTTCTATTTCTGCCTAATTTTCAGAATTTCACTATGGAAAAACCCTTTCCCTCCTCCTTCTACTCCAACTTGTCTTCTCCCCTGCCCAGTTTGAAGGCACTCTATCGCTCTTCTTGGGCTCCCCTCAGAAGTGATCCACCTTTATCCTCCGGCTTTAGACTCTGCTGACCTGGGAGCAGGTGTAGAGAAAGGGCTGGGAAGAAGGCTGGCCAGGACCCACCAGCTCTGGGGAGCAGCAGCCACCCCCCAGCCCCCCACCCCACCCACAAGGCTGGTCCGTTCCAGGGGCCTGATTAGAGGCCAGTGCCTTCCCTTCCCCATCCCAGTTTCTTGTGTCATCTAGAGCAGGAGAACTCCCTCTGACCACTGATGTGCTACCACTTCTCCTTTGTGTGCACTGGGTACTGTGTGAATAAGTTATTGCTACATTGCGTCCCTGTGATAGATGGGCCTTTGTGAGACACTTTTCACCCTGTCTGTGCTGGACAGAAGGCAGGGAGTCTTGCCTGAGTGACTTCTCACAGAAAGCTCCAGAGTTGCTCAAAGCTGATAGCCTAGGCCTGGCGTTCCTATTTCATTGGCACTCAAGAATGTCAATCATTGTGGTCCTGCCAATCATCTGTGAACTGGGTATCTGTAAGCCATTAGCCTTCTTTTTTAAACAGAACACTGAACCCTCCAAGGACTAAACAAAGAATGGCTCTGGAAAGATCGTTCCTAGGTGGGCAGGGGCAATTGTGCCCATGTCACTAACTCAGACCCTTTGGTTTCATCCTCCTTCTTCAAGCCCTGTCTCTATTTGATTCCTTATATCCAGGCCAGTCCTGCTGCTAAGTCGCTTCAGTCACGTCCAACTCTGTGCAACCCCATAGATGGCAGCCCACCAGGCTCTCCCGTCCCTGGGATTCTCCAGGCAAGAACACTGGAGTGGGTTGCCATTTCCTTCTCCAATGCATGAAAGTGAAAAGTGAAAGTGAAGTTGCTCAGTCGTGTCTGACTCTTAGCGACCCCATGGACTACAGCCTACCAGGCTCCTCCATCCATGGGATTTTCCAGGCAAGAGTACTGGAGTGGGGTGCCATTGCCTTCTCCAAGGCCAGTCCTAGGTTCATTCAATTCTATGCCTGTCATTTCCCTCCCAGATGCATTTCTTATCTCTACTCCTGCTGCTGCTGGCCTTGTTCAGCCTCAATACCTCTTACCTGGACTACTAACCAGTCTCACAATCGGTTTCCTTGCCTTGAGTCCTCCCAACCCACCCCCTGCCCCACCCAACCTAGTCTCCATCCTACAGCCAAATCAATCTTCTAAAAATGAAAACCTGATTGTGTCACCTCCTGCTGAAAACCTTTCAACCTCTCCCATGGTGCTTAGTACCCTTGGGATAAAGTCCAAACTACTTAGCATGGCACCCGGGGCCCTTCATGATTTGGCTCCTGCCAAATCTTCAGCCTCATTTTTGGCATTGCTCCCATTTCACACCTAGTCACAATGAACTACTTTGCAGATTTCTGAGCACGCCATTCTTGGCTTTGCTCCTAGGCCTTTACACATGACATTCCCTCTGCCTGGGACATCCTTCACATCCTTCTCTCCTATCTGTCTAGCCAACTCTTACTCATTTCTTAAGACTTGGACTAAACTCCCTCAGCCCAAGACACATATTTTACTGCTGTCTGTGTCTCTGATGCCTAGTACAGTGTCTGGAATATAACAGATCCTCAGTAGATGTTTGCTGAGTAAATAAATTCATTTACTCAGCGACCCCATGGACTGTAGCCCACCAGGCTCCTCTATCCATGGGGATTCTCCAGGCAAGAATACTAGAGTCGGTTGCCATGCCCTCCTCCAGGGGATCTTCCCAACCTAGGGATTGAACCCAGGTTTCCTGCATTGCAGGTGGATTCTTTACCATCTGAGCTACTAGGGAAGCCCAATAAATGAATGAATGCTTCCCGACTCAGTTGGCTGTGTGCAAAATCATCTCTGACGGATGCTGGCAGAGTTGATCAGCCCCTCCCTCTAAGGAGGGAGCCCTCTCTCTGTCTTGCATATTATCCTTATTATACTGGGTTGTAACTCTTTCTCTAAAATTCTGCCTCCCTAATTCAACTGCGAGCATCTCAAGGGCAGAGCCATGTTTGATCCACATCAGGCTTCTACCTAGTCTGCAGCATAATACTTGAATAAGCCTCCCAAACACCTGACAGTTTTGTCCCTTGTCTCATATTCCTTTACTCTCTTCCCCACAAATTCTCACCACTAATACAGCCAAACTGTCACACTTGTGGCTTCACAACCATACAAAGCTCCTCCTCATCCCTGAGACTTTTCACCTGCATCCTCTTATTTTATATGCCCTTCCCTCCCACCCACTCAAATTCTGCTACTTCTTTAAGAACCAGCTCAAAGTTTCCCTCCTCCAGAAAACTTTCATGCATCCATCCAAGCCCACCTCTGAGTAATGCTAATGATGCCCAACCATCTCATTCAGCCCTGGGCATCCCCTCATGTTACTCACCGGAAAACCAAAACTCAGAGAGAGAAAGAGGACTCTCTAAAGGACACAAAGCATGTGCAGTGGTACATTACCTGAACCCAAGTCTCCAGTCCACGAGTCCTCCCAATAACCAAAATATATGTCTTATCTATATTTTCCTCATGAAGACTACAGTTTCCTTGAATGTAAGACCATCTTCCACCCATTTATCTTTCCAGGACTTAACTGGGGTGTTGAAGGCTCTAGAGGTTTCTCTCCTGGCTTCATTGGTTACTAGCTGTGTGACTTTAGACAACCCAACCACTCTAAATCTCAGGTTCCTCATATACAAATGAAGATAAGACCAATGCCTAGGTACTTAGACTGTTGTGAATATTAAATGAAATAATGAATATAAAGTGCCTAGCACCTAGTATACACTCAACAAAGGCTATTTTCTTTATTGTTGGTATTTTTAATACTAACAAATCCTTGCTGGTAGTGGTTGATCAAAAATTGGAGGCGGGAGTTACTGGGGTAGGAGGCAAGCAAACAACCAGCTCAGTCTGAGATCTGGTGGAATCCAAACAAGGTTAGTGGCGCGGCAGGACGTTTGTACGTCTGAGTTCCTAGTGCCATGTGACTATGAGGGCCCCAAGCACATGGTTCCATCCTGGCGGCGTAGCTTCCCTAACTCTCCCTCAGCTATTCTCAGCAGTCTGTAGGGGGAGCCAGGAAGCTAGGACAGGGAGAGGTTGCTGGAAATCTTACTAAGGGCAGAAACGACACCCCATCGCTACTCCCCACTGTCTTGCCCCTCCAGGACTCTCTCCAAGCTCTGTCCTCTGCGGTAGCTTAGCCGGGAGCTGTCCTTCAGCACCAGAGGCCGCCTTGGCCTCAGGCAGGACAGCGAGGGCGACAGCGGAGTTAGGACAAGGGACTGGTCCGATCCGCAGCCGGCTCCAGCGTCGCCTAGTCACGGGAACGGGGGCGGCGACCCAGGGTGGCAAAGAGACGCTGCGAAGGTGCCTCCTGCTTTCTGCCTCTAACAATCACCCTCAGAAGTCCCCTAGCCCTCGTGGGGGAGTGAGCGGCCGTTACCGGGACGAAGGCGGGCGCCCAGGTCTGCGGGGGAGGGGGAGCGCCGGGGCCTGGGACTCAGCGTGCGGCGTGTGCACGCGGGGAGCGGGCGTATGAACGGAGGCGCTGAAGTGAATGGAGTTGGGGGTGGACTGGAAACATCCCCAAACAGCACAGGCTGCAGCCGGCTGGGGGGCGGGGGGGCGTAAGTCCTGAGGCGCAGGCGCAGTCGGGGCCCCAGTCCCGCTCCCTCCTCCTCTTCGTGGCTCTTTCTCCGCCCCACTCCCCCCCAAACACACTCGCACACGGGCTCTCAAGGTGTTCTCCGCACAGCGGAAGATGGCGACAGACTGAGGGGGCATGGCCAGCGGGAGCCACGGGGCCGTGCCGCTCGGCTGCCGCCACAGCGGTCCGAACGCGAGGCGGAAGCTAGAGGCGCACTAAGTAAAGCCCCGCGTCGGCGTCCGGCGCCTGGGGCGCGGCGGAGAGCTAGGTGGCCCGCCCGAGCCGGAACTCCGGAAACGACGGGCGCTGAGCCGGAGCGGAGCTGGCCCCGGACCGGCCCCGGCGAACAGCCAGAGCGCGAGCGAAGCCCGAAGGGCCGGGCAGCGGGCCGGCCGGCGGGCCTAGGAGGGCGCAAGCGAGGCAGGGAGCGGTGCGGAGCGGGCGGCCGGCGGGCGGGCGGGCGGACGGGCGGGCGGGAGCGGAGCGGCGCGGGGCGAGCGAGCTGAGCGGAGCGCGGCGACCGGGCCCGCACGGCGGCGCTGAGGGGCGCAGAGCTGCGCCGAGCCGAGACGGCCGGAGCGGAGTGCTCGCCGGGCGGCCGCCGGCGCGGAGTGAAGCGGCGCTGAGCTCGGGGCAGCTGAGGGGCCCGACACTATGAGGAGTGCGGCGCTGCCGCCTCAGCCGCCACCGCCCCAGTGCCCCGCACCGCCCCCCGCCGGGACGCTGGGCAGTGCCTAGCGGGCCGGGCGGCCGCGCCCGGGCGGCGAGCAAGGAAGCGCGGGACGGGCGCGAGGACGGCGCGAGAGCGCCCCGCCACTCCGGCCTGAGCGGGACCCCGGGCCGGCCGGCCTGCCTCGCCATGCAGCCCCCGAGGTAGAGCCTGGACGGCGCCGAGGAGCGCGGAGCGGCGCGCAGCCGCCCGCCCGAGACGGCCGTCCGGCCTCGCGCCCGCCTGCTCCCTCCAGCCCGGACCCCCCTGAAATATGTTCAGGGGCGCTTGGATGTGGCCCGGAAAAGACGCCGCCGCGCTGACTATCTGCTGCTGCTGCTGCTGCTGGGCTCCCAGGCCGAGCGACAAACCTTGCGCCGACTCCGAGCGGGCGCAGCGATGGCGACTGTCCCTGGCGTCCCTGCTCTTCTTCACCGTGCTGCTCGCTGACCATCTGTGGCTGTGCGCGGGGGCCCGGCCCCGAGCCAGGGAGCTGAGCAGCGCCATGCGGCCGCCCTGGGGGTCCGGCCGGGAGCGGCAGCCGGTACCTCCTCGCGCGGTGCTGCCCCTGCCGCCGCCGCCGCCTCCCGGCCAGCCCAGCGCGCCCCCGGGCACCTGCGGCCCGCGATACAGCAACCTGACCAAAGCCGCCGCCGCCGCCGCCGGTCCCGGGCCGGACTGCGGCGGCGTCCCAGAACCCACGGGGCTGGACGCAGCTTGCACCAAATTGCAATCTTTGCAGAGACTTTTCGAACCGACTACCCCAGCGCCCCCTCTGCGGCCCCCCGACTCCCTTTCCCGTGCCCCGGCCGAGTTCCCCACCGCCAAAAAAAACTTGCTCAAAGGCCACTTTCGGAACTTCACTCTTTCCTTTTGCGACACCTACACGGTCTGGGACTTGCTGCTGGGCATGGACCGCCCCGACAGCCTGGACTGCAGCCTGGACAACCTGCTGGGGGACCTGCTGGCCGTGGTGGCTAGCCCGGGCTCTGGGGCCTGGGAGGTGTGTAGCAACTGTATCGAGGCGTACCAGCGGCTCGACCGACATGCTCAGGAAAAATATGACGAGTTCGACCTCGTGCTGCATAAATACTTACAGGCAGAAGAGTACTCAATCCGGTCCTGCACGAAAGGCTGTAAGGTAGGGACTGGCGTCCGCGGCCACAACGGCTGCCGCTTTGGCGGCGGGAACGGTGGCGGTGGAACCGGGAGAAAAAAGGTTTCCCCCTGTACCCACCCGACCGCCTCCCATCACCCCCACCGTTCTCAGTGGGCCACGGGTAGTGCTACTGTGGGACCCTCCGCGGAGAAGGGGCCTCAGGGATTTAGGTCAGGTAACCACCTGGCCAACTTCTATTGATTCTGGGTTTGGGCACCATCGGACAAGGGCTTTCTTGCATGCTGCCCCCCGCATGAGGCGGGAAGGGTTGGGGGGGGGCAAGTCAGCAAAGGGGTGGAAAGAGGGCTCTGGCTCCTCCAGCCCCCATCCTTAGCCAGCGATGCCTCTTTCCTTTCCTGGGCTAGAATGGAAAGTCCTGGGACTGGCTGCTACAAGGGGAAGGCCAAAGGTGGGGGGAAGAATATTTGCCAGCTAACCCTCACTCTTCAGCCCCTGCCAGTGGGTGAGGGGAGGGGCGCTTGGTCGTGGGACACAGCACACTGCTGACCTTATATGACCTGAGGTGGCTGGTCAGAGCCTAGGCAAGTGGAGCCCCAGGGTGTCTGTTTTCTCCCAAGAAAGGAAGCTGCTAGCTCCTCTCCACTGACAAGAGAATGAGCTGGGAGCCAGGCACAGCAGCTTGTGAGAGGGTCACTGGAGGCTGGTGCATTACAAGTCTCAGGTGCCTTCACAGCATGCTGGGGTGGCAGTGGAGGAAAAGCTGGCTTTCTAGCTGTTGGGGACAGACATCCAGAGGAGAGGCGAGGCTGCTGCAGAATGCACCTGGGGCAGAGCTGAGTGTTGAGAAACTTCTTGACCCTGAGCTGGGTCATTCTGGACAGTGAGTGTGTGGGGGCTGTAAACGTTTGGGACATGGTGCTACTGCTTTGTTCGTGCAGCCTGCCAGGTGGCTTGCCTTTGAAAGGAAAAGGAACAGCAAGGTCAAAGGGTCAAGTGAAGAGGAGGCCAGGTGGGGTGCTGGCCTCACCCATCCTAGAACTGGGGGCTGAGAGGAAGACGGTTACCTCCCAGCCTAGCTTGTCTCCCTCTGAGGCTTTGGGGAGGGGAGGAAAGTGCCCCTTTCCATCCAACGTGACACCATGGCCTTCTGCTGGGTTCCAAGCTCTTGGTGGGCTCCTTAGGGATTTGAGCAGGGGGTTGGGGAGGAAAGGGGTAGCTCCTTGCTCCTGACTTCACTTTCTTGTTCTCCTTTTTCCTGTTCTCGTAACCTAGCAGTCTCCCTCCCGCCTCCCTCAGCCTCAGCTGACTCACTGCCTCACTCACACTACCAAATGAGATATTCCACTTCTTAAAGGTGTACAGACAGATAGACATGCACACACTGCCAAACAGCACCACCACCCCAGGCAAAGTCACACAGAGATGGAGAGAGGTCAGCACACCCACAAACAGTGCCACTGAATCAGACATGGTGTCATACACATGCACATCTCCCCAGCATTTCAGAGCCACACAGGCAGAAGTACCGTCACGTGAAAAAAGGACACATTTTGTCACATAGGGATAGACATACACCCTTGATGTCAGCCACAGATACACACACTCAGTACAAACAGAAGGATGCAGCCCACTAGCAAGTGGAATAAAGGATGTCTGTCTTTTTGTGGTCTTCACTCTGACCCCATGGCCCTGACATTTTCTTTCCCACAATCTGCAGGATAAAAGAGAGACCATGCCACAACTTTCTCATGGGGTTTTCTTTTTCTCCAGGTCACAGGTGGCTTCAAACTGTCTGATGTGGCACTAAATAATAACCCCGCCCATTGATTATTTCCACCAGGCAGTTTGATGGAGAAAAGCAACTGGTCTCTTGGATTCAGGAGGCCTGATTATCTCTACCACTTGTTTGTAGTGTGACCTTGGGCACGTCACTTCACTTCTCTAAGCTTTTGTTTCCTCATTCATAAAACAAGGATAATAACCCTGGCTCTGCCCACATCCTGAGACTTGTGAAATTGAAGTGGGAAGAGGTAGCTGATAATATTTTGTAGGAATAATAGAACATCTGATGGTGATGTCCTGCTTAGGGTTTTTATCCTCTCTCACATATATTATGAGATCACAACTGCCTGGGGAGGCTGGTAATACCAGCATCATTAGCTCCATTTTACAGATGGGGAAACTGAGGTGCAGGCTCAAGCAGTTTACCCCAGCGCCACTTGGCTAACGAGCAGGAGTACCAGGCCTCTAACCCTCATGGTGTTGGTGCTAAGCCCATGCTTTGGCCGTGGTGTCGTATCTAGTCCACAGTGGCCTGGGTCCTCCCTGCTCTCCTTTGTCTCCTTGTCGTTTTCGCTCTCTCACTCTCTCTCTCCCTCTCAAGTGAACTCCGCCTGCTCTCTTGCTGCCTGCTGTGCCGGGAGAAGGGCAGTGCAAGCTCCATGGCTTTCTTCCTGTCTTTCCCACCCTCTCCGAGGGTGTGCTCTCCCTCCGCTGAGGCCCACACCCACAGGCCTCTCAATTCCAGCTGTATTCCAGGCCCTACAGGAAAAGACAGCCTTGTTCCCCTCCTTCCTGCAGCCTCTCTCACTTCACCCCAGTGCCCCATCTCTATCCCAGACCTTTTTTGCAGATCCCTAGTCTAGCCTACAGCTTCAAGCCGTCCTGCCCAGCCCCTCCCCCAAATGGGACCCCTTGGAGATAATGCCCCGACCTCCAAGCTTCTCCAGGGTGGAAAGCCCACAGCCCCAGGCCAGGGTGAGGAGGCCTCTTCTGCTGCTGGAAACCAAATCTGGAGACTTTGCTCCAGGGCCAGGTGACACCCCCCCCACCCCACCCCCACCCCCGTCCCCAGGGGCCTGTCCCGAGTATCTCAGATCTTTCCCGGGCAGCCCCAGAAACCCTGTTCTCTCCCTTTGCAGTGTCTGCCCCTGTTTTGGGCCACACAGGGCCCCACACATCATACCTGTCCTCACTGCTGCCTGTGACACCTCCCAATTTAGTACCAGCTGCGACATTTCCTTAATGTGCGACTGACTTCCTCTCGCACAGCAGGGCGATGATAACTTAGGCTGATGCCCATCCCCACCCTGGCCTCTCCCAAGCCCAAGGGCCACTCTCCACCCCTCCCTTAACTCCCTGTGCAGGTACCCCCTCAGCCTTTGCCTCCCGCTCTGCTTGGCCCTCCTGGCCCTGCCTACAGTTACTGGACCACCTCCTCACTCCCCCAACCCTCTCCATCTCCCAACCCTGCCAGGCCCTGCCTGGTTCTGATTGCCTCTTCCTTCACCCCTGCCCTTTCCCTCTTCTAAATTCAGTATAGTCTGATGGGGACAGTGGTGAAGATGAGAACAAAACCCTGACCTCCTCTATAGCTCTGATCCAGGAGGAGATAGAAGCCCAAGAGAAGGCCGGTGCTCAGCTCTCTCACTAGCCACAGGGCCAGGGAAGGATGCAGTGGTTCTGTTTTCTTCTAGACTGACCCGCACCCACCTGGCAGGTTGTATGTTTGGTTCTGGGTCTCACACTGAGCAGGTAGGAGGAGGCTAAAGCCCAAGTTCTCCTGGATATAGTTGAAGGAGCTGTTTCACCAGGAGAAGAGGAGACTCAGGAGGGTGTGGTCTCTGACTTCATACCTCAGAAGAGTTGTCGGGGTGCCAAAGAAGAGGCATGTCCTGCTTAACCCCAAGGGGACTTCATGGTTAGAAAGTCCTAGGCTCAAACCCAGTTCTTTTATGTATTACCCATGTGACCTTGAGCTAGGGACTTCAGCTCTCTCATCCTCACTTTTCTCATCTGTAAAATGGAGCTAATTCATCAGAATGGCCCTGTGAGCTCACTATTAATGAGAAATCTGCACAGTACCTAGACCTGGCATGTCAGAGTTGTTCAGTTAACAGTTTTTTCCTTCCAGAGAAGAAACATAGTGCCTTGAGAGGAGGTGAGCTCCTGCTTCCAGGGGAAAGGTCTAGGCTGATTCAGGCAGACCCCTGGAGGAAATGCTGTGGAGATGACTGACTCCAGATTATAGGGCAGGTTGGACCAGCCACCTCTGAGGTCTGTGTCAGCTCAGAGCTCAGGCTCGTGAACAGAGGCTGCTCCCTCAGCAGCAAGATTGAATAGAGAGGGCCAGGAAGGAGGCCTAACACCCACAAGCAGGGGAAGGGGCTGGCAGAGCCAGCACCTTGCCTTCTGCCCTTACTCTAGGGGCCCTGCTCTTCCTCCACTCCGGCTGGCAGCTGTTTCTGCCTCCCTGCCTTCCTCTCTCCTCCCACCTGCCATAGCTTTCCTACCAATCAGGACTCCCAGGCTAACGCTGGTGCTGCGAACAGGATGCTCAGGGCACTGGGCTAAGGGCAGGAGCCCCAAGTTGGCAAGTGGTCCCTGTTGTCACCCAAGCTTGCAGGCAGGGAACAGTGCCCCACAGTCAGCCTCCCTGACCCAGGTTTCTTACAGGCAGAGAACCTGTTCACATGTGAGGGGTGGAGGAAGGAAGTGGGGGTTCAGTCAAGAAGCAGGCTCCTAGAAACCATGGCAAAGCTTTGAGGAGGGGCATCCAGATCCATGGAAGTTCATTGGCCACAGACAGGAGCACTGGGCTTCTGGGAAGGGCCAGCAATAGGGAAAAGGCAGTGTTTGTAGCCCGGACAGGATGTAGGAGCGTAAATGTGGGAATGGGAAAGTGGCCTCCTGCTGCCCACACCACTCTGAACCCCTTCACCCCTGTCCTGACCCACCCCACTCCCAATCCCCACATTCCCCCCAATTCTGACCCACCACCAACGTCCCCTATCCCTACACCAAGGACCGCACAATTTTCCCAACCTTCTGCTGGAAGGTCTCCCTATGTTAGTCGCTCAATCGTATCCAACTCTCTGTGACCCCATGGGCTGTATCCCCCAGGCTCCTCTGTCCACGGAATTCTCCAGGCAAGAATACTGGAGTGGGTAGCCATTCCCTTCTCCAGGGCATGTTTTTGACCCCAGAGATCAAACCCCAGTCTCCTACATTGCAGGCGGATTCTTTACCGTCTGAGCCACCAGAGAAGCAGAAGGTCACCCTAGACCCTTCCCAAACCACACCTGCACCTCACTCTCTATTTCTTATCCCCACACCTACATTCCTCTAGTCCCCACTTCTCCCCACAGTTACCCCCACCTGCTCCCATCCCTTCCTTTCCCCCCTCGCCCTTCACTGCTCCCTTCTAACAGCCAGCCATCTCCCATCCCCCATCCTGCTCCTTTCCCCTTGTCTCTCACACTCCCCCAACCTTTACCCTGCCCCACTGTGAGCCTCTTCTGGCCTCATCCCCTAAGCACTATACCTCTTGCCCTTGTCACCTCCGTGCCCCCTCACCCCTCCCATCCCTCACACCCCACTCACTGTTTGCCTCTCTGATCCCCATCCCTCTTCCTGCCCCCTTTGATCTTCTGGTCCCCTCTTCTCCTGTCCTCCCTCTCCCTCACTGCTCTTTTTCGCCTTCCTGCCTTCTCTCCTCCCCACTCAGGGTGGACATGTGCACACATGCTTAGACACACAGACACACAGACACACAGACAGTCTTCTTCATGGCAACTTCCCATCCTTCCCGCAGGCTGGTGCCTGACTACTATAGTCACCATAGCAACGGGAACCTCCAGGAAGGATACACTGGTATCTCCTGAAGGTGGGGGTGGGGGGAATTAGGTGGAGGAAGGGAGCCCAGCAGCCTCCCATCCATCTCTTGGTCTGGCTGGAAGAGTCTGCTGAACACAGTGGAGGGAAGGGTGAGGAAAGGGAAGACAGTGGGTGCCGGTGGGGCTTAGACTAAAGGAGGGCCAAGGGTCTCCAAACACATCACAAGCACAGGAGGGTGCTTCTAAGCCACGTGGGTGTGTGTTGGTCTCCTCCTGCAGCATCAAAGACTGTGCTGGTAGGTCCCCACTTTGGATCTGAGCCACTCCAGGGGCTCCCTACAAGTTGGCAGTAGGTGTTGCTGGATCCCCTTGCACTTGGTCAGCTTCTCACTCTAGTCTCTCAATAGTCAGCTGGGCATTGCCTCTGACAGCTGTAACCACAGGAAGAGGGATGGGGATCAGAGAGGCAAACAGTGACTGGGGTGTGAGGGATGCGAGGGGTGAGGGGGCATGGAGGTGACAAGGGCAAGAGGTATATCTCAGGGAAAGAGCACACCCACCCTTCAGTGTGTGGGTGCATCTGTAGGACACCTTAGACTCGAGGGTGGGAGTTTGCCCTAGAAAAACTTCTCCCTCAGGGCAGTCTTTTATCTTCCCACCCTGTGAGGCTGTTTACCTGTTGTGTGCCCTTGCACCCTGGGAATCAGACCTGCCCCTCCCTGCCCCCAGCTCACATCTCAGCCACATGTGGATTCCAGCTGCAGGTGTTTGTTGGAAAGCCAGAGGCAGCTTCTGAGGCTGGGGTAGACAAATGTGGGCCTCCAGGAGCACCATTCTCTGACGCTGACCCGGGAAGCCTCTTGGGAACAGATGTGTTATTCCTGTGGTTACAGGGGTGCAAACCAGGGTGTGTGCAGTGATGCTGGACCAGACTTTTCTTCCTGGGCATGTAAGGGGATTCAGAAAAGCCTAAATTTTTGAGCCAGACAGGTGCTGAGAAGGGAGAGCAAGGGTACCAGGTGAATTGCAGCTGGCCCTGGGGAAGGAAGAAGTTACTATGGAGTAACAGGTGCTGCCAGGGCCAAAGCTCCTGTTTGAACGGACTCTGGAAAAACGAGCTGGAACCTGAACCACAAGTCTCTGGGCCAGAAGGCAAAGGCAAGCTGGCACCAAAGAAGAAAGAGAAAGTGCCTGGGAGATGCCAGGGGCTTTATGTGTGTCCATGAACTCAGTTAATTCTGACAGTCATCCTAGCAGGCAGGTACTCTTATAATCCCCTTTTTACAAATGTGACAACTGAGGTTCATCGACAGAAAGGGACCCATCCAGGTCACATAGCTAAAAGGTGGGAGGACTGCCACACAAACCCAGGTCTGTCCATTGTTTCCCCAGTCACACATGTACAAAGAAATTCTTAATAAACTCCTTCCAGCTGTCAGAGGCAATGCCCAGCTGACTGTTGAGAGACTGGAGTGAGAAGCTGACCAAGTGCAAGGGGATCCAGCAACACCTACTGCCAACTTGTAGGGAGCCCCTGGAGTGGCTCAGATCCAAAGTGGGGACCTACCAGCACCGTCTTTGTTCAGTACCCCAGTCTCTCGTCCTTGAGCCCCAGTGATAATCACTGGTATCTTCTTGGGATTGTGACAGAGGATGAGAAAGGGAGGTGTTTGATCCCTTCTATTTCTAAAGGCTCTTCCAAGGAGATGGGAGGAGCTGGATTCCTCTTGCCTGAAGGGGAGGTATCTACTATATTCTCAACCCAAATCTGCCAGAAGGATCAACTAGAGCATGAGAGGAGTACGTCCCCCTCAGCAGGCCTGAGCCCTGCCCAGCCTTTGCTGGGAGAGAAAATGATGAGACCTTGTTACCCCAGAGCCTCTGGGCTTTGGACACACAGTTCCCATGCCAGGGTTTTGGTGAGCCCTGGCCTAGGATGGCTGAGCTTCTCTCAGAGGTAGAAGGAAGTGCAAACTCACCAAGCTCTGCTTGGAGAAAGACATGTGGCAGTGCTGGGGTTACTGTTGTTCCCTGTCTCTGTATTTGGTTTCCAGCAGATAGCATGGCTACCTGGCTGATCTGTGAAAGGTGAGCATATCTGCTTAGTGTTGAACTCAACTAAAACTTCCAACCAGGTTAATCCTTCAGAACTATTACAGACTCAGAATCTTAAAAGAAAAAAAAAAAAAACTTTTTTTCTCAATTACCAAAAAAATGATCTTTGAAATGTTTTGGAAAATAGAAATATAACAGTTTGAAAAGGGTCCTTGAGATGTTCTTAATGTTAGTGTATTTCCTCCCAATATGTCTTTTTGTGGCATAGTTTTTTACTGTAGTAAAATATACATAACATCAAATTTACCATTCTAACCATGTTTAGGTGTACAAGTCAGTGGCATTAAAGTATATTTGCAATGTTGTACAACCACCTCCACTATACATTTCTAAAACGTCTTTATTCTCCTAAATAGAAAGTCTTTACCCATTAAACAATAACTCTCCATTCCTCCTCCCCCAGCCCCTGGTAACTTCTGTTCCTTTTCCCATCTCTATAAATTTGACTATTCTAGATAATTCATTTAAGTGGAATCATATATACTTTTTGTCTTTTGTGTCTGGCGTATTTCATTTAACATAACATTTTCAAGGTTCATCCACGTGGTGGCATGTATCAGTACTTCATTCTTTTTATGGTTGAATAATATTCCATTGTCTGGATATACCACATTTTTAAAATTCATTCATCTCTATGGACATTTGGGTTGTTTCCACTTTGGGACAATTACGAATAAAACTGCTATGAATGTTCATGGACAAGTTCTTATGTGGACCTATATTTTCATTTCCTTCCATCTTTTGGCTCTTGTGAGTAATGTTGTTATGAACATTGGTATACAAATATCTATTTGAACCCATGCTTTCAGTTCTTTTGGTTGTATACCTAAACTTGCTGGATTACGTGGTAATTCTATATTTAACTTTTTAAGGAGCCTCCATATTGCTTCCTACAGTGCTGCACCATTTGACATTCTTATGAGCAATGCACAGGGTTCCAATTTCTCCACATCCTCATCAACACTTACTCTTTTCCTTTTTTTTTTTTTTGATAGTAGCCATCCTAATGGATGTGACTATATATTTTTTACATAGTTGAAATCATCTAGGTTTTTTACTCTAGTCTTTTTAACTTATTGCTAAAGTTATACTGAGTATCTTTCCATGTAATTAAATATTCACAAGCCACATTTTTTTCTTTTTTTCGCTGTACCACATGGCCTGTGGGATTAATTCCCCTATCAGGGATCAAACCTGGGCCCTCGGCAGTGAAAGCACAGAGTCCCAACCACTGGAGACCAGGGAATTCCCACAAACATCATTCTTGATGAGCATATAATATTCCATCCCATGAATTTAGTGCAGTTTATTTACCTAGTTCCCTATTATTAGGTATTTACCTTCGATTTTTATAAATAATGTTGTGATGGATAACTTTGTCCATAAGTCTTTGTCACATCTACAATTTTCTTTTTCTAATAAATTTTCTACCTCAATCATTTTTTCTTATTTCTGTACTTTGCTAAGTTTCTTAAATCACAAAATAATGCACCTTCATTGTACCAAATCTAACAATACAGAGGTTTATAAAAAAATATTTAATAATCTTCCTGTTCCCTCCTCTCCCAGTCCTACTGCCCTGAGGCCACTGATGTTAACAGTTTGGTGTGTATCCTTCCATCCCTCTTTCTGAGCTTACATCAGCATTTGTACACAAAATGATTCTTTCCCTTGTTTTGCATACACTTGAAAGCATATACATTAATTCTGCAGAATGAACTTTCGGGATGAGTCTTACAGAATCAAAGAGTATTAACCTTTTTAAAGCTTGTGGCATACAAATTTCTTTCTTACCAAATTTCTTTCCAGAAGGGTGATTCTAATTTAAACCCTCACCACAAATGTGAGACTAATTTACCACTCTTGTCCAGTATTGAGTATCATATTTTTTAAAACTTTATTAATTTGGAGCTAAAAATGGTATATCATTGGTTGTAATTTGCATTCCTTGGGTCAAACATTTGTTTTTCTTATTTATGGGCCATTTGTATTGCTGCTTTTGTGAATTGTCTGTTTATGTCTTATGTTTTTATTATTGATTTTTCCAGAAGGGTGATTCTACTTTAAACCGTCACCACAAATGTGAGACTAATTTACCACTCTTGTCCAGTATTGAGTATCATATTTTTTAAAACTTTATTAATTTGGAGCTAAAAATGGTATATCATTGGTTGTAATTTGCATTCCTTAGGTCAAACATTTGTTTTTCTTATTTATGGGCCATTTGTATTGCTTCTTTTGTGAATTGTCTGTTTATGTCTTATGTTATTATTGATTTGTATGTACTCTTTTATGTGTATTAATGAGTTTTTTTTCTGATTACATTTATGGCAGTTTTCTTTTTTCATTTATTATTTGACTCTTGGAGCTGAAAGGGGTGCATTGGAAGAAAAGGAACTATCCCAGGCACTTTTATATACTTTATCTCACTTAATTCTTACATCTGTCTTGTGGCTATATATTTATCCCTGTTTTTCTTAGAAGACTGGCTCAGAGGAGTTAGGTAACTAACTCAAGGTCATCCAGCTAGTAAGAGTTGGACCTGGAATTTGAATTCAGGTCAAATCCAGGGATTTAGTTACCAGAAGGCAATGGTACTACCCAATCTGTACTAGTGTAATTTTACTATTGGTAAAGCTTTGTGCTAGTTGATTTACAGACATTATTTGCAGAAAGGTTAAGGATATATGCTCTTACTATCTCCCATTTTGTAGATGAGGAAAGTATAGATCAGGGAATTTAAGTAACTTGTGTGAGGTTTCATAACTAGTGAGAGCAGACCTGACCTTTGACCACAGGACTGTTTGAGGTTAAAGATGTTTGACCCTGTCTTCTCCCTATACATGCTGCCTCCCTAGGGACCATCTTCTTGGATACAAATTGAGGCTCAGAGAGAGAGAGTACTTTGCTTACAGTCACATAGCAAATTAGTGACTGAGTCTCTCCCTCCTTACAGATGACTTGTCTAAGTTTCATACAGCCAGTTAGTGGCAGAACCCAGCTCTGGCTAACTACCTGACTAGAGCAAAGGCTTTTTGATGAAGAATATTTACAGAGCAAACTGGGGAGAAAGAGCAATTAGGTAGAGTGTGTGGCTGCCCTGAAACCTTTCTAAAGGAATGAACTCTGGTTTTGGAGCCTTCTAGAGCAAGGCAGTTCCAGGAGCCCCTACATGGTAAGACCTAGGACAGGATATCTCATGTCCAAAGACAAGAAGACCTTTCTACAAGGAGACAGCTGCCTTCCCATCACCAATTGCTAAAGCAGGAACAGTTGCCTCTTTTCAACACTCCTAGGGTGTGTGTGTGTGTTTGTGCTTGCATACATGCATACATTTAGAGAAAAGAAGAAAGGGAGTGCTTTGATGGAGGAATGGACATGGTCTTTTGTAGCCCCTCTTACTTGAATGTTCTTCACCCCACACCCCCTCACAAAGAAAACTTATATCAGGAGTGAGCTGCATACACAGATTTTAGAAAATCACTCTCCCATTCAGTCCTAGAAATCTCTCCCCAGCTTGACCTGAAATTCCATCAAAAAGATTTGAGTAACAAGCTAATTACTTCAATGGTCATAGTGAAATGGAGGGACCATCCAAAAGGCAATATCATATATAAGAGCTTGGGCACTGAAGTCCAGGTAAACCTGACTTCAAATTCTGGCTCAAAATCTGTCTACTGCATAAAACAGTTGTTGAGACCTTTCATCTCTCTTGGAACCTCACTTTCGTTGAATTCAAAACTAAGAAATAGGGTCATTGTGAGGTTTCAATAACATATAACATGCTAATCTCTCAAGAACACAGTGCCTATGAAATGGAAAGTGCTCAAGAAATGGTAGCCACCATTGTTGTTATTGCCTGTGTGGCCTTGGATGAGCTATTTAAATTCTCGTCCTTCCTGTTCTCACCTGTAAATATGTCTCCATCTCAGGAGGTGGTTGTGAGGATTCAATGAGTTAATAAATGTCAGTTGCTTAGAACAGAGCCTGGCATATAGTAAGCACTTAATAAATGGTAGCTATTATTATTCTCACCTTAATTAGATGTATTTAATCTAAATGACTGCTTAATACTCAATTGAGATCAACAATACTTTCTCTTCAGTTCAGTTCAGTTCAGTCGCTCAGTCGTGTCCGACTCTTTGCGACCCCATGAATCGCAGCACGCCAGGCCGGCCTCCCTGTCCATCACCATCTCCCGGAGTTCACTCAGACTCACGTCCGTCAAGTCCGTGATGCCATCCAGCCATCTCATCCTCTGTTGTCCCCTTCTCCTCCTGCCCCCAATCCCTCCCAGCATCAGAGTCTTTTCCAATGAGTCAACTCTTCTCATGAGATGGCCAAAGTACTGGAGCTTCAGCTTTAGCATCATTCCTTCCAAGGAAATCCCAGGGTTGATCTCCTTCAGAATGGACTGGTTGGATCTCCTTGCAGTCCAAGGGACTCTCAAGAGTCTTCTCCAACAGCACAGTTCAAAAGCATCAATTCTTTGGTGCTCAGCCTTCTTCACAGTCCAACTCTCACATCCATACATGACCACAGGAAAAACCATAGCCTTGACTAGATGGACCTTAGTCAAAAGGTAATTTGGGAGCAGGAGGTGACATGTTCAGTGTGGAGGTGGAAAGTTAGGAGCCAGAAGGCAACTGGATAGATTCTAGTGAGTGAGAACACAGAGACATACTCAGGTAGGAGAGGAAAGAGCCAGAGATGGGAAGACTCCAAAGCCTTTATTTCCCTCACCCTCAGACCAAGCACAACTGACAGGTCCTTTCATTAGGTCTCTGTTCTCCCCAGCCTGTCATCTGTTTAGCAAGGTTCTGTGTCTGAGGATGGAAGTAAGGTAAGGGCAAGGAGCTGTTTTCAAAATGATACCTGCAGGAAGCTGGAGATACCTGCCTGAGCCTGAGCCCAGGATTAGCAACGTGTGGCAGACAGGCATGCCTGTGAGTGGGCAGTGGGATTTCATGCCCAGGACATTTGTGTGCAGCTCAAATGAAGCTATGGTTTGTCAGTGTCACAGTGGCACCATTTCTGTGGGTGGTAGCCTGCACCACTTGGGTACAGAGGCCACCAAAGTTCCCCTCCTCTCACACTAGTTCTTCTCTTTGGCTATGGGACCACTCATTAATTTCGTTGGCCTGTTAACCTGGCCCAAGCCCATGGTGGTGATGGAATAGATGATCCACGACTAGACACTAGGACCTGGGGTTTTGGGGCTGAGTCTGGTAAGGTTGATCAGGTCAAGTGTTGGGGACTTTGTTTTGTTGTTTTTGAAGTTCATGGCTGCATATTAGTTTATATTCTTATTTTATTTTCATTTTATCAAAGTAATATATGTTCATAATTTTAAAAGACATATAAGCTACACATATATACTGAATCTTCAGTTAAACACTTAGCTTCTTCTTTTGATATTGTCACATTTTTCATGATGTGCCAATACTGCTGCTATTTTTTGACTTTTCTGTTTGAAATATCTGTGCACGTGAAGATACACACATATACATATATACATATATATCTATCACATATATACATATATATCCTTGTAGCATCTATCTATCTTTTAAATTATATATAATATAATATATTTTAAATAATAAATAGCAATCTCAATGCTTATAATTAAAGCAGAAGCCCTCTGTTCCAACCCTAAGCCTCATTCTTCAGAGTCAAATACTTCTAAACTTCTTAGCTGTTTTTTCTGATATTTACCTCCCATCTCTAAATAGTATGCCAATTTTATTATTTCTTGATTTTTTTCTGATTTAAATATGTACTGACTTTTTATAGAGGGGGATTTAGCTGTCTTACTACCAGCAACACCATATGCACACTTCTCTCATATATATCCAATATTGTCATACCATAATTTCTGGTTTTAACAGTATTCCATATTTATATTATTAGGATTATAAATATTGTTCATAGCTGAGTCATGTAGAATACTGTGATTATATTTTCTTCCTTGGCCAACTTGTTTTCCTGGAGTTAATAATTGCCTCTTTTTTCCCCCTATTTGCTTAGTTTTCTATTATTATTATTTTTTTTTTTTTTGCTAATGCATTCCCAATTTCTCCATCAAAGCTGTAAAATTAATGTAACACATTACATAACCCATTGCTTCCATCCTTTTCTTGGGGATCTCCACCTTCCTCCAGTCTGGACTAGTTGCTAGAGGCTTGGCTTTTAAGTGCTTGGATTTCAAGCACTTAGCAAGCATCTCTTCTGTACACCTAGTTCCTTGTGAAGTCCTGAGGGAAATACACAGATATGTAAGATACAACCCCTGTCCTCAGGGAGCCTACAGTCCCAAGAATGTAAATAATTTATTCAGATATCTCACCAGAAGGTTTGAGCGCCTTCCAGGGACTTTGATTTAAGCTATGTCTTTGATCCCACACTCTAGGCAGAACTCCTCCCTCCATCTCCACTGGGTTATCAGAAGAATACAATATAGTCTCCCAGAGAGCAAATGTGTTCTTAGACTGTATTAACAGAAACAGAGCTTCTAGGATTGGAGGGCTGATACTTCTACTTGACTCTGTTGATAAACTCTGTCTAGGGATTGCATTCAGTTGCAAGGGACATGGAAAAATAGGAACTTGTCAGAAAATGATGATGGCATGGCAGCTTGGACCAGTCAGAGGGCCCTGAAAACGGTGGTCTTGGGATGTTGTCCAAAGTTGGCTGTAGCAGTCAGAGCCCCGGCTCCAGCACAGGGGCCTGGCGCAGAATGTGAGATATTTAGCTCCCTGTGGTATACTGATGAGCAGAACTCTTCCACTACACACTTCAGTTTTGCCTAAGGAGATATGTGCAAGAACTTTCTTCAGAATCACTGCACCATTAATAAACAAAAGAAAAGAATATTCAGAGAGGAGAATTATAGGCTGTTCTATGCAGGAAATGTATGATGTAGTATTAGGAATGGAGGATAACAAGCATTTTGCTCCTTGGTGTAAAAAATCAGATGTAATATCAAGGAGATCTGAATTCTGCAAAACATGATTAAAAATTGGGTTTCTACCTGCAGTGGAGCACTATATATCAGTAGTAACCTTAGTGTAACCACATTTGGTAAAGGCATACTGTGCTGATGGGAAGCTCTTCAATCATTTGGAGACTGTTTGGCATTTTAGCCCAGGTCTTCCTGGCTATCCAAGAACTTGTACTTTGGATTTTTTCAATTTCTCTTGAATTTTGCAAACTTCTACCACAGCTTGCCACATGGTTTTTCAATGAAGTTGTAAAGCAGATGGTGTCTGCCTTGGAAAGAAGAGCATGTGAGCTGTATGGTCCAGAAACAAATATACTTCAGGAATTAATGCTTCATGAAGTTCATCGCACATAAAGAGAAAAACAAAGTGGTCACCTACTTGCAACTAGTTTGTTTACTTTTAGGAAGTGCTTTCATCATTTGCTTTTAGAACTCAGAAAAAGTGAAAGAAAATGAAGTCGCTCAATCATGTCCAACTCTTTGCAACCCCATGGACTCTAGCCCACCAGGCTCCTCTGTCCATGGGATTTTCCAGGCAGGAGTATTGGAATGGGGTGCCATTTCCTTCTCCAGGGGATCTTTCCAACCCAGGGATCGAACCCAGGTCTCCCACATTGTAGGCAGACACTTTACCGTCTGAGCCATCAGGGAAGTCAGAAAGCATTTGTCAAACCCAGCTTTGATTATAAACTTGTACCATTGAAAATTTGCACTTGAAATATGGAACCATGTGTATGTAGAATTTAATCAAGTTTAATTCAGACTAATATGTATATTAGCATATTTAAAATAAAGGTGTGTCATCACTGTTGCCAGAATACTGACATCACTCTTCTGAACAGAAATCAAAACTGTAAATTTAAACCTTTTAATTTTCATGTCACATGAAGAGGCTGGTTGAGATACTCATGAAGTGTGTATAATATTAACCATATCATGTTTAAATTATTAAATTCAGACTATTTATAACTTATTGTTTTAGGGCCTGCCTCATGGCTTAGGATATTGAGTGGTCATCAGATAAAGTAAAACTTTGACTTAAAAATATTGTAAATGAAGGTTCCCTGGCACCTTTCTTATTTTTAAATTGTTCCTATGGGTAGTGTAGATAATTCAATGTTAAACTGAGTTTAGCTTCCAGATAAATAATTTTTTGTTGAGTGGTCCAGAGTTTTAAGCTACTTTTTTCTTTGTTTGCAACCCTCTCCCCAGTCCTTTGACTGCTATTTTAATAATGCTGAATCAGTGTCAAATTTTATCTATAGCAATGGACAATAAATGAAGATAAGTTGGTTGATATGTCTACAGCACCATGCATCCTTATTTTCTATTTATTGTGTGAATTCACTTTCAATAATGTATTTCAAACGGATATTTTTGTAAACAGATCAATGTAAGGACTGAAGCGGTAACTTAATAAAGTTAATTTGTTTAAAAAAATAAAAAAAAAAATAGGAATTGGTCTGAATAGGAACAACCAGGATAAAACAGAAATGGAAACTACATCCCCCAAAATAGTTGAAAAACTAGTTTGGCTTCTTGGAAAAGTAGTATACACATAGCTCTCTCCATTTTTCTTCCCTCACATTCCCTTTTAAATTGGTTTCGGTCCCCACTGCTCCACTGAAACTGCTCTCACCATGTTGAAACTGCCAGCGTGTCCTCATCTGCTGACCACTCTTACTCTTTGAAACTTCCCTTCCCTAATTTACAGAATGCCACTCTCCTCTGTTTCTTCTCCAAGCTCTTTAACCACCCCCTCATCTTCATCATACTCCCTTCTTCTACCTACCCCCTAAATGTTAATGTTTTCCAGGGATCCACTGTTGGTCCTTTGCTCTATGTGTTCATTCTCCCTAGGCAACATCCTCTACTTCTTTGGCTTCCACCATTGTTTTATAAGTCAGAGTGAGCTAGGTTGTGCTGTGAAAGAAAAAAAGAAAGTGAAGTAGCTCAGTCGTGTCCGACTCTTTGTGACCCCATGGACTGTAGCCCACCAGGCTCCTCCATTCGTGGAATTTTCCAGGCAAGAGTACTGGAGTGGGTTGCCATTTCCTTCTCCACGGGATCTTCCTGACCCAGGGATCAAACCCAGGTCTCCCGCATTGCAGGCAGATGCTTTTACCGTCTGAGCCACCAGGGAATTCCCAAATATCAGAGGCTTATCACAGCAGTTATTTCTTGCTCATAATACATGTCCAAAACAGGTCATCAGGGAGCATCTATTCATGATAGTCACCAAGAGACCTAGGCTAGTAAAAGATCCATTTCAACGTCACTTCCACAGTCAGCAGCAGAGGGAAGAGAATGTGGCAAATCACACTCCAGCTTCTTAAAGCTTCTCCCCAGAAGTGATCCAGGTCACTTCAACTCACATTTCATTGGCCAAAGTCTTATGGCCACAGCTAATTTCAAAAGGTGTGGGAAAGTATAGTCCTACTATGTTCCTGAAGATTAACTCCTTAACCATTGGTAACTCCCAAACCTTTATCTCTAGCCCTGACCTTCCTTCTGAACTCAGACCATTATGTCCAACTGCCTCCTTGACATTCTACCTTGCCTAGTATATATTGACCTATACTTCAAAGTCAGCATGACCAAAAACTGAATTCTTCTTCTTGACCCCCAAATCTACTTCTCCTCCTGCCTTCCCTCCCTTAATGAATGAAACTACTCTTCATCCTGCCACCCAAACAAGAAACCTGGTCGTCATCTTGACCCCCTTCCTCACCCTCAATCCCCATATCCCTAATTTATCTCCTCTCATATCCATCCCCTTCTCTCCATTTCTTAATTCTGCTGCTACTGCCTCAGTTGAGGCCCCCATCATCTCTCACTCAGATTGTTTGCAATAGTCTCCTAGCTGATCTCTCTACCTCCAGTTTTGATGCCTATAATCCATCATCCACATTTCCGGAACATAAATCTAAAAAGTTAGTCATAGAAGTGATAAGCAGTCTTTTAAAAAGCAGTTATTTAAAACTCACGAAAGGTTCTCTGTTGCCTACAGGATGAAGCCTGGCATCCAGAACATATCATAATATATTATGATATTATGGGCACAGCCTTCCTCTGCAACCTGATCTCCCATCATGGCCCCCTTTGTACCCTCTAACTATGCTGAACTACCAACAGTGTCTGAACCTGGCAGTATTTCAAACCCCCAGGCCTTTATACCTGCTTATTCCTTTGCTTTAAGTGCACTTACTCCTGCCATATTCTATCCAGTGAACTTCAACTCATTTTTTCCAAGCCCCAACTCTAGCCTCTCCCATATGGAGATATTTTCTCATGCCTCACCCCTCAAAATACAGTTGATCCTTCCTCCCTTTATGGGATCACTTGTACCAAGTACATACTACTTATTACAGTGACCTCTAATGATTGATACACAAGGTTGTCTCTCCTGCTCCTTAAAGATAGCAGTCTTGTCTTCCCCAACTCTATCATCTTTAGCTCTCCAGCACAGTGCCAGGCACTCAAACATGTTCAAAAAGTGATCATTGCAGGAAAAAAATGAATTGGAAGACCTGACCTGATTCAAGGAAGTTTACAAATACCTCCTGCAGGGCTGGCATGGAGACAGGAAGTTTATGGCCCCAGAAGAGCTAGTAGGAGCCATGAGTAATGCCACAGAGAGGCATTATGTCAGCTCAAAAGGAGAAAGAATTCTTTACCTGTGAGAGTTGTCTGAAGATACGGACTTCCATAGGAGAACGTGTGCTGTGACGAGAGGTTTGCAGTCAGTAGCTGGATACGATGCGGCAGTGATGTTGGAGTGGAACTTCCAACAGCAGATAGGGAGGTGGGGTTATGATTGTCACAGTCCTTTCCATTCTTGCGTGGTCATGAACCTGCCTCCTCTGCTCACCTGATTGATATGGGTCATCTAGGCTCCTTCAGAGAGCTGCTCTTGCACCAGGGACACCACTTCTGCGCTAACCAGGCTGCCCCTGGTCTTGGAGCAGGTGGCCTAAGAGGCTTGGAGGTAACTGGCCCCTCTGGAACTACACTGGCTCTGGGTTCTTATATACCTCTCCAGCTATCTCCCCTGTCGTTCCTCCAGGCCAGACCAGGCCACTCTGACTCATGGCTGCTCATTCTCAGCAGCAGGAAAGCTATTGCTTATTTTTACAGCCACTTAAGTAAAGCCATGTCACCCACCTGCATTTGCTCTGTAATGCCTCTAATCTCAGTCTGACTTTGCCAGTCCCAAAGAACTACTCCCAGAGTTATGTCCATTATCTCCCTCCCCTGGGTTGGAGAGATTGACTTTAACCTTACCCTGTTCTGATCCAACTCTTTGAAAGCCCAGAATCAGGAACAGGGGCACGTGGCTGTTTTCGGACCTGCCCACGGAGGTCCTTCACGCAATGCTACGTGTGGACTCAGTGCAGAGAGACATCGGATTAGTCATCAGAGTAACTCCCTTCTAGTCCTGGCTTTATATTAATAGTTGATTTCTTGCATGTTTCTGAGTTGGCTGAAACAAATCCCTTTTCTGGGCCTCAGTTTCCCCTTAGGTAAAATCTAGGGGCAGGGTGGTTTACTTGTGTGCTGTGGGCTTCATCCCCAAGCCCAGCCCAGACTGCCACTCTGCCTGCCCAGTCTCTGCAGCTGCAGCTCCTGGCCAAGTGTCCCAGGGGTGCGTTAGGACAACAAGCAACGATGAAGAGAAGGTCTATTGGGAGTATTTGGATGGGAAAACAGGCCCTAGGGAGGGAAGCAAGTTGGAATCCAAGAAGGAAACTGCCAACTTTCTGGTTGGCAGGAACTGAAGCTCTCCTTTCTGGAGGGTTTTCTGGCCCCCAAAACAAGGAGTCCAGGGTGGCCTCCCTCTTCCTAAACCTTCTGGCCCTGAGTCTTGGCTGTGGGCTGTGTATGTATACACACACTCGTGTGCATTCCCGCAGCACCCTGGGGGCCTGTACAAGTCACCTGCTTCTTCCCAGAAGAGCATAGGAATGAGAATGCCTGGGCCAGGGCTGCACGCCAGGGAGCAGGAAGTTAAGGCTCTTTAGGTCCTCCCACTCCCCCCTAAACTAGCAGCTGCAGAGCCCAGGATGGGTGGGGATCCCTCTCATTTTACCCGCTCCCATTTCAAGAGTGGTTTAACAGCCCAGCCGGGAGGAGGGGTGGGATAGCCTTCTCCGCTTCCTTTTTGGGTTAATTGGTGTTCCCTCTAGTTACTCCCTGCTTCCTTCCCCTCCCAGTTCCCATAGCAACTTGGCTGTATCTGCCAGAACTTGAGTGAGCCCAGCAGCAGCCTGCTGGACGTGGGGAAGGGGCTTCTGTGGGGAAAAGAGATCACTGCCAGGTCAAAGCTTCCACCCCACCCATTGTCTGCTGCTACTTCAAGGGTCCAGGATGCTTAAGCACAGTGTACAGGGCGTGATAAAGAAGCCTTTCCTGCCAGAGCTGGAGTTTGAAGAAAAGCCCAGAGCAGACCTGGTTCTCCTCAGCTGTCCTCCCCTCCCCACACACCTGGGTCCTGAGTTTAGAATGCAGTCACTGAAAGGATGGCCCAGTAGGAAGAACCCTGGAGTTGGAGTCGAGAAACTGGGTTTCAAGTTCCTCTCTCTGCCACTATTTAGTGTGACTGTAGACAAGTCCTTCCCCCCTTTTCTGAGCCTCAGTTTCCTCAGCTATAAAATAAAGCAAGGCTAAGATCTCTGCATATGAAAATTACCTGAGCTGTTTTGAAAAACTCTAGATGTGTAGGCTCCACCCACAAAGATTCTAACTGCTTGGTCTGGAGTGCGATGTGAGCCAAGCAGGAGCATTTTTAAAAGACAGTGATTCTAATATGCAGTCAGAATTGAGAAACGAGCAAAAGATCTCCAAGGGTCTCCCAACTGACTGCTGTCTGGTTCTGAGACATGTCTTCCTTTGCCCTGCATGCCCCGTCTCCAGCCAGCCCCACAGCTCTCGAACCTGGCTCTCTCAGCTCTGCCCCTTCCTTGTGGATGAATGCCCAGGACCCCTGCAGCTGCCTAAGCAACACAATCCCCTCTGGCTAAGTCCTAACACTGATGAGATGAGGCAAGTGACTTAGGCCTGTCTAGGGAAGAGGGCTGCAGAGACTAAGGCAGGCTTGCTGTCCAGGTGGTCGCCCTGAAAGCCAGACTTTTCATCTGAGAAGGACCCCAGCCCCTTTTAAAGCATGTGGACCAGTGCAGTGACCTCAGCTGGCCATCTGCTGAACCAAGGAACTGGATTACCTCTCAGCCCCTTCTTCCTCCATTCCCTTCACTAGTTCCTTGCCTGTTCCTGCCTTGCCACCCACAGGCCTGGTGTCTTCCTCAGGCAATCTGCTCGCCCACTTGTTGCCATGGTGACTCTGGGGGTGGGGCTTGAGGGAGGGTCATCTAACTAAGGAGAAAGGCCTCCCTCTCACAATCAGGCCACCCCTCTCCCTGCCTCACCTCCCTCAACTCCCTGCCTCTCTCCTAGGGCAGAGACAGGGAGTGCCAGCCACCAGTGCCTGCTGTTAGGCTAATTGCAGTTTCCTGGGAGGAGGGCTGACCCTCCACTGCAACCTCCTCACCTGGAAGCAGGAATATTGAACCAGAATCGCCCAGGGAGAATCCCGAGGGGGCCTCTGAACCCCAGTGGTGGAGGACTGTGCTGTTCCACACAGTCCAGGTTGAGGGTGGAGGTAGACTCTGGGTCCAGTCTGTAGAGATTGGGGAAGAGGCTGTGGGCAGAGAGATTTCTCTTGGAACTCTGGGGCCAACAGGATGGAGGGGGCTCTCTGAGGTCCTGGGGCCCTTAGCATTACGGATTTCCTTTTGTCTTTTCTTTCTTTGTTCCCCGTATCCTTCTGCTCTCTTGTCCTTCTTTCTTATCTCAGCTCTCCTCTGCTCCCATCTTCTTCACCTTCCATATTCCCATGCTGGCTCTTAAACCCTTTTTCTTACTCCTTCCTTCTTGCCTCTCCTCTTGGCAGGCCCTCTTCCACCTCTCCTGTACCTCACCACTATCCCCTACTCTTTCTTACCCTTCATCTTCTCGCACCCTCACCATACCTGTCTGCCTCCCTTACATCCTCCATCTCTCATTCCCCTGCTTCCTCCCCAGCCCTTTTGTTCCTATTCCAAGCACCACCGTTTCTCCCCCTCCAGCTCCTACTCTTTGTTGCCCTCTCTTTCTTCCTCTCCTGCTCCCTTGTCCTGCTGACCCCACTACCACTCTCTCCAACCCCTGAGCCCCTCTCCTACCACTCCAGCTCCCTCTTCCCCTGCCTCTTACCTTTACTTGTCCCTTTCCATCCTCCTTCCACTCCCTTCTCACTCCATTGCACAGACCTTTTATCCTCATAATTTCACTCTTAAGAGTTTATGTAAATAAAATTTAACACAAGTATTTAAGAGAGATGTGTATAGAACTATTCACTGAAGCATTGTTTGTGATAATAAAAACCTGGAAATAAATGTCCATTTACAAGAAATTGGTATCCTTTGCATTTCATTCATACAAAACCATGCTCTGTTCTTCCAACACATTGTACATTGCACTCACGTCCGTACCTTTGCTTAAGCTGTTGCCTCAGTCCAAAATGCCCTTTTGTCTCTGTCCCATCTCTGCCCTTCCCATCTAAAATCATACTTTGAATCCCTGCTCAACTCTTTTCCCCTTATTGAAATCTTTCCCAGCTTTCCTATTTGCTTCCCTCCCGTGGCCAGTGATTTAACTTCTCTTATAGAAAATGTGCCATAGTTTCAAGTTAGATGAAACCGGAATTTCTCTGAGAGTAGGGACATGTCCTCATATACTTGTCTGGTTCATTCCATAAACAGTTGTGGTTTTTTACATATATTGCACTGAGTACACAATGGTCAGTAAGACACGCCTACATCTGCTTTCATACAACTCTCATTTTAGTGAGGCTGACAGAGAAAAACAAAACAACGATGCAGACAAACTCCTACTTGTGGTGAAGAGACAGTTAAGGAAAAGAATGACGAGGGGGCACTCTCTAGCCAGAGTGGTCAGAAAGGCCCGCTCTGAGGAGATAACATTTGAACTGAGGCTTCAAAGTTGAGAAGGACTCCGGCAGACCAGAAATGGGGAATCAAGAGCATATCAGGCCAAGAGAACAGTGTGTGCCAAGGCCCCAAGGTGGGAAGAAGTAGGGCATGTTCAAGGAAAAGAAAGAAAACCTCAGCATGTGGAGCATGATGAGCTGGAAGGGAGAGGTAGAAAATGAGGTTGGAGAGACAGACAGAGGCCACATTATGCAGGAATTTGAGGTCTGTGGTTGAAAGTTTGGATTTTATTCTAAATGCATTCAAGGATATGAAGCAAGGGAGTAACACGATCAAATGTCAAATTGAGATCCCTCTTGTGTAAACAGTAGATCGGAAAGAGCAAAAGTGGAGGCAGCGAGGCCACATAGGAGACTCATACAGGTGACAGCTGACAGTGGCCTGCACAGAGCCACGGACATAGAGGGAGACTTGGCGCGCCTTGCTGATAGACTGTGTGTGGGAAAGCCTGTTAAGAGAGACATGGTGGCCGACACCCAAGTTTCTGGCTTGAATATTCAGATGCATGGTTGTGACACATACCTGAAGTGGTCAAGACAGTGATGTGGGCAGATTGGGAGTTAAAAAAAAAGAAGACAGGAACTGAATTTTAAGATTTAGAGCATGTTGAATTTGAGAGGCCAGTGAGATAGCAAAGCCGCGTTCCTCAGGAGGATAATTTGCACCACAGCCCACTACCACCATCCCCCACCACCACACCCCGACCCCACTTTGGAAAAGGCCAGTGTGGGGTTACATTGCCAAAGTCCAGGTTCACAGTGGAGTTATTTGCATTTGAGTGTACATGTTTAATGTCTGTGTAAGAAGCTCTGACCATGTTGCTCAGAGTGTGGTGGAAAGGCCTCTGGAAGCACAATGACCTGGACCCTTGTTCCAAAGACAGATTCCTGAGCCCTCCTCAGTCCTCTCGAAGCTGAATTGGAGGGGCCATCTGCCTATTTAACAAGTATCCCAGGGGATTCTGAGGCGCACTGAAGTCAGAGAGCCATCGCTACAAGGAGCAACTGAAGACATGGGGACTGGATGTGGGCATGGCTCTGGGCATCCTGTTAAAATGCAGGTGTGACTTGTCAGGTCTGGGACAGGGCCTGGGAATCTGCACTTTTCACAAGCTCCTCGGTGATGGTGATGCTGCTGGTCCAGGTCCACACTCTCAGGAGCAAGAAGTTAGATCACTGGTTCTCAATGGGAGATGGTTTTGTGTCCCTGGCCCCCCACCCTGCTCAGGAGATATTTGGCAATGGGCAGAGACAATGGGGAGGTGGATGATGTTACTGGCAACTGCTGGGTAGAGGCAAGGAATGCTGCTCAATATTCTACACTGCACAGAACAGCCCACACTACAAAGAATCCTGCAGTCCAAAATGTCAGGAGTGTCACCATTGAGGAACTCTGGTCTTGATGATAGCCAAAGAGTACAGTGCAGGAAACCTTTCTTAGCTAGGACCCAGTGCCTGGCAGGAGAGGGCTAGATGAGGGGCAGAAAGTAGACACGTGAAGTGAAATGGCCAAGCAAAGTTTGAAGCAAATAAATGTGGTATCTGCTCCACTCCAAGGCCGAAGCCAACAGGACAGAGTATGGATTAAGTAGAGCTTGAAGGCACATCTGGTGCTTAGAAAGGCAGATTCCTGTTTTTATTAGAAAATAACCCCTCACATTAGTACTGCACTATAGAATTTATAAAACATTTTCATACATGTCATAATGTTTGATCCACACAACACCTTAATCAGATAGAGCAAAAATTATCCTCTCCATCTCTTTTCTTGAGTTTAGAAACTTAACACCATCAGCCAAAGAAATGTTTGCTGAATTGAAAGCAAGTGAAATTTACCACAATATAAGTAACCTCAGAGAAGTCAGGACATCTCTTGGGACCAGCTATAAAATGGTGCAGTTGGTTGGGATGACTGGTAAGACCTTTTCCAGCTCAGATACAGGAGTCATTTTGTGATTTTACCAGTGAATAAATTAAAAGTCTTCGGTCACTACAGACTGGGGACTATGAGTTCTGGCTATGAATGTGAGATTTGGGGTAGGAGGTAGTGGTTTTGACTCAAACCCTTCTTCCCCAGCCCCTGGATCTTAGGGTTGGCTTAGTAAGCACACAATACCCTCCCCCAACAGACTACAGGTACACCCCTCCTCATCACTTTCCTCTGACGCCGGAAGGGGCTGGCACCTGGGCTGACACTCTTTCCTCTCCCCACAGGCTGTCTACAAGGCCTGGCTGTGCTCAGAATACTTCAGCGTGACCCAGCAGGAATGCCAGCGCTGGGTGCCCTGCAAGCAATACTGCCTGGAGGTGCAGACCCGGTGCCCCTTTATCCTCCCTGACAATGAGGAAATGGTATACGGAGGGCTCCCTGGCTTTATCTGTACAGGTAAAGACAGGGCCCTGGGAGAGGGCGGAGGCGGGCCGAGGCAGGCACCAGGCTAGGCTTGTGGTCGGGGAGGACAACAGGGAAGCTGGGTTAGGGGAAGGTTAGTGGCTGCCGGAGTGGGTAGTGAGGCCCCAGGTGGGGATGGGATGAAGTAGAATCGGGCCAGGGAGTTATCCCAGAGAAACTATCTGAGGTCCCTGGGAGATAGTGTCCAGAAAGGGACGGTACTAAGGGACAGGGGGAAGAGTCTTGGGCAGGACTGCCAGAGTAGCCCCAGCTTTGACAATCACCTCTCTCAGAAAGGCATAGCCAGCAGCCCCCTTAGCACCCCACCCTGCCTTCCTTATCCATTGGCAGGGTTGCTGGATACTTCACCAAAGCGGCCAGAAACCAAGTGCTGTGACGTGCAGTGGGTCTCCTGCGAGTCGGAGAAGAAGAAGTTCAAGGAGTCTGAAGCCCCCAAAACCCACCACCAGCAATTCCACCACTCTTATTTCCACCACTACCACCATCAGTACCACCACTACCACCCCCGCCACGAGCCCCCAGGCCGTCTTGGCCACAAGCCCTCCCTGCTGCCGGTTTCTGGGGGCTCCCGCCTCAGCCCCAGCAGGATCCGGCTCTACATCCTTGTCCTCGTGCTCCTGCATACCATGGTGTCCTTCTCCAGCAGCCAGAGTGGTGGGGGACCGGGCCTGGAGGCACTGCCTGCCCTAGACGAGGGCCTGGCTCGGGAAGAGTGACCGCAGGGAGGGAGATCAGACCTCCACCACGCACCGACATCAACTCCAGCCCCCCCAGGGGGAGGGGGAGGGGGCCCCTCCCATGGGAGGTGTAGGACCAGGTGGGGGGCGGGGGAAATGGGGGATCACACATCACCCCCGACCAACCCCCACCCCAAAAGCAGCTCCAGCAGAGCCGCCAAAGGGCCCCAGGAAACTGCAAAACTCATCTGGGAGAAAAAGGCAGGAGCGGCAGGCGCCCCCCAGGCTCCATATCTGGAGCTTAGCCAAAAGAAAAGGGGAGGGGGTGGGGGCTGGAAATGCCCACCCCTACTGAGAGCCCTGACCCCAGGGAAGAAGGCTGCTTATCTGGTCTTGGCCCTGCAGGGAATGTTGGGGGCACAGAGGGGAGAAACTCTTTCCCCTCGGCATTCCTTTGGTTGCCACGATCCTTAATTCCCTCCTGCCCACACTCCTGCAGGCAATGGCAGACCAGGCAATGGCAGACCATGCAGTGGCCTTCCTCACGCTCCAGCGCCCCTTGTCCCATGGCGGGGGGGCCCCGCCACAGGGAAGGACCAGGCTGGGACACGAGGCGTATGCAGTTGCAGCTAGGTCGGGGCCCCAGTTAAGCTGTGCCCCAGCACCCTAGGTGACAGGAATAGTGGAGGGCGGGAGTGGGGAGGAGAGAGGAACACAGAGGGCTTAAAAAGATGGCTGAATGGCCTGTCGCCAACTGGCCCTGGGGAAGCAGATGATCAGTGTTGAGGCAGGCTCAAGGACACCGCCCCAAATCAGAAAAGGCTGCAAAAGGAGCTCTCTGGGGAAAGAGCACAGGGACTGGGGTCTTGGGCCTTGAAACAGAAGGCTGAGGGCACACGGTCAGACTGCCACTGTCTGAAGGGCCATATCTTACAGAAGGTGCACATACTCCCAAGGGCCACTCTTGCCCTGGAGATCTTGGCCTTGGGGCCAAAGATGTTTCCATTTCTGATCTCCACGGGGAGGAGGGACTTAAGCCCAAGAGGGTCAGGCCTGGCCTGGGTCCCCAAACTCCCCCAACTCATCCTAGCCCAGGCCTCCATGAAGGAAACCCTGGTGGTGTTGCCCCAGGGCTTTCCAGAGATGAGCCTCCCCATCCCCAGCCTGTCCCCATTCCCAGCCTACCAAAGAGTATTTATCCCTTCCGATCCCTGACCCCATGGGTTACTATCCTAATTGTGGAACCACCCGACTGCTCCTCAACTTATAGCGGGGTCCCCTAATCCAGCCACCCTTGCCCCTTGCTGGAGAAAGTCCAGAAACTGGCAAGAGGACCCACTGGATAAAGACAATGTGCTGTGGTCCCTTGGCCAAGAGACTTGAAGAGTTTAGTCAGGCTACAGTGCTGCACGAGAGAAGAGGCCTGCAGAGACCCTTGGGGGCCATCAGCCTCATGCTGATCTCCTGGGAGTGGAAGGCCTGGGACATCTACAAACCAACAGGCACAGACAAGAAAGGGAGGCACAACTATGTTTCTGGGACAGGCCAGGTGGCTTTCAGTGCCGGAAGGGCCTGTGTCTGGGATGAGATGCCAGTGAGTTAGGTGGGGGCGGGGGGGGGGGGGTGGACCTGGAGCTGCATTAGGCAAAACCAAGAGGGGGATAGCTGGAATTGGTTGGCTGAGGGATAAATAAGAGACCTCAGTAGTAGAGAGGGAATCATTCAGGGGCCTCAGCAGGGTCCCCAAATAGGCTTTGTGAGACTGCAGAGCCCTCCCATGCCAGGTTTCTCATTTCTCACAGTGTGTCCCTCCACCCACCCCCAGCCCTGTGCCCTGCCCACACACTCCCTGTTCGGCCTTCAGCATTTCCGGCCTAGCCACATACCCCATCCCTAGAGTGCTCTTTTCAGCTGGGGAGGGTAAGAGGTGCTGGCTCCTTTCCAGAGATGCTTCTGTAGATGTGAGAGACCCTAGGTACTGCCTTCTAATTCCTGCATCCTCAAGAGGGGAAAAGGGACTGGGAAGTAAAGGGGGGGCCTTAGGGCCCCAGGAAATGGACCCTTGGAGACTTCCACTCTTTCTTCCCCCTCACCAAGTGCCCAGGAGACCCCTGGCTCAGACCAGCCCAGGGCCTTGCCCAGTGGCAGGGGAAAGGGGCACCTCACTCCACTTCGAAGTCATTTGACTGTCCCCATCCACCCCACTGCCCAGATCTTCCACCACCCCTCCAGTTGCCTCTGCCCTTCGTCACAGGCAGCGGAGCTGGGCAGCTTTCTTACGCCATTTTCTACACTGTGCTTCATGAGTGGGACTTTCTTGCACTAGTTCCTGTGACTGAGTCTCCAAGTCGGATTCCTAGTAGTCCCCATCCCTTCCTCCCTCACCTGGCTATGATTCACCTGTTGCCCTACCCCTGCCTCTGTGTTTCGGTGAGAGTCTGTATGTGTACCGCTTTCTGTTTTGTTGCATTGTGGGGCAGAGGCCTCTCTGCTCTTGTTTAACCCCATAAAGAAATAAATGGTAAAGAGTTGATGATAACCCTCCCTTCATGGTTTTGTTCCATGGCGTCAAAATTGCCGGAGGAAAAAGGCTATGGCTTGGAAAGGAGGCGGGACCAGGAGATGCTGACCCCTCTGCCCCGCTGCTTGTTGGCTCAAGTCTCAGAAAAAAAGAGTAACCTCTGTAGCAGGCCATTCTAGAGAAGGGAGTCCAAATTCAACCTCCAGCAGGGGTCAGGCAGATAAGTGTGACCGAAGGAAGTGGGCCAGGCTGGGCTGAAGTACAGACACCAAGGCTGGAAGCGGTGACAAGTGCAGGGTGCAGGCGTCTACATGGACAGCTCAAGTCAGGGACTGACTTGTGGGAATATGGGCCCAATGATGACAGGTCATCTCATTCTTCAAGGGATATCAAGACTTGAGATTTTTATGTGAAGCCTTGAATGTTGAAATGTTGGCTCAAGTCTAAAACAAACAAAAAACCCACATACCTCTCTGTGGGCTAAATATGCAGACCCCACATGGCCTAGGGATTAGCAGTTTTTCACCTTCATGGCAGCCTTTGTTCCTAGTCTCCCAGCCTCATCTCTCCCGTACCACCTCACCAGGCCCATCTTCCCATCCCAGGTGGGAAAGCGCTCAGGTAGCAGAGGAGAGGCAGCGGACAGAGGCGTCCCCCACAGCCACATTCTCACACACCCGGGCCAGGGGAGAGTGCGACCTGGGAGAGAGTCTTGGTGTCCTCACTGAGCTGCCGAATTTCTTCACTGAGAAAACCCAAGTCCCCCAACTCCCCCAGAAAGCAGCAGAGCACGGAGTTTAGGGCGCAGTCTCTGGACTCCGAGTTCACAACTTGCCATGAGTTCCTTGACTTCCTTGACTTAGTGTCCTTATCTAGCCGAGTTATTGTGAGAGTTGGATGATAGATATCAAGGGCTCTGCACAACAGCTGTCATGAAGGAGCTGCTGAACTATGGGTCATTATTATTGTCATCAGTCTCAGTCTCTCAACTCTTTCCTTGACCTCCACCTAAAACAGTCACCAAGTTCTGTCAACTCTTCCGGTGTGATGTGTCGAATCCATCCCCTCTTTCCCACCCCTGCCTCCCCGCTTGGCCACTTCAGGCCCTCTGCAACTTCTGCCTGGTCTACTACAATACCCCCCAACTAATCTCTTGTTCAATTGCTCTGATTCTCATCCATCTTCCCCAGCACTACATGCTTTGGCACTTGAGGCACACTATAAATATTTTGTGAAAGAACTGCTGTGGTAAAATACACATCCAGTCTTCCCAAAGAGAACATATTACACCTATGAGCAAAAACATCAGATGGCTCCACATTGCCTATAGAATCAAGTTCAAACTTCCTAGCAAGACTTTCAAGGCTCTTTGGATTCTGATTCCCATCCAACCAGTCTGAGACTGTCACGCACTCCCATCCCATACACCTTTCACTGAATGAGCTCTGCACCTTCTCACCTCTTGTCCTTGGCTCACATGGTTTCTTCTGACCAGGATGTCTTTGCTCCATCTCTACCCATCACTGCCTTAGCTAGGTTTCAAAGTCCAGCTCAAATGCCACCTCTACTACAAAGAGTTCCTTATTCCCCTTCTCCCAGGCTAAATACTCTCTTCTCTTCTGTACTTCTACACCACTTTTTACCTGAATCATGGTACTTATCACATCCTGCCTGTATTTGACTTAGTCATTCTTTCATTCAAAACATACCTATCAAGGAGTTACTATAAGTCAAGTACCATGCTATGTGCTGGGAATACAGCAGTAACAAGACATAGACATGTTATTGGTCCGCAAGATAACATGATGTCATGTGCTCAGCAACCGTGCTTAGCAACTTACCATAACATTCAAGTTTTTGTCTCACCACATGACCATGAGGGAGCCAGGCTCTCAGGACCAAAGCACAGGAAAGTAAGGCAAGGGACTGGGGGAGGCTATGTACCCACAGTGCCAAGAGAGTGAAGGGCACAACGGCTTTGCCAAAGAAGTGACCCTACCAGCCCTCCCAGCCCCTTGACTCCTGGATTTTGCCCTGCAGCTGCTCCTTCATCCTGGGCCTGGGCCCTGGTGTGCTCCCTTCAGAGAAGTCCAACTGTAGGCAGCCTCAGTCTCTTACGGTCTCAGCCTGTGCAGGAGAGGTGGCAGCAGTCACACCCCTGGCCATGCTGCAGAATCACCTGGAGAGTTTCCACTCTGGTCTCACCAGCAGAGATTCGGATTGAATTAGTCCAGGTTGGGGTCCCAGCTTCAGTATTGTTTAACAAACTCTACAGGAGGATCTAATGTGCAGCCAGGCATGCCAATCACAGGATGAAGAGATGACTGGGGCTACATGAAGTCCTTGTTATTCTCAGATAAGTGGTGCTAGAAAAAGACCTCTTACAATGAGTCCATTTGAAGTGGGGACCAATATTTCACAACAGAGAGGGGGAAAAGGAAGAAAGGGTTTGACTGTGACTTTATCTTGAAAAATAAAATGAAAAGGTGAGAAACATTTTTATTTAAATTTAAAAAGTGTAAATAATTGCAAATATGCACTAATTCTTTGAACAAAGAATGAATCAATCATTGGGGGATGACAGTCTTCTTGCCCAAAGCGCATGACAATACAATATTGACTTTTGCCACACAATCATAAAGTTTTGTTTTGTTTTTCCAAAATTAGAGAGCTTCTTCAGTTATCCCTAGGACCTCCTGTAATCCTTTACGAGTTAAATCATTCTCTTTGAAGCCTTGATCCTGTCATTACCCAGGTCAATTTTCTTTTCTGACAGTGGTAGTGACTGGTCTATCTCTGCCAAATCCCATTTTCAAGGACTTTACATGACATTAGAGATTGTCTTCTGTGTCACTCTCATTGTCTTCATGAAACCCTGAATCTTTTTCAAGACCTGCAGTTTCACTCTGAAATTCATTAGCATTGCATAACACTAGCAATTAACAAGAGGCTGAAAAAGACCTTAGCATAATAGGTTTGGATAAACAGTATTAGGCTATGAAATGGGGGCAGGAGGACTTATGTGTAGGACTCAATTAGTGAATATTTAGTGCTAATAATGACTTTACCTTTCATAAAGTCACTTTTCCTTTTTGGACTTTTTTTTTAACTTTATAATATTATTTTTATTGTTTTATTTTTCATTTACATTTAATATCCTAGCCTTCGTTTGCCTACATATGTGTTTTTTTTTACTTTACAATATTGTATTGGTTTTGTCATACAGCAACATGAATCCGCCACGGGTGTACATGTGTTCCCAGAGCTACTTATCTCTAACATGAATGGATAGGGTTAGATGTTTTTATAAAAACTAAATAAATTTTTAAAAAATCAAATAAATTAGCATATGAAGTAGTATATGTGATAGCATTAAGTACAGTGTCTGGTGAGGAGGAAGAACTCATAATCCCTTCTTCTCCTTCCCTCCAAAAACATTCTTAGATTCTTTCAGAAGACACCAAGGGACAAAGAAGGAAAAAGGGAGAAATGCATCAGAGTAACTAGAAAGGAGACCCAGGACTTCTGCCCTAGGCCACAGTCTCGATCTGACGATGATTCCCTCCTGTCACATTGTCTGCGGAGGGTCATAGAGATCTAGTCACTAAACACTGCGCACTGATTAGACTGTTTAGGGGTGTAGAGTGGGAGTCCAAAGATCACTCAGATAGGGAAAGTGCCCTCAGGAAACTTCTGGGTTGGTCAGGAAGAAAACTCATGAACTGAAATCACTCAAAAATACCTCTAGGTACATATACACAATGGAGTATTAGCCATTGAAAAGAATACATTTGAATCAGTTCCAATGAGGTGCATGAAACTGGAGCCAAGCAAACCAGAAAGAAAAACACCAATACAGTGTACTAACACATATATATAGAATTTAGAAAGATGGTAATGATAACCCTGTATGCGAGACAGCAAAAGAGACACAGATGTATAGAACAGTTCTGGACTCTGTGGGAGAGGGAGAGGGTAGGATGATTTGGGAGAATGGCATTGAAACATGTATAATATCATATAAGAAATGAATCACCAGTCTAGGTTTGATGCAGGGTGCAGGATACTTGGGGCTGGTGCACTGGGATGACCCGGAGGGATGGTACGGGGAAGGAGGTGGGAGGGGGGTTCAGGATTGGGAGCACGTGTACACCCGTGGCGGATTCATGTTGATGTGTGGCAAAACCAATTCAATATTGTAAAGTAAAATAATAATAATTAAATACCTCTAGAAGAAAACAACAACAAAAAAAAGACAAAAAAAAAAAAAACAACCCTCTAGAATCTATGACAATTTCTCCCACCTCCATTTAGACCAGGCCACCATCAACTCTCTTCTGGACCACTGCAATGACTTCCTAACTGGTCTCCCTGCTTCCAACTTTGCATCCCACACCCCCACATACACACATAGTCCACCCATAGAGATCTTCCAAAAATGCAAATCAGATCATGTCTTTCCCCTGCTAAAACCTTCCAGTAGTTTCCCACCTTAATTGATGGGAAGCCCCTTACCAGGGCCCACAGAGCCCTGCATATCCTGTCGCTTGCCCACCTCCAATCCCCCAGTACACTCCCTTTGGTATCCTTCAGTCACTGGGCCTCATTTCTTTTCCTCTGATACACTAAGCCTGTTTCTGTCTCAAGACCTTTCTATGTGTCCTTCCTCAGCCTGAAATGTTCTTCCCTTAGATTTTTGCATTACTGACTCTTTCTTGTTATCAGATCTAAGCTCACATGTCACTTTCTCAGAAAGGCCTTTCCTGACTCTTCTAGGTATGGTACTGCCTTTCTTGCCCCCAGACACTGCATCATACCACTTGTTTCTCCATGATCAAGCGCTGGTAACTATTTGAAATGATCTTGTTTATACATCATCTTTCTTGTTCATTGCCTCTCTTTCATTTGAACGTAAGCTCTGAGTAAACAAGAGTTTTCTGTCTGCTCCCTGCCTCCCCAGTGCCTTAGAAAATCTTCACTGCCTGAATGGATGTTGATGCAGCTGAGTGGTTCATCTGGGTAAGAGTGAGTGGTGCTTGAACGTGTGGAGTGGATGGCAAGAGATGAAGACTGAAACACAGCCTGAGGTCAAAATGTGGAGGGTCTTGAAGGTCACGCTAAGAAATGTGAACTTTATACGGGGACCCACGAGGACCATGGAAGATGGTTGAGATTAAGAGGAGTATTATTATCAGCTGACCTGAAGAAAGATTCACTTAGTGCCACCTGCCGGGTGGATTGGTGAGCGAAGCGAATGGGGGCCCTGGTCCACTCAGCTCCCCCCGCTCTTCTGGGGCCACTCAAGAGCCCTAACTGCCGTTCCCCGACACTGGCCGCTGGGTGGCGCTGTGGCTCCTCCTACCCGGGCAGGAGGCGCCAGGGAGGCGGAGGCGCAACCGCCGAACCGGGCCTTGGCGCGGGGGGTCCGTCGGCGCCTGCCCAGCGGGCTCTTCCTAGTCCGCCTAGTTCTCCCTCCTCCGCGCTGCTCCACGTCCAGGCCCGTCCCGCCCCAGCCCCCATCCTCACCCCCATTCCACCTCCACCCCAGCCCCGGGGGGCCCCCTCTGCCTCTGGCGCTCCTTGGCTTTCCGACCCGCCAGGCCAAAGTGGGGCCAGAGGCGGGCGGGCCAGAGGCTGCGGGCCGAGCGGAGTGCAGGGACTCGTGAGGTCCCGGGGGCGCCCTCCCTTTTCAGCCCAATCGGTCTTCAAGTCTCCCTGGACCCCAGGGACGAGATAGAGCCACCTCCCTGAGCTGCCCCGCCACCCAGTCCAGCCAGACCCGAATTAAAGCGATATCAGGGATACAGGGATAGCCTTTTGTTGAAAAGAGGCCCCAGCTACGAAAGGGCCAATTCCTCGTTTGTGTGAACAGCCCTGCTTTACCTCTCGGCCCCCTGAAACTAGAAATCATTCATCCGGGACTCCTCCTTTGGCCCCTTCTACTCCCCTACTATAGGCCCAGATATCTGATAACTCTATGTATATTATATATCCTAAACTGATCCTGCCATCCTGGTCTGCCCCGTGCCTCATTACCTCCCAACAGGCCTCCCTGCCTCCAGCCTCCTGCCCCTGCAGCCCAGACTTCTTGCACAGGACTAGGAGCCTCCTGGAGCACGTCTGGCATCCTGCCCATCTAATGGCTCCCATTGCTTGGAAAAATGGAAAGCTGGCGTTCAAGACCCTCCACTGACCTCACTATTTTGGCCTCTCCTCAACTTACATCTAGAGTAAAAGCCCTACCCCTGGTATGCTGCCCTGAGTAGGAGCTAGAAGGGGAAGTGAACACAGTGAGAGGCTCTGTGGGGCTCTGTACAGGGCTCCTTAGGCATCTGTTTGAACAGCTTTAACTCACGATCACACTGTCACAGCTGGAGAGAGGCAGAGAACGGAGCACCTGCCTCCCCTAGAGCAGCAGTCCCCAAACTTTTTGGCGCCAGGGACTGATTTCGTGGAAGATAATTTTTTTCCATGGAGCAGGGGTGGAGGGGGATGGTTTGGGGATGATTCAAGCGCATTATAGTTATTGTGCACTTTATTTCCATTATTATTACATCAGCTCCCCCCTCAGATCATCAGGCATTAGAAACTAGAGGCTGGGAACCACTGCCCTAGAGCATAAGAACATATCCATGTTTATTCCTTTGCCCCCTCTCTTTGTCTCCCTCATCCCATGGATCTGTTCTACTCTCCTGCCATCTCCCTGTCCCCCTTCCCAACCACACTGCCCACTCCTTTGTGCCCCCTCTTGCTGGCCCATGAGGCTCTTTCTCAACAAGGGCACACCATCCTTTCACAAAGTGGTTGATGACATGCATGACCAGGTTTCCTCATGATGTTCAGTCTCACTTTCAGCAGTTTCTTCTTGAGTAACTTAATATTCGCAGATGCTAAGACTACAGGTAGCTCTTCGTGAGTAAAGGCTAGAGATGTCTATATTGAATTTAGCCTTGTTGAACCCGGCACATAAACATGGGAATTAACAAGGAAAAGCATACAAGTGAACAGGAAAACTGGCAAAGGCAGATGTATTGGCAAACAAAGCACTGATGTTTAATTCTAGGCTGCCCGGTGCCCTTGAAATCTGTGCCCAGAGTTAGATATGGCTCATTCATGGTCTTAAAAGTGGCCTGATAGATGAAAGAGCTTGGGATCAAAAACATAATCCTGAGAAGGGTGGAATAAGAGGAGGCAGCTCATCTTCCCTGACTGCATCTCAGGGTAGCTTCCCCAAAGAAATGACAGCTTTCTGTTCCCCAAACAAGCTCTACTGCTAAGAATACCCTCTTCCATTTGCACTGAACATGTACACACAGTGTCTTGTGCTCCTCACAATAACCTTGTGCAACAGGGATTATCATTTTGAGTTTACAGATGAAGAAACTGAGGCTCAGAGAGGCTACAAGCCCCACCCTCACACCTACCATCCCCCAAAGAAAGAAAACCATAAATAAAATGAAGACCAAAGGCCAGGACTAGAAGCCAAGAATTCCATCTCCCAGACCAGTGCCAGCACCCTTTTACCCACCGTTTGGTGACCTATTGAGGACCCAAAGGTAAGCCAGCTGGTCTGTTTTCAAGAGTGGTTGAAAATGCAGGCAGTGTGAGTGAAGTAGAGGAAGGGGCTTTTACCTGGACCCTGGGCTGTGCTGACACCCACCCTGGCTCTGAACATTAAGGTTTACAGGACCAACAAAGCAAGAACCAGCCTTGCCAGACAGCCTCTAAAGCCAAGGTCTGCAATCAGAGGCTTCCAAAGACATTTTGTTCAGTTTAGCAGTGTTGGTCTGTGCGGTGCTTAAATTTGACTTTGGTTCCCTCAATAAGAGGTTTAATAAGAATGTTAAATGAAAGTTCAGTGAGAAGATAGTCATTAAGAGCATGGCCCAGGTTTGCCTCCTGACTCTGCCCCTTGTTCTGTATTACTCTGGGAAGGTTACTTAAAACTCTCTGTGCCTCCACTTTGCTCATCTGTGAAATGGAGATACACCATAGCCCTCCACCTCATAGATCTACAGCAATTTTTGAGTTAGGATATCTAAAGCACCTAGGACAGTGCCTGATATATAGCAAGTGCTATATACATGTTTGCCGTTACTATTACTATTTTTATTGTCTATAAATTGAGGCGTGTTCACATAAAATCCATATTTCTCTCTTCTTAAAATGTCAGCAGTTCTGATAGTACTGGGCCTCCATTGCCTGCTGGAACAGAATTGGCCCTCTTCAGATGGAGTGTACCGTTGCTTAGTAAACTACTTGGCAAAGTCACTACTACAGTCATTATTCCACGTCCAAGTGTATTTAAGTTAGTTTCACTCTGCTCCTTCCTGCCTGGGCCACCTCGTCTACTCTGGTTGGCTTGGCTTTACTCAACCTCTATGGAGTCCAGGTTTGGGCTGCCTCCTTGGCACCTAGAAGTGAAGCCTTCTGAGCATTTCAGCTGAAGTGCAAACGGGTTGGCAAGAGCAATGATCAGAAGACCAGGACTTAAAAACCATACTTCTCCAAAAGCGTTTCTCCCAGTCATCTGGGGGAGGGGGAACTCCAAAGTGGGCAGAGTACCTGCATCTGAGTACCCTCCCAACCAAGGTACCCCTCCTTTACCCAACCAAAGGTCTCCAGTTCGATCCAACAGACTTCTTTCTTTTACCTTTTTCTCTTTCAAAAGTTTGCGTGAAGCCCTGGGCCAGTGTAAAGGTCTGGAGGTACTGGAGAAGCAAAGTAAAGGAGACAGAGCACCTGGCTTCTAGAGACTCACAGTATAGATTCTGGAAAAGTCTGAGTTGGAAGGACTCTGGAGGGTTAACTGAGGTGATGATGGCTTTCCCTCAGAGTTCTGTGCAGGCCTCAGGCTTTAGAGATGTGCTTTAGGTGTTCTGCAAACATTGGATGTGTTGGTAGATATCAGACAGGAACCCTTTATTTCAAATCACTAATTTAATCAAAATTGCCCCGTAACGCTGATTGATTTATATTCTAATAAGGTAAATGAGATAAATTTGAACTCAATAAAAAAAGTGGGAAAGTGGGGAAAGTGTTAATTCTTTAGTTGCGTATGACTCTCTGCGATCCCGTGGACTGTAGCCTTCCAGGCTCTTCTGTCCATGGGATTCTCCAGGCAAGAATACAGGAGTAGGTAGCCATTCCCTTCTTCAGGGGATCTTCTCGACCCAGGGATCAAACTCAGGTCCCCTGCATTGCAGATTCTTTGCTGATTAAGCCACCAAGGAAGCCCATTAAACACATTTTTATTCACAAAGCACTGCTTTGATCTGTTTTATGTAGTAGGGTTCTGTGTAAGAGTTCATGAAAAGTGGGAAGGTTCAGCTGCTTTAAAAGGCTCTTGTCTGACAGAAAAGGAAATAGATCCAGAGGAAAGGAAAAGACTTACCTAAGGTCACCCAGCCTGGTCCAGAAGCAGGGCCCCCTGCCAACCAGTACTAGGTGACGCCTACTATAAGTATGGAATACAAAATCCTGTTTAAGAATTGCATTGGGTTAGGAGCATCATCGGAGAAGGCGATGGCACCCCACTCCAGTACTCTTGCCTAGAAAATCCCACGGATGGAGGAGCCTGGTAGGCTACAGTCCATGGGGTCGCTAAGAGTCAGACACGACTGAGCGACTTCACTTTTTCTTTCCACCTTCATGTATTGGAGAAGGAAATGGCAACCCACTCCAGTGTTCTTGCCTGGAGAATCCCAGGGATGGGGGAGCCTGGTGGGCTGCCGTCTATGGGGTCGCACTGAGTCGGACACGACTGAAGCAACTTAGCAGCAGCAGCAGCAGGAGCATCCTTCCCTGTGCGATCTTAGCATGGCTAGAACAGATCATGGCTCCAGGATACTTTGGAGCTCAACCATTTTCTCCATCATATGACTTACTTATGGGGTCTGAGCATTCGACAGGCCCCAGGTGTAGGCTTCTTTCTGTCAGAGGCACCACCCTTCTGCTTGCTCTGTTTTCTGGGGCATCCTGAGGTTCCTTCAAGCCCGAGCCTGGGCTAGGAAAGCCAAAGTTTATTACTTGTTCAATATAGCTTGGCTCCCAAAGGCTGGATCTGAGCGCTGAGCCTCTTGCCTACCCTTCATTGGATCTTGCAGCCCTTGCCATGTTCCTGCTCGTTCCACACCCTTCCTCCCAGGCGTTGGACCCCTTCAACGCTCACTTGCTGGCAGACATTCCTATGGACCCTCCCCTTTAGTCACCACTCCCCCTGAAACCACTACTGCTGCCTCAGACCTCCTGCCTTTTATCTTGCCCCAGAAGCTGAGCCCTCTGGTCCCTTAATTGTTTTGGGTTGTGCTTTTCTGAACTCACTCCAATTGAGCTCTATAAATTGAAGATAATTGGACTGTCTCGTTCAGGTTATGAGTCCCTGGGGCAGTGTCTTCTGGGTCTGGTACAGCCCTGCCCAGAAAGGGTGGGAGCCAAGGGGAGGGGCACAGGGGAGACCAGCCTAGGGGTCTGGCTCAGACCCCTGGGGAGAAAGCAGAGGGTCAAGGTACAGACATTCCTCCACCTGCTAAGCTTTGGAGCCTCAATATGCTTGCCCTGTTCCTCCCAGGCCAGTAACTGTGTGAGAGGCCAACCCTTCACCAACAATGATGTTGGCAGCAGTTGTGTGGTATATAAAATTGTTTTTCAAATACTGTCCAAGAAGTTCTAAAATTCTACACAAAAGATCCTCCTTGGAGGACTCCTGAGTGAGTCACCAGTGAAGAGGTAGAAGCTTATAGGAGGAAACCCAGATTGAGAAGAACCCTGGGCAACTTGCCCCTCAGTGAAAGGGCTCCGTTCCATACAATAACATCTCCCAAGGTAAGTTGATGCTGCCACCTATCTTGGAAGGTTGACTTGGCCACATCCAAGGTATCCAGGGATATAGGATTTATTGTTGCTCTAAGAGGTGGTTACAGTAAGGATTGAGGGGCTAAAATGATAATGTTTTTCTCTACATGCATGACTCCCTTTCTGCCCATCATCTCATGATATCATGCTGTCATGATACTGCAGTGAGCCAGGACACATCCTAGAGCAGCCCTCTGGCCATTAGCCTTGGATGCGGGACATGCTCACTCCCCACCACTACCAAGGTCATGCTCCAATGGCTCATCCCCTTGCACTTCCCACTGTGTCAAAAACTTCCCATTGCTGTCCAGTTCCTGAAGGTAGGAGAACCCACATCATATCTTCGGAGCCTGGCACAAAGTAAATGTCTGTTGAATAAATGAATGTGAGTTAATGAATGCAGAATTATGGTCTGAATTCTTCCATGCTTTACACCTCGACAGAATCTATCTCCTTCCTTCCTTTGTGTGTCTAACATCATAGCATTTCCTCAGAGGAAGTGACAAGGGGAGGTATATTGCCTGTTCTCTTGTCTCCAGTTGAGACTGTATTTATATGCTCCCGAGTAGAAGGTCTTTTAGGGTTTCCACGGCTGAAAGGGAAGCAGCTGGGCTATGGTTGAAAGAACACTCAAGCTCAGAATCAGAAGCCCTGTTACGAGATCGTTGTTCTTGCACTCACTAGCTAGAACTAAATTGCAAGAGAAGAAATGAGGCTGAAAAGTAGGAATAGGCTTTGTGCATCACTTGAGAGAGAATTTGGACCTCCATTCATTCAACAAAACTTTCCTGAAGATCTAATCGCTCTGGGTGCTGTGTGAAGCAATCATTGAGGAGCAAGACAATAGACAAATTAGAAGGCCTTATCATTAGTTAGGGCAAAATGTAAAGATTGAAAGTGGTAGCAGCAGAGAGCAGTAGAAACACTGAAGAGCTATTTAGGAAGTAGAATTGATAGGATTTGAGGGACAGAGGGCAGTCTAGGCAACTACACTGCACCTGGGTTTTTGTTGTGAGAGACTTAGTGGATAATAGTATCACCAATAAACCTGAGAAACAATGGGCTCTGGTTTCATAGTTTGATGGGAGAAGACTCAGGGAAGTTAAGAGCTTTTTTGGGACATGTAAAATACTAGGAGGAGAAGGAAGAGAGAGCCAATAGACAACTGGATATACAGGTTTAGAGCTCGGGCAAAAGGCTCAACTGAAATGAGAGTCTGAGAACTCTTTGGTATGAAGTTAGCTAAGGAGAAGGTCCCCTTCATGGGTCACAGCCTTGTCGTGGCAAAGGGGCTTGCATAACTCAATGAAGCTATGAGCCATGCCATGCAGGGCCACCCAAGATGGAAGGGTCATGGTGGAGCATTCTGATAAAAAGTGGTCTACTGGAGGAGGGAATGGCAAACCACTCCAGTATTCTTACCCCGAGAACCCCATGGATGGTACGAAAAGACAAAAAGATATGACACCAGAAGATGAGCCCCTCAGGTCAGAGGTGTCCAATATGCTACTGAGGAAGAGTGGGGGACAACTACTAATAGCTCCAGAAAGAAGGAAATGGTTGGGCCAAAGCAGAAATGACGCTCAACTGTGGATGTGTCTGCTGATGAAAGTAAAGTCTGATGCTGCAAAGAACAATATTTGCATAGGAAGCTAGAATGCTAGGTCCATGAATCAAGGTAAATTGGAACTGGCCAAGCAGGAGATGGCAAGACTGAACATCGACATCTTAGAATCAGTAAACTAAAATCGACGGGAATAGAATTTAATTAAGATAACCATTACATCTACTACTGTGGGCAAGAATCCCTTAGAAAAAATGAAGTAGCCCTCATAGTCAACAAAGAGTCCGAATGCAGTGAAAGTGAAAGTCCCTCAGTTGTGTCCAACTCTTTGCTACCTCATGGACTGACTATACAGTCCATGGAATTCTCCAGGCCAGAAAACTGGAGTGGGTATCCTTTCCCTTCTCCAGGGGATCTTCCCAACCCAAGGATCAAACCCAGGTCTCCCGCATTGCAGGCGGATTCTTTACCAGCTGAGCCACAAAATACTTGGATGCAATCTCATAAATGACAGAATGATCTTGGTTAACTTCCAAGGCAAACCAGTCAACGTCACAGTAATCCAAGTCTATGTCCCAACCACTAATGCCAAAGAAGCTGAAGTTGAATGGTTCTATGAAGACATACAAGACCTTCTAGAACTAACAGTAAAAAAAGATGCCCTTTTCATCATGAAAGTGTTAGTCACTCAGTCATGTTTTACTCTTTGCAGCCCCATGGACTGTAGCCTATCAGGCTCTTCTGTCCATGGAATTTTCCAGATAAGAATACTGGAGTGGATTGTCATTTCCTTCTCTAGGGGACCTTCCCAACCCAGGTATCAAACCTATATCTCTTATGTCTCTGGCATTGGCGGGTGGGTTCTTTACCACTAGTGCCACCTATCATAGGGGACTGGAATGCCAAAGTAGAAAGTCAAGAGATAGCTGGAGTAACAAGCAAGTCTGGCCTTGGAGTACAAAATGAAGTAGGGCAAAGGCTAACAGAGTTTTGTCAAAAAAACAGACTGGTCATAGCAAACATCCTGTTCCAACAACACAAAAGATGACTCTACACATGGACATCACGAAATGGTCAGTATCAAAATCAGATTGATTATGTTCTTTGAAGCCAAAGATGGAGAAGCTCTGTACAGTCAGCAAAACAAGACCTGGAGCTGACTGTGGCTTGTATCATGAGCTCCTTATTCGCAAAATTCAGGCTTAAATTGAAGAAAGTAGGGAAACCACTAGGTCATTCAGGTATGACCTAAATGACAGTGGAAGTGACAAATCGATCCAAGGAATTAGATCTGGTGGACCGAGTGCCTGAAGAACTGTGGACAAAGTTTCATAACATTGTACAGGAGGCGGTGACCAAAACCATCCCAAAGAAAAATAAGTGCAAGAAAGCAAAGTGGTTGTCTGAGGAGACTTTACAAATAGCTGAAGAAAGAAGAGAAGTGAAAACAAGGGAGAAAGGGAAAGATATACCCAACTGAATGCAGAGTTTCAGAGAATAAGTAGCAAGAAGAGATAAGGCCTTCTTAAGCAAACAATGCAAAGAAACAGAGAAAAACAATAAAAGACTAGCAATCTCTTCAAGAAAATTGGAGATAGCAAGGGAACATTTCATGCAAGGATGGGCATGATAAAGGACAGAAACTGTAAGGACCTAATGGAAGCAGAAGAGATTAAGAAGAGATGGCAAGAATCCACAGAAGAACTATACAAAAAAGGTCTTAATGACCCAGATAACTATGATGTTATGATCACTCACCTAGAGCCAGACATCATGGAGTGTGAAGTCAAGTGGGCCTTAGGAAGCAGTACTATGAACAAAGCTAGTGGAGGTGATGGAATTCCAGCTGAGCTATTTCAAATCCAAAAAGATGATACTGTTAAAATGCTGTACTCAGTATGTCTGCAAATTTGGAAAACTCAGCAGTGGCTACAGGACTGGAAAATGTCAATTTTCATTTCAATCACAAAGAAGGGCAGTACCAAGGAATGTTTAAACTACCAGACAATTGCACTCATTTTGCATGCTAGGAAGGTTATGCTCAAAATCCTTCAAGCTAGGCTTCAGCAGTACATGAACCAAGAACTTCCAGATGTACTAGCTGGAAAGGCAGAGGAACCAGAGATCAAATTGCCAACATTCGTTGGATCATAGAGAAAGCAAGGGAATTCCATAAAAACATCTACTTTTGCTTCATGGACTATGTTAAAGCCTTTGACTGTGTGGATCACACAAATCATGGAAAGGTCTTAAAGAGATAGGAATACCAGACCACCTTATCTGCCTCCTGAGAAACCTGTATGTGGGTCAAAAAGCAACAGAACCTTACATGGAACAACTGACTGATTCAAAATTGGGAAAGGAGTACAACAAGGTTGTAGACTGTTACCATGTTTTACCTGTATGCAGAGCACATTCTGGGAAATGTCAGGCTGGATGAATCACAAGCTGGAATCAAGATTTCCAGGAGAAATATCAATAACCTCAGATATGCAGATGACACCACTTTAATGGCAGAAAGTAAAGAGGAACTAAAGAGTTTCTTGATGGTGTGACAGAGGACTGTGAAAAAGCTAGCTTAGGTGTTTTTTTTTTTTTTTTTCAGGTAAGTGGCCTGAGATGACCTCTAAAAACGGTGTGCTATTCACTCGACCCAGAAAACCCCACAAAAACATGCAAATCAAGAGGTTCAAATCTTCGTGTTCACTTTAAGAACACTCGTGAAATTGCCCAGGCCATAAGGGGTATGCATATCTGAAAAGCCACCAAGTATCTGAAGGAGGTCACTTTAAAGAAGCAATGTGTGCCATTCCATCATCACAACAGTGAGCTGGATTCCGTCGTTACAACAGTGGAGTTGGTAGATGTGCACAGGCCAAACAGTGGGACTGGATGCAGGGTTGGTGGCCCAAAAAGAGTGCTGAATTTTTAACTGCAATAGGCTCAAAAATACAGAGAGTAATGCTGACCGTAAGGGCTTAGATGTAGGTTCTCTGGTCATTGGGCACACCCAAGTGAACAAAGCCCCCAAGATGTGGTGCAGGACTTACAGAGCTCATGGTTGGATTAACCCCTACATGAGCTCTCCCTGCCACATTGAGATGATTCTTACTGAAAAAGAACAGATTGTTCCTAAACCAGAAGAAGAGGTTGCACAGAAGAAAAAGATATCTCAGAAAAAACTGAAGAAACAAAAACTTATGGCCCGGGAATAAATGCAAACAAAAGTAAAAAAAAAAAAAAAAAAAAAAAAAGCTAGCTTAAAACTCAACGTTCAAAAAACGAAGATCATGGCATCTCACTTCATGGCAAATAGAAGGGAAAACAATGGAAACAGTGACAGACTTTATTTTCTTGGGCTCCAAGTCACTGCAGATGGTGACTGCAGCTGTAAAATTAAAAGATGCTTGCTGCTTGGAAGAAAAGCTATGACAAAGCTGTACCACATATTAAAAAGCAAAGATATCACTTTGCTGACAAAGATATGTCTAGTCAAAGCTATGGTTTTTCCAGATGTAATGTATGGATGGGACAGTTGGACCATAAAGAAGGTTGAGCATCAAAGGATTAATGCTTTCAAATTGTGGTGCTGGAGAAGACTGTTGAGAGTACAAAAGACTGCAAGGAGATCAAGCCAGTTAATCCTAAAGAAAATCAACCCTGAATATTCATTGGAAAGATTGACGCTGATTGGAGCTCCAGTAACTTTGGCTACCTGATGTGAAGAGCCAACTCGTTGGAAAAGACCCAGATGCTGGGAAAGATTGAGGGCAGGAGGAGATGAGGCAACAGAGGATGAGATGGTTGAATAGCACCAACTCAATGGACATGATTTTGAGCAAACTCTGGGAGATAGTGAAGGACAGGGAAGCCTGATGTGCTGCAGTCCATGGGGTCACAAAGAGTTGACACAACTCAGTGACTGAACAACAACCACAAAAGCAAGAAGGTATAGAGACAAGCGATGAGGATTAAGGGCAGGACTTTCAAATATGCCAACTTAAAAATACATATGAAAGACCATGTAGAGGGGGAAAGTTAGGAATTTGGGGTTAACAGAAACACACTACTATATATAACATACATAAATAATAGGACCTACTGTATCACACAGGGGAATTATGTTCAATTTCTTATAATAGCTGTAATGGAAGAGAATCTGAAAAGAATCATGTGTGTGTGCATGCTAAGTCTCTTCAGTCATGTCCGTCTGCAACCCCATGGACTGTAGTCTGTCAGGCTCCTCTCCATGGGGATTCTCCAGGCAATAAAACTGGAATGGGTTGCCATGCCTTTCTCCAGGGGGTCTTCTCAACCCAGGGATTGATCCCACATCTCATATCTCCTGCATTGGTTGGTGGGTTCTTTACCACTGGCACTACCTAGGAAGCCTGAAAAAGTACATATATCTAAAAACTGAATCACTTTACTGTTTATCTGAAACTAACACACATTGTAAATCAACTATACTTAATTTAAAAAGACTATAGATAATGCAGCAATGAAGACTGAGAAGAAGCAGACAGTCAAAGAGGTAGGAGGTGAGCCATGTTAGGAGACAATCATGAGAATCAAGGTAGGTTTTCAAAAGGCAGTAGTGCTTAGCACAAATGGTGTAGAGAAGAGGTCCAATCAAAGAAAGATTGCAAATGCCCCTGTGGCTTCTGCCCTGACAATTGCCCGTACGATTAGCATAGTAGCAGAAGCCTGGTAGCTGTGGTCTGAGGAGTAACTGAGAGGAGAGGAAATGGAGGCAATGAATTAGACCACTCTTTCAAGGTTAGCTGAGGTTCAACACATGAAGATACTAGCTGAAAGAAAATAGATGCTCAAGAGAGAGTTTCTAGAAGATGAGATTTGTGTGTGTGTGTGTGTGTGTGTGTGTGTGTGTGTGTAATCTCAGGGGAAGAAACCAGCAGAGATTGAAGAGACAACAAAGAAGCAGTCATGATGATTGCATCCAGAACACAGAAAGAAGAATTAGCCTTTTTCAGGAAAAGGAATACTCCTCTCAGAGCAAAAGGAAAGGGAGGACTGCTGCTGCTGCTAAGTCGCTTCAGTCGTGTCCGACTCTGTGCGACCTCATAGATGGCAGCCCACCAAGCTCCCCCGTCCCTGGGATTCTCCAGGCAAGAACACTGGAGTGGATTGCCATTTCCTTCTCCAATGCATGAAAGTGAAAAGTGAAAGTGAAGTCAGTCATGTCCGACTCTTAGCGACCCCATGGACTGTAGCCCACCAGGCTCCTCCATCCATGGGATTTTCCAGGCAAGAGTACTGGAGTGGGTTGCCGTTGCCTTCTCCGAGAAAAGGACTAGAAGATGCAAAAAAAGCTTGTAATTCTGGAAGGGGAGCTCATACCTTATGGCCTCTATTCAAAAAAGGGGCAAATGTTTAGAATTCTGGCCAAGGGAAATGGGAGAGAGCTGAAAAGAAATAAAAGGATCAACACTGTTCAGAAAACAACTAAAGTTAGAAATCACACATTTGTAGTGGTATCCATTTGACGGGCATCCAGTTCTTCTCTAGAAGTTCTGGCATAAGAACAGAGGAGGCAGATTTTCCAGTTGAATCAGGGTTTGGGATTTATAAGATAAGTGTGATAGATAGGTAAGAGAGCTTGGGTGGTAAAGTTATACTGGTCAGAATGATCAACCACAGAAGCCAGAATGTGTAGGGAAAGAAGCAAGGATGGAGGATTGCTAATAAATTAGGAGAATGATGGGGTTAAGGGTATGAAGTTGTAATGAGATAAAAGAGGTGTGCAAGTAGGGAAGTATGAGAGCTAGAAGATTGTAGTGGGACACTTGGGATGACAGAATTCAGAAGTAATGAGATTCTAGGTGATACCAAGGTCAGGATATGACCATGAAGTTGGTTTTCTGAAGTTTAGTGGAAATGAAAGTCATTAGAATTGAGGATGTCAAGGATCTGTGAGGCCAGGACAGTAGTCCTTGATCCAGCTTGTAATGGAAATCTTAATGTTCATTGCAATCCTGACACACTAGAATCACCTGGGAGCTTTAAAGAAATCTATGCTAACATCCACAGACATTCAGATTCAATTGGTTTGCTTTGGTCCTAAGCATAAGCATTTTTTAAGTTTTCCAAGTGATTTCAGGTTGAGATCCACTGGGCTATAGAAATGGGTGGAATCATCTGCATGCATTTTGAAATCAGCCAGTGGACAACAGCAGTTGGAATAAGAAAGGAATATATAAACCAGAGGGAACCAAAATCCTCTAAGAATGTGGGAGAGTAGATGACAGCGATGGTGGAAGGAGGAGGATAGAGGGTGATATAATACCGGATGGAAAGAGTATTGAAGGAGGAAGTGGTTTTACACAATAGTGGAGAGCAGTGGTCTGGGAGCAGCTGCAGGGATTTAGGTGATGCTGATCCTACTTTGAGGCAGTGCACTGGTGGGATGTGGGAGGTGGAGCTGAGTTGTAGAGAAAGTATTGTGCCCACAAAGAACCTGGTTTTAGGAGTTAGTGCAGGAGGTACAGGGTGCATGCTGAGAAGAGGCTGAGCATGTAGAGGAACTTGCTTACCTTAAAGAGGTATTTGTAGAGCACACATTGGAATCATGGCTGCCACACTGCTCAGCTCCAGAGATGCCATTCGTATAGGGAATGATGGGCCGGGTAAGGAAGAAAGTTCAGAGCAGTATGGGGGTGGGAGAATAAAAGAGTGTTTGCAACCAGATGAGACTTCTGTGATTCTTCTCGCTCATCTTGCTTTAAGTTCTGCATTGTTTGTTTGGTTTTGGCTTCATGAAGAACTGATTAACAAATAGATTTTGGATCTCACTCATTTCAAGTGGGGTTCTTCTAATGGCCGTCCCTTTACATTTGTGAATGCATCTTTGTTCTTGAATTTTTCTCAGCCTTACTTGCCACTTACTCCTTACAATTTCTTGGTGTGCCCCAGCTTGAAAGAACACTATTGTGACCTGATTTCACCACACCACCTTGCATTCAAAGGTCAGAGAGTTAACCGAGTCCCCCTACATTAAGGGCTGGTGTGCAGTTTCAGAGGAGCTGTTGAAGCTTTTACCACAAGGCTCCAATTGGGCATTCCCTTCTGAAGACCTGATTCTTTCAGAAATAAGAGATGTGATAGATGTCTTCAAGAGAAGTGCAAAGGTACAAAAGAGTTCCATGGTTAAAAGAGTCACAGCTAAAGGAAGTTTAACCTTTGGTCCTCAAACACTGATGATTAGCTGACTGAAACATTTATTAGCTGAATAGATCAGAGATAGAATACTGACTCTGGTAAAGGTTAGAACATAGATTGCATGAGAATGGGCATTTCCTATGTTAATTGGGCCTAGGAAAAGCTTCTTCTCTGAGTTGGTTAATCTGAAGTCTATTTTCAAGGAAAAAAGCTCTCATAATAGTGCCCTTCTCCCATCCCATGTTTCACGTCCCCATCATAGCTCTTTAGTGCAGAGTGAAAGCACCTGGCCCTGACTCTGGGAAGAAACAGCCAAATCATATTTGGCTGGGGGCTTGGCATTCACACATGCACCCTTACCTAACTTCAACTCCCCACGGAACTTCCCAAACCAACCATACCTCATCTAGACAAGACATCAAGGCTAGGTGGTCTTTCTCAAACCCAGGGAGAGAAAAAATGGGTGTGAATGGATGTTCCCAGCCTGTGATAAAAAGACTTGTAGGATGACCCTTCCAGTGATCCATATCCTTATATAACCTCCTCCCCTTGAGTGTAGGTAGGAGTATTAAATATGATGGGCTATGCTACCACATTTCAAAATGGATGTTCCAGATGTAATTAAAGTCCATAATCAGTTGATTTTGAGTTAATCAAAAAAGAGATTATTCTGAATGGCAACTGAATCAGGTGAGCCCTGAAAAGAGACAAGAAATGTTTTCAACAAACAATGCTGCTGCATTTGGATATCCATAGGCAGAAAAAAAAAAACTACTTCGTGTAAACTTTGTACCTCATATAAAAATTAACTCAAAGTAGATCATAGATTTAAATATTAAATGTAAAACTATAAAAATTTTAGAAGAAAACAGGAAAAAATCTTTGGAACCTAGGAATTGATAAAGTGTTCTTAGGTTTGATACAAAAAGTCTGATCCATAAAAGAAAAAAATGAATATATTTGATGTCATCAAGATTAAAAACTTTTTCTCTGTGGAAGATTTGTTACAAGAAAGAAAAGAAAGCTACAAACCGGGAAAAAATATTTGCAACCATGTATATGATAAACGACAAGTATCATGAATGAACTCTCAAAACTCAGTGGTAAAAAACCATCTAATCCAATTAGAAAATAAGCAAAAAGTATGAAGATACCCTGAAGAGAATATGGAGATAGTAAATAAGTAAATGAAAAAATGTTCAACATCATTGGTCATAATGGGATTACAGTCACCTATCCAAAAGGCTGGAGAAGGCAATGGCACCCCACTCCAGTACTCTTGCCTGGAAAATCCCATGGACGGAGGAGCCTGGTGGGCTGCAGTCCATGGGGTCGCTAAGAGTCAGACATGACTGAGCAACTTCACTTTCACTTTTCACTTTCATGCATTGGAGAAGGAAATGGCAATCCACTCCAGTGTTCTTGCCTGGAGAATCCCAGGGATGGGGGAGCCTGGTGGGCTGCCGTCTATGGGGTCACTAAGAGTTGGACACGACTGAGCGACTTCACCTTCACTTTTCACTTTCATGCATTGGAGGAAATGGCAACCCACTCCAGTGTTCTTGCCTAGAGAATCCTGTGGACGGAGGAGCCTGGTGGGCTGCTGTCCATAGGGTCGCACAGAGTCGGACACGACTGAAGCGACTTAGCATGCATGCATGCGTTAGAGAAGGAAATGGCAACCCACTCCAGTGTTCTTGCTTGGAGAATCCCAGGGACGGGAGAGCCTGGTGGGCTGCCGTCTATGGGGTCAAACAGAGTCGGACACGACTGAAGTGACTTAGCAGTAGCAGCAGCAGCCAAAAGGCTAAAATAAACTTTTTTTTTTAAGTGACAACACCAAATGCTGGTGAGGAGGTGAAAAACTGGATCACTCATACACTCCTGGTAGAAATGTGATAATATAGCCACCTTGAAAAAAGAGTATGGTAATTTCTTTAAAAACTATACATACACTTACCAAGTAGCTCAGCAACTGTACTCTTCTGTTTATCCCAGGAAAATGAAAACCTATGTTGACACAAAAAATCTGCACACAGTTGTTCATATCAGCTTTATTCGTAACAACCAGAACTGAAAACAACCAAGATGTCCCTCACGAGTGAGTGAGTAAACAAACTGTCTTACATCCAGACCATGAAATACTACTCAGCTATAAAAAGGGACAAACCAATTGATACACTCAAAAGCTTAGGTGGATTGCAAGTGTATTTTGCTGAGTGAAAAAAAAGCCAAAGGTCTCAAAAAGTCACATTCTGTACGTTATATAACATTCTCAACATGACAAAATTATAGAGTTGGGGAGCAGATTAATAGTTGCCAGGAGTTAGAGATGGTGGGAGGGAAGGGGGTGGGAGTGACCAGAAAAGAGTAGTAGGAGGGAGAATTTTGAAAGGATGAAGTGGTTCTGAAACTTGACTGCAGTGGTGGTTACACAAATTTGTACATGCAATACAATTGCACAGAACTATATGCATACATTGCACCAATGTCAGTTACCTGGATTGGATATTATACTATAATTAAATCAGATGTAATCACTGAAGAACACTGGATAAGGAAACATGGGTCTTCTCTGTACTATATTTACAACTTCTTGCAATTTTATAGTTATTTCCAAATAAAAAGTTAAAAATGAGACAGGGAGAGAGTCAGAGAGACAGAGAGGGTCAAGCAGGTGCTCTTTTTTGGCCTCATAGAAGTAAAACCTCATGTTATGAACTGCCTATGGAAAGGGCCCTGTGGCAAGGACCCGAGAATGACCTCTAGGAGCTGAGAGTAATCCCCAACCAACAACCAGTAAGAAAATGGAAACTTAAGTCCTACAATCACAGGGAACTAAATTCTGCCAACAACTAGTGAGCTTGGTAAAGAACTCCAAGCTTCAGAAAAGATTGCAGTCCTGTGGACACCTTGATTGCAGCCTAGTGAAACCCCAAGCAGATGACTCAGATAAGCTTCACCCAGGCTTCTGAAGCATAGAAACCATGAGATAATAAGTTTGTTGTTGTTTTAAGCCACTAAATTCATGATAATTTGTTACCCAGAAAAAGATAACTCAGGTACATCCCCAAGGGTGAGATGCCATTGAACAACTGGGAGCTTTCCTTCTAGGGGCCACGGCTGAGACTTACACCACAGTCTGACAAAAGAAATCAGATCAGCAACATCAATGGGGAGGGGCCAGTCTTGGAGTTGAAACAGATGCTCATGGTCTTTCCCCCAAAATATGATTTTTTAGTTTAGAGTCTTGAACTGCCTCCAAACCAACCCAGCTCTGCTGGCTGCTTGACCCTGCAGTCCGCTGTCACGTTCCAAATATGCTGTTCATAGTCACAAATGAATTGTGTATTGATGGCACCATGCATTTGCCCTGCTTCTTGCTGCAGATTTTCAGCTGGAATTAATTCCTCTTGTAGCGTTCCTGGCCCTGCCTGGAGAGGTGGCCTCACACCCAGGGCCCCAGCTGCTCGAGCAGCCCTATCTAGTTCATAGGTAGATGCATCAAGCCAGCTTCAGCTTCAGAAACTGGCTCCTTTCCCCTTCCTCCTAGGCCCCAGAGCCAGGGCCGGGAGGACACCCAGGCTGGCTCTCACTGAATACCAAAAAGGTCAAAGAAATAGAGTGGGATTGCACAGTGGGCTGGGAGCTTTCTTTCAATCTTGCTGCTGAATATCACAGTCACTCTCTCAGTCTACTCAGGCTGCCTTAAGAAAATACCACAGATTGAGTGGCTTAAACAACAGAAATTTATTTCCCTACAGTCTGGAAGCTGGGAAGTCCAAGATCAAGGTGCTAGCAGACTTGGTTCCTGGAAAGGGTTCTCTTTCTGGCTTGCAGACAGCTGGCTTTCTCACTATGGTCTCACATGGGAGAAAGAGAGAGCTCTGGGGTCACCTCCTCTTACAAGGACACCAGCCTGTGGGATTAGGGTCCCACTCTAGAGGAGCCTGCTGGCTACAGTCCATAGGGTTGCAAGGAGCCAAACACTTGCGACTAAGCATGCATGCACACATGTATGCATGCACTTATGACCTCATCTAACCTTTATTACCCTACATAGTCTCTGTTTCCAAGTATAGTTGCTTTGGTAGTTAAGGCTTCAATATATGAATTTTGGAGAAACAAACATTTAGTCCCTAACAGCCACCATCTGCTGTGCTGCCAGCATTCACAAATACTGTTCCGCTACAGGTGGGCAGGGTTGGGGAGGGGTGGAGGAAAGAGCCATCTGATCATGCCCTCAGAAGCTTGACCAACCTCATTTCCAGGATTGGAAGGTGGTATGTATTGTGGAAGGGCTTCCCAGGTAGCGTTAGTGATAAAGAACCCGCCTGCCAATGAAGGAGATGCAAGAGACTCAGGTTCGATCCCTTGGTTGGGAAAATCCCCCGGAGGAGGACATGGCAACCCACTCTAGTATTCTTGCCTGGGAAATCCCATGGACAGAGGAAACTGGCGGGCTATAGTCCACAGGGTTGCAAAGAGTCGGACACGACTGAAGCAGCTTAGCACACATGCACACGTGTCTAGTGGAAAGAGCATGGACTTTGGTGTCAGGCATGTGTTTTCTTTTATTGGTTGTGAGACTTTGGGAGAATCATTTAAACACACTCAGCCTGTTTCCTCATCTGTCAAATGGGGACTATAACAAATATTTCTCATGGGCGATTTGAGGGTTAAATAAAATAATGCATGTAAAAGCACTCTATCGGCACCTAGCACATGGTGGGTATTCAATAAGTATTGGTGCCCTTCCCCACTGAATCTCTCAGCCCATTCCCCACACCACCTACCCTCACCAGGTCCAATGCATGCTCTCACTACTACACACACTGATCTGTTTGTTCTGGGTAGAAGACAGCAATACTCAACATCCTTGAATTTGAGGCTGTGGTAGGTGGAATTTCTAAGACTGACCTCTAGGATTTCATGTCCTCATTCCCAAAACCTGTAAATGTGACAACATATTACTGCTGTGCTTGTGCTTTGTTATATAGCCTGCTGCTGCTGCTGCTGAGTCGCTTCAGTCGTGTCCGACTCTGTGTGACCCCATAGACGGCAGCCCACCAGGCTCCCCCGTCCCTGGGATTCTCCCGGCAAGAACACTGGAGTGGGTTGCCATTTCCTTCTCCAGTGCATGAAAGTGAAAAGTGAAAGTGAAGTCGCTCAGTCGTGTCCGACTCTTCGTGACCCCATGGACTGCAGCCTACCAGGCTCCTCCGTCCATGGGATTTTCCAGGCAAGAGTACTGGAGTGGGGTTATATAGCTTAGTTGACCTTAAAAAATGGGCGATGCAGTGGAATAGTTTTCACCCTTAAAAAGGAAGGCAATTCTGATGAATGCTACAACATGGATAAATATTGAAGACATTATGGTACATGAATAAGCCAATCACACATGAAAAAGTATTGTATAATTTCATTTATATGAGGTACCTAGAATAGTCAAATTCATACAGAAAGAAAGTAGAATAGTGCTTTCCAGGGGTTGGAAGAGGAAGGAATGGATTACTGTTTAATGGATATAGAGTTTCATATAGTAAAGTAAAATAAAGTAAAAATAAATAAATTAATTAATTTTAAAAAATGGATATAGAGTTTCAGTTTGGGGGTTTGCAGATTAATAGTGGTGATAGATGCACAGCAATACCAATGTATTCAGTGATACTGAATTGTACACTTAAAAATGGTTAAAATAGTATATTTTCTGTTATGTATATTTTACTATACAAGAAAGGGATTTTTCTGGATGGGCCTGATCTAATTACAGGAATCCTTAAAAGTGGAGAACTTTCTCCAGCTGGCGTTGGGAGAGAAGGCAGAAGGAAAGTCAGAGTTGACACCTTGCTGCAGTTTTGAAGATGAAGAGAGGCACGGGAGAAGAAATGCTGGTGACCTTTGTTTAAGCAGTGAGGGCCCCCAACTGACAGTCAGCCAGGAAATGGGGCCTACAACCACAAGTGGATTCTGCCAACAACTTAAATCAACGTGGAAACGGATTCTTACTCAAGCCTCCAGATAAGAGCCTAGGGCAGCCAAAACCTTGATCTTGGTATTAGAGACTCTGAGCAGAGAACCTAGTGGAACCCATCCGAACTTCTGACCTGCAGAACCGTGAGCTAATAAATATCTTTTTAATCTGCTTTGGGTTTTAGTCCTATGAGGAAGCACCATTTCATGCCCTAGAAATGTGCTGCTATAAGCTTTACTCTTTTAGATACATATGCATGCACTTTCCCACCTATTTTTTGAGTGCCTCCTATATGACTTCCCTGGTGGCTCAGATGGTAAAGCGTCTGCTTACAGTGCAGGAGACCCGGGTTCAATCCCTGGGTCGCAAAGATCCCCTGGATAACAAAATGGCAACCCACTCCAGTATTCTTGCCTGGAAAATCCCATGGCTAGAGGAGCCTGGTGGGCTGGAGTTCATGGGGTCGCAAAGAGTCGGACAAGACTGAGCGACTTCACTTTCACTCTATGTGCCAGACAGTAGGCCTTGAAGATGCAGGGACAGCACAGATGGAGCTATGAAACTTCCAGCTTTGCCCAAGGGCGGTATTCCTCTCTCTGGCCAAATGGAGGCATGCTTTCTGATCTGTTATCAAAAATCCCTTTGGGCCTTCCCAGTACCTGAAGGCTAGGTGCCATTCCCTAGTGGTTGTGATGGGAGTGGCAAAGGGGGCATTGACAGAGAGGTCCAGGCTGGGCAAATCTTTCCAAGGCTCAGGGCCTGGGCCCAGCAATTCTGTACCAAAGCATGTCAACATCCCTTGGGTCTGTGGGAGCTGGGCAGGGCTCTCAGCATCTTGGGACAGACTGAGGCCCAAACAAATGAAATGGAACATTCTGCCTGAATTTCTGAAAGAGTAAGCATAGGGGGAGTTCCTATGGTCCAGCAGCTAAGATTCCATGCTCCCGATGCAGGGAATGTGGGTTCGATCCCTAGTCAGGGAACTAGATCCCGTGTGCCACAACTAAGAGTTCACATGTTACAATGAAAATTGAAGATCTTGCATATTGCAACTAAGATCCAGTGCATCCAAATAAATAAATATTAAAAAATAAATTAAAAGAGTAAGCGCAGGGACAGGAGGTGAATTGAGCATTACCTACGGCCATTTTCAAGGTTCATTGTGTGTGTGGGGGTTGCTCAGTTATTCCTGACTCTTTGCAACCCCATGGATTGTGGCCTGGCAGGCTCCTCTGTCCATGGAATTCTTTGGGCAAGAATACTGGAGTGGGTTGCCATTCCCTTCTCCAGGGGATCTTCCCAACCCAGGGATCAAGCCTGGGTCTCCTGCATTGCAGGCAGATTCTTTATCACCTGAGCCACCAGGGAAGCCCAGTCAAGGTTCATAGTGGTTATTTGAAAAGGAGAACCAGAGAGAGGGCCTCATGGTGGTAGATGTGCTTGAGGGGGACTAGGAAAGTGGCTGGGAGCAGAGAAAGACTGGCCAAAGATAGCAGAAGTGCACACACAAGCCAGATGGGCAGGAGCCCAAGCCTGAGAAGAAAAAAGACTTGGAGTGGAATACCGAGAAGAGAAGGCAGGGAGAAAGGGGCAACAGTGGAGAGAGGCCCAGGCCTGGCCAAGCTCAGGGCTTCCATCAGCAACTGAGAGCCAGGGTGGGGCCTATGCTTTGGAGACCTGATTCCTCTTCCAGGCCCTCCTGGGCAAAGCTGGGGCCTAAGCTTTGGGGGAAGTGCCAGGGGTGGGGCTGGGGACAGTTTAACTCTCCAACCCCTTAGCAGCCCTTAGTAACTCACTGGTAATCTGTTTATGTGTTTATTTGCAAGATTGGTTTCTGCTTCAGTAAGGGGAAGTTTGGCTCCCTGCCCTCAGTCCCCCAGTTCTGAGTTAAACTCCTCTACAGGGCTAGCTGCCTGCTCCCTGCCCCACTTGGCTGACTTTCCCCTGCCCGCTCTGTGCCTTTGGCCCCTGGCTGGTGGACTAAGAAATTCGGGAGGGCTGGTCCTCTGGGACAGGCCAGGGTTCTGGTTCCCTACAGACCCCAGACATCTGGGGTGGGGGTGGGGCAGGCCTGGGCAGAAACTCAGGCTCCATAGGAACCCTGAGAAAATCAAACTGAAATCCCGCCCAGGGAAATCTGCAGTTGTCCAACAAGAGCTTCGCTTTAATACACGCGGTAATTGTTTGTTGTTGTGCTTACTCAGGCTGCAGCAGCTGCAGAGGGAGAGGCCCCCAAGGAGGGCGATGAGGTTGGGGCAGAGTGGCAGGGTGGGGAGCAGGTAAGGCCTGGGTTGCCACCGAAGGCCAGAGTTTAGTATGGGGGAAAGGGTGAGAGAGGTACAGGCAGTTGGGATATAAGAGAGGAAATCCTCAGGAATGCAGGACTGTGTCTGGAGGGAGGGAAGAAGGGGAGGTATAGCAGCAGCCAAGGGCGGGGTGAAGGCCTGATTAGGATGGCACATGGTGTGGATGACGGAGATGGGGCAGAGCAGGGAGGGCAGGAGAGAATCACCCTTTTACTGTTGATGATGATGGTCTATTACCATAACTCAGCATGTGAAATATTTTTCTACTGCAAAACTGGAGAGAGAAAATTCTGGAAGGTCATTCCCAAGGATAGGAGAGGGGCACCTGAATGAATCATCAGAGAAACCCTGGGGAAGTAGGTGGAGTTTGTAACCTGAACTGGGAAAGGCCTGAGGATTCATTGGGCTCGAGACCTGTCCACCCTCTCTCCTCTGCCAACAGACTGAGGACTGGAGGTGTTGCTCAGGCGAGACGTTGAAACCCAGTGAGCGCTGTAATAGGGGGAGGGGAGTGAGTTTTGAAAGGGGAAGAGACAGAGAGTCTGCTACTGACCTTTGAAGGGCCCTGACCTGAAGTCAGAGAACTAGAAATGACCTTGTGATCATCTGATCTAATCTTTTAATCTTACACTTACAGAACTGGAACTCAGAAAAGCAAAGTGATTTGGCCAAGGTCACAAAGTTGCATTAGTGAACTGGGCAGATGGACGGGCTTCAGAAAGAGGCCGCATAGGTCACTAGAGAGAGTGGCCCCAGATGTTAGCCTAGACAAGGTCTGCAAATACTCAATGCCATTTAACCACCACAAATACAGCTAGCCCTCCATGTTGGCAGATTCTACATCTGAGAATTCAACCAGCCACAGATTGAAAATATATATTTTTAAATTCTTTGTTGTTGTTGTTCAGTTGCTTAGTCATGTCCGACTCTTCATGATCCCATGGACTGCAGCACACCAGGCTTCCCTGTCCTTCACCATCTTTTGGAGCTTGCTCAAACTCATATCCATTGAGTCGGTGATGCCATCCAACCATCTCATCCTCAAAAATCAAAACTTGAATTTGCCTTGCTCTGGCAGCTATTTCCATAGCATTTACATTATATTTACAACTATTTTCATAGAATTTATATTGTATTAGATATTATAAGTAATCTAGAGATGATTTAAAGTATAAAGCACGATATGCATAGATTATATGCAGATACTATGCCATTTTGTATAAGTGACTTCAGCATCCATGGACTTTGGTATTCGTGGCAGTCCTGGATACCAGAGGGATGACCGTATGTAGTGCCTTATTCATTCCTGTTCCCATGGTGGACATTACTAATTGTTCACTGTACCCCAACTTCAGTGCTGACTCAACCTGAAAGTCCTTCTTAAACTGAGCACTCTAGGCAACATTGACACAGAAATGAAAGCAGTTTGTAATTTCAGACTTAGCATAACAGCTGTGTGTCACAAAAGGATAGAAGTAGTTCTAATGTCTAATCGATTAGATGTCTTTATCTAAGGCTCTTTGCATGCATGTATGTTAACTCCCTTCAATCATATCCGATGCTTTGCAACCATATGCACTGTAGCCCGCCAGGTTCCTCTGTCCATGGGATTCTCCAGGCAAGAATACTGGAGTGGATGAAACTGGAGCCGATTATACAGAGTGAAGTAAGCCAGAAAGAAAAACACCAATACAGTATACTAACACATATATATCGAATTTAGAAAGATGGCAATGATGACCCTGTATGCAAGACAGCAAAAGAGACACAGATGTGTAGAGCAGACTTTTGGACTCAGAGGGAGAGGGAGAGGGTGGGATGATTTGGGAGAATGGCATTGAAACATGTGTACTATCATGTAAGAAACGATCGCCAGTCTATGTCCAATGCAGGCTACAGGATGCTTGGGGCTGGTGCACGGGGATGACCCAGAGAGATGTTATGGGGAGGGAAGTGGGAGGGGGGTTCATGTTTGGGATTGCATATACACCCGTGGTGGATTCATGTCAATGTATGGCAAAACCAATACAGTATTGTAAAGTAAAATAAAGTAAAAATAAAAATTAAAAAAAAAAAAAAAGAATACTGGAGTGGGCTGTCATGCCCTCCTGCAGGGAATCTTCCCAACCCAGGGATTGAACCTGCATCTCTAATGTCTCCTGCATTGGCAGGCAGGTTATTTACCACTAGCACCACCTGGGAAGCCCAGACTGCAACCAAAAGAAGGAAGAGTTGCCCTCAGGAAGGAAAGAAAGCAGGACATCTCTGTCAACCTAAAGAGTAGAAGCTTGAGACCCTTCCTCACAAAAGCACTACGAGCCATGGGACTCAGCTCCAATGACTGATGCCCAAGCTTTGTTGCTTAGGGTCTCCCATTATCAAACCCCCCAGACAGAGAAGTTGATTGGACCAACTCGGAACAAATTTTTAAACCCTGGAACTGTAAGCGATTGGAGGGAAGACAGAGTCATATAGCGCAGGGCAGACTTTGCCATTAGGCCTGTGAATTGGAACATGCCTAGAGTTGCTTTCAGCTACTCATCAAAAGTGACTTACACAATGAGGAAAATTCACTGTCTTACCAATACCATGTTTAGGAATATGGAGTTCTGGGATTGGTTAATGCACCATCAAGGACCCAGCATATTTCCAACTGTTAGCAAAAAAAGTGGGGAAACAGCTATTGTCTAGACAATCAGCAAATACTATCACAGGCATGTTGTTGTTGCTCAGCCGCTAAGTTCTGTACAACTCTTTTAAACCCCAAGAACTGCAGCCAGGCTTCCCTGTCTTTCACTATCTCCCAGAGTTTGCTCAAAGTAATGGCCATTGAGTCAGTGATGTTATCTAATGATCTCATCATCTGCCGCTCCCTTCTTTTCTTGCCCTCAATCTTTCCCAGCATCGATCTTTTCCAATGAGTCAGCTTTTTGCACCAGGTGGCCAAAGTACTGGAGCTTCAGTTTCAGCATAAGTTCAGCTCAGTCACTCAGTTGTGTCCAACTCTTTGTGACTGCATGAACTGCAGCTGCCAGGCCTCCCTGTTCATCACCAACTCCCGGAGCTTGCTCAGACTCATGTCCATCAAGTCGGTGATGCCATCCAACCATCCAACCATCTCCTCCTCTGTCATCCCCTTCTCCTCCCACCTTCAATCTTTCCCAACAACAGAGTCTCTTCCAGTGAGTCGGCTCTTCTCATCAGGTGGCCAAAGTATTGGAGCTTCAGCTTCAACATCAGTCCTTCCAATGAATATTCAGGACTGATTTCTTTTAGGATTGACTGGTTGGATCTCTTTGCTCTCCATGGATTCTCAAGAGGCTTCTCCAATACCACAGTTCAAAACCATCAATTCTTTGACATTCAGCCTTCTTTATGGTCCAATTCTCACATCCATGCATGACTATGGGAAAGTAATGTCTCTACTTTTTAATATGCTGTCTAGGTTGGTCACAGATTTTCTTCCAAGGAGCAAGTCTCTTTTAATTTCATGGCTGCAGTCACCATCTGCAGTGATTTTGGATCCCAAAAAACTGAAGTCTGTCACTGTTTCCATTGTTTCCCCATCTATTTGCCATGAAGTGATGGGACCAGATGCCATGATCTTCATTTTTTGAATGTTGAGTTTTAAGCCAGTTTTTCACTCTCCTCTTCCAATTTCATCAAGTGACCCTTTAGTTCCTCATCACTTTCTGCCATAAGGGTGGTGTCATCTGCATATCTAAGGTTATTGATATTTCTCCCGGCAATCTTGATTCCAGTTTGTGCTTCATCAAGCCTTGCATTTTTCATTATGTCCAGAATCACTGCAGATGGTGACTGCAGCCATGAAATTAAGAGACACTTACTCCTTGGAAGGAAAGTTATGACCAGCCTAGACAGCATATTCAAAAGCAGAGACATTACTTTGCCAACAAAGGTCCGTCTAGTCAAGGCTATGGTTTTTCCAGTGGTCATGTATGGATGTGAGAGTTGGACTGTGAAGAAGGCTGAGCACCAAAGAATTGATGCTTTTGAACTGTGGTGTTGGAGAAGACTCTTGAGAATCCCTTGGACTGCAAGGAGATCCAACCAGTCCATTCTAAAGGAGATCAACCCTGGGATTTCTTTGGAAGGAATGATACTAAAGCTGAAACTCCAGTACTTTGGCCACCTCAGGTGAAGAGTTGACTCATTGGAAAAGACTCTAATGCTGGGAGGGATTGGGGGCAGGAGGAGAAGGGGACAACCGAGGATGAGATGGCTGGATGGCATCACGAACTCAATGGACGTGAGTCTGAGTGAACTCCGGGAGTTGGTGATGAACAGGGAGGCCTGGCGTGCTGCGATTCATGGGGTCACAAAGAGTCGGACACGACTGAGCAACTGAACTGAACTGAACTGAACTGAACTCTGAATACAAATTAAATAAGCAAGGTGACAATATACAGCTTTCATGTACTCCTTTCCCAATTTGGAACCAGTCTGTTGTTCCATGTCCAGTTCTAACTGTTGCTTCCTGACCTGCATACAGATTTCTCAGGAGGCAAGTAAGGTGGTCTTTTATTCCCATCTCTTGAAGAATTTCCCACAGTTTATTATGATCCACACAGTCAAAGGCTGTTCTGTAGTCAATGAAGCAGAAGTAGATGTTTTTCTGTAATTCTCTTGCTTTTTCTATGATCCAACAGATGTTGGCAATTTGATCTCTGGTTCCTCTGCCTTTTCTAAATCCAGCTTGAATATCTGGAAGTTCATAGTTCATGTACTGTTGAAGCCTAGCTTGGAGAATTTTGAGCATTACTTTGCCAGTGTGTGAGACAGGTGCAATTGCGTGGTAGTTTGAACATTTTTTGGCATTGCCTTTCTTTGGGATTGGAATAAAAACTGACCTTTTCCAGTCCTGTGGCCATTGCTGAGCTTTCCAAATGTGCTGGCATATTGAGTGCAACATTTTGACAGCATCATCTTTTAGGATTTGAAATAGTTCAGCTGGAATTCCATCACCTTCACTAGCTTTGTTCGTAGTGATGTTTCCTAAGGCCCACTTGACTTCACATTGCAGGATGTCTGGCTCTAGGTGAGTGATCACACCATCATGATTATCTGGGTCATGAAGATCTTTTTTGTACAGTTCTTCTGTGTATTCTTGCCACCTCTTCTTAATATCTTCTGCTTCTGTTATATCCATACCATTTCTGTCCTTTATTGAGCCCATCTTTGCATGAAATGTTCCCTTGATATCTCTAATTTTCTTGAAGAGATCTTTAGTCTTTCCCATTCTCTTGTTTTCCTCTTTTTCTTTGCATTGATCACTGAGGAAAGCTTTCTTATCTCTCCTTGCTGTTCTTTGGAACTCTGCATTCAAATGAGTATATTTCTTTTTTTCTCCTTTGCCTTTCACTTCTCTTCTTTTCACAGCTATTTGTAAGGCCTCCTCAGACAATCATTTTGCCTTTTTTCATTTCTTTTTCTTGGAGATGGTCTTGATCACTGCCTCCTGTACAATGTCATAAACCTCCATCCATAGTTCTTCAGGCACTCTGTCTATCAGTTCTAATCCCTTGAATCTATTTGTCATTTCCACTGTATAGTCGTAAGGGATTTGATTAAGATCATACCTGAATGGTCTAGTTGTTTTCCCTATTTTCTTCAATTTAAGTTTGAATTTTGCAGTTGGAGCCACAGTCTGCTCCTGGTCTTTTTTTCTTTTCTTTTTTTTTCTGACTGTATAGAGCTTCTCCATCTTTGGCTGCAAAGAATATAATCAATCTGATTTCAGTGTTGACCATCTGGTAATGTCCATGTGTAGAGTCGTCTCTTGTGTTGTTGGAAGAGGGTGTTTGCTATGACCAGTGCATTTTCTTGGCAAAACTCTGTTAGTCTTTGCCCTGCTTCATTTGTACTCCAAGGCCAAATTTGCCTGTTACTCCAGGTGTTTCTTGACTTCCTACTTTTGCATTCCAGTCCCCTATAATGAAAAGGACATCTTTTTTGGGTATTAGTTCTGGAAGTTCTTGTAGGTCTTCATAGAATTGTTCAACTTTAGCTTCTTAAACATTACTGGTTGGGGCATAGACTTGGATTACTGTGATACTGCATGATTTGCCTTGGAAACGAACAGAGATCATTCTGTCATTTATGAGATTGCATCCAAGTACTGCATTTCAGACATTTTTGTTGACAGTGATGGCTACTTCATTTATTCTAAGGGATTCTTGCCATAGTAGTAGATATAAGGTCATCTGATTTATATTCACCCATTCCAGTCCATTTTAGTTCCCTGATTCCTAAAATGTCGATATTCACTCTTGTCATCTCCTGTTTCACCACTTACGATTTACCTTGATTATAGACCTAACATTCCAGGTTCCTATGCAATATTGTTCTTTATAGCATCAGGCTTTACTTCCATCACCAGTCACATCCACACCTGGGTACTGTTTTTGCTATGGCTCTGTCTCTTCATTCTTTCTGGAGTTATTTCTCCATTCTTCTCCAGTAGCATCTTGAGTACCTACTGACTTGGGGAGTTCATCTTTCAGCGTTCTATCTTTTTGCCTTTTCATGCTGTTCATGGGGTTCTCAAGGCAAGAAGACTGAAGTGGTTTGCCATTCCCTTCTCCAGTTCTGACGTTTTGTCAGAACTCTCCATCATGACCTGTCCATCTTGTGTGCCCGACACAGCATGGCTCATGGTTTCATTGAGTTAGACAATGCTGTGGTCCATGTGATCGGTTTGATTAGTTTTCTGTGATTGTAGTTTTCATTTTGTCTGCCCTCTGAGGGATAAGGATAAGAGGCTTATGGATGGGAGAGACTGACTGAGGGGGAAACTGGGTCTTGTTCTAATGGGTGGGGCCATGCTCAGTAAACCTTTAATCCAATATTCTGTTGATGAGTGAGGCTGTGTTCCCTCTTGTTGTTTGACCTGAGGCCAAACTATGGTGGAGGTAATGAAGATAATGGCGACCTCCTTCAAAAGGTACCATGCATGTACTCCTGCACTCAGTGCCCCTGACCCTGCGGCAGGCCACCACCAACCCACGCCTCTGCTGGAGACTCCTGGACACTCATGGGCAAGTCTGGGTCAGTCTCTTGTGGGGTCACTACTCCTTTCTCCTGGTTCCTGGTGCACACCAGGTTTTGTTTGTACCCTTCGAGAGTCTGTTTCCCTAGTCCTGTGTAAGTTCTGTGGCTCTATGGTGTGGTTAATGGTGACCTCCTCCAAGAGGGCTTATGCCATACCCAGGTATGCTGCACCGAGAGCCTCTGCCCTTGTGGCAGGCCACTGCTAACCCGTACCTCTGCAGGAGACACTCAAACACTCAAAGACAGGTCTGGTTCAGTCTCTGTGGGGTCTCCTGGTACACACAAGGTTTTGTTTGAGCTTTCTGAGCATCTCTGGCCAGTATGGGGTTTTATTCTAAACATTATTTTGCCCCTCCTACTGTCTTGCTGGGACTTCTCCTTTGCCCTTGGATGTGGTGTATCTTTTTTTTTTGGTGGGATCCAACTTTTTCCTGTCAATGGTTGTTCAGCAGAGAGTTGTAATTTTAGAGTTCTCACAGGAGAAAATGAGTGCATGTCCTTCTACTCCACCATCTTGTAGACAGAGACATGCTTCAGGAAAACCAAAAGGGACCAAGGGAAACATGTTGAGGTGAAGGTAGTCTTTTCAGAGACCAGAGCCATAGAGATCTCTAGGAAGAGTTACAGAAACCCCTTCAAGGCCTCCTGAGGTGCTAGAAAGGGCTTTTGAGGGCTAGATAAGTGTTTTCCTAATGCATGAGACCAGGACCCAAGATAGTTCTCTCAGGGGTCAGCAGAATGACTCAGGACAAATATAATGTTTCCCAGGACCAGGAAGTCATCTGGAAATGTTCCCCACCTCACCCCCTGTCCAAAGCTAAATTAACAACACAGTTTCTGGAAAAGACAGAGAATCCCATCAGCCCTAATGGTGGCACCAACCCAAACTTTCCAGGCAAAGAGTCTGAGTAGCATGGTTGAGACAGGATTGAGGCCAAGACTAGGAATAGGAATTGAGTGCCCTATATACTGTGCCAGCCAAGCACATCAATGGAGAGAACTGAGCTCCATTAGGAAAAAGAATCAGTCTTCTGTAAACTCATTTATTTCTAAGGTTTTGGAATTTTTAAAAATTTTCTTGTGTTGCTCTGAATTTCTGAGGAAAATTTCTTTTGCAAACTCCCATCCTGTCTCAGATCAGTTCAAGTGAAAAGGCATTTGGCCACAGATGGGTCAAGACAGCTAGGAAGATGATCAAGCTCCCAAGCAGGAGGAATGGAGGTGGCTGTGCTGGGCCACTTGAGGTCTTGGGATGAGAAGATGGAGCCGAGGTAGATCAAGAGATGTCATTTCTTTCTTTCTTTCTTTTTTTAAGAGATGTCATTTCTATGAGATTAAGGTCCTTTCCAGACATATCCCTCATAGACAGGGAATGTACATGACTGTGGTCTGTGTATAGGGCACTATTTGAACACTTTGGATCTGAAGGCAAGAGGAGCTGATGAGGATTTAGGCTGGGGTCCTTTTGAGGAAAGACTATAAAGGGAGTTTCAACTCTTTACTCTTTCTCACCTTTGCCTCTGCCTTGAATATGTATGTGAATGTGAAAATGAAAGTTGCTCAGTTGTGTCCAACTCTTTGTGACCCCATAGGCTACACAGTCCATGGAATTCTCCAGGCCAGAATACTGGAGTGGGAAGCCTTTCCCTTCAACAGGGGATCTTTCCAACCCAAGGATAGAACCCAAGTCTCCAACATTGCAGGCAGATACTTTACCAGCTGAGCCACAAGGGAAGTCCAAGAATACTGGAGTGGGTAGTGTATCCCTTCTCCAGTGGATCTTCCCAACCCAGGAATCGAACCAGGGTCTCCTACATTGCAGGCAGATTCTTTACCAACTGAGATATCAGGGAAGCCCATATGTGAATATGCACGTTACCAAATCTCAAAGAGCCCCAGTTTTTCTCATTTTTAAGGTACAGATACCAAGTAGGGATGCTGAGAGGATTAAATGAAATAATTTGTCAAATGTTTAACATTCTTAGTCCAGAGCAAGTGGTCAAAGAGTCAATAAAATCAATAAAACATATTTCCTTTTTTTTAACTTACTTCAGTGTGTGTGTGTATATATGTTTGTGCCAGACACTGGATACTCTGCTAGGGGTTGAGTATTCAGATATTAAATTATACAGTCCCCTTGCCCTTGAATATCTTGCAGTCTATAACAGAGTTAAGGAAACATCATTTACAGTGAAGTCTCTAGTAAGGGTATATATGCATAGGTTGAGGAATAATATGGATAAAGTGAATCCAAGGTCTACTTGAGGAATTCTGAGATGACTTTACAGAGGAAGTAGCATTTAACCTAGGCTCTGAAGGATAAAGAATTTGTTCAGTGGGCAAGCATGGAGAGAATCTTCAAGGTAGAGGAAACTACTTTTAAAGCACAGAGATATGGGAGGTATTTAACTCAGTGTTGTTGGAACTTTATGTGTTACTGTAATAGGCAAAGAAGGTAAATTTAATCTTATAGTCTGGAGTATGTTACTGAATAATTTTGAGGAGGAAAGCGGCTTATAACATTAGCAGTGATATTTTAGGATGATTTGGAAGGTAGTGAAATTAGAGGTTAGACGAAAGAGTACTATTTTGGGCAAGATTGGACTTTAACTGGAGCGTTGGCAAATGGAGATGAAGAATAGGAGGTGGATTGAGAAAACAGAACTTGGTGATGAATCCATTGTGGAGAATGAGGGAGGAGAGGCACCTAGTATATGTCTGGTGTCTGGGCAGCTGGGTAAAATGATGGAAACATGCACTGGGATAGGCAACATGAGAGGAAGATGGATCACAGTGTGGGGCAGGGAAGAGATGATGAGCTCCATTTTGGAATGTCAGGTTGAAGAGCCTAGGGGATGTTCGAGTAGAGATGTTCACAGTCAGCACAGGAGTGAAATATGAGCTAGAAATGGAAATTTAGAAAATAGCAGCAGCAGTTAAGAGAAGAAGAGGAACATGGACATTAAAAGGTAGACAGAAATCCTTTGGAAGACAGTCTGGTAGTTCTTCAAAAGGTTAAACATGGAGTTACCATTTGACCCAGCAATTCTGCCTCTAGCTATAGACTCAAGAGGAATGAAAACATATGTCCACACAAAAACTTGTACACTAGTGTTCCTAGCAGCACTATTCACAACAGTCAAAAGTTCTGAAACATCCATCAATGGATAAATGGATAAACCAGTTGTGGCATATGCATACAATAGAATATTGTTCACTCATAAAAAGGAATGAAGTATTCACACATACTTTGACAGTGATGCCAAAGGAAAGAAGCCAGACACAAAAAACCCATATTGTTTTTTATATAATTCCATTTTTATAAAATGTCTGGAATAGGCAAATCCAGAGAGACAAAGTAGACTAGGGGTTTCCTAGGGCTGATGAGGATTGAGAAATTGGAGGTGGTAGCTAAGGGGTATTGGGTTTCTTTTGAGGATAATGAAAGTGTTCTGAAATTAGATAGTGGAGAAGGTTATACAACTTGGTGTTTACACTAAAATCCACTGAACTGGACTTCCCTGATGTTACAGTAGATAATAGTCTTTCTGCCAATGCAGGGGACAGGTTGGATTTCTGGTCCAGGAAGATTCCACATGCTTTGGAACAACTAAGCGTATGCACCACAACTGAGTCCACACGCTGCAACGACTGAAGCCCATTGTGTGCCTAGAGTGTGTGCTCCACAACAAGAAAAGCCACCACGATGAGAAGACTGTCCACCACAACAAAGAGTAGCCCCTGCTTGCCGGAATTAGACAAGCCCTCACGAAGCAACAAAGACCCAGAGCAAACAAAAATTAATAATTAATGAATTAAATAAAATAAATATTCTAAAAACCCCCCACAGAAGTGCATACTTTAAATGGGTGAGCTGTTGTTGTTTAGTCACTTGGTCATGTCTGACTCTTTGTAACCCCATGGACTGCACGCCAGGCCTCCCTGTTCTTCACCATCTCCCGGAGCTTGCTCAAACTCATGTCCATTGAGTCGGTGATGCCATCCAACTGTCTCATCCTCTGTCATCTCCTTCTCCTGCCTTCAATCTTTCCCAGCATCAAGGCTTTTTCTATTGAGTCAGTTCTTTGCATCAGGTGGCCAAAGTATTTGAGCTTCAGCTTCAGCATCAGTCCTTCCAATGAATATTCAGGATTGATTTCTTCAGGATGGACTGGTTTGATCTCTTTGCTATCAAAGAAACTCTCAAGTCTTCTCTAGCACCACCATTCAAAAGTATCAATTCTTCAGTGCTCAGCCTTCTTTATGGCCTAACTCACACGTCCATACATGACTACTGGAAAAACCATAGCATTAACTATACGGACTTTTGTTGGCAAAGCAATGTCTCTGCTTTTTAATATGCTGTCTAGGTTTGTCATGAGTTAAACAGGTTCCAGGAGTTGGTGATGGACAAGGAAGCCTGGAGTGCAGCAGTTCACAGGGTCACAAAGACTCGGACACAAATGAGTGACTGAGCTGAGCTTTGTCATTGCTTTTCTTCCAAGAAGCAAGCATCTTTTAATTTCATGGCTGCAGTTACCATCTGCAGTGATTTTGGAGCCCAGGAAAATAAAGCCTGTCACTGTTTCCATCGTTTCCCTGTGTATTTGCTGTGAAGTGATGGGACCAGATGCCATGATCTTAGTTTTTTGAATGTTGAGTGTTAAGCCAGCTTTTTCATTCTCCTCTTTTACTTTCATCAAGAGGCTCTTTAGTTCCTCTTTGCTTTCTGCCATAAGGGTGGTGTCAGGTGCCATCTGCATCTCTGAGGTTATTGATATTTCTCCCTGCAATCTTGATTCCAGCTTGTGCTTCATCCAGTCCTGCATTTTGCATGATATACTCTGCATAGAAGTTAAATTAGCAGGGTGACAATATACAGCCTTGATGTATTCCTTTCCAAATTTGGAACCTGCCCGTTTTTCCATGTCTGGTTCTAACTGTTGCTTCTTGACCTGCATACAGGTTTCTCAGAAGGCAGCTAAGGTGGTCTGGTATTCCCATCTCTTTAAGAATTTTCCATAGTTTGTTGTGATCCATACAGTCAAAGGCTTTAGTGTAGTCAGTGAAGCAGAAGTATGGTGTGTGAATTGTGTCTTAATAAAACTATTAAAAAATTTAATATGAGCAGAGAAATAAAGACTGTCAGAGAAAATGATAAGGGGGAAAACCCAGAGGTAGGGTAACCCAGAGCAAGCACTGGGGCAGATACACAGAAAATAAGAGCAGATCAAGAGAGTTTTCTACAACAAGGGTTAAATGCCATGGACAAGCCATGTATGATCATGGCTGCCTTTCTTCTTTTCTTCCCTCTTTTTCCTCCTGTCTGGATGAGGAGGCATTCCACTCCTGATCCCTAGAAGGTAGGAGGGTCTAGACCTTCTCATACTCAGGCCCTAGAACTTGTTCTTATGCAAAGGTATGGCAATGCATGAACAAAACAGAAGCTTGTTTACACAAAGGCAGGGACCACATAAGACAAAAGAATAAGATTATTACCAATGAGAAATCTTAAGATAATCAGCCAGTCTCTTCCAGGCGACCAGTTTTTTTCCTAGAAGAAATATAAATTTTTTCAGTAGCTGGTACAAAGCTAAATGCCAGTGAGACATGGTACAATGAAGTAGAATGACACTTGAATACCCTTCACTTTGGCAAAGTCATCATCAAAAAGCACTGAGTAAGTCATTTCATATGCAAGACCCTACATAACATATTTTGACCAACTGGTTCTTTTGTCATCAATACTTCCTTGAATGGAGCTTTTAATCGAAATCCATGAAGGCCGTGTGTGCACTGGACCATGAGTTCTACCCATGAGAAGATCACTAGTCATTTGTTTCTCTATATCCAGCATCCCACAGGAGACATGATACAATTGAGATGTTCAGTAAGGATTCCTTAACTGACCAACTGACTGACTGTCTAAATGAATGAAGCAAGTGGACACACATTAACAAAAGAGCAACATGTGTAAAGGTTGGATGACAGGAGAAATTAACTTCCTATGGTAGAGGGGAATGGGGTGAGGGAAGATACAGAAAGTTCCAGGTTTAGTCGAAGGGAGTCTAGTTTGCCTTGCCAGTTCAGACCAGGCAGAGAAAGTTCCTGAGTGGAGCTGACCTAATCTGAGGCAGTATGGAGTGATGACCTGTGGAAAAGCAGAAAGGCAAGCCCATCCCACAGGCATGCCAATCCAAACACTGCACCCAACACACACAACAGAACTGCAGACCCAGTTGGCCTGAGGCCCATATTTGGTAACCTTTGGGAAGCCTTCTTAAGAGGAGGTAGCAGTCAGAGATGTTTGGGTGAAAGGAGACAGAAAACTTGTGTGTTGTGGGGAGTCCATATTCCAAGACCAAGTTGGGACAGATTGCTCAGAGGAAAGGAACTTTGAGTTAGGGACACTGACAGGCCAGCCAAGGAAGAAAGAAGAGATTGGAGAGATGAGGTTAGCTGGAGCTGCCAGGAAGGAGACAAAGTCCCAGTAAGTGAACAATGGAAAAGTCACCCCAGGAGAAAGAGAGAGAATTTGGACTGGACTCAATATTTTGGGGGCTTCCCAGGTGGCTCAGCAGTCAAGAATCCACCTGCAATGCAGAAGACGATGGTTTGATCCCTGGATCAGGAAGATCCCCTGGAGGAGTGCATGGCAACCCACTCCAGTATTCTTGCCTGGAAAATTCCATGGACAGAGGAGCCTGGCAGGCTATAGTCCATAGGGTCACAGAGTCATACACAACTGAATCGACTGAACACAGCACACACATAGCACTTTCAGCATAATATCACAAATATTTGCTGAGATGCTTGTCTTACCACCAGACCGAGCACAGGACCCTCATCTGATTGTTCTGAGCATGTGCCCCAATACCTGACAATGCCTGTAGACTGAATGAATGGTTGGAGAAGAAGCAGTACATTTAATGTGGTAGACAGTTTAGGAAACCATCCAAAAGAAGAAACAGCTCTGTGTAGAGATGTTTATTGCAGCATCCTCTGTAGTGGTGAAAAATTGGAAATACTTAAGTGAATGATGGTACATCCACTCAATGGAATATTATATGTCCATTAAAATGATAATTATAAAGACACTGTAGCAACACAGCAAATGATTATGATATAATCCTAAGTGACATAAGCAGAATGTGAAATTGCATCTATGCCATGACTGTATGTAAGAATGATGTATGCATAGGCCCAAGCCCTGGAGAGAGGAGCATAAAAATGAAAATAGATGACTCATGGGGTGGCAGGATGATCAGTGAATTATTTTTCTTTTCTTTTGATTTGTGTTGATGTCATTTATGACTTTACAAAGAAAAAATGAAGTTGATAGATGGCAGGCAACCTGAATCATGACCTTGAAAACTGGACAGAAGGGCTGGTGCCAGAGATGGGAATCCCCACAAAGTGATGTTGCCAGAGTGAAAGAAGGTTGAGGCTGGAGCTGAGGCTGCTGGCATAGAAAGGAAGGAGTGAGTTAGGGAGATATATGTAAATCTATGACCTCAGCAGGTTATATCTGCACTGAAATGAAGACAGTAGGGAATTTGAAATAAGAAGACCAAAGTTCTGCTCCTTACTAATTGTGTGATCTTTTGGGCACATTTATGAACCTCTCTAAGCCTCAGTTTGATCATCTGTAAAATGGAGCTAGAAATCATTAATTCACAGGGTTGTTCTGAGGATTAAGTGGAACAGAATGCATACAAAAGCCATTTGTAAATGACAAAGCCTACACAGCTATAAACAGTCATAGTTACCATCCCCATAATCATTATAGTTATTATGTCTCCCAATTTGGCTTGAAATTTCATCTATAAGAGATTTATTTCAATAACAAGCACATGCTGCTGCTGCTGCTAAGTTGCTTCAGTCGTATGCGACTCTGTGCGACCCCATAGACAGCAGCCCACCAGGCTCCCCCATCCCTGGGATTCTCCAGGCAAGAACACTGGAGTGGGTTGCCATTTCCTTCTCCAATGCATGAAAGTGAAAAGTGAAAGTGAAGTCGCTCAGTCGTGTCCGACTCTTAGCAACCCCATGGACTGTAGCCCACCAGGCTCCTCCATCCATGGGATTTTCCAGGCAAGAGTACTGGGGTAGGGTGCCATTGCCTTCTCTGAACAAGCACATACTTCTATAATAATTCAAAGGAGGAGCTACCGGTCATTCAAGAGTCAGTAGATTCTAGTTCAGTGGTTTTCAACTTGCTGCTATTAGAATCACGTGGGGTGATTTTATTAATTGATGCCCAGGCCCCAGCCCTAAGTAATTAAGGCAGAATCTCTTGAGGTGGAACCCAGGCAGGGGTATTTATTAAAGCTCCCAGTCTGGGACTTCTTGGTGGTCCCCTGGTTAGAACTCCATGCTTCCACTGCAGGGGGCACAGGTTTGATCCCTGGTTGGAGAACTATGATCCTGCACTCTGTGCAGTGCAGCCAAAAAGAAAAGTGGGGGCTCCCAATCTGCAGCTTGGATTAATACCCACTGGTAAATGGGCCCTGAAGCTGAGCAGCCACAACTTCAAATTCCAGGTTAAATTTTATCTCTCCACACAGACATAGAGAAGAGATATGTAGTTGCCAAGGGGGGAGGGCTTTAGGGGGGAGGGATGGGGTGGGAGTTTAGGGTTAGCAGATGCAAACTGACATATATAGAATGGATAAATAACAAAAATCCTACTATACAGCACAGGGAACTATATTCAATATCCTGTGATAAATCATAATGAAAAGAATATAAAAAGAATGTATATATAACTGAATCATTTTGCTGTACAGCAGAAATCATAACATTGTAAGTTAACTATACTTCAATTTAAAAAAAATTTGTCTCCACTTAGTGTGTGATCTCTCTAAGCCTCACTTCACTTATTTTGAAATAGAACCAGCAATGGTACCTACTTCATAGGGTAGTGCTGAGGAATTAAAGAAATTAATACATATGAACAACTTTAGTATATTGCCTGTCCCACAGTAAGTGTTATGTGGTGTTCGCTAGTTTTGCTGTTATTTGTAGGCCCTGCTTCAATCTCACCCTGAGGGACCAGTCTTGACCTTAGCAGAGGGAAGAGAAGGTGCAGCATGGACTCTGCTTTATCACCAGTTTTGTTCCGACTTTCTAACTCCAAGCCCCCAGTGGCTGGTATTCTTGCTCAGATGTTCTAATACCTTAAGCTTGAATCCCTGACACATGACTTTTATAGCTGACCCTCTTTAATGAAAATTGGCTTCCCCTGGAGATCTCATATGTCCATTTATCTCTTCAACTTCTAGGCCTACCGTGTGCTATGGACAAATCTTGGTTGCTGTTTGAATAAGCCTGTCACTTAGGCCAGATTCCACCTTCCCACTTTCACCTAAGCCTTGGTCCCAACCAACCCAAATATTGCTTCTGAAGCATTCCTGAAAAGAAAACCCATGAGATTTGTACACTCTCTGTCTTTCTGGAACAAAGTTCAGAGGTAAGTCACCCCAGATTTCTTATCTAATGGGGAGATGAGAAGGTAGTAGAAAGAGGCTGGACATCTCTCTTGAGTGTGCACAATCTACAATGGTGACAGGCATCTGCAATATCTAAAAATGTCTGAACATTTTGGTACTTTGTATAAGTTTCCTATGGCTACTGTAACAAATTACCACTAACTTAGTGGCTTAAAATAACACATTTAACTTTTTACAGTTCTGTGGGTCAGAAGTCCAAAATCAATCTCCCTGGGCTGAAATCAAGGTGTCAGTAGGGCCACGCTCCCTTTGGAGAATCTGGGGGAGAATCCATCCTTTTCTTTCTCAGTTTCTGGACTGCCTCTGCCAGCATTCCTCGGATTGTAGCTGCATCACTCCAATCTCTGCTTCCTTGCTCATACTGCTTTGTCAATGTTCTCTCTGATTCCCTCTTATAAGGACACGTTTAGGGTCCACTCAGACAACCCAGGATAATCTCTGCACCTCAAAATCCTTATATTAATCACAGCTGCAATGTCCTTTCCTACCATATACGGTAGCATTCACAGGTTCAGGGGATTTCAACGTGGATGTCTTCTAGGGGCCATTTTTCATGCTACCACATACTCTCAGGTGTTTTCTCCTTTAATTCCCCTCAAGCCCTCTGCCTGGTTCCCTCCTGCCTGCAAAATGAGACCTGTTCAAGCTTCACAGATTTTGTTTGTGTTTTTTCTGTTTGTGTTTATGGTCTGTTTGCTGTCTGTTATTGATGTGAATGGCCATTGCGGAATCCTGAGCACTCACTCAGTGGCCTGAGAATTTTAGTATTCCTATGAGATATTCCCTTCTTTTGTATGGATCTGGGTCTCACTGGAGCAGGCCTTTAAGGGGCCGACTAGTTTATTTCTCTGGAGAGATTGGATAATTGCTGGTCTGGATCTTCCTGCTCTTGCCTGAGTCCCCTGCCCTCTCTTTTAGATTCAGCCCCTTCCTGTTGGTACCTGTTTCCTAGATGTAGTCCAGTAGCTCACTCTGTGCCATGATATAATATTATTGATATTATATCAATAAAAGTAGGGGAGAAAGAAAAGTGTGATTCTAACACAGCTTTCTGAATTTGATACTAGAAATCCTAAAGTGTTAAGACCCCACTGAGAAGGGCCCCTGACACAGCTAGGAGTTGTGTGCAAGGGGTCAGGAACCCTGAACTGCCTCTAACAGAATGGCTATCTCACTTGCCCTAAATCTCCCTGCCCTAAGATGCTCTAGGGTATAGTTGACTATGGCAGGTATGGCAGTTCATGCACTTGAAGTGGAGTCCTAGCTTTCTCATTGAGAGCTACATGGCTCTGCCAGGTTACTCTTACTCTTCTGAACCTCAGTTTCTTCTTGTGCTAAAATTAGGAAGGAATTTATGTTAATAATAGGACTCATTAATAACAGTTATATTAAGAACTCATCATAATGGTAATAACTCATATAATCATAATATCATCATAACTCATATCATAATAGCTATATTAACTAGTTGTTGTGAGGATTTGGTGAATAGGGTATGTGAAGGGCTTTATAAAATATAAAGCACCATAACCTGTTCTAGTGGTTATTCTTCGCTCACCACTCACTCAGTCTTTTCCTTCCTTGCCTGCTCTCCAGCTTTTTGCAAGCTATTTCATGCTCATCTTCTGTTTTAGCTAATTCCATCCTGCTTCTTTCATTGTTTCCTGACTCATTCCTTGGTCTACACACACCAGGAAACAATTTGTTTCTCACCTATTGTTCTGCTTCCAGTTCTTGCCAGTCATACATTAACATTTACAAACAAGCCCATTTATAGAGAAGCACTGCTTCAATGGGGGTTATTTATCAGCCTTCCAAATTTCTGTCCAGTCTAGAGGAGATTTCTCTACTGGGTTCCAACCACTCATGCGGTCAACCGATATTTACTGAGCACCTTCTCTGGAAGGGGCTTCCCTGGTGGCTCAGACGGTAAAGCGTCTGCCTACAATGTGAGAGACCTGGGTTCGATCCCTGGGTCAGGAAGATCCTCTGAAGAAGGAAATGGCAACCCACTCCAGTACTATTGCCTGGAAAATCCCATGGATGCATGGAGAAGCGTGGCAGGCTACAGTCCATGGGGTCGCAAAGAGTTGGACACAACTGAGAGACTTCACTTCCACTTTACTCAGGAATAGGTACTGTGTTAAGCACTAGGTGTATAAGTGAAAATAAGACAGTCCTGTCCTCTGGCCTCAAGGGAGCTCACAGGCTGGTGGAAGGGCTCAGAGAAGCAAACAAGTGATTTGAGTTTAGTGTGAAGTTACCATTAAAAAAAAGAAAGCACAAAATTTTGGAGGAGCAGATGAAAGGGCAGCAGACTCAATGGCTAGGTGTCGTTCAGAGAGCCTCCCAGTTTGGGACTGCTGCTGCTGCTAAGTCGCTTCAGTTGTGTCCGACTCTGTGCAACCCCATAGACGGCAGCCCACCAGGCTCCCCCATCCCTGGGATTCTCTAGGCAAGAACACTGGAGTGGGTTGCCATTTCCTTTTCCAATGCATGAAAGTGAAAAGTGAAAGTGAAGTTGCTCAGTCATGTCCGACTCTTAGCCACCCCATAGATCCAAATTATTATATGTAGGATGGATTAACAACAAGGTCCTACTGTGTAGCACAAGGAACTATATCCAATATCCTATGATAAACCATCATGGAAAAAAACATGAAAAAGAATATATATGTATAACTGAACTCCTCTTCTGTACACCAGAAACCAACACAATATTGTGAGTCAACTACACTTCAATAAAAAAGAGAAGCCTTCCAGAGGGAATGATACTCCAGAGAGGGTGATATCGAAGATGAGGCCTAAAGGATAAGTAGAAATTCAGTGAGGTGGAGAAGGAATTTTCCAAGCAGAGGAAATAGTATCCATTCTAGATGAACTTAAAGAACTTTAGTGTGGCAGGGGCATACAGTGTGAGGAGGGGACTGATGTGTGGTGAGCATGGAGGAGGAAGCAGGAGAGAGAGGCAGCAGCCTGATTGCATTGGTCCGTTTTCAAAGGCACGTTTTGACTTTCAGTCAGTTCAGTCACTCAGTCGTGTCCAACTCTTTGCAACCCCCATGGACTGCACTGCAACAGGCCTCCCTGTCGATCACCAACTCCCAGAGCCTACCCAAACTCATGTCCATTGTGTCGGTGATGCCATCTAGCCATCTTGTCCTCTGTCGTCCCCTTCTCCTCCCGCCTTCAATCTTTCTCAGCATCAGGGTCTTTTCCAATGAGTCAGTTCTTCACATCAGGTGGCCAAAGTATTGGAGTTTCAGCTTCAGCATCAGTCCTTCCAACGAATATTCAGGACCAATTTCTTTTAGGATGGACTGGTTGGATCTCCTTGCAGTTCAAAGGACTCTCAAGAGTCTTCTCCAACACCACAGTTCGAAAGCATCAATTCTTCAGTGCTCAGCTTTCTTTATGGTCCAAATCTCACACCAATACATGACTACTGGAAAAAGAATAGCTTTGACTAGAAGGACCTTTGTTGGTAAAGCAATGTCTCTGCTTTTTAATATGCTGTCTAGGTTGGTCATAACTTTTCTTCCAAGGAGCAAGTGTCTTTTACTTTCATGGCTGCAGTCACCATCTGCAGTGATTTTGGAGCCCCCAGAACTAAAATCTGTCCCATTTTTTCCCCATCTATTTGCCATGAAGTGATAGGACTGGATGTTATGATCTTAGTTTCCTGAATGTTGAGTGTTGAGCCAACTTTTTCAGTCTCCTCTTTCTCTTTCATCAAGAGGCTCTTTAGTTCTTCGTTTTCTGCCATAAGGGTGGTGTCACCTGCATATCTGAGGTTATTGATATTTCTCCCAGCAATCTTGATTCCAGCTTGTGCTTCATCCAGCCTGGCATTTTGCATGATATACTCTGCATAGAAGTTAAATAAGCAGGGTGACAATATACAGCTTTGACGTATTCCTTTTCCTATTTGGAGCCAGTCTGTTGTTTCATGTTCAGTTCTAACTGTTGCTTCCTGACCTGCATACAGGTGGTCTGGTATTCCCATCTCTTGAAGAACTTTCCACAGTTTGTTGTGATCCACATAGTCAAAGGCGTTGGCATAGTCGATAAAGCAAAAGTAGATGTTTTGCGGGAACTCTCCTGCTTTTTCAATGATCCAGCAGATGTTGGCAACTTGATCTCTGGCTCCTCTGCCTTCTCTAAATCCAGCTTGAATATCTGGAAGTTCATGGTTCATGTGCTGTTGAAGCCTGGCTTGGAGAATTTTGAGCATTAATTTGCTAGCATGTGAGATGAGTGCAATTGTTTGGTACCTTGAACATTCTTTGGCATTGCCTTTCTTTGGGATTGGAATGAAAGCTGACCTTTTCCAGTCCTATGGCCACTGCTGAGTTTTACAGATTTGCTGGCATATTGAGTGCAGCACTTTCACAGCATCATTTTTCAGTATTTGAAATAGCTCAACTGGAATTTCATCACCTCCACTAGCTTTGTTTGTAGTGATGTTTCCTAAGGCCCACTTGACTTCACATTCCAGGATGTCTGGCTCTAGGTGAGTGATCATACCACTGTGATTATCTGAGTCATGAAGATGTTTTTTTGTATAGTTCTTCTGTGTATTCTTGCCACCTCTTCTTAATATCTTCTGCTTCAACTGACAAAGAATTAATCTCAAAAATATACAGGCAACTCCTGCAGCTCAATTCCAGAAAAATAAATGACCCAATCAAAAAGTGGGACAAAGAACTAAACAGACATTTCTTCAAAGAAGACATACAGATGGCTAACAAACACATGAAAAAATGCTCAACATCACTCATTATCAGAGAAATGCAAATCAAAACCACAATGAAGTACCATTTCACACCAGTCAGAATGGCTGCTATCCAAAAGTCTACAAGCAATAAATGCTGGAGAGGATGTGGAGAAAAGGGAACCCTCTTACACTGTTGGTGGGAATGCAAACTAGTACAGCCACTATGGAGAACAGTGTGGAGATTCCTTAAAAAACTGGAAATAGAACTGCCACATGACCCAGCAATCCCACTGCTGGGCATACACACCGACGAAACCAGAATTGAAAGAGACACATGTACCCCAATGTTCATCGCAGCACTGTTTATAATAGCCAGGACATGGAAGCAACCTAGATGTCCATCAGCAGATGAATGGATAAGAAAGCTGTGGAATATTACTCAGACATTAAAAAGAATACATTTGAATCAGTTCTAATGAAGTGGATGAAACTGGAGCCTATTATACAGAGTGAAGTAAGCCAGAAAGAAAAACACCAATACAGTGTACTAACACATATATATGGAATTTAGAAAGATGGTAACGATAACCCTGCATGCGAGACAGCAAAAGAGACACAGATGTATAGAACAGTCTTTTGGACTCTGTGGGAGAGGGCGAGGGTGGGATGATTTGGGAGAATGGCATTGAAACATGTGTATTATCATATGTGAAATGAATCGCCAGTCCAGGTTCAATGCATGATACAGGGTGCTCGGGGCTGGTGCACTGGGATGACCCAGAGGGATAGGATGGGGAGGGAGGTGGGAGGGAGGTTCAGATTGGGGAACACATGTACACCCGTGGCAGATTCATGTCAAGTATGGCAAAACCAATACAATATTGTAAAGTACTTAGCCTCCAATTAAAATAAATAAATTTATCTTTTAAAATTTTTTAAAAATAAAAATTAAAAAAATATCTTCTGCTTCTGTTAGGTCCATACAATTTCTGTCCTTTATTGTGCCCATCTTTGCATGAAATGTTCCCTTGGTATCTCTAGTTTTCTTAAAGAGATCTCTAGTCTTTCCCATTCTCTTGTTTTCCTCTATTTCTTTGCTTTGATCACTGAGGAAGGCTTTCTTATCTTTCCTTGTTATTCTTTGGAACTCTGCATTCAAATGGGTATATCTTTCCTTTTTTCCTTTGCCTTTAGTTTCTTTCCTTTTCTCAGCTATTTGTAAGGCCCATCCGACAACCATTTTGCCTTTTTGACTCTACTTCCAGGCAAATAGGAAACAATTAAAGAGTTTTCAAGAGTGATGCATCATATCTATATTTACAAAGTCCTTCTCACAGTTTTATAGGGAACAGATTGGAAGAAAGAAAGAAATGGATGCAAGGGGACCAGCTGAGAGTCCCATACAGGGATCCAGATGAGAGCGTGTGGTGACCCAGATAGGGTGATAACAGTAGGGATGGAACAAGTTAGAGCAATTCCAGAGAGATGTGGATGGGATGATTGATGGGATTTGCTTGGTGATTGATCCGATGTGAGGGCCAAAGAAGAGGAAAGAGTCAGAGTTTCCAGAGTTCTAGTTACCTAGATAGACAGCAATGCCACGTGCTGGGATAGAGAGCACTGGAGGTGGGGGGCAGGTGCTGGGTGGAAGAAAATAGTTCATTGAGTTAGATGCATGTTGATTTCAAAGTGTTTGCAAAACATCCAAACAGATTTGTGGATGTGCAGAATAAAGGATCAGATGAGAGAGAGACGTGGCATCAACTGACCAGGGCTGCCGCCTGGAGCCATGTGAGTGAATAGAATGGCCCATGGAGAGCACCTGGAGGGAAATGAGAAGAGGAGATGAGGACATGGCACTGAGGTACCCCAGTCTTTAAGGAATAAGGCAAGGAATAGGAGCCCACTCTCTACCTCATGGTAAACACATAATAAACATTGCAAAAGAATGAAAGTAGACTGAGAAGAATTGGCTAGAGCTAATTAACTCTCTTTGGGATGGAGAAAAAGAGACACAAGGCTTCAGAAAGGAGGTTAAGCTTGAGCTAAATCATGAAGGATGACTAGGAATTCACCAAAAAGGCAGGGGAGGAAAATTTCATTTCAAGAGGAGTAAACAGCATGCTCAGAAGTTCAAAAACAGGAAAACTCATGGTCTTGGTACCTAGATTCCTCGATTCCATTTATGTATTTTCCCCTTATGATCTGGCTGTGTATCCTTATTAAATCTTAATATCCTTAATAAATTCTGGTAATAAATCTTAATCATGGATATGAAAGAGCAAAAGTGATGGTATATTCCAGGAAGATTTTCTGATTTACTATCTAAGTGTCTTACTTTCCTTGTGGATCTGTATTCATGGCTCTCTCCAGAACCGAGGGAGCCTAGATTCAGGTGGTAAATTCATTTCATGCTGCACTCCAACTGAATGATGTGTTAAGGAGTCAGAGGATGCAAATGAACTCAGTGGTAGAATGCTATGATTAATTTGCAATGTCTGCCATGGATGACAGAAAGAGGAGCTGTCTCCTCCCTTATGTCTGTCATGCTGGCCTAGACTTTTCCCTTATGCTTTCACCTCTCCCTCACCATCTAAACCCTTCAGGGCTGAGGATAGGGTCTCATGAATCATGAATTGACAGCTAGTTGTGAATTGGCAACTCTCCATTCTTAAAGGACATGGTCTTCATGAAAGAATGAATATTTGCTGAGAACGTATTTACTGATCAGTCACCGACTGAGTATGTACTATATGCCAGGAACTAAAACCAGCCCTGGTGGTGGTTTAGTTGCTAAGTCATGTCCGACTCTTGCAACCCCATGGACTGTAGCCCACCAGGCTCCTCTGTCCATGGGATTTTCCAGGCAAGAATACTGGAGTGGATCGCCATTTCCTTCTCCAGGGGATCTTCCCAACCCAGAAATCGAACCCAAGTCTTCTGCAGTGCAGGCAGATTATTTACCGACTGAGCTGTGAGGGAAGTCCAAACTAGCCCCTAGGGGTTCCTTATAGGATATATGATTGTTCACTCAGCCACAGACTTCATTATGTTGAACCAATGGAATAAATCCTAGGTTCAGGGCTCCATGCTGAAAGCATGGCTCCTTTATTCTCAGAGCAAGGGCAATGTCCATATTTAACTCTAAGGCACTAGCATGCAGTAAGGGTTTGTTTATTGTGAACTAGTTCTATTTTTTACCTTAGCTTATGCTGTGTTTACTGGCCCAGTGAGCACAGAAAAAAAGAGCTGCTTGCTCTTACAAAACCTTGTAAATCATACGAGCATATTCAGCACAGTGTAGCATACTCTTTTTCACACAACAACTGCTCTAAGCTTGTTTTGTGTCTGCCTCTTATTGACACTATACCCCTCCTCTTTCTATTCTCCCAAAACAACCTCTGTATGGGTTCTAATGCTCACTGCAGGACTGTTCTGAGTATTGTGTGGTAGAGGGGAGTGAGTGATAAAGAGAGCACCTGAACCCTTAGAGAAGGCTCCAGGGCCAGTTCTGGAGAATCAAGGATGCAATCATTCCTCTCCAGCAAATTGGCTAAGAAATAGGTAATTGTTGTGGGCCGAACACCAGAATTGAAAGTGTGAATCCTTTCAAGGCCTGTGAAATTTGAAGCAGCAGAGTGAGGATTTTAGCAGCTGATAGCTGGAAATGGGGAGGTAGAAGTGAGAGAGTTTGGGGGCTGAGATATCCAGAGGGCCTCATGACTAAGCAACAGGCAGGGTGCAAGGTGGTGGTAAAGGAAAACCAGAAGCTGCTGGCTGATGGTCACAGCCCATCAGTGCATCTCAGTTCCCTGGATGTAAAGAGTGAAAGTGAAAGTCACTCAGTTGTTTCTGACTCTTTGCGAGCCCATGGACTATACAGTCCATGGAATTCTCTAGGCCAGAATACTGAAGTGGATAGCCTTGCCCTTCTCCAGGGAATCTTCCCAACCCAAGAATCGAACCCAGGTCTCCCCCATTGCAGGCAGATTCTTTACCAGCTGAGCCACAGGGAAGCCCAAGAACACTGGAGTGGGTAGCCTATCCCTTCTCCAGGGGATCTTCCCAACCCAGGAATTGAACTGGGGTCTCCTGCATTGCAGGTGAATTCTTTATCAACTGAGCTATGAGGGAATGTAAAGAGAGACATTATTAATTGGAGCGTGCCGTACATGGGAAAGGTGTCGGAGCAGGGAAAAATTTATTTAACAGGGCTAAACAGTAAATCTATCTCAAGAAAGAGGGTTTGGGGTCTCTGTAAATAACACTTTTATTTGCATATTTTTTATTGAACTATGGTTGATTTACAATGCATTAATTTCAGGTGTACAGCAAAGTGATTCAGTCATATAGATATTCTTTTTAAATTTATTTTTAATTGAAGGATAATTGCTTTATAATATTGTGTTGGCTTCTGCCATACATCAACATGAATCAGCCCTAGGTGTATATAAGTTCTCTACCTCCTGAACCTCCCTCCTACCCCCCACTGTATCCCACCCCTCTAGGTTATCACAGAGCACCCAGCTGAGCTCCCTATATCACACAACAAATTCCCACTGGCTATTCATTTACATATGGCAATGCACAGGTTTCTATGCTACTCTCTCGATTTATCCCATCCTCTCCTCCCCACTGTGTCCCCAAGTCCATTCTCTATGTCTGCATTTCCGTTGCTGCCCTGCAAATAGGTTCATCAGTATCATTTTTCTAGATTCCATATTATATTCTTTTTCAGATTCCTTTCCTTTATAATTTATTATATGATATTGAATATATTTCCCTGTGCTATACAGTAAGGCCCTTGTTGTTTATTTATTTTATATATAGTAGTGCATATATGTTAATCCCAAACTCCTAATTTATCCTTCGCCCTATTTCCCCTTTGGTAACCATAAATTTGTTTCCAAAGTCTGTGATTCTGTTTGTAAATAAGTTCAATTGTATCACATTTTTAGAATCCATGTATAAGTGATACCACGTGATATTTGTCTTTGCCTGACTTCCTTCACTTAGTATGATGATCTCCAGATCCATTCACGTTGCTGCAAATGGCATAGTTTCATTTCTGTAAAGAAAACTTTTCACTGCTTTTACTGGGCTTGCGAAATTCAAAACCTGTGGTATGGAAACCTGACTCTGCTGTTACTATTTTCTATAACTATTTTCTGTTTTCTCTTAGGATTTAGTAAAATTCCTTCAGAGAATGGAAGCTACACTAAGGAAAAACAGAGAATGGGGCTTTTTCCATTGTGGGCCTGATTTTTAAAGGGAGAGTGGAGACCCCCCAAAGGGTTAAGCATCATGCATTCATTTATTCACTCATTGATCGAATAGTTAAGAATAGCACTGTACTAGGTGCTAAGGATTCAAAGAGGAGTAAGACCTATCAAGGAACTTAGATTCTAATAGGTGAGACATTCCTATACACAAGTAAGTACATTGCATGATTTTAAATGGTGCAGAGATAAATATGATCAGGGTAGAAAATGGTGTAATAGTTAACATAAGTAGGGCTACTTCCTGTAACATATGAACTCCCAAATATAACGGACAAATGTGTGTGTTAAAAACAGTTAAGAATAAACTATTTCTAGCTCATGTTCAGGTTTATTGAGGGTCAGCTTGTGAAGGGAGGCTTTACTCCACAAAGTCATTTAGAGATCCAGGCCTGTTCCATCCTCTACTAAAGACTGTTAAGCATCACCTAGCTAGCATATGGGGGAATGCTATCATCTCCCCAGATTACCCCGCATCCAAGGTCGGAGGCGACGACCGAGAGGAGCCACCCCGCGTCCGAGGCATATGGGGAGAGAGAGCCAAATTGGAGAAAATATACCTTTTCACCAGGGCTTCCCTGGAGGCTCAGAGGTTAAAGCTTCTGCCTGCAATGCAGGAGACCTGGGATCGATCCCTAGGTCGGAAAGATCCCCTGAAGAAGGAAATGGCAACCCACTCCAGTACTCTTGCCTGGAGAATCCCATGGACAGAGGAGCCTGGTGGGCTACAGCCCACGGGGTTGCAAAGAGTTGGACACAACTGATCGACTTTACTTTCATACCTTTTCATAACCATTTGGTGGCAGAAGTAACACAGCATGTGGTCATGTGGGCCCATCTAGATGCAGGAGGGCTGAGAAATATAGTCCAATGCTATACTGAGAAGGAGATTTGAAAGCATGTTTTGGTGAATATGTAGCTGGACCTCCCCAGGTGGAATGCTCAGATCAGTCTGAAAGAAGAGAGGCCAGAGAGTCCTCATAGAAGACTTGACCCCTGAGTGGAATATCTAAAGAGAAATACATTTGGGGTATTGAAGTGAAATAATACTGTGGGGGAAAAATGAAACCTCAGAGGATGAAGCTGGAATTGCTGTTACAGCCACATCTTCTCACATGGTCCAGAACTCATTTGACCTAAATCTTTTAACTTTCTCCTACTCCCTACCTACCTTCTTCTTTCTTACTCGTTCTTTTTTTTTTTTTTTTGAAAGTCTCAGTTTAAATATTACTTCCTCTAGCATTGTCTTACCTGATCAATTGATGGGAAAGTTCTCCCACAATGTGGTCCCAAACTATCCTCTGATTATGGTGTACTATTTAAATATAAATTTTTTTCTTATACTGTAAGCACCAATAAGGGCAGGGACCATGTCTGGTTTTACTCATCATTGTATCTCTAGTGATTAGCACTGTACTTGTCAACATAGCAGGCCCTTGATAAGTATTTGCTAAATAATGAATCTACCTTCCCAAAGCATCCTCTTACAGCACTTTTGTCAGTCATTCCTGCCACTGATCAGTCAACTTCTCGTTGACTAGACAACGTTAGTTAGTGCTAGACATTAGCACTCGTTAAGTGCTAGACATTCTTTCGTATACTGGAGTTAGTGATGAATAAAACACCGTCTTTTTGGTTTGATCATAGTTGCTTGTATTCCCATTCCATTGAGAGAAATGTAGGGTGGCCAAGTCATCCTGACTTGCCAGGGCTTTCCTAATTTTAGCACTAAAAATATCATACCCTGGGAGCTCCCCCACCCCACCCCACCCCAGTGCTATACAATATGGGACTGTTAGTCACTCTAGAGTCAGTTTCTTATCTCTATCCCAGCATTATACCTAGCACATGATAATTTCTCAATGAATATTTATTGACTGTAGGTGGGTAGGTTGGTGGATGGATGTGACTGTGGATTTGGGTGAATGAGTGGATGGCTGGATGGGTGAATGGATATGTTTGCCTTGGGAACTTTTCAGAATTTGGAGGAAAAGAAAAGAGACACCTAGAGATCTCAAAACACTCAGGAAAGTTCTGCTGCAGAGGACTGGGAAGGAAGAGGGCAGGGAGAACAGCTTCTGGGGGTTGAAAGTAATAACACTGTCCTTTGGCCACTTGTCTGAATGAGACTGATCTGGAGTTTTCTATAGACCCAGAGGTGAGGAATGATTGCCACTGAAAGAAATTCCCAGCTAGGATGACTGGTGTCAGAGTGACCTGGCACAAAAAAAGGCACCATTCTGCTTGTCTAGTCTCTGGATTAATATTCTCTGGCTACATTCTTAGGGGAGATAAAGGTATAAATTAATATTTTCAAGACTTTACTTTGAGAAAAATGCAACAAGGCTATTGCATAGATAAGATATGTGGAGAGATGAGAAAACAGCCAGAATCTTGTAATAATTACAGCTAATTATATTTTTAATGACTTAATGGATAAAATAATTCCCTTGTAGCTCAGACAGTAAAGCGTCTACCTGCAATGCCGGAGACCTGGGTTCAATCCCTAGGTCAGGAAGATCTCCTGGAGAAGGAAATGGCAACCCACTCCAGTACTCTTGCCTGGAAATCCAAGGATGGAGGAGCCTGATAGGCTACAGTCCATGGGATCGCGAAGAGTCGGACACGGCTGAGCAACTTCACTGATTCAATGGATAGAATATAGCTAACAAAACTACAAAGATAGTAATGATGGCCCTATATGTGAGACAACAAAAGAGACACAGATGTATAGAACAGTCTTTTGGACTCTGTGGGAGAAGGTGAGGGTGGGATGATTTGAGAGAATAGCATTGAAACATGTATATTATCATACGTGAAATGGATTGCCAGTCCAGGTTCGATGCATGAGACAGGGTACTCAGGGCTGGTGCACTGGGATGACCCTGGTGGATGGGATGGGGAGGGAGGTGGGAGAGGGGTTCAGGATGGGTGGATGATTCATGTCAATGTATGGCAAAAACCACCACAATATTGCAAAGTAATTAGCCTCCAATTAAATAAATTATTTTTTTTTTAAAAACTACATTTTTTTTCCAGCTCAGATTCCTTGTGGGGATGGAACAAAATTTTCAACTAATTACATTATAAGTAGCTGTGTATTCTTAGGAATCCATTCTCTACTGTCTTCTAGAATGTCCCTCAGCCCTAGTTCCACCGATATTCCTCAAAAAATGAGTCACTTTGAGGAAGTATTTTTGGATTCCTCCAAGGACTTGGAGTATTTTATTCATACCCTTTATGGCAGATCTTCTTGAAGAGAACTGTGAAGTATAAATGCCTGTTCATCTCAATGGCAGATCTTCTTGAAGAGAACTGTGAAGTATAAATGCCTGTTCATCTCATTAGGTGGCCGCTTTCCTGAATACAAATACAGATTCAAGTATCCACCCAGCCACTTATTAGCTGTGTGACTTTCAGCCAGTTACTTTTTTTTTTAACTTAAACAACAGAAATTTCTTTTCTTACACTTCTGGAGGCTATTAGTTCAAAATTAAGGTGTCCACAGGCTTCATTCCTTCGGAGGCCTCTCTCCATGACTTGTAGGTGACCTGTGTCGCATTGTGTCCTCACATGGTCTTTCCTCTGTGCACAAGTGACCCCTTTTCTGTGTTTGAATTTCTTCTTGTGTGTCTAAATTTCCTCTTCTTATAAGCACAAGTGAGTTTAGGTTTTGGCTTCCCTGGTGTCTCAGAGGGTAAAGCATTCACCACAATGCAGAAGACCTGGATTTGATCCCTGGGTGAGGAAGATCCCATGCAGAAGGTTTAGGGCCGATCCCACCAGCCTTATCTTACCTTCATCATCCCTTTGAAAGCCCTGTCTCCAACTATATAGTTACATTTTGAGGTACTATAGGTTAGGGCTTCTGCATATGACCATGTCACCCCATAATACTTGACAAAGTAAATAGAAATTACAAGCCAATTTCACTTATAAACATAGATGCAAATGGTGGTAAACTCAATCCAACAATCAATAAAGTTATAAAACCTTAATACTAGGTTTGTTTTTTCCCAGAATATTAATATATGGCACTTTTCATATTTACAAAGGCATTCAATTTAATGTGCTAGATTAACTATTGAAAGGAGAACATGCAATAATTTCACTATAAACAGAAACTATTTAATGTCACCATCCATTCAAGATATGTCCAGCTCTAGTTATTTAACTTCTCTGAGCTTTAGTGTTTTCTTTTATAAAAGGATAACATTATTTATCTCATAAGATCTTTGTGAGGATTAAATGAGATAATATAAGAAACCTAGCATACAGCCTGGCAAAAGTGGGCATTTGACAAATGTTAACTCTCTTCCTCTTCCCCTTCTTTAAGGAAGGAACTGTGCGTTTATTCTGTATTTTTGGATCTCTGGCACAGAGCTTGACACACAGAGGGCCTCAAATGTTTGCCAAGCTGAACTGTCAAAGAACCATGGTCACGTAGAGGATGACATTAGGTAAAGGCTCAATGACTTCGTATAAATCGTGGGAAACAGGAAGAAGAGTCTCAGCTATGTTCAGTTCAGTTCAGTAGCTTAGTCATGTCTGACTCTTTGCGACCCCATGAAATGCAGCACGCCAGGCCTCCCTGTCCATTACCAACTCCGGGAGTTCACTCAGACTCACGTCCATCGAGTCTAGCACAAAACAATTTGCAGAATTAAACACAAGCCACAATTCATCTATTTCTATCTTTACTGATTTAGTATTAACTACATTTTTTTCAACTTGCTACACTGCCTATTTTTTAACATTTATTTTGTTGAGATATAGTTGATTTGAGATGTGTTAATTTCTGCTATACAGCAAAGGGTATGTGTTTGTGTGTGTGTGTATCACTCAGTCATGTCCAACTCTTTGCGACCCCATGGATTATAGGCCCCCAGGTTCCTCTGTCCATGGGATTCTCCAGGCAAAAGTACTCGAGTGGGTTGCCATTTCCTTCTCCATACAACTGCGTGTGTGTGTGTGTGTGTGTGTATGTGTGTGTATGTGTATGTGAGGTGTACATATATATACACTTTTTTTCATATTCTTTTCCAGTATGGTTTGTCACAGGCTATTGGATATAGTTCCCTACAGTAGGACCTTGTTGTTCATCTATCCTATGTATGATAGTTTGCATCTGCTAATCTCAAACTCACAATCCATCCCTCCCCCTAACTATATTTTTTAACTGAATTTTTTGTTTCCATTTCATTACTGGCATACTTGTACCTTAGCAATTATCACATTATAATAAAATTATATATTTATACTTTGTCTCCCCAGCTGAAGTGTAAATTCCTTGAGTACAAATAAAGTGTTTTATTCATCTTTGTATTGCCTGCACCTAGACTAATTCTTGTCATATAAATACTCATTTGACATTTGTTTGGTTTTTTGAAACTGTTGAGCTGTTTTCACTTACTTTGACATATCTACATTTGGTTAGAAACTTCTCCCTAATAAGAATCTTGTCTCTTCAACTGAATTGAAATTTCTTTCAAGGGTGGCAACTCTATTTCTCCTATAGGTCCCAGCACAGGAATGCAACCACAGTGGGTGCTAACTGCATATTTAATTGACCAATACATATTCTCCTATAACAGAGAGATATCATCAGTTCACTTCAGTACTCAGTCGTGTCCAACTCTTTGCGACCCCATGAACTGCAGCACGCCAGACCTCCCTGTCCATCACCAACAACCAGAGTTCACCCAAACTCATGTTCATCGAGTCGGTGATGCCATCCAGCCATCTCATTCTCTGTCGTCCCCTTCTCCTTCTGCCCCCAATCCCTCCCAGCATCAGAGTCTTTTCCAATGAGTCAACTCTTCACATGAAGTAGCCAAAGTATTGGAGTTTCAGCTTTAGCATCAGTCCTTCCAAAGAACACCTAGGACTGATCTAGTTTAGGATGCACTGGTTGGAACGCCTTGCAGTCCAAGCGACTTTCAAGAGTCTTCTCCAACACCACAGTTCAAAAGCATCAGTCCTTCAGCGTTCAACTTTCTTCACAGTCCAACTCTCACATCCATACATGACCACTGGAAAAACCATAGCCTTGATTAGACAGACCTTTGTTGGCAAAGTAATGTCTCTGCTTTTTAATATACTATCTAGGTTGGTCATAACTTTCCTTCCAAGGAGTAAGCGTCTTTTAATTTCATGGCTGCGATCACCATCTGCAGTGATTTTGGAGCCCAAAAAAATAAAGTCTGACACTATTTCCACTGTTTCCCCATCTATTTGCCATGAAGTAATGGGACCAGATGCCATGATCTTCGTTTTCTTAATGTTGAGCTTTAAGCCAACTTTTTCACTCTCCTCTTTCATCAAGAGGCTTTTTAGTTCCTCTTCACTTTCTGCCATAAGGGTGGTGTCATCTGCATATCTGAGGTTATTGATATTTCTCCCAGCAATCTTGATTCCAGCTTGTGCTTCTTCCACCCCAGCGTTTCTCATGATATACTCTGCATACAAGTTAAATAAGCAAGGTGACAATATACAGCCTTGACATACTCCTTTTCCTATTTGGAACCCGTCTGTTGTTCAATGTCCAGTTCTAACTGTTGCTACTTGACCTGCATATAGGTTTCTCAAGAGGCAGGTCAGGTGCTCTGGTATTCCCATCTCTTTCAGAATTTTCCACAGTTTATTGTGATCCACACAGTCAAAGGCTTTGGCATAGTCAATAAAGCAGAAATAGATGTTTTTCTGGAACTCTCTTGCTTTTTCCATTACCCAACGGATGTTGACAATTTGATCTCTAGTTCCTCTGCCTTTTCTAAAACCAGCTTGAACATCAGGGAGTTCATAGTTCACGTATTGCTGAAGCCTGGCCTGGAGAATTTTGAGCATTACTTTACTAGCGTGTGAGATGAGTGCAATTGTGTGGTAGTTTGAGCATTCTTTGGCATTGCCTTTCTTTGGAATTGGAATGAAAACTGACCTTTTCCAGTTCTGTGGCCACTGCTGAGTTTTCCCAATTTGCTAGCATATTGAGTGCAGCACTTTCACAGCATCATCTTTCAGTATTTGAAATAGCTCAACTGGAATTCCATCACCTCTATTAGCTTTGTTCATAGTGGTGCTTTCTAAGACCCACTTGACTTCACATTCCAGGATGTCTGGCTCTAGGTGAGTGATCTGAAGAGATACCCCACATCCAAGGTAAGAGAAACCCAAGTAAGATGGTAGGTGTTTTGAGAAGCATCAGAGGGCAGACACAAACCAAATCACAAAAAACTAGCCAACCTGATCACACAGACCACAGCCTTGTCTAACTCAATGAAACTAAGCCATGCCTGCGGGGCCACCCAAGATGGGTGGGTCATGGTGGAGAGGTCTGACAGAATGTGGTCCACTGGAGAAAGGAATGGCAAACCACTTCAGTATTCTTGCCTTGAGAACCCCATGAATAGTATGAAAAGGCAAAATGATAGGATACTGAAAAAGGAACTCCCCAGGTCAGTAGGTACCCAATATGCTACTGGAGATCAGTGGAGAAATAACACCAGAAAGAATGAAGGGATGGAGCCAAAGTAAAAACAATACCCAGTAGTGGATGTGACTGGTGATAGAAGCAAGGTCCAATGCTGTAAAGAGCAGTTTTGCATAGGAACCTGGAATGTTAGGTCCACAAGGCAAATTGGAAGTAGTCAAACAGGAGATGGCAAGAGTGAACGTTGACATTCTAGGAATCAGCGAACTAAAATGGACTGGAATGGGTGAATTTAACTCAGATGACCATTATATCTACTACTGTGGGCAGGAATCCCTCAGAAGAAATGGAGTAGCCATCATGGTCAACAGAAGAGTCCAAAATGCAGTACTTGGATGTAATCTCAAAAACGACAGAATGATCAGTTTGTTTCCAAGGCAAACCATTCAGTATCACAGTAATCCAAGTCTATGCCCCAACCAGTAATGCTGAAGAAGCTGAAGTTGAACGGTTCTATGAAGACCTACAAGACCTTTTAGAACTAACACCCAAAAAAGATGTCCTTTTCATTATAGGGGACTGGAATGCAAAAGTAGGAAGTCAAGAAACACTTTGCCTGGGGTAACAGGCAAATTTGGCCTTGGAATATGGAATGAAGCAGGGCAAAGGCTACTAGAGTTTTGCCAAGAAAATGTACTGGTCATAGGACGCACCCTCTTCCAACAACACAAGAGAAGAAGACTCTACACATGGACATCACCAGATGGTCAACACCGAAATCAGATTGATTATATTCTTTGCAGCCAAAAATGGAGAAGCTCTATACAATCAGCAAAAATAAGACCAGGAGCTGACTGTGGCTCAGATCATGAACTCCTTATTGCCAAATTCAGACTGAAATTGAAGAAAGTAGGGAAAACCACTAGACCATTCAGGTCAATCAAATCCCTTATGATTATACAGTGGAAGTGAGAAATAGATTTAAGGGCCTAGATCTGATAGATAGAGTGCCTGATGAACCATGGACTGAGGTTCCTGACATTGTACAGGAGACAGGGATCAAGACCATCTCCATGGAAAAGAAATGCAAAAAAGCAAAATGGCTGTCTGAGGAGGCCTTAAAAATAGCTGTGAAAAGAAGAGAAGTGAAAAGCAAAGGAGAAAAGGAAAGATATAAGCATCTGAATGCAGAGTTCCAAAGAATAGCAAGAAGAGATAAGAAAGCCTTCCTCTGGGATCAATGCAAAAAAATAGAGGAAAAGAACAGAATGGGAAGGACTAGAGATCTCTTCAAGAAAATTAGAGATACCAAGGGAACATTTCATGCAAAGATGGGCTCGATAAAGGACAGAAATGGCATGGACCTAACAGAAGCAGAAGATAAGAAGAGGTGGCAAGAATACACAGAAGAACTGTACAAAAAAGATCTTCATGACCCAGATAATCACGATGGTGTGATCACTCACCTAGAGAGATGTCATACCACATTATAAAAAAATTTCTGTGTGAAGTGAAAATATACAAGGTTCTGATATGGTCCACTCATGTCATACCATATCAGATAAAATTTGATTCCAGTGTAACCACAGAACAAATACAGTTTACTTTCTTCTGAAAAAAAGAAAATTAAAATCATGTTATTGTTTTTATACAAATAAAAAAGCAACAGATCACCCCAAATTCCACCATCCAAAAATAATCAGTGTTAATATTTAATGAACATCATTTCAGACATCTATCTATGTACAGACACAGAAAAGAGATGGATGGATGGCTAAATAAAAAAGATTTTATGATAGTAGAATCATAGTGTGTAGGCCAATTTTATTAAAAAGTATTCAATCTAATTTTACTTGAATTTAAGAGAAGACTAAAATGAAACCAGAGGAATTGTGAACCTTTGGATAAATATTATTTCATCTCAAGAGATATTGACTCCACACTGTGGAAGATAAGATTATCACCGTTATACCTTCTCTCATCTCCTCTCCTCCAACCTTCAGATTTTTATTAGTTATAACATTATTCTGTCAATGTTGTTAACTTTTATATGCTGCTTTGCCACCAGCATCACCTCAGTTATTTAGGGAATATATATATATATAGTATAAATATCTATTTGCTTAACTGTATTCAATGCTCTACCTGTATTCTTCATTTTTTTTTTTAAAGCTACACTGTAGGGCTTACAGGATCTTAGTTCCCAACCAGGGATTGAACCCAGGCCCATGGCAGTGAAAGGGCAGAATCCTAACCACTGGACAGCCAGGGAATTTCCCTACTTGTATTCTTTTATCATGGTTTATCTACTCCCAGGTTTTTTAAATTTCATTTTTCTCTTGGTTGGCTGGATTTCATAGAGGGTTCTCTGAATGCTGTACTCGCTGAGTACTGCCTGTTGCCTTTTTTTTTTGAAAAAGTGGTTGACTGGGTATGATGTCTGTGAGTCTCACTTAAACTTTGTCTCAACATTTTACAGACCTGTGTCATTGTCTTTTGATATTGAATAATGCTGTAAAGACTGAAGCCAAGCTGATTTTTTTTCATATAAATATATTACTTTTTTTCTGTCTATACAACTGAAGAATAGTTTTTCTAATCTTTGATGTTCAAAAGCATACTTATGGTAAGTCTCAATATCAGTCACACTTAAATTTTCTCTGGAGCACAGTATGTCCTTTCAGTCTACAGATTTGGTTCTTCTTTCATTTCAGGGAGAATCCTCTCTATTATATTTCTAAGTACATTTTCTGTACAATTTGTTGAATTCTCCATAGACTTTAGGAACCCTGGCTAACCTAGTTAGATTGTCTTCATTTTCCATGGTTATTATACTGTCTATGATTGAATTAATACCTTTGTCCTTTAGCTTTGATTCACTATGATTATCACAATACTTCCTTCCATGTCAGTGATTCTATTTTCAGTCATGGCTATTTTCTAACTAATTTATTAGTTCTGAAATAGTTATTATTTTGGTTCTTACTATGTTTCATTAATTCTACCACATCCATATTTTATTGTTTATTATCTTGTCTTCGAGTTCTTATTTATTGAATTCATGTTTGGGGGGAGTTCTAACATGCAAGACATCAGAATTTTCTTGTATTTCTTGGGTTGTGTTTTCTTCCACATATTTTTATTTTAATTATACTTTTCCTTAAGATCATTATAGCTTCACATGCAATCTTAAGAAATAATATAGGGAGGAGCTGTGTACTCTTCATCCAGTTTCTCCCAAAGGCAACATCTTGCAAACTATAGTATAAATCACAACCAGAATATTGACATTGATGCAATTCATCTATTTTATTCAGATTTCCCCAGTTTTACTTACATTCATTTGCATATGTGTTTATGCATTTTGTCATGTGCAGGTTTGTGTATCCACCATGGTAGTCAGTATACAAAATAGTTCCAACACCACAAGGATCCCTTGTGTTCCATTTTTAGCCACACTTTCTTACCTCACAAAGGGAGGGGATTGACTTTTTTCACTCAGCATAATTTTCTGAAGATCTAACCAAGTTTTTGTATCAACAGTCTGTTCATTTCATTGCTAAGTAGTATTCCATGGTATGGATATACCACAGTTGATTTAACCATTTGCCTGTTGAAGTACATCTGGGTTATTTCTAGTTTGGGGTTATTATAAGGAAAACTACAATGAAACATTTTTGCACAGATTTTTCTGTGAATATAAGTTTTTATTTCTCTGGGATAAATGCCCAAGACTGCAATTGCTGCTCTATATGGATTTAATCACTTGTTTGTATACTACGTTTCTTTCCTTTTCTCCTCTGGTTATGGTGGCATATTGGCATTGTTGTTAAGTTGCTAAGTCGTGTCTGACTCTATGATACTATGGATGGTAGCCCTCCAGGCTCCTCTGTCCATGGGATTTCCAGGCAAGAATACTGGAGTAGGTTGCCATTTCCTTCTCCATACCATTTCTTTTCCCTTCGCTTATGCTTAATGTGGCCAGGTCTGGCCAAAGCTTCTATTTGTTTTGATATAATTTGGTTGAATTCTCCATGGCACCCTTGCCAGCCTATCTATCACATTTTCATGTTCCCTTCCAAGGTCTTGTTTGAAAGCAGAATGTTCTGTTCAATCCATTATTCTGTAGCTAAAGCTATGCCTGTCTTCCTGAGGAACCTGATTCTGATCTTTGTTTTCTAATTTTTTAAAAAATATCCATACATGTCCCATTTCCACCTGCCAGGGATATATTCCACTTCCAAAGTTTTGGTTCAATATTCCTTAGAAATAACAAAGTAAGGAACCTCCAGAAAATGGCAAGTCCTGATAGCATCCCTGCCTTGGCTGAGATCCTGCAATAAAATGTTGGAACTCCCCTCTTGGAGGTTTTCTCTGGACTCTTCCTCAAATTCTCTGTTCTTCAACCCCTCTCCCACCCCCCAGCCCATTCCAAACTCCTGTTGGTTACTCCCCAAATTGGTGGGGTTTAGTGATAACTTTATAGGATTTTGTTTACTGGCCTTTTTCCCTAAATGATACTTATAGGGGTGGGAACAGTGTTAGAAACCTTGTAATACTGTCCCAAGGTCTTCAGTTTCCATTCTTGGCTGCTACTTTTGGCATTTTATAGTTAGAAGTTTTACTCTTTGCTGCTGTTCAAATTTTTAGCACTTTTTTAAATTATGATTTTGTTTTGTTCATTTTGTTAGATATTTGGCAGCAGTGGTAGTGGATTAAGAGTCTGTAGGTCAGCTTTATTCTATCAGCTTTCCCAGGAAATCTCAGATAATATATTTTTTTAAATCCTCTTTGTGCTGAAGGGCCAGAGGCTGAACTTTTAGGAAAGCAAGGAAATAAACAGAGTTGGGAAGTCACTGCATTTAGAACCAAGAAGGGAGGACATAAGTTGGCAAGGCACACCCAAACATGGAGCTGACCTGTGACCCCTAACAGAATATGAACCTTCCTTTCCTTCATTACCCTTACCCAACTCTTTCCTAATTTGATCAATTTGCCTCCAAATTCTTTTTCACGTGTGTCCCTTACTCTTTATATTTTTGTCACTGTCTTTAGTGAAGCCCTCCTCTTTCTCCTAACACTGCTTCATGCCTCTACTTTCTTTCCCATGGAAGCCATCCTCCTCACACTGCTTCTGAGTCAATTTCCCTAAAACACCACGTTGTGTATATCTTCTCCATTTAAAAGCCATCAGAGAACTCCCAGCTGAAAAAAAATGAAAAGAAAAAGAAAATTAAGTTTAAACTTCTTAACATGGCCAACAATAATAAGAGGAACTATTATTTACATAGTGCTTCCTAAATACTGAGAGCATTCTAATTGATTTTTACATATTGAATGATTTCATCTTTAAATTTTGGGAGTAGTTGTAATTATTCTCATTTCCACATCAAGTGACTTGCTGTTCTCCAAACATACCATATACTTTCACACCTCTGTCCCTTTTCACATGCTGTTCTTTCCATGGACCACTCTCACTACCCTCTGCCAAATCTACTTGGTAAACCCCTTCAACATTTTCTCTCTTACTGTTTTTGCTAAAGTGCAAATCTAATTTTGCAGTTGTTGCTTTGCCCTTTAGTGAGGCCCCATTGCTTCTAGGATACACTCAGCTTTCTCAGCACAGTAGATAAGGCCCTGCCTGGTCTAGCCCTTACCTACCCTGTAAGTACCATCTTTTTTCATTTTTCCCTTCATACCTCACACTCCACCCATACAAAACTACTTGAAGTCTCCTGAACACATCATTCTGCTCCATGCCTCTATGTTTTTGTTTCCATTCTTCTTTCTGATTAGAATCCTTATCCACCTGGAAGACTCTTACGTATACTTCAAGACTCAGTGTAATCATCTTTTCTGTGGTGAGGTTTTCCCTGACCTTCTCTTCCCTGCCATGCCTTGCCCTGACCTCTTCTGTATTCTCTTCCAGGAGAACTGACTAATCTTTTCTCAGTATCACCCATGTACTTTGTACATTAATTCCATTGTAGCATTTATCACACCATTGCACTTTTTTTTTTTTTTTTTGCATACAGCTATCAACTGTCTCCTTTTTAAACCTTCCTGAGGGGAGTAACAAGTTGTTTCATTTCTTCAAGGTTTACTCTAATTTGTATTAGCAAACATCAGATACTCCCCAAATATGTGTTGAATAAGTGAATCTTTATACCACCAGCACTTAGCACAGTGCTAAGACACACATAGTAGGTGCTTCATAAATATTTGTTTAGTTAACAAAGCAATGCTTAATCCCTTTTCTCACTGTTATGTGCTCTCCTTCTAGGTACTTTTCTACTTCTTCAAACAAATCCTTTAGTAGGAAGCCCCCAGTGCCTCTGAGCCAGCTTGTGGGTCTGTTTTCCAGGGCAAAGGGTTACCTTGAAGGAAACAGTATGAGCAGAGACATTACTTTGCCGACTAAGGTCCGTCTAGTCAAGGCTATGGTTTTTCCAGTCGTCATGTATGGATGTGAGAGTTGGACTGTGAAGAAGGCTGAGTGCCGAAGAATTGATGCTTTTGAACTGTGGTGTTGGAGAAGACTCTTGAGAGTCCCTTGGACTGCAAGGAGATCCAACCAGTCCATTCTGAAGGAGATCAGCCCTGGGATTTCTCTGGAAGGAATGATGCTAAAGCTGAAACTCCAGTACTTTGGCCACCTCATGCGAACAGTTGACTCATTGGAAAAGACTTTGATGCTGGGAGGGATTGGGGGCAGGAGGAGAAGGGGACGACAGAGGATGAGATGGCTGGATGGCATCATGGACTCGATGGACGTGAGTCTAAGTGAACTCCGGGAGTTGGTGATGGACAGGGAGGCCTGGCGTGCTGCAGTTCATGGGGTCGCAAAGAGTCGGACACGACTGAGTGACTGAACTGAACTGAACTGAACTGATGGAAACATGACTAGAAAAGAGAGGCTGTATCAAGCTGGCAGTGGCAGACAAGGGTAGAATATTTGTCAGCACTTTATCTTTTTGGGCTCCAAAATCACTGCAGATGGTGACTGCAGCCATGAAATTAAAAGACACTTACTCCTTGGAAGGAAAGTTATGACCAACCTAGATAGCATATTAAAAAGCAGAGACATTACTTTGCCAACAAAGGTCCGTTTAGTCAAGGCTATGGTTTTTCCAGTGGTCATGTATGGATGCAAGAGTTGGACTGTGAAGAAAGCTGAGCACCGAATAATTGATGCTTTTGAACTGTGGTGTTGTAAAAGACTCTTGAGAGTCCCTTGGATTGCAAGGAGATCCAACCAGTCCATTCTAAAGGGGATCAGCCCTGGGTGTTCTTTGGAAGGAATGATGCTAAAGCTGAAACTCCAGTACTTTGGCCACCTCATGAGAAGAGTTGACTCATTGGAAAAGACTCTGATGCTGGGAGGGATTGGGGGCAGGAGGAAAAGGGGATGACAGAGGATGAGATGGCTGGATGGCATCACCAACTCGATGGACGTGGGTATGAGTGAACTCCTGGAGTTGGTGATGCACAGGGAGGCCTGGAGTGCTGCGATTCATGGGGTTGCAAAGAGTAGGACACAACTGAGTGACTGAACTGAACTGAATAGGCTTGGTGCAAAGGTTGAAGAAGGAAATGGCAACCCACTCCAGTATTCTTGGCTGGGAAATCCCATGGACAGAGGAGCATGGTGGACTTCAGTCCATGGGGTCTCAAAAGTGTTGGACACAAGTTAGTGACTAAATAACAACAACAGACTTGGTGCAAAGGTAGCTCTATACCGTGGTGGAGCAAAACCAATACAGTATTGTAAATTAAAATAAAGAAAAAATAAAAATTAAAAAAATTAAAAACAAAAAAAACACAAAGGTAGCTCTATAGATAATGGCCAAGTCTTTCTGGAGCAATGATTCCCAAACTTGTGTGGACATCAGAATATTGGGAAATAATTCTCCATGGGTCTATTCATGTGGGTCTATTCATGTGTTATGAGTAGAGGCACTGACTTTTAAAGGATGATTGCACAGTGAAAAGTCTTGGAAGATAGAGTTAGTATATCCCTCCAAGGGATATACTATATAAAAGGATATAAAAGACAGATTTATTTCTCTCCCATATAATAATCTCTCCTTCTAAAGCTCAGACATGCTTTTTGTAAAAGATTATGCTTATAAAAGATTCAGCTTCCTAAGCCTGACATTCTTCTTCTGTAACACAACCCACAATGCATGTGCTTGCATCACTTGACCCTATTCGTGTCATCTGTGAGAATTAGAGCATTGGAAACTGACACTCATGCTAACACTCTGGCTACTGGTACTGCTGAGTAGTAATAATGACCATATAATAAAATAATAATAACAACAACTCTTAACTCTGAACCAAGAATTTCATGTCTTCTGCCAGAATTCATGGCAGGAATCACATGATAAGCTTAGTTAAAATGTAGGTTCCTGGGTTCTCCCTCAGTCTATCATTTGGTGATTCTAGAATGAAGCCCAGCAATATGCATTTTTGATAAGTGTTTCCAATGTCAGAAGTCTTTAGATCTCTCCAGAGAAATACTGTTTTTAAGATTATGCTAACTTAGATTTGACTATTTGCTTGTGCTAATTTGCTTCAGTCATGTCCAGCTCTTTGTGACCTGTGGACTGAGGAGCTACCAGGCTCCTCTCTCCATGGGATTCTCCAAGCAAGAAAACTGGAATGGGTTGCCAATCCCTCCTCCAGAGGATTTTCCCAACCCAGGAATTAAACCTATATCTCTTATGTCTCCTGCATTGGCAGGGGAGTTCTTTACAAACAAGAAATATCACTCTCTTCCTGCATGGCTAGAGGTAATCATTGATTAGCATTGGCAGATTTTTTGGTTCAAAAGAAACTGTTAAAACAGAAAATATCTACTCACTATTCCCTAGTAGCTCAGTTGGCGAAGGATCTGCCTGCAATGTAGGAGACCCAGGTTCAATCCCTGGGTTGGGAAGATGCCTTGGAGAAGGAAATGGCAACTCACTCCAGTACTCTTGCCTGGAGAATTCCATGGCCAGGGGAGCCAGGTGGGCTACAGTCCATGGGGTCACAAAGAGTCGGACACAACTGTGTGACTAGCTTTCACTTTTTTTCATAAGAAATACATAAGAGAAAGTTATGTACTGGCTAGAGTAAAATTGAGAGAAATGGAAACATAAGAATAAACTCATATGTATGTCAGTAAGCTCAATATTTTAATCACTGTGTAAATTAAACTTGAGCTTTTCTTTGTCCTCTGAGAAAAAGTGGGAAGTGGTTCTTACATTCACACTTAAATTTTTATTAGATTGGGTCCTCCAACCTGAGTTTCAACAAATATCTATTGAACACCTATTGTGTGTTCAGCACTGTTCTAGTGTTGCAGAAACCAGTACTCGAGAAACCAAGCACCACACTCGGAAAGTTGGAGAACTCGGGTTCATTACACCGGCGGGCCCAGAGGAGTTAACATTCCAAGCTCTGAGCCCCGAACAAAGGGATTACGGAGTATACACTGACAGGCATGATTGAGAGGGTTTGCGGGTTTGCAGGGGCTAGGACAATTGCAAGGAGCAGGACAAGGGTGAGTGAGATAAGCTTCAGACTTTGCAAGGAGCAAGCTGAGTTACAGAGGCAGAAGGAGCAGGAGGTTATGTAAAATTTTAACTTTTCCTCTTCACTAGGTGTTAGAAATACAGAGATGAATAAGACAAAATCCCAAGTTTGAGGCATTTATATTCTAGTGGGGGGACACAGACACTGAACCCATAGACAGACACTGCGCATATTTTCAGATGGCAAAGAAAATAAAACAGAGTAAAGAGATAAAGACTTGGTGACTGTTTAGGGACATTTTAGCTATAATCAGAGAAGGCCTATCTGAGGAGGTAGCATCTGAGCTATGTTTAAAGGAGACTTTTTAGCTCTGTCAGTTTCTGTCTGCTAGAGACTTGCCCATTTGCAGAAATGAAACCCTTTAGCTTCATGGTCAGCCTCACCTCACCTAGCTTTTGAGAAGCTTGAAAACATATCAAGGGCTTCATTTTCCTGGTGGCTGAAGTTCAGAATTAGCCTGCTGCCTTGACTTCATTCATTTTACACATATTTATGGAATACATACTCTGTCAAGACTTATTCTAGGCACTGGGGATGCATGCATGCATGCTCAGCCACTAAGTCATATCCAACTCTTTGTGACCCCATGGAGAGTAGCCCACCAGGTCTCTCTGTCCATGGGATTTCCCAGGCAAGAATACTGGAGTAGGTTGCCATTTCCTACTCCAAGGGATCTTCCCAAATCGGATCAAACCTGCATCTCTTGAGTGTATTACATTGGTAGATGGATTCGTTACCACTGTGCCACCTAGGATTTCCAGGCACTGAGGATACAGCAATAAATAAGAGAGACCCCAACTTTCCCAGAACTTCTAGTAGCTTCTATGGCAGTCACTAACTTGAACTATCCCCTACATACACACACCAGCCTAGAACTTGCCTAGTCTTTTTGCCTAGGTTAAAAAGGGAACTGGATCATTTCATGATTCTCCAGCTGTGGGCTTGAATACTCTTCAATTCCAGATCAACCTCTGGAATCCAGACATTTCCAACCTCTGGAATCCAGACATTTCCCCCAAATTTCTGTGATTATCACCAGTATGCAAATACTACTGTTCCTGGTCCTCAGACTCCAAATTGGCTCTCAAAACCAGTGCAAATAAGACCTGAATTAGGGAGTTCCCTGGTGGTCCAGTGGTTAAGAATCTGCTTGCCAATGCAGGGGACACAGGTTTGATCCCTGGTTGGGGAATATCCCACATGCTGCGGAGCAACTAAACCTGTGCACCACAACTACTGAAGCCCACACACCTTAGAATCTGTGCTCCACAACAAGAGAAGCCACTGCAATGAGAAGCCCATACACCTCAATGAAGAATAGCCCCCACTCACTACAACTAGAGAGAGCCGGCATGCAGCAACAAAGGCTCAGCACACCCAAAATAAATAAATATTTTTTTTTTTTCCAAAAAAGACCTGAATTAGCTGCATCCTTTTTGATAGGGATAGAGTTATTAGTTACTTTAGAAATTCAACTTGTGGATTAAAGATAGAAAGGGAATTTTAAGAGAGTTTGGGAGACTGCTGTAAACTAATGACCACTCAAGAAAAGAATCCAGTAACTCAGCAACAATCTACATATGTAAAGTACAAAACAATAGATATGGGATCTGAATCGTGTTACATGAAGCCAGAGGTTAATGGTCCTTGAAGAGTAGCATTTCTGCACATAGCCAAGACAGGAATATAGGTGAAAGGAGAAAGAAACTAGGTGAAAGGGGACACTATGCCAAAATCTGAGATGAATTACAGAATTTTAGTATGTTACCATCCTTCTGCTAATATGATTTAAATAGTGCCATGACAGTCCCAGTTTAACCATATATGGTGAAAGGAGGAACCAATGATGTCAGCCTTGAAATCTATCCAAGGATGAGGAAGAAGATAGTCTTCTTCCCTCCTTACTTTTTCTTTGATTATAAAAACGTAGCCCTCTTTGTTCCTGGGACAACTGTGCTCCCTTGCCTGTCCCATTGTATCTCTCACTAGCATCCTATGCTAATAAACTCATCCTTCACCTGTCACTTTGTCTCTCATTGAATTCTTTATTGCACCAAGACAAAAGAACTTGAGCTTCACTGAGTCCTGAGGCCAAGCGTGCAATTTCAATCAAAATGCTGTGGGTTTGAGTCCCCTCCTACGTCAGGGATTGTGGGTTCAAGTCCCAACTGAAGTATGGCTGGGTTTGAGTTCCATCTGAGGAGTGTAATTTCACCTTGAACCCTGCAACTTGGACTTTTGGTCATCTCCCTTCTTCAGGTTGGGCACTCTACCCTAGAGGTTCCCTTCTCCTGATCGCTGCCTGCCACTTTACTCTTTCCTCTCTTCCTGTCAGTCACCAAAAGCCTGTTGCTTTGGTTATTACACTGACTCCTAAAACTGCTTCTAGCTGGCTTGCTCATTGCCTGATGATCAAAGCTAAATGAAAACAAAGATGATAGAGGCAGCAGTGACTGCATGAGCAGCTCCTCTCAAATGAAAGATTCCTTCCAATCAGGAAGAGGTTGCCCCAGCAGCCAGACTCCTCACTTTTCACTTCTAATATACTCTAATCCCTCTCTTATTAATTTCTATCACAATGGAATGAGTTTTCTTTCCTGAGATAATTTTCTCAACCATTTTTACAACCTGCTTTGTGGCACCACTTAGTCTTCTCTTAAGGGGAACAAGTTCTTTCTCTTTCCAAATGTTTTCCAACAATTATCTCAGTGCTTATTATATGAAAGGCAACATGCTGGACCTTGATGGTAGACACAAAGATGGAAATGTATTTATGATGTATGAGAAAGAGCACTGGATTTTGGAGTCAGAATACCAGGTATTGTTAAGTAACTTCTTAAATTTATAGAAGTCATACAAACACATGCCCCAAAGCTAAAATGCACAGAGAAGCATAAAGTGGAAAATGAAAGTATTCATCTCTTATTCCCATTTCTCACATATAAGTAATATTTTCTTTCATTCTAGTAATTTTCTAGACATATATGTTTTCTTGTTTTCCCTCACAAATGCGATCAATACTGCTAACTGACTTTTTGTTTCATATGTATTGAGCATTTTCTCTATCATCAAGAATCTATCACATCCTTTTTAATGGTTATATACTGTTTCATTTTTTGGATATGCAATCCATTGTATTGATGATGATTTATTTGTTTGAATTGTTTTATTATAATGAATTTGCAATAAACATATTATTACATAAAGTTTGGTCGAAGTCATAGTATTTGTGTTGGGTAAATTACTAGGTGTGAAACTGCTGGATCATAGATATACACATTTTAAAATGCTTTGCCAAATTGTTCTCAAAAACAATTGTATCAATTTACTCTCTTGACAACAGTAAATAAGAATGACTCTTTCCTAAGAAAACCTGGGTTTGAATTCTATTACTTTTGGGTAGCAATGGCTTTGAACAAAGTACTTAAATTGGTTAAATTTCTATTCCTCCTCTGTATAATAGAGATGCTAATACTATCCTTATAGAAATTTGAGAATCAAATAAGACAGTCTCAAGTTCCAGTTAGAGATGGCAGAGTAGAAGGACGTGTGCTCATCTCCTCCTGTGAAAGCTCCAAAACTGCAACTAGCTGTTGAACAACCATTGACAAGAGAATGCTGGAACCCACCAAAAAGAGATACTCCACATCCAAAGACAAAGAAAAAGCCACAGCAAGACAGTAGGAGGGGCACAATCATGATAAAATCAAATCCCATACCCACTGGGTGGGTGACCACAGACTGGAGAACAATAATACCAAAGAAGTCCTTGCACTCTTGTGAAGGTTCTGAACCCTGCATTAGGCTTCCCAGTCTGGCAATCCAAGAAATGGACTGGGAATTCCCAGGGAAGCTGGCTGTGAGGGCCAGCGGGATTTGATTATAGGCCTTCCAGAGGACTGAAGGAAATAGAGACTCTAGTCTTGGAGGGCACAAACAAAATTTTGCCTTCTCCAAGACCCAGAGGAGAGGGGCAGCGACCCCACAAGAGACTCAACCAAAACTACCTGCTAATGTTGAAGGGCCTCCTATGGAGGCATGGGTCAGCAGGGGCTCACCACAGGGATGGGGCACTGGAAGGTCGCCCTTGGAGTAAACTCTCTTGGAGTTCACCATTAACCCTACCATAGACCCCAAGGTTGGGTCGCCTCAGGCCAAATAACTACCAGGGAGGGAGTGCAACTCCACCCATCAACAGATAATTGTATTTAAACTTTACTGAGCAAGGCCCTGCCCACCAGAGCAAGACTCAGTTTTTCCCATCACCAGTCTCTCCTCCCAACAAGAAGCTTACACAAGCCTCTTAGCCTCATTCATCAGAGGGCAGATAGAAAAAGCAAGAAGAAAAAAAAAAGAAAAGAAAAAGCAAGAAGAAGCACAGTATCACAGCAGCTAAAACAAAAACCATATTACAGAAAGTTAATCACAATGAAAAAGCAGAAAGTTATGTCCCAGATGAAGGGACAAGATAAAATCCTAGAAAAACAAATAAATTAAGTGGAGATAGGCAGTCTTCCAGAAAAAGAGTTCAGAATAATGATAGTGAAGATGATCCAGGATCTTGGGGAAAGAATGGAGGCAAAGATTGAGATGATACAATAAATGTTTACCAAAGACCTAGAAGAACTAAAGAACAAACAAACAGAGATGAATAACACACTAGAAAGAATACATATCAGAATAACTGAGGCAGAACAGATAAATGATCTGGAGAACAGAATGGTGGAAATCACTGCCACAGAACAGAATACAGAAAAAAGAATGAAAAGAAATAAAGACAGCATAAGAGACCTCTGGGACATTAAATGTACTAACATTCGCATTATAGGGGTCCCAAAAGGAGAAGAGGCAAAGGACCTGAGAAAATATTTGAAGAGATAGTAGCCAAAAACTTCCTAAACATGGGAAAGGAAACAGTCATCCAAGTCCAGGAAGCACAGAGTCCCAGGAAGGATAAACCCAAGGAAGAACACACCAAGACACATAGTAATCAAACTGACAAAAATTAAAGACAGAGATAAAATATTAAAAGCAACAAGGGGAAAATGACAAACAACATACAAGAGAACTCCTGTCAACTGATCTCTCAACAAAAACTCTACAAGCCTGAAAAGAACGACATGATATATTTAAAGTGATGAAAGGGGAAAACCTACGATCAAGAATACTCTACCCAACAACACTCTCCTTCAGATTTGACAGAGAAATCAAAAAGTTTGCAGACAAGCAAAAGTTAAAAGAATTCAGCATCACCAAACCAGCCTTAGAACAAATGCTAAAGGAACTTCTCTAGGCAGGATACGCAAGAGCAGGAAAAGACCTACAGAAAATAAATCCAAAACAATTAAGAAAACAGTAATAGGATCATACATATTGATAATTACCTTAAATACAAATGGTTTAAATGCACCAACCAAAAGACATAGACTGGCTGGGTGGATGAAAACGTGTATATATGCATTTCCACTTACCACATCACTCTGCTTTATCCCCCCCCCCCAATTGTTTGTAATTATTTTATATTGTTAAGTTAATCATGTTCTCGGTATGGCTTGCAACTGTAATTATCTTTTAATTTTTGTCTGGCTATTGATTGTGAAAACTGATAAACATCTTTTACTATTGTGATTATTTACTATTACTCACTTAATACCATTGTATCATGATTGGTCAACAGAAAAAAAATAGAACACTATATCACCAAAACCAATATCAAATAGAAAAAAACCTATAATCACTTTTTAAAATCCAGATGCATATCAGAATTATCTTGGAATTTTTGAAAAATACAAATGCTCAGGTATTGCTTTTTTCTCCAGAGCTCCAGATGTGTTTTTAATGAACAGTCATGTTTAAAAACAACTGGACCATATGATGATCTTTTACTTTTATCTAGTTTGTTGCACTTTTTCTATTTCATATTCAGTGCTCCCATTTCATTTAGTTTATGGTCTCCAATTTCTTCATCTCTTTTTTTTCTTCTGATATTCTTTTTCAAGCCATTATCAAATGTAGTAGAAAAGCTTTTGTATACACACACATATATAAATACGTATAATATGTATTTTAGAAAACTCATAAATTTTCCCTAACTAAAAAAATTATGACATTTTGATTCGACTTGTTTGACTTAGTATGAATAGAATGCTAGATTTCTAATTTAAAAAATAGATATGCAACAAGCAACAAACGTTTACTGTATAGCACAGGGAACTATAGTCAATATCCTATAATTAATAACTTAAGGTGGAAAATAATTTCAAAAATAATATATGTATATTCGTAGAACAGAATCACATTGCTGTACACCTGAAACATTGTAAGTCAACTATACTTCAATAAAATATTTTTTTTTTTAAAAGAAAAAAATAAGATAGTCTCAAAGGGTTAGCTAGAGTTACTTTGTGATCCAATAATTTCATTTCTAGGTATACACCCAAGAGAAATGAAAGTACATGACCACACAAAAGTTTGCAAATGAATATTCATAGAGGCTTTATTCATAATATCCCAGAAGTAAAAACAACTTAAATGTTCATCAACTGATGAATTAATAAATAATATGCATATACATAGAGAAGGCAATGGCACCCCACTCCAGTACTCTTGCCTGGAAAATCCCATGGATGGAGGAGCCTGGTAGGCTGCAATCCATGGGGTCGCAAAGAGTCAGACACGACTGAGCGACGTCACTTTCAATTTTCACTTTCCTACATTGGAGAAGAAAATGGCAACCCACTCCAATGTTCTTGCCTGGAGAATCCCAGGGACGGGGGAGCCTGGTGGGCTGCCGCCTATGGGGTCGCATAGAGTCAGACACGACTGAAGCGACTTAGCAGTAGCAGCAGTAGTATGCATATACATGCAATGAAATATTATTGGCAATATTATTCAGCAATAAAAAATAATGAATTACTAATACATGCTAAAACACAGGAGAACCTTGAAAATATTATACCATGTAAAGAACTAGTCACAGGGACTTCCCTGGTGGTCCAGTGGCCAAGACTCTGTGCTCCCAATGCAAGAGGCTGGAGTTCCATCCCTAGTCAGGAAACCAGCTCCCACACGCTGCAACTAAAGATCCCACATGCTGCAACTAAGAGTCTGCATGCTGTAACTAAAGATTTTGCATGCTACAGTGAAAACGAAGATCCTGTATACCACAACTAAGACTGGGCACAGAAAAATAAATAAATAAATACTATAAAAAAACTAGTTACAAAAGATTGTATAAGCTCAATTATATGAAATGGCGAGAATAAGCTCATCTACAGAGACAGAAAGTAGATTAATGATTGCCTAGGGCCGGGGAGCGGAGAGGGCAATGGCACCCCACTCCAGTACTCTTGCCTGGAAAATCCCATGGACGGAGGAGCCTGGTAGGCTGCAGTCCATGGGGTCACTACGAGTCGGACACGACTGAGCGACTTCACTTTCACTTTTCACTTTCCTGCATTCGAGAAGGCAATGGCAACCCACTCCAGTGTTCTTGCCTGGAGAATCCCAGGGACGGGAGAGCCTGGTGGGCTGCCGTCTATGGGGTTGCACAGAGTCAGACACAACTGAAGTGACTTAGCAGCAGCAGCAGCAGCAGGGCTGGGGAGACTGGGGGAAAATGCAGAGTTATGGCTAATGGGTAGAAGATTTCTTCTTTGGGGGGTGAAATGTTCTAAAATTGATAATGGTAATGGTCGCACAGCTCTGTGATATACTAAGAATCATTAATTTGTACACTTTAAATGCATAAGTCATATGGTAAGTGAATTATATCTCAATAGAGCTCTTATATAAAAAAATATTAAATAACATAATACTTCTGCTTCCAGCCAAGATGGAGTGAGATGTAACACATTTACTCTACCATTTGAAACATCACTGCCCTTAAAAATTTAGACAAAATATATGAAACTAGGGTTTTCAGGACACTAGCTGTCAAGCAAAGAACAATAGTGATTCCCGAGAAATGGAAAACAAATGAAATGGGCCCTAAGATTGCCAGCTTACTGCTAGGAGAGAGTTTTCAGGTTATGACACAATGAGAGGAAGCCCAAGTGGATCCCCGCACACTTCAAGTTGACAAGATGGAGCTGACAGTCCAGGGAGACTAAAGTGGCTAGAGTTCGTAGATCAGAGTACTGAAGACAAGAGAGCTGCACGAAAAAAGAGACCCCTGAAGATTTTGAAGAGGTTCTCTTGAGTATTCAGCAGAGTATTCAGTTTCCTCACTGCATGCATGTGAGGAAACTACCCAAAGCCAGGAAAAACCCATGCAAAAGAATTAAAGAGAGTATAACATTCATATGGGGCCAAGAACAGTGTCTGTTCCCACCAGAATGGGATAACAGAATTCACGAGGCATTTGAATACACAAAAAAGTCTTATGTCAGTAATGGGAGATAATTAGCCCTAGATTGAGTACTATTCCAGAGTCACATAACAAATCATAAAAGCAAGACCTTTAAGGGTCTCAGTTTTTCCAAGTAACATAACTGTATCCCAGATTACAGTTCAAGATTTATAGGAATACAAAAATATTTAGCACACAACAAGGTGAAAATCAATACCTGGCATCCAATCAAAGCTTATTGGGTGTGCAAACAAACATGAAAACACAACCTATAATGAGGATAATCATCAGTCAATTGAAACTGACCCTGAACTGACACAGATGTTACAATTAGTAAAGAAGTGCACATGAAAGCATTTATTATAACTGCATTGAATATGTTTAAAGAATTAACTACAGATACTGACAATATAAAATAGACCTTAATTGAACTTTTAGAGATAAAAACTATAATGTGTGAGATGAAAAATACACTGGATGGGGATAACAACAAATTGGACATAGCAGAAAAAAAATCAGTGAACCTGAAGGGATAGCAACAGAAATTATCCAAAATTAAATAGAGAGGAAAAAAGATTTTAAAGAGTTAAAAAAAAAAGCATCAGTGAACTATGGGACAATTTTAACCAATTTAACACAACTGTAATTGGAGTTTCTGAAAGCATAAGGGAAAGGGGGTACAAAAAATATTTGAAAAAATAATGGCCAAAATTTTCAAAATTTGAAGAAAAATATAAGCCACAGAATCAGTTCAGTTCAGTTCAGTTCAGTCGTGTCTGACTCTTTGCGACCCCACGAATCGCAGCACGACAGGCCTCCCTGTCCATCACCAACTCCCGGAGTTCACTCAGACTCACGTCCATTGAGTCAGTGATGCCGTCCAGCCATCTCATCCTCTGTCGTCCCCTTCTCCTCCTGCCCCCAATCCCTCCCAGTATCAGAGTCTTTTCCAATGAGTCAACTCATCACATGAGGTGGCCAAAGTACTGGAGCTTCAGCTTTAGCATCATTCCTTCCAAAGAAATCCCAGGGCTGATCTCCTTCAGAATGGACTCGTTGGATCTCCTTGCAGTCCAAGGGACTCTCAAGAGTCTTCTCCAACACCACACTTCAAAAGCATCAATTCTTCGGTGCTCAATCTGCTTCACAGTCCCACTCTCACATCCATACATGACGACTGGAAAAACCATAGCCTTGACTAAACGGACCTTTGTTGGCAAGTAATGTCTCTGCTTTTGAATATGCTATCTAGGTTGGTCATAACTTTCCTTCCAAGGAGTAAGCATCTTTTTTAATTTCATGGCTGCAATCACCATCTGCAGTGATTTTGGAGCCCAAAAAAATAAAGTCTAACACTGTTTCCCCATCTATTTCCCATAAAGTGATGGGACCAGATGCCATGAGCTTAGTTTTCTGAATGTTGAGCTTTAAGCCAACTTTTTCACTCTCCTCTTTTACTTTCATCAAGAGGCTTTGTAGTTCCTCTTCACTTTTTGCCATAAGGGTGGTGTCATCTGCGTATCTGAGATTATTGATATTTCTCCTGGCAATCTTGATTCCAGCTTGTGCTTCCTCCAGCCCAGCATTTCTCATGATGTACTCTGCATATAAGTTAAATAAGCAGGGTGACAATATACAGCCTTGACATACTCCTTTTCCTATTTGGAACCCGTCTGTTGTTCCATGTCCAGTTCTAACTGTTGCTTCCTGACCTGCATATAGGTTTCTCAAGAGGCAGGTCAGGTGGTCTGGGATTCCCATCTCTTTCAGAATTTTCCACAGTTGATTGTGATCCACACAGTCAAAGGCTTTGGCATAGTCAATAAAGCAGAAATAGATGTTTTTCTGGAACTCTCTTGCTTTTTCCATGATCCAACGGATGTTGGCAATTTGATCTCTGGTTCCTCTGCCTTTTCTAAAACCAGCTTGAACATCTGGAAGTTCACTGTTCACATATTGCTGAAGCCTGGCTTGGAGAATTTTGAGCAATACTTTACTAGTGTGTGAGATGAGTGCAATTGTGCGGTAGTCTGAGCATTCTTTGGCATTGCCTTTCTTTGGGATTGGAATGAGAACTGACCTTTTCCGGTCCTGTGGCCACTGCTGAGTTTTCCAAATTTGCTGGCATATTGAGTGCAACACTTTCACAGCATCATCTTTCAGGATTTGAAATAGCTCCACTGGAAGGCTCACTTGACTTCACATTCCAGGATGTCTGGCTCTAGGTGAGTGATCACACCATCCTGATTATCTTGGTCATGAAGATCTTTTTTGTATAGTTCTTCTGTATATTCTTGCCACCTCTTCTTAATATCTTCTGCTTCTGTTAGGTCCATGCCATCTCTGTCCTTTATCAAGCCCATCTTTGCATGAAATGTTCCCTTGGTGTCTCTAATTTTCTTGAAGAGATCTCTAGTCTTTCCCATTCTGTTCTTTTCCTCTATTTCTTTGCATTGATTGCTGAGGAAGGCTTTCTTATCACTTCTTGCTATTTGGAACTCTGCATTCAGATGCTTATATCTTTCCTTTTCTCCTTTGCTTTTCGCTTCTCTTCTTTTCACAGCTATTTGTAAGGTCTCCCCAGACAGCCATTTTGCTTTTTAGCATTTCTTTTCCATGGAGATGGTCTTGATCCCTGTCTCCTGTACAATGTCACGAACCTCCGTCCGTAGTTCATCAGGCACTCTATCAGATCTAGTCCCTTAAATCTATTTCTCACTTCCACTGTATAATTATAAGGGATTTGATTTAGGTCATACCTGATTGGTCTTATGGTTTTCCCTACTTTCTTCAATTTCAGTCTGAATTTGGCAATAAGGAGTTCATGATCTGAGCCACAGTCAGCTCCTGGTCTTGTTTTTGTTGACTGTATAGAGCTTCTCCATCTTTTGCTGCAAAGAATATAATCAATCTGATTTCGGTGTTGACCATCTGGTGGTGTCCATGTGTAGAGTCTTCTCTTGTGTTGTTGGAAGAGGGTGTTTGCTATGACCAGTGCATTTTCTTGGCAAAACTCTATTAGCCTTTGCCCTGTTTCATTCTGTATTCCAAGGCCAAATTTGCCTGTTACTCCAGGTTTTTCTTGACTTCCTACTTTTGCATTCCAGTCCCCTATAATGAAAGGACGTCTTTTTTGGGTATTAGTTCTAAAAGGTCTTGTAGGTCTTCATAGAACCGTTCAACTTCAGCTTCTTCAGCGTTACTGGTTGGGGCATAGACTTGGATTACTGTGATACTGAATGGTTTGCCTTGGAGACGAACAGAGATCATTCTGTCATTTTTGAGATTGCATCCAAGTACTGCATTTCAGACTCTTTTGTTGACCATGATGGCTACTCCATTTCTTCTGAGGGATTCCTGCCCGCAGTAGTAGATATAATGGTCATCTGAGTTAAATTCACCCATTCCAGTCCATTTTAGTTCACTGATTCCTAGAATGTCAATGTTCACTCTTGCCATCTTCTGTTTGACTACTTCCTATTTGCCTTGATTCATGGACCTGACATTCCAGGCTTCTATGCAATATTGCTCTTTATAGCATCAGACCTTGCTTCTATCACCAGTCACATCCACAACTGGGTATTGTTTTTGCTTTGGCTCCATCCCTTCATTCTTTCTGGTGTTATTTCTCCACTGATCTCCAGTAGCATATTGGGCACCTACTGACCTGGGGAGTTCCTTTTTCAGTATCCTATCATTTTGCCTTTTCATACTATTCATGGGGTTCTCAAGGCAAGAATACTGAAGTGGCTTGCCATTCCCTTCTCCAGTGGACCACATGCTGTCAGACCTCTCCACCATGCCCGCCTGTCCTGGGTTGCCCCGCAGGCATGGCTTGGTTTCATTGAGTTAGACAAGGCTGTGGTCATAGTGTGATTAGATTGACTAGTTTTCTGTGAGTATGGTTTCAGTATGTCTGCCCTCTGATGCCCTCTTGCAAGCCACAGAATAAGAAGCTCAAAAAACTTAAAGAAATATGAAAACTAAGCCAAAACATATTATAATTAACTCACTTAAAAGCAACCAGAGGGGGGTGGGAAATAAACACATTAAATGTGGAGGAAAATGTTAACAGCAGCCAGAGGAAAAAAGACATATTGCATTCAAAAGAACAAATAATGAGAATAAATTTGTTATCATAAAAATGCAAACAAACAGACAGTGGAACCTCTTCTTTAAAGGACTAAAAGAAAACAAACAAACAAACTGTCAATCTAGAAATCTTAGCCCAGTGAAAATATCTTTCAAAAATGAAGATGAAATACTTTTTAGATGTACAAGAACCAAACTAATACATCACCAGCAGACCTGAACTATAAGAAATATTAAAAGAAGCCCTTTATCAAGAAGGAAAATGATACAAAGTGGAAATATGGAATTCTCAAAAGGAATAAATAGAACCAGAAATACTAACTATGTGAATTAATATACAATATTTTTGTTATTACCTAATTCTATTTAAAAGATAATTGAGTGTTTAAACAAAAATAATAACAGTATATTGTGGGATTTATAATAAACTAAAAATGTGTGACAATAATGCAGAAGTCAAGAGAGAGAGACGAAAATAGACAATATCTGTGAGGTGGTATAACATCCTTTAAAGGTAGCCTGTGAAAAGTTAAAGACATATAAACCCTAAAGCAACCAGTAAAATAACAAAACAAAGAATTATAGTTAATAAGCTTACAAAAGAAGCAAAATGGAAAAATTAAAAGTACTCAATCCAAAAAAAGGAAGGAAAAGAACAAAAACAGATGGAACAATAGAAAACGAATAACAAAATGATAGATTTAAGCCTAGCTTAACTATATAATAGGACTTCCTTGGTGGCTCAGATGGTAAAGCTTCTGCCTACAATGCGGGAGACCCAGGTTCAATCCCTGGGTTGGGAAGATCTCATGAAGAAGGAAATGGCAACCCACTCCAGTATGCTTGCCTGGAAAACCCCATGGACGGAGGAGCCTGGTAGGTTGCAGTCCATGGGGTCGCAAAGAGTCGGACACAACTGAGCAACTTATGACTATGACTATGAACTATATAATTACATTATATGTAAATAATTGAAATGCCCCAATTAGTCAGAGAAAGTCAGATTGGATAAAATAGCAAAACTCAATTGTGATTGCATTTTTTCATTGTTGTTTGTAGCTCAAACAACAGAAGTTTTAAGAAGTGTGATACCTTCATCTTCGTCCTTTTTCAAGGTTGCTTTGGCTACCCATGGTCTTTTTTGGTTTCATGCAAACTTTTGGAGGTTTTTTTTGTGAAAAATGCCAGTGGAATTTTGACAGAGGTTGCCTTGAATCTGAAGGCACCCAAATTGAAAAGGAAGAAGTCAAATTTCAGTGTTTGCAGATGACATGATCATATATATATATATATATATATATATATTTATAAACCTTATATATATAAAGACTCCATCAAAAAACTGTTAGAAGCAACAAATTCAACAAAGATACAGTATACGAAATTAACCTACAAAAATCAGTTGTGTTTCTATACACTAGCAAAGAACTATTTTTTTCAAAAAATTAAGAAAACAATCCAGCACTTCCCTGGTGGCCCAGTGGTTAAGAATCTGCCTGGCAATACAGGGGGCACAGGTTTGATCCCTGATATGGAAAGAATTCATATGCCATGGGGAAACTAAGCCTGTGTGCCACAACTACTGAGCCCTTTAGAGCCCTCATGAAACAGCTACTGAGTCTATATGCTCTAGAGCTGGTTCTTTGCAACAGAGAGGCCTTCACACTGAGAAGCCCATGCACCGCAACTAGAGAGTAGCCCTCACTTGCTGCAACTAGAGAAAGTCTGTGCACAGCAATGAAGACCCAATGCAGCCAAAAACAAATAAATAAATAAAATAAAAAATTTTTTAAGAAAACAATCTAATTTACAGTAGCATCAAAAAATTAAACGTAACTAAGAAGGTGAAAGATAAATATACTGAAAACTGAGGTATTGATGAGAGAAATTGAAGAAAGCATGAATAAACAGAAAGATATTCTATGTTCATGGATTGGCAAAGTTAATATATATGATGCCTTTTTTTGAAGTGTTAGCTCAACTAGGTTGCAATCTGCAGTTATCTAGGTGTTACTGTGAAGATATTTTACAAGTGAAACTAAAGTGTCTAACCAGTTGACTTTAAGTAAGGAGTTTTTTTCTCCTAGATTATCTGGGTGGACCTATGTGAATCCATTGGCAGGCCATAAAAACAGAGCTGATATTTCCCTGGGATAGAGAAAAATTTCCACCTATAGATTACAACTTCGGCTAATATGACTATAGGGTTCCACCATACTCTTGATCTTCTCTCCCTGACTGCCTGAAGACAACCATTTCAGCCTGTGTTTTTCCTTCTCTGACTGCTTACCTTATGGATTTTTAATTTAGTTAACCAGTTCTCACATAACTTAACAATTATGTGAGCCAGTTTCTTATAATATCTCTCTCTATTTCTCTCTCCACAAACACAGACACACACATGCACAATTCCACTGGTTCTGCCTTCTGACGTCAGTCACCCTACGTCAACCTAAGACTCCCAAATCATCCCTCAGCTGGTGATGGACAGGGAAGCCTGGCATGCTACAGTCCATGGGGTCGTAAAGAGTCTGACATGACTGAGTGACTGAGCTGAACATAACAGATTATCTCTTTTATGAGTCTATCCCCTACCTTTCCCAAAATTCTGAAATCCTTCTACTATGCTCCCTGGAATTTGTGAGCAATCATCACCAAATTTTCCTACATTCATATAACTGATCCTCTGTGTATTCCCTTCCTCTTCTCACTTAAGTGAAATAAAACTCTCCTCTAAGGTCTTAACTCTTCTTGAAACCCTTTTAAATGTGCTGTCTTTCTTCTCATGTGATAGATAGATAAAACATCTATTACCAGAGGCCTGGAGGTGGGGGAAGTTACCTCCTCATTGTCACTTTCAAGACATTCTCCTCCCTCCTTAATAACAAACTCCATGTCGTTGAGGCTTGTTTGAATCTCATAACATGTTTGAATGATGACATGATATTCACATTATCAAACATCATAACGTGTTTGAATCTCATGTTATCAGGTTATATCACCCACTGTCTGTCTTCATGGAAGTCAACCACTGACTCCTGAAACACTCATACTTATTCACTAAAGGTTTCAGTACCAGGCTCACTGTCACTTCCTCTAACACAATTCCTGTCAAATCTTGGTTACTCCATTATCCACATAGATGATCTTCCTAACAGTCAGGCCTCTCGGATCCTTGACCTCCACTCCTCTAATTTTCTTGTCCTCCATCCTACTTGATCCACTAATCCACATAACCATACCATTGATCTTACAATTACTTAAAAAAAGCCCACTATTCTTCTCTTTACTCAGTTTCAAGTGTCCCACTCTTCAACTACCACCTTCTTTTTGGCTAATTTCTTATCATTCTCCCATTCTAATGATACTTCAGCCTCACTTATTGAATCTACTACTCCCACTCTCCTTCGTGTCCTCATCTCCCTCCCTAAGGAGTATAAATTCCATGGTTAATTATTATATTAATACTTCTATATGTGGTCTCAATTCCTATGCCCACTGTCATTTCTTAGACAAATGGCCAAACCTCAAGTCTGGTTAAATCCAACACTTCATCTATTATTCACCTCCATTATGAAATTCAGTTCAGTTCAGCGACCCCAGGAACTGCAGCACTCCAGGCCTACCTGTCCGTTACCAACCCCCAGAGTTTACCCAAACTCATGTCCATTGAGTCAGTGATGCTATCTAACCATCTCATCTTCTATCATCCCCTTCTCCTCCTGCCTTCAATCCTTCCCAGCATCAGGGTCTTTTCAAATGACTCAGCTCTTTGCATCAGGTGGCCAAAGTATTGGAGTTTCAGCCTCAACATCAGTCCTTCCAATGAACACCCAGGACTGATCTCTTTAGGATGGACTGGCTGGATCTCCTTGTAGTCCAAGGGACTCTCAAGAGTCTTCTCCAACATCACAGTTCAAAAGGATCAGTTCTTTGGCACTCAGCTTTCTTTATTGTCCAACTCTCACATCTATACATGACTACTGGAAAAGCCATTGCCTTGACTAGATGGACCTTTGCTGGCAAAGTAATGTCTCTGCTTTTTAATATGCTGTCTAGGTTGGTCACTTGTATGCAGGTCAGGAAGCAACAGTCAGAACTGGACACGGAACAACAGACTGGTTCCAAATAGGAAAGGAGTACGTCAAGGCTGTATATTGTCACCCTGCTTATTTAACTTACATGCAGAGTACATCATGAGAAACGCTGGGCTGGAGAAAGCACAAGCTGGAATCAAGATTACCGGGAGAAATATCAATAACCTCAGATATGCAGATGACATCACCCTTATGGCAGAAAGTGAAGAAGAACTAAAGAGCCTCTTGATGAAAGTGAAAGAGGAGAGTGAAAAAGTTGGCTTACAGCTCAACATTCAGAAAACGAAGATCATGGCATCCGGTCCCATCACTTCATGGCAAATAGATGTGGAAACAGTGGCTGACTTTATTTTTCTCGGCTCCAAAATTACTCCTTGGAAGTACACTTACTCCTTGGAAGGAAAGTTATGACCAACCTAGACAGCATATTAAAAAGCAGAGACATTACTTTGTCAAAAAAGGTCCATCTAGTCAAGGCTATGGTTTTTCCAGTAGTCATGTATGGATGTGAGAGTTGGACTGTGAAGAAAGCTGAGTGCTAAAAAATTGATGCCTTTGAACTGTGGTGTTGGAGAAGACTCTTGAGAGTCCCTTGGACTGCAAGGAGATCCAACCAGTCCATCCTAAAGGAGATCAGTCCTGGGTGTTCATTGAAAGGATGGATGTTGAAGCTGAAACTCCAATACTTTGGCCACCTGATTCAAAGAGCTGACCCATTTGAAAAGCATTTCCCTGATGCTGGGAAAGATTGAGGGCAGGAGGAAAAGGGGACAACAGAGGATAAGATGGTTGGATGGCATCACCGACTCAATGGACATAGTTTTGGGTGGACTCCAGGAGTTGGTGATAGACAGGGAGGCCTGGTGTGCTGCAGTTCATGGGGTCGCAAACAGTCTGAAACGACTGAGCAACTGAACTGAATTGAAATAGGTTTCTCATAACTTTCCTGCCAAAGAATAAGCATCTTTTAATTTCATGGCTGCAGTCACCATCTGCAGTGATTTTGGAGCCCAAAAAAATAAAGTCAGCCACTGTTTCCCCATCTGTTTTCCATGAAGTGAAGGGATCAGATGCCATGATCTTAGTTTTCTGAATGTTGACCTTTAAGCCAACTTTTTTACTCTCCTCTTTTATTTTCATCAAGAGGCCCTTTAGTTCTTCTTTGCTTTCTGCCTTAAGAGTGGTGTCATCTGCATATCTGAGGTTATTGATATTTCTCCTGGCAATCTTGATTCCAGCTTGTGCTTCATCCTATCCAGCATTTCTCATGGTATACTCTGTATATAAGTTAAATAAGCAGGGTGACAATATTCAGCCTTGATGTACTCCTTTTCTTGTTTGGAACCAGTCTGTTGTTCCAGTTCTAACTGTTGCTTCTTGACCTGCATACAGATTTCTCAAGAGGCAGGTCAGGTGGTCTGGTATAACATAAAAATACACAAACATACTGAATGGTCTCATTTTATGTTCATGAGAAAGTTTTCTTTCTGTGTAGTTTTCTGAAGTTTTCTTTCTGTGTAGTATCTTTTATTAGCCTTGATATTAGGGTGAGTAAGTGTGTTAGTCACTCAGTCGTGTCCAACTCTTTGCGACCCCATGGACAATGGCCTGCCAGGCTCCTCTATCCATGGGATTTTCCAGGCAAGAATACTGAAGTGGGTTGCCATTCCCTTCTCCACAGTAGCCTTATACTATGAGTTGGGAAATTCTCCAACTTCCTTTCATTTCTGGAAGAGATTGTGTATGATTGTTATTATTTCTTCCTTAAATGTTTAGTAGAATTTGTGAGTGAAACATCTGGACTTGAAAGGTTTTTAACAACAAATTAAATTTCCTTAAATATTAGACTATTTTAGTTGTTTATTTCTTATCGAGTGATTTTTGATAATTTGTATCTTGCAACAAATTGGTCATTTTATCTAAGGTGTCAAATTTATGATTATGAAGTTGTTTGTAGTATTTCCTTATTACACTTACAATGTCTGAAGTGTCAGCCATCATTAAAATAGCAAAACAAATAATTAGAGCCAATAATTTAAAAAGAAGACAAAGTTAATGATAAAAATTATGTAAATAATCCAAAAGAAAGGAGAAAAAAGGGAAACAAAAATCAGATGGAATAAATAGAAAACAAACAGTAAGTTGATAGATATAAATCTAAGTATATACAAAATTACATTAAATGAAAATGACTTCAACACTCCAGTGAAAAGGCAGAAATGGTCAAACTGGGTAAGAAAACAATACCAAGCTATATTTATAACTTGTAAGAAACACACATTAAATATAAAGAAACAAAGAGATTAAAAGCAAAATAATGGAAAGAATATACCATGGTAAACCTAGTCAACAGGAATCTGGTATGGCTATTAGTGAGGGTTTCACAGGTGGCTCAGTGGTAAAGAATCTGTCTCCCAAGTAGAATATGTGGGTTCAGTCCCTGGGTCAGGAAAATCCCCTGGAGAAGGAAATGGCAACCCACTCCAGTATTCTTGCCTGGGAAATCCCATGACCAGAGGACCCTGGCGGGCTACAGTCCAAGGGGTCACAAAACAGTTGGACACAACTTAGTGACTAAACAACAACAATGGCTATTAATAGTGGATAAAACAGATTACATAGCAAAAGATAGGGATAAAGAAGTTTATTTTATAATGATTAAGAATTGAATTTTCTCAGGAAGATATGTTACTCCTAAATGTTTATATGTTTAATAAAAGAGCTTCAAAATACATGAAACAAAAGCTGATAGAATTACAAGAAGAAATAGACAAATTCATAATCTTGATTGAAGATTTTGATATCCTTCTCTTAACATTTGGACAAATAGAAAATCACTAAGGATATGAATCTAAACAACACCATCAAACAACTTGACCTAGTTAACATTTATGAAACACTCCACACAGTGACAGAAGAATACAATGTACGTGGAATATTCATCAATATTGAGCATATTCGAGGTAATAAAAGAAACCTCAAGAAAATTAAAAGGATTCAGTTCATACAAAGTATGTATTCTCACTACAATGGAATTAAATTAGAAATCAATACCAAAAAGATACCTGGAAAATTTCCAAATATTTGAAAATAAAATAATACCTTTCTAAATAACCCATGAACCAAACAAAAATCTAAATGTTAATTAAAACATATTTTAACCTTAATGAAAAAAAACAAAACAACAAAATTTCTGGGGTGCTGTCAGAGCAGAAAGAAGTGGGAAATTTAAGCTCAGCTGGTAAAGAATCCTTCCTAGAATTCAGGAGACCCTGGTTTGATTCCTGGGTTGGGAAGAACTCCTGGAGGAGGGCATGGCAACCCACTCCAGTATTCTTGCCTGGAGAATCCCCATGGACAGATGAGCCTGGCGGGCTACAGTCCATGGGGTGGCAAAGAGTTGGACATGACTGAGAAGCTAAGCACAGCACAAAACAGCTATATTAGAAAAAAACAAAGGTCTAAAGTCAGTGACCTCAGCTTCAAACTTAAGAAACTAGAAAAAGAAGACGAAATTAAACCCAAAATAAACAGAATAAGAAATATAATAAAGATCAAAATAGAAGTTAATGACAGGGAATGGTAAAAGTAGAGAAATATCAATAATATCAAAATTCCATTCTTTGAAAAAATCAATGTAATTGATAAAACTCTAGCCAGACTAATGAAGAAAACAGAGACAAGACATGCATTACTAGTCAGCTCAGTTGAGTCGCTCAGTTGTGTCCTACTCTTTGTGCCCCCATGGGCTGCAGCACCCCAGGTTTCCCTGTCCATCACCAACTCCTGAAGCTTACTCAAACTCATTTCCATCCTGTCAGTGATGCCATCCAACCATCTCATCCTCTGTCATCCCCTTCTCCTCCCACCTTCAATCTTACCAACATCAGGATCTTTTCCACTGAGTTGGTTCTTCACATCAGGTGGCCAAAGTATTGGAGTTTCAGCTTCAGCATCAGTCTTTCCAATGAATATTCAGGACTGATTTCTTTTAGGATGGACAGATTGGATCTCCTTGCAGTCCAAGGGACTCTCAAGAGTCTTCTCCAACACCACAGTTCAAAAGCATCAATTTTTCGGCACTCAGCCTACTTTATAGTTCAACTCTCACATCCATGCATGACTACTGGAAAAACCATAGCTTTGACTAGATGGACCTTTGTTGGCAAAGTAATTTCTCTGTTTTTTAATATGCTGTCTAGGTTGGTCATAGCTTTTCTTCCAAGGAGCAAGTGTCTTTTAATTTCATGGCTGCAGTCAGCATCTGCAGTGATTTTGCAGCCCCCCTCAAATAAAGTCTCTCACTGTTTCCATTGTTTCCCCATCTATTTGCTGTGAAGTGATGGGACCAGATGCCATGATCTTCGTTTTGTGAATGTTGAGTTTTAAGCCAACTTTTTCCTCTCCTCTTTCACTTTCATCAAGAGGCTCTTTAGTTCTTCTTTGCTTTCTGCCATAAGGGTGCTGTCATCTGCATATCTGAGGTTATTGATATTTCTCCTGGCAATCTTGACTCCAGCTTGTGGTTCATCCAGCCTAGCATTTCGCATGATGTACTCTGCATATAAGTTAAATAAGCAGGGTGACAATATACAACCTTGATGTACTTCTTTCCCTATTTGGAACCAGTCTGTTGTTCCATGTCCAGTTCTAACTGCTACTTCTTGACCTGCATACAGATTTATCCGGAGGCAGATAAGATCTGGTATTCCCATCTCTTAAAGAATTTCCCACAGTTTATTGTGATCCACACAGTCAAAGGCTTTGGCATAGTCAATAAAGCAAAAGTAGATGTTTTTCTGGAACCCTCCTGCTTTTTCCATGATCCAGTGGATGTTGGCAATTTGATCTCTGGCTCCTCTGCCTTCTCTAAACCCAGCTTGAACATCTGGAAGTTCACGGTTCATGTACTGTTGAAGCCTGGCTTGGAGAATTTTGAGCATTACTTTACTAGTGTGTGAGATGAATGCAATTGTGTGGTAGTTTGAACATTCTTTGGCTTTGCCTTTCTTTGGCATTGGAATGAAAACTGACCTTTTCCAGTCCTGTGGCCACTGCTGAGTTTTCCAAATGTGCTGGCATATTGAGTGCAGCACTTTCACAGCATTATCTTTTAGGATTTGAACTAGCTCAACTGGAATTCCATCACCTCCAGTAGCTTTGTTCGTAGTGATGCTTCCTAAGGCCCACTTGACTTCACATTCTGGCTCTATGTGAGTGATCATGCCATCATGATTAATTGGGTTGTGAAGGTCTTTTCTGTACAGTTCTGCTGTGTATTCTTGCCACCTCTTCTTAATATCTTCTGCTTCTGTTAGGTCCATACCATTTCTGCCCCTTATTGTGCTCATCTTTGCATTTCTAATACTAGAAATGAAAAGGTGATATCACTACAGATTTGCAGCATATTAAAATAATAACAGAATGTTATGAACAACTATATATGTGGCTCAGTTGGTAAAGAATCTGCCTGCTATGCAGAATACCCGGGTTCGATCCCTGGGCCAGGAAGATCCCCTGGAGAGTGAAATGGCAACCCACTCCAGTACTCTTGCCTGGAGAATTTCATAGATAGAGAAGCCAGGCAGCCTATAGTCCATGGGATTGCAAAGAATTGGACATGACTGTGTGACAAACTTTCTTCCATATACACATAAATTTGACAATTTAAATGAAACTGACAAATTCATTGAAAGAAGAACTACTAAAGCTCATGTAAGAAAAATTAGATAACCTGAATAGCCCTGTATTAATGAAATTAAATTAAAAATTATAAGCCTTCCCACAGAGAAGATGTGGATAAGAAAATGGGATAGGTAGACTCTTAACTCACCTCCTCCCATCTACCACAAACTTACAGAGGACCTACCTATGAGAACAACATGAAGACTAGCAGAAAAGATTTTCCATGCATGAAGACATAAAAAGTAAACACAACAAAGCAGATAAGAGTGGCAGAGATGCAGTATAGTCAGGAACTACACCTTCAGGTCAGGTCAGTTCAGTTTAGTCACTCAGTCGTGTCTGGCTTTTTGCAACTCCCATGGATTGAAGCATTCCAGGCTTTCCTGTCCATCACAAACTTCCAGAGCTTGCTCAAACTCATGTCCATCGAGCCGGCGATGCCATCCAACCATTTTATCCTCTGTCGTCTCCTTCAGGTCAGTAACCGACAAAGGAAAAATATCACAATTGTAAAGGACCTCCACAAGAAGTGAGGGCTCTGAATATAACATTGAGCTCCCCAGTCCTGGGGTCCCACACCAGGAAAATGAGCCTGCAGAATGTCTGGCTTTAAAAACCAGCAAAGCTTAGGCTTGAGAGAAGAGGTCTATGGAAAACAGAGACTCTGCTCTGAAAGGGTGCATGCAATATCTCACATGCTCCAAGTCCTGGTGCAGAGGCAGTAATCTAAGCCTAGAGCAGACCCACTTACTGATCTTGGAGAGCCTCCCAGAGAGGCAGGAGGCATGTGGGACTACTCTTGGGTACAGAAACACCAGTAGCAGTCGTTTTGGAGAGTGTTCTACAGTGATAATACCAGCACTGTGCTGTACTGCTCACTCAGTCATGTCCAACTCTTTGCAACCCCATGGACTGTAGCCCGCCAGGCTCCTCTATCTATGGGGATTCTCCAAGCAATAATACTGGAGTGGGTTGCCATGCCCTTCTCCAGGGGATCTTCCCAACCCAGGGATCAAACCCAGGTCTCCTGCATTGCAAGCAGATTCTTTGCCATCTAAGCCACCAGGGAAGCCCAAGAATACTGGAGTGGGTAGCCTATCCCTTCTCCAGGGAATCTTCCCAACCCAGGAATCGAACCGGGGTCTCCTACATTGCAGGTGGATTCTTTACCAGCTGAGCTGCCAGGGCAGCCCAATACCAGCACTAGCAAACATCATTTTGGTATTAGCCTGTAAGTGCTAGGATCTTGCCTGCCCACCAGCAGGCTGGCACCAACTCCAAGACACCAGACCATGCACACAATTGCACAGGGACTTGGACCCAACCTCTAGCAGGCCAATACCAATCCCATTCCTCCTTAGGCCATGTGACAAACCACACTGGAAACCTACATCACACTCCACTGGGGCCAAGGATATTGCAAAAACCAGGGGTTCATAGCCAACTAGGTTGAGGTCCAACACTGTCCACCAGCATGCCCGTGATAGTCAGCCCCACAACAAAAGAAAGGCTCATACATCCCACATAGGGGCATTCCTAGAGCATATAACTCTGGTAGCAAGAAGGGAGTGTTCTGCTGGACCTCATAAGACATCTTTGAGATAAGGCCACTGCTCCAAAATCAGCAAATGTAGTTGACCTACATAATACTTAGACACAAACACACACAAAAAAATTTGCAAAATGAAGAGACAGACAAATATGTCCCAAATTAAGGAACAAAATAAAACCATAAAAAAAGGAGTAAATGAAGTAGATGTAATAAATCTGCTCATAAGGAGATCAAGGTAATTAATGATCATATAAAATGCACATTGAAATCAAGAGAAGATTGCATGAACACAGTAAGAATTTCAAAAAAGAGTTGGAAAATATAAAGAAAAACCAAACATGGCTGAAGAACACAATAACTAAAATTAAAAATACACTAGAAGGAATCAACAATAGATTAAGTGATACAGAGAAAGAAATCAGTGAACTGGAAGACAAAGTAGTGGAAATCACCCAAACTAAGCAGAAAAAAAATAAAAAGGACCGTTTAAGAGACCTCTTAGACATCATCACATGCATTCACTGGTGAAGGCAAACATACAGTACAGTAATAAATAAATCAACCACATATTTGACTAGCAAGAAAGTTAAAAGACAAACGTAGTAAAATTATCTATATCCATAATGCATAGCTAAGTGATACGCAAAACAGAAGATTGTAAAATATGATGTCAAAAACGTTAAACCTGGAGAGGAGGAGTAGAAATGTAGTGTTGTTAGAATGTTTTTGAACTCAAGAGATCATCAACTTAAAATATGTGGCTGAATAGATTTTTTAAAAGACCCATACATATGCTGCCTACAAGAGATTCACTCTCAATCTATAGACACACACACCATAAAAGTGAAAAGATGGGAAAATGAATTCCATGCAAATGGAAATAAAAAGAAAGCCAGGATAGCAATACTTGCATCAGACAAAATAGACTTTAAAACAAGCACTTGCAAGAGAAGGAGATTACTTGATGATAAAGGGACCAATCCAGCAAGAAGATATAACAATTGTAAACATATAGGCATCCAACATGAGCACCTAAATATTAACAAACATAAAGGAAGACACTGACAGTAACAAAATAACAGAAGGGAACTTTAATACCTTGCTTACATCAATGCACATATCAGCCAAATATAAAATTACTAAGAACTGCTGGCCTTCAAGAATACATTAGACTAGGTAGACTTAATAGATAAATACATAGAACATTACGATCCAAAGCAGTAGAATACACATTCTTTTTAAGTGCACCTGGAATATTTTCCAGGATAGATAACATGCTAGGCCACAAAGCAAGTCTCAATACGTTTGAAGATTGAAATCATATCAAGAATGTTTTATGACCATAAAGATATGAGACTAGAAATCAACTACAGGGAAAAAAAGGCTGAAAGAAACACAAACACACAGAGTCTGAACATCATGCTACTCAATAGTCAATGGATCACTGAAGAATGCAAAGAGGAAATTAAAAAATACCTGGAGAAAAGTGAAATTAGAAAAACAATGGTCCAAAATCTATAAGACATGGCAGAAGCATGTCCTATAGGGAACATTCCCTAATAGGGAATTTCAAAGGGATGCAAGCCTACCTCAGGAAACAAGAAAAATCTCAAACAAACAATCTAATATCACACATAAAGTAACAAGAAAAAGAACAAACAAAGCTCAAGTTAGTAGAAGGAAAAAAATTATGATCAAATAGAAATAAAAGAACTAGAGACTAAAAAACAATAGAAAATATCAATAAAACAAAGAGCTGATCCTTTGAAAAGAAGAAAGAAATTGATAAACCTTTAGCCAGACTCATGAAGAAAAATAGAAAGAAGGCTCAAATAAATAAAATCATAAATGAAAGAGAAGTGACAACCAAGATGACAGAAATACAAAGTATTATAAGCTATTGTTATGAAGAATTAGACATCAATAAAATGGGCAACCAGGAAGAAATGGACAAATTCTTGAAAATATGCAATCTCCAAGGACTCAAGAATACACAAAATATAAACAGACCAATTACCAGTAATAAAATTGAATCAATAATAAAAGGAACTCCCAACAAACAAGCTCCAGGACCAGGTGGCTCCACTGATGAATTCCACTGAACATTGCAAGAAGAGTTAATACCTATTCTTCTTAAACTATTCCAAAAAATTGAAGAGGAATCTGAAATCATCCCACAAGGCCAGCATCACCCTGATACCAAAACCAGCCAAAGACACCACAAGAAAAGAAAATTACAGGCCATAATCACCAATGAACAGTCATGCAAAAATCCTTAACAAAATATTACCAAACTGAATTTAACAATATATTAAAATGATCATACACCATGATTAAGTAGGATTGTCCTAGGGATGCAAGGATGGTTCAATATCCACCAATCAATGAATGTGATATACCACATTAATATATTGAAAAATAAAAATTATATTATCACTTCCATAGATGCAGAAAAAGCTTTTGAGAAACTTTAACATGTATTTGTGATAAAAACTCTCAGCAAAGCTGGAACAGAGAGAACTTATCTTAACATAATAAAGGCCAAATATGAGAAACTGAGAACCAATATCATACTCCAAAGTGAAAACATTTTCTCTAAGTTAGGAACAAGACAAGGATGCCCACTCTTGCTACTTTTATTCATATTCAGCATCATATTAGAAATCCTAGCCACAGCAATCAGAGAAGAAAAAGAAAATAAAGGAATCAAATTTGAAAAGAAGATTTTAAACTGTCACTGTTTACTGATGAGATGATACTATAAAAGAAGCTACCTCCCCCCCAAAAAAAAGACCTATATATTAGAACTAGTCAATGTAATCAGTAAAGTTGCAGGATAAAATATTAATATACATAAATCTGTTACATGTGTACACATTAATAATGAACTTTCAGAAAGATAAATTAAGAAAACAATCCCATTACAATTACATCAAAACAATAAAATACCTAAGAATAAATCTAACCAAAGAAGCAAAGACTTGTACTCTGAAAACTATAAGATTTTGATGAAAGAAATTGAAGATGACACAAATAAATAGAGAGGCACCCCATGCTCATGGCATATACTGAGATCAGATTGATTAATACTCTTTGCAGCTAAAGATGGAGAAGCTCTATACAGTCAGCAAAAACAAGACCAGATTCAGCTCAGTTCAGTTCAGTCGCTCAGTCATGTCCGACTCTTTGCAACCCCGTGGAGTGCAGCACGCCAGGCCTCCCTGTCCATCACCAACTCTCAGAGCTTGCTCAAACTCATGTCCATCAAGTCAGTGATGCCATCCAATCATCTCATCCTCTGTTGTCCCCTTCTCCTTCTGCCTTCAATCTTTCCCAGCATCAGAGTCTTTTCTAATGAGTCAGCTTTTTGTATCAGGCAGCCAAAGTATTGGAGTTCCAGCATCAGCATCAGTCCTTCCAATGAATATTCAGGACTGATTTCCTTTAGGACTGACTGGTTGGATCTCCTTGCAGTCCAAGGGACTCTCAAGAGTCTTCTTCAACTCAGATTATGAACTCCTTATTGAAAAATTTAGACTTATATTGAAGAAAGTAGGGAAAATCACTAGACCATTCAGATATGACCTAAATCAAATGAGTCTTGTGACCCCATGGACTGTAGCCCACCGGGCTCCTCTGTCAATGGGATTTCCCAGGCAAGAATACTGGAGTGGGTTGCCATTTCCTTCTCCAGAGGTTCTCTTCCCAACCCAGAGATTGAACCTGGGTCTCCTGCATTACAGGCAAATTCTTTACCAATTCAGTCACCAGGGAAGCCCCCACAAAAAATGCCAGGCCCCAAATAACTTCACTGATGAATTAACTCTACCAAATATTTCAGGAAAAAACAATACCAATTCTATACTCTCTCTCTCTAAATAACAAAGAAGAGGGATTATTTCCTGACTCATAACAACTAATAAAATATTTTCTATGAGGTCTGCACTACCTTGATACAAAATTTTCTTAACAAAATGTCAGCAAATTGAATCCAACAATATCTGCAAAAGATAAAACATCATGATGAAGTCAGGATTATCCCAGGAATGCATAGATGGTTTAACATTTGAAATGTAATTCACTATATTAACTAAAAAGGAAAAACATAATCTTAACAAAAGCAAAAAAAGCGTTTGACAAAATTCAGTGTCCATTTCTGAGGCAAGTTGTTAGCAAAGTTGGAAGATAAGGGAACTTCCCTCCATTTAATGAAAAGCTACTATATTAAAAAAAACCCTACAGTTAGTATCATACTTATTGCTGAAAGATGAGAAATAGGAAAAGGAATGTCTACTTTTTCTCTTCTATTCAACATTATATTGGACATTCTAGTCAGTGCAATCAGATAGGCAAAGAAATAAAAGACATTAAATTGGAAAAGAAGAAGTAAAACTGTCCTTATTCACAGACTTAATCACCAAAGAAGAAAATCTGATGGAATTTCAGAAAATCTCCTCCAACTATTGTGTGTATATCAAGATTGAAGAATAAAAAGTTGATATGTAAAAATTGTGTTTCTATATACCAGCAATGAAAAAAATTGATGTTCAAAATTAATAAAGCAATATCATTTAAAATAACAGTAAAATACATAATGATAACTAATGCAATAACTAATACAAATTATTTAGGTATAAATCTGAGAAAGTTGTGAAAGATTTGAACATTAAAAAGTACACAACATTGCTGTGAGAAACTGAAGAAGACCTAGAATAATTGGGGAGATATATCATGTTTATGCAAACAGAAGACTTATTACTAATGTGTCAACTCTCCCTAAATTGATCTATAGATTCAAATGCCATCCCAATGAAAATCCCTGTGGGATCTTTTAGAAATTGACAAATTGATTCTAAATTTCAAAGGGAAATGCAAAGGACAGAGAATAGTTAAAAACAACTTTAAAAAGAACATTACAGGGCTAATATTACCTGATTTCAAGACTTCTTTTAAAGTTACAGTAATATCAAAGGTACACTGTGATATTGGTGCAAAACAGAAAATAGATCAGTAAAACAAAATATAAAGTTCAGATAAAGACTTATAAGTATATGGACAACTGCTTTTTAACAAAGGCAAATAGACACTTCAGTGTAGATATAATAATTGTCTCAATAAATGATGTTAGAACAATTGGATGGATATCTGTATGTGAAAAAAGAACATCCATCCATGCTTTGCACCTATGAAAAGTTAACTCAAAATGGATCAGAGACCTAAACATAACACTTTTAAATAGAAGATCATGGACCTAAATATAAAACGTTCAGGAGAAAACAGGAAAGTTTGTGAATTTGGGTTAGGTAAAAATTTTCTTAGACAAGCCATCAAAATCACAGTCTATAAAAAATAGATAAATTGGGCTTCATAAAAAAATGAAAAACTTCTGTTCTTCAAAAGACACAGTGAAGAAAATGGGTAGACAACCCATAGAATGAGATAATGCATATGCAAAGCATATATCTAATAAAGGACTTGTATCCAGAATATATAAAAAATTGTTGAAACTTATTACTAAGAACACAAACAACCCAATTTAAAATGGGCAAAAGAAATGAACAGACATTTCACCCAGAAAAGATAAATAGATGGCCAATAAGTATTAATACATGAAAAGATGCTTAACACCATCAGTCATTGGGGGAAATGTAAATAAAACTACAATGAGATATACAGTATCAGATTGGCTAAAATTAAAATTCTGACCATACCAAAAGTTGACAAGGATGTGGAGGAACTGAAACTCTCATACATTACTTATGGGAATGTATATGGTACAGCTGTCTTGGAAAACAGTTTGGCAGGTTCTTAAATAGTAAAAATACATTTTCCGTATAATCTAACCATACTATTCTTAGGTTTTTACCCATTAGAAATTAAAGCATGTGTCAAAATAAAATGCTTGTACATTAATGTTCATAGCAACTTTATCTGTATTGGTGAAAAACTGGAAATAACTCAAATGTCCTTCAGGTAGGCATGTATGGTTAAACAAACTGTGATATATCCATACAATAGAACACCATTCAGCATTAAAAAGAAATGAACTATCCCATGTGATTCCTTTTATACAAAATTGTAAGACATGCAAACTAATGTTTAGTGACCAAAACCAGATCAGTTGCCTCGAGACATTGTTGAAGGGGGGGGCGGGGGCGGGGATTTATAAAGGAGCATGAAGAACCTTTGGAGGGTGATAGATATGCTCAATAGTGGTGTGTATATATGTCAACATTTACTAAACTGTATAATTTCAATATGTACAATTTTATTGTATGTCAGTTATATCTCAATATAGTTATTTAATTGAATGATTCCAGAAAACTTTTTTCAGATATAGGCAAGCTTAATCTAAAATTTATATGGAAAGACAAGGAACCTAGATTAACTAAAGCAATCTTAAAAAAGAATAGGGCTTCCCTGGTGGTACAATGGATAAGAATCTGCCTGACAATGCAGAGGACACGGATTCGATCCCTGCGCTGGGAAGATTCCACAAACTGCAGAGCAGCTAAGCCCACATGCCACAACTACTGACGCTTGCAAGCTGCAGCTACTGAGCCTGTGTGCTGCAACTACTGAAGCCTAGGTGTCCTAGGGCCTGCACGCCATGACTACTGAAGCCCATGCGCCTAGAGCCTGTGCTCTGCAACAAGAGAAGCCACCACAATGAGAAGCCCATACACCACAACAAAGAGTAGCCCCTGCTTACTGTAACCAGAGAAAAGCCTGCACAACAATGAAGACCCAGCACAGCCATAAATAAATTTAAAAAAATTTTTTTAAAGAAAAATAAAATGTGAGAAGTCACTCTACCCAATATTCAGGTCTACTGCATAACCACAGTAATCAACAGTGTCATATTGCAAGAAGGATAGACAGATTGATAGAACAGAACAAAGAACCTAGAAATAGAACCACATTGATTTTTAACAAAGGTGCAAGAGCAATTCAATTTAGAAAGTGTAGACTTTTCAACAAATGGTGCTAAGAACAAATGAACATTCATAGAAAAATGAACCTTTATCTAAACCTTGCACCTCATGCAAAATTAACTCAAGATGGATCACAGACCTAAGCATAAAATATAGAACTATATAATATTTAGAAAAAAAAAATAGAGAAACCTTCAGTATATAGAACTAGTCCAAGTTCTTAACTTTATATTGAAAGCATCATACATAAAAAAATTAATAATTTGGACTTTTGTGCTGTGAAAGACTATGTTAAGAGGATGACAAGACAAGCTACAGACTGGGAGAAAACCAACCATATACTTGAAAAAGGACTTGATTCAGAATCAGTTTAGTTCAGTTCAGTTCAGTTGCTCAGTCGTGTCCGACTCTTTGCGACCCCATGAATCGCAGCACGCCAAGCCTCCCTGTCCATCACCAACTCCCGGAGTTCACTGAAACCCACGTCCATCGAGTCGGTGATGCCATCTAGTCATCTCATCCTCCATCGTCCCTTTTTCCTCCCGCCCCCAATCCCTCCTAGCATCAGAGTCTTTTCCAATGAGTCAACTCTTTGCATGAGGTGGCCAAAGTACTGGAGTTTCAGCTTCAGCATCACTCCCTCCAAGGACATCCCAGGGCTGATCTCCTTCAGAATGGACTGGTTGGATCTCCCTGTTGTCCAAGGGATTCTCAAGAGTCTTCTTCAACACCACAGTTCAAAAACATCAATTCTTCGGCACTCAGCCTTCTTCACAGTCCAACTCTCACATCCATACATGACCACTGGAAAAACCATAGCCTTGACTAGACGGAACTTTGTTGGCAAAGTAATGTCTCTGCTTTTGAATATGCTATCTAGGTTGGTCATAACTTTCCTTCCAAGGAGTAAGCATCTTTTAATTTCATGGCTGCAATCACCATCTGCAGTGATTTTGGAGCTAAAAAACAATAAAGTCTGACACTGTTTCCACTGTTTCCCCGTCTATTTCCCATGAAGTGATGGGACCAGATGCCATGATCTTCGTTTTCTGAATGTTGAGCTTTAAGCCAACTTTTTCACGCTCCTCTTTTACTTTCATCAAGAGGCTTCTTAGCTCCTCTTCACTTTCTGCCATAAGGGTGGTGTCATCTGCATATCTGAGGTTATTGATATTTCTCCCAGCAATCTTGATTCCAGCTTGTGCTTCTTCCAGCCCAGTGTTTCTCATGATGTACTCTGCATAGAAGTTAAATAAGCAGGGTGACACTATACAGCCTTGACGTACTCCTTTTCCTATTTGGAACCAGTCTGTTGTTCCATGTCCAGTTCTAACTGTTGCTTCCTGACCTACATATAGGTTTCTCAAGAGGCAGGTCAGGTGGTCTGGGATTCCCATCTCTTTCAGAATTTTCCACAATTTATTGTGATCCACACAGTCAAAGGCTTTGGGATAGTCAATAAAACAGAAATAGATGTTCTTCTGGAACTCTCTTGCTTTTTCCATGATCAAGTGGATATTGGCAATTTGATCTCTGGTTCCTCTGCCTTTTCTAAAACCAGCTTGAACATCAGGAAGTTCACAGTTCACATATTGCTGAAGCCTGGCTTGGAGAATTTTGAGCATTACTTTACTAGCATGTGAGATGAGTGCAATTGTGTAGTAGTTTGAGCATTCTTTGGCATTGCCTTTCTTTGGGATTGGAATGAAAACTGACCTTTTCCAGTCCTGTGGCTACTGCTGAGTTTTCCGAATTTGCTAGCATATTGAGTGCAGCACTTTCACAGCATCATCTTTAAGGATTTGAAATAGCTCCACTGGAATTCCATCACCTCCACTTGCTTTGTTCATAGTGATGCTTTCTAAGGCCCACTTGACTTCACATTCCGGAATGTCTGGCTCTAGATGAGTGATCACACCATCGTGATTATCTGGGTCATGAAGATCTTTTTTGTACAGTTCTTCTGTGTATTCTTGCCACCTCTTCTTAATATCTTCTGCTTCTGTTAGGTCCATGCCATTTCTGTCCTTTATCGAGCCCATCTTTGCATGAAATATTCCCTTGGTATCTCTAATTTTCTTGAAGAGATCTCTAGTCCTTCCCATTCTGTTCTTTTCCTCTATTTCCTTGCATTGATCGCTGAGGAAGGCTTTCTTATCTCTTCTTGCTATTCTTTGGAACTCTGCATTCAGATGCTTATATCTTTCCTTTTCTTCTTTGCTTTTTGCTTTTCTTCTTTTCACAGCTATTTGTAAGGCCTCCCCAGACAGCCATTTTGCTTTTTCGCATTTCTTTTCCATGGGGATGGTCTTGATCCCTGTCACAAACCTCCATCCATAGTAAAGTAATTGTAAAGTAATTGCATTGTAAAGTATTTAACCTCCAATTAAAATAAATTTTAAAAAATCTCAAAACTTAATAAAAAGATTAATTAGAAAATGAGTAAAAGATATCAAGAAGATATACAGATGGCAAACAACTCATGAAAACATGTTAATAACACTAGGTATTAGAACAATGAAAATTGCTCCATGTTGTGGGCAGAAGATATCAGCACACGACTATCAGAATGGTTAAAATAAAAAAATAAAATAGTGACAACACCAAGTACTGGTGAAGATACAAAGAAACTGGATTGTCCATACATTGTTATTGGGATTGTAAAATGGTACCCTCACTCTGGAAAACAGTTTGAAAGCATCTTCCAAAATTAAACATGTGACTACCATGCTGCTGCTGCTGCTGCTGCTGCTAAGTCGCTTCAGTCGTGTCCGACTCTGTGCGACCCCATAGGCGGCAGCCCACCAGGCTCCCCCGTCCCTGGGATTCTCCAGGCAAGGACACTGGAGTGGGCTGCCATTTCCTTCTCCAATGCATGAAAGTGAAAAGTGAAAGGGAAGTCGCTCAGTCGTGTATGACTCTTCGCAACCCCATGGACTACCATACTACCCAGCAATTGCTCTCCTGGGCAATTTTTCTCCCAGAGAAATGAAAATTCATATCCAAACCAAAACTTGTACAGAATATGATGACTATAGTTAACAATACTGTATTTGTATATTCAAAAGTTGCTAGAAGAGTAGAAAATAAAAGTTCTCATCACAAAAAAATGTAACTATATGAGGTGATGGATAGTAACTAAACTTACTGTGGTTATCATTTTCCAATATATGTATATATCAAATCATTATGTAATACACCTAAAACATGTTATATGTCAATATTTCAATTTTAAAAGCCCCTTTATTTATGTTCATACAGAGTCCATAGCAACTTTATTCATAACAAAAAAAATCTAGAAACAACATAGAAAGCCTTCAACAACCCAGAAAGCATTCATGTGAATGTTTAAACAAACTGGTAATCCATTGTTGCTGTTGTTGTTCAGTTGCGCTATCCTGTCCGACTCTGTGTGACCCCATGGACTGCAGCATGCCAGGCTTTCCTGTCCTTCACCATCTCCTGGAGTTTGCTCAAACTCATGTCCATCCATTCAGTGATGCCATCCAACCATCTCATCCTCTGTTGACCCCTTCTCCTTCTGCCTTCGATCTTTCCCAGCCTCATAGTCTTTTCTAATGAGTCAGCTCTTCATATAAGGTGGCCAAATTATCGGAGCTTCAGCATCAGCATCAGTCCTTCCAATGAATATTCAAGACTGATTTCCTTTAGGATTGACTGGTAGGATCTCCTTGCAGTCCAAGGAATTCTCAAGAGTCCTCTCCAACACCACAGTTCAAAAGCATGAATTCTTTCACACTCAGCTTTCTTTATGGTCCAACTCTCACATCCATACATGACTACTAAGGAAACCATAGCTTTGACTATATGGACCTTTGTTGCAAAGTGATGTCTCTGTTTTTTAATATGCTGTCTAGGTTGGTCATAGCTTTTCTTCCAAGAAGCAAGCATCTTTTAATTTCATGGCTGCAGTCATCATCTGCAAAGATTGTGTGTGTGTGTGTGTGTGTGTGCGTGCGTGCATGTGCACACGTGCACTTAGTCACTCAGTAGTGTCCAACTCCTTGGGACCCTATGGACTGTAGCCTGCAGGCTCCTCTGTCCGTGGGGTTTCTCCAGGCAAGAATACTGGAATGGGTTGGAGGTTTCTCCAGGCAAGAATACTGGACTGGGTTGCCATTCCCTCCTCCAGGGGATCTTCCCAACCAAGGGATAGAACCCTGGGTCTCCCACATTGCAGGCAGATTCTTTATCCTCTGAGCCACCAGGGAAGCAGTGATTTTGGAGCCCAAGAAAATAAAGTGTCTCCCTGTTTCCATTGTTTCCCCCTCTATTTGCCATGAAGTGATGGGACCGGATGCCATGATCTTAGTTTTTTGAATGTTGAATTTTAAGCCATCTTTTTCACTTTCCTCTTTCATCTTCATCAAGAGGCTCTTTAGGTCCTCTTTACTTTCTGCCATAAGGGTGATGTCATCTGCATATCTGAGATCATTGATATTTCTCCCAGCAATCTTGATTCCAGCTTGTGCAATCTTGTGAAATCTTGATTCCAGTCCAACATTTTGCATGTTGTACTCTGCATAGAAGTTAAATAAGCAGGGTGACAATATAGAGCCTTGTTGTACTCCTTTCCCAATTTGAAATCAGTCCATTGTTCCATGGCCGGTTCTAACTGTTGCTTCTTGACCTATATACAGATTTCTCAGGAGGCAGATAAGGTGATCTAGTATTCGCATCTCTTTAAGAATTTTCCACAGTTTGTTGTGATCCATACAATCAAAGGATTTAGCATAGTCAATGAAGCTGAAGTAGATGTTTTTTCTGGAATTCTCCTGCTTTTTCTACGATCATACAGACTTTGGCAATTTGATCTCTGGTTCCTCTGCCATTACTAAATCCAGCTTGAATATCTGGGAAGTTCTCAGCTCACATACTGTTGAAGGCTAGCTTGAAGGATTTTGAGCATTACCTGCAAGAATGTGAAATGAGTGCACTGGTGCAGTAGTTTGAATATTTTTTGGCAATACCTTTCTTTGGGATTGGAATGAAAACTGACCTTTTCCAGTCCTGTGGCCACTGCTGAGTTTTACAGATTTGCTGGCATATTGAGTGCAGCACTTTAATAGCATTATCTTTTAGGATTTGAAATAGCTCAGCTGGAATTCCATCACCACTACTAGCTTTGTTCATAGTAATGCTTCTTAAGACCCACTTGACTTTACACTCCAGGATGTCTCGCTTCAGATGAGTGATCACACCATCATGTTTATCAGGGGCATTATGATCTTTTTTGTAGTTCTTCTGTGTATTCTTGCCACCTCTTCTTAATATCTTCTGCTTCTGTTAGATCCATACCATTTCTGTCCTTTGTTGTGCCCATCTTTGCATGGAATGTTCCCTTGGTATCTCTAACTTTCTTGAAGAGATCTCTAGTCTGTTTCATTCTATTGTTTCTCTCTATTTCCTTGCATTGATCACTTAGGAAGACTTTCTTATCTCTCCTTACTATTCTTCAGAACTCTGCATTAAGATGGGTATATCTTTCTTTTTCTCCTTGCCTTTTGCTTCTCTTCTTTTCTCAGCTCTTTGTAAGGCCTCCTCAGACAATCATTTTGACTTTTCGCATTTATTTTTCTTGGGGATGGTTTTGATCACCACCTCTTGGACAAGGTTATGAACCTCCATCCATAATTCTTCAGGTCCTCTATCAGATTTAATCCCTTGAATCTATTTGTCACTTCCACTTATAATCATAAGGGATTTGATTTAGTTCATACCTGAATGACCTAGTGGTTTGCCCTATGTTCTTCAATTTAAGTCTGAATTTTGCAGTAAGGAGTTCATGATCTGAGCCACTGTCAGCTCCTTGTCTTGTTTTTGCTGATGTATAGTTTCTCCATCTTCAGCTGCAAAGAATATAATCAAATCTGATTTCAGTATTGACCATCTGGTGATGTCCATGTGTAGAGTCATCTCTTGTGTTATTGGAAGAGGATGTTTGCTATGACCAGTGCATTCTCTTGGCAAAACTCTGTTAACCTTTGCCCTGCTTCATTTTGCACTCCAAAGTTAAACTTGCCTGCACTCCAGGGATCTCTTGACTTCCTCGTTTTGCATTCCAGTCTCCTTTAATGAAAAGGGCATCTCTTTTTGGTGTTAGTTCTAGAAGGCCTTGTGGGTCTTCATAGAACTGTTTACCTTCAGCTTCTTCAGCATTAGTGGTTGGGGCATAGAGTTGGATTACTATGATGTTGAATGGTTGGCCTTGGAAGTGAACAGAGATCATTCGGTCATTTTTGAGATTACAGCCAAGTATTGCATTTTGTACTCTTTTGTTGACTGTGAGGGCTACTTGATTTCCCACAGTAGTAGATATAATGGTCATCTGAATTAAACTGAATGTGGGTTTGATCCCTGGATCAGAAGATCCCCTGGTGAAAGCAATGGCAACCCACTCCAATATTCTTGCTTGGGAAATCCCACGGATAGAGCAATTTGGCAGATTACAGTCCATGGCATCTCAAAGAGTCAGAAATGACTAGAGCATTGGCACAGCAGCCACAGCAGAATTAAATTTGCCCATTCCCATCTGTTTTAGTTCACTGATTCCTAAAATCTCAATGTCGCTCTTACCATCTCCCGTTTGACCACTTCCAATATACCTTGATTCATGGACCTAACATTCTGGGTTCCTATACAATATTGTTCTTAGAGCATCAGACTTTACTTTCACCACCAAACACATCCACAGCTGAGCGTTGTTTCTGATTTGGCTCAGACTTTCATTCCTCCTGGAACTATTTCTCCGCTCTTTTCCGGTAGCATACTGACCTTGGGCACCTACTGACCTTGGGAGTTCATCTTTCAGTGTCATATCTTTTTGCCTTTTCATACTGTTCATGGCAATCCATACCATGAAACAATACTCAACAATAAAAAGGAATGAACTATTGATACACACAATGACTTGGATAAATCTCAGGGTGATTATTCTGAATGAAAAACTAATGCCAAAAAGTATACACTGTCATTCCTTTTCTATAATATTCTTGAAATGACGGAACTATTGATGTGGGAGACAGACTGTGGTTGCCAGGAGATTGAGATGGGATGCAGGAGGGTGGGAATGGGAAGATGATATGTATGGTTTTAAAGAGGATGTGAAAGATGAATGTAATGATGGAGTTGTTCTGTACCTTGACTTGGTGGTAGATACAAGACTCTGATGGCTTCCCAGGTGGTATAGTGGTAAAGAACTTGCCTGCCAATTCAGGAGATGTGGGAGACATGGGTTCACTCCCTGGGTGGGGAAGATCCCCTGGAGGATAAAATGACAACCCACTCCAGTATTCTTGCCAGGATAATCCCATGTACAGAGGAGCCTGGTGGGCTACAATCCATGGGATAGCAAAGAGTTGGACAGGACTGAACAGCTGAGTGCACATACACACAAGAACCTAAACATGTGATGAAATTGCATGGAAGTAAATAGACATGCACACACACAGCTAAGTCCAGGTAAAACTGGGATATCTGAATAAATTTGGGGGATTGTACCAATGTCAATATCAAGGTGATGATAGTGTACTGTATTAAACAGTTTTGCAAGATACTGCCATTGGAGGAAATATGGCAAAGGGTAAATGGGATCTCTGTATTATTTTTATAACTTCCTGTGAATCTATGATTGTCTGAAAATTAAAAGTTCAATTTAAAAAAACTTTCTGCTTAAAACAGTGAGTTCCAAAAGAATTCAATGATATACAATTTGTGTAAAAGTATCAGGCACATTTTATGTACCTAAACATTCAGGAAAATTGTAATAACAAGCCATTCATTTAATCAATTATTTAACATGTATTTATTGAGTATCTACTACATGTCAGACACCATTCCAAGCTCTGGGTTATATAGCAATGGAAAAAGTAAAAATGGTCTCCATCTTTATAGAACTTATAATCCAGAGAAGGAGACTGACAGTAAACCAAAAAATAAATCATTGAAATTACAAATTTTGAGAAGTGTTGTGAAAGTGCAACACACATGGATCTCCTTTTGATAGAATGATCTGAAGAAGCCTCTATAAGAAGACCATTTGAGTTTGAGAGTTGAAGGATGAGAAGGAAAAAGCTGTACTCTCTCATGAAGAAAGATGTGAATGGATGTTTGAGAGAGACTAAAGGTCAGTAAAGATAGAGGAAATAGCGCATGTACCAGCCCTGAAGCAAGAGAAAATTTGTAGGGGGTTAGGAAAGAAAGATAGATAGTTGAAGCAGTGGACATCACCAGGGAGAGGAAATGAGTCCAGGATTGCAGTGCAGCTAAGGTCAAGATTATGTAGTGCCCTATAGACAATGGTAAGGATTTGAGATTTTATTCTGATTGAGATGGAACATTAGAGTTTTAAGGAAGGGAGTACCATGATCTGCTTCATATTTTAATCAGATCGCACACTCAGGTATATGAACCAAATGAGGAAGAAAGTGAAAAAACCAATTACAAGATTGTTGCAGTTATAGAATGGTGGTTTAGCCTAGAGTGAAAAGGACTTAATCTGTTAGCTTTGGGGAGTGAAGAAATGGCCAATGTTATGGACATGTTAAGGATTTTTACTAATCTTTCAAAGAAAAGAGATGGTGTTGAATATGAAATTCCAATAAGTCTCTCCAAATGGGACTTTCTAGCAGGTGGCTGGAAATCCAAGACATCAGCAGGGATTAAAGATATAGATATGGGAGTCATTGTCATTGATAGTATGATTGAATGCATAGGAATAGATGACATCACCAAAGAAGAAAGAGTGGCAAGAAAGAACAGAGAGGATCATGAGTATAAATTTTCTGTTCTTAATGAAAACTACTTTTAATTACAAAAGTAGTATAACCATATCACAGGACATTTGGAAAGTAGAAAAAAGAAATATCTAACCATCTAAGTCAACCTTTTATCATTTGGAAGTATTTCTTCCTCTTAAGCTTTCATGAACATCTTTTTAAAAATTTTAATTGGAGAATAATTGCTTTACAATGTTGTGCTGATTTCTGCTGTACAATAATGTGAATTACCCATAAGTACATATATATATATATATATAGGGAATATATGTATATATATATATATCCCCTAACTTTTGATCCTCCCTCCCAACCCCCCATCCCACCCTGCTAGGTCGTCACAGAATGCCAGGCTGTGCTGGGTTCCCTGTGTTATATAGTAGCTTCCCACTAGCTATCTATTCTACACATGGTAGTGTATATATATCAGAGCTAATTTTTCAACTTGCCCACCCTCTGCTTCCCCCACTGTGGCTATAAGTCCATTCTCTATGTCTGCATCTCTATACCTGCTCTGCAAATATATACATTTCTAGATTCCATATATATGTGTTAGTATACAATATTTTTTTTCTCTTTCTGACTTACTTCATTTTGTATAATAGGCTCTAGGTTCATCCACCTCAGTTCAACTGACTCACATTATTCCTTTATGTGGCTGAGTAATATTCCACTGTATATATGTACCACAGCTTCTTTATCCATTCATCTGTCAATGTACATCTAGGTTGCTTCCATGTCATGGCTATCATATATAGTGCTGCAATGAACATTGGGGTAAATGTGTCTTTTTGAATTATGGATTTCTCAGGATATATGGAGAAGGCAATGGCAACCCACTCCAGTACTTTTGCCTGGAAAATCCCATGGGTGGAGGAGCTTTGGTAGGCTGCAGTCCATTGGGTCGCTAAGAGTCAGACACGACTAAGCGACTTCACTTTCACTTTTCACTTTCATGCATTGGAGAAGGACATGGCAACCCACTCCAGTGTTCTTGCCTGGAGAATCCCAGGGACGGGGGAGCCTGGTGGGCTGCCGTCTATGGGGTCGCACAGAGTCAGACATGACTGAAGCGACAGCAGCCGCAGGACATATGCCCAGTAGTGAAATTGCTGGGTCATGTGGTACTTTTATTCCTAGTTTTTAAAGGAATATCCATACTATTCTCCATAATGACTGTATCAGTTTACATTACCACCAACAAAGTAGGAGGGTTCCCTTTTCTCTACATTTTCTCCAGCATTTATTGTTTGTAGTGTTTTTGATGATGGCCATTCTGACTGGTGTGAGGTAGTAACCTCATTGTAGTTCTGATTTGCATTTCTTTAATAATGAGTGATGTTGAGCAACATTTCATGTGTTTGTTAGCCACCTGTCTATCTTCTTGGGACAAATATCTGTTTAGGTCTTCTGCCCATTTTTGACCGGGTTATTTTCTTTTTTTTTTTTTTATTGAGCTGAATGAGTTGCTTGTACATTTTACAGATTAATCCTTTGTCAGTTGCTTCATTTGTAATTATTTCCTCCCATTCTGAGGGTTGTCTTTTCAACTTATTTATAGTTTCCTTTGCTGTGCATCAGCTTTTAAATTTAATTAGGTCCCATTTGTTTACTTTTGATTTTATTTCCATTACTCTAGGAGGTGGGTCAAAGAGCATCTTGCTACAATTTATGTCACAGAGTGTTCTGCCTATGCTTTCCTCTAAGAGTTTTATAGTTACTGGCCTTCCATTTAAGTATTTAATCCATTTTGAGTTTATTTTTATATACAGTGTTAGGAAGTGTTCTAGTTTCATTCTTTTACACGTAGGTCTCCATTTTTCCCAGCACCACTTATTAAAGAGACTGTCTTTTCCCCATTGTATATTCTTGCCTCCTTTGTCAAAGATAAGGTGCCCATAGGTATGTGTCAGTACCATTTTGGTTTCTATAGCTTTGTAGTATAGTCTGAAGTCAGGAAGTTTGATTCCTCCAGCTCCATTTTTCTTTGTCAAGATTGCTTTGGCTATTCAGGATCTTTTGTGTATCCCTACAAATTGTGAAATTTTTCTTCTAGTTCTATGAGACCTGTCATTGGTAATTTGCTAAGGATTGCATTGAATCATGCACATATTTTAACTAGTATGCATTTAATCTTAAATTGTATTTCCTCACTTAATAGTATGTTTCAAAATAGCCTACTATTGGAAGTGGGAGAAAAGTTTCCAGCAAAGCCAAGAGAAGTAGTAGTTAGCAGAGGAGAATAATTTAAGGGAGTAAGTTCCATTATGCTGTTATTGGTGACCTTGAAGAGGAAATACAAGTGTGTGTAGAGATGACCAGTTTTTACTTTGGTGGCAAAGTGACAGAGAAGGACAAAATTTTGAAGTGGTGACTGGTTCCAGGAAGTGTATTTAGAGAAATAACTGAGTATGGTTATAGACAGAGCAAAGAAGCAGAAGACAGGGTGAAATTAAAGATGTTGTTGACAGGATATAATTAATGGAGCACAGTCTTTACAGAAGTAGGAGGGGTTGGGATTAAAAACAGGGAATGAGACAAATTTTTCTCTAACATTCGAGAGAAGAGACTGGGTAAGGGAAGAAGCTGAAGCAGTTCCTGCTGGAAGATAACTAGAGAGTCTCAGTCAAGTAGAAGATAAGGTCAAGGTTATTGCCTGAGAGTGAGGGAGAGACAAAAGTGGATCAGAGGCTTTGGGACTGTTTAAAATAGGAAGTCAACAAGATTGCACAGTAGACCAATGGATAACTAGTCATAGTATATCAGAATTAGGCTGCTGCTGCTGCTGCTAAATTGCTGCAGTCATGTCCTACTCTGTGCGACCCCATAGACAGCAGCCCACCAGGCTCCCTTGTCCCTGGGATTCTCCAGGCAAGAACACTGGAGTGGGTTGTCATTTCCTTCTCCAATGCATGAAAGTGAAAAGTGAAAGTGAAGTCGCTCAGTCATGTCCGACTCTTAACCACCCCATGGACTGCAGCCTACCAGGCTCCTCGGTCCATGGGATTTTCCAGGCAAGAGTACTGGAATGGGCTGCCATTGCCTTCTCCTCAGAATTAGACAGGACCTCCAACATCATCGAGCCTGGTTCCTGACTAACACATGAGGGGTTGAGGCTCATTTTAAGAGACATGTGCCAGGAATTGCCCAGAGGTCCATTGGTTACGACTCTGTGCTCTCACTGCCAAGGGCCTAGGTTCAGTCCCTGGTTGGGGAACGAAGATCCCACAGCCACTTGGTGTGGCAAAAAAAAGAAAAAGTGTGCTAATCTCACAACTGGCAAGAGCTAGAGCTGGCATGTGAGCCTAGGCCTACTGGAACCCTGGTCCAGCCCAGGATTTCAAGCTTAATGATTTCTTTCTGATCTATCCCATAGGAGGGACTTTCCTCTATTTAGCCAGAGACAGAACAGGGCAAAACCAGCAGCAACTTTATTCCAGCTGCTAGCACACTCCCAAATCTGCATGTTGGCTATGTTGCTCTCTGAGACTCATCTTCATGGACAATCTCTGGTCTAGCATATTGGAAAGCCAAGCACAGGCTTTCAAAAACAGATTGGATGGTTTTTACCTTAATCAGTTAGACAATCTTCCTCAAAAGAGCTTCTTTCCTTTTCATCAGAACGAAATAGAGACTAGCTAAAATTGAAAACAACTTAGAATGACCAACACTAGGGACAATGTTTGACAAATGATGAACCATCAACAGTAAGGAATACTGTGGAGTCATTAAAAACAATCATTGTGAAGACTATAGAAATGAAATATGCTTGCAGTACAATGGTAAGAGAATACATAGAATTCAAAATGGTATGTATACCATAATTGCAATATGTAAAAGTCATTTATGCTCACCAAAGGTAATATTCAGAAAGGGAAATTGTTCACATGATGGAAATGTTATAACTTTTAAATGTTCTTTATTTTTCTTATAACATCTATTCAAATGAATGTTGCATAAATAAGTAACTATTAACTTACTGGAAAAGAAATATTGATTTTAACAGTTACTGAAAATAAATGTTTTCTATTGTTAAATAAGTTTAAATCGAGACACTGAGTGGAACCTAATCCATTGAAATGCTCAACTTCTTCAGCACAGTAAGCAGAGGCATTCAGTAGCAATAAATCTGACTGTCTCAGGCACATTTTCTTGGGTACCTCTCCTTTAATGACATCCCTTCTTTCTCCATTTTCCTTCTCCAGGATTAGAAGCAGATGGTAGGAGCTTGTAGAACTGAAAGAGCAGCTCAGGGAGAGAAGAGATTCTAATATTAAGCTCCCAGGTGTTTGGTCATCACTTGTTTCATTATGTTTTGCTTTTCATTACTTTTAACTAATTTTAGAAACTGTACTTCATAAAAGGAAAAAAGAAATTATTTTTATCTGTAATCCCATCATCAAACAATTGTTTCTGGGGATACATTTTTATAGAGTTACAATGAAAATGTCTATACAATTATGTGTTTGTTTTTTGTCTCAATCTATTATTGCATTTAAGCCTTTCTATGATTATTGCAGTCCTTAGAATTTTGATTTTTATTGTCCACATAATATTTCATTCAATCTACACGTCTTTTAAAATGTATCTTAAGTCACTTAACTACTCTGATTTTATTGGACATTTAGCTATTACCAGCAGAGAAGGCAATGGCAACCCACTCCAGTACTCTTGCCTGGAAAATCCCATGCACAGAGGAGCCTGGTGGGCTGCAGTCCATGGGGTCGCTAAGAGTCAGACACACTGAGCGACTTCACTTTCACTTTTCACTTCCATGCATTGGAGAAGGAAATGGCAACCCACTTTAGTGTTCTTGCCTGGAGAATCCCAGGGACAGGGGAGCCTGGTGGGCTGCTGTCTATGGGGTCGCACAGAGTTGGACACGACTGAAGCGACTTAGCAGCAGCAGCTATTACCAGCATTTGTAGATTATACATAATGGCATGTAAAATCTGTTTGTATCTACATAGTTTTTTTCTGCTTTTGAATGATTACCTTAATGACAAATTGCCAGGAGTGGAATTAGTATGTGAAAGAAAATGAGTATTTTTTATGACTTCTGATATGTATTGCCAAGTTGCCTTTCAAAAGAACTATCCTAATTTATCCTGCTGAAAACAGTTTGAAGACATCTTTCCATCCTCTCCCTCCAAGCCAAACCAGCATTGTGCTTGATAATATTTGCAACTTTAGTAAGTATAAAGGACTTCCCTGGTGGCTCAGAGGTTAAAGCGTCTGCCTGCATTGCAGGAGACCTGTGTTCGATCCCTGGGTCGGGAAGATCCCCTGGAGAAGGAAATGACAACCCACTCTAGTATTCTTGCCTGGAGAATCCCATGGACGGAGGAGCCTGGTGGGCTACAGTCCACAGGATAGCAAAGAGTTGGACATAAGTATAAAATGGTTACCATTCTTTAGTACTAGCGTGGTTGGAGTTGTTAAATCACACCATCTAAGAGCCAGAAGGAATCTTAGATTGGGGATTAGGTCTTGGTGGCTCTATAATTGTAGTCCAGTGCTCCCCCCACTCCCCTATTTTTGTGTATGTATGACTTGTCTGTTTCATGCCTTTTCCAGCTGCCTAGTGGTGTGGGCTGTTGCTGGAGAGGGATAAGCGAGAAAGGGGCAACTAAGAAAGCATTCAGATTATCCAAAGCCATTGCTCTTCCACATTACCCAAGGGAGGCCAAGATGCCAGTTATCTCCATTATGGTCAATGAAGGGGTGAAGAAAAAGGCAAGTTGATGAGTACTGCTGAAGAATGGAAAAAAGCACCAGTGAAAAACTGGCTTGCTTTCAATTTCTGGACCTCTACTTATTTTCAGGCATACATAAAACCCAAAGGTGTACAGGCACTTAACAGAAAATCAGTTACACAATATGTGAACGGCTAGAAAAATTGGCAGAATTCTTCACAATCCTCCCTAATGTGTTCCTGAAGTTTCCCAGTGGGCCTGCTCATGGGGATTGTATTTACTTGTACTTTGTTGCCAGGCGAGAATCAAGGTGTTATATTTCAACCAGATGTCCCAAGTTGGGCTCTGCAAGATTGAGTAGCAAAGAGAGACATGTGTTTTCCTTTACAAAGACCTTCTCAGGCCATCACCAGCTGCTTTCAGTCTCATGGGTGGATCTCTCTGCTTGTCAGATTTTCTAGCTCCCGAAGCTTTGGAAAAGCCACCCTGGGTTTATCTAATCCACCTTGGGCATTGCTAATTCTCTTTTAAGTGTCAAGTTACACTTCCAAGAGTTTTCTTAGGCCACCCCCTTGGCTGCCTCCTGACCTGGGCCCCCAGAGTTATGGAGCTCGCTGACCTTAAAGCAGTCTGATTGCAACAGTTCTTTCTAGTGTCAAGGAAATTTGTGAAAGATTTTAAATGGACAAAAAAGATGGTTGGATATCCTGACTTGTGCATTCTTCTGTGTTTCATGCCTTTCATTGGCTTTGAGCTCTTTAACAACTCTATAGATTGTGAAAAACTAAAGGTAATGCAAAATATTCTTATACATGGAAATGCAAATGAATTTTGCCTGTTGTAATGCAACTGGTTATTGTCCCATGGGTATTGACCAGTTTTGCATCCATTTGAAAATTCAATGCAACATTCCTAATTAATTACCTATGGGAGTCTCTGTCCTTTGAATTCTCCTTTGAACTGGTTGTAACATCTTACTGTAACATCTTACTGCATCCCTCATTAATGAGTTAAATACAATTTTTAACCTATGTTCCTTTTATATTTGTATGAGAATAATGATTTTATCTTTTAAAAAATTATCTTTTAACACTATCTTGCCTTTCCACAGGGGCTTACACGACCCAATGGGTTGTTTTGGCTGAACTAAACACATTCAGCTCTGTTTACCATGATATTTTCAATTTAGCTTTTCTTTTTAAGGAGAAGAATTCAAAACAGCAACTATATTAGTTATAACTTTAACCAATGCTAACTCCAGCCAGCACTTCTCAGAATTCTGTTCTCCAGCTTCCCTAAAAGACATTTTTGGAAGAAGCAATTTACTTTGACAGTAATTTTTTGGCCCTATCAGAATCTGCAGAAAGAAGCTCCTTGGGCTTTTCCAGAATAGGTCTGATCACCCCCTCAGATGTAGGGGCTTCTCATAAGTCAAGTGGTACTTTGTAGTAGGTTTTGATCTTTCCAAAAGGGCAATTTTGTGACAGAAACCATTTATACTAGAAACTTCTCATTTCTCTCTCAAATTTCAAAATTTGAAGAGTATGTTTAAGGGACAGCTTGACAACTGCTTCTTCAAAATATAAATGCTGCTAATTAAATAATAAAGATAGTCTCATAAAGCCTCTTTTGGTGGCTGGATTCTGAAATAGGCAAGGTAAGATTAGCATTTACATTCAGCTGGTTGAAAACAGGAATGAGAAAATGGAGGAATACCTCAAAACAAAGTACAAACCAGGAAAATTATTGGGTATTTGTAGGGAATAAGACTCAGAATCAGAATCAGAAGCAAGTCCAGTGATTTCTAGCCAATTTCCTATTTCATTCTTTTGGTTCAAAAGAAGTAAAATATAACTAATTTATGTGTTTCAAAAATGTTTTAAGATTTAAGGTATAGATACATAAACTAGTGGCTTGAGGGGAAAGGAAGGAGGGGCAATTGGTTCTAGTCCAGTTAATTCATTAACTTGATGGGCATGATTGTTGGGCTTCAGTTTCTTTTGAAAAAAGGATGGGTTGGACTAGGTGGTCTCCAAAAGGTGTTCTAGCTCTGATGTCTTGAGTCAGCTGTAGAAGCTAAGAAAAGAAAATGGCTGTGACTTTAGAAACTCCAGGGGTTAAACAAAGTGAAGCTCTGCTAAACTAAGGCTGTCATACTTATTCTTGCAAGGCTAAGGCCTTTGGGCCTGAAATCAAGTCCCCTGAAACCAAATTCCTCTGCTGAGTTTATGATTAGCCTCTCTTTTCAAAACTTTGTTCCCTTTCTTGCCCTCCCTTGTACCCCTCAGGATTGAGAAGTATCAATGAAAAGAGGGGATGAAACCAAAAAGGGCTTCCCTGGTGGCTCAGACAGTAAAAAAAAATCTGCCTGCAATGCAAGAAGCCCAGGTTCAGTTGCCTGGGAAATCCCATGGACAGAAGAGCCTGGCAGGCTACAGTCCACTGGATCGCCAAAAAGGACCCTGTAGCACCTTCTCAAGTACAAAAGACCCTCCACGTTCCCTATTTTTCTTGTTTGTAGAAATAAGGCTTTAGTCTCCTAGGCCTTCCCTGAGTTCCAAAGATCAGGCACATGCAGTTATTAATTAGAGAAGTGAGACAATGCAGAAACAAAGGAAAAGCAGTTACGCAAGAAAAGTGATAATAATAGTTCAGTGATAAAATAGAAAGCTAGTTTTTCCTCAAGGGAGGAACATAACAATTATACACCTATGTTTGTGTTGTTTAGCAGAAACTAAGATCCTTCACCAAAATGAAGGAGGGTGGCCATGAAATAGGAAGGAAGGGGTGAAGACACAACTTTTATAAGAATGAAATAGTCTTTGAGGATATGACATAAATTGGTTAGAACCAACTAGGTCCAAGATGGTAGAAGATTCTTGACTTCCAGTGGACCTGGAACTTCATTATACGCTCACTGTAATACATTATCATCTATATGTAGGGCTGATTCCCTTTGCTGTTCACCTGAAACTATCAAAACATTGTTTGCTAATTGGCTATACTCCAATACAAAATAAAAAGTTACCAAAAAATACATTAACATCTAAATGACACATCCACCAGCACCATTGACAGTTCTGAGGTTAACCATAACAGGATAAAAAGTGGGTGCTGGCCGAATTCCTAGAAATCTCTGCCCCTTCCCCAAAATAGTTGGAATAAGCCTCCAGTCATTAGACTATGAAATTACCCAGCCTATATAAACTAACCACGCCATATTTTGGGGCCTCTCACCTTCTCAGATGGCCCACCCTCTGTCTGCGGAAAGTGTTTCTCTCTAAATAAATTCACTCCTTACTTATCACTTTTTCCCTCACTGAATTCTTTCTGTGATGAGACATCAAGAACCTGCGCTCAAGTCTGAGAACATGTGTGTGATCTAAATTAAAAGACCATGGGTTTGAAACTTCCCTGGGAGTCCAGTGGTTGGGACTCCACACTTGTAATGCAGGGGGCACAGATTCAACCCCTGATTGGGGAACTAAGATGCCACGCAGTGAGGCAAATAAAAAGACCTTAGATTTGAGTCCCAGTTCGGGTTTTAGCTGGGTTTAAGTCACAGCACATGGGTTTAAGTCCCAAGCTGAGTTGGACAGTTTCAGCTACATGCTGGTCACAGGCACCCCAGTTGATTAAGATTCCTGAACAACCTGTTACCTCACTACCAACCAATCAAAAGAAAGTCATGCACACTGCAGCCCTTATCAGAGATGTTGCCTTTAAAGATCCTTACCTGAAAAGCCTATTGGGGAGTTCAAGTCTTTTGAGCATGAGCTTGGTGCTTTTGTGCGTGAGCTTGGTGTTCTGCACATAAAAGTAGTAAATGTGATACTTTTCTTCACTGCAACCCAGTGTCACAAAATTGGCTTTGCTGTGTGGTGGGTGAGTGGACTCAAGTTCAGTTTAGTAACACACACAAGTGCCCAAGTTCTGTTGGGCAATAGTGAAACTTAAGCCACTTCTCTGGGCTGCCACCTCATTCCCTGTCAGAGAGCAGTCTCTTCTGAAGCAGTTTGACACATTCATAAAGGCAGCTCCTTTCGCTTAAGCATGGGCTTGGTGTCTCAACTCCATTTTCTATGGATCCCACTTTCTATTGCCAGGTTAAGCTTAGCTTCCAGACTCCTCACAAAAGAGCAAGTTTATGGAAGCTTATTCTTCACAGCCATTGTTTATAAAGCACATTTCTGTCAAACAAAACCTAAACTCCTAGAGTTAATTGGAAATAGGTTCCCATAAGAAAAATAAAATTCCTACACTAACTGAGTTGAACTTGTAGGAAGAGAAGGGTTAAGTTGGTGATCAGGACTGCCATAGGCCTTATGGCCTGCTGGATTAGGCCTCCTGAGCATTCATTCCTTAGTTTCCACAGCTCATGGAAATTCTGTGATCTATGTGTGCCTACAGACAATACTCAATATCTCCTTGAAAAGTGGAGAAATAAATGAATGAAGTTAAAAATAGAAAAATGAAAGAATCAATACAATACCTTTTGGGAAGTTTTCACTGAGAATATGCCTTTCAATAATGCTTTGAAAATCTCTGCCACCACACATACTACTATTTCTCCTTGGCTCTATCTCATATAATCTCCTGGGTCTATATTTTCTTCTACTAGAATCTTATTTAGTTTTACTATTTTCAAGATCTAATTTGATTTGGCTTTGGTATTATCCTTTCCCATTAGACCGTACGATCATATTGGGGTGAAGAAAGTGTACCACCCACTAACATCTAATAGATTCCAGCTTGAAAATTACAGAAAACCCTTTATTTCTTGGGTTCCTGTGTATGCAAAATAAGTTATTCATCATGGCACAATGGATATGCCATGGCACATGGGCTTTTCAACTAGGATAGACCTAGATTTGAATCTTAGCACTACCATTTACTAGCTGGGGGTATTAGGAACATTACTTCACTTAACATGTAGGAAAATGAGCAATTTCCCCCAAGAAGTTGTTCTGTAATTGAGCACGACACTATGCTGGCTTCCTGGAACAGATACCTCCCCGGTATCCTCTGCTTTCACTCTTCCCTAGATAAAAATATTTGATGCTCATTTCCTGAGTTGTTTTACAGATGTTAAGAACCTTGCACCAAGTGGAAGATGTTAACTACTTAATGACCATTGCCCCCCAGGCCTACTGGATCCTAAGGATTTAACTCCTGTGGCACAGCCTGGTTAACTCACTATAAACCAATCAGAGAATTGTGCACAAGCTGTTCACATACCCTAGGGTGCCCCTCTCTCCCTCATGTTGCCTTTAAAAATGCTTTCCTGAAACCCATTGGGGAGTTTGGGTGTTTCAAACATAAGCTGCCTTGGCTTCTTTGCCTGGTGCCCTGCAATAAACACCATACTTTCCTTCACCACAATGTGATGCCAATAGGTAGGCTTTACTGAGCATGGGTTAGCAGACCCAAGTTTGGTTCAGTAAAATTCCTGAAGATCAAATGAGATAAATAAATCTAACTTTGTCTAGCTTAATGCCTCGCACATGGTAGGTACTCAATACAAGGTAGCTATTATCTTAATATCTTAACATTTGTGTAGCACATTCCATCTTACAAAGCATTCTGCCATACTTCCTTTTACTCATTTCATACATATAAAACACACACACACAAATATCTATCAGACATTGATGCCCTAAGACTCAAGTTCAGCCAGAGCTTCTCTTTAGGCACTGATGTTACAGAGTTCTGCTCACTGCACGATAGGTCAATGAACCCAAGAGATGAGGTGCTGAGGCAAGGAAAACAACTTAATTCGGAAAACCTGCTTACCGAGAAGATGGCAAACTAATATCTCAAAAAACCATCTTGTCAGGGTCTGGATGCCAGGTTCTTTTATAGAGCCAGAGCGAGAGTGAAAAACAATGAGGAACTGAAGTCAAAAGGCAGAACAGAGAGGGAGAGGCAGTGAAGAAATAAAGTTAAAACAGTCCTCAGTGTGCATGTGAAGTCACATTAGTTGTGTCTGACTCTGCTACTCTATGGACGGTAGCTCTCCGAGTACCTCTGTCCGTGGGATTCTCCAGGCAAGAATATTGGAGTGGGTTGCCATTTCTTTCTTCAAGGGGATTGAACCTGCATCTCTCAAGTCTTGTGCATTGGCAGGTGTGTTCTTTACCACTAGTACCACCTGGGAAGCCCCCAAAAAAGGGTCTTAAGTCTTGCAAAACATTTCAGGGAAGTGCCAGCCTTTGGAAAGGGGTGTGTTAATCTCTTCTTTTTTTTTTTTTTTTTGGTAGTCATTCACAGCTGCACTGGGTCAGGTTATCTCATTATGAGCTGAACAAAGGAACTTTAGTTTAACAGTAGGCAGAGAGGCAGGGTCCTTTGAGGCAGGCCATTATGTATGATTATAATAACAAAGCAATGAAAAAAAAGTCAAAGAACCAGAATTGGGTCAGAATTGGGTCATTTCTGCAACACTGACTATTCACCTTGGATGTAAGCTTCCATGCTTCCTGTCCTTCCAGAAGCCAGACTATTTACCCAAAGATTTCTTTCCCGGACTTCTATTGAGTAAGTACTAAACATGTAAGTTGTTGTTGTTTTAGTCGCTAGTCAGTTCAGTTCAGTTCAGTTCACTCAGTCGTGTTCGACTCTTTGTGACCCCATGGACTGCAATACACCGGGCTTCCCTGTCCATCACCAACCCCTGGAGCTTGCTCAAACTCATGTCCATTGAGCTGGTGATGCCATCCAACTATCTCATCCTCTGTCATCCCCTTTTCCTCCTGCCTTCAATCTTTCCCAACATCAGTCTTTTCAGATGAGTCAGTTCTTTGCATCAGGTGGCCAATGTATCAGAGTTTCAGCTTCAGCATCAGTCCTTCCAGTGAATATTCAGGACTGATTTCCTTTAGGACTGACTGGTTGGATCTCCTTGCAGTTCAAGGGACTCTCAAGAGTCTTCTTCTCCAACACCACAGTTCAAAAGCATCAATTCTTTGGCGCTCAGCTATCTTTATAGACCAACTCTCATATCCATACATGACTACTGGAAAAACCATAGCTTTGACTAATGGACATTTGTTGGCAAAGTAATGTCTCTGCTTTTTTTGACATGCTGTCTGGGTTGGTCATAGCTTTTCTTCCAAGGAGCAAGCGTCTTTTAATTTCATGGCTGCAGTCACCATCTGTAGTGATTTGGGAGCCCAAGAAAACAAAGTCTGTCACTGTTCCCACTGTTTCTCCATCTATTTGCCATGGAGTGATGGGACCAGATGCCATGATCTTAGTTTTTTGAATGTTGAGTTTTAAGCCAACTTTTTCACTCTTCTTTTTCTAGTTGCTATGTCCAACTCTTTTGCTATCTCATGGACACAAGGCCTGCCAGGCTCCTCAGTCCATGAGATTCTCCAGGCAAGAATACTGGAGTGGGTTGCCATTTCCTTCTCCAGGGGTCTTCCTGACCCAGGGATTGGATCCACATCCCCTGCATTTGCGGGTTCTCTACCACTGAGTGGATTCTCTACCTGGGAAGCTCAAGCAGGTTAAAGGGGTGATTAAATTCTAACAATAGGCTGTTTCCTTAGCATTTCTTAGTTCAGGGATACATTTGCTAGTTTTCCTGAGTTATTTAGAGGGAAGATTTTGAGTTGGGGTAATTTGTATATTTGTTCAACTTTTGCAGACCCTGAAACTCTTAAGACATGTGTGCATGTTAACTCACTCAGTTGTGTCTGACCCTTTGCAACCCTATAGACTGGAGCCCACCAGGCTCCTCTGTCCATGGGATTCTCCAGGCAAAAATGCTGGAGTTGGTTGCCATTTCCTTCTCCAGAGGATCTTTCTGGCAGAGGGATCAAACCCACATCTCTTATGTCTCCCACATTGCAGGCAGATTCTTTGCCGTCTGAGCCACCAGGGAAGCCCCTTAAGACATGGCACATTCCCAAACCAAGAAATGTACCCATAAGTCTGGCCTAGCTCAGAGGTGTAGTGGGAAGAGGCATAAGGCCATTTAAAGGCACTTTGCTGTTAAATTGCATCTGTGAAAAACAAAGTGATTATTTTTCAAAAAAATAATTGTAGGGCAGACAAAAAATGATGCCTGCCATTTCAGTAAACAATGAATGTTGCCTGCCATCAAGCCATCAGCCAATGCAGCCAATCCCTGCCCCAAGGGTGCACCCTGAGGGGAATTCAAGATAGAGATAATCTGGATACTGGCCCTAGATAGTTAAAGATGCATATCAAAGGAATAATTTCAATGAGCCCAGACTCTTACCTCTTCCCATACATAGAAAAACACTAAAATCATTAACTTTAGATGTCTGGTTTGTGCAATTAGCAGTCATCCTTTGAAGTTCCACTACATGTTTTGTTTTGTTTTTCAAACACTTATTTTGAAAAACACCCATTTTTCAAAAAAACCTATACATCCTGGCTCCTCCCTTACCTCTTTGGAAAAGTTCCTCAGAGTTCTCTGAGAGGCTGTCTATAGTGCTCAGTAAATTCCCAAAATAAAACATAATGCACAACTTTTAGATTGTATGGGGTTTTTTTTCAGTTGATAGTAGACTGTACTAATTGCAGCGTGTATTAGTTGTTTTTTCTACTGATGTATCCTTAGCACTTAGAATGATGCCTGGCACATAGCAGGCACTCAGTGAGTATTTGTTCAATGAATATGATAGTTCAACCACTGAAAGCCAACAGTATTCCCTCAATATAATCTAGTGGGTAGGAGGGTGGGTTGGGGGGAGTTGGGGCAAGTTTGGAAAGTTATTATAGCTTGAGAGTCTTCCAAGTCCTATCACAGACTGTTTATCACAGAGCCAAGATTTGCTCCCCCAAATGCCTGACCCTCCGGGCCTGAGCCCAGATCTGATTTAAGGATCTAGTCTAGTCTGGTGTTAGTCACTCAGTCGTGTCTGACTCTTTGCGACCCCATGGACTGTTGCCCACCAGGCTCCTCTGTCCATGGGATTCTCCAGGCAAGAATACTGGAGTGGGTTGCCATTTCCTTCTCCAGGGGATCTTCCCAACCTAGGAATCAAACCCGGGTCTCCTGCATGGCAGGCAGATTCTTTACCAACTGAGTCACCAGGAGGCTCTGTTTAAGGATTTGAATTCCCCTAATCTCTTTCCTCAGAAAATATATATTATGGGCAGTCAATAAACTCTGGCCAGATCAACTAGGCAAACGTGTGATGAACAAATATAAAAGTTTAGTAAGAGTAAGAACCCCAGGCTAAAAGTCAGGTACCCTGACTATATGATCTTGGAAAAGTCATTCTATCTCTACTGGCTTCAGTTTCCTCCCCTCTTAAATAAGGGCTTCTCAGGTGGTGCTAGTGCTAAAGGATCCGCCTGCCAATACAGGAGATGCAAGAGATGTGGGTTCGATCCCTGGGTCAGGAAGATCCTCTGAAGTAGGAAATGGCAACACACTCCAGTATTCTTGCCTGGAAAGTTCCATGGGCAGAAAAGCCTGGTGGACTACAGTCCATGGGTCACAAAGAGTCAGACACAACTGAGCACGCACACAAGCACCTCTTAAATAACGGCAAATGGCCACTTTATTCACCACAAATTGTTGTTTGGAAGAGGGGACAACCTGTAAAGACACAGCCAAAGATTTTCTTAGAGCCCTACTCTGCCAAAAACTGAATTTGTGATCTCACTATAGTGGTCCTGATGTGCCATGTATCAATAGCTCTGTGGAATGTGCAGTTTATTTCTAGGCTACCTGATGGTCTGAATGGTGGGACTGATACACATTGCAGGGGATATAGATACAAATGACATTTTGCCAACAACAAGATCTATTTTTGAATGAAAAATTCTTCTCTTGAAGTGAGACGCTCTCCATATGCTCAGCCTCCCTGTGAGTAGCCAAAGGCTTTATTGCAAAAATGAATTCTCCATGTTAATGTTGTGCCATCTTGCTCTCTTACACCAAGAGGCATATTTATCTCCTTATCACTGCTTCATGGATTTCTGCAAACATTTCTGTGCCAGTCATGGTTATAGTCATTTCCTCCAGCAAGTTAGAGGTCTGCTGCTTTTTCCCTTCTTCAGTGTGTGTTTTACAATTTTTTTTTCTAAATACTAAATGTGCTTGGCATTTTATTTTACTTTGCTTTCCATTTAGAACTGTCATCTTGTCTCCATCAAACCGAGACTACTTTTGCCTTCAAAACACTGCTTAAAATTTATCTCTGCAGAATCTTTAATCCATTAACAAAGATTGGGTAAGCACTCGCTCAAGGTAAGCCCTGTGGGGGTTGAGACAAGGTCCCGCCCTATGAAGAGCAGCAACTGTAATCTGGGGAAAATGAGACCCTCATACAGAATGGTGGAAGAATTAGCAATTGTGATTGGCATATTCTAAATGCTAGAGGAATTGTACAGACAGAGTCTCCTGGTTGAGAACAGTGTGGGCAGGTGGGGGGTCGAGGGGGGGATATGTGGAGTTGAGCTGGGCCTTGAAAAATGTGCTGATTTTGAATAGGCAAAGGGGAGGGACAGGATATTAGAAGGAGGAAGAGGAAGTAATGTCAGCAAAAGGCATTGAGGCAGGAATGTATACGTTTGTTCCCGGACAATGAGAGACACAGTTATGCAGACAGAATTTTGTCAAAGCCTAGCAACAGCATGGCTGGAATGGTAGTAGTGTTAGTCACTCAGTCATGTCTGATTTTTTGTGACCCCATGGACTGTAGCCCACCAGGCTCCTCTGCCCATGGAATTCTCCAGGCAAGAGTACTGGAGTGGGTTGCCTTTCCCTTCTCCAGAGGATCTTCCAGACCCAGGGATTGAACCCAGATCTCCTGCATTGCAGGCAGATTCTTTACTATCTGAGTCCTACTTTAGGGCCAGATTGAAGGGCTTTGGATGTTGGGCATTCTGTTACTGTTCTGCAGTTAGTTGATGGGAAGCTATTTAGGCTTACTATACAGAAGAAGGACCCTGGAAACCAAATTTAAGCACATTCATCTAATCGTAGTATACAGAATGTCCTTGGAGTTGGAGCAAAAGGGTGGTAGTGGCAGCAGCCAGCCTTGTGGGAGAAGAAACTATGACTTCCATCTGGTTTATAACTCTATCACCCAGGAATCTCATAGTTTCTGCCTGTCTGTCTCTGTAAAGCTGAATTTTGGATCTATCTGCCAGTAGGCAAGCGCTAAGGTTTAGAATGGAATATGGAATGTTTGAACCAATCAGATCTGTATTCAAATTCAGACACTGCCACTTAGTTGTTTTGTTAATTTGGATTGGTCATTTAAACTGTCTGGAAAAGGCCTCAGTTTCCTCATCTGTGAAAGGTCATAATACCAACTTCACATAGAAGTTAATGAGAAAGGCTGACACAGGAGACAGAGGTTCAGCCAGTGTTCTTTCCCTTCCTGATCCACTCCTATAATTAGCTGTGTGGCTCTTTCTTTTTCTCTGGGGGCGTTGCCGCATGTAAAATGAAAGAGCTGTTCCTTTCTGCTTTACCGTACTCAAGAAATGCCCTTGCCTATCCACAAACCCATCTCACTAGTTCTCCCTTCTTTCTCCTCTTAATCTACCAGGGAAGGAATTCAATCATTTCTTCAATAAATATTTATTGAAGAAGAAGAGAGTCTATTGTGTCAGGTATTGCTCTTGGTCTGGTAGATAAAACAGTGAAGAAAAACACAGCCAAGGAAGGTGACAGAGAGTGATGGGAAATGAGCCAGGGAAAGATTCTCTAACAAGGTGACAGCTAAGAAGAGACATGGGAGAAGTGAGGGAGAAGCCATACAGTTAGCTGGGAGAATAGCATTCCAGACTAAAAGAAATATAGGTTAAAAGACTCTTAAGTGGGGGGCATGCTTTTCGAGTTCAAGGAACAGCAAAGGGGTCAATGTGTTTGGAGTAGAGTGCAAGGAGAATAGTAGTGGGAGGAGAGATGGCCAGCAATCAGATCATATAGGGCCTTGCAGGCCAAGGTAAAGACTCTGAGAGAGAAAGGGAGCCATTGGAGGATTTGGGGCTGGTAAAAGGATCTGACTTGATATTTTAACAGAAAGTTTCTTACTATAGGGTAAGGAATAGATTGTAGAGTGGCAAGGACAAAAGTAAAAAACTTGGAGACCTGAGAGAAGGCTAAAGTAGTAATCCAGTGAGAAAGCATGAGTGTTTGGACTGGGGTGGTAACCAAAAGATGGTAAGAAATGGTAAGGGTCTGGGTCTATTTTAAAGGCAGAACTTATAGGATTCACTGACAGATTGGATGTGGGGTATTCAAAAAGAGAGGATTCGAGGATGACTTCAAAGTTTCTGTCTTGAGCAATGAGAAGATGGAGCTGCCATTTGCTGAGGTACAGAAAATCAAGGAATAAACACATTTGGGAGAAAAAGACTTTTGCTTTTGGTCATACTGAGTGCAAGATGTCTACTAGATAGCCAAGTGGGCTCCATGGTGGCTCAGATGATAAAGAATCTGCCTGCAATGCAAGAGACCCGGGTTTGATCCCTGGGTTGGGAAAATCCCCTAGAGAAGGGAATGACTACCCATTTCAGGATTCTTGCCTGGAGAATTCCATGGACAGAGGAGCCTGGTGGGCTACAGTCTATGGGGTCGCAAAGAGTCGGACACGACAGAGTGACTAACACTTTCACTTTTCACTTCACAGACATCTCCAAATGGAAACAGAGAGGAGGAAGCTGGATACAATTTGGAGTCAAGAGTTGGTAAGAGGGTGGTGTGAATATCTGAAACTTCAAGAATACAAAATGAGGGCAGACATTTGGCAAGGGCAAAGAATGTAGATGCTTTTCTGCATTTCTACTATATTCTTGAGAACTGTTAAATGTTTTCCTTCTCATTTCTTTTTGCTGGAAGTCTCTTAGCAGAGACTAACATTTATTGTGCATTTATTAGGTGTCAGACACTTGGACATAGAGCATCGCATTTCAGCATAGTTATCTTACTAAGTATAGGTTGTCATCTCCATTTTACAGATAGGAAAACTGAAGCTCTGCAAGACAGGCAAAAATCACTTGTCCTAAGTCACATAGCTGGTAAATGAATACACTGGGATTCAAATCAGGGTAAGACCTAAGCCCACAGTCTTCCCAACTGTCTATCCACTTGTCACTGAATGGGTCATAGAGTCAACTCTGTGATCTCTATGGCAGTGATTTGTTCTGTGTATTAACCAGAGCTAGGAGGTATTTAATAACCAGTCCCTGTCCAACTCCTTAGCATCTTCTGCCCAATTGGTGAGGGTTCAGAGGTGGTCAACTTATTTTGAATACTATTTAGATATTGCCAACTAATTTTTTTTTTTTAATATTTGTTGTTGTTCAGTCGCTTAGTCATGTCCAACTCTTTGAGACCCTATGGACTGCAGCACACTAGGCATCCCTGTATTTCACTATCTTCTGGAGTTTGCTCAAACTCATATCCATTGAGTCAGTGATCCCATCCAACCATCATATCCTCTGTTGCCCCCTTCTCCTTCTGCCTTCAACCTTTCCCAGCATCGGGGTCTTTTGCAGTGAGTCAGCTCTTTGCATCAGGTGGCCAAAGTATTGGAGCTTCAGCTTCAGCATTAGTCCTTCCAATGAATATGCAGGGTTGATTTCCTTTAGGATTGACTGGTTTGATCTTGCAGTCCAAGGGACTCTCAAGAGTCTTCTCCAGCACCATAGTTCAAAAGCATCAATTCTTTGGCACTCAGCCTTCTTTATGGTCCAGCTCTCATATCCATACATGACTACTGGAGAAACCATACCTTTGACTATATGGACCTTTTTAATATTGGGCCCAGGTAAATAAAATTAGGAAGAGAAATTTGATGGGACAGAAAGCCAATCAGGTACTACAAACCAATTATTTTTGAATTTCTGGATTATCCACACAGTGGTACAAATAAAGAGGATAATTGCACAAATGTCGTTTGGTTCTATTTCCTTTATATCTTTTGATAGTGTATCATACAGCTCTGTACACAGTAGTAGCTTCATAAGTAGTACTGACAGGCATCCTTCGGCCCAGTTTCATTTTTGGACTTCTAGGCAGTCTGGGTTACCATAGCAGATGTCATGCTCCATTCATTTGACAAACAGTACTGGTATCTACTATGTGTTACATGCTATGCTTTGTACGGAGACTACCAAAATGGAAAGGACATGGTTTTTACTATCAAGTTGTTCACAGGTTAGTGGTGAGAAAGCCTGTGGATAAAACAATATGATGTGGTCAGATATATCATCATATCAGGGTGCAGTGAAAGGAAAAATGGAAATCTGTTTGGAATGAGTTGTGGGGCCATACCAGAGGGAACAAATGTTTTGATTCTTGAAAAATATATCAGTTTTCTAAGGCAGGGGCATTCCTAGCAAAGAAACCAGCTTGTTCAAGTGCGGGACGTGTCAGTGATTTTAGGATTGCAGGAGTATGGATTCTTTGTAGGATGGAGGAAGATGAGGTTGGAAAGGGCATGCTAAGGAGCTGACATCTTGTATTCTGGAGTACATGGGGCCAGACAGGTAAGGTAAATGGGTGACAAGCACAGTAATGGAGACGAAAGGAAGGAGTTAGGGAATGACTGTGTGGAACTTGATTGCTCATTCTTATCTCAAGGGGGCAGTTCTAGCTGACTGTAGCCATATGGGAATGTGGATCCAGTGTTAGGATGCTTTAAGGAAATAGGGGTTTTTTAAAATGTGAAATCTCCTGATTTCTGTATCCTGGCAATTATTTTTCTTTAATCCAAAGTTTTAACCAACACTGCTCCAAACACAACACATCTGTTGACTGGATGTAACCTGCAGGCTGTCATTTTGAGACCTGTGCTGTAGGGGATAGGGTACTTATGGAAACATAGAAACTAATAGAGTTAACACTTCAAAACACTTTAAAAAAATAACCATGTACATTTCTCACTGGGTTGCCCCATTCCAATATTTCTACTGCATATGAAGCCATATGTTCTTCTGAGGAACCAAAGTGAGGTTCTAGATCAAATGCAATTTGTAGGACTTCTGAAGGCAATGGTGCAACCCAGGGTTTCAGTCAAGCTTCAGAAAGCCTGGTAGAACATGGTAAATTGAGACCAGTAAAACCTCTGAGCACAACAACCACTCTCAGGAGTAGCTGTTATTTGTTCTTTTTTCACTTTAGGGGGAGAAGAAGCAGCCTCTTTGAACCCTTTATGTATGCAACCAAGTCAAAATGTCAGTGATATCACAGATAAAACACAATATTATAGCTGTTTAAGTTTAAACTTTCATTTTATAGTTGGAGAAACTAAGGTACCCCAAAACAGTGACTTGGTCAGAGTGACCCAGCAAACCAGTGTCAGGGTCAGGTCTACTGGTTTCTAGTCTAGTATTCTTTCTAATAATTCTGGGCTGTAATAATTAAGGTAAATCAGCCTGGCAGTTCCCCCAGCCAGCATCTAGAATTCCTTGACTGAACAAGCAGGACCTGAGATTGGCTAAATTCTCCTTTTTAATTTTATTTTCATTATGATGCTAGTCTTTGAAAACTTTATATTTCATCCATAAGGGCTAATGAGGAGACAGAAAGATTATTTCTGAAGGACTGAGGCCATACATAAAGTGTCTGAGAGAAAAAATTGGCTGTGGCTAATATATTTAAGATTTATGACTTCTGTAATCTTGAGGCTGACCTCCCCACCATATGCTTTGCTTTCGTTCTTTTTGTTTCTTTTCTTCTGTATTCTTTCCTGCTTCCCCTTAATTTTCTTCTTTCCTACCAGCCTAGGTCTTCGGTTCGGTCCAGTCGCTCAGTCGTGTCTGGCTCTTTGTGACCCTATGGACTGCAGCATGCCAGGCTTCCCAGTCCATCATCAACTCCTGGAGCTTACTCAAACTCATGTCCATTGAGTCAGGTCTTAGGCCTACCCTTTTCAGGTCAATAAAACTGCTAATTATTCCTCACATGGGAATATTCCTCACATAGTGACCAAGAAGCATACATACTTCCCCTGCTATGGTCATTTGGCCCTCTATAATCACAGACTAATGACTCTTGTCAATTTTGACTAATCCTTTGCATACTTCATTTTAGGGTCTATTATTCTGACATTTGCTACTTTTTTATTTGTTTTTCCGTTTGTTTTTTGCTCTGAACCCTTTTCTGGTTGGTGCAGCTATTGAAGATACTGCAGTTGCAGCAGTGTACATCTGGAACACTTGGCCGGCGGACTTGTTGAACTTCCCCAGGGACTACTCCAGGGAGAGGAGGAGAGGGGTGGAGAGGCCAGAACAGTTGCCTGCAAGTAGAGATGCCAGTACTGTCTGGCCATTCTGTGGACCATGCTTGTAAAAAAATATCCACCGTATTCTGGACCTCAGTTTCCCCATTTGCTTGTTGAAGGCACTTGTTCTCCACTCCAAACTCCTGTTGCAGTGGGAGAGGAAAACTACACTGGCTGTGGATTCTCTCCTACAGCACTTTCTACACTGTAAAGGGATCAATACGTTGAAATAATATACCAAGAAATCTTAGGGACTGTTTTATCTTGCATGAGGCAGCATCACTTCCGTTCCACCTGGCACAGATGGGCTTCTTACGCTTAGACCGAGGCCCCAGACTCACTCCAGGAGTGGGACTGACCCACCCCATTCTCACTCCCTTTGGCTCTCAGGCTCCTGGGTCTCCTTTTCTTTTGGCGGGCCATTGAATTGCAAACACAGCAGGCATGGTTTCATTCCAAACCCAGGACTGTTTTAATTAGTTTAACGTCTGCTAAACGCTTTGAAGATTGAAAGAAACAGATAAGTACTGGATGATGTTATTAACAACTGCAGTTAATTGCAAACATTTCTATTAATACTAGTTTCCGCCTCCTTTTCTTTGCTCTAGTTTCCTTCCAAGGTTCCCCAATTCTTCTCAGCCTCCCTCGCCTCGCCTCCTCCTCTCCCCTCTTCCCCCCCAACGCCGAACTGGCGCTCTAGGGTTAAATTGGGGCGGAGTCCAGGGATGAACGACAGCCACAGTCACCAACTGGAACCGGGCGAGCTAGAAGAGCTGGGTGGGGCCGCGGGACAGAGGCGAACCCACACGCCCCCAGGCCCCGCCCCGCGGCTGGAGGCCCCGGGTGGAACTGTAGGGGGCGGGGCGCCGAGGCTTGGCGGGCCCGGTGGTTGGGCGTACCAGCACCCGCTTGAGGCACGGGGCGGGGTCGGCCGGGGCCTCCTCCCTCATTCCCTCGGCGGGCCGAGCCGCCTGTCCCTCCCTCCCCTCCTCCTCTCTTTCCCACCCCTCGGAGAGGAGCTGCACATGAGGCTGCTCCCTGCTGGGTCCCGCCCAGCCTCCGTCGCGCAGGAACGGGTCCCTGCAGCCCCCAGCCGATGGCAGGACAGTAGCCGCCTGTCAGGGGTCGCGAAGGGCTGAGGCAGACGCGGCGGCTCCCGGGCCTCAGAGAGTGGGTGTCTCCGGAGGCCATGGGCTACCCCGAGGTGGAGCGCAGGGAACCCCTGCCCGCGGCAGCGCCGCGGGAACGCGGGAGCCAGGGCTGCGGCTGTCGCGGGGCCCCAGCCCGGGCGGGCGAAGGGAACAGCTGCCGGCTCTTTCTGGGTTTCTTTGGCCTCTCCCTGGCCCTCCACCTGCTGACGTTGTGCTGCTACCTAGAATTGCGCTCCGAGTTGCGGCGGGAACGGGGAGCTGAGTCCCGCTTCAGCGGCCCCGGTACCCCTGGCACCTCGGGCACCCTGAGCAGCCCCGGTGGCCTCGACCCCAACGGTCCCATCACCCGCCACTTCGGGCAGCGGTCCCCGCAGCAGCAGCCGCTGGAACCGGGAGAAACTACGCTCCCCCCAGACTCCCAGGATGGGCACCAGGTGAGTCACTCTGGAGGGGCAGGGCCCCCTCACCATGTGCGCGGGCCGGGGGCCGGGGAAGGACTCTGCCACCTCGAGCTGAGTTCGACGGCTGGACCGGGGAGGTGGTGGGCGAGCCAGGGAGAGGTCGCCTGGGGGCAGGTTGTCCTCGGTCCCTGGCCCAGTTCACCCTGAGTCTCTCAGGACCCCCGGACTTGGGAACTCTGGCCGGCGCCCGCCGCCCCCGGCTCCGGCTGCCTCGGGAAGAGTTGGCGGCGCTCCCAGCCGGGCCGCGGCGCGAAGGTGCGGGCGCTGCCCCCTTGGCCGACTAACGGCAGCAGCCTGGCCGTTCTGCTCCCGGTGAGATTCTCCGCCCGCTGTGCTTGTTTTTTCGTGTCCAGAGCTGATGCCAGCTCTAGCAGACTCTCGTTTGGAGTTGGAGCTGTAAACAGCTGTAATAATTGCTCCACGCCCGTTGAAACAACTTTGAACCGTGTTTTCCGCGCGAGGTCCTGGTGCGCTGACCAGATCGTGGACTTGTTCACACTTACCTGCAATTTGAGACGAATTGTCCTCTGTAATTTAGTGAGGATCAGCGCCCCTGAAGAATTCTGGTAGAAATATACCGTCTTGCTAGACAACTTTTGAAACAGCAAATCTCTTTATTTAGGGAAATTTAGTGCACTTAAACTAAATATTCTCGTTTGCCATATTTTGTCTCATGTAAACATAAGAGAAGCAGCCAAGGATCTTTTTGAGGTGGTTGAAGAATAACAGTCAATTTGTTCCTCTTGAGGAAGAGGGGAAGTTGTGCAAATAAGCTCCTTGAGGTGAGCGACCCAGGCCTTCTATATTTACTACCACATTTAGAGTCATTGCCCTACTGTATAACATTGTTTGTGCTACTTTGACCACCCATCCAAAGCTGGTGTTGCATTCATGATAATGCTGTAATATTAGGACTGACACAGTTTCTACATTGTAAAGTTCTCCTGAGCCTTAAAATGTTTTGCTAGCACACTTCAACTTATATAACAGTTTATCAGAGAAGTGAATCAATAGACATGCTTCTGGTACTTGAAACTTTAAACACTGTAGCTACATGATAATTAGGATTCTGGTTCCCTTTATCTATCCACCCTGCATCCCTGACTATACCCAGTAGAAATACTTAGCAGCTGAACATTGGTATTCTGTGAAAAGATGAAGGATTGAACTTGCTTAGTCAAATAGTGACCAAGGCTTTTTGGCATTCAGAATTGACAGACCTGTTTGTAGGCTGAAGACTAGCAGAACAGCTGTATTCTGGGGATTCTGTGATGGTATCGGATTCTCATATGGTCTATAATGATGTTTAGTTGCCTTTGCATGGTACTTGAAATAGTTCTGTCTAGGTTTAAATACAGTGCCCTATCTTCTGTCCTTTTTTCTTTCTGTTTTAGTCTTTTCGAGGAGTAGAAATAAGCATACTGTTTCTTTACATTTACTGACATCAATTGGTTAGAGTTTTTGTGAATTATGAGGAGCCATGAGTCCTTTTGATAACTCACCTTGGAGAACACATAATTCCAATGGGGGAAATGACTTGTCTAAAGTCATACAACTATGATCAAAATTAGGATGGTAGCTGGTCTCTTTGCTCCTAGTTCAGTTCCCATTCCATGATATACTACTTTCTGGAGACTTTTTGTCAGGTAGCTGGATAGAGCTTTGTTTGCATCATTTTTTACTCTACCTTCATTTTAGCCAGACTAAGTTTAACCATGTATTCCTTATTTTTCCTGAACTTCACTTTCCGGAGAATTAGAGTATGCTTTGAAGGAATTTTAGCCCAAAACGAACTTAAGATTTAAGGATATTAGTTTTAGTATACCAAGCCAAAAAAAAAAAAAAAAAAAAGGAAATGTTGATTGGCTAGTAAATTGATACTGCTACATCTTGGGTAAAATTTGCAGTGCCCTGGTGCACCCTCTGCTGGCTTTGCAAGGACATTCAATTGCAGTATTGCTGACAGTCAAGATTCTAAATTGTGCTGACAGAATCTGATTCATAAATAAGGAAGTAAACAGCCTAGTGGGATTTGGCCACGTAGGTCATATTTTTATATTTCAGTTTTCAACACAAACAGCTGCTGTTACAGCAACTCTTAGATGGAGAGGAAGAAAGATAAAAATATACACCCTTCCATGGGCAAAACACTCAGGTTTCACACCAGTTTATCTGCAAGGAGTGCAGGCAAACTGATAAGAATAAATTGCAGGAAGATCTCATGAGACCAAGTAGGGAGACTAGTCACAGGTACTTCATTGTATAAGGTCATGCAAACCTATCCATGCTATGAGAGGATGGGCTCAGTTATGACTCAAGAAAGGGATCTAGAAGTCACTGAAGATGTATGTATGCCATCTTTCAATTTTAAAACTTTGAAAACAGAATACAGAAGGAAATTAGGGCAGTCAGGATACATAGCAGAGAGATCAACAAAATTCTCCTAGGGACTCATTAGAAAAGCCTCCCGAGTGGAGACAGTTGTTCGTGATAAAAAATGAAAGGGTCACTGTGGACCTTCTGGAATCATGCCAGTCTCCTACAGCTGGAGTAGCTGAGTATCTGGAGGTTTATCTGGATACTCACTGGAGATGATCCCAGGAACTATTATAAATACATCACATCAGTCTCTGAGTCAGCTAATACACAATATTATTGTTAGAGTAAAATAAAAATCACTGTTTATGAGTCTGTGAAGAAGTTGGCCCAGTTGTGACTGTGGTCCTAAAAGCCAAGAATATGGTGGGCATTAACAGGAAGAGTGTTGAAAACAATGATGAAACAAAACTCTTATCATTTCCCTGTAAAAGACGAAAAGTGGATTTGCATTCACAATCATATAGGTAATCCTGGTGGCTGCTCATCAAGAAAAACTTAACAGCTGATACAAATCCCCAGAAGCCAACCTAAATTGATCAAAGTGTTGGAAGGATTTTCTAGTTGTTTTTTTCAGTCTGTAGAAAGAAGGATATGATCAAAGTATACTAAACCATGAGAGAGATGAGTAAGGTTAATGTACTGCTGTAATTTAACAATATAGTTCAATAAATAGAAAGCCTGCTATGAGCCAGCCACTATATTAGGTATTCAGTTCAGTTCAGTCAGTTCAGTTGCTCAGCAGGCTTCTCTGTCCATCACCAACTCCCGGAGCTTGCTCAAACTCATGTCCATCGAGCTGGTGATGCCATCCAACCATCTCATCCTCTGTCATCCCCTTCTCCTCCTGCCTTCAATCCTTCCCAGCATCAGGGTCTTTTCCAATGAGTCAGTCCTTCACATCAGGTGCCAAAGTATTGGAGCTTCAGCTTCAGCATCAGTCCTTCCAATGAATATTCAGGACTGATTTCCTTTAGGATGGACTGGTTGGACCTCCTAGCAGTCCAAGGGACTCTCAAGAGTCTTCTCCAACACCACAGTTCAAAAGCATCAATTCTTTGGCACTCAGCTTTCTTTTAGTCCACCTCTCGTATCTGTAAATGACTACTGGAAACACCATAGCTTTGACTGGATGGACCGTTGTTGGCAAATAATGGCTCTGCTTTTTAATATGCTGTCTAGGTTGGTCATAGCTTTTCTTCCAAGGAGCAAGTGCCCTTTCATTTCATGGCTGCAGTCATCATCTGCAGTGATTTTGGAGCCCAAAAAACTAAAGTCTGTCACTGTTTCTATTGTTTGCCCATCTATTTGCCATGGAATGATGGGACCAGATGCCATGATCTTAGTTTTCTGAATGTTGAGAGTTGAGCCAACTTTTTCACTCTCCTCTTTCTCTTTCATTAAGAGGTTCTTTAGTTCTTCGCTTTCCGCCATAAGAGTGGTGTCATCTGCGTATCTGAGGTTATTGATATTTCTCCTGGCAATCTTGATTCCAGCTTGTGCTTCCTCCAGCCCAGCGTGTCTCATGATTTTACTCTGCATATAAGTTAAATAAGCAGGGTAACAATATACAGCCTTGACATACACCTTTCCCTATTTGGAACCAGTCTGTTGTTCCATGTTCAGTTCTAACTGTTGCTTCTTGACCTGCATACAGATTTCTCAGGAGGCAGGTAAGGTGGTCTGATATTCCCATCTCTTGAAGAATTTTCCACAGTTTGTTGTGATCCACACAGTCAAAGGCTTTGGCTTAGTCAATAAAGCAAAAGTAGATGCTTTTCTGGAACTCTTGCTTTTTCCATGATCCAGCGGATGTTGGCAATTTGATCTCTGGTTCCTCTGCCTTTTCTAAATCCAACTTGAACATCTGGAAGTTCATGCTTCATGTACTGTTAAAACCTGGCTTGGAGAATTTTGAGTGCTTGGTATCTCTAATTTTCTTGAAGAGATCTCTAGTCTTTCCCATTCTATTGTTTTCCTCTATTTCTTTGCACTGATCCCTGAGGAAGGCTTTCTTATCTCTCCTTGCTATTCTGTATTCAAATGGGTTTATCTTGTTTTTTCTCCTTTGCCTTTAGCTTCTCTTCTTTTCACAGCTATTTGTAAGGCCTCCACAACCATTTTGGCTTTTTGCATTTCTTTTTCTTGGAGATAGTCTTGAATACTGCCTCCTATACAATGTCCAGGAACCTCTGTTCAAGGTTCTTCAGGCACTCTGTCAGATCTAATCCCTTGAATCTGTTTGTCACTTCCACTGTATAATAGTAAATGATATGATTTAGGTCATACCCGAATGGTCTAGTGGTTTTCCCTTTCTTCAATTTAAGTCTGAATTTTTCAATAAGGAGTTCATGATCTGAGCCACTGTCAAGCTCTTGGTCTTGTTTTTGCTGACTATATAGAGCTTCTCCGTCTTTGGCTGCAAAGAATATAATGAATCTGATTTCGATATTGACCATCTGGTGATGTCCATGTGTCAAGTCATCTCTTGTGTTGTTGGAAGAGGGTGTTTGCTATGACCAGTGCATTCTCTTGGCAAAACTCTGTTATTCTTTGCCCTGATTCATTTTGTACTCCAAGGCCAAATTTGCCTGTTACTCCAGGTAACTCTTGACTTCCAACTTTTGCATTCCAGTCCTCTATAATGAAAAGGACATCTTTTTTGGTTATTAGTTCTAGACGGTCTTGTAGGTCTTCATAGAACCATTCAAATTCAGCTTCTTCAGTGTTACTGGTTGGGGCATAGACTTGGATTACTGTGATAATGAATGGTTTGCCTTAGAAATGAACAGAGATCATTCTGTCATTTTTGAGCAACCCAAGAACTGCATTTTGGACTCTTGTTGACTATGATGGCTACTCCATTTCTTCTAAGGATTATCTTTATTACCTTCACCATACTTGGTCTCAGGTCAAACAACAGGGAGGGAACACAGCCCCGCCTATCAACAGAAACTTGGATTAAAAAGGTACTGAGCATGGTTCAGCCTGTTAGAACAGGACCCAGTTTTCCCCTCAGTCTCTCCCATCAGGAAGCATCCATAAGCCTCTTATCCTTATCCATCAGAGAGCAGACAGAATGAAAACTACAGTCACAGAAAACTAATTCAAACTGATCACATGGACCACAGCCTTGTCTAACTTAATGAAACTATGAGCCATGCCATGTAGGGCCACCCAAGATGGACGGGTCATGGTAGAGAGTGCTGTCAAGACATGGTCAGTGGAGAAGGGAATGGCAAACCACTTCAGTCTTCTTGCCGTGAGAACCCCATGAACAGTATGAAAAGGCAAAAAGATATTAGGTATTAGGCATATTTAGATGGTTGGAAGATTATTTTGTGGGGTAGGCAAATAAAGGTAGTATCTCATTCAGACAGTTTTCCTGAGAGATACTCTAATTGGAACTCTTAAGGTTTAAGTGCTTAGAAAAATATGTTTGTGCATATTTATAATGGTTTATTGAGAACTGTTAGCAATATTTGGAATATGTCCCTAATTATTTGAGGTGAGCCTTTCATTAAGAGCCTCTTAATGAAAGTGAAAGAAGAGAGAGAAAAAGTTGGCTTAAAACTCAACATTCAAAAACTAACATCATGATATCCATTCCCATCACTTCATGGCAAAAAATGGGCCAACAGTGGAAACAGTGACGGACTAGTTTTTTCAGCTCCAAAATCACTGCAGATGGTGACTGCAGCCATGAAATGAAAAGGCACTTACTCCTTGGAAGTAAAGCTATGACCAACCTAGACAGCACATTAAAAAGCAGAGACATTACTTTGCCAGCAAAGGTCCTTCTAGTCAAAACTATGGTTTTTCCAGTGGTCCTGTATGGATGTGAGATTTGGACTGTAAAGAAAGCTGAGTGATAAAGAATTGATGCTTTTGAACTGTGGTGTTGGAGAAGACTCTTGAGAGTCCCTTGGACTGCAAGGAGTTCCAACCAGTCCATCCTAAAGGAAATCAATCCTGAATATTCATTTGAAGGACTCACACTGAAGCTGAAACTCCAATACTTTGGCCGCTTGATGCAAGGAACTGACTCATTGGAAAAGACCCCGATGCTGGGAAGGATTGAAGGCAGGAGGAGAAGGGGACAACAGAGGATGATATGGATAGATGGTATCACCGACTCGATGGACATGAGTTTGAGCAAACTCTGGGAGTTGGTGATGGATAGGGAAGCCTGGCGTGCTGCAATCCATGGGGTCGCAAAAAGGCGGACACAACTGAATAACTGAACTGACTGATTTGAGGTGATGTCATTGAAGTTAACCTTAACTTTGCACAAAACATCTCTTGGTTTAACTGGATAGGACATTAGTGTATCTAGATTTGATACTAATTATTGGGGCCAGTTGATCAAGAAAATGACTAGGAATCACTAAGTCCAAGAATTATTTTAGCGGAATGGGATCCAGATAAAATCATTTTCTATAGGGTTAAATTTGAACTTTTCAGTGTGACATTGAAGGCTTTCAATGAACTGGCTCCATTATACTTATCCCCTTTTCTCTCTTACTAATCTACTCCTGCAACCCGCCCACCATATTCTGTCTTGGAATCATTCTCCAGTTGTTATTGCCGTTTTTGTGTTTAATAAATTTTGTGTTTTTATATTAGAGCACCTTCTTTTCTGTCTTTTTCCACAATACTGGTTATAGTTGGTTATAGTGCTGGTTATAGTTGGGATACCTGAATACTTGTCAACTTAAATATTATTTGGGGCCTTTGGAGATGTTCATATAAAACAAAGAGTTTTGTAACAGGCCTATTTTCCTCAGGTCTTGCTAAGCCTATGAATTGTCACCTATGCTTAGGTGTGTAGATAGCTCCACTGGTAATATTTCACTGGTTTCTAGAATCATTAGACAGTGAAATTGAGAAGAGGCCTAACTACATTAGCTGTATGATGGTGGAAAAAGTTTTCTGCTATGTATCATTTGATGTTCTGTTTTATTTGCATTTAGGTCTTATCTCTTTCTTTTTCTCTTAACTCTTGTGAAAAATAACTTGTAATTTATCTGTGACTACCTTACAGGGAAGATCTCTTTATATCAGAGAACTTCTGAAGCCATTTAATTCCCAAGAACATTACCAAGAAAACCTACTTGCCTTGCCTGTAGGGTGCCCTCTTGGAGGGTCATTTTCATCTGACTAGTCTATAAATACTCATCGCTTAGCTCTTCTTTTTTCCCCCTACTTTTTTCATTGAAGTATACATACAGAAAAGTTCATAAATCATAATTGTACAACTCGATGAATTACCATAAAGTGAATACACTAATGTTACCAGAACTCGGGTCAAGAAATAGAAGTATTGGTAGCATCTCGTAACCCCCATCTTACTTACGCCCCAGCCCTATCACTATACCATCTTCCTTCTCCAAAGTGAATGACTATCCTGATGTCTAACATCATAGATTACTTTTTCCCATTATGAACTTGATATAAATGAAATCAAGCAGTACATATTCTCGGGTGGGTTTTTTTGGCTTGGTGTCATGCTTTTTTGATATCTGTAATGTTGCATGCAACTGTAGTTTTTTATTTGCATTATTATATATTATTCACTTGTTTGAATAATACCACAGGTTATTCATTCATTCTACTGATAATGAATTTTTGGATTGTTTACTGTTTGGGGTTAGTATAAATAACAGTACTATGAATATTATTACACAGGTCTTTTGGTTATATGTACTTGAATTTCTGTGGGGTATATACCTAGGATTGGAATTTCTGGGTCATAGGGAATGCGCATTTTCAAATTTATTGATAACGACAGCTTTTCTCAGTGATTGTACCAATTTGCATTCCCAATGTATGGCGATGTATGAGAATTCTAGTTGTTCCACATCCTTGCTAACACTTGTTATTGTCACTGTTTAAATTATAGCCATTGTGGTGGGTCGGTTTGTAGTAATACTGCATTGTGATTTTAACTGGCATTTCTCAGAAGATTAATGAAGTTGTACTCCTTTTCATATGTTTATTATGTTTGGTTATCTTCTTTTGTGAAGTGCCTATACAAGTCTCTTGCACATTTTTATTGGATTGTTTGTTCTTATAAATTTGTGGATTCTTTTTTTAATTTTAGATTTTTAAAAATCAATTTATTTTTTATTGAAGAATGATTGCTTTATAGAATTTTGTTGTTTTCTGTCAAACCTCAACATGAGTCAGCCAAAGGTATACATATATCCCCTCCCTTTTGAACCTCCGTCCCATCTCCCTCCCAACCCCATCCCTCTAGGTTGATACAGAGCCTCTGTTTGAGTTTCCTGAGACATACAGCAAATTCCCACTGGCTATCTATTTTACATATGGTAACGTAAGTTTCCATGTTACTCTTTCCATATGTCTCACCCTCTCCTCACCTCTTCCCATGTCCATAAATCCATTCTCTATGTCTGTTTCTCTATTGTTGCCCTGTAAATAAATTCTTCAGTACCGTTTTTCTAGATTTCATATGTATATGTTAGAATATGTTATTTATCTTTCTCTTTCTGACTTCACTCTGTATAATAGGTTCTAGGTTCATCCACCTCATTAGAACTGATTCAAATGCGTTCTTTTTATGGCTGAGCAATATTCCATTGTGTATATGTACCACAACTTCTTTACCCATTCATCTGTCTCTGGACATCTAGGTTGCTTCCATGTTTTAGCTATTGTAAATAGTGCTTCAGTGAACATTGGGATACATGTGTCTCTTTCAATTTTGGTTTCCTCAGGGTATATGCCTAGGAGTGAGATTCCTGGGTCTTATGGTGGGTTATTCCTAGTTTTTTAAAGAATGTCCATACCATCTTCCATAGTGGCTGTGTCAATTTACATTCCCACCAACAGTGCAAGAGGCTTCCCTTTTCTCCACACCCTCTCCAGCATTTATTGTTTGTAGACTTTTTGATTATGGCCATTCTGACCAGTGTGAGGTGATATCTCATTGTAGTTTTGATTTGCATTTCTCTTATAATGGGTGATGTTGAGCATCTTTTCATGTGTTTGTTAGCCATCTGTATGTCTTCTTTGGAGAAATGTCTGTTTAGGTGTTTTTCCCACTTTTTGATTTGGTTATTTGTTTTTCTGGTATTGAGTTGTATCAGCTGCTTATATATTTTGGAAATTAATCCTTTGTCAGTTGTTTCATTTGCTGTTATTTTCTCCCATTCTGAGGGTTGTCTTTTTATCTTGCTTATAGTTTCCTTTGCTGTGCAAAAGCTTTTAAGTTTAATCATGTCCCACTTGTCTACTTTTGTTTTTATTTCCATTACTCTAGCAGGTGGGTTATAGAAGATCTTGCTTTGATTTATGTCATTGAGTGTTCTGCCTATGTTTTCCTCTAAGAGTTTTATACTTTCTGTTTGTACATTTAAGTCATTAATCCATTTTGAGTTTATCTTTGTGTATGGTGTTAGGAAGTGTTCCAATTTCATTCTTTTACATGTACCTGTCCAATCCCAGCATCATTTATTGAAGAGACTGTCATTGCCCCATTGTGTTATTCTTGTCTCATTTGTCAAAAATAAGGCACCCTTAGGTGCCTGGGTTTATTTCTGGGCTTTCTGTCTTGTTCTGTTGGTCTATATTTTTGTTTTTGTGCCAGTACCATAGCATACTTGATGATTGTAGCTTTGTAGTGTAATCTGAAGTCAGGAAGGTTGATTCCTCCAGCTCCAGTTTTCTTTCTCAAGACTGCTTTGACTATTCGGGGTCTTTATTGTTTCTATATGAATTGTGAAATTTTTGTTCTAGTTCTGTCACAAATGCCATTGGTAATTTGATAGGGATTGCATTGAATCTGTAGATTGCATTTGGTAGTATAGTCATTTTCACAATATTGATTCTTCCTACCCAGGACCATGGAATATCTCTCCATCTGTTTATGTCATCTTTGATTTCTTTCGTTCAGTTCAGTTCAGTTCAGTCGCTCAGTTGTGTCCGACTCTGCAACCCCATGAATCGCAGCATGCCAGGCCTCCCTGTCCATTACCAACTCCCGGAGTTCACTCAGATTCACGTCCGTCGAGTCAATGATGCCATCCAGCCATCTCATCCTCTGTCGTCCCCTTCTCCTCCTGCCCCCAATCCCTCCCAGCATCAGAGTCTTTTCCAATGAGTCAACTCTTCGCATGAGGTGGCCAAAGTACTGGAGCTTCAGCTTTAGCATCATTCCTTCCAAAGAAATCCCAGGGCTGATCTCCTTCAGAATGGACTGGTTGGATGTCCTTGCAGTCCAAGGGACTCTCAAGAGTCTTCTCCAACACCACAGTTCAAAAGCATCAATTCTTTGGCGCTCAGCTTTCTTCACAGTCCTACTCTCACATGACCACAGGAAAAACCATAGCCTTGACTAGATGGACCTTAGTCGGCAAAGTAATGTCTCTGCTTTTCAATATACTGTCTAGGTTGGTCATAACCTTTCTTCCAAGGAGTAAGCATCTTTTAATTTCATAGCTGCAATCACCATCTGCAGTGATTTTGGAGCGAAAAAAAATAAAGTCTGACACTGTTTCCCCATCTGTTTCCCATGAAGTGATGGGACCAGATGCCATGATCTTCATTTTCTAAATGTTGCGCTTTAAGCCAACTTTTTCACTCTCCTCTTTCACTTTCATCAAGAGGCTCTTTAGGTCCTCTTCACTTTCTGCCATAAGGGTGGTGTCATCTGCGTATCTGAGGTTATTGATATTTCTCCTGGCAGTCTTGATTCCAGCTTGTGCTTCTTCCAGCCCAGCGTTTCTCATGATGTACTCTGCATATAAGTTAAATAAGCAGGGTGACAATATATAGCCTTGACATACTCCTTTTCCTATTTGGAACCAGTCTGTTGTTCCATGTCCAGTTCTTACTGTTGCTTCCTGACCTGCTTACAGGTTTCTCAAGAGGTAGGTCAGGTGCTCTGGTATTCCCATCTCTTAAAGAATTTTCCACAGTTGATTGTGATCCACACAGTCAAGGGCTTTGGCATAGTCAATAAAGCAGAAATAAATGTTTTCCTGGAACTCTCTTGCTTTTTCCATAATCCAGCGGACGTTGGCAATTTGATCTCTGGTTCCTCTGCCTTTTCTAAAACCAGCTTGAACATCTGGAAGTTCACTGTTCACATATTGCTGAAGCCTGGCTTGGAGAATTTTGAGCATTACTTTACTAGTGTGTGAGATGAGTGCAATTGTGTGGTAGTTTGAGCATTCTTTGGCATTGCCTTTCTTTGGGATTGGAATGAAAACTGACCTTTTCCGGTCCTGTGGCCACTGCTGAGTTTTCCAAATGTGCTGGCATATTGAGTGCAGCACTTTCATAGCATCATCTTTCAGGATTTGAAATAGCTCCACTGGAATTCCATCACCTCCACTAGCTTTGTTCGTAGTGATGCTTTCTAAGGCCCACTTGACTTCACATTCTGGAATGTCTGGCTCTAGGTGAGTGATCACACCATCGTGATTATCTTGGTCATGAAGATCTTTTTTGTACAGTTCTTCTGTGTATTCTTGCCACCTCTTCTTAATATCTTCTGCTTCTGTTAGGTCCAGACCATTTCTGCCTTTTATCGAGCCCATCTTTGCATGAAATGTTCCCTTGGTATCTCTAATTTTCTTGAAGAGATTGCTAGTCTTTCCCATTCTGTTCTTTTCCTCTATTTCTTTGCATTGATCACTGAGGAAGGCTTTCTTATCTCTTCTTGCTATTCTTTGGAACTCTGCATTCAGATGCTTATATCTTTCCTTTTCTCCTTTGCTTTTCACTTCTCTTCTTTTCACAGCTATTTGTAAGGCCTCCGCAGACAGCCATTTTGCTTTTCAGCATTTCTTTTCCATGGGGATGGTCTTGATCCCTGTCTCCTGTACAATGTCATGAACCTCAGTCCATAGTTCATCAGGCACTCTATCTATCAGATCTAGTCCCTTAAATCTATTTCTCACTTCCACTGTATAATCATAAGGGATTTGATTTAGGTCGTACCTGAATGGTCCAGTGGTTTTCCCTACTTTCTTCAATTTCAGTCTGAATTTGGCAATAAGGAGTTCATGATCTGAGCCACAGTCAGCTCCTGGTCTTGTTTTTGTTGACTGTATAGAGCATCTCCATCTTTGGCTGCAAAGATTCTTTCATTAGTGTCTTATAATTTTCTGTGTACAGTTCTTTTGTCTCCTTAGGTAGGTTTATTCCTAGTTATTTAATTCTTTTTGTTGTAATGGTGAATGGGACTGATTCCTTAATTTCTCTTTCTGATTTTTTCATTGTTAGTATATAGAAATGCAAGTGATTTCTGTGTATTGATTTTATATCCTATAACTTTGCTAAATTCACTGGTTAGCCCTAGAAATTTTCTGATACTATGTTTAGGGTTTTCTATGTGCAGTATCATGTCATCTGCAAACAGTGAGAGCTTTATTTCTTCTCTTCTGATCTGGATTCCTTTTATTTTTTTTCTTCTCTGATTGCTATAGCTAGGACTTCCAGAACTATATTGAATAATAGTGGTGAAAGTGGACACCCTTTTCTTGTTCCTGATCTTAGGGGGAATGCTTTCAGTGTTTCACCATTGAGAATAATGTTTGCTGTAGGCTTAGCATATATGGCCTTTACTATGTTAAGGTAAGTTCCTTCTGTGCCTATTTTTTGAAGAGTTTTAGTTATAAATGGGTGCTGAATTTTGTCGAAGTTCTTTTCTGCCTCCATTGAGATTATCATATGGTTTTTATCTTTCAATTTTTTCATATGGTGTACCACATTGATTGGTTTGTGTATATTGAAGAATCCCTACATCCCTGGAATGACCCCAACTTGATTATGGTATAGGAGCTTTTTGATGTGTTGCTGAATTCTGTTTCCTAAAATTTTGTTGAGGATTTTTACATCTATGTTCATCAGTGATATTAGCCTGTAGTTTTCTTTTTTTGTGTTGTCTTTATTTGCTATTGGTATCAGGGTGATGGTAGCCTCTCATAGAATGAGTTTGGAAGTGTTCTTTCCTCTGCAATTTTTCAAAAGAATTTTAGAAACATAGGCCTTAGCTCTTTAAATGTTTGAAAGAATTCTCCTGTGAAGCCATCTGGTCCTGGGCTTTTGTTTTTTGGGAGATTTTTGATCACAGCTTGAATTTCAGTGCTTGTGATTGGGTTGTTCATAATTTCTATTTCTTCCTAACTCCTCTAAGAATCTGTCCATTTCTTCCAGGTTATCCATTTTATTGCCAGATAGTTGTTCGTAATAGTCTCTTATAATGCTTTGTATTTCTTCATTGTCTTTTGTAACCTTTCCCTTTTCGTTTCTAATTTAGTTGATTTGATTCTTCTCTCTTTTTTTCTTGATGAGTCTGGCTAAAAGGTTTGTCAGTTTTGTTTATCTTCTCATAGCACCAGCTTTTAGCTTTATTAATCTTTACTATTGTTTCATTTCTTTTAAATTTATTTCTGCTTGGATGGAATGTCCTAAAGATATCAATGAGCTCCATCTCATCTAATGTATCATTTAAGACTTGTGTTTCCATATTAATTTTCTGTTTTGATGATCTGTCCATTGGTGCAGTGGGGTGTTAAATTCTCCTACTATTATTGGGTTACTGTCAGTTTCTCCTTTTATGTCTGTTAGCGTTTGTCTTAGGTATTGAGGTGCTCCTATGTTGTGTGCATATATATTTATAGTTGTTATGTCTTCCTCTTGGATTAATCCCTTGATCATTATGTAGTGTCCTTCCTTATCTCTTGTAATCTTCCTTATTTTAAGGTCTATTTTGTCTGATATGAGGAGTTTGACTCCAGCTTTCTTTTGCTTCCCATTTTCATGGAATACATTTTTCCATTCTTTCACTCTCAATCTATATGTGTCTTTAGGTCTGAAGTGAGTTTCTTGTAGACAGCATATATATGGGTCTTGTTTTATATCCATTCAGTTAGTCTGTGTCTTTTGGTTGGAGCATTTAATCCATTTCCATTTAAAGTAATTATTGATATATATCTTCCTATTGCCATTTTCTTAGTTGTTTGCAGTTGATTTTGTAGATCTTTTTTCCTTCTCTTGTACTTCTTGTACTTTAACATTTGTTGTAAAGCTGGTTTGGTGGTACTGAATTCTGTTAACTTTTGCTTTTCTGAAAAGCTTTTGATTTTTTCATCAATTTTGAATGAGATGCTTGCTGGGTACAGTAATCTTGGTTGTAGATTTTTCCCTTTCAGTACTTTAAATATATCTTGCCATTCCCTTCTGCCCTGCAGAGTTTCTGCTGAAAGATCAGCTGTTTGGAGTTTCCCTTGTATGTTAATTGTTGCTTCTCCCTTACTGCTTTTAGTATTCTTTCTTTGTGTTCAGTCTCTGTTAGTTTGATTAGTATGTATCTTGATGTGTTTCTCCTTGGGTTTGTCCTATATGGGACTCTTTGTGCCTTTTGAACTTCATTGACTATTTCCTTTTCCATGTTGGGGAAATTTTCAACTGTAATCTCTTCAAAAATATTCTCATACCCTTTCTTTTTCTCTTCTTCTTCTGGGACACGTATAACTCAAATGTTGGTGTGTTTGATATGGTCCCACAGGTCTCTGAGACTGTCCTCAGCTCTTTTCATTCTTTTTACTTTATTCTGCTCTCCAGAAGTTATTTCCACCATTTTATCTTCCAACTCACTGATTCTGCTTCAGATATTCTGTTATTGATTAATTTCAGTAATTGTGTTGTTTGTCTCTGTATGTTTATCCTTTAATTCTTCTAGGTCTTTGTGAATTGATTCTTGCATTTTCTCCATTTTGGTTTCAAAGTTTTTGATCATCTTTACTATCATTATTCTCAATTCTTTTTCAGGTAGTTTACCTATTTCCTCTTCATTTATTTGGACTTCTGTGTTTCTAGTTTGTTTCTTCATTTGTACAGTATTTCTCTGCCTTTTCATTATTTTTTTTTTAAGTTATTGTGTTTCAGGTCTCCTTTCCCAGGCTTCAAGGAAAGTTGAATTCTTTCCTTAAAGAAGGTTGAATTTTTTCTTCCTTTTGGTTTCTGCCCTCCTAACATTGGTCCAGTGGTTTGTGTGAGTTTTCTATAGGGTGAGATTTGCGCTGAGTTTTTGATTGTTTGGTTGTTTGTGTTTTCTCTGATGGGCAAGGCTGGTCCTGTGTGGTCCTGTGTGAAGTGGTGGTCCTGTCTGCTAATGATTGGGTTTGTATTTTTGTTTTTTTTTTGTTATTTAGATGAGGCGTCCTACACAGGGTGCTACTGGTGGTTGGGTGTTGCAAGGTCTTGTATTCAAGTGGTTTCCTTTGTGTGAGTTCTCACTATTTGATACTCCTTAAGGTTTTGTTCTTGCCTGGAGAATCCCAGGGACGGGGGAGCCTGGTGGGCTGCCATCTATGGGGTCACACAGAGTTGGACACAACTGAAGCGACTTAGCAGCAGCAGCAAGGTTAGTTCTCTAGTAGTCTAGAATCTTGGAGTCAGTGCTCCTACTCCAAAGGCTAAGGGTTTGATCTCTGGTCAGGAACGAAGATTCCACAAGTGATTCATTATGGCATTGAGATTAAAACAAATATCCAAAAACGAGAAACCAAAGATGAACCCCATACAAATGGCAGTTACAAAGTCAGGCAAATAATAATTAAAATGATGGAGTATACACATGTACATATACACCTATGAGCAAAGTGAAAAAATACAGTAGATTGACCCAGTGAACAATGGAAATCAAAAATTATATTTACCAGTTAAGAACAAAACTACCTTAAGCACACACTGAAAAACAAAACTAAAGCAAGGTGCCAAGTGGGGAATAAAGCAATAAAATGAAAACTAACAAATATGTTCAGAGGAAAGAAAAGAAAGAAAGAATAGATATGCAAAGTAAATAGAGGTAGATGAAGATGATTTATATACATTAAAGATTACTGCAAGGGGTAAAGAACAGTAGGAAAGGCAAACAAAGGAATAAATATAGAAAAATATCAGGTTTAAAAATTAAAAATGTAAATTATAAAAAAGAAAAGAAAAAAACAGAAGAAAGAAAAAAGGGAGAAAAAAGGGAAAACTCCACAGAACAGCAACAGCCCAGTGTAGAGGCAGAGGTTTATAACAATAATAGAAAGTGTGACTGAATATACACATATACATATACACTCATGAGCAAAGTGTAAACAGTCCAACAAAAATAGAGTAGAGTAGATTGACCTAGCAAACAAAGGAAACCAAAAATTATATCTACCAGAACAAAGCTAATTCAAGCATGAGCTAGAAAATAAAACTAAAGAAAGGTGCCAACTGGGGAAGAAAGCAATGAAAATAAAACTAGCAAATATATTGAGAGGAAAGGAGAGAAAGAAAAAGAAAGAATAGACATGCAAAGTTAAATAAAGGTAGATAAAGAGGATTTACATATGTTAAAGTATAACTGCAAGGGGAAAAGAACAGTAGGAAAAGCAAAGAAAGGAATAAATGTAGAAATAATAATAATAGGTTTTAAAAGTTAAAAATTAAAATTATAAAAGAAAAAGAGGAAAACTCCACAGAACTGCAAAAGCCCAATGTTCAGGCATAGGTTTATGACAACAATAAAAAATGTGACTGAGGAAAAAAAACAAAAGCTCAAAAGCTTAATTGGATTTCTTAGTGCCAATAAAATCAACAACTACAACAGAGTGGGGGGAAATCCTATAGAATTGACAGAACAGGTCAAAAAATAAGAATAATGTTTTTCTTGAGTTACTGCTGTCAGAGTCCTTTCCCGCGCTGGGAGTCACAGTCCACTTTACCTCCCTAGGATGCCCTCCAACACTGCTGATCTCTGTACCTGCTATGGGGGCAGCTCAGATTCTAATCTGGTCCTACTCCTGTGTGTTCTTGCCTCCAATGTCCACAGCTATCAGAGCTTGTGTGTTTTCTTTTGTGGGAGCTCTCAATGGCCTTTTAAATATTCTATCAACACAGAGTCTGCTTAGTTGATCGTGTGGATTTAATATGCAGCTTGTACAGCTGATACGAAGGTTTTGGGTCTTCTTCCTTAGCCACACTGCCCATGGGTTTCAATTGTGGTTTTATTTCCACTTCTACACGTGGGTCGTCCACTGGAGTTTAGCTCCTGAGGCTGCCCTGCAGGGCTTGGGTTTGCCCCTGTGAGGGCCAGGTGTGGAGGTGGTGCAGCTGCTTGGGTCACAGGGGTTCTGGCTGCAGCAGGTAGTTGGGGCTGGGCAGCTAGGGCAGCAGGAAATATAGTGCTCTAGAAGGGTATGGCAACCAGTATTGGCCCATATGCTCCAGTATTCTTGCCCGGAGAACCACCTCTCTGACAGAGAAACCTGGCAGGCCACAGTCTATAGGGTCGCAGAGAGTCAGACACGACCAAAGTGACCCTGTGTGCATAGATGCAAGACTCTTTTTTGCCTGTGGTACTTCTGCCCCAGTGAGAGTTGAGCATGAAGGTGGCGCAGCTGCTTGGCTTGAAGGGACCCTGGCGGTGCCAGGTGTTCAAGGACATAGACTGCTTCCATGGCAGGAGTTATGGCCCTATCAGAGTCTTTTTTCCGAGCTTCTTGTAGCTGGTGATCAGAAGGCCTCTTTGGCCAGTCTTTCTCCATAGCTCCATCCCTTCAAGCACTTAGAGGGTGTTGTTTGGCGTGTCAGGCACATAGAGTGGCCACCCTGGCTGGGTTCCTACTCTGTAGATTGGTATGTCAGGCACTTGAAGGAGCACCCTGGGTGTGGTCCCACTCTGTAGTTCAGTGTGTCTGGTGTTTGATGGGCCAGCCTCTCTATTATTCAGCTGCCGATGCTGGCCTGTGGGGATAGAGAGGCTATGGTGATGGCTCTACCCCGATGCATGACTCAGCAGTATCGCCTTGCTTCCATGGCTGCCCGGCTTTCCTCCACAGGCATTTCCCACCACAATCTCCTCCCTCACATCCCCTCGATCCGTCTCTCCACAGTCAACAGCAGCCCCCACCCTGGGATTGCTCCAAAATCCCTAAACTCCAGCTCCCAGCTGCTGTGCCTTCCCAGGTATGTATCTGTCCCAGGTATGTATCGCTTCGGCAAGGACTGTCTGATTCTCATTCCATTTAGGCTGCCACAGATCAGCTGTTTCACTCTCAGCTTTAAATGTTTCTCTTCTGACTTAGACAATTGCCCTGTTGTGGGGATTGGACCCCTGCTTCAGTCCCCCCACCCACTGAGGGCAGGTCCAGTCCTACCAACACTCCTGTTTTTTCCCCCTTGTTCCTTCATCCTACCAAGTTTTGTGTGCCTGTGTATATTCTTTTCCACTGGTCAGGTTCTCCTGTCCTCTGTCAGCTGATGTTCTGCATGCACTTCTGTGTCTGAAGGTGTATTCCTGATGTATCCATGGAGAAAGATGTACTCCACGTCCACCTACTCCTCTGCCATCTTGTTCTCCTCTGCTTTTTAATATGCTGTCAAGGTTAGTCATAGCTTCTTTTCCAAAGAGCATGTGTCTTTTTATTTCATGGCTGTGGTCACCATCTGCAGTGATTTTGGAGCCCAGAAAAATAAACTCTCTCAGTGTTTCCATTGTTTCCCCATCTACTTGCCATGAAGTGATGGGACTGGATGCCATGATCTTAATTTTCTGAATGTTGAGTTTTAAGCCAGATTTTTCAGTCTCCTCTTTCTCTTTCATCAAGAGGCTCTTTAGTTCTTTGCTTTCTGCCATAAGTGTGGTATCATTTGCGTATCTGAGGTTATTGATATTTCTCTCTGCAATCTTGATTCCAGCTTGTGCTTCATCCAGTCCAGCATTTCACATGATGTACTTGGCATAGAAGTTAAACAAGCAGGGTGACAATATACAGCTTTGATGTACCCCTATTCCTATTTGGAACCAGTCTGTTGTTCCATGTCCAATTCTAACTGTTGCTTCTTGATCTGCATACCGATTTCTCAGGAGACAGGTCAGGTGGTCTGGTATTCCCATCTCTTGAAGAATTTTCCAGTTTGTTGTGATCCACACAGTCAAAGGCTTTGGTGTAGTCAATAAATCAGAAGTAGATGTTTTTTCCTGCAACCGTCTTGCTTTTTTGATGATCCAATGGATGTTGGGAATTTTGATCTCTGGTTCCTCTGTCTTTTCTTAATCCAGCTTGAACACCTGGAAGTTCACAGTTCACGTACTGTTGAAGCCTGGCTTGGAGAATTTTGAGCATCACTTTGCTAGCGTGTGAGATCTGGATCTCAAAATATTTGCTTTTGCATGTTCATTGCAGCATTCAAAATAGCTAAGATGTGGAAACAATAGAAATGTCCATTGATAAATAAGTAGATATAGAAAATGTGGTATATACATACAATAGGGTACTATTTCACAGTAAAAAAGAGATTCTGCCACATGTGACAACATGGATGAACCTTGAGGACACTATGCTAAGTGAAATAAGCCAGACACAGAAAGACAAATAGTACATGATTCCACTTATATGAGGTATCTAAAATAGTCAAATTTATAGAATCAGAGAGTGGAATGGTAGTTTCCTAGAGCCAAGGGTGGGGAGAGAAAATGCGGTTGCTAATCAACAGGCATTAAATTTCACTTAAGCAATATTAGGACTTCCCTGGTGGCTCAGACCGTAAAGTGTCTGTCTACAATGTGGGAGACCTGGGTTCAATCCCTGGGTCGGGAAGATCCCCTGGAGAAGGAAATGGCAACCCATTCCGGTACTGTTTGCCTGGTAAATCCCATGGATGGAAGAGCCTGGTAGGCTACAGTTCATGGGGTTGCAAAGAGTCGGACACGACTGAGCAACTTCACTTCACTTCTTCTTCTAACCAATATAAGTTCTAGAGATCTGCTATAGAACATATATAGTGAAAAATAATGTGTTGTACACTTAAAATTTTAAGAGGGTGGGTTGCATGTTATGAGTTCTAACCACAGTAAAATAAAATTAAGGGAGAAAACCCTCCTGGAATTTTTGTTTTGATTGGATTGAATCTAAAAATGAATTTACGGAGAACTTTCCTTTACTATATTGAATCTTCCAATCTATGAATATGGTATATATCTCCACTAACTTACTTAGGTCTTTAATTTTTCTTGGTGATATTTTATAGTTTTCTATGTATGGCACTTGTATACCTTTCATTAGATTTATTCTAAGACACTTGATATTTTTGAAGCCATTTAAAATGTTATCTGCAGTTGATGCTGTGATCCATTTCCTAAGTCCATGTCTTGGTTGAAGAAAATTGTCGCAAGGACAGTTGTCTCATCTCCCAAGGAGATGCTTCCTTTCATTATCATGCATCCAGTGCCTGATTAATGAGGGGGTAGAAAGGCTTGCCCTTCACTCTCCAAATACAGAAACCTTTGAAAGGCCATATTAGCTCCAGAGCTATCTATAAATTTGGCTAGGGTCTTTTGGAGATTGTTTTTTCCCTCTTATACATATGTTGATCCCCAAAGCAATAAAAGTAGTACTTGATGAACTATGTTACCCAGTCTGCTTAACAGGAAAACCAACCAAACAGGGACCACATAATTTTAAAACTTCATTTTAAAATTGCTTCTGGCTTATGCCTAGAAATATAGTTTCTGTTAAATATTGACTTTGTATACAGCAGTATATAAAGTATACCAGAAAAAATAATTGTGTTGAACTCATTTATTAGTACTAACAAAGTATCTGAAGGTCTTGTGGATTTTCTTTGTACACCATCACACCGTTTATGAAAAATGATGTTTTATCTTTCTATTTCTTCCTTTCCAATATCTATACTTAAGATTTTTTTCTTACCTTATTGCACTGGCTTGAACCTTCAGAAAAATGCTATTTAGGAACAGTAATAGCAGGACAGAGGGAAGGAAAAAAAAAGAAACAGTAATAAGATGCATCTTTGTCCTATTCCCAATCTAAGAGGGAAAAGCATTTAATGTTTCACCTCCATAATGTTTGTTATAGTTTTAAGTTTTTTCTAGTTATTTATCACTTCAAAAGTTCTTTTTTAGTACTGATTTACTGAGAGTTTTGTTTTAATCATTAATGAAAATAGCATTTTATCAAATGGTTTTCCAGCATCTATTGAGATAATCATATAACTTTTCCCATTTAATATAGTGTTTAATGTAGTGTTAAAACAATTTTACACTTGTGGAATAAACCTAGTCTTGCTATTTTATTTATTTAGCACTTTTGGTTTATTGTATAATTAACTCATATTGTCATATTTCTTCTCATATATGAAGTGCAAAGCCTAGAAATTAAGGCTTTCATGTTCATATAGAATTACCTGTAATAATCCTGTTAGTTTAAAGACTATCCATTTGCAAACATTTACAGTGTGTGACAGTCCACATTATCTCTTATCTTTTGCTACATTCAGCATATCCCCTAGCTCCATCCTAAGCACTGATATGTAATTTCATATGAAATACATACTATTATTTATTTTTCTTGATTTTATTTAGCTTTATACATTTCTGATTATCTGAATATTTTCTTCATAAAACTGTCATCAAAAAAGAGCAAAAAATAGATTACTTAAGTTTGCTTCAGTGTTCAAGTTTGTTTTTCTTTTTCCCAACTTTGCTTCAGTTGTCCTAAATATGATGTATTATTTATTTTATATATTGCTAGATTTGGTTTGCTAAAATTTCATTTAGGATCTTTGTATCTATGTACATGATTGAGATTAGCATGTAGTTTTCCTTCCTTATCAGTCTTGGACAAGGTTAAAATGTTCCCATAAGATTAGTTGAAAGTATTTCATTTCTACTTTTTGTCTGTAAGAGTTTATGTAATATTAGTAATAATTCTTCCTCAAATGTAGCAAAGCATCTGTGCCTAGAATTTTTTGGGTGGGGGAAAGGGAGATTTTAATCTCTAGATTTTCTATCTTAAAAAAACACATTTATTTATTTATTTGGCTGCACCAGGTCTTAGTTGTGGCATGTAGGATCTAGTTTCCTGACCAAGGATTGAACCCGGGCCCCCTGCATTGGGAGCACAGTCTTAGCCACTGGACCACCAGGGAAGTCCCATTTGCTATGTTAATAGAGATAAGATTTTCAGATTTTATTCAGTTTTTTGGTAAATTTGTATTCTAGAAATTTATTTAGCAAAAATTTCAATTTATTCATAGAAACAGTTTCATGATATCCTCTGCTACTGCTGCAGCTAAGTCGCTTCAGTCATGTCCTACTCTGTGCGACCCCATAGATACGGCAGCCCACCAGGCTCCGCCATCCCTGGGATTCTTCAAGCAAGAACACTGGAGTGGGTTGCCATTTCCTTCTCCAGTGCATGAAAGTGAAAAGTGAAAGTGAAGTCACTCAATCATGTGTGACTCTTTGCGACCCCATGGACTGCAGCCTACCAGGCTTCTCCGTCCATGGGATTTTCCAGGCAAAAGTACTGGAGTGGGTCGCCATTGCCTCACTCTTTCGTTAATGATGTGGTAAAGTATATGTAACATGAAACTTATCATTATAAGCATTTTTATGGTTCAGTGACAGAGAGTACATTCAGAATATGGGTACCCATTGCCACTATCTGTTTTCAAAACTCTTTCAGTCCTCTCAAACAGAAAATCCATACCCATTAAACAGTAACTCCCTATTTCCCCCTACCTGTGACCACTAGTAGCCTCCATTATACTTTCTGTTTCTTTGAATTTGCCTGTTTTAGTTATCTCATATATCAGCGTTCTCAATTTGGGCTTCCCGGAGGGCTCAGTGGTAAAGAATCCACCTGTCAGTGCAGGAGCTGTGGGAGGTGCAGTTTCGATCCCTGGGAGGTGCAGTTTCGATCCCTGGGCTAGGAAAATCCCCTGGAGGAGACCATGGCAACCCCACTCCAGTGTTCTTTCCAAGATAATCCTATGGACAGAGGAGCTTGGCGATCTACAGTCCATGGGGTCACAAAGGATCAGACACAAATGATTGAGCATGCACACATAAGTGAAATCATACAATATTTCTTTTTTTGTGTCTGTGTTATTTCATCAATATTGTAGTATGTGTCAGAATTTTATCCTTTTTTTAAATGGCTAAATAATATTTCACTGTGTCTGTAGGTGTGTGTATGTGGGTACACCATATTTTGTTTATTTGTTCGTTTGTTGATGGACGTTTTGGTGGTTGTATTTTTGGCTTTTGTGAATAATGTTGCTATGAATATTGGCGTTCAAGTAAGTGTGTCCCTGCTTTTAGTTCTTTTGTGTGAAATTGGTGGATTATATGGTAATTCCGTTTAGTTTTTTTTGAAGTACTGACAAATTGTTTTCCACAGTGGTTGTATTTTTTTATATTCCCCCAAGCAATGCACAGTTTCACATCCTAACAACACTTGTTCCAATTTCTCCACATCCTCACCAACACTTGTTATTTTTTTATATTTTTAAAAATTACTATCCTAATTGGTATGAAGTCTTTTCTCATTGTGGTTATCACTAGCTGTTTCAAAACTTTTTAAAAAATAAGCTTAGATTCAGAGGAGTTTTACCATGAAGTTGCAAAGAGATCATGTGGATCTTTTAGTCAGTTTTCCCCGTTGGTTACACTGAATGTAACTGTCAGTTCAGTTCAGTCGCTCAGTCGTGTCCGACTCTTTGCGACCCCATGAACCGCAGCACGCCAGGCCTCCCTGTCCATCTCCAACTCGTGGAGTCCACCCAAGCCCATGTCCATCGAGTCGGTGATGCCATCCAACCATCTCATCCTCTGTCATCCCCTTCTCCTCCTGCCCTCAATCTTTCCCAGCATCAGGGTCTTTTCAAATGAGTCAGCTCTTCACAGCAGATGGCCAAAGTATTGGAGTTTCAGCTTCAGCATCAGTCCCTCCAATGAACGCCCAGCACTGATCTCCTTTAGGATGAACTGGTTGGATCTCCTTGCAGTCCAAGGGACTCTCAAGAGTCTTCTCCAACACCACAGTTCAAAAGCATCAACTCTTTGGCGCTCAGCTTTCTTTTTTTTTTTATCTTATAAATATTTTCCATGATTCTCTATTTTTTTTCTTTTACTTTATTTTACTTTACAATACTGTATTGGTTTTGCCATACATCAACATGAATCCACCACGGGTGTACATGAGTTCCCAATCCTGAGCCCCCCTCCCAACTCCCTCCCCATACCATCTCTCTGGGTCATCCCACTGCACCAGCCCCAAGCATCCTGTATCCTGCATCAAACCTAAACTGGCGATTCGTCTCTTACATGATATTATACATGTTTCAATGCCTTTCTCCCAAATCATCCCACCCTCTCCCTCTCCCACTATACATCTGTGTCTCTTTTGCTGTCTCGCATACAGGGTTATTGTTACCATCTTTCTAAATTCCATATATATGTGTTAGTATACTGTATTGGTGTTTTTCTTTCTGGCTTACTTCACTCTGTATGATCGGCTCCAGTTTCATCCACCTCATTAGAACTGATTTAGCTTTCTTTATATAGTCCAACTCTCACATCCATACGTGACCACTGGAAAAATCATAGCCTTGACTAGATGGACCTTTGTTGACAAAGTAATGTCTCTGCTTTTGAATATGCTGTCTAGATTGGTCATAACTTTCCTTCCAAGGAGTAAGCGTCTTTTAATTTCATGGCTGCAGTCACCATCTGCAGTGATTTTGGAGCCCAGAAAAATAAAGTCAGCCACTGTTTCCACTGTTTCCCCATCTATTTGCCATGAAGTAATGGGACCGGATGCCATGATCTTTGTTTTCTGAATGTTGAGCTTTAAGCCAACTTTTTCACTCTCCTCTTTTACTTTCATCAAGAGGCTCTTTAATTCTTCTTCACTTTCTGCCATAAGGGTAGTATCATCTGCATATCTGAGGTTATTGATATTTCTCCCAGCAATCTTGATTCCAGCTTGTGCTTCATCCAGCCCAGCATTTCTCATGATGTACTCTACATAGAAGTTAAATAAGCAGGGTGACAATATACAGCCTTAACGTACTCCTTTTCCTATTTGGAACCAGTCTGTTGTTCCATGTCCAGTTCTAACTGTTGCTTCCTGACCTGCATGCAGGTTTCTCAAGAGGCAGGTCAGGTGGTCTGGTATGCCCATCTCTTTCAGAATTTTCCAGTTTATTGTGAGCCACACAGTCAAAGACTTTGGCATAGTCAATAAAGCAGAAATAGATGTTTTTTCTGGAACACTCTTGCTTTTTCGATGATCCAGTTGATGTTGGCGATTTGATCTCTGGTTCCTCTGCCTTTTCTGAATCCAGCTTGAACATCTGAAAGTTCACAGTTCACGTATTGCTGAAGCCTGGGTTGGAGAATTTGAGCATTACTTTACTAGCATGTGAGATGGGTGCAATTGTGCGGTAGTTTGAGCATTCTTTAGCATTGCCTTTCTTTGGGATTGGAATGAAAACTGACCTTTTCCAGTCCTGTGGCCACTGCTGAGTTTTCCAAATGTGCTGACATATTGAGTGCAGCACTTTCACAGCATCGTCTTTCAGGATTTGAAATAGCTCAACTGGAATTCCATCACCTCCACTAGCTTTGTAACTATAGTACAACATAACAACCAGAAAACTTTATGTAGATATAAAGTATGTGTATAGTTCTATCATTTTACTACATGTAGATTTTTGTAGCCACTATTGCCAAATACAGAATTGTTTCATCACTGCAGGGATATCCCTTGTACTATTCTTTCTATTCACATCTCCCATTCCCTGTTATTTCTAACCTCTGGCAACTAATCTCTTTTCCATCTCTATAATTTTATCATTTTGGGAATACTATATAAATGAAATTATACAGTATGTTAACATTTTGAGGTTGGCATTTTTTCACTCAGTATAATGCCCTTGAGATCCATGCCAGTTGATATATGTATTATTAGCAGTTTGTATACTATAGTGTGTTTAAATCGTTAACTTCTAATCTGTATGACATATAGTGTTTCCCCTTTTCATTCCTGATATTGATTATAAGTGTATGCTCTCCTTTTTCGGTTAGTCTTACAAAGGATTTATCAGTTTTTTAGTTGATTCACACTGGATTGTTTGATTTCTGTTTCATTAATTTCTGCTATTATCTTTAAAATTTTCTTATTTCTACTTTCTTTGGCTTTAATCTACTGGTTTTAAAAGAATCTAATTTCTTGAGAAGATGCCTAAATCATCCTTCTTTTCTAGTATCTGCATTTTTAGAATATAAATTTCTAAGCACAGTTTTAACATGTCATGTAAGGTTTTTTTTATGATTTTTTTTTATGTGGACCATTTTTAAAGTCTTTATTGTATTTGTTATAATATTGCTTCTGTTTTATGTTTTGGTTTTATGTCTAACCTTCTGCAGTTAGGGAAAATCTCTGTATGATTTAAAGTACTTGTGTATTTAGAGATTAGATCTGATAGAGTGCCTGAAGAATTATGGACAGAAGTTCATAACCTTGAACAGGAGGCTTTGACCAAAACCATCCCCAAGGAAAAGAAATGCAAAAAGACAAAATGGTTGTCTGAGGAGGCTTTACAAATAGTGGAGAAAAGAAGTGAAATACAAAGGAGAAAAGAAAAGATATACCCATCTGAATGATGCGAAGTTCCAAAGAATAGCAATGAAAGATAAGAAAGCCTTCCTCATGATCATTGCAAAGAAATAGAGGAAAACAATAGAATGGGAAAGACTAGCGATCTCTTCAAGAAAATTAGAGATGCCAAGGGAACATTTCACGCAAAGATGGGCACAATAAAGGATAGAAATGATATGGACCTAAGAGAAGCAGAAGATATTAAGAAGAGGTGCAAGCATACACAGAACTGTACAAAGAAGGCCTTAATGGCCCAGTTAACCACTATGCTTTGATCACTCACCTAGAGCCAGACATTCTGGAGTGTGAAGTCAAGTGGGCCTTAGGAAGCATTACTATGAACAAAGCTTGTGGAGGTGATGGAATTTCAGCTGAGCTATTTCAAATCCTAAAATGATGCTGTGAAAGTGCTGCACTCAATATGCCAGCAAATTTGGAAAACTCAGCAGTGGCCACAGGACTGGAAAATTTCAGTTTTCATTCCAATCACAGAAAGGGGCAGTGACAAAGAATGTTAAAACTACTGCACAATTGCACTCAATTGCTAGCACAAATGCTAGCAAGGTAATGCTCAAAATCCTTCAAGCTAGGTTTCAGCAGTACATGAACCAAGAACTTCCAGATGTACAAGCTGGACTTAGAAAAGTCAGAGGAACCAGAGATCAAATTGCCAACATCCGGTGGATCACAGAAAAAGCAAGAGAGTTCCAGAAAAACGTCTATTTCTGCTTCACTGACTATGCTAAAGCCTTTGACTGTGTGGATCCCAACAAATTTGTGGAAATTCTTAAAGAGATGGGAATACCAGACCACCTTACTTGCCTCCTGAGAAATCTGTATGCAGGTCAAGAAGCAACAGTTAGACTGGACATGGAACAACAAACTGGTTCAAAATTGGGAAAGGAATATGTCAGGGCTGTATATAGTCACCCTGCTTATCTAAATTCTTTGCAGAGTACATCATGAGAAATGCTGGACTGGATGAAGCACAAGCTGGAATCAAGCTGCTGGGAGAAATAGCAATAACTTTAGATATGCAGATGACACCACCCTAATGGCAGAAAGCAAAGAAGAACTAAAGAGCCTCTTGATGAAGGTTAAAGAGGAGAGTGAAAAAGTTGGCTTAAAACTCAACATTCAAAAAACTAAGATCTTGGCATCTGGTCCCATCAGTTAATGGCAAATAGATGGGGAAACAATGAAAACAGTGACAGACTTTATTTTCTTGGGCTCCAAAATTACTGCGGATGGTGACCACAGCCATGAAATTAACAGATGCTTGCTTCTTGGAAAAAACGATATGACAAACCTAGATAGTGTATTAATAAGCAGAGACATCACTTTGCTGATGAAGATCCGTCTAGTCAAAGCTATGTTTTTTCCAGTAGTCATTTATGGATGTGAGAGTTGGACTAAACAGAAGGCTGAGTGCTGAAGAATTGATGCTTTTGAACTGTGGTGTTAGAGAAGACTCTTGAAAGTTCCTTGGACTGTAGGAGATCCAACCAGTCCATCCTAAAGGAAATCAGGCCTGAATATTCATTGGAAGTACTGATGTTGAAGCTGAAACTCAGATACTTTGGCCATTTAATGGAAAGAACTGACTCATTGGAAAAGACCCTGGTGCTGGGAAAGACTGAAGGCAGGACGCAAAGAGGAAGACAGAGGATGAGATGGTTGGATGGCATCACCAATTCGATGGACGTAAGTTTGAGCAAGCTCTGCAAGTGGGTGATAGACAGGGAAGCCTGGCGTGCTGCAGTCCATGGGGTCACAAAGAGTTGGACACAACTGAGCGACTGAACTGACCGACAAATTTAGTACTATTACAACTTCCTCTTTAATTGTACCTTCTATTATGAAATGTCCCTCTCTATCTGTAGTAATACTTTTTACCTTAAAGTCTACACTGCTTGATATTAATCCTACTTTTTTTCATACACCATTTGCATGATATATCTTCCATTTTTGAAAAATTTAACCTTTTTGTTGTAGACTGATCTCTTGTAAAGGGACATATAGTTTCCTTTTTAAATTCAGGCTGTTTCTTTTAACTGGCACATTTAATTAATTTTCATTAATGTAATTAATTATATATTGCCTTTAAATATGCCATATATTGTTTGCATTCTACTAATCTTACCTGTTCTATGAACCTTTCTTCTCCTTATTGCATTCTTTTGGATATTTTTACTAACATTTTTTAACGTTTTGTTAACTTTATAGATATATATTCTTTTACCATTGGCTTAGTAGATATCCTAAAGATTACAACAAGCATACTTATTATACTCTGATATAAATTAGTACTTTGACCTCTTCCTATATAGTGAAAAGGCTTTATAATATTTTAACTCCATTTACCCCCTTCTATCCATATGCTATTGTTGTTTTGTAATTTAATTATCTATATAATTTAAACTGCACATGACATTGTTGTTATTGTTTTATTTAGATCCCCCATGTGTCTACCCTTTTCTTTGCTCTTTATTCCTTCTTCTCAAGCTTCTGTCTGGCATAATTTCCTTCTGCTTAATAATACCTTTTAAAATTCCTTTTTGTGTGTGTCTGCTGATGATTTGTTTGTTTTTGTTTATCTGAAAATATGTCTTTATTTCACCTTCATTTTTGAATGACATTTTTATGGAGTATAGAATTCTATGTTAGCAGTTATTTTTCAGTGTTTCGAAGCTGCTACTATTTGTGCTGGGAAAAGAAGCCGAAATTTTTGTATTTACCTCTTTGAAGGTAATGTGCCTTTTTCTCTCACTGTTTTTAATGTTTCTGCTGATCTTTGGGTTTTAGTCATTTATCATGATATGCTTAAATGTGACTTTCTTTGTTTATCTTCATTGGAATTCAAAGAACTTGAATCTGTCGCTTCATCATTTTTGTCAGTTTTGAAACATTCTCAGTATTCTATTTTGTCCTTTTTAAGATTGAGTTACAACCTCTTTAAGAAATTTTCTCTGTATCCCTGATGTCTCTTAAATATTTTTTTCTAAATTCCATCCTTTCTTTTCTTTGTATTTCATTCTGTATATTTTTTCTGACTCCTCTCTTTAGCTTTGTCTAACCTGTTAAATTCACCCTCTTAATTTTACTTCTGACCTATATTTTTTATTTCTAGACTTTCCATTTGTTTTTTTAAAATACTGTTCATTTCTTTGCCATAACTTATAATTTAGTCTTTTCTTCTGTTGAACTTACTAAGCATAATTATTTGAAATTTTACATGTGGCAAGTCCATTATGTGAACCCTTTAAGGTATATTTCTGTAGTCTGTTTCTGTTGATTGTTTATCACTTTTCCTTGTTCCTCATATGCCTGATTATTTTTGGTTGAGTGGTAGATACTGTATATGAAAAACTATAGTAGAGATGGTTTGAGGCCTCAGTTGTTTTTAGTTTTATTCAGAAAGTAGGATTTATGCTCTCTTTTGGCAGGTGGTTTTGGGCAGTAAGAATCCCATTACCACCTTAATCCAATCTGAGACTGAGATAATTTGAAGCTGTCCTCAGATGGTAAAACGTCTGTCTACAATGCAGGAGACTTGGGTTCGATCCCTGGGTTGGGAAGATTCCCTGGAGAAGGAAATGACGACCCACTCTAATACTCTTGCCTAGAAAATCCCATGGACGGAGGAGCCTGGTGCAGGCTACTGTCCATAGGGTCACAAAGAATCGGACACGACTGAGCGACTTAACTTTTCCTTTTAGTTTAGACTTCCTTTAGGTATCTTTCCTTTCTCAGTTGGAACCAAACATCTGAGGACTTTTCTATGGTTGCCTCTCATGATGTGTCCTGAATTCCTAGTTCTGCCATTTTAGTGCCATGAGCCTATCCAAAGCTCTGCTTTCTCTAAGCTGACTCTTCTGTGATGAGCCAGTTATCTAAGGAGAAATAGAGCCTCTCTGAGTTTTCTTTCTATGCTGAATCTTGGCTCCATAACACTTCATTGCATTGTTAGAACTTGGATGCCTTTATATATATAAATAAATAATTTATATTCTATCCCTCTTTTCTTATTGTTTCTAGCAGGAAATTTGGTCTGAATTACTTAGTCTTACATTTCTAGAAGCAGAATCAGTTAATCATTCCTTCAACAAATATTGATCATCTCCTATGTATCAGGCACTGTACAAAACAGTGAAGAGGCAAGTGTTGAATTTGTTAGAGAGGAATATTACCATCATAGTGTTTACAGTCAAGTGAATAGGCAATTATAATATAATATGATAATGCATTGATAAGGTTAATTATAAGATCTGGAACACTAAGGAGGAGTTCTTGACCCAGCATTTTCTGAGCTTAGACCTGAAAGTAAGTAAGAATTATCTATGATAAGACTGTTTTAGGTAGAAGGATTAAAACGGGCAAAGACTTGGAGGTGAGAGATAACATAGCATATTCAGGGAACAGAAAACTCAGTTTCTATAAAGCAGTAGTTACCAAGACAGTGTGTTACTGGCAAAAAGATAGGCATATAAATCAGTGGAATAGAATTATTTGTTTGGAAACAACCCTTACATTAATTGTCAATTGATTTTTGACAAATGTACAGACATTTCATTGGGAGAAAAAATACTCTGTTCAACAAATGGTGCTGGAACATTTGGACATCCACATGCAAAGAGATAATCTTAGATCCTCATAATTCACCATATCCCAAAGTTAATTCAAAATGTCTGATAGGCTTAAATGTAAGTGCCAAAAGAATAAAAATTTTAGAGGAAAATATAGGAGATAATCTTTCAGATTTTGAACTGGACAAGGATTTCTTAGATAGAACACTGTAAATACAGTCCAAAAAAAGGAGAAATTAATAAACTGGACCTCATCAAAATATAAAAACTTTTGTTTATCAAAAGAAACATTAGTAAATAAACATAACAGACTAGAAGAAAATGTTTGCAACATAAATATTCAATAAAGAATTCATATCCAGGATTTACAAAGGATTCTTGGGATTACAACAATAAGATCACTGGAATTTTACAAAATGGGCAAAGGAAACAAATATGTCAGCACAGAGGATATTCAAATAGCTAAGTAAAAACTTCATGAAAAGATGCTCAATGTCATGATCTGTCAGGAAAGTGCAAATTAAAATGACAGTGGAGATAAATACCTTATAATCTCATTTATATGTGGAATCAAAACAAAAACAAACTCAAAAATGCCGAGAACAGATTGGTGGCTGCCAGAAGCAGGGGGTGGGTATGGGTGAAATGAGTGAAGACAGTCAACAGAAAGAATCCTCTAGTTATAAAATGAATAGGTCCTGGGAGATGTAATGTATAGCATGGCAACTATAGTTTATACTATATTGTATGTTTGAAAGTTGCTGAGAGTAGATCTTAAAAGTTCTCATCATAAGAAAAAAAATTCTATAACTATGTATAGTGATAGATGTTAGCTAGACTTACTGTGGTGATCAATGTACAAATTTATATACAAATATTAAATCATGTTGTACAGCTGAAGCTAATGTTGTATGTCAATTGTAACTCAATTTAGTTTTTTTTTTTGAAAACTACAATGTAGTTACCATCTCACATTCACTAGAATGAAAAAATAAGGAGCAGAGGTGTAGAGAAGTAGAAAACTTCATACACTGCTGGTGAAAATGTAAAATGATGTAGCTGTTTTGGAAAACAGCTTGGCGGTTTCTTATGACCCAGCAATTCTAATCCTAGGTAGATAATTGAAAATATATGGACAAATGTTCCTAGCAGCATTATTCATGATAACCAAAAAGTGGAATCAACCCAAATGTCTAATGGGTAAGCAAAACGAGGCATAATATTCTCTACAATGGAATATTATTCAATCATAATAGAAATGTAGTACAGATACATGCTAAAACATAGATGAACCCCAAAAATATTGCACGAAGTGAAAGAAGCCAGCCATAAAAAACATAATGTATGATTCCATTTATGTGAAATGTCCAAAACAGGCAAATATGTGGAGACAAAAGTTAGTGGATACCTGGTGGAGGAAATGGGGATTAAGTGAATATAAGCTTGTTATTTTAAAATGTGTAAGGCACATACAATATGGTCAATAAATGTGTAAGAGGTATTGGTTGTTTTTGATACCTGTTTTTAGAAGAGAATGTTCAAAATTGTTCACCCCAATTACCCTCAAATTTATCTCCTGCTAATCCATGAGTCCAGGACCCCAACTCAATATCAACTCAGGAAGAAGCTCCAAGGGTTGAGGTTTGGTCATGCACAATTTTAAGAATTTATGGACAGAGGAGCCTGGCGGGCTACAGTCCATAGGGTCACAAAGAGTCGGACACGACTGAAGCGACTTAGTGCGCAAGCAAGCACGCATAGGTGATTCTGGTGTATTTAAGGTGAGAATCTTTGACTCGTGGAATTGTGCATGTGTATGGTTAGAAGCTAGAGTGCATATGGGCCAAATGGCTACTTGTATTAGGGTGGGCATACAGTAATCAGGAATCTTGGCCCATAAACTCAAAACAAAACAAAACAAAACACGGAATCTTGGCCCCCGAATGACCGCTTTCTCTGTTTCTCTTTTACTCTCATTCTGTCTGAAATAGCTAGCTATTCCAAAGTCCTACTAAGAACCTTTTCCAGAATTGTAGGGTTAACATATATTATGCAGATCATCTATTGCAGTGGTTCTTAACCAAGGGTACATAGTTGTCTTACCCTGGGAACCTTTTCAAAATGCATATGTCCCTGGCCACACACTCAGACATATGTCATCAGAGTTTTTAGAGTAGTACCACGAGCATTTATTGTTTGGAAAAAAGACTTTGCAGGTGATACCATGCTCATTTCATTTGAGAATTAATGCTCTAAAGGAAGAAATGAAGGAAAGAGTATAAAGGAGATAACATTTGGTTCCCTGTGACTAACTTCAGCTGTTCTGTTATGGATTATTAGGTCTTTATCATCTGTGATACTGGGACTGACTACTGGACTGTGAGCTTGGGTGGTAGTGAGTGTTTAATGAACATCTCTCTGTAGAACACCATTTGGGAAATCTATTGATAAACTGTCTTTGAGGGAGAGACGAATTTCAGTTGCCAATTTCTCAGCTAGATGGTAGTCTTGTGTGTTTGGGATAGCCAAGGGAGGAGGGTGATTCTTTGTCTCCTGTGGCTTCCTGGGGACTCCCCTGCTTGCTGCTGAAATAACTTTAAAACTATAGGCTGCTGAGTAAACTTCCCCATGCACGTCCACCTGTTGGTGGGCCTGCACTTCAGAGATGAAGAGTAATTTTTTTGGAATGATGCATACAGCATAGGTTGAAACTTAACAGGCACAATGAAATTGATTTTCAGAAGACTACTTCTGAATTTTATTTTGTGGTTTGTGGATCATTATTCTTGTTTCATCCTGCCATATTAATGGTCTACAAGGGCAGCAATAGCTTGAACATTTGTAAGGTTTTGGATCAATCCACATGGCTCTGTGCTAGGGGCATTCCATGCTTCTAATGCGCTTTTTGCTGTGTAGTCTAAATACTTAGTCTGGGAAACTCTGAGGCTTTCTTTTGTGGAAGAAGGTTCTGAACACTTGTCAGGGTTAGTCAGACTGAGAAGAAGGAAGAGCAGTAGAGTTGAGGAGTTCCCTTGACTCAACCACCACTTCACTGTATTATATACAAGACACATTACTAGTGGGGCTTCTATTCCTTAAAGCTCATTTAGCTAACAGAGTCAACCAAGGAGTACAAACCTATATTGTTCTTTCTTTTTTTGGCCATGTCATGTGGCATGCGGGATCTTAACCTCCCATCCAGCAATTGAATCCACACCCCCTGAATTGAGAGCATGGAGTCTTAACCACCGGATCACCAGGGAATTCAAACCTTTGTCATTGTTAATGATGTTAGACAAATCCTTTTAGTGCTGTTTGTTTCTGCTTGGATTTCCAGCTGACACCTCAAATTCAGTAAGTTAAACTGAAATCATCTTCATTCTTCCCCACTTCGTACCCACCCCAGCCCCCTGCACACTGACTTTTACAAAATTAAATCCAAATTTCATTTTCTCACCAGGGCTTCCCTGGTGGCTCAGAGGTTAAAGCGTCTGCCTGGAATACGGAAGACCTGGGTTCAATCCCTGGGTCGGGAAGATCCCCTGGAGAAGGATCTTCTCCATTTGGCCACCCATTCCAGTACTCTTGCCTGGCAAATCCCATGGAGGGAGGAGCCTGGTAGGCTACAGTCCATGGGGTGGCAAAGAGTCAGACATGACTGAGCGACTTCACTTTCACTTTCATTTTCTCAGTCACTCAGGCATGAAACTTTGGAGACTTTTTTTTTTTCATTTCCTTCTTTCCCTTGCTTCTTGTGTTTAGCAGCCAATTGCTGAGTTGATTCATACTTTGTGAAGTTGATTTTTAGTGTTCGTGATGCCTCTTGCATGACTCCCTGTCTTTCTGGTTCCTTTGCTACTACTCTGGTTGTGTTTGGCACAGATGACGTTCAAGGTCCCTTCCAACCTACCTCTCCCCTGCAGTGGTTGTCCAGTTGGGAGTTGCTTTATTCTGTACTTCATATGCACACCTCAACTAGATCATTTTTCTTCAAGTGCCACTTTCTCATGTCACTCCCTCCCCAGAAATCTTTTATGTCTCCACACTGCCGCTCTTCAAACTTCTTAAACTGGCATTCTAAAGTGAAAGTGAAAGTGTTAGTTGCTCAGTCGTGTCCAACTCTGCAACTCCATGGACTGTAGCCTGCCAGGCTTCTCTCTCCATGTAATTCTCCAGGCAAGGATACCGGAGTAGGTAGCCATTCCCTTCTCCAGGGGATCCTTCCAACCCAGGGATTGAACCTGGTCTCCTGCATTGCAGGCAGATTCTTTATGATCTGAACCACCAGGGAAGCCCCTCTGCATTCTAAGCCCCTCTTCAATCAGACTTGAGCTGCTCTGCCACTCTTATACTCTACATCTAAATCCTGTTTCCATCCAGACAAGTCTATTCATAGGTCTCTCACATTCTGGCCTTTGTTTACCCATTCCCCAAAGTAGAATGTCCTTTCTTCCAACCTGCCTCTTGGATTCCTTCAGGTCTTTCACAGCTCAACTTAAACCTTAGCACTAAAGTGAATTCTTCCTTGCCCATTTATTTAAGTGCTTCTCTAAACCCCTCATTTGACATTACATTGTGTTGTAGGTTATCTTGTTCTGTCAACTAGATGGGAAGGTTTTTGAAGGCAGAGACTATTATACTTTGTTGTAGCTTCTACAATACTGATTTGTATTCTTTTTAGTTAAATATAGAAGTAAATGTTAACATATTAAAAGATTCTCCCTAATATTGGACTCTCAAACACAGTTGTACACGTTTATTGAGGGGAATATCATGCTACCTTAAGGATCTGGTGGTTATTAATGGGGTCTGTCACTAAGGTTTCTTTTCTTTTAGAGCCCAGCTTAAGGTTAAACACCCTCACACAGGACATACTGGGCCCTTGAGCCTCTACCTGCAGTTTCTCTCCCTCCTTCAAATCTTTAAAAGCCTTCCACATAGCAGGAATTCATAGTCCTTTGACCTACTACGTACTTCTTGATTTCCTCAACCCAGCAAGTTTTTACATTTAGAATGACTTTGGAATTAATCTTCCCCTGCAGACTAGTAAAGGTACCTCTGTTTCTTGGCCTTCTGATTCTAACTGATTTGCCAGGTTATGGGAGGCTCCATGGGCTTCACTGGTGGCTCAGTGGTAAAAAATCCACTTGCAGTGCAGGAGCCACAGGAGACCTGGGTTCGATCCCTGCATTAGGAAGATCCCCTGGAGGAGGCCATGGCAACCCAGTCCAAATATTCTTGCCTGGGAAATCCCATGGACAGAGGAGTCTGGTGGGCTACAGTCCATAGGGTCACAAAGAATTGCACACAGAGACTTAAGCAGCTTAGCAGCAGCAGCAAGGAGGCTCCATACTCCCCCCCATCAGATATCAGAATTCCCTACCCTTGTTTGTATTTTAAACAGTGTCTCATTTAAGGTGTAAATATGGGTAAGCCTTAAGTCAAGAGCTTTCCATATCTTGTGTAACATGAAATAGGCCAATGTTCCAAATAATAAAGGCTTAGGGGAAAACGGGGGTTGTGGTTAGGTGTGTGTGCACCTGTTGTGAGTGTGTATGTTTGTGTGTGTATGAGAGAGAGAACAGAGAGATTGATTCTGTTTGTGCATGTATACATTTAAACATTGAACACCAGAATTCTATTCCTTGGGAAATGTGTTATGTATCACAGCTGTGTAGGTAATATAATTTTGCCTTTTGACATCGTCCCAGTAAAAGAAATTTCAGTTTTCCCCATCTTTTTGCAGGACTCACAAAGCATGTTTTGTGTCCTGAGGATAATGATAAAGGCATATTTATCAACCACAGACAATGTATATATAGATTGACATGTGTACCATTAAATTATTTAACTAACCAAAGAATTACTTGGTTCCTACTATGTACCAAGCATCTGTAGGAGAGATATAATTCATGGATAAAAATATGTCTAAGTAGTACTACTATTTCATAAATTACTTTTTCACACCTTCAATTAACCCATTTTCTCCTCAGCCCCTACCTTTATCTATTCTTTCACAAAGTCAAGTCCTGCTTCCACCTTTGATATAGAGTTGCTTTATGTGAAACCAGACTTGCCTCATGCTTGTTTTGGTCTATTTTGGAGACTTGCATTGTCCAGGAACTTGTGGAAAGAGTACTAGAATGAATTCTGACTCTTCATTTAGCCAGTTAGCACATTTTGATGCCTTTACTTGTAAAGTGGGAAAGGTAATAACTTCCCTATCTCCTTTACAGTGTTTTTCTAAGGAACAAAAACAAATAAATGTAAAATAAAATATAAAACTATCCAGCTGATTTTTAGAGGGCTTATTGGCGTATGTCTTTGTCTCCTTAATTGTGTAAAACTTTTATTCCAATTGTTACCTTATATATTCCATGTAGTTGGCCCATCTGTTGACAAAAATTCACAGGAATTGATGATGGCATTGCAGTTCTTCGAATTACATGCTTTCATGTGTATTTCTTTTTTATATTTGCAAATGGTTTCTTTCAGCCTGGTCATGTGTGGTAGAAGGAGAACTAGACTGGAAATTGTGAGGCAAGGGTTCGGTCTCAACTATGAGTCTGGTTTTTTTCCCCTAGTTAAGTTGGGTCACCTTAGTTAGGTCACTTCACTTTTCTGGCTCTCAATTTTCTTATCTGTAAAATGTTGGAAATTGAAGTTGGTGACCTATAAGATTTCTTCTAACACTAGCAATTTTATCACTGCAGCTAAACAGAATCCCCATTGCTCCCCCTCCCCGCTTTTCTTAGCCTGTTCCTCCCCCTTGAGAATCACTGGCATAATAAATATAGCCCAGTGCTTTAGCTAGCCATTCAAGACCCACATTAATGTTGGTTTGCCGGCATTATCTACTGTTCATAATAGAAATCACAGTTATATATAGATTGATTTTCTTACCGCATATTCCTACCTTCATTGTCACTTGTGTTATTGCTCCTGTTACAATTCTCTTTTTAACGATAGATTACTCCTCATCTTTAAGGACAAGTTTAACTTTCACACTTTCCTGTGAAGGCTTTTCTGATCTCTTAGCCCTTAGTGATTTTTTTTCTATTTCATCTAACCTCAAATCAGCGTTTATGACATGCCACATACTCTACATGGCATCGTAGGAGATAGAAAGAGAAAATAAGTCCCTGACATTAGAGAGAACCTGAAATTGCAGGTGAGCATGGTGAGCAGAGGGAGCAGCATGAGCAAAGGCTTAGAGACAGTAGGGTGGAGGGTGTGTTTGGGTAAAAGCTTGGAGCCCATTCACCTTACTTATTTGGTCTATGTATTGTCTAAAAACAGTTCTTGAAATAATATGCTGCTATATAATATGAAACTATGGTTCATTTGTTATTTATTGGCCACCCAGTTTCCATTTCCTTTTTCAAATAATGTTGCAGTTTTTGGAGTAATCAGTCTCCATTATTGGATAGTTGTGGTGTTACGGCAAATCTCAGTGCCTATATTCAATATAAGCCAAAATGATCTGGTCTTTTTTCTTATTACCCCAATAAAACCGAAGAGCAGTGGCTACATGATAGGAGAATCAGTTTACATTCTCTTTTGGACCTGGCAATAACTTCATGGGAAATAGATGGGGAAACAATGGAAACAGTGACAGACTATCTTTTTTTGGGCTCCAAAATCAGTGCAGAGGGTGACTGCAGCCATGAAATTAAAAAATTCTTGTTCCTTATAAGAAAAGTTATGACCACCCTAGACAGCATATTAAAAAGCAGAGACATTACTTTGCCAACAAAAGTCCATCTAGTCAAAGCTATGGTTTTTTCATTAGTCATGTATGGATGTGAGAGTTGGACTATAAAGAAAGCTGAGTGCCGAAGAATTGATGCTTTTGAACTGTGGTATTGGAGAAGGTACTGGAGAAGGATAAGAGTCCTTTGGACTGCAAGGAGATCCAACCAGTCCATCCTAAAGGAAATCAGTCCTGAATATTCATTGGAAAGACTGATGCTGAGGCTGAAGCTGAACTCCAATACTTTGGCCGCCTGATGTGAAGAACTGACTCATTGGAAAAGACTCTGATGCTGGGAAAAATTGAAGGCGGGAGAAGGGGCCGACAGAGGGTGAGATAGTTAGATGGCATCACTGACTCAATAGATATGAGTTTGAGTAAACTCCGGGAGTTGGGGATAGACAGGGAAGCTTGGCATGCTGCAAAGAGTTGGGGTCGCAAAGAGTTGGACACAACTGAGCAACTGAACTGAATGGAACTGACTTTTTTTACCTTATCTGTGTAGATCCTTTTACCTGTCACCCCGATCACCCTCTTGGAATCACCCTCAAGTCTCTTGACTCCTTGTCCCCAGTTCTCCCTGCCTTGACAAAGCCCCCCAGACTGTAGGTGTTCCATTCCCCTCATTCACTGGAATGCCTGCAGGTTGAACTCCATTTGTACCCACTCTTGTGTTCCCACCTCCATAGAGGTGGTCCAAGACCAGTTCTTTCACCTGGGCTTTGAATCCTCGCCCCTCCCACTTTTTAAATGGCACAGTCTATACCAGTCATTTCCTTTCTCTCCTGTATTTTTGCACTCTCTCAAACGTCTTTTTCTTTTTAGCATATAATCATGTTCACATCTCACCTTGGCAGGGAAGAATGTTCTTTGACCCAACATCTTCCCAAAACTACTCTATTCTCATTTCTCCTAATAGTCAAGCTTCTGAGAGGAATGGAATAAACTTGCTGTCTGCATGGTAACAACTTCATTTTCTTATGATTAGGTTTCTATGCCCTCTTCTCCACTGAATCTTTTTTTCCTTAAAGGTCACTAATGATCTCCATATTGCAGGTATGATGGGGTTCTTGTAATCATATTTCACTTTCTGTCATGATTGATATTGTCCAAACCCTTATTCCCCTTTTTCTATTTAAAAAGTTTTTAATAATCAGAGAAAGACATTTGACATTTTGAATTTATTGCTGATAAGATAGTTATTTCATTTATTAATGTTTCTCAGTGAATATTTATTGAATGTTAAATTTGTTTTGTTTTAATGGAGCCTATTATACAGAGTGAAGTAAGCCAGAAAGAAAAACACCAATACAGTATACTAACGCATATATGTGGAATTTAGAAAGATGGTAACGATAACCCTGTATGTGAGACTGCAAAAGAGACACAGGTGTATAGAACAGTCTTTGGGCTCTGTGGGAGAGGGCGAGGGTGTGATGATTTGGGAGAATGGCATTGAAACATGTGTATTATCGTATGTGAAACGAATCGCCTGTCCAGGCTCGATGCAGGATACAGGATGCTCGGGGCTGGTGCACTGGGATGACCCAGAGGGATGGTATGGGGAGGGAGGTGGGAGGGGGGTTCAGGATGGGGAACACGTGTACACCCATGGCAGATTCATGTTGATGTATGGCAAAATCAATACAATATTGTAAAGTAATTAGCCTCCAATTAAAATAAATAGATTTATATTAAAAAATAAGATTTTGTAATTTTGTAATTCACATACCATAAAATTCACCCTTTTAAGGTGTACAGTTTATTGGTTTTAAAGTATAGTCACAGAACTGTGCAGCCATTACCACTCTCTAATTCCAGAATATTTTATATCCCCCAAAGAAGCCCTGTACCCATTATCAGTTCCCTCTCCCCATGGGCCTTGTCAACCACTAATCTATGGATTTGCCTATTCTAGATAGTTCATATAAATGGAATCATATGTATCTGGTCTCTTTCATTTAGCATATTTTTAAGGTTCATCCTTATTATAGCTTGTATTGATACTTCATTTCTTTTTATGTCTGAATACTCCACTATAAGAACATAACACTTTTGTTTATCCATTCATCCACAAAGGGATATTTATATTCTTTCCATCTTTTGGTGAATAATGCTTCTATGAACAATAGTGTACAAGCTTTTGTTTGAACGCCTGTCTTCACTTTTTTTGTTTTTAATTTTTTAATTGAAGGATAATTGCTTTACAGAATTTTGTGGTTTTCTGTCTTACATCAACAAGAATCAGCCACAGGTACACCCATGTCCCCTCCTCCCAGACCTCCCTCCCATCTCCCTCTCCACCCCACCCTTCAGCCTGTTACAGAGCCTCTATTTGAGTTCCCTGAGTCATACAGCAAATTCCTATTGGCTGTCTATTTTACATGTGGTATTGTAAATTTCTATGTTACTCTCTCCATACATCTCCACTTCCTAGGAGAGAAATTGCTGGGTCATATCATAATTTTCTTTTAACTTTTTGAGGAACTACCAAACTTTTTTTTTTTTTTTTTAAGGAACTACCAAACTGTTTTACCCAGTTGCTGAACCATTTTACATTCTCATTATCAGTATATGAGAATTCTAATTTCTTCACATCCTTACCAGCACTTGTTATTGCTTGTCTTTTTGATTATATCCATGCTAATGGGTATGAAGTAGTATCTAATTGTTATTTTGATTTACATTTCCATAAAGACTAAGGATATTGAGCATCTTTTTAAGTGCTTATTGGTCATTTGCATATCTTCTTTGGAGAAATATTCAAACCCTTTGGCATTTTAAATTGCATTATGTGTCTTTATTGTTAAATTGTAGGAATTTTTTATGTTTTTTAGATACTGAACCCTTTTCAGAAATATGATTTGGAAATATTCCTTCCCATTCTCTGTGTTATAGTCCTAAATACTTTAAACTCTCTTCTTGTTTCTCTGACAATGGGCTCTCTTGTTTGTTTGCTGTCTCTGGCTGTTCCTTCTCAGGTTCTTTTAGGAGGTCTTTTCTGCTCACCTCTTTAAAACAATATATTGACATTCCGTGGGTCTACATCCTTGTTGACATTCCCTACGTCTCCATTCTTAGCTCTTCTCTCTTGTTATTCTGTATGTTCTCCCAGCATAACCTTTTTAAAAATTATGGTTTTAATTGCCACCATCTAAGTGGAAATGACTTCGAAATCAAGGTTGCAGTCCATACCTCTTTAAAAAAATTTTTTTTCCTCCATACCTACTGAATTCCAGTATAATTTCTATTGGAATTCCTTTTTATTCCCATAGGCAGTTTAAAATCAACTTATCCAAAACTGCATGTATCTTCTTTCTATCCCAAACTTGTTCCTCCTCCCCTGTTCACCTTCTCAGTGAGCAGCACAATGGTCCATTTACTTATCCAAGCCAGAAATGTGTGTTCTAAATTCCTCCTCTCACTCCTTCCCCACCCACATTATCTCTAAGTCCTATAGAATCTCCTTTTAATGATTCTTCAATATCCCCTCTCATTTCCTACTGCCTCAAATGCCATCCTCACTTCTGTTTAACTTCTACCTTTTCCCTCTGAACCTCAGTTTAAATGTCACCTATTCAAAAAAATTTTCCCTGACTACTCTTTGCCAAGTCTAAAATAAATGCTCTTTTGTATTCTCATAGAATTCTAGGCTTACTCCTGTCACTGCACTTAACTATAATATACCCTACACTCTGAATGTTGTTTAATCAATCTGCCTTTACTCACTAAACCTGGTCTTATATGACTTAAGATCTCAAACGCCTAGAATGATGTTGCTCACAGTTGCACAGACTTGTGTTGTTGTTGTTGTTTCTCAGACTTTTGAAGGGAAGAATGAGAGTGTGGTACTTTATTATGAACTCCTAGGCAAAATAATGTTCATCCCTAGGCAGAATAATGCTCAGGGAAACTTTTTTCTGAGGCTTTGTGTTACCATAGCTATTTTTTATTACCATAGCCATTCACATATTAAGAGAGTTCTGTTCTTAGTGGACCTGGGCTTGTGTGAGGTGAACAAAAGAAGATGGACTGTGCTCTGTCAGACATGCCATCTTTTTCCATTTTGCTTCAGTGGGGTGTTGCAGGGTTGTGGCATTATTACAAGCGGGACAGGGCTTGGAAGGATAGGACAAACAAACCTTTCAATCAACAATTTTTTAACATTGCCCCTGGAAATCACACAATAGTAGAACTGAGGAGAATTTGAAGAGACTGTCTTGTCCAGGCCCTCTGCCTTAAAGCAGTCAGTTCTAAAGCATTTGTAACAGATGGTCACTCAAGGATATTTGATGTGGATGGAAAGAAAAAGTAAAGAACGTATAGTATAAAAAAGTACAAAAATTATCCCTGTCAAGTAGTCTACATGTGTACTTCAACATAGAGAACTGATAAATTAGGCAATTATTGACTAAGGGGCAACTCTGTATTTAGAACCTTGTTTTCTCATTGCTTTCCATTAATGCATGGAAGGTTTCCTTCTTCAGAGAACTAAACTTTTTCTGGTGTGGAGTCAAAGAAAAGAAGGGGTTAGAGAATAAAAAAGACTCAAGGTACTCCTAGGATCTGGGCTAAAGGAGTGGTGAGCCAGCTGCCTTGGGAAAGACCTGTATCAAATAGATGAGTTACACTGCTTCTGGCTGCTTAATTAATGAGCTTGAATTCTGTAATAGATAAACAATCTGAAGATTGAGGTTGGAACATCCTGTTGTAAGAAGAGTTTTCATTCTAAGTGGACTATTGTGCAGAGATAGTTTATGTGGTACCTAGATACATGGGCTTGGCAGCCTGAAGTAAGGATTTGAATCCCAGCTCTGCCATTTACTAGGGAATCCCTGGTGGCTCAGATGGTAAAGTGTCTGCATGCAGTGCGGGAGACCTGGGTTCGGGAGACCTGGGTTCGATCCCTGGGTTGGGAAGATCCCCTGGAGGAGGAAATGGCAACCCACTCCAGTACTCTTGCCTGGAAAATTCCATGGACTGAGGAGCCTGGTAGTGGGGTCCCAAAGAGTCGGACACGACTGAGCGAACTTCACTTTCACTTTCTTTCACTTTCTGCCATTTACTACTAATCTCCTACTACTCTTCTCCATTTCCTCTTTGTGTTGCTGATCATCCTGTTCATGACTCCAGTCGTCTCACTGTATCTCACTGTGCACACTGTAGTAGACAAGGTGCAAGCTAAGAGGCTGGAAGAAGACGTGAGGAGCCTTAGGAACTGCAGACACATTTATTCTCTCCTGGCTGATGCAGCAGCCGTAGCAGCAGACACACTTTCTAGGTGGAGCTCACATATAGGCAAACTGCAAAAAGTATCCCGTGACCAAGCAGGTACCTCATAACATGCATATGCAGTTCTACAAATGAGCTCAGCTGTAAATAATCATTATTTACAAAATGTGGGGCAAGAGAGCCTGAACACGCCATCTTGGCTAATTTGCTCTCTCCCCACACTCATGTATAAAATAAAAAATAGTAAGATATCTACTCTATAAAGTTTTTATGGGAATCAAAGAAAATGCATTTGAACCTTACAGCACAGTGCTTGACATATGATAAGTGCTCACTAAATGTTAGCTACTGCAGTATTGTTTAAATTATTTCTGTGCTGTACTGAAGAGACAGTGAAGAAGCAAATGGGGGAATCTTGGTCAGTCTTGATTAGATGAAATTTGGTAGTTGTGGTGGTGTTGATTGTGGTGATGGTTGCAATGAAAATAGGCTACCAATAGTGTAAAGTGGGTACCTTGATTCTATCACATTTCCTATATTAGACAACATTTGCCCATTATATGCAGAGAAGGCAATGGCACCCCACTTCAGTACTCTTGCCTGGAAAGTCCCATGGACAGAGGAGCCTGGTAGGCTGCAGTCCATGGGGTCCCTAAGAGTCGGACATGACTGAATGACTTCACTTTCCCTTTTCCTTTCATGCATTGGAGAAGGAAATGGCAACCCACTCCAGGGTTCTTGCCTGGAGAATCCCAGGGACAGGGGAGCCTGGTGGGCTGCTGTCTCTGGGGTCTCACAGAGTCAGACACGACTGAAGCGACTTAGCAGCAGCAGCAGCAGCCCATTATATGATGGCTAGAGTTATCACATGGGGTTTACCTTAAAACTGTTTCCATTGTCTTAATACTTTAGACTCTGCCTCTCCTTCCAAATATTAATACAAACAAAAAAAAATGCTGAATACTATTTTACTTCTGATTCTTAGTTTAAGAAATGCTGTAGTTCTCTCCCTTCCCACCACCAAAAAGTGTCGATACTTTGTCAATGAATTAAACAAGAAAGGAGAAAAATCCATCATGTTGTACCAGAAATAGCCAGTATTTCCATCTGATGGGTCCGTGGCTTACAAGCAAGAGAAGTTCAAGAATAGTTCAACATTTGTAATCTAACTATTTGCTAGATTAAGAACTCATGTAATAGGTTTTAACCCCAGTTTGAGGAAATTGTTTTAAAAACAACTTCCTGATATTCATTTACAGTCAAGTTAGCTATTTTCCTGTTTGTAGTAAGGGTTTTTATTTAGCGTGGCTCATGTAAAATTGGTTTTCAGTAATGCATTGGGGCTTGATAACTAAGTAAATGATTTTCTCAAATAGCATTGTGATGATGCCAAGTGCTCTGTGTGCTTTTTATAGCTTCACTATTTTACATTTGAACCTGAATGTACTAAACCAAGATTTCTCTGGACTAGTCTAAACATTAACTACTTGGTATGGTACTATAGTAGATAAGATATAAGTGAAAGAGTCATATATCTGCTTTTTAATTTTTTTATGTGATAAAATATATATAACATAAAATTTGCCACTCTAACTGTTTTTAGGTATTCACTGCCGTGGCATTAAGAATGTGCAACCATCATCACTATTCACTTCCTGAATGTCTTCATCCTCTCAAGTTGAAACTCTGGACCCATTAAACAATAGCTCCTCATTGTCCCCTCCTCCTAGGCAACCATCATTCTACTTTGTTTCTGTGAGTCTGACTGCTTTAGGCACCTTATATCCGTGGAATCATATAGTATTTGTCCTTTTGTAACTGGCTTATTACCCACTCCAGTACTCTTGCCTGGAGAATCCCATGGAGGGAGGAGCCTGGTAGGCTACAGTCCATGGGGTCGCAAAGAGTTGGACACGACTGAGCGACTTCACTTTCACTTTATTTCACTTAGTATATTGTCCTCAAGGTTCATCCTCTAGCATGCATCAAAATTTCATTCCTTTTTAAGGCTTAATAATATTCTATAGTGTATATATACACACACACTATATTTGTTTTTTATCTTTTCATCCATTGATGGTCACTAAGATTGCTTCCATCTTTAAGCTATTGTGAATAATGCTGCTATGAACATGGATGTATGAACATTTATTTGAGTACTTGCCTTTAATTCTTTAGAGTCTATACCCAGAAGTGGAATTGCTGAATCATATGGTAATTCTATTTTTAATTTTTTGAGAATCACCAAACTATTTTCCATAGCAGCTGCACTATTTTGTATTCCTACCACCAGTACACAAGGGTTTCCAGTTTCTCTATATCTTTGCCAATATTTATTTTCTTCTTCTTTTTTTGACAATAGTTATTCTAATGTGTGTGATGTGGTATCTCCCTGTGGTTTTGATTTGCATTTCCTTAATTACCAGTGGCACATTGAGTATCATCTCTTGTGCTTCATGATCATTTGTATATCTTCTTTGGAGAAAAATGTCTATTCAAGTCCTTTGGCCATTTTTAAAATTAGATTATTTTTTTTTTTTTTTTTTAGTTGTTAATTATAAGAATTCTTTATGTATTTTGGATATTAACTCCTAATCAGATATATGATTTGAAAATATTTTTCTCATTCTGTGATTTGGCTTATTCTGTTGTTAGTGTCCTTTGATGCACAGTTTTAAATTTTGATGTAGTCTAATTTATCTATTTTTTGTTGTTGTTGACAATATTTTCAGTGTCATATCCAAGAAATCATTGCCAAATCCAATGTTATGAAACTTTTGTTCTGTGTTTTATACTAAAAGTTTTCTAGTTTTAGCTCTTACACTTGGACTTTTGCTTCATTTTGAGTTATTTTTTTCTATAAGCTGTAAAGTAAGTATTTCTTTCTTTTACATGTGGATATCTGGTTTTCCCAATACTGTTTGTTAAAAAAGGCTGTCTTTCCCCACTAGATGGTTTTGGCACCCTTGTCAAAAGTCAATTGACTATATATGCAAAGATTTATTTCTAGGCTTTCTATTTCATTTTTAGATCTGCTTTTGAATCTTGGCTTTGTTACTTACTAGGTGATAACTTGTGAGTTACTCAAGCATTCTGGTATCTCCCCACAGCAGATAGTAAACTCCATGAGGGCAGAGATTTTTGTCCCTTTTGCTTACTATTGTATTCTTAGTATTTAGAACAATCAATCAGCAATTAATTATAATCAACAATATTCACTGTTGAATGAATGAGCAATAACTTCCCTCAGAAGGCTTTTTAAGAATTAAATGAAATAATATATGTAAAGCATTCAGCATACTGCCTGACAAAAAAAGTGTGAGAAATGATAGTTATTTAATATATTTATATTAATTACATAACTCCTATGAATAAATTAAATGATTATTAAACAGATACTATAATTGGGTGAATATCTTTTCAGATACAAGCCACAGGTTGGTGTGGGTATTGTGTCACCTTGAATTGAGTGGCCCTCAATAGGCGGACACACAAGAAAACACAACCATGTAACCTACTCCTAAATTGTTGAGACTGGCTCCCTTATATCTGACACCCCAGAGACAAAGGCTAGAATAATGCTGTTCCTGGAAAACAAAAGGAGGAAATGAATTTATAGTAAAGTGGAAGGGAGGAAGCCAGCATCTGGTAGGCAGCTCCTTAGGTCTGAGAGGAACGAAATCAGTATCGCCATGATTATGTAACCACTCTGCACTAAAAACAGGCCTGTCAGGGGGATTAGAGGGATTTTGATCATTGAGGGTCTATCACATGCTAAGCGTTGACCATTGGACTAAGAAATTTACATATATTCTAATTCTATCTTCACAGTTTCCCTGCAAAGTAGATATCCCCATTTTACAGATGAGGAAATAAGCTCCAAGAGATTAAATAACAGACAGTAAACAGCAGACCTGGGATTTAAACACAGGTCTGTTTTAACTCCAAGACCTGTGATCTGAAGCAACATAGATTTTATTTCATTTCCTTTTCAAATTCTAACCCTTCTGGTAAATGAGAACAGCTAATACAAATTTTTGGACTCATGTAATGTTATATTCTGTTGCTGTTTTCTGATACGTAATTGCTAAGCCCTTGCTTGTCACCATGTCCTATAATGTTGTTTTAGGAAACAAATTGGAGGTTCCAAAACTGCTAGCAAACAGTTTTTCTGAGAAATGTAAAATTTTCTAACTTATAAGCCTATGCATTTTTTTTTAACTTGCAGTAGCAATTATAAAATGAAGGAGCAATTATGCGAGTTGTAGTCTGGTGCATTTGGCAAGATCTGTGATGGTTGGGAGAGTGTATATATTTATGTGACAATACAGAAAAATGGTAGGAAACAACTGAGTCAGCAGAGTGGACATTGAGGAAGATAGCTTTAAAATTCCCAATGAAAATCGTATCATTCTTGTGCTAGGTTTTAGACAAGTTTGTTTCACTTTCTTTCTAAGCCAGACCAGTCAATTTTATAAACTCATACTATTGTTGAAAATAATACAGGTGGAAAATATAGCTAGCTCATCAAAAGTTATTACCTTTGCCATAAGATGACATGAAGGGCTATCTTTCTGGGAGATTAGTGTCATCTTCTTGGAAAGATTGGCTGTTGCTCAGATGTATGCATGTGTCTAGGTAGATAATGGTGTAGCAGCAGTTTTGGCAGGACTTCCATGGTGGCATTCCGTGCGGACTGTGAGAGGACCAGAGCTCAGGCTTCAGAGCTGAACTTCGTGGCTTTTGAATCCTTGTTCTGACACTTGTTTTGTGACCTTGAACAAGTAACTTAAGGAAACTTAAGGCTTAAAGCTTACATGAAAAGTGGGAATAATAACAGGCTATCTACCTCATAAGGTGGTTTTAAGAGTAAAATGATACATGCAAAGCCCTTAGAAAAGTTCACAGAAAAGTGTTCAGTGTTAGCTGTTGTGGTTGTTATTGTTGACTACTGTTGTTATTACTGCTGCTAGTATTCAATTATAGTAGTAATGTAGATCTACCACAGACTGATACTGGGTAGGGAGATAATGCCATGTAACTGCAAAATTTTACCTTTTGAGACGAGAAGGCCTAGGTTTGATTACTGCTTTTATTATCTACTAGCTGTGTGATTTAGAAGTTACCTGGTTATTCCTTAATCATACTACTACCATTTATTTATGCTAAGAATTATTGTGAAGACCAAATTAAAATCACATGTGTTAAAGTACTTTGTAAAGGAAATACTATGTGTTATGTATCTATATTGCTATTTTCCAGCTCTCTTATAAAAAGTCCAAGAGCATTGAAAATGACTTATTTAAAATGAAAGATGTGGATGCTGCCAAAATTCATTCAGTGTACAGCAGTCCCCAGCCTTTTTGGCACCAGGGACTGGTTTCATGGAAGACAGTATTTCCACAGATTGGGGATGGGGAGGATGATTTTGGGATGATTCAAGGGCATTACATTTATTGTGCACTTTATTTTCTGTTATTATTATATCAGCTCCCCCTCAGATCATCAGGTATTAGATCCCAGGGATTGGGGACCCCTGGTAAAAGATAAACCAACAGTAGAAAGCTTTGAATTATTATTTATGCTCTTTGTTAAGTATTTTCTTTGTGCTAAGTATTGTGATAGACACTTTATAAATCTTGCCTCATGTGTTCCTTACACCAGCTCTGTCAGTAAGTGGCCAAGGAAAGAGCATCTCAGGGAGCCAGAACAACATGTGCTAAGGCCCTGAGGCAGGAAGGAGATTGCACATTTAAATAAAATTGTAGATAAAATGCTGACTGCCCAGTTAAATTTGAATTTCAGGTAAACAGAATAATTTTTAGTAGAAATTATATCCTATAATATTGAGGACATAATTCTACTAAAATTTGTTATTTATCTGAAATTTATATTTAACTGGGCCTTGTGTATCTTTATTTGCTAAGCCTGACAGCCCTAATTTAAGAGACTAAGTAGCTGGATTAGAGAACGTATGTGGGAACATGGTATGAGAGGTCAGAAAGGCTTCTCCATCCATGAGATTTTCCAGGCAAGGGTACTGGAGTGGGTTGCCATGTCCTTTTCCAAGTACATACTAGGCTCACAACAAATAACAGGGCTTCCCAGGTGGCACTAGTGGTAAATAACCCTCCTGCCAATGCAGGAGACTAAGAGACATGGGTTTGATCCCTGGGTCAGGAAGATCCCCTGTAGGAGGGCATAGCAACCCACTCCAGTATTCTGGCCTGGAGAATCACATGGACGGAGGAGTCTGGAGGGTCCATGGGGTCGCATAGAGTCTGACACAACTCAAGTGACCTAATGAGTATCAATAATAGCTATTACTTTCTTTTGTAGAAAATGCATCAAAACACATGGTACCACAAAGAATCATATTTTGAATTTTTATGAAGTAGAATATTGTATACTGCATATGATAGTTTCTGAAATGGTTTCAGTAAATTTTAAGTGCATATAGATGTGAGGCTTGGTAAATTATATATCTAGTTAGTCCAATTGTCAGGGTCAATAGGAAACTGGTAATTCTATTAACTTTGATAAGCAATGCAATTGTAGTATCTATCTGGGGACTAGATCTTGGGAATCTATTTACTGACAAATTTATAAGATAGAGCTATTATTTCTTTACTTTTATTGTCTTACAGTAAGCTTTACAGTAGAATCCCATTACATGCTATGAAATAAGCAAATGAATGCCCAAACCTATTTCATTTGTCTCCTTGTATTACTTGAAATACAGTCTTTTTCCCACCCTGAGGATGAAGAAAGAGTAATACTTATCTGAGAGAAATTCTTAAAATCAAAGAACTGGAGTATTGAGGTTGCCATATCTTAATGGGAAATGTGACTTAATGAGTTTATTATATTATTTGTGTTCATAGAACAAAGAACACTCCCTATTTGATGAAGTAGTGTAATATTAATACAAGAGCATTGGATTTAGAGTAAGAAGACTTGGATTTTACTACCTACTGTGTGACTCTCCTTATTGCATAGGATGTTGGCAAGTTCAAAAGGAAATGATGAGTGTTTGTTCATTCATTCCTTTCAGAGATATTATTGAGTTACTAGTTTATGTAAGGTAGTGTGTATTAGATGCTGGGTAAAGAAAATAGTGTCCTGGCCCTGATTTCACTTATAGCCTAATGGCAGAGACAATCAGTACAGAAGTAAATTTGTGGCTACAAAGGACCATGAAGTGTGCTGTGAGAGAATAACAGTGGTGTTCAGTCGCTCAGTCATGTCTGACTCTTTGTGACCCTATGGTGGTGGCTTAGTCACTAAGTTGTGTCTGACTTGTGAACGTATATAGACTGTAGCCTGCCAGACTCCTCTGTCCATGAAACTTTCCAGGCAAGAATACTGGAGTGGGTTGCCATCTTCTTCTCCAGAGGATCTTCCCAACTCGGGAGTTGAACTGGCTTCTCTTACGTCTCTCCTGTGTCTCCTGCATTAGCAGGTGGATTCTTTACCACTGAGCCATCTTGAAAGCTCAAATAACAGGGGAGGACCTGCTTTAATTAGAATGAACAGAAAAGGCCTCGCTGAGGAGGTAGCATTGATACTGGGATATAGAATAAGAAGAGGATTGGGGGGTTCTATACAACATAGTGGGGCTTCCCTGGTGACTCAGTGGTAAAGAATCCACCTGCCAATACAGGAGATATGGGTTGAGAAGATCCCCTGGAAAAGGAATTGGCAACTCACTCCAATATTCTTGCCTGGGAAATCCCATAGACAGAGGAGCCTGGCGGGCTACAAACCACAGGGCTGCAAGAAGAGTTGGACACAACCTAGTGACTAAACAACAACAACATACCACATAGTAAGATGGCTTGTGTGGCGATCGTGAAGCAAGGAAGATTTGGGAATGTTGAAGGAACTGAAAAAGGAGCAGTGTGACCGGGACATAGTAAGGTGGAAAGTCATGCAAGATGAAGTTGTAAAGGCAGGAAGATGCATGTCTTCTGGGCCAAAGTTAGCACTAGAGTTTGAATTCTGCAAACTTCTAAGACAGAAAAGAGTTTGGCATATTCAGGTACAAGAGGATGCCAATGGGACTAGAGAATGGGAGTTTGGTGAGGACAAGTAGTTTGGATTTTTTATGTTAGTAGCTGAGATTAATCTACAGAGGAGAGACTGCTGATGCAGGATAACCAAAAAGTTGAAGATGGCATGGGGAGAAGAGTGGGATACATAGTACAAGTAGAAGACTTAGCTTTTGAGAGAGAGAGAACTTTATCCACTGTAACAGGAAAAAGGAGAAAATGTGCTCAGATGGAGATCAGCTGATAAATTTAGTGGTGGGAAGAGGGGACATGCACACCTCTAATGGTAGTTTTTTCAGTGAAGTATGGGGCAAGATCACTGGGTAGAAGGCAGAGGAGAATGGTAGGAGAGGTTTGAGTAGAGAAAAAAAGATATAAAATAATTGTTCTGGAAAATAAGCTTGAGAAAGGTAATAGATTTTAAACAGGCAGTATTTAGTACTGTTTGAGGTCTGTGATCATGAATTTAAGTGCAACCTGTCAGCAAGATTGTGTGATTTCCTCTGTAAACATTCAGCTGCTCAAGTGTAAATTCAGAGCAGATAAATAATTGAATTTATCCAGGATCAAGAATTTGCCATACTAGTTTACTGACCAGGTAAGAGAGGAAAGGGAATTCTCTGGAGGCTTAGTCGGTAAAGAATCCGCCTGGAATGCAGGACACCTGGGTTTGATCCCTAGGTCAGGAAGATCCCGTGGAGAAGGGATTGGCTTACCCACACCAGTATTCTTGCCTGGAGAATCCCTAGAATAGAGGAGCCTGGTGGGCTACATACAGTCCATGGGGTTGCAAAGAGTCAGACGAGTCTGAGCGAATAAGCACACAGGAGAAGAAAGGATGTTGAGGAGGTGATTATAATGGTAGGCCATTGAATATACTGGATCAGAAGGGACAAGAAGACAGAAGAGGTGAGAACAGACTCAATATATTGGAGCCTTTATGAAGTTCATCCATTTATTCATTCAACAAAGAATTTGAGGGGTTAAAATATACAGTGTAAATGAAAAATTTTTAAATATTAGAATTAAGTGAAAAATTTATTAAAATTAAATATAACTATAAAGTATATAACTATACATATAAAAGACTGATGGAGCAGAGAAGACAGAAATTGTAGTACATGGTATTGATTGGAAGTAAAGGGCAGTACAAAAGACAAGGGGCTCATTGAAGACAGCGGACACATGTTTTTGGTGCAGCTAACAAAAAGAAGTTTTTCAACTTCTCAATATATTTTATGTCACTACACAATCCTTCCTCTTGCCTTTTAGAACAGGCTTCCAGCTTAAATATTCTAATAGAAAGTAGCTTCACTGTTCAAAAAGTTCTCCATTCTTGTCTTTGACCGTTTGCCTCTGGCCTCCATGGAGTTGGTCCAGGAAATACTTTTAGAATTAACCTCTTAAACTTTCCAATTGTCCTTGAGCTGTCTCATAAGAAATAAGATATAGTGCTTAAAGATATTATATCAAAATGTTAGAGAAATTTCTATTGTAATAATCATAGAAACATTTTATTTCATATGAATTATTGTTAAAAATTAATAATTGAGATTTGTGTAGAATTCTCAGACATAAAATCACTTATTTTATGCTCCTCTACTTATTCACTATGCTCATTCACATAACAAATATTCACAAGAACCTGCTATGTACCCAGCTAAGTGCTGCTGGTGGTGGTGGTTTAGTCGCTAAGTCGTGTCTGACTCTTGCGACCCCATGGACTGTAGCCCACCAGGCTCCTCTGTCCATGGGATTTTCCAGGCAAGAATACTGGAGTGGATTTCCATTTCCTTTTCCAGGGGATCTTCCCAACCCAGGAATCGAACCCAAGTCTCCTGCATTGCAGGCAGATTCTTTACCGACTGAACCATGATGGAAGTCCAAGTTAAGTGCTAGAGATACACTATCAAGCAAGACTGTAAAGGCCCTGCCCTCAACAATCTTACTTTCCTATGTACAAACCTTATGATTGTGTAGGGAGGGTATCATTACTTTCTCTTATAGCTGATGAAAGTGAAACTCAGACTACTCAACTTGATCTAGCAACCAGATCTTCAGACGCCCCAGTTCTGTCTGTTTTCTATTCTGCACTATTTCCTTAATAGCATGATGATACCTATCTTTAGTGATCACTTTTGGCTAAATTTGACATTTTTTTGATCACATATTTTCCCCATGTGTCTGAATTCATTCCAGTTGTGTGTATATGCCTGTGGGATATCTTAAGAAGGTTCACCATTATTTACATCACTAGAGTATATATTGTACTTTGTGATTTAAATTATGCTGCAAAGTTTAGGGGGAGTGAGAAGAAAAAAGCATCATCACACACAATAAAATACTTGCTGCCCCTCTCATGATTCCAGTCTTTACTACTGATCCTGTCCTTTGTTGTTGTTGTTGTTGAGTTGCTAAGTCGTGTCAGACTCTGAAACCCCATGGACTGCAGCACGCCAGGCTTCCCTGACCTTCACCATCTCTGTCCTTCACCTAGGAGCCCATTCTGCCTCTCCATGTTATTGTTAGGTGATAATCTCCTCCATTGTCCACTGATCTTTCTGCCTGCTGCCGGGGAATAATAAATTTTTCTCTACATTTCTAGGTTCTTCTGGCTGACCTAAGAATTAAAATTGACATGAGACATATTCACAGGAGAAAAACCAAAGTTCAATAACATATATACATGTGTGGACAAAAAAAATTGTTGCCTGCCAATTCTGTAAACAAAGAAATGTTGCCTGCCAGTCCAGCAAACAATGAAGGTTACCTGCATCAACCCAGCAGCTACTGTAGCCTGTGTGCCCCCAACTCCCCCTTCCCTCCCCCACTCCGTGGTGCCCCTTGAGGGGAATTCAGGATGGAGAAAACAGGATACCAGCCCTAGGTAGTTAAGAACCATATCAAAGGAATAATTCCAGTGACCTCAGACTCTTGCATCTTCCCATACACAGAAAAGCACTAAAATGATTACTTGAGATGTCTGGTTTTTGTGATTAGCAGTCATCTTTTGATGTTCAACTACTTGTTTTTGTTGTCAGCAAAAACTCCTATATATCCTGGCTCCTCCCTTACTTCTTGGAACAGTTCCTCAGAGCTTTCTGAGAGGCTGTTTACAGTACTCAGTAAAGTCCTCAAATAAAACATAACTCATAGCTTTTACGTTGTGCATCTTTATTCTGTCGACATATAAGCCATAGGCAAACCGAATAACTCACCAAAATGACCAAAGCCCATACCTTAAATACCATCTTCAGCTAAAGAAAATGTTGAAGGTGGGGAGAGTAAGTTATGGGAAGTTACCTGGAAAAGCACAGCAAACGAGGGTGATTGTGATGAAAATTTAAGTCCTGCTTTCTCCATTGATGAGAGTTTCTAGATATTTGGTCATCCTCTTCCCAGTACTGCCAAGGAGATACCCTTATAAATGGAAATTTTCCTTACAAATGTAAATGTTTTTTTTTTTTTTAAACTGCATCTCCTACTGGTTTTCAGTTTTTCATGTCTACTGTTTCTTAGAAAGTAATCCACTGAAGATAATGAATATTCCAAAAAGTCTTTGGGTGGCAAATTCTGCTCTCTAGGCCACCATCACACCTATTGCCTTCTATAAAACTAGTAACTTTCTGCCTACTATGTGCTTGTATCCATGCAGTGAAATAAGCTAGCGAAAAACACATGACTTGGTCTCACTTTATTTTTTTAATGTAAATTTATTTATTTTAATTGGAGTTAATTACTTTACAATATTGTATTGGTTTTGCCATACATCAACATGAATCCACCACAGGTATACACGTGTTCCCCATCCTGAACCCTGCTCTCTCCTCCCTCCCCGTACCATCCCTCTGGGTCATCTCAGTGCACCAGCCCCAAGCATCCAGTATCATGCATTAAAAAGAATACATTTGGTCTCACTTGAAGTTCATGACCACAGAGCTAAAGTTAGATCCTTCAATGTTACCATCCTAGTCCATTTCCTCCCTCCTTTTTCTGGGTATTTTTTCATACATTCTCTCTCCCTAAACCCCCATCCTCACTCTCTGCTGAGATTTTTCCTTCCTATATTTGCATAGTATTTAAGAGTTTACAAAGTACTTTGGCAGGCCTTTTCTGACAATCTCTCCCTCATCTGTCCTAGGAAATGGCTAGTTTGAAGAGCATTCTTTAGAGTAAATAATTTTTGTTATTCAGTTGGTTCTAGTATTTAGTTTCGGAGAAGGCAATGGCACCCCACTCCAGTACTCTTGCCTGGAAAATCCCATGGATGGAGGAGCCTGGTAGGCTGCAGTCCATGGAGTCGCAAAGAGTCGGACACAACTGAGCGACTTCACTTTCACTGTTCACTTTCACGCATTGGAGAAGGAAATGGCAACCCACTCTAGTGTTCTTGCTTAGAGAATCCCAGGGACGGGAGAGCCTGGTGGGCTGCCGTCTATGGGGTTGCAAAGAGTCGAACACAACTGAAGTGACTTAGCAGCAGCAGCAGCAGCAGCAGTATTTAGTTGATCTGTCTGGAGTTCAGAAATCGTCACCATTTACACTGCACAGATCAACCTGTGATTGTATTTCTAGTTTTGACAAAGGAGGATCCTCATACCTCACTCACAAGAACATTGTGTGAACATTTGTGCTTTGATTCGCTTAAATCTTAGAGTACAAAGAAACAGACTTGCCATCCACGTTCTTTGCTAGGTTAATGCACAACACCACAAAAAGATAACCTCCTTGGTCTGGAGATTCTGTGGTTACTTTTTGGGGTCCAAATTATATGATCTACAGTTTGATATTCAATAAAAATACCATTCGTGCTGTAGCCTGGACAAACAGTGGTGTGCCCTGTTTTAATATCTCTTCATGTATTAAATTGACATTTTCAGAGCAAATAAAATAGTGAACTTTAATTTTCTAAAATTATTCCTTTCTTTACCAGAGTTCTTTATGTTAAGCAGACCCTTGGAAGATTCTAAATGATTTGACTGATAGAAATTCGGTTTATACCACTTTCCAAGAACATATCTTTTGTGAAAAATGAGCTACACTTGTACAGGCAGGCCCTGATTTTTGACCTCCATGATGTTCCTAGAAGCTGCATCATAAAATGGATCATATTATCCTACAGGAACAATATTATAATTAGAGATAATGTGCCTGACCAGTCTCCTCATCATATAAATCATAGATATAATCAACAATGTGGCATAAAAGCAAAGAAATAGGAATTATAAATCTAATTATTTAAAGTAGTTAAAATTATGCACCAAGTCTTAGAAAATGGAAATAAATATTGTATATGCAGGGGACATCAATGCATTATAAACTGTGCATAAGTCATTTAAAATATTGTGTAGTAAATTTTACTAAAAAATAACCTGCTGGCCTCAAGAAATCTATTTTCAGTAATAAATCAATGTTATTTTGCTATTCTGTGGAGTTGGGGGTAGTGAAGGATCTAAATGATCTAACCTTGGTTCTCAAACCTGGCAATGCCTAAGAATCTCCTGAGAAGTTATGAACATGAAAATTTCTGGTCCCAAACCCCAGAGACTCTAAGTAGGGCTGGGGTAGGGATGGGGGACAGTACTATGTATATTTGAAAAGTCCCTAGGTGATTCTAGTGGCCAAGTTTAGAACCCCAGACATGGATATGTCAGTACCTATTTTTCCTTTTCCTCTCTCTCTTTTTTTTTCAGTAGGCTGATAATGTTTAAAATAATTCCACTAACCATAAAATTTGTACAGAGATAAGTTTCATAAATGTTTCCAAAGTGTCTTCCATTGAAAACAGTTTGAAAAGTAAAGAGTGTCTAGAAATTTGAAAAATGTTTTAATAAGGCAGGACTAACTCCACAATTCTCTACTCACCCACTCCTGTGTCTTTCAGGACTTGGAAGAAATGCATGCTGTTAAATCCTATCTTAGGAAGTGACAGTTTTTTGACAGCCATCAAGAGTTTTTCACAGTTGATTGGGAAGCAATAAAAATTGCTAGGTCGTTAATCACTAGTCTTTTGTAAAGGAGCTGTACATGTCACCTAATAGAGATATTTATATAAGGTCCTTCTTCCCTTGTAGACTGAGAACTCCATAAAGGCAAAGACTAGGTCTTACACAGCCTTTACTTTCCCCTGTAAACCAGTACACACAGAATGAACTCAGTACAATCGACCCTTGAACAACATAGGGATTAGGAGGGCTGAGCCCTTGCTCAGTCAAAAATCTGAGTATAGTTGGCCCTCTATATCTAAGGATGGTGTAGTACTGTAGTATTTACTTTTGAAAAAAATCCCAATGTAAGTGGACTGACTCACGACTCAGTTCACGACCCATGTTGTTCAAGGGCCAATAGTAAATATTTTTAGAATAGTGAATTATCATACCTCCCCCAACTGGGAAGACAGGCATAAGATGGTATTTCCTGGCTACTACTTATGCACTTTTTTTTTTTTTGTCCACATCATGTGGCATACAGGATCTTAGTCCCCTGATCAGGGATCAAACCCATGCCCCCTGCAGGGAAAGTGTGAATTTTTAACCACTGGACTGCAAGGGAAGTCCTGTGCTTGTGCACTTGCGAGAAAATCTTTCTCTGGACAAGTCCTGACATGTAAGTCTAAATTTTATTACCACAGCAGTTAGACTTCTTGTTGTTGTTGTTCAGTTGCTAACTTGTAGTGTCCAACTCTTTGTGACCCCATGGACTGCAGCATGCTAGGCTTCCCTGTCTGTCCTTACTATCTTATCTTATCTGTCCTTACTATTACTATCTCAAACTTATGTCCACTGAATCAGTGATGCCATCCAACCGTCTCAACATCTGTTGTCCCCTTTTGCCTTCAGTCTTTCCCAGCATTAGGGTCTTTTCCAATGAGTCAGCTCTCCACATCAGGTGGCCAAAGTATTGGGGCTTCAGCTTCAGCATCAGTCTTTCCAATGAATATTCAGGGTTGATTTCCTTTAGGATTGATTGGTTTGATCTCCTTGAGGTCCAAGGAACTCTTAAGAGGCTTTTCCAGTACCGCAGTTTGAAAGTATCAGTTCTTTGGCACTCAGCCTTCGTTATGGTTCAACTCTCACATCCATACATGACTACTGGAAAAACCGTAGCATTGACTATACAGACCTTTGTTGGCAAAGTGATGTCTCTGCTTTTTAATACACTGTCTAGGTTTGTCATAGCTTTTCTTCCAAGGAGCAAGCATTTAAATCTACCCTTTGGTACTTAGGGAAGTTGTAGGAGGCTAAGACCTTTAAACTGCAAATAACAAATGGGGAACCTGGTAAAGCCTTTGTTCCCAGGAGGGCCCCACTGAGTCCTGCTCAGTTTCAGAACCTAAGCTGGATAAGGAAAGAAGAGGAAATCAGTGAACTGAAGATTTTGATGATCTGAAAAAATGGTGATAGTGAAAATAGTTGAGCCAGAAACCTGGAAGATTTCAGATAATGTCATATTTTAATTAGTGATTTTGGAGGAGTGTTAATGGGTGATGATAGCAAGGTGTAGGGAGTAGGTGGCTGACATGGAATGAAGGAGAGTCATTGAAGATGAGGAAGTTAAGGAACTGAGAAGTCAGCGTATTAGATAGGCTATCCCACACTTTCATTAAATTAATCTTCCTTTTAAGTGGTAATTAAATATACCCCATTCCCGCCAATTTTTACTTAAAAAAAAATCATTTGGAAGCAAAGTTATTACAGTGAGTTGAATGCATTCTAAAGTCTGAGGCAATTCATGAGAGCTAACAATGTTCAATAATTGTTTCCTCCCTGTTCAGTAGTTTTACTATGAAACTTATTGTCTGAACCAAGCTTTTTTTTAGGTGGAGGGTGGGTTATTGGTGTTCGCAAGAGACATGTTTAAATGTCAGCTCTAGGATAGCTATGCTATGTTATTCAAAGTCCATTCTCCAAGGAATTTGAAGAGCTCTCAGAATGGACATGTTAACTTAGCTGTTGCAGTAAGAAAGATGTGTGAATTTTCAGTTTCTGCCTCTGTGCTATCTCCTTTGTCTTGGTATATACTCAGGTTCCAACTTCTGGAAAACATTTCTTCAAACCTTGCTTCCCAGTCAAGCCCCTTGTCTTCTTCCTTTCATTGCTATAAACATTTACTTTTTCTTTATTTATTGAAAAGAGCTATTTTTCTTGAAATATATTGAGAAAAGCTATCATCTTGTCATCATAACATACAGCTTTTGTCTTTTGAGGGTATACTGTTTTCTGTTTGTGTATATGTATAGCTTCTTTCACAGTATTAAACATAGACTGTAAGTCTCATGAAGATAAAGTCCTGTCTATTTTGTCTGCCACTGTATATGTAGTATGTGCATATCACGTTAGGAGGGACTCCATAATTAAACATCAAATGAATGGATGGTGTGCATTTCAAATAAATTTTTTTCTATTTAACCTTATTCTACTTTTTTCTATTAAACATGTATTTATCAGGTATTGTTTTACTATATCATATATTAGTAAACTATTTTGGACATTTCAAATAGTTTACAAATTTTTTATGATTACTGACAACAGTGAAATGTACATCTTCCTGCATTCATGTATTTGTTTACTATTATTCTTTTGTTGAAATACTTTTAAGATAAATTCCAAGGAATGGGATTACTAATTAAATGGGTATGAGCATTTTTTAATCTGTTCAGCTTATTCAAAGAATTGTACAAAGGTCACCAAAGGCTTCCTAATGGCCAAATCAACCTACTTGTTCTAAGAAAGTTCTTGACTTCTCTTTCAATATTTAACACTATTTTTTCATCACCTTTTTACAACTCTTTCCTCTCTTGGCTTGATGACATGGCATTATTTTGATTTTCTTTCTACCTCCCTGGCTGATTTTCTTCCTTGGAAACCACCCCCCAGTGTAACTTTTCCCAAGATTCTCTCCTATTTGCTCTAACACTATTATCTCTATATTAATAATTCCCAAACCTATGTTTTTACCCTGACCTCTTTCTTAAGTTCCAGGCTTGCATTTCTTGATATCTCATCAGTGTCCAAGACGATATACTCATCATGTCTAAAAATGAATGAATTTTACTTTTACAATCAGTTTTCCCTAACCATTCTATCTCTGCTAATGCTGCTTCCATTTCTTGAGTCTGGACACCATGAAAGCACTACAGTTCTTTTTCCTTCCTTGCTTTATCCATTCTGTCAGTTGCCCTGTTATATAAATTCTAATTCTTCGCTGTCCCTTGTTTCTCTCCCTTTGTTTTTCCTGAACTTACTCATTCATTCAATAAACGTTTATTGAGAACTACCATGTGCCAGGCCGTAAGGCACTGAGGGTTTATCAGTGAACACAACAGACAAAAATCCTGGCCCTCTTGGAGCTGATGTTCTAGTGGAAGAAGACATACAAGCAGATAAGTAAAATGTATAGAATTTCAGATGACAGAAGTTATATGGAGAAAAATTAGGAAAGTTGGATAAGGAATATGGTGACAAGAGGTGTATGTGCTTACAATTTTAAATGGTATACTCCACGAAAGCTTACTTAGAAGGTGACATTTGAAGAGTTCAGAGGCTTCCCTGATAGCTCAATTGGTAAAGAATCTGCCTGCAATGCAGGACACCTTAGTTCGATTCCTGGATCGGGAAGATCCCCTGGAGAAGGGAATGGCTACCCACTCCAGTATTCTTGGGCTTCCCTGTGGCTTAGCTAGTAAAGAATCTGCCTATAATATAGAAGACCTGGGTTAGATCCCTGGGTTGGGAAGATCCCCTGGAGAAGGGAATGGCTACCCACTCCATAATTCTGGCCTGGAGAATTCTGTGGACTGCATAGTCCATGGGGTCACAAAGAATCAGACACAACTGAGTGATTTTCACTTTCACTTCCAGGAGATAGCCAGGCAGAGAGCGAGGAGACAAGTGGAGTATTACAGACAGAAAGATCACCAAATTTTTATACTAAGATGGGGGAGAACATAAATGCTCCAGAAATAGCAAAGTGGCATTCTGACTGAAGCAGAGTGAGTAAAAGGAAGAATAGTTGGAAGTGAGATCAGAGACATGAGGGGAGAGGTCCAAATCATGTAGGGTTATGTAGGCCATTGGAAAAACTTTCACTGTTTACTGGGAGTGAAATGGGAAGCCATTGGAGGGTTTTGAGCAAAGAAACAAGCTGACTTGCCTTTTTTGAAAAGATGCTCAACATCACTCATTATCAGAGAAATGCAAATCAAAACCACAATGAGGTACCATTTCACGCCAGTCAGAATGGCTGCGATCCAAAAGTCTACAAGCAATAAATGCTGGAGAGGGTGTGGAGAAAAGGGAACCCTCTTACACTGTTGGTGGGAATGCAAACTAGTACAGCCACTATGGAGAACAGTGTGGAGATTCCTTAAAGAACTGGAAATAGAACTGCCATGCTGCTAAGCTGCTAAGTTGCTTCAGTCGTGTCCAACTCTGTGCAGACCCATAGACGGCAGCCCACCAGGCTCTGCCGTCCCTGGGATTCTCCAGGCAAGAGAGCTAGGGTGGGTTTTGAAAGTGAAAAAAGAAAGTGAAGTCGCTCAGTTGTGTCCGACCACACAACCCAGCAATTCCACTGCTGGGCATACATACCGAGGAAATCAGAATTGAAAGAGACGTATGTACCCCAATGTTCACTGCAGCACTGTTTATAATAGCCAGGACATGGAAGCAACCTAGATGTCCATCAGCAGACGAATGGATAAGAAAGCTGTGGAATATTACTCAGCCATTAAAAAGAATATATTTGAATCAGTTCTAATGAGGTGGATGAAACTGGAGCCTATTATACAGAGTGAAGCAAGCCAGAAAGAAAAACACCAATACAGTATACTAACGCATATAATGGAATTTAGAAAGATGGTAACGATAACCCTGCATGCGAGACAGCAAAAGAGACACAGATGTATAGAACAGTCTTTTGGACTCTATGGGAGAGGGCAAGGGTGGGATGATTTAGGAGAATGGCATTGAAACATGTATATTATCATATGTGAAATGAATCGCCAGTCCAGGTCTGATGTATGAGACAGGGTGCTCAGGGCTGGTGCACTGGGATGACCCAGAGGGATGGGATGGGGAGAGGGGTGGGAGGGAAGTTCAGGATGGGGAAAACGTGTAAGCCCGTGGCGGATTCATGTCAATGTATGGCAAAACCAATACAATGTTGTAAAGTAATTGGCCTCCAATTAAAATAACTAAATTTGTATTAAAAAATAAAAATCAGGATAACTCTGGCAGCTCGATTAAGGCTAGACTGTAGTGGGACAAGGATAGAAGCAGGGAGTAGGGAAGGAACCTACTGCAGTAAGCCAGGTGAGATTTGATGATGGCCTGGAGTAGGGTAGTGGTAGTGAAAGTGGTGAAAGATTATTGGATTCTGGATTTGCTATTGATTGGATGTGGAATGTGAAAGGAAACAGAGGACTGAAGGATGACTTCAAAGTTTGGCCCTAAAGTGGGAAGAATGAGTTTTAAAATTACTATTTATATGTTTTATCTCTTGTTTCTTAGAAATTCTATGTTATATTATTTTGTATTATATTGTATTATACCATATTATATTCTATTCCTTAATTAATTTTCAGCTGTGTCAGGAAGTAGTCTTAATAAATGTTGACTTTTTTCCTGGCCTCTCTCCTCACTCCATTTCATCCTTTATAAAGTGAGGCACTAATTATATGGCTGTCTTCAGTGGCTTCTGCTGCTGCTGCTGCTGCTAAGTCGCTTCAGCCGTGTCCGACTCTGCGACCCCAGAGATGGCAGCTCACCAGGCTCCCCTGGCCCTGGTATTCTCCAGGCAAGAACACTGGAGTGGGTTGCCATTTCCTTCTCCAATGCATGAAAGTGAAAAGTGAAAGTGAATTCGCTCAGTCGTGTCCGACTCTTCGCGACCCCATGGACTGCAGCCCACCAGGCTCCCCCGTCCATGGGATTTTCCAGGCAAGAGTACTGGAGTGGGGTGCCATTGCCTTCTCCGCAGTGGCTTCTAATTGCATGTGATTCAGCAGGCTAACTCCTGTCTTGTACTGGAGGCCCTCCATAGTATGAGCCCAACCTATTTCTGTAGCTCTATCCTTCACTGTTCCCTTCTGTGTTCCATATAAATTGGCCTACTGCTCCTTGAATGTAACGCTTATTACATCAGCATCTAACATTATAGATCATGCTTATTTGGTAAAGCATAATGATTAAGAACAGAGTCTGTAACTTGGACACCCCAGGTTTGAATTGTGGTTCCATTTCTCCTGTGCTTTTGGGTATTTTATCTGCCTTCAGTTTTCTATCTGTAAAATAGGGACAACAGAAATTCACTTCATAGAGATGTTTTGAAGCTGAAAGTAACTTGTGTATTAGGCATTTAGTACCTGACATGTTAAGTGAGCTAATTGTTAGCTACTATTGTTACTATTATTTTTGTTTATCCCTATTCCTAAGTGATATCAATTCCTTGAGGGCAGGGATTTTTTGTCTGTTTTGTTTACTGCTCTATCTCCAGTAACTACAACAGTACCTGACACGTGATAAACTCTCAGTAAATATTTGTGGAGTGAATGATTGCAGTTTCCTTAGCCTGAGATGCCTACTGTTGCTGCATCTTCTACTCTCTTAAGAATCTGCCTAGCATGTAAGGCTCATCATGAATGCCATTTATTCCATGGAATGCTTTGTGATTTTCTGATTCTTTTCTGCATACTAAACTTAATCTCTCATTTCTTTGAACTCCCATGATATCTTGTTTATGCTTTTCCTAGATCTCTTACTTTCATCTTAGTCATTTGTATTCAGTCTTTCTCATTAAATTTTGAAAGCACAGACTGTGTATTACTCATTATATCCTCTTTAGTGTCTAATATAATGCCTTGAACATAGTAGATGCTCAATAAACATTTACTGATTAAAAGTGAATTTGTTCTCCTATTTATATACGTAGTTTTATATGAATTTTCAGGTTTCTAAGTCATGCTTCCAAACTATTTAATCTCTATGCAATTTGTTTCTTTAGGTTATTCTGAGTGTTCCAGCTTAAAAAGACTAATTTTTTTAAAAAATCTGCGTTTGCAGAGGTGAATTTATCTTAATTAAGCTTTGTTTTAATTGCCTACGGACTTTGTACTAGGTCATAAGTTGTTCTGATGGTAAAGGAGAGGTTTTATTAAATATGGTATCACACAGCAGGAATTCAGTGGGCTAATAACTTCGCCTGAGAACTAGGATAGAGAAAAAAAGGCTTTGTATCGATGAAGTGTGTGTCACAAAATCCATACACTTAAGCTCGTGAACTTTATAGGGTAAGTTCTTCAGGTTCTTCAAATCCATACTCATAATTTATTTACACATTATTGTGCTTAAATCATGATTATCGGATTTTCCAGCCAACAGCTATGAAGAGGCAGTTTAGAAATGTTAGAAAGGTTCATAGTAGATAGTAGGAGGGAAAGACAGCTGATTATAGGTATGGAGTCAGAAAAACCATAACACAGGCCAAGGACTGATAGCAGTGTGCGACTAATAGCCCTTTATTACTGAAATAAGCCTTGAGGGCATCAGTGTGTTATAATTCTGTACAGTAAATGTTGTTCACAAAAATGACCCAAATTTATAAAAAAAAAATTAAATTGTGACCATCTACCTTATTATGCTTCTAAAGATAAATAGTGAGTATGTTTTTAGATTTCTGTCCAACAGATGAAACACTTTGTTTCTGAAGTATGTTTAAACTCTTAACTAGGTGGATAATTTGGATAGCTCATTCCTGAGAGGTTTTCCTGCGTTAATGTATTCTTTCCTGTTCAACCCCCTCTAACTAGAATTGAAATACTATGGTGAAGCAGCAAGGACAGTAAATCCATAAAAATGAACTGTTCACTCACACTACATTTATAACATAGGAAATATGATTATAGAACAGATGTTGACTGACTGAAATGCTGTATGCTCAATCATGTTAGTGTTTATTTGATAAGGAATGCCATTTGTTTAGCTTCGCTCATTTATTCAGTGACTGTGGCCTGGAGTTTTATTAGATGTTGTATGGCTGTACATCTCTACCCATCAGAATGCTCAGAGAATGTGAACTTGAATGAGACTAGGTAAGAACTTAGTACTTTTTAGCTTGGACAGTAAAGCTGGAAAGAAGTATGTATTTTAGAAGATTTTCAATTTTAAACCTCTTGGTTTTATCTTATTTCATTTACATATGGGTGCTAGACCAAAGACACAAGAGTTTGGTAGTATTCATTACTTGATTAGCTTTTTTTCCTGAAATTTGCATCTTCTTAAAATTCTTTTCAGTGACTAGCTACAGAGAGGGAGAACCAAGAAAATTTCCTGAAATGGAACCATTTACAACTGATGTGTTTCTGAATAATGGAGAAAACTAAGATTTAATTTTAAAAGTACTGCAATCCTAAATAGCTCTTTTATTTGAAATAAATTATTCAACCAATTTTTCATTTTCCCTTGGAGCCAGTTAACAAATATCTTTTGTGTTATAGCAAGATCACAGCAAATGATTTCATGGGAACATTCATTCAAATGTTGTATTTTATTAGTTGATAATATCTGAGCTGTTATGCTATAGAAACAAGTACAATATATATTTGAATGAATAGATTTGAGACCTAGATAATTTGGAAGAATCATTTCAAAATTTTTATTAACTGTGACATCTAGAACTATCATTTTAGACTATATTGCAACATACTGTACAATTCAAGATACAGTGTAAAAGAGTTCAAAAATTAAGACCATAAGAGAATGGGCTTATGGACACAGTAGGGGAAGGAGACAGTGGGACAAATGGAGAAAGTAGCATGTACAATATTGTAAAGTAATTAGCCTCCAATTAAAATAAATAAATTTAAGTTAAAAAAATAAAAAAATATGTAATGTGTAAAATAGACAGCAATATATTTTAGAAAGAACTTTCCTCATTTTTAAGAATAAAATGTATAGGATTCTAGCACCCTCACTCATATACTTTTGGGTATATTGTACCCTCTTGAGAAAGGCAGAAGAGGATTTTTAATTGTTGCCAACACAGGTGATAACCTCTTGTAGATAACCTCTACAAGCTACATAACCAATCTAAAGTCAGTTGAGAAGAATGTGGCGTGTTATATAAATGTGATATTTTATGTGACATTACAGATTTCTTATACTCTCTATAAATAGACTTGAACAGTTTATTAATTTATTTAAAAATCACAAAAATAAACCCAATGCACATTAACATAAATAGCATTTTAAATGAACAATAACTATAATGTCTAGCTTCATCACAATATCATCAAAACACATTATTTTTTTAAATTTATTTTTTAATTGGAAGAAAATTGCTTTACAATGTAGTGTTGGTTTCTGCCATACAATAATGTGAATTGGATACATCTATAGATGTATCTACTTACTCTTGAGCCTACCCCTCCCCTCATGCAATCACTTTAGGTCATCACCGAGTGCCAGGCTGGGCTGCCTGTGTTATATAGCGACTTCTCCAGTTCAGTTCAGTTCAGGTCAGGTCAGTTCAGTTGTTCAGATGTGTCCGACTCTTTGCAACTGCATGAATCACAGCACGCCAGGCCTCCCTGTCCATCACCAACTCCCGGAGTTCACTCAGACTCACGTCCATCGAGTCAGTGATGCCATCGAGACATCTCATCCTCTGTCGTCCCCTTCTCCTCCTGCCCCCAATCCCTCCCAGCATCAGAGTCTTTTCCAGTGATCTATTTGGCACTTGATGGTGTATATTTCTCGATGCTACTTCCCTGGTGGCTCAGCTGGTAAATAATCTGCCTGCAATGCAGGAGACCTGGGTTTGGTCCTGGGTTGGGAAGATCCCCTGGAGAAGGGAATGGACACTCACACTCAAGCATTCTGGCCAGGAGAATTCCATGGATTTTCACTTTCTTCGTTAGTCCCACTCTCTCCTACCTCACTGTGTCCACAAGTCCCAACTCTATTCCTTTCCTGCATATAGGTTCATCAATACCATTTTTCTAGATTTCATTTATATGAGTTCAGTTCAGTTGCTCAGTTGTGTCTGACTCTTTGTGACACCATGGACTGCAGCATGCCAGGCTTCCCCGTCCATCACCAACTCCCAGAGCTTACTCAAACTCATGTCCATTGAGTCGGTGATGCCATCCAACAATCTCATCCTCTGTTGTCCTCTTCTCCTCCCACCTTCAATCTTTTCCAGCGCCAGGGTCTTTTCCAATGAGTGTTCTTCGCATCAGGTGGCCAAAGTATTGGAGTTTCAGCTTCAACATCAGCCCTTCCAATGAATATTCAGGACTGATCTCCTTTAGGATGGACTGGTTGGATCTCCTTACAGTCCAAGGGACTCTCGAGTCTTCTCCAACACCTCAGTTCAAAAGGATCAATTCTTTGACACTCAGCTTTCTTTATAGTCCAACTCTCACATCCATTCATGACTACTATAGCCTTGACTAGACGGCAAAGTAATGCCTTGCTTGTTGCTTGTTTGCCTTGACTTGTTGGCAAAGTAATATCTCTGCTTTTTAATATGCTGTCTAGGTTGGTCATAACTTTCCTTCCAAGGAGTAAGCGTCTCTTAATTTCATGGCTGCAGTCACCATCTGCAGTGATTTTGAAGCCCAGAAATATAAAGTCAGCCACTGTTTCCACTGTTTCCCCATCTATTTCCCATTAAGTGATGGGACCAGATGCCATGATTTTAGTTTTCTGAATGTTGAGTTTTAAGCAGCTTTTTCTCTCTCCTCTTTCACTTTCATCAAGAAGCTCTTTAGTTCTTCTTCACTTTCTGCCATAAGGGTGGTGTCATCTGCATATCTGAGGTTATTGATATTTCTCCCAGCAATCTTGATTCCAGCTTGTGCTTCATCCAGCCCTGCATTCTACATGACGTACTCTGCATATAAGTTGAATAAGCAGGGTGACAACATACAGCCTTGACATACTCATTTCCCAATTTGGAACCAGTGTGTTGTTCCATGTCTAGTTTTAACTGTTGCTTCTTGACCTGCATACAGATTTCTCAGGAGGCAGGTAGGGTGGTCTGGTATTTCCATCTCTTTCAGAATTTTCCACAGTTTGTTATGATCCACACGGTCAAAGGCTTTGACATAGTCAACAAAGCAGAAGTACATGTTTTTCTGGAACTCTCTTGCTTTTTTGATGATCCGATGGACCTGGAACTGATAAACTTTCCCTTTCAGTCCTTGAAGGGGCATTTCCAATTGTTGTCCTGGCAGTAAGTCTATTGTCATGGCACAGTAGGTGTGTGTCATTTAGCATGATAAAGTATTTCAATGAGCCTATACTGAGGATCAAAGTCTACTGGAAGTCATATCTTCCACCATCTTGGGCATAGTTGGTTCTAACCAGTTCTTTTTTGTTTTCTCTTTGCAGCTTCCTCCTGAAACTTAGCTAAGAGTAATTGATTTCTATTTGAGGAGAGGCAGGGGTATGATTCTGGGGGCAGTAGCCTTGGTAACAATAATAGCCTTTGTAACAAGAGTGAGGGGGATATCTCATTGTGGTTTTTATTTGAATTTTCCTGATGATTAATGATGTTGTATACCTTTTCCTGTATCTGTTGGCCATTTGTATATCTTCCTCTAGAAAATGTCTTTTTCAGTTCCTTTGCCCAGTTTTGAACTGGATTATGTATTCATTTTTATTTTGGTTTTGATGCTATTTTAAATAATTATTTAAAAGTTTCATTTCCAATTGTTTATTATAAGTATAGATGACTAATTTTTTTGTATTGACCTTGCATCCTAAAAATTGCTGAACTCATATATTAGCTCTAATAATTTTTGGTGGATTCTGTAGGATTTCCTTATGTCATCTACAGGTAGAGATAGTTTTGCTTCTTCATTTTCAATATGGATGCTTTCTATTTCTTAATATTGCCTAATTTCATAGCTAGAGCCTCTAGTACAATATTGAGAGGAAGTATTGAGAGCAGACAACCTTGGCTTGTCTAGTCTCATCATTTAGTACAATATTAACTCTGGGTCTTTCCTCAGTGGCCTTTATTTAGTTGAAGAAATTCCATTCTATTCATAATTCATTGAATGTTTTCATTATGAAAGAGTGTTGAATTTTGTCAACATGTTTTTATGTCTTTTGAAATATTAGTTTCCCTTTTATTCATATAGTGTATTTTATTAATTGATTTTCTGATGTTAAACCTGAATTTCTGGGAGAAAATCCTACTTGGGCATGGTGTATAATCTTTCCCAAAATGTTGTTTGATTCAGTTTGCTAGTATTTGGTTGGGGATTTTATGCCTGTATTAATGAGATACTGGTCTATAGTTTTCTTTCTTGTGATGTCTTTGCCTGGTCTTGGTATCAGAGTTCATCAGATAATCATAGCTTAGTCTATAAGCACAACTGAGATCCTATATAATTAATTATCATGCTCTGTATTATTTTCATCTTTTTCTCATCTCAGTTGTAATTTCATTTTCCTATCAGATCTCCATAGAGGTAATTTCTCTCTTCTTGAAGGCGAGTGCTATCTCTAAGATAACTCTAACGTGTTTGAGCAACAATTATGATCTTTTAATGAACTTTTATGATCTTTATGATAATTTTATACAGTTATAAAAGTTATCAAAATTCCTTTCAAATCATGGCATATAGTAATTCAGGTAAAGAAATAGATCTCTGATCCAATTTTACTTTTTATTTAAAGTTATTACATCCTGTTATTACGATTTACATTCTCTTTTTCCTGAGTATCCTTTGGTCTAATCTCCGTAGGTGTGCAACATCATGACTTGCTAATAATTTGGAGAAGAGTATTTTTCTTATAAACTTTGTGTCAGTGAAGAGTGACTCCTTTGGAAATAGGAATTGAATGTTCTCATCACATATATGAGCTCAGTGTTTGGCTGACATATTTTCCATTCTTCTGAAGTGAGGCAGAATTGATAGTGCCTTCACATGAAGGAAAAATTAAATTGCACAATGGGTTTATGGTATGGTTATCATAGGATCTCTGTGGCTCAGCCTGATACAAGTATGTCACGCAACAATCATGATTCTAACACTGATGACAGGAAAGCACTCCATCCCATCTCCCCAAGGTCCATGTTAGTAGAGTTCTCAGGAGCAACCTCTTATCTCAATAGGTCTCCAGCTCCAATCAGGACACATACTTCCTCTATGAGATATGGACAGTGAAGACTGAATGGATATGAGGAATTCATTCTTAAGAATGAGCTAGCTCATATGCTTTACTAGCAATGTGATCTTAGGCAAAGTATTCAACTTAAGCTAAGGCTTTAAGCCTTAGCTCATATGCTTCACTAGCAGCTATTAAATTGATCTTAGGCAAAATATTTGACTTCTCAGAGCTTCAATTCCATGTGCATAAAATGCTGGTGGTGATAAAGGGTTGTTGGAAGTTTTAATAAGCAAATATGTATAAGCACTTACCACAATGCCCAGGTTATTAAGGAATCTTGTCAAAATAACTTATCTCTCGTGACCCATGTGTGTGTTGCAACAGGCTCATTAAAGCTTTCTCTGACCACATTTAAGATTCCACACTTTGGATTATTTGATCTTAAATATTGTTTAACTTTTTTATATTCATACAATCTAAGTTGCTAATTGTAACAAACCATGTTTGTTTACCCTATCCTGTTATTGAAACTCAGCTCAGCCATCACTGGTCTCTTATTTGGGTTTCTGTCCATCCTATGCCTGTATTAACATATATTTCCACCAGCTCTTATAATTCTGGGCTTCCCAGATGGCTTAGTGGTAAAGAATCCACCTGCCAAATTTCTCCCTGGAGTAGGAAATGGCAACCCACTCCAGTATCCTTGCCTGGAGAATCCCATGGACAAAGCAGCCTGGCGGGCTACAGCCTATGGGGTCACAAAGAGTCAGATATGACTAAACAACTGAGCACACACTTATAATTCTGCTGTGTTCCAGGTGTTCCCTACTTGTCTGGGATGGATCAGGCCCCTGACTCAGTCAGGCCAAATGGTGTCTTACCAGGAAAAGTATACCCTGTTGGCTGGCACGTTGTTGTTATGGCAGGAAATGAATCTCAGTAGATGAATCTCTTACATTATAACAGGCAAGAGATTTACATCTGGTTTGGTAATATTACTGAAGTTTATTAGGTGACGCAGTGGTAAAGAAGCCAATGCAGGAGACACAAGAGACACTGGTTCAATCCCTGGGTTGGGAAATCCCCTGGAGTAGGAAATGGTCAACCCACTCTAGTATTCTTGCCTCAAAAATTGCATGGGGTTGCAAAGAGTCAGAAATGACTGAGTAAGTCAGCACATACACACAGAGGCTCTTATAATTGGAAGATACTTTAAAGATTCTCTAATCCCATTCAGTTATCATGATAGCAGACATCAGACACAGTGATAAATGCTTACACGCATTATTTCACTTAATCTTTTCAACAACCCAGAAGTATCCTATTTTTGTCACATTTTTATAAATGAGGAAACAGATTCAGAGACATTAACTTGCCTAGGCTTATATAGCTAAGAATTGACAGATCCAGATGTCAAACTGAAGTCTGATTATAAAACTGCATTTTTTAGTACACTATTTATTGACTCTCCTATTAGAGATACAAAGGGAACATTTCATGCAAAGATGGGCACAATAAAGGACAGAAATGGTAGGGACCTAAAAGAAGCAGAGGATATTAGGAAGAAGTGGCAAGAATACACAGAAGAACTGTACAAAAAAGATCTTCATGACCCAGATAATCACGATGGTGTGATCACTCACCTAGAGCCAGACATCCTGGAATGTGAAGTCAAGTGGGCCTTAGGAAGCATCACTTTGAACAAAGCTAGTGGAGGTGGTGGAATTCCAGTTGAGCTATTTCAAATCCTGGAAGATGACACTGTGAAAGTGCTGCACTCAATATGCCAGCAACTTTGGAAAACTCAGCAGTGGCCACAGGACCGTTTTCATTCCAATCCCAAAGAAAGGCAATGCCAAAGAATGCTCAAACTACCGCACAATTGCACTCATCTCACACACTAGTAAAGTAATGCTCAAAATTCTCCAAGCCAGGCTTCAGCAATACGTGAAATGTGAACTTCCTGATGTTCAAGCTGGTTTTAGAAAAGGCAGAGGAACCAGAGATCAAATTGCCAGCATCCTCTGGATCATGGAAAAAGCAAGAGAGTTCCAGAAAAACATCTATTTCTGCTTTATTGACTATGCCAAAGCCTTTGACTGTGTGGATCACAATAAACTGTGGAAAATTCTGAAAGAGATGGGAATGCCAGACCACCTGACCTGCCTCCTGAGAAACCTGTATGCAGGTCAGGAAGCGACAGTTAGAGCTGGACATGGAACAACAGACTGGTTCCATATAGGAAAAGGAGTACATCAAGGCTGTATATTGTCACCCTGCTTATTTAACTTATATGCAGAGTACATCATGAGAAACACTGGACTGGAGGAAGCACAAGCTGGAATCAAGATTGCTGGGAGAAATATCAATAACCTCAGATATGGAGATGACACCACCCTTATGGCAGAAAGTGAAGAGAACCTAAAGAGCCTCTTGATGAAAGTAAAAGAGGAGAGTGAAAAAGTTGGCTTAAAGCTCAACATTCAGAAAACTAAGATCATGGCATCCAGTCCCATCACTTCATGGCAAGTAGATGGGGAAACAGTGGAAACAGTGGCTGACTTTATTTTTTTGGGCTCCAAAATCACTACAGATGGTGATTGCAGCCATGAAATTAAAAGACACTTACTCTTTGGAAGGAAAGTTATGACCAACCTAGACAGCATATTCAAAAGCAGAGACATTACTTTGTCAACAAAGGTCCATCTAGTCAAGGCTATGGTTTTACCTGTGTTCATGTATGGATGTGAGAGTTGGATTATAAAGAAAGCTGAGCACCAAAGAATTGATGCTTTTGAACTGTGGTGTTGGAGAAAACTCTTGAGAGTCCCTTGGACTGCAAGGAGATCTAACCAGTCCATTCTAAAGGATATCAGTCCTGGGTGTTCATTGGAAGGACTGATGTTGAAGCTGAAACCCCAATACTTTGGCCACCTCATGAGAAGAGCTGACTCATTTGTAAAGACCCTAATGCTGGGAAAGATTGAGGGCAGGAGGAGAAGGGGACGACAGAGGATGAGATGGTTGGGTGGCATCACCGACTCGATGGATATGGGTTTGGGTGGACTCTGCCAGTTGGAGATGGACAGGGAGGCCTGGCGTGCTGCGGTTCATGGGGTCGCAAAGTGTCAGACATGACTGAGCAACTGAAATGACTGACATTGCAAGTAACCCTTCTAGAGTATTCCTAAAAGATTATTCTGTATTTTGCTTGAATATTTTCAGGGATGTTCAGTTTACTATGCTTCTGAGGTAGCTCTTTTCATTATTTGACAATTTTAGTGGCTTAGTGGGAAAGATGTTGAGTCAAAATCTGATTCTTTATAACAACAAAATCATAGAGTAGGAGGAAGATTGTCTGAAAGATTGTCTCAATCATTCCCTTCAATTTACAGATGAGAATCTCAGCTTAATGAAGGCAGGTGGACAAAGTCTCACAGAACTTCCAGAAAGTTTGTCTTCTGGACCCTGACAGAATAATTCTTATTCTTCAGATCAGTACTTTTAATATTTAAGTTAGGTTTTATAATTTCTCTTCATTTTAGCTTTAGTAAACATTCCTAGCTTTTTCATTCCTTCCTTGTATGAATGATTTGAAGGATTTTAATCATACTGGAAATACTACTTGGAACCTACTTCTGGTGCTTACTGCTCCTTTCAAATGGAGCAGAAAGAACTGGACCTTATACTTTAGAGATTGTCTGGCTCAGAGTATACTAGAGTTGTCCCTTCCTTCAATCCAGTCATTAGACTGCTACTAGTATCAACTAACAGAGAAGGCAATGGCACCCCACTCCAGTGTTCTTGCCTGGAGAATCCCAGGGACAGGGGAGCCTGGTGGGCTGCCGTCTATGGGGTCGCACAGAGTCAGAAATTGAAGCAACTTAGTAGCAGCAGCAGTATCGACTAAGATTGCTCTAGGCTTTTCTTTTCAGCAGCCATGTCATGAACTTGTGGCCAGATCAAAGAAACCATTTCTGAGACAAGAGGCATTTCCAAAATCATAGTTCTGAGCCACTGATTCAAGGATTATTTTCTTCAGCCCTGAATCTCTGCATCCTGGTTTCATCAGTAATCTGTTTGCTTAGAGACCGATTTACTGGACAAATGAAATGGCATTTGTAACTGTGTATTAAACCTTTTATTTTTATACCTATATAGCTACATTTGGTTAATTTATAAGCACCAAGATTTTCCACATTTGCTGTTCAAATCTTGTTTAGATGGACCAGCTTATAGACCATTGACTGAATGGAATTGTGAAGCTAATCCTTACCTGAAGCCTAGGTTATGAAAGGCTTTCTTCCCCAAGCAAAAAGAATGATACTCCTGAGTTAAATGAAAATCACCTAACTGGAAACCAAGAGCATGTTGCCTTCTCACTGCTGTATTCTTTCTCCGTCCTCTAGGAGGAAAGGAGAGGACAGCATAGCCTGTGGGAAAAGGCTGCAGGAGTCAGAGTAGCCGACCTACCAGTGACCGGAGCAATATTGTTAAAGGAAGAAGAAATTGCAGAATGAGGAGAGGATCTGTTTTTATTGGAATTTAGACGTCTTTACTAGTCCTTGGATGATTCAGGGCAGACTTTTAAAGGACAAATCTTGGAGAATAGGAGGGAAGCACTAAGGATGGAACTTCTTTTTACTACACTTTATATGATACCAAAATTATTTTGGTATATCGATGTTTTTAAGATGCAAATGCTTACTCCTTGTAGTATATAGAAGGACTGTCGTTTGCAAGTATTTGAGGATATTTGCCTTTGAAAAAGCTCAGCCCCCTAGTCTATACTCAGCTCCCTAAATCTATACCTGGATTTCCTTTTCTATAAAATGAGGATAAGAGTACTAATAATGCTCCCTAGCTTCCCTAGTGCTTTAAACTGCTCTTTGGACATAACATAAATTATATAAGTCATGGTTACATTGTGTATGTGTTTTATGTATCCTGCTGCTGCTGCTAAGTCGCTTCAGTCATGTCTGACTCTGTGCGACCCCATTGACGGCAGTCCACCAGGCTCCCCCGTCTCTGGGATTCTCCAGGCAAGAACATTGGAGTGGGTTGCCATTTCCTTCTCCAACGCATGAAAGTGAAGTCGCTCAGTGGTGCCCGATTCTTAGCGACCCCATGGACTGCAGCCTACCAGGCTCCTCTGTCCATGGGATTTTCCAGGCAAGAGTGCTGGAGTGGGTTGCCATTGCCTTCTTATGTATCCTACTAAATTATAATCTTCTTGAGATCAGGGGCTAGCTGAGTTTTCATCCTCTTTTACTAGTTCCAGGTCTAGTACTTCTATGTTTAATACACCTAAATGTTTATTGTAATAATTTTAGAGGCCTTCTTTAAATCATGATTTTGTCTCAACTTCTTCCGATAGAACATTAAGAATTTATTTAGGCATGTGGAGCAGCATTAAAAAGAAATAAGCAAAACAAAGGAAAGAGAATAAAATATACTTGATAGAAGAGCCAAGTTAGGAAGCACACAAGGAATGAAAAATTATGTGGATGGTTTAAAGTTTAAGTGGAAATGTATCAATGACTAGAGAAGTCAGTTGTCAGTGTTAGAAAGCACTGAAGTCATAGTTTTTATCTCTACTAGTAAATTAGTTCTAGTTCTTGAGTGCTCTGAGTATAAGAAATCTAAATTCAAGTGCTTTGAAATCAAACAGGTGTATGAACTTTTCCAAATTACTTAAATTTTATTTAGCTTCAGTTTCTCCTTCTGTAAAATGAGTTTTATAGTATCTATTTCAGGGGATTTTTGTAAAGATCAGATGAAGAAGTATATTTCAATGTAATGGTATAAGCATTCAGTAAACATTTGTTGTTGCTAGTTATGTCTTCATGAAGTTTAATTACAGTGAAAAAAGCAAAAAGTTGTGATAAAGTAGATGGTTATAACTAGAGGTATTATGTCAGCTGGACGAAGTGGAAAAAAGTAGTTTGACTGGGAGGAGTTAGGTTGTATTATTATTATTAATGATAATCATGTTTAGCACTTAATTTATAAAGTGTTTTCTAGTACAGTGTATCATTTGGTCCATACTTCACTTCAAACCACTTAAACCACCCTCTGGAGATCTGATTGATTTTGGCATGTGTGTGGAAGAGCTGTTGTTAATCAGGAGAGTTAAGCCGCCAGAGAAAACAGAAGTAATTGTCAAACTTGTTACCTTCTCCCCTCCCTGACTCCCCATCACTATTTCCCTTTGATTGGAAAGGGGTTGAGGGTCGCCAATTTGCTTACCAGAGGATGCAACAAACACAGTCACCTTTCTCTTGCTCCCCATTTCTGTCACCGCTGCACAACCTTTACTCTTTGAGCAACACATATGGGGCAGTGTTTCAGAGTTTATTTGTAGAGCATATTCTTTGAGGGATGGATTAAAATGCTAATGAAACAAGAAAGTAATCGGGCGCATAATTGAGCAGGTGGAACAAATTTGTTAAATCTGCTTCGAGAAAAAAATAACTGGTTTTACAGTAATAAATCAGCCTCAGGTTCACTGTTCTATAATCAGAGTGGGAATGAGGAAGGAAAGAATGTATATATAGGCTTCCTGAAGACATCTGGGAATACAAGTGCTGCCTGTAACATGGCTGATGTCAATGGGGAATGGAGGAACATTTTCCTAGTCATGTCCAGAAAAATGGGAAGCTTGTGATTAGCTTTATTGTGATGCAGATATGATTTCAAAGAACACATTCACTTCATCTTGTATGTATCGGGATAGACAGCAGTATTTCAGACAGAATGAGATTAAAGTCTAACATGTACTACACGGAGAGACATAATTTCTATCAAATATTGATCTTTTACTTAGATAGCCTGACAGATATATTTAGTATAGGATTCTTGTATGAAAAGATGAATTCTTTTCCCTCTCTCTATCTAAAGTATGGACTACCCTGGTGGTTCAATGGTAAAGAATCTGCCTGCCAATGCAGGAGACACAATTATGATCCCTGGGTTGGAAAGATCCCCTGGAGAAGGAAATGGAAACCCACTACAGTATTTTTGCCTGGTAAATCCCATGGACAGAGGAGCCCGGTAGGCTATAGAGTTCATGGGGTTGCAAAAGAATTGGAAACAACTTAGGGACTGAACAATAACAAATCTTAAAAGCATCAATTCTTCGGTACTCAGCCTTCATTATGGTCCAACTCTCATATCTATACATGACTAGTGGAAAAACCATAGCTTTGACTATACGGACCTTTGTCAGCAAAGTAATGTCTCTGCTTCTAAATATGCTGTCTAGGTTGGTCAGACCTTTTCTGAAAAGGAGCAAGCGTCTTTTAATTTCATGGCTGTAGTCACCATCTGCAGTGATTTTGGAACCCAAGAAAATGAAGTCTGTCACTGTTTCCATTGTTTCCCCATCTATTTGCCATGAAGTGATGGGACCCAATGCCATGATCTTAGTTTTCTAAATGTTGAGTTTTAAGCCAGCTTTTTCACTCTCCTCTTTCACTTTCATCAAGAGGCTCTTTAGTTCCTCTTCACTTTCTGCCATAACGGTGGTGTCATCAGCATATCTGAGGTTATTGATATTTCTCCTGGTAATCTTGATTCCAGCTTGTGCTTCATCTAACCCAGTATTTTCCATGATGTACTCTGCACAGAATTTAGATAAGCAGGGTGACTATATACAACCATGACATATTCCTTTCCCAATTTTCAACCAGTTTGTTCTTCTATGTCCAGTTCCAACTGTTGTTTCTTGACCTGCATACAGGTTTCTCAGAAGTCAGGTAATGTGGTCTGGTACTCCCATCTCTTTAAGAATGTTACACAGTTTGTTGTGATCCACACAGTCAAAGGCTTTAGTCTAGTCACTGAAATTCTGGAATTCTCTTCCTTTTTCTGTGATCCACCAGATGTTGGCAATTTAATCCCTGATTCCTCTGCTTTTTCTAAATCTAGCCTGAACATCTGGAAATTCTTGGTTCACATACTGTTGAAGCCTAACTTGAAGAATTTTAGCATTATTTTGAGCATATTTCTAATGAAATTATTTTCATTAGAAAATATTGTTTTCAGCATATTTCTAAAATATTATTTTGAGTATATTTCTAATTTTGAGCATTATTTTGAGCATATTTATAATAATTTTGAGCATTATTTTGAGCATATTTCTGAAGAATTTTGAGCATATTTCTAATGATGGCTTTTAGTGCTACAAGTTGACCTCTCAGTACTACTTTAGCTACATCCCAGGCAATTTGCTATGTTGTATCTTCATTTTCACTGCATAATATATTTTTATTTCCTTTGATACTTCCTCTTTCACTCATGGAATATGTAGGACTGTGTTTTCTACTTTCTATGTGTTTAGAGATTTCCTGTTGTCTTTTATTACTAGTTTCTTGTTTTATTCCACTATGATCAGATATGGAGAAGGCAATGGCAACCCACTCCAGTACTCTTGCCTGGAAAATCCCATGGACAGATAACACACTATATGATTTTAATTCTTTTAAGTTTCTTGAGGTTTGTGTTACAGGCTCTTCCCTGAGCATTTGAAAAATAATGTGTATTCTGCTGTTAAGTAGAGAGTTTTATATATGTAAATTAGATTCAATTGTTTGTATTTTCTGATCTTTTCTTTCCTTGTTAATTTTTCTCTTATGGTTCTATCAGTTTCTGGAGGCAGACTGTTTAAGGCCCTAATTGTAATCCTTGATATTTCTGTTTCTACACTTAGTTCTATCAATTTCTGTTTCATGTGTTGTGAGGTTGTGTTGTTCATTGTGCACACATTTATAATTGTGCACATATTTATAATTGCTATATATTTCTGGTGGATTGACCCGTTATCATTATGTAATATACCTGTTTGTTTGTAGTAATTTTCTTTGTTCTTCAGTCTACTTTATCTGATATTAATATAGCTATTTTTGCTTTCTTTTAAAAAAGGTACTGGTTATATGGTATATTTTTTTCCAATAATTTTATTTTAACTTGCCTACATTTTTTAGTCCAATGTGAGGGTTTCTTGGTAAAGAATATATATATTTGGTCATGTATTTTTATTCACTCCATATATCTTTATCTTTTGATATAATTTTTAAAATTGAACCTTAGTTGATTTATAATATTATATTAGTTTCAACTGTACAGCATTATAACATTACTGTTATATTAATCTCAACTGTATAGCATATCAACTCATCAACATTTTTACAGATTATATTCCATTAAATGTTATTGCAAGATAAAGGCTATACTTCCCTATGCTATAGAATATATCCTTGTTGTTTATTTTATACATAGTAATTTGTTTCTCTTAATCCGATACTTTTAACTTGCCTGTCCCCACCTTCCTCTCCCCTCTGGAACCACTAATTTGTTTTCTTTATCATGCGTCTTTTTTTTTGTTGTTGTATATATTTGCTTATATTATTTTTTAGATTCCATGACTGAGAGATATTATACAGCATTTGTTTTTCTAAATCTGACTTATTTCACCAAGTATAATATTCTCTATATTCATTCACATTGCTGTAAGTGACAGAATTTCATCCTTTTTGTGGCTGAGTAATATATATATATATATATATATATATATATATATATATATATATATAATGTGAAAGTAAAGTTGCTTAGTCATGACCAACTCTTTGTGACTCCATGGACTGTAGCCTACCAGGCTTCTCTGTTCGTGGAATTTTCCAGGCAAGAATACTGGAGTGGGTTGCCATTTCCTTCTCCATGTATATGTATTTATATATTATATACATCTGTATCACAATTTCTTTATCCTTTGTCTACTGTTGGTCACTTGGGTTGCTTCCACGGCTATTGTAAATAGTGATGCTATGTATGTATCTTTTTGAATTGCTGTTTTTGATTTTTTTCTGGATATATACCCAGTGCTGGATTATACGGTTGTTTTTAGTTTTATTAAGAAACCTGCAAACTGTTTTCTATAGTGGCTGTATCAATTTATAGTTCTACCAACAGTGCACAAGGGTTCCCTTTTCTCCACATCCTCACCAACATTTGTTATTTGTGGTCATTTTAATGATAGTCATTCTGACATGTGTAAGGTGATATTTCATTGTTATTTTGATTTACATTTCTTTAATAATTAGAGATATTATACATCTTTCAAGTGCCTGTTAGCCATCTGTATGTCTTCTTTGGAAGAATCCCTATTCAGGTCTTCTGCCAATTTTTTCATTGGGTTGTTTGCTTGTTTATTTTTGATTGGTATATTTAGACCATATATATTTAAGATTTTTTATATATATATATATACATACATATATATAAATATGGTAGTTAAGGCTACCATTTTATTATTCATTTCATCTATTATCTGTGATTCTCATTCTTCTGTTTCTATGTTCTTGACTTCTCATGGGTTACTTGAGCATTTTCATCTTGATTTAGGTAAGTCACTAAAGTCTAATCACCTGAGTTAAACATTATAAAGTGTCTTTTAGTGCATCTGTTTTTTTTAGTAGTTGCTCTGAATATTACCATATACACATGTGACTTGTAACAGTCTGCTACTGCTAAGTCGCTTCAGTCGTGTCCGGCTCTGTGCGACCCCATAGACGGCAGCCCACCAGGCTCCCCCGTCCCTGGGGTTCTCCAGGCAAGAACACTGGAGTGGGTTGCCAGTTCCTTTTCCAATGCAGGAAACTGAAAAGTGAAAGTGAAGTCGCTTAATCCTATCCGACTGTTCGTGACCCCATGGACTGTAGCCCACCAGGCTCCTCCGTCCATGGGAGTTTCCAGGCAAGAGTACTGGAGTGGGGTGCCATTGCCTTCTCCGTGTAACAGTCTACTGGTAACATTTTACCACTTTGAGTGAAAATCTCACTTATATTTAGGTCTCTTTACCTTCCTTACATTTAAATACCATTGTCTTGAGTATCAAATGCTGTTACACTCTTTGCAGGTAATGTGTCATTACTTTTTGCTTTCAAGACTTTTTTGGTCTTTAATTTTCAAAATTTTAAGTATGATGTTTCAAGGAATGCATTTCTTTAAAGTTTGTCTGGTTTGGAATTCACTCAGCTTGATATTTTTATTTGCTTGCTGAGATTTTTCTATTTTCCTTTGTTTTTTAAAGAGAATTTGTAATTGATTTTTTTAAAAATTTATTTATTTGACTGTGCCAGGTCTTAGTCACAGCATGTGGGATCTAGTTTCCTGACCAGGGTTTGAACCCAGGCCCCTCTGCATTAGGAGCTCTGAGTCTTAGCCACTGGACCACCAGGGAAGTCCCCTATAATTGATTTTTGAAGCATTTTTATAATGGCTGCCTTAAAATCTTGTGAAATAATTCCAACATCTGATTCATCCCTGTGCTGGCCTCAGTTAATTGTCTTTGTCCCTTCAAATTGTTATTTTCTTGTTTCTTGGTATGATGGATGATTTTTGACTGTATCATGAATTTGTATCTATTAATTTAGGAAACTCTGGGGTCTATTTAAATCTTTTATTTTAGCAGACAGCACATTGTTTAGGTTTAGCATATGGGCTGTGGTTCCAATGACAGAGTTTGTGGTATTATTTCGGTGTTGACTAAAAAATGCACAACATGAGATTTGAGAGTTTTATTTAGGGCAATACTTCAAGCTGGATTTAGAAAAGACAGAGGAACCAGAGAACAAATTGCCAACGTCCACTGGATCATCAAAAAAGCGAGAGAGTTCTAGAAAAGCATTGACTACGCCAAAGCCTTTGACTGTGTGGATCACAAAAAACTGTGTAACATTCCGAAAGAGATGGGAATACCAGAGCACCTGACCTGCCTCTTGAGAAATCTGTATGTAGGTCAAAAAACAACAGAACTGGACTTGGAACAACAGACTGGTTCCAAATTGGGAAAGGAGTACCTCAAGGTTGTATGTTGTAACCATGCTTATTTAACTTATATGCAGAGTACATCATGAGAAATGCTGGGCTGGATGAAGCACAAACTGGAATCAGATTGCTGGGAGAAATATCAATAACCTCAGATATGCAGATGACACCACCCTTATGGCAAAAAGCAAAGAAGAATTAAAGAGCCTCTTGATGAAAGTGACAGAGGAGAGTGAAAAAGTTGGATTAAAACTCAACATTTAGAAAACTAAGATCATGGCATCCGGTCCCATCACTTCATGGCAAATAGATGAGGAAACCATGGAAACAGTGACAGACTTTAGTTTTTTGGGCTCCAAAATCACTGCAGATTGTGACTGCAGCCATGAAATTAAAAGATGCTTGCTATTTGGAAGGAAAGTTATGACCAACCTAGACAGCATATTAAAAAGCATAGAGAGTATTTGCCAACAAAGGTCTATCTAGTCGAAGCTATGGTTTTTCCAGTCATCATGTATGGATGTGAGAGTTGGACTATAAGGAAAGCTGAGTGCCGAAAAATTGATGCTTTTGATCTGTGGTGTTGGAGAAGACTCTGGAGAGTCCATTGGATTTCAAGGAGATCCAACCAGTCCATCCTCAAGGAGATGAGTCCTGAATATTCATTGGAAGGACTGATGCTGAAGCTGAAACTTCAATACTTTGGCCACCTGATGAGAAGAACTGACTCATTTGAAAAGACCCTGATGCTGGTAAATATTAAAGAAGGGAGGAGAAGGGGACGACAGAGGATGAGTTGGTTGGATGGCATCACCAACTCAATGGACATGAGTTTGAGTAAGCTCCGGGAGTTGGTGATGGACAGGGAAGCCTGGCATGCTGCAGTCCATGGCGTCGCAAAGATTCAGACACAACTGAGTGACTGAATTGATCTGAACTGAACTGATAACTGCAGCCTGGGAGGCAGCACTTAAGATAGCTCTGAGAAACTGCTTCAAAGAGGTAGGGGGAAATGACAATACATATGTGATTTTGGTAAAGGGGGAATACATGCAATAAAGCACATAATTTCTGTAGAAAGTTTCTGTTTGTCTCATGAAGCTTCTGCTAGTCATGAGAAACAATTGTCACCATGAAGGATTTTAGTACTTTTCTAGATATGAGAAGGTACAGAATTGGACTCATAAAATCAGCTCCTGAGACTATTTAACTAACTAAAAACCTGCCCTGCCAGTTTTCCTGGAGCACAGAGTGCCTCATCTCTGCTCTGCACCCTGAACTCCTTCAGGGGATGTTGGAGATCAGCAACTGTGGTAGCATATGATTTAATCCTTGTAGAGGTAGATGGCAAGCACCTATGACTAGTGCCAATTTGTGGTTGACACTGGTTTGCTTGGCTATTCTGATGCTGCTGGGACTTCTAGCGGTCCCTGCTGCTGATGCCTTAATGGGCAGAAAGAATTTCCCCAGGCCTGCCACTGGATGTCTCTTGAGTGAAGGAGGAGTGCAGTGGGATTCTTCATCAGTGTACCCCTACCCCCACACTGGTCCAATGTCTCTGGACAGGGGAGGAGAATGTGGGTCTGTTTGATAAAGAAGCTTCCTAAAACTGGGTTGATTCCTGTGACTTGAGTCTCATTTCTGGTTCCATTGTCCTTCCAATTGTCTTTGGGTAGGGGTGGAGAGTTTGGGGCCCATAAGGAAAAAGAGGCTTCCCAGACTGGACTATCTGCTGTAGTTGGGTCTCTCTTATATGCTTTGCCTGCTGGTTCAGTATCTCTGAGTGCACAAGGCATCTCAGATCTCGGAGTGGGGGGATGGTGAGAGGTAAGGGGAAGGAGAATACCTTCCCTGTCTACTTATTTTTGACTAAGCTTCTGTGATATTGTGCTTTATAAGATATATATGTTTGCTCATTCAGAGGACTAAACATATATTTCTCATATATATTTGGTCTTCACCCATTGTTCCTTGCTCACACTAACGAATTTCCTGAGTGATTAAGAGCAATGGGAGCATCTTTTGTTATAAAATTTGGTCTTTGTCCTCAGTTCCTGAAATAACTTCAGAGCAATAGGTGAAATGGGTGTTTAATAGTTCATAACAAACTTTTTCACCACTACTGTATTTCTGTTAATGAGGTAACTTTTGGAAAGATGGGGGTTGTTTGCCAGGGGAACCAACATCACTTAGACCTTAAAATGTTGAAACTTTCAATCCCATCCATTCTTAGATTTCCAGGTAGGTATTGGAGAAGGGCTGGAGTTTGAATCAATCACCAGTGGTGAATGATTTAACCAATTATGCCTATTGTAACAAAGCCACAATAAAAACCCAAAAGGAGAGGGTCAGAGAGCCTCCAGATTGGTGAACACATGCAGATTTGGAGAGAATTGCACGCTTGTAGCAGCAGCAGCAGCAGCAGCAGCAGCAGCAGCAGAGGGTACAGAAGCTCTGCACCCTTTCCCCATACCTTGCCCTCTGTAGCTCTTTCATCTGGATTTTCTAAGTTAAATCCATTTATAACAAACTGGTAATCTAGTAAGGAAAATAATTTCTCTTGAGTTCTGTGAGCTACTCTAGCAAATTAGTCCAGCCCAAGGAGAGGGCCATTGGGACCTCCAGTCTATTTTGTGGTCATTCAGAAACACAGATGACAACATGGTTGTGTGGCGGGTGTCTGAAGTGGGCGAGAAGGGGCAGTTTGTGAGATTGAACTCTTCATCGGTGGAATATGATACTATCTCCAGGTAGACAGTGGCAGAATTGAATTAAATTCTCGCATAACTGTTGGTATTGGAGAATTTTTGGTGTGGAAACAAGCCCTTCTCCCTACATGTTGAAATTGGGTCCAGCATCTCTCTAGCTCCCAATTGATCCTCTGTACTAGTGATGTTGGACTCTTATGATGTTTTTAGAAGGACTTCCGTTTGACTCTGCAATGCAATGAGGCTACCTGGGCTGACTTTTTTGTTAGGGTGTTGGTTCTGGAAACGCCAAGTCTGGGTGGCCTTTTTCTGTTGGAGGTGGGGATACAAAATATCCTGTTGTTGTGCTGTTCCTCCATTTATAGGGTCCTGAAACAGCTCAGTGTGTTACCACCCTTTAGATTTTTCCTTCACTTGTCTCTCATGCCATTCCCAGGAGGGAAAAACACCATTCTGCCCAGGCCAGAAGTCTTCCTTTCTGTTTAATAATGTGTTCTATATAAAGTGCTTAGAATTGAGATTAAATTCACCAGCTTGCAAACATTACTTTCTTCTTTTCGAAAATCAGAACTGCATTTGCCTCCCTCCAGACTTCTGTCCCTCTCTCATTAGTCACAATTCTGTCTAGACAGCAATTTGGAAATCTCAGCCCAAGGTCTTTCCGGTATCCTGGAATGTGATTATTCTAGGATAAATGCTTCTTGACCTGTTCTTATGTCTGTTTTCAGTTTCTTTCTAATGCTCGTTGTACCCTTTTGTGTCCTTCTAATTTTTCTTAACTGAGGATGCATGGAAATAAAGTAGGAATTGGGTTTTTTTCTCTTTGTAACCTAATGTTACATTTCTTATTATTGTTGATGTCAGTTTGAAATCCCTCTTTGTTATCCTTGGAATATGTCTCCTTCTAAGGCTCAAATCATTCTGAATGTTGGCTTTTTTAGTGTTTTACAGGTATATGACATTCTTTTGTACTTATCATTGGTTATATCTCTTTTGTTACATCAGTAGAGTGATGTACACCAACTTGAGAGTCAGACAGACTTGTGTTTGAACCTCTCCCCTACCTCGTCCTAGATGTGTGATTTGGAATTGATATTTTAACCTCTGAGCTTCCATTTCCTTATCTATAGAGTGGAAGCAATGCTACTGCTACTAAGACTAACTTCATAGGACTGTTATAAAAATTAAATGAGATAATACATGTTAAGCATGTAGCATAGTTCCTGACACAGAGTAAGTATGCAATAAATGCTATTAATGTTGTTATTATATGGTTTTTAAAAATCTGAGATTATAGATAACTTTTTATAGCTACCTCTTTTGATACCTATCTTTTTCTCTTTTGTAATTTTATAGTTGGAATTTCATTTTTGAGAACCTTCCAGTCAGCTTATGTAAATTAAAGTTCTCGGGGAAGGAGATTGCGTATCTTTTAAATTGTGAAATTTCATCTACTTTAATTGCAACTGGCTTTCTTATGCCAGTGCTGGTGATGGTCCTTTTACTGAGTAGTAAATGCAAATATTTCACAGCTCTGTCTCCATGCAATTGATGTGTAGGTGTTAAATTAGCCTTTCTGGTTAACCATCCATAAATATTTCAAAATACATACTCATGTGGGTACCCAGCTTGCTTCTACATGCTACAAAAATTCTTCCTTGTTAGACATTTCATATTATCATATATCCTACCAGTATTTCTTGTTATATTTTAAAGTAAGTTAATGGTTATAGCACATCAGTATACTTTTCTAATGAAAAATGAAATTTATCAAATGCTTGATTTGAACTCTCTGCACAAGAAACATCGAATTTTATGTTTTGTCCAACCCACTGTCATTCAGGTGTTTATCACTGACAATTATACCTAAAATGATGTAGCAATTGACTGAAGGTCAGCAAACCACTACCAGTGTGTTCTAACTACCCTGTTTCTTCCAGTGTGTTTTTCCTGAGTTAAAGTTGGTAATCTTTTTAATCTTGGTAAATTCTTTAGGTTTCATGTTTGATAGCTATAATTCTGGAACCTCCCAAAACTATCTTAATTAGAGGCGTGTTGGAATGTGTTTGAAATTTTTCTGCTGTAGTTCAGTTACTTCTGGGCAGTATTATGTAATCTTAAGGATGTGAGTTTTCTTCAGGGATTCAACCTTTCATGCTTTCCTCAATCTAGTTTTCTTTTGTTTTGTTTTAATCTCTTCACCTTCTCCCCTGGGGAGAATAGGTATCCAATTGTTTCTAATATTTTGGAGATGATTGGAACTAGGGTCTTGATAATGCTGAAGTTTGAATGTTCTAGATTGTGTTTGAGTGCTAGCATTGGTATTATGGCCTAATTCTAACTGGGATAATTTAGATTCTGCATCAGAAATCTAACTGAAATGGCACAAGGTTTAGCTTTTTCCTTCTTGGTATCATGAAGTGGTGATTTGCTGTAACTAGGTACTATGCTTTCTTGATGATGTTTTGTTGGTGAGTTGATTCCTAGATATGGTTTATTTGTATGCTTATAGGGTGTTCTTGAGTTCTTTGGAGGAATAAAGGATTGATCCATGGTGATTGGGAATGCTTAATATTCAATTATAGAATTGTTACTTACCAGAAGAAATATAAATATAAGGAATTGAGCCATTGTACCTAAACTGCAGATGAACCCTCTCTGGGCTTCATGGCCCACTGCTCTTTCCTGTCTCTTCCTTTAGTGCAATTCAAAACTTTGCTTTTCTTAGATGTATATTGGCTTCTTTGTGAAGGATCCTCTTTCTTAGACTGCTTCCACACTGTACCTTGTGTCTGGAATAATGCCCTCTCCTTTGTCTGCCAAACCCTTTCTCTGTTGTCAGCCTGAGAGAGCTAGAAATTTCATCTCCTTCATTAAACTCTGCTGACCTGAGTGTCACAGAAGTGACAGCTCCCTGAGGCATAGATCATGTAAACACTTCTTGTCAGTTTATGTAGATGTTCAATGTTTTTATGCTACTCTCTTGGTATCTTTGTGGGATAGTTATCTGTGTTGTCTGGCATCTTTGATTTTTAAATCCACAAAAGGGAGAAATCCTATCAGACCTATGGATATGTGTCACAGAGTAAGTAGGCATTTAATAGATTGCTCTTTGATGTCACTGTCATTGAGGGCAAAAATGGACAAATAGCCTCTGAAAATTTAGAACTGATTGTTGCTTGTTGAACTTTCTAATAGGTAAACTGAGCTTATAAGCTTAAGAAATGACACTTGAATCATTTCAGTCCTTGGCCACACAGTATTTTAAGTTTTATTTCTTTCCCCCATAAACTAGTCAGGTGACTCAAAGGCTTGACTTTATTGCTTAGCAATCCTACTACATTGTTTGGTAAGTATGATAATGTTGCCTTTGAATTTATTGGCTGGAGAAGTCTTAAATTTCTGTTGTTAAATTCTCCACAAATCTTACTGAACATTGATATCTGGGAATGCCATTTATTACCCATTAACTATGTGAACAATAACTTGTAGGACAGAGACAGACCCCTCTACAATCAGAACTCATTCTTTCCCTCATGTAGTTACAATAGTACCAAACTAATCATAATTTCTCATGCTTACTGTCATACCTTTACTCATATAATGTTATCTCCTCTTGAAATGCCTTTCTTCTCTCTCTCTGACTCCTTATTCACCTGGTATATTCTTGATTTACCTTAAATGAATTCTATTCTGTGATCATTTTTTGACCTCTGCATCAGACAAAGATAGTTATTTGCACTTCTCCCATATAACATCTTCTATACACCACTAAGGCATCACTGACGCGATAGACGTGAGTCTGAGTGAACTCCGGGAGTTGGTGATGGACAGGGAGGCCTGGCGTGCTGCGATTCATGGGGTCACAAAGAGTCGGACACAACTGAGCAACTGAACTGAACTGAACTGATACACCACTAAACAGGCTTCCCAGGTGGCACTAGTGGTAAAGAACTCGCCTGCCAGTACAGGAGACATAAGAGACACAAGTTTGATCCCTGGATCAGAAAGATCCCCTGGAAGAGGGCATGGCAACATACTTCAGTATTCTTGCCTGGAGAATCCCATGGATCGAGGAGCCTGGCGGGTCACAGTCCATAGGGTCACAAAGAGTCAGACACTGAAGCAACTTAGCACGCATGCACACACCTCCACTGATTCCACTGTGAGTTTCTTAAAGGTAAGAACATTGTGTTTTCCCAGAGTCTTGCAGAGTTATTGACACATACCATGTGCTCAATACATCTTGGAAAGAAAGAATGAATGAACCAAGGCGAACGTGTCAGTGAAATTAGAAACTATGTCTGTGGAGACTTCTGCTGCTGGCTTTGACAGATTAAGTTGTATCAAACCAACTATCCCCAAAGAAGAGCTAGAAAAGCTGGATTAAATTAAAATATATTTATTTGAAGCATCAAAGAGCTATCAAAGCAAGAAAAAATCAAAATCCCAGAGAGGAGAGAGGTATTGAGGTATGCCTACAGTTCCCTTTAAGGCATTTGCCACTGTAAGTGGTGTGGGTAGAGACCCTGAAAAGCCAAATGGAAATAGTAACCAAAAGACAGAAAAGCTGAGCAGAGGTTTCAACAGTCTCACAGGGCTGTACAGATAAAAAAGGGCTACCACAGTAATCAGGACTTGCCAGAAAAAAGAAAGTACAACAAATTTAGCCCCATATTTTATGCTACATTTTCGCTTGTGTCATTTGCTGATTTGTAAAGTGGTACAGGGCAAGAAGTTGAAAAGTTAAGCAGAAAGTGCCAGATACAAATCTGAGTAGTTAAGCAGAGCCTTCAGCAATTTCACAATGCTGGAGAGACAGAAATTGGAGTTTAGAGATTGCCAAAGAGGAGGGACCCTGATAATTACCCCAGGTTTTCAGTTGAGATCCCCAAAGGGGATCCAGGAGTAGGGATGAATTAGAAAAATACCATTCCTCACAAAGACTAAAGCATGGCTTTGAATCAGCTCAATCTCAGGCAGTATTAAGGCGATTTGTCCTTCATCACCTGGCAGAAACAAAAATAAATGTTCTCTGGAGGAAGATAATATCATCCAGATTTCCTCTAACTTTTAACATGCAATGTCTGGCATTTAATAAAAAATTACTAGGCTTACCAGTATGACTTTGCTAGGGCTGCCATAACAAAGTACCACAGATTGGGTATCTAATCAACAGAAATTCTTTGTTTCATAGTTTTGTATGCTAGAAGTAAAATATCAAGATATTGGCAGGGTTGGTTCCTTTTGAAAGAAGGCTATGAGAAAGGGCTCTGTTCAGGTCTCTCTCTTTGGCTTGTAAATGAGTATCTTTCCCCAATGTCTCTTCATATTGTCTTTACCCTATGTGTATCTCTTTTTCCAAATTCTCTCCCTTTTTAAAGGATACCAGTCATACTGGATTAAGGCTCACCCTAATGGCCTCATTTAAGCTTATTATTTCTGTAAAGACTATCTCCAGATAAGGTAATTGTTGTTCAGTCACTCAGCTATGTCTGACTTTTTGTGATCCCATGGACTTCTCTGTCCTTCACTAACTCCCAGAGTTTGGTCAAACTCATGTTCATTAAGTCTAAGGTAATGGGAATTAGGACTTCAATATGTGTATTTTGGGGGACACAATTCAACCTAATATCAGGTCAGAGGACTATGAGGAAAAACAGACAATAGAAAGGCCTTGACATGCGATCAAGGCTTTAGAGTTATGATACTCAGACTTAAGTATGCTTAATATGTTCATAATACTTGACAAGATGGAGAATTTTAGTAGAAAAGTAGATACCATATGAAAGAAAGGAAATTCTGGAACTGGGCATTATAATGACTAAAATAAAAATTTTAATAGATCAGTTTAACACTGAATTAGACACAGCCCAAGAGAAGAAGATTGGTCGACTGGAAGATAGGTCAGTAGAAAATAGACTGAAGAATCAAGGGGAAAAAAAAGACAGAAAATACAAAAATCATGTCAGCAGTTTATTGATTTTATTTTAGTGTACTTCTTGGAAAGCCATGATTATATCACTTAGCCTGTATAGAGAGCAATAGATTTATATAGTCAAGCACACCTGAATTAGAACCCCAGCTGTGCTCTTACTCTCTTACTGTGTTATCTTGGATTAGTGATTGTTTGAGCCTCAGTTTCCTCATCTGTAAATGGAAGACAATAATACTTACCTGACAGGATTTTTGTGGGAATTAAATGAGATAATACATGTGAAAGTGCTTTATAAACTACAGTCATACAATGGAAGCATTTGTTCTTTGTTGTGTGTATACAGTAACTTGGACACTTCTGCTACTCTGAGTAGAAATCTACAGATTTGCCATAAAAATACTTCAGAGTAAAAGCCTATTCCATCTGTTGCTGTGACTACTTGGTGGAAAGAGAGGGGTGTTTACTGGGTTGTACCTTATTCTATCAGGTATTAATTCCCTATCTTTGTCAAAAATTATATCTGCTTAAGATTGATGAGGCTTTTCTGTTTTCTTTTTCCCTATTTATAAAATATTTCATAGAAATATATGTTATTTGGGTTAAAGAATTTTTATTTGTGTTTTACTTGTCTAGTTATACTTTTATTGCTGTTTCTAATATCTTCAATTCTTTTAATATAATAAACTCATTTGTGAAATATTTGTTGATATGTCAGGCACTGTGCTAAGTACTTGATAAAAGATGAGTAACAGCTAGTGGGGAAGCTCCATACCTAAATACTTTTGATATTAAGATGAGTGCTATAGGGGATGCATGTAAGCACAAAAGTGAGGTTACCTCTGCTTGTTCTTTGAGGATGGGGATTTGTGTGTGTGTGGCATATTTGCAGTACTTGGGTGTAGTTAGGTACTGAACATTTTGACTGAGCAAATTAATTAAGCAATCATTGTATCCATCCTGGAGGAGGCAAGCCTTGAGGAGGATTTTCAAAGAGAAGAAGGCATTCCAGAAAGAGGCAGTGTCGTTTACCTAGACAAGATGAGTGCTACAAGACAAGGCAATAAGAATGATCTTCTGCGGTTTGGGAGACAGCAAACATATCACTACTATGAAATGGCTGCTAAGTTGTGAATGGAAATGGTAGCATTATCTTCTTGCTTTTAAAGTCCTATTCTGTTCTTGGTTTTAGCAAGAAAATATTAAATCACCATTAAGTATCTTATTAGCTCTAGATTTTTTTTATAGATGCTCTTTATTAAACTGAAGACGTTTTCTTCTATTCCTGGTTTGCTTAAACATTTTCATCAAGAATAGATGTTGAAGGACTTCTCGTGGTCCAGTGGCTAAGACTTAGAGCTACCAATGAATGGGACCCAGGTTCGATCCCTGGTTGGGGAAATAGATCTGACATGCCACAGCTAAGAGTTTATATGCCACAACTAAAAGATCCTGTGTGTCACAATGAAGATCGAAGATCCTATATGTTACAGCTGAGACCTAGTATAGCAAAATATAAATAAAATTTAAAAATTAAGAACAGAATAAATATTGAATTTTGTCAAAAATATTTTGAATCTAGTGACAAGATCTTCTGCTTTTCCTTTTTTATTCTGTTGCTATGATGAATTGTGTTAATTTTTAAATATTTTATTGAATATTTCTACATCTGTGTTCACAAGACGTTATTTGTCTGTAGTTTATAATGTTTTTGTTCAGCTTTGGTATTAGGATAATGATAACTTCATATAAAGTGATCTGAGAAGTTGTCCCTTCTTTTGTATTTCCTGTAAGTTTGTGTGAAATTGGTCTTATTTCTTCCTTCAATGTTTGGTAAAATTAACCATTGAAACATTTGGGTTTGGAAATGTTTCTTGTTGAAAGATTTTTTTAAGAATCATTTTTAAAATAAAGGTATTCCTATTTGGGATATCTATTTTTCTTCAGTGAGCTTTAATAGTTTATGTTTTTCAAGGAATTTGTCTATTTTGTCTAAGTTGTCAAGCTTATATGCATGGAGTTATTTTTAGTATTCCCTTCAGTTCAGTTCAGTTCAGTCACTCAGTCATGTCTGACTCTTCGCAATCCCATGAACTGCAGCACACCAGGCCTCCCTGTCCATCACCAACTATCGGAGTTCACTCAAACTCATGTCCATCGAGTCAGTGATGCCATCCAGCCATCTCATCCTCTGTCATCCCCTTCTCCTCCTGCCCCCAATCCCTCCCAGCATCAGAGTCTTTTCCAATGAGTCAACTCTTCACATAAGGTGGCCAAAGTATTGGAGTTTCAGCTTTAGCATCAGTCCTTCCAATGAACACCCAGGGCTGATCTCCTTTAGAATGGACTGTTTGGATCTCCTTGCAGTCCAGGGGACTCTCTAGAGTCTTCTCCAACACCACAGTTCAAAAGCATCAATTCTTTGGCGCTCAGCTTTCTTCACAGTCCAACTCTCACATCCATACAGGACCACAGGAAAAACCATAGCCTTGACTAGATGGACCTTAGTCGGCAAAGTAATGTCTCTGCTTTTGAATATGCTATCTAGGGTGGTCATAACTTTCCTTCCAAGGAGTAAGCATCTTTTAATTTCATGGCTGCAATCACCATCTGCAGTGATTTTGGAGCTCCAAAAAATAAAGTCTGACACTGTTTCTAATTTTTCCCCATCTATTTGCCATGAAGTGATGGGACTGGATGCCATGATCTTAGTTTTCTGAATGTTGAGTATCTTAATGTTTGTGGAGTCAGTAGTGATTGCCCCATTTTATTTCTAATATTGATGATTTGTGTCTTATCTCGTATTTTCTTCGTCTGTCTTTCTATAAGTTTGTCAATTTTATTGATCTTTTCAAAGGACCACCGTTTGGTTTGATTAAAAACAGAAAATAAACAGACAATTTCACTGCTTTTTGCTTCTATTAATATCATTTCTTCTCTTTGCTTTGGAGATTTAATTTGCTTTCTTTCTCTATCGATTTATGTTCGGCACTTAGATTACTAATTTTAGTCCTTTCTTCTCTTCTAATATAAGCATTTAATGATGTAATTTTCCTTGTCCACACTGTTCTTAACTACATCCCAGAAATTTTGATATGTTGAATTTTTATTAAGTTCAAAATATTTTAGAAGTCCTCTGATAATTCTTTGACTCGTTATTTAGATGTTTGTTGTTTGATTTCCAGACAGACATTTGGAGTATTTTTTATGTATATCTTTATGTTATTAATTTCTAGTTTAATTCCATTGTGGTTAGTGAACATACTTTATATGATTTCAATCCCTAAAAAATATTTTGTCACACCTGTTAGGATGGCTACTATACAAAAAGGAATAAGTATTGGTGAAGCTGTGGAGTAATTGGAACTGTTGTGCACTTTTGGTGGTATTGTAAAATGGTTCAATCACTATGGAAAACAGCATGGAGTTTCCTCAAAAAATTAAAAATAGAACTAGCATATGATCCAATATCATCACTCTTGGATATACAGCCAAAATAAGGATCTTGAGATATTTGCACACCCAAATGTTCATAGCAGCACTATTCACAATAGCCAACAGGTGGAAGTGACCCAGATTTCCACTGATGGATGAATGGATAAACAAAATATGGTATATACATACAGTGGAATATTATTCAACCTGAAAAAGTAAGGAAAACCCCATGACACATAGCATTATGTTGGTTTTATAGCCCCTATGCTTGTATTAAAATGGTGGTAAACTAAAGGTCTTAAAGTTGTAATTACCTCATGCTGTATTTGTTCAACTGATTTTCTAAGAAGCATTAGCATTAGCATTGGAAGCAGATCAGCTAGATTTGACTCTCAGTGCAGATATTTATCATCTGTATGGCACTGAAGATATTACCCTCTAAACTTTGGTCATCATGTTTATAAAATAGAGTTCCTAGCAATCAAGTGCCAGTTTTATAGAAGTGTTGAAGAGACTGAGCATATAAAATATTAGCATAGGACCTAGTACACAGTAAAGGCAACTCTTGGTATAGTTGTTTTTGGTAGTGGTGTCGGTGGTATTATTGTTGAAACGTAAACATGGTAATTTGTGCTCATTAATAATTATTAATGTATTACATTAATTAATAATCTCACTGATTTTGATTCATTGTCCAAATATATTTGGAATCTGATCATGTAATGCAACTACAAATCCATTTAGTTGAGCCATCATCTTAAAAAAGAAAAATCAAGTAAATCCTACTGTCACGTGCTACAGGATTGATAGACTTTAAGGATATTGTACTAAGTGGATTAAACCTGTCATAAAAGGGCAAATACTGTATGATTCCACTTATGAAATGTGTCAAAAGTTAAATTTCTAGAAACAGAAAGTGCAATAGTGATTACCAGGAGCTGAGGGGAAGGATAAAAGGGAAGTTGTTAAAGGGAGAATTTCAGATTTGCAAGATGAAAAAGGTTTGGAGATCTGTTACACAACAACATGAATATACTTAACACCACCCAACTGTATACTTAAAACAGTTAAGATAGTAATTTTTAGGTTGTGTCTGTGTGGTATTTTTTTTAACAAAATTGTAAAGTAATTAACCTCCAATTAAAATAAATTTATATTTAAAAAAATAAAAAAATAAAGGCAGAAAGAGACTGATAAAAAAAGAAAAAAATGAACTTTTTAAGGTTCATTTTATGGATCATAATGTGGTCTAACATGGTGCATACTTCTTGTGTACTTGTAAAAAGACTATGTATTCTGGTCTTGCTAGATAGAAGGTTCTATAAATGTCAATTAGGTAAAGTTGGTTAGTAGAGTTGTTCAGTTCTGTATCCTTACTGATTGTCTGTCTTCCTGTTTTATTGATTGCTGAGAAAAGAATGTTAAAATCTCCCACTATAATTGTTAATTTCCCCTATTTATCCTGTTCAGTTTTATTGCTTTTTGCTTCATGTACTTAGAAGCTCTGTTGTTAACTGCATACATATTCAGGATTGTTATGACTTGGTGGTAAATTGATCATTTTATCACAACATAATGTCTTTATTTATCCCTACTAATATTCTTTCTTCTGAAGTCTACTTTCTCTTATTTTAATATAGCTACTTAAGCTTTATTTGAATTAGAGTTTACATAGTATATAATTTTCCTTCCTTTTATTTTTAACTTAAATATGTCTTTACATTTAAAGTGAGCTTCTTAGTTTGACAGTCTCTGTCTTTATTAGGTATGTTTACACAATTTACATTCAATGAAATTATTGGCATGGCTGGATTTCTATGTTTGTTTTCTGATTGTTCCCTCTATTCTTTGTTATTTCCCATTTTCTACTTGCTTTTGGAATATCATGTGTGTGTGCTTAGTCACTCAGTCATGTCTGACACTTTGTAACCCCATGGACTGTAACCCACCAGGCTCCTCTGTCCATGGGATTTTTTCAGGCTAGAATACTGGACTGGATGGGTTGCCATTTCCTCCTCTAGGAGGTCTTCCCAACCCAAGGATCAAACCCACATCTCCTGTGTCCTGCATTGCAGGTAGATTCTTTACCCAATTAGAGTGTTTTTAATAACCTATTTTAACTTATCTGTTGGTGTTTTTGTTTTATCTCATCTTTGTATTTTGGGCTTGCTATATGGTTTTTCCAGTAGTCATGTATGGATGTGAGAGTTGGACTATAAAGAAAGCTGAGCACTGAAGAATTGATGCTTTTGAACTGTGGTGTTGGAGAAGACTCTTGCAAGTCCCTTGGACTGCAAGGAGATCCAACCAGTCCATCCTAAAGGAGATCAGTCCTGAATATTCATTTGAAGGACTGATGTTGAAGCTGAAACTCCTATATTTTGGCCACCTGATGCGAAGAGCTGATTCCTTTGAAAAGACCCTGATGCTGGGAAAGACTGAGGGCAGGAGTAGAAGGGGACGACAGAGCATGAGATGGTTGGATGGTATCACTGACTCAATGGACATGAGTTTGGATAAACTCTGGGAGTTGGTGATGGACAAGGAGGCCTGGCGTGCTGCCATTCATGGGGTCGCAAAGAGTCGGACGCAACTGAGCGACTGAACTGAACTGATATTATCGACAATTCACATACCTAATATTGCATCGTCTACTTTGAGTTAAGACTGTCCACCTCAGGCATAATATTGATGTCTATAGATGTGGATTTGTATAATATAGATATGAATTTGTTTATTCTGGCCCACTTTTATCATTGTTATATATTTTACATCTGCATGTGGACAATCCCACACACCATATTATGAGATTGTTTCTAATAGACTTACAGATTAAAGAACTTGCGATTTTAAATATTTACCAGGTATTTGTTATTTCTGTTGCTCTTCTATTATTATAAGATCTAATACCATTTTCCTTCACCTAGAAGAATTTCCTTTAGAGCAGATCAACTGGTGATGATGTAATCTCTTAGTTTTCATTCATCTGAAAATGTCTTTATTTCACCTTTAGTTTTAAAGATGGTTTCACTGTATATAGAAGTCTTGGTTCACAGTTCTATTTGTTTAGTACATTAAATATAATTTTCTTCTGACCCCCATGGCTTTTTATGAGAAATCCTTTTTTTTTTTTTAATTTTTGGCCACCTATATGTAATAGGTGGGGCTTCCCTAAATTAAAGACTGATTTTCAAGATTTCTGTTGTTTTCAACATTTTGGTTGTGATATGCCTAAGCATAATTTTCGTTGAGTTTATTATGTTTAGTGCTAGCTGAGCTTCTTGAAACTTTTAAACATGCCTTCACCAAGGTGGCTCAGAGGTTAAAGCATCTGCCTGCAATGCGGGAGACCTGGGATCGATCCCTGGATCGGGAAGATCCCCTGGAGAAGGAAATGGCAACCCACTCTGGTATTCTTGCCTGGAGGATCCCATGGATGGAGGAGCCTGGTGGGCTACAGTCCACGGGGTCGCAAAGAGTCAGACACGACTGAGTGACTTCACTCACTCACCAAATTTGAGAAGTTTCTTATCATTATTTCTTCAAATGTATTTTCTGTACCCATTTCCTTCTCTTCATCTTCTAAGATTCCAATGACATGAATGTTAGAACTTTAGATGTTGTTCCGCAGGTTTCTGAGCATTTGTTAATTTTCCCCCAACATTTCCCCCTCTCTGTCTCTCTTACTGGATAATTTCTGTTGATATATCTTAAAGTTCACTGAATCTTAGGACTTTTCTGGTGGTCGACTGACTGACTAGTTCATTGAATTCCCAATGAAGGGGGCCCAGGTTCAATCCCTGTGTGGGGAATTATATCTCACATGCTAGAACTAAGATTTCACATTCTTCTAATAAAGATCCTGCATGCTACAACAAGAGATCCCACATGCTGAAACCAAGACCCAGTGTAGTCAAATAAAAAAATATTTTTTAAAAGTCTGTTGACTCTTCTGTCAGTTGCATTGTACTGTTGAGTCCATTTAGTTTTTTAAAATTTGAGATCTTACATTATTCAGTTCTAGAATTTGCATTTTTTCTTATGTTAATAGTTTTAATTTTTTTCTGCTGAAACTACTTTCTTTCTATTCCTTTACTCCATGGAGCATAATTTTAACATTTGTGTATTAGCTTTCTATTGCTTCAGAACAAATTGCCACATATTTTGCAGCTTAAAACAACATGCACTCCCAGTTTCTGTTGATCAGCAGTCTGCGCATGGCCTAGTTGTTCACGATCTCACAAGGTTATAACCAAGGTATCATGTGAGCTACATTCACATTTGGAGTTTGAGGTCCTCTTCCAAGTTACATGGTTGTTGGTAGATTTCAGCTCCTTGCAGCCTGCAGATCTCTCCCACACATGGCCCTCTCCATAAGTAGTTCAGATCATAACAGCCTGTATGTTTAAGGTTAACCAACAATCTCTCTCCACAACGAATCTCTATCCACTAAGAATCTTCTTTAATACAACATAGTCATCGAAGCAACATCTCATTACTTTTGCCATAGAAAGTAATCTAATTGAGGGATTGGTATCCCATCACCTTTGTCATACTCTATTGCTTAGAATCAAGTTACAGATCCTGTCTGGACTCAAAGATAGAAGATTATGGGACCGGATGCCAACTTTTTCTCTCTCCTCTTTCACTTTCCTCAAGAGGCTCTTCAGTTCTTCTTCACTTTGTGCCATAAGTGTGGTGTCATCTGCATCTCTGAGGTTACTGATATTTCTCCTGGCAATCTTAATTCCAGGTTGTGCTTCATCCAGCCCTGCATTTCGCATGATGTACTCTGCATAGAAGTTAAATAAAAAAGGTGACAATATACAGCCTTGACACACTCCTTTCCTGATTTTGAACCAGTCTGTTGTTCCATGTCCAATTCTAACTGTTGCTTCTTGACCTGCATACAGATTTCTCAAGAGGCAGGTCAGGTGGTCTGGTATTCCCATCTCTTTCAGAATTTTCCACAGTTTGTTATGATCCACACAGTCAAAGGCTTTGGCATAGACAATAAAGCAAAAGTAGATATTTTTCTGAAACTCTTGCTTTTGCGATGATTCAGCAGATGTTGGCAGTTTGATCTCTGGCTCCTCTGCCTTTTCTAAATCCAGCTTGAACATCTGGAAGTTCACGGTTCACGAACTGTTGAAGCCTGGCTTGGAGAATTTTGATCATTACTTTACTAGTGTATGATGGGTGCAATTGTTCAGTAGTTTGAGCATTCTTTGGCATTGCCTTTCTTTGGGATTGGAATGAAAGCTGACCATTTCCAGTCCTGTGGCCACTGCTGAGTTTTTCAAATTTGCTGGCATATTGAGTGCAGCACTTTCACAGCATCATCTTTTAGGGTTTTAAATAGATCAGCTGGAATTCCATCACCTCCACTAGCTTTGTTTGTAGTGATGCTTCTTACAGCCAACTTTACTATGCATTCCAGGATATCTGGCTCTATAGTGGTTACTACCATGGTTACTCTATTGTGGTTACACCACTGTGATTATCTGGGTCATGAAGATCTTTTTTGTGTAGTCCTTGTATGTATTTTTGCCACCTCTTCTTAGTATCTTCTGCTTCTGTTAGGTCCATACCATTTCTGTCCTTTATTGTGCTCATCTTTGCTGAAATGCTCCCTTGGTATCGCTAATTTTCTTTTTCTTTTCTAATTTTCTTGACGAGATCTCTAGTCTTTCCCATTGTTTTGTTTTCCTCTATTTCTTTGCACTGATCACTGAGGAATGCTTTCTTATCTCTCCTTGCTATTCTTTGGAGCTCTACATTCAAATGGGTATATTTTTTCCTTTTCTCATTTGTCTTTTGCTTCTCTTCTTTTCTCAGCTATTTGTAAGGCCTCTTCAGACGTTTTGCCTTTTTGCATTTCTTTTTCTTGCAGATGGTCTTGATCCCTGTCTCCTGAATGATGTCTCAAACCTCTGTCCATAGTTCTTCAGGCACTTTGTCTATTGGATATAATCCCTTGAATCTATTTCTCACTTGAATCTATTTCTCACTTTCACTGTATAATCATAAGGGATTTGATTTAGGTCATACCTGAATGGTCTAGCGGTCTTCCCTACTTTCTTCAGTTTGAGCCTGAATTTGGTAATAAGGAGTTCATGATCTGAGCCACAGTCAGCTCCTGGTCTTGTTTTTACTGACTGTATAGAGCTTCTCCATCTTTGGCTGCAAAGAATATAATCAATCTGATTTTGGTATTGACCATCTGGTGATTTCCATATGTAGAGTGTTCTCTTGTGTTGTTGGAAGAGAGTGTTTGCTATGACCAAAACTTTGACAAAACTTTGACAAAACTTTGACCTGCTTTGTTTTGTACTCTAAGGCCAAAGTTGCTTGTTATTCCATGGTACTCTTGACTATCTACTTTTGCATTCCAGTCCCCAATAATGAAGAGAACATCTTTTTGGGGTGTTAGTTCTAGAAAGTCTTGTAGGTCTTCATAGAACCATTCAACTTCAGCTTCTTCAACATTACTGGTTGGGGCATAGACTTGGATTACTGTGATAATGAATGGTTTGAATTGGAAACGAACAGAGTTCATTCTGTCCTATGACTATGATGGTTACTGCATTTCTTCTAAGGGATTTTTGCCCACAGTAATGGATATAATGGTCGTCTGAGTTAAATTTACCCATTCCAGTCCATTTTAGTTCACTGATTGCTAAAATGTCGATGTTCACTCTTGCCATTTCCTGTTTGACCACTGCCAATTTGCGTTGAGTTGTGGACCAAACATTCCGGGTTCCTATGAAATATTGCTCTTTATAGCATCGTACTTTATGTCAATCACCAGTCACATCCACAGTTGGGTTCATTCTTCAAAGCTTTTATTGGATCCTTTGGGTCTCTTATTGTGATCCTTTGGGTCTTTCCTGCACTTGCACAGCTTAAAAATGAGAATGGGACTTGTGTGAGTTCATTTGCAGAATTAGAGGGTCCTTTTACTCCAGCTCTTTCCTGTATAAAATATCTTTCATTAGCCCATTCTTGAGGCAATGAATACTCCCTTTATTAGCTCCTCTGGCCAGAAAAATATGGTATATCTCTTGGCTTCTTAGCTGCTCACACAGTCATCACTGCCAAACAACCCCATGACTGAGCAAATTGCTAGAAAGAAAACAAAACAAAAACCCAACAGAATTACCCCTATACTCTTTGGCTTCTAGTCATCCTTTTTATGATTATTCTGCCCTGTAATACAGAATTTCTGCTGGAATTTTCACCTATTAAACCCATGCTTTGCTGTGCAGTTGAGCAACTGGGATTCACCCTCAGAAAATCTGCAAGAGAAAAAGAAAATATGGGACATCACTTTGATGCAGGTACTAGTCTAAGTTTTAACTCTCTTTCATAATCTACCTGCTTTTGGTTACTTTTTAGTGTTTAGGCACTTGATTTTTGTGTGTTTTTTCCCATCATTTTTAGATGCATTTGCAGGAGAGATAAATTATAGTGTGCTTACTCTATCTCTGTCAGAACTAGAGTGAGTGAGTGAAAGTTACTCAGTCATGTCTGACTCTTTGCGACCCCATGGACTATACAGTCCATGAAATTCTCCAGGCCAGAATACTAGAGTGGGTAGCCTTTCCCTTGTCTAGGGGATCTTCCCAACCCAGGGATCAAACCCAGATCTCCTGCATTACAAGCAGATTCTTTACCAGCTGAGCCACAAGGCAAGCAGAAAATTAGAACTTGTCTTTTAATCTGTAAACCATTTGTAGTTCAATTAGGTTTCTTAAAGACAGGAAAGAGTTTGCTTCTGCTTTTTAATCAAATCTGACAATGCAAGGCTTTTAATTTGAATGTTTAGATAATTTTCATCTATATTTGTAATTATGGCTATATTTGTGTTGGAATCTACCATTTTGCTATTTGTATTGTTTTTGTTCCATCTGTTCTGACCTTCTTTTGGAGGAGTTGAACTTTTATGATTTCACTTCATCTGTACTCGACTTATTGGCTATATGTTTTTGCTTTTGATGGTTGCACTTGTTACAGGCTTCCTCAAAACAATATTATGTTACTTTACATGTAGTATAAGAACCATACAAATATTTTTCCCTTCCAATAATTTGTAGTTTCATATACATTTTACTTCTAAATGTGCTATAAACATCACAATGCATTATTATTTTTGCTTTGCTAGTCACTTCATGGGAAATAGATGGGGAAACAATGGAAACAGTGTCAGACTTTATTTTTAGAGCTCCAAAATCACTGCACATGGTGACTGCAGCCATGAAATTAAAAGACGCCTACTCCTTGGAAGAAAAGTTATGACCAACCTAGACAGCATATTCAAAAGCAGAGAGATTACTTTGCCGACTAAGGTCCGTCTAGTCAAGGCTATGGTTTTTCCAGTAGTCATGTATGGATGTGAGAGTTGGACTGTGAAGAAAGCTGAGCACCGAAGAATTGATGCTTTTGAAGTGTGGTGTTGGAGAAGACTCTTGAGAGTCCCTTGGACTGCAAGGAGATCCAACCAGTCCATTCTGAAGGAGATCAGCCCTGGGATTTCTTTGGAAGGAATGATGCTAAAGCTGAAACTCCAGTGCTTTGGCTACCTCATGCAAAGAATTGATTCATTGGAAAAGACTCTGATGCTGGGAGGGATTGGGGGCAGGAGGAGAAGGGGACGATAGACGATAAGATGGCTGGATGGCATCACGGACTCGATGGACGTGAGTCTGAGTGAACTCCGATAGTTGGTGATGGACAGGGAGGCCTGGCGTGCTGCAGTTCATGGGGTCGCAAAGAGTCGGACACGACTGAGCGACTGAACTGAACTGAACTGAGTCACTTATCTTTTAAGGAGTTTTCCTTTTTCAATGATAAAAAGTCTTTTATATTTACTGTTAATGGCAGTCTTTATTCGTTTATATAAATTAAAGTTTGTTTTTGGTGTCATTTTTCTTCTACCCTAAGAGCTTCATTTAATTTTTTTTTTAATTATTGAATAGATCTAGTGATGAGGAATTCTCTCAGCTTACAATTTCCTGAGAAAGTCTTTATTTAGCACTCAATTTTGAAAGTTTCACTGGATAAAAAATTCCAAATTGACAGGTTTTTGTTTCATCTTTTTACAAATGTCACTCTGCTGTCTTCTGAATAGTGTAGTTTCTGATGAGATGTCTGTGATCATTCTTACATTTGTTCTTCTATGTAATATCCATTTAATTTGAATGCTTTTTAGCATTTTCTCTTTATCACTAGTTTAAATAACTTAGATTATGGATTCCTTAGTGTTCTCTTTGTGTTTTACCCTGCTTGATATTTATTGATCTTTGTTAATTTTCAGGGTTTTCATTTTTGATACATGATAAATTTTTGGCCAGTATTTTTTTGCCTTTATCTCCTTCTGGGTGTCAATGATCTGTTCATTTGTTTTATTTTTAATAGTTTTTCTTTCTGTGCTTTATTTGGATTGTTTCTTTCCTTATTCTTTGAGTTTATAATCTTTTTCTGCAATGTCTAATCTGTTGTTAATCCCTTCCAGCATTTTCATTTTAGATATACTATTTTTAATCTCTAGAAATTCTATTTCTCATTTTTATAAAGTCAGTAATAGTGTCCCCATTTTCTTTCCAGATTCTACTAATTTGATTGTTGTCTTTGTTTTGCTTTGTCAGTTTAGCTAAAGGTTTCTCAACTTTGTAGATCTTTTCAAATAACCAACTTTTGGTTTTATTGATTTTCTCTATTGGTTTCTATTCACTACCTCATTTCCTTTCTTCTGCTTGCTTTGGGTTTAGTTTTTTCATGTTTTTCTAGGGTTTTAAGGTAGAGGGTTATTGATTTGAGATCGTTTTTTCTTCTATAATTCTGTAATCTGCATTGTGATTTCTTTACTGCCTCATGGATTATCAAGAAGTGTGATTTTAATGTCCACATATTTGTGACTTTCCCTAATTTGTTCTATAATTCTGTAATCTGCATTGTGATTTCTTTACTGCCTCATGGATTATCAAGAAGTGTGATTTTAATGTCCACATATTTGTGACTTTCCCTAATTTGTTATTGATTTCTGTTTCACTTCAATTTTTTCAGAGAACATACTTTGTATATGTCCTTTTAAATTTGTTGAGTCATCTTTTACGGCCTAATATAACACTTGCTGCTGCTAAGTCACTTCAGTCGTGTCCGACTCTGTGCGACCCCATAGCTGACAGTCCACTAGGTTCCGCCGTCCCTGGGATTCTTGAGTAGAATATATATTCTTCTGTTGGGTAGTGTCCTATCACTGCCTGTTAAGAGTTATTTGGTTCTTGGTTTTGGTCAATTATTCTATATCCTTGTTGATCTTCTGCCTAGTTGTTTTAGTAACTATTAACAATGGGGTACTGAAGTTGGCTGTTATTGTTGAATTGTCTAATTCTCACTTTAATACTGTGAGATTAATCTTCATGGATTTGGGGGCCTTGTTTTTATGTACACAGATAGTTTATAATTATGTCTTCCTGATGGATTGGCCCTTTTGTTGTTAAATAATATCCCTAGCAAATATCCCTACATTACCTTAAGCAATGTAATTTTATTATTTTAAAGTTTATTTTATTGGATATTAATGTAGCCATTCCAGATTTTCTATAGTTGCTGGTTCCATGACATATCTTTTTCCATTCTTTTATTTTTGATTAATCTTAAACTTTGAATGTAGAATATATGTTCTCAAAACAGCATTTTCTTGAATCTTATTTTTAATACAATCTGACAATCTCTGACTTTTGACTGGCTTGTTTAAAGCATTCATATTTAACATAATTGGTATAGTTAGATTTACACCTAGCACTTTAGTTTTGGTTTTCTATGTGTCTTGTCTCTTTCTCCCCTCCGTTGGTGTTTGATGCTTTCTTTTACATTGAATGAATATTGTCTAGTGTTACAGTTAATTACTTTTATGATTTTTTTAAAAACTATTTTTCAGTTCCTTTCCCATTTTTTATTCTGGAGCTTACCATATACATCTTAATTTATCATAATTCAGTTCATGTTTTTACTAATTTAATTTCTGTGAGATTTAGATACTTGACCTGTTTATAGCTCCTCCCCTTTTTTGCTATTGTTATTTTGCATACTGTATCTGTATATGGTACAAACCCAACACATTATTGTATTTATTACCTTATATAATTTATATTCCATAAGTTCAGTTCAGTTCAGTCGCTCAGTCATGTCCGCCTCTTTGCGACCCCATGGACTGCAGGACGCCAGGCCTCCCTGTCCATCACCATCTCCCAGAGTTTATTCAAACTTGTGTCCATTGAGTTGGTGATGCCATCCAACCATCTCATCCTCTGTTGTTCCTGTCTCCTCCCACCTTCAATCTTTCCCAGCATCAGGGTCTTTTCACATGAGTTAGTTCTTCATATCAGGTAGCCAAAGTATTGGAGTTTCAGCTTCAACATCAGTCCTTCCAATGAATATTCAGGACTGATCTCCTTTAGAATGGACTGGTTGGATCTCCTTGCAGTCCAAGGGACTCTGAGGAGTCTTCTCCAACACCACAGTTCAAAAGCATCAATTCTTTGGTGCTCAGCTTTCTTTATCTTTCAACATTCACATCCATATATGACCACTGGAAAAACCATAGCTTTGACTAGATGGACCTTTGTTGATAAAGTAATGTCTCTGTTTTTAATATGCTCTCTGGATTGGTCATAACTTTCCTTCCAAGGCGTAAGTGTCTTTTTTTTTTTTTTTTTTCATGGCTGCAGTAACCATCTGCAGTGATTTTGGATCCCCAGTAATAAAGTCTGTCACTGTTTCCACTGTTTAGAAATGGACAAAATAGAGGAGAACAAGTATATGTTTATAGAATTTATTATATTAACCTTCCTACTACCATTCTGTTCTCTTCACTTTTTTCCTATAGATTAAAGTTACCTTTTGGTGCCATTTCCTTACTTCAATAGAGTTAGTTCTTGCCTAACACTATGGTGCTATTATTGTCAAATTTATTATATTTCTATATGTTATATTCCCAACAATTGAATAATACACATATTGTTTCAAACAAACTAATTAAAAGAAAGGAGAAAATATATATACTTTACTGTTGTTTATAATCGTATAATTTCATTTACTAGTGCTCTGTTTTTTTGTTGTGGGATCAAATCACCATCAGAGGTCAGTTTCTTTCACCCTGAAGAACTTTTAGTGTTTCACAAGGCAGATCTGCTACCAGTGAATTCTTTCAGTATTTGTTTTCTGGGAATGTCTCTATTTTACCTTTAGTTTTGAAAGATAGTTTCTCTTGATGAAACATTCTCGGTTGATGGTTTTTCTTTTCTTTCATTACTTTGAAAATACTATCTTAATGCCTTTTGGCCTTCATTGTCTTTGATGGAATTTCTGCTGTTAAGCTTACTGGGTTCCCTTGGATGTGATAAGTTGTTTTTCTCCTGCAGCAAAAGATTTTAACTTTTCCGTTGTCTTTCAGCATTTTTTGTTATGATTTGCTTCTTGGGTTTGAATCTCCTTTATTTTAGAGTTCCTTGAAGTTCATGTACCTGGATATTAATGTTTTTCACCAAACTTGGGAAGTTTTCAGTCATTATTTCTTCTAATATTTTTTCTGCCTCTCTCTTCTCTCTCCTCCTCCTTATCTGTTACTGCATTATGTATGTGCTGTTGTTTTTAAGGGGATCCTGTGTTAATCTGAGGCTCTGCTCATTTTTCTTCATTCTCTGTTCTTTAGATTGCATAATCTGTTGATCTTTCCTCAAGTTCACCGATTCTTTCTTCTGTTAATCAAATCTATCAATACTATTGAGCCCTTCTAGTGAATTTTTCACTTCAAATTATTATACTTTTCAACTCTAGAGTTTTTGCTTGGATGTTCTCCTTTTAAAAAAATAATTTATATATTTTTAATTAGATTCTATACTTGATGAAGAGTTGTTATGATAGCTTCCTTTACTTCTGTAACCATAGTTTCTTTTAAGTTTTTGAAAAACATTTACACTATCTGCTTTGAAGACTTTATTTGCTAGGTCCAGTATCTGAGCCCTTTCAAAGACACTTTCCATTGCCTACTTTTTTCTTGTGTAGAGTCACACTTTCCTATTTCTTTGCATGTCTTGTAATTTTTTGTTGAAAACTGTTATTTTAAATGATATATTGTAATAATATGAATGCTGACTACAGTTCTTCCCCTTCTAGGTCTTGCTGTTTGTTGTTTACTTGTTTAGTGATTTGTCTGTACTAGTACATTGAAATTTATTTCCCTCATCCTGTTGATATTTGGTATGTGCATAGTCAACATGGGAGGCAGTGGTTTTATAGCTGGGCCCTATTTGACAATGTCTTTCTCTGATCTTTCTGTTATCTGTTTCATAATCATCTATTATTGCTATTAGTTGCCATCTGGTTGTTTTACAATTTTTTGACAATGTCATGGGGCAAAAAATTTTACTATCATGGAGTAACCAGCTCCTTCTTAAATGCTCATAATCAAAATCTCCTTTGTTTTCCAAGGGCTCTAAAGGCTAAAACTTACTTGTGCTGTATTCCAAATAAAGACAGTTCCCTCAGGGAGAATTATGGAATCCTCTATCCTACGGCCTTCCTGTGCCCCTGGGAAAAACATCTATACCATTCCTCTAGAACAAGAGGTTGAGATGGTGGCCTGCTTCTGTCTTGGTTATATCCTTGATTCACTCATGGTGTGCTGGATGAGGGTAGTAGATTTTGAACCTCTTGGCTTATGTAGAACCTCACTTTGTAAGTTACCTGAGATGTGGGCATTCGAGGCTCAGTATTCTTGGCCTGCCCTTCATGGAGTAGAGCCTCTGTCCTAAGAGTGGTACCTGGGTGGAGGAAGGGGTTTCCAGACCTTTCAGTCATACCCACCTATGATTAGAACTTCTGAAGCACAGGATTAGGAGATGATTAATATGAGTAATTTTCCCCCACCACATGTGACACTGTAATTCTAGGTTTTGAGCTGAGGGGAGAGAGAGTTTCACTTTGTTGACTGCCAGAATAGAGTTTCTGTCACACTGAGTTGGGGAACTCAAGGGCTTGAGGAGAGCAAGGTATCTTGTCTAATGTGCCACACATTCTCATTGTCCTTATGAAAGTCAATAGGTTTTTCTGGAAGACATTTTTCTTCATTTGCTATGTGCTACTAGGACAATTTCTGGGGCTTCTCCAATGGCTCAGCAGGGAAAGAATCTGTTTGCAATGCAGGCTACATAGGAGATGAGGATTCATTCCCTTGGTTGGGAAGATCCTCTGGAGATGGAAATGGCAATCTACTCCAGTATTCTTGCCAGGAGAATCCCATGGACAGAAGAGCCTGATGGCCTATAGTCCAAAGAGTCAGAAAGAGTTGGACTTGGCTGAATGACTAAGTGCACACTTAGGACAATTTCCAGAGAGTTTTAGTGGTTGTTGCTTTTTTATAATTTTCACCTATTAAGGTTCTTTAGCTGAGTATTCAGTCTGTCAGGCTCCATATACCATTGTCCTAAAAGTTATTCCTCCTATTCTTTTCTGATGGTTTGATTCCCAGCTTTGAGTAGCTTCCTCTCATGCATATATGCTGCTGTTGCTGCTGCTAAGTCACTTCAGTTGTGTCCGACTCTGTGCAACTCCATAGACGGCAGCCCACCAGGCTCCTCCATCCCTGGGATTCTCCAGGCAAGAACACTGGAGTGGGTTGCCATTTCCTTCTCCAATGCATGAAAGGAAAAGGAAAAGTGAAGTCGCTCAGTTGTGTCCGACTCTTAGTGACCCCATGGACTGCAGCCTACCAAGCTCCTCTGTCCATGGGATTTTCTAGGCAAGAGTGCTGGAATAGGTTGCCATTGCCTTCTCCGCATGCATATATAGTTTGGTAATTAGCCAAAGACTCAAGAATGCTCTCTTTATAGATCTCTGTAGGTCACACTCCATGTAGCTCCCTTCCCTCCTTTATTCTCCTACACAGTTTCAAACCACATTGGTTCGTCTGTATTCTAATATCTGGCTCTTGCACTCAGTGAGTCCACTGGGCTTTGTTTAAATTCCCTGTCCTTGTACCATGGCCAGGAAACTGCCTCCACACAGTAAATGGGGACAATAATAGCACTTATCTTGTTCATTTCCATTTTGAGGGGAATCACAGTCCTGTTCTACTTGTTATCAATATCTGATAAAAATCTTGTTTTATACCCCCCCCAACTGATTTTCAATTGCTTAAGTAAGGGGAGTAAATCTGGTCCTCTTTATTTTATCTTGGCTGGAAAAGGAATTTCTGGTCTAGTGTTCTTTTGCTATTTTCTTTTTGCATAGTGATTCAGAGCTGAAAATCTTGGAGAAGGAAATGGCAACCCACTCCAGTACTCTTGCCTAGAAAATTCCATGGATGGAGGAGCCTGGTGGGCTACAGTCCATGGGGTTATGAAGAGTCGGACACAACTGAGCAACTTCACGACTTCAGAGCTGAAAATCTAGGTTTGAATTCTGATTCTCAGTGGTTAAGGCAAGTCACTTCACTTTTCGTTGGTCATCTTCCTTTTCTACAAAGTGAAGGTAATGAATACCTCAGTTTTAGTGTTGTTGTAAAGATTAAATGAGTTTATGCTTGTTAAATATTTATAAAAAGATATAGCCCAAAGGAGGTTGAAATAAATTTTAACATTACTAGCACTTCCATCACCACTACCCGCATTGCTGTTGCTACTACTCACATCTTCATTTCCCATATATCATTGGAATTTCCTAAGGTATTGCATGTGGTAGGGATATAGAAGACTGGACCATAATATATATAGTGAAAAAGTGTGAAAGTGTTAGTTACTCAGTCGTGTCCAATTCTTTGTGACCCCATGGACTATAGCTCTGCAGGCTCCTCTGTCCATGAAATTCTCCAGGCAAGAATACTGGAGTGGGTAGCCATTCCCTTCTCCAGGGGATCTTCCTGACCCAGAGACTGAACCAAGATTTACCACATTGCAGGCAGATTCTTTACTGTCTGAGCCCCCAGAGAAGTCCATAAGGTGAAGTCACTCAGTCGTGTCCAACCCTTTGTGACCCCATGGACTGTAGCCTATCAGGCTCCTCCGTCCATGGGTTTTTCCAGGGAAGAATACTGGAGTAAGTTGCCATTTCCTTCTCCAGGAGATCTTCCAGACCCAGGGATTGAACCCAGGTCTCCTGCATTGAGAGAAGCCCATACAGGCCATTATATATAGCATTTTATATTAATTTTTGTATTATAACTTTCATTTCTTTGTATAAATGTACAGACTTAAGTGAGGAACAAGGAGGCCTGGCGTGCTGCAGTCCGTGGGATCACAAAGAGGCAGACATGACTTGGGACTGAACAACAACAGAGTTAATATATCAGACTATTAGAGCAGGAAAACATTGCTTGTGTTGAGTCAGTTAATTTGAGTATGAGCATAGTTCTATAGGGCTATTACCATGGGCTAGGATTACATAACAACTCAATCTCTTTCATTGAGTAGTCTTGGCTTTTCTTTATATAATGTGTTCTTTTCTTTATATAATGTGTACAGACCCCATGGACTGTATAGTTCATGGAATTCTCCAGGCCAGAATACTAGAGTGGATAGCTTTTCCCTTCTCAGGGGATCTTTCCAACCCAGGGATTGAACCCAGGTTTTGCAGGCAGATTCTTTACCAGCTGAGCCATCAGGGAAGTCCAGTGTATTCTTTACCACCATCCAAATGAAAATGGTGCTAGTAAATCTCTAAAATTGTGTGATTTTAAGAAATTGAGGTATAACCAAATTTAACATTAACTGCTCACATGAAGTCTTAGGGTAATTCAGGCTAGCTAGGTGGATCTGTTCAACACCCAGGCATTTGCATAATATCCATGGCTATTTATATTTATAAAGATCTGGCAATGGTTAAGGTGGCTAATTTTGGAAATGTATTGCATTTCCATCTGGTCTGAATCAATGAACTTGAACTTCATGCTACATGAGATGGAGACATTTTATGAGACACCAGATTTAGACACTGTTATATCATGTTCCCAGACTCTTAACTCTGATGTAATAAGAGAATTTTAACTACTTATCTGGGCACAAGTGGTGTGGTATCAGTAATATTTGATGAAGAAAACAAATGGATACTTCCTATTAGCTTAGATATCGTGCTTTGAGCCCTCAAGCTTTCACTCTATGAATGATATAGTCTGTCAGGAGAACAGTGCATTGGTGCTTTATATAATACTCTTGATCATATCAAGGTGATAATATAATAAAACTGACAACCCATTATTGAACATCTGTGTGCCAGGCATTGTGCTTTACCCTTTACATGTATTATCTCATTTAATCCTTGCAGAAACATTAGGAAGTAGATATTATATTCCAATTTTACAGAAGAGGAAACTGAAGCTCAAAAAAAATAAAGCATCTTTGCCAAGATTATATAACAAGACAGGGTGAAAATGGAATTCTGACCCAGGGTGTCTGACTCTGAAACACTGTGCCTCCCATAAGGTTTATCATTAGAATCGTTTCTGCAATCTTTGATTGTAGCACTGTTATCTAATGCATGGCTCTACAGAATGAAATCTTAAAGACAATGTTATAAATATACTCTAGCATAGAAGATCAACAAGGGAAACAGGTAATTAAAGATTTCATGTTAGATAACACTTTGGTGAAAGAATACAAGAAGCTAAAGAACTACTATGGACTGGACTCCTGAATGGTATCTACCCATTGTTTTTACCAGCCTGCAGGTTCTTTGAGAAAATAGGATGTTAGAGGCTAAGCAAAAAAAATATTGTGGTTTAGAGTTATAAGGGTGGTTGGGTGAGGGAAGTAGTGTTGTTAGGAAGTTTATATATTTCTCTTGGATCCTAATAATGGTGCATTCAAGTGGGTGATATCATCCCCATTTTCAGATAAAGAATTTGAAACAATAAATTGCTTAATGGCCCAAGATGGTATATTCTTTTTTGTTTACCTTTTTATTTTGTATTGGGGTATAGCTAACTGACAAATAATGTTGTGATAGTTTCAGGTGAACAGCGAGAGGACTCAGCCATACATATACATGTATCCATTTTCCCCAAACCCCTTCCTATCCAGGCTACCACTTAACATTGAACAGATTTCCGTGTGCTATACAAAAGGTCATTGTTGGTTATCCATTTTAAATATCACAGTGTGTACATGCCCATCCCAATCTTCCTAACTGTTCCTTTCCTCCAGCCTTCCACCCGGCAACCATAAGCTCATTCCTGAGGTCTCTGCGTTCGTTTCCGGTTTGTAAGTTCATTTGTATCATTTCTTCTTAGATTCCACATATAAAGGATGACATACAATATTTCTCCTTCTCTGACTACTTCACTCAGTATGACACTCTAGATTCATCCATGTTGCTGCAAATGGCATTATCTTCTTTATCTATTCCTCTGTGGACATTTAGGTTGCTTGCTTGTCCTTGCTATTGTAAACAGTGTTGCAATGAACATTGGGGTTTATGTATCTTTTTGATCGTGTTTTTCTCTAGATATATGCCTAAGAGTGTGATTGTAGGGTCATATCTCATTGTAGTTTCAGTCTACATTTCTCTAATAATTAGCAGTGTTGAACATTTTTTTTAATTGAAATTTATTTATTTTAATTGGAGGCTAATTACTTTACAGTATTGTATTGGTTTTGCCATACATCAACATGAATCCGTCACGGGTGTACACGTGTTCCCCATCCTGAACCCCACTCCCACCTGCCTCCCCATACCATCCCTCTGGATCATCCCAGTGCACCAGCCCCGAGCATCCTGTATCCTGTATCGAACCTGGACTGGCGATTCGTTTCTTATATGATATTATACATGTTTCAATGCCATTCCCCCAAATCATCCTACCCTCGCCCTCTCCCACAGAGTCCAAAAGACTGTTCTCTACATCTGTGTCTCTTTTGCTGTCTCGCATACAGGGTTATCATTACCATCTTTCTAAATTCCATATATATGCGTCTTTTCATTTGCCTCTTGGCCATCTGTATGTCTTCTTTGGATAAATGTCTATTTAGGTCTTCTGCCCATTTTTTGAGTGGGTTGTTTGTTTTGATGCTGTTAAGCATCATGAGCTGTTGTAAATTTTGGAGACTAATTCCTTAACTGTCATATCATTTGCAAATATTTTCTCCAATATGTGGGTTGTCTTTTCATTTTGTTTATTGTTTCCTTTGCTGTGCAAAAGCTTTTGAGTTTAAGTAGGTCCCATTTGTTTAGTTTTCTTCTTTTTCCATTATTCTGGGAGACAGATTGAGAAAGATATTGCTGTGATTTATGTCAGAGCCAATTTTCTTCTAGGAGTTTTTTTTTTTTTAAATTAATTTATTTTAATTGAAGGATAATTGCTTTACAATATTGTATTGGTTTCTGCAATACATCAACATGAATCAGCCATAGGTATACATATGTGCCCTCCTTCTTGAAGCTCCCTCCCACTTCCCACCCCATCCCACTCCTCTAGGTTGTTACATAGTCCTGGTTTGAGTTCTCTGAGTCATACAGAAAGTTCCCACTGCCTATTTGTTTTACATTTGGTAGTGTATATGTTTCCGTGTTACTCTCTCATTCCCCCACCCTCTCCTTCCTCCCTCAACCACTGTGTCTATAATTCTGTTCTCTGTTTGTGTCTCCATTGCTGCCCTGCACATAGGTTCATCAGTGCTGTCTTTCTAAATTCCATATATGTTTGTTAATATATGTTATTTGTTTTTCTGTTTCTGACTTACTTTATTCTGTATAAAAGGCTCTGGGTTCATCCATATCATTAAAACTGACTCAAATGCATTCCTTGAGGCTGAGTAATATTCCATAGTATATCTGTATCACAGCTTCTTTATCCATTCATCCATCCATGGACAACTAGGTTGATTCATGTCCTAGCTATTGTAAATAGTGCTACAATGAACATTGGGGTACATGTGTCTTTTTCAATCTTAGTTTCCTCAGGATATATGCCTAGTGGTGGGATTCAGTTCAGTTTTTTAGCCACGTCTGACTGTTTGCGACACCATGGACTGCAGCACACCAGGCCTCCCTGTCCATCGCCAGCTCCCAGAGTTTACTCAAACTCACGTCCATTGAGTTGCTGATGACATTCAACCATCTCATCCTCTGTCGTCCCCTTCTCCTCCCGCCTGCAATCTTGCCCAGCATCAGAGTCTTTTCCAATGAGTCAGCTCTTTGCATCAGGTGGCCAGAGTATTGGAGTTTCACCTTCAGCATCGAGTCCTTCCAATGAAGATTCAGGACTGATTTCCTTGAGGATGGACTGGATGAATGTCCTTGCAGGGGACTCTCAAGAGTCTTTGCCAACACCACAGTTCAAAAGCATCAATTCTTCAGCGCTCAGCTTTCTTTATAGTCCAACTCTCACATCCATACATGACCACTGGAAAAACCATAGCCTTAACTAGATGGACCTTTGTTGGCAAAGTAATGTCTCTGTTTTTAATTTGCTGTCTACGTTGGTCATAACTTTTCTTCCAAGGAGCAAGTGTCTTTTAATTTCATGGCTGCAGACATCATCCACAGTGATTTTGGAGCCCCCAAGATAAAGTGTGTTACTGTTTGTACTGTTTCCCCATCTATTTCCCAAGAAGTGATGGGTCCAGATGCCATGATCTTAGTTTTCTTAATGTTGAACCTCAAGTCAACTTTTTCACTCTCCTCTTTCACTTTCCTCAAGAGGCTCTTTAGTTCTTCACTTTCTGCCATAAGGGTGGTGTTATCTGCATATCTGAGGTGATTGATATTTCTCCCAGCAATCTTGATTCCAGCTTGTGCTTCATCCACCCCAGTGTTTCCCATGATGTACTCTGCATACAAGTTAAATAAGCAGGGTGACAATATACATACAGCCTCGATGTACTCCTTTTCCTATTTGGAATCAGTCTGTTGTTCCATGTTTAGTTCTAACTGTTGCTACATGACTTGCATACAGATTTCTCAAAAGACAGGTCAGATGGTCTTGTATTCCCATCTCTTTAAGAATTTTCCAGAGTTTGTTGTGGTCCACACAGTAAAAAGGCTTTCGCATAGTCAATGAAGCAGAAGTAGATGTTTTTCTAGAACTCTCTTGCTTTTTCAGTGATCCAAAAGATGTTGTAAATTTGATCTCTGGTTCCTCTGCCTTCTCTAAATCCAGCTTGAACATCTGGAAGTTTACGGTTCACGTACTGTTGAAGCCTGGCTTGGAGAATTTTGAGCCTTACTTTATTAGCGTGTGAGATGAGTACAATTGTGTGGTAGTCTGAGCATTCTTTGACATTGCCTTTCTTTGGGATTGGAATGAAAACTGACCCTTTCCAGTCCTTTGGCCACTGCTGAGTTTTCCAAATATGCTGGCATATTGAGTGCAGCACTTTCACAGTATCATCTTTTACGATTTGAAATAGTTCAGCTGGAATTCCATCACCTCCACTAGCTTTGTTCATAGTGATGCTTCCTAAGGTCCACTTGACTTCACATCCCAGGATGTCTTGCTCTAGATTGGTGATCACATCATCATGATTATCTGGGCCATGAAGATCTTTTTTGTATCGTTCTTCTGTGTATTCTTTCCACCTCTTCTTAATATTTTCTGCTTCTGTTAAGTCCATACCATTTTGTCCTTTATAGTCCCCATCTTTGCATGACATGTTCCCTTGGTATCTCTAATTTTCTTGAAGACATCTCTAGTCTTTCCCATTCTATTGTTTTCCTCTATTTCTTTGCTGGACCATATGGTGGTTTTTAAGAATCTCCAGACTGTCTTCCATAGTGGATATATCAGTTTACATTCCTACCAACAGTGCAAGAAAATTCCCTTTTCTCCACACCCTCTCCAGCAGTTATTGCGTGTAGATTTTCTGATGATGTTCATTCTCTCCAGTATTGAAATTAATTCAATTAATGAAATTAAAACATGCTTGCTCATTGGAAGAAAAGCTATGACAAACCAAGATGGCATATTAAAAAGCGGAGACAGTACTTTGCCAATGAAGATCCATATAGTCAAGGCTATACTTTTTCCAGTAGTCATGTATGGATATGAGAGATGGACCATAAAGAAGGCTGAGTGCTAAAAAATTAATGCTTTTGACCTGTGGTGCCAGAGAAGACTCTTGAGAGTCCCTTGGACTGCATGGAGATCCAGTCAGTCCTAAAGGAAATCAATTCTGAATACTCATTGGAAGGACTGATGCTGAAGCTGAAGCTCCAATACTTTGGCCACGTGATGTGAAGAGCCAACTCATTAGAAAAGACCCTGATGCTGGGAAAGATTGAAAGCAGGAGAAGGGGACAACAGAGGACCAGATGGTTGGATGGCATCACTGACCCAATGGACATGAGTTTGAGCAAGCTCTGGGAGATAGTGAAGAACAGGGAAACGTGGTGTGCTGCAGTCCATGGTGTCAGAAAGGTGCTGTGGCCAATGGGGTCACAAAGTGTCAGACACCACTGAGCGACTGAACTACAACAGTTCTGACCAGTGTGAGGTGATATCTCATTGTAGTTTTGATTTGCGTTTCTCTAATAATAGGCAGTCTTGGCCATCTCTTCGTGTGCTTAAAAGCTATCTGTATGTCTTCTTTGGAGAAATATCTGTTCTTTCTTGGGAAATGATGTATTTCTAAGAATTTGTTCATTTCTTCCAGGTTGTCTGTTTTGTTGGCATACAGTTCCTCGTAGTAGTCTCTTTTGATTCTTGGTATTTCTGTGGAGTCAGTTCTAACTTCCTCTTTTTCATTGCTAATTGTATTGATTTCAGCCCTCTCCCTTTTCTTTCTTGATGAGTCTGGCTAAAGGCTTATCAATTTTGTTTATCTTTTCAAAAAACCAGCTTTTAGTTTCATTGATGTTTGCAGTTGTTTTCATCATCTCTACTTTATTTCTGCTCTGATCTTTATTTGTTTCTTTCTACTAACTTTAGGTTTTGGTTGTTCTTCTTTCTCTAATTGTTTAAGGTGTAAGGTAAAGTTGTTTATTTCAGATTTTTCTTGTGTCTTAAGATAATATTGCTGTAAACTTCCTTCATAGAGCTTCTTTTGCTGCATCCCATTTGGATCATTGTGGTTTCATTTTCATTCGTGTCTGGGTATTTTTTTATTTCCTCTTTGATTTCTTCAGTGATCCATTGGTCATTTAGTAACATATTGTTTAGCCATTACGTGTTTGTGGTTTTTAGGGTTTTCTTTCCTTGTAATTTATTTCTGATCTCATAGCATTGTGATTAGAAAAGATGGTTGACATGATTTCAGTTATCTTAAATTTACGAAGAGTGGCCTTGTGTCTCAGCATGTGGTCCAGCCTGAAGAAGTTCCTTGTGCACTTGAAAAGAATGTGTAGTCTGCTGTATTTGGGTGGAATGCTCTATAAATATCAGTTAAGTGCAACTCATCTGAAGTGTCATTTAAGGGCTGTGTTTCCTTTTTAATTTTCTGTCCGGATGATCTGTCCATTGATTAAAGTGGGCTATTAATGTCCCCCACTATTATTGTGTTACTGTCAGTTTCTCCCTTTAAGGTTGTATCTGCCTTACATATTCAGGTACTCCTATATTGCTGCTGCTGCTGCTAAGTCACTTCAGTCATGTCCGACTCTGTGTGACCCCATAGCTGGCAGCCTACCAGGCTCCCCCGTCCCTGGGATTCGCCAGGCAAGAACACTGGAGTGGGTTGCCATTTCCTTCTCCAAGCTCCTATATTGGGTCCTGATAAATTTATAATTGTTTTATATTATTCTTGGATTGACCCCTTGATCATCATGTAGTGTTCTTCTTTGTCTTTTATAACAGTCTTTGTTTTAAAGTCTATTTTGTGTGATAGGAGTGCTGTCACTCCAACTTTCTTTTGATTTCCATTTGTGTAGATTACCTTACTGTATCCCCTTAGCTTCATTCTGTAAGTGTCCCTAGTTTTGAGGTGGGTCAGAATATATATGGGCTTTGTTTTTGTATCTTCCCAGCCATTCTATGTCTTTTGGTTAGTGCATTTAATTCATTTACATTTAAGGTAATTATCAATATGTATGATCCTATTACCATTTTATTAATTGTTTTTGATTTATTTTGTGTAAGGCTTTTCTTTCTCTTGTGTTGCCTTGATAAGTTCTTTTAGCATTTGTTGTAAAGCTGCTTTCAGTTCAGTTCAGTTCTGTTGATCAGTCCTTTCTGACTGTTTGCGGTCCCATGGACTGCAGCACGCCAGGCCTCCCTATCCATCACCAACTCCCGGAGTTTACTCAAACCCATGTCCATCGATTCGGTGATGCCATCCAACTATCTCATCCTCTGTCATCCACTTTTCCTCCTGCCTTCAATCTTTCCCAGCATCTCGGTCCTTTCAAATGAGTAAGTTCTTTGCATCAAAACTCCAACGTATTGGAGTTTCAGCTTCAGCATCAGTCCTTCAAATGAATATTCAGGGCTGATTTCCTTTAGGATGGACTGGTTGGATCTCCTTGCAGTCCAAGGGACCCTCAAGAGTCGATTCCAACACTACAGTTCAAGAGCATCAATTCTTTGGCACTCAGCTTTCTTTATATTACAGGCTCTATTGTAGAGCTAATGGGACCTCCAAGAGGGCTTACACCTAGGGACACCTCCCAGGACAGCTGGTACCAGTGCCCCCTTCCCCATTCCCTTGGTGAATGACCACCAACTCACACCTCCACAGCGTACCTTCCAACTCTAGCAGGTAGGTCTGGCTCAGTTTCCTGTAGGGTCACTGCTCCTTTCCTCTGGATCCTGGTGCACACAAGTTTTTGTTTGGGCCCTCCATGAGTGGAGTCTCTGTCTCGCTCAGTCCTGTGGAAATCCTGCAATTCAATCCCACTGGGCTTCAAAGTCAGATACCCTGGGTATTTGTAGTCCATTTGCTGGATCTCTAGGCTGGGAAACCTAACGTGGGGTTCTGAACCTTCACAACAATGTGAGAACTTTTTTGGTATTATTGTTCTGCAGTTCATGGGTCACCCACCCAGCAGGTATGGGATGTGATTTTATTGTGATTATACCCCTCCTACCATCTCGTTGCAGCTTCTCCTTTTCCATGGATATTTTTTTTTTTTTGCTGGGTTCCTGTGTCCTTCTATCAGTGGATGTGTAATAGCTAGTTGTGATTTCGGTGTTCTCACAGGAAAAGCTGCTATATTCTTGTTGTAGAATTTGACAGACCTCCCCTACCCTTTACCGCAGGTCTGCCTTCTCTAGAGCCCTTGTTTTACCTCTCTGTCTGCCTAAAGTGTTGTCTAGATAGCACCAGCCCTGCAGCTAGCAACTTTTGTATTGTTTTTAATAGAAAGAAAGATGTATTTCTGTATCACTACCCCCCCCTCCCCCACTGAACAGCCTAATGGGATTCTTTAAAAGTAAGGTTGCTCAGTTGTGTCCGACTCTTTGTGATCCCATGGCCTGTAACCTACCAGGCTTCTCGGTCTATGGGATTTTCTAGGCAAGAATACTGGAGTGGGTTACCATTTCCTTCTCCAGGAGATCTTCCCAACCCAGGGATTGAACCCAGGTCTCCCACATTGTAGGTAAATTCTTTACCATCTGAGCCACCAGGGATCTAAATGGGATTCTTTAGATCACATTGAATTCACGTGCAGTCTGTGAAAGGCATGGATGGGGATTTTTGAGCAGTTTTCACACGGTAATTAATTAACAAGTCCAGTTTGTATGCTTTGCCTTGGAATTTTGTCAACTTGTGATAACACTCATCTCATACTGATCACAAATTCTTATGGGTAGTATATATTTTCAATTGATAAACTCTTAAGAATGATTAATTAATAAATGCCTTTTGTCTAGGCGATTAAACCTTTCAAAAATAGTGTCCTTTGGGGAAAAACAGAATGAAAGTACCTTTGGTAGAAAGGTTTGGAAGCCACTGCATTAATAGATCAGAGCAGCAGCTCTTATTGCTAATACTCTTTGAGATTGGTGATCTTGCCAGCTAATGATTCTGCCTTCTGTCTTCCTTTAACTAACCTTTAATCAGAATTATCACAAAGGAAAAATACAAATACATGGCTTTGAGCTCCAAAATCTTTTTACTTTGCCTCTCTTGTGCTCTTGAGCATCAAAGCAATCTATACTTTGCTCATTAAGAAGGAAAAGATCCCACAAATAAGATACTAAAAGCCTCACTAATGGAGTTGACTTATCAGTGCTCCAAAATATTGAGTGTCCCCAAAACATTCAGCCATAAGAGCTAAATTCTGAAAATCCCGATCTTCTACTTGTCACTCTCTTCTTCCTTTCTCCCCTCACCTCATTCTGTCTAGTTTTCTCTTATTGTCTTACTTTCATTGTCTCTCTTGTTCTCTCTCATTTTCTCTGTCTCTTCAGTTCTCTGCCTCCCCTCTCATTCTCTCTCTAGTCTCTCTTTCTCTTGTTGCCTCTCTCATTAGTTGCATTATAGGTGTCTTTCCTTTATGCAAACACTAAGCTAGAAGTCATGTTTGCTCCAGGTTGCCATGGAAATATTGCACGTAGTCCTTTTAAGGAAACTGGCCAGCTCCATTAGTGAAATCATACCCAGATAGTCTAAAGTTGGTGATTTAGGGAGATTTTCTACATAGAAATTACAACTCTCTGAAATTTAACCACCCCTACCAATCTGAACTTCAGTTCTCCTACACATAGTTTTCTTCTGTTTTGTCTTAGAGACCTGGTATGATTTTATTATGGGAAATGATGGATTTCTTGAGACTTCTATTATAATTTGATTTTTTTCAAGCTCACAAAAACTTCCTCTGTGACTTCCATTGTACACTTTTCCAGATCAGAATAGAGAATGCAAATTGGATTCTTGGCCATATACAGCCTGGCTTGCGTGGAAGTAAATCTGTTTTGGAGTAAGAGGAGGGAAGTCTTAACTTCTGCAAAGAGATTCAGATAGAAAAAGATGAACGTTTAGTCTTGGCAACAGAAGAAAGTTAAATAGGGGCACAAGCTTCTGGATGGTGGGAAGAAGTGTGGCCACCATATTTTTCCAGCCTTTAGAAATGGAGTGAGGTGAAATACTTGCTACTGCTGAGGCCCCAAGTAGGAAGGAAATATATATCCATTATTGCTTTCTGGCGTGTGACCACAGGAAGGCCCAAGATTTAGTAAAAAGTCTCACACCAGCAGAAGCTCCTCCCTGCACTGCAAAGGGCAGCTGTTTCTTCACTCTGAAAAACTTGTTCTGAGAATCTAGGCACTGGAGATACAGTAATGAATAGAAATAGCCTCTACTCTCTTAGAGCTTACAGCTATACTGGGGAGGAAGAGGCAATCAATTTTAAAAATAGCTTAAAAATTGTCAAATGTTATCAAATATGCAGAAATAAATAAATGGAGTTAATACGATAAAGATAATAATGATGGAAAGGATATATATGATAGGATGGTTAGAAGGCCTCTTTGAGGAGATAGTATTTAAGACTTATAGATGAGATAGATTTAGTCAGAAAGAGCCAGTAGAGAAACAGTGTTCCAGGTAAAGGAAAAGACTGAGTTCAGAAGCCTCGAGATTAGGAAGCGTTTGGGCTTTCTTAGGTACCAAAGGAAAAACATGAGTGGAGTGAGATGTCAGCAGAGGTCAGATCATTCAGGGTGATTTATAGACAATGGTAAGGAATTTGGGTTTTATTCTTGACTACAGTGGTAGGCCATTGGAGGATTTTAAGGGTGGGGGGCAATAGATCTGATTGTGTTTTAAGAGAGTTACTGTCTGCAGTGTAGACTAAGGATTGTAGGAAGTCAAGGGGAAGCAGAGAAACTTGTTAAAATAGTAACAGTGGAGAAGGAAAGAAATGGAAGGATTTCGGTCATGACTGAACATAGTATCAACAGGGCTTACTTATTTGAAGGTAGAGGAAACAGAAGGAATAAGACCGTCTTCTCTTTCTAGGTTTAGTAACTGGGTAACTCAAAAAGTAGATCGGTGTTGGTTAGGATTATCAGGAGAGACATTGAAAAGTAGAATCCCAAGTTAGTCTGGCAGAACTCAGAAACCAACAGACTAACAGCAGTCAGTTCAACAGTGTAAGAAATAGCCCCTTGGAGGAGACTGAAGGTGGGAAGTTGCTTAGCTCACCCCTGTGGTTGCGGGGAACAGTTAGCAGATGCAGATGAGATCTTGCCTGGGCCAGGAGAAATGGGGAAAACCTAAACTTCTAGGATTTGAAGGGAGGGACTTGATTTTTTTTTTTTTTTTTTTTTTTTTTACCTTCAGTGTGATCCAGGTACCTTGATTTTAGCCCACAGGTAATAGAAACACCTGTCAAACCTGTAATAGAAAAATACACCCCTTTGTTTATAAAGGAGAGTTGATTAGGTAAAGGTACAAGAGATAAGATGATTTGCCAAGTTCTGTTCCCTCCCATCTCCAAGAGTGTGCAAAGATATGTTGTAAGTATGCATCATATAAACAAAGTTTGGGATAGTAATAATGGTTGCCTTAAAATAATGATAGCTTTAACATTATTGCACATTAAAAAAAAAAAAAAAAGGAAAGCAGTGAATCTTGAAGATAACCGGTAAACCAGCAACCATCATTGGACTGTCTCCTTTGTGAAGATAGCACGTGCTGTGCTGTGCTGTGCTTAATCACTCAGTCGTGTCCGACTCTTTGCAACCTCATGGACTGCAGCCCGCCAGGCTCCTCTGTCCATGGGGATTCTCCAGGCAAGAAAACTGGAGTTGTCATGCCCTCCTCCAGAGGATCTTCCCAACCCATGGATTGAACCCAGGTCTACCATATTGGAGGGAGATTCTTTACCAACTTAGCCACCATGGAAGCCCAGGAATATCGGAGTTGGTAGCCTATTCCTTCTCCAGGGTATCTTCCTGACCCAAGAATTGAACCGGGATCTCTTGCATTGCAGGCAGATTCTTTGCCAGCTGAGGTACTGTTGTTGCTGCTGCTGCTCCTGCTGCTAAGTTCCTTCAGTCGTGTCTGACTCTGTGCGACTCCATGGATGGCAGCCCATGAGGCTCCCCTGTCTTTGGGATTCTCCAGGCAAGAACACTGGAGTGGGTTGCCATTTCCTTTTCCAGTGCATGAAAGTGAAAAGTGAAAGTGAAGACGCTCAGTCATATCTGACTCAGCGACTTCATGGACTGCACCGACTCTGTGAGACACCATAGTCGGCAGCCCACGAGGCTCCCCCATCCTTGGGATTTTCCAGGCAAGAGTACTGGAGTGGGTTTCCATTGCCTTCTCTGGCTGAGCTACTAGGGAAGCCCAAAGATGACATAGCATGGTGGTTATGAGCATGGTGTCTTGAGCTGCCTGGGTTCTAATCTCTGTTCCACTGCTTATGTGTAGCATGATCTTTGGGTCAGTTAATTAACCTTCTCCAAGTCTAAGTTTTTATCATCTATAAAATGAGGATAATAGAACTATCCTCATAAGGTTGTGTTGATGATAAAATGTATTGATATTCATTAAGTGCTTAAAACAGTAACTCTGTTATTTATTTGTAAATGTCTCATATAAGCTAACATAAGTAAGCACTTGGATGTGAGGCTAATAAAAGAATGCAATATTGGCCTAGAATATTACATCATTAGGTGGAGTAGGCAGGACAGAGAAAGACACAGGTTTAGAGTGGCTCTGAAGTAGAACCAAGGTGCCTGCTATGATTTGATTAGTCTTTTCCTGGCTGCAGGACAGGAACTGATGAAGACCTCTTGAGGCCCAAAGACAAATGAAGAATCTGTAGATTCTCTAAGAACACTGAATTATATACAATAAATATAAATAGGTAACTTCCTGTTGACATAGTCTAATAGGGTATTAGTCTCTCTCAAACCACTGTTTTTGCAAAAGTAAATTATATGTCCTTTTAGATATTATTCCTCTCACTTAGGTTTCTGTTTCCTTTGTTTTTTTAATTCCTTCCTTCCTTCCTTTCTTCCCTCCCTTCTTTTCCTTCTTTCTCTCTCTCTTGTCTTTTTTTTTTTTTTGAAGGAGAGAGGGCTATCACTTCTTTGAGAAGAATGGATGACATAAAAATACCTTTCTCTTACAGTCTATCATTCTTTTGAAAAATTGACTATAAAGACTTTATTTTATATATATATTGTGTAATTTGTTTCTATTAACCAGGAAGAAACCTCCCTCCTATTAACCTCCCTCCCATTTTGTTCCAAGTATTGCCTACTCAAAGACTTAAACTGCATTCTTTATATATTAGAACTAACAAGTGGTGCTTTGTGGCATTAAATGGTAAAAGTCAGGATCTGAGGATGAATCACGTTAGTAATAAGTGGCACATTTATCTTATTCCATTTGTGGAATGCAGCAAAATTGAGACCCTTTTTATTTCATCTTTTAGGTTGGAGAAGTTTATTTTATTTTACTCTTTTATTTTAGGCCCCTTTTAGAGTTATAGCACTGCATGAGTTGGAGAGGTCTCATCCATGTTCTTCCCTCTAGGCTGAATTCTACTAAACCTTCCTTGAAAGATGAGTATCTTATTTTTAAAGGGCCCTTGAGAATGAAATTTTGTAACCTCCTTCTAAGTCATTTCTGTGTTTAGGACTTTCATAAAGCATTTTACCTTTTTATTCAAGTAAAACCCTATTACAAAGACAAAGATATTTCTACTTGGAGGCTGTATAGTAATAGTGCTTTGTTACACTACCATATGAATCTGTACAAGCAAATTTTTTTCTGGCCTTGATTCAGTAATAGCTAGTTTATAATACAAATCTCTGGTTTTGTGTCTACTTTGTGGAGGGAAGAAGAGAATTAAACTGGGGAAGAGGTGTGAGGGGTTTGCTTTTATAACATTTTTGTTACCGCTATGTTGTGATCACTTGCTAATTTACCATAAATAGCTTGAGGTTAGCTCTCTTAAATTTTTGTTCTATGGGTCAGGGATATGATTTCTAGTAATATGCCAATTATAAACAAATTTCTACTCAACCAAAGAAATGGGGGGATCGGTTGAGGGAAGATAAATTAGTGATGAACTCTTACCTGTATTTAACATGAGTACTTTTTTCCCCCCGTGCTTGTTAGTCCACTGGTCCTTTGGACTTTCACATTTTTCAGATTTTAGTCTCTGAGAAAATCCTGGTAGATCCTGCTGTACTAGGAAGAAAACCTTGATTGGTCATGTGTGATAGCTCACAGTTAACATTTGTTTAGCCAACTGAACTCCAACGTTGAGCATTAGCTGAAATCTCTCTATCTCTTTTAAATAATATTTATTTATGATTCTGAATATTCAATGTTAAATCATCTTAACCCAATATATTTCCTTTAGGTAGTAAAAGATTATCAGCTGGTATACATTAAATTCAACATCAACATTTTAAGAATCAGTGAACTAAAATGGACCAGAATGGGCGAATTTAATTTCAATGAGCATTATATCTACTACTGTGGGCAAGAATTCCTTAGGAGAAATGGAGTAGCCCTCAAAATCAACAAAAGAGGCCAAAATGTAGTACTTAGGTGCAGCCTCAAAAACTACAGAGTGATCTCTGTTCATTTCCAAATGATTGAGTGATCTCTGATCAACTGAACTCAATATCACAGTAATCCAAGTCTATGCCCCAACCACTAAAGTTGAGGAGCTAATCTTGAACAGTTTTATGAAGACCTACAAGACCTTCTAGAAATAAAGCCCAAAAAAAGATATCGTTTTCATCATCGGGGACTGAAATGCAAAAGCAGGAAGTCAAGAGATTCCTTGAGTAACGGGCAGGTTGGGTCTTGGAGTACAAAATGGAGCATAAAAAGCTAACAGGGTTTTGCCAGGAGAATGCACTGGTCATAGCAAACACCCTCTTCCAACAACACAAGACTCTACACATGGACATCACCAGATGGTCAATACCAAAATCAGGTTGATTATATTCTTTGCAGCCAAAGATGGAGAAGCTCTATACAGTCAGCAAAAACAAGACCGGGAGCTGACTGTGGCTCAGATCATGAACTCCTTATTGCAAAATTCAGACTTAATTTCAAGAAAGAAGGGAAAACCATTATGTCATTCAGGTATGACCTAAATCAAATCCCTTACAGTCATACAGTGGAAGGGACAAATAGATTCAGTGATTAAATCTGATAGAGTGCCTAAAGAATTGTGGATGGAGGTTTATAACCTTGTACAATAGGCAGTGACCAAAACCATCTCCAAGAAAAAGAAATTTAAAAAGTCAAAATGGTTGTCTGACGAGGCCTTAAAAATAGCTGAGAAAAGAAGAGAAGCAAAAGGCTAAGAGAAAAGGAAAAATATATCCGTCTGAATGCAGAGTTCCAAAGAATAGCAAGGAGGGATAAGAAAGCCTTGTCCTGATATGTTTGTTTACACTGCCTGGTATAATGGAAGAAGAACTTTGTGCAAAGATCTCAGTATGGGTTCTGTCTCTCTATGGAATATGTTATTTCATTAATTGATTTTATTTTATTATTTGGCTGCACTAGTTCTTGCTGTGAGTGGGTTTTCTCTTTTGGCAGCAAGCACAGGCTACTGTCTAGTTGTGTTGTTTGAGCTTCTCATTGTGGTGGCTTCTCTTGTATAGCAGAGCCTCTAGAGCACACAGGCTTCAGTAGTTGTGCATGGGCTTAGTTGCTCCGCGGCATGTGGAATCTTCTCAGATTAGGAACTAAACCCATGTCCCCTGCATTTGTAGGCAGATTCTTAACCACTGGACCACCAAGAAAGTCCTAGAATATACTCGGTATCTAGCTACAGATAAGAACTTATCTTTTGGCTATGGAGTCAGCATTTTTAAGAAACTTGTTTGCATTTTTGTTGTTTATCACTCAGCTAGAGTTTATACAGAAATATACTTTTGAATGCTAGAATAATTCATGTTTGTATTCTTGCAATTCTACTATTACCATATAATTGTTTGGGGAACTTTCCTTAAAGACTACTTGCAAATGTTAGGTACACTGTATAGAAGATGTCCATCTTTGTATACACAAAGAGCAAGGGTTAGGTGTTGTGATTCATCCAGATAAATGAACATACGCCAGAAGTTGGAGTGGAATAGAGGATCAGACTACTGCCCATGAATAGGATAAAATAGGAATCTTGGATGAAATGCTTCAGTAACATGGACATGGTTCAGTGTCAAGGTGTTACCTCTATATCTTTAGAAAGAACTGGTTTGACGATCATAGTTCATGGATTATTTTAGTGTGCTTGCTTCCCCCTCTTCTGTTACCTACATTTGTGTCTTTTTACTGTTCCTTAGACCTGGGAACAGAATTAATAATCAACAAATATTTTTTGAGAAAATTCTTAAGTACAGATTTTAAGAGACAAATCTAATAAATAAAAAACCTCTTTTCCATATTTATACATGTGAATCCTATTTCTGAGATTAGAATTTTGGGTATCTGATTCTTGGTTTCACACAAGAATTTATGTACCATCTGATCTGTTTATCCTTGAATGCGTTATGGGTTTTAAAGTTTACTTCAAATAATATTTGCATTAATTAAAGAATGGGATTTTATTATTCAGTAATTCTGTATACGTTAAGGTTTCTTTACCCTCTACTTGTTCCAGGGAAATCAATTACTTTATTATTTTTTTAAAGCCAACATCTTACCCCTGGTACAGCACTGCATCTAATGATAGCCAGAATGTACTCAGTTCCAAGTGGACCAGTGTCATTTTTTTCTATACAGCAGGAGTAAGTAAGATTATCTGTAGGTTAGTCAGAAGGAAAGAGGAAAGTGGCTTTGTGCTTTACCTTTGTAGCAGCCTCATGGAAGGTTTTTAATTTGATACTGTTATCTGTAAGAAATAGAATAGAACAGAATGAGGCATGTACATTCAAATGTGTGGCTGACAGCACTATTGAAAGCACAAAGTGCTAATTTTTCACTTTAAAGAATTTGGAAGAGGGCCCCAAATAATTCATGGGGAAAATGATGCCCAGGTGAAGTCACATGACTCAGTGGATAATTCCAGTGAAACCCAGGAAGAACCGCATTAGTGATAGTCTGCAAGTATACACAGTTCTTTACAATAGGTTGATTGCACTAAACAAAAAAGAAAATCCTTTCTCTGAGGAGCTTACAGTCTAAAGACACAAGTTGGTGCCATACAATATGGAATGAGAGCAATAATTGAACCCCATGGTGGGTGGTCTTCATAGCTGAAATGCTTCAAAAACAAGTGCCTTCTTGGTAAGGTGGAGGTTGGAGAGGGAGTGGCCCAGACGTGCAAAGAAGTAGGAGACTGTGCTTTGGGGGCTGAGGGTAGGGAGAAGGAAGGAGAGTCAGATCAGGTTTCTGAAAGGAGGCTCAACATAAGAATGGGTAAAGAGATTAGACTGACATTGGCATAGTAGAGCCTGGTGATTTAGCAAAGAAGGTAAAATGCCAGCAGAGGAGAATTAAGAGTCGGGTAAACAATATAACATACCAATCCCTATTACTGCAAATGTTGTTGTTTGTTGTTGTTATTTAGTCACTCAGTCGTGTCTGACTCTTTGTGACCCCATGGACTGTACCCTACCAGGCTTCTCTCTGTTCATGGGATTTTCCAGACTAGAATACTGAAGTTGGTTGCCATTTCCTTGTCCTGGGGATCTTTCTGACCCAGGGATCAAACCCTGGTCTCCTGCATTGAAAGGTGGATTCTTTAGCGCTGAGCCACCAGGGAAGCCTTTTACAGCAAATACCATATGTTTAAAGACCCGGATATTGAGAATGTTGCTTGCAATAGCTTCTTGCTAGTGTGAATGGTTTCTACAACAGAGAAAAGAATAGTCCAGAGTGGTTCCAGTGAGATACTGTATGTGAAAGGGCTTTCTTTGTAAGCAGCAAAGCAGTATAAATATAAGTCATCATAATATTCTGCTTAGCTTTGACTAAATTTTTGTTGGGTAAAATATTTTAAGACAAAAGATTAGCAATAGAACTTTCTATGTTCAGAAATGTTGTCAGGAACAGATTTGTTATTATAAATGCTTCATTTGTTTCCACGTTAGCTCATTACAAATTCTCATAGTAAACGTTCCCCAAAGGGCTTTCTCTATTTTCTTTGCAGTTGAACTAATATTGATCTTCTTGTCAGTGAAGATCCTGATTCTATCTTCATCCTGTTCCCTTTCTTGCTATCCAGCCTCTTTTCCACCTCTGTTCATATGGTCATGTATTTTCTTTAGTTTCACAGTATCATTTTATACTCTGCCTCATTCTAACAAGAATTTGATTGGTTTACCAAGAAATTAATATAATAACAGGATGAGCAAATTGGCAGAGAAATGAGTAAAAGGGAAAATAAAAGAAATTGAAATGAGGCCAGAGTAGGTTTGTACGAAGTATCCAGCATGGGAGACTTTATAACCTTGCTGTTAAGATTGACTCTGAGTGTGTAAGAAGATATATCAAGGAGTGAAATATTTTCAGGTGTCCATAAAGTAAAAATGAACCAATTTCTGAGAAGTATAGTTTTCTTGAGAGCTGTGAGAAATTCCTCCCATGGGTTTTTTAGAGATGCCAGTTTGGTGAGTTTGGATTTTATCCTGAGGGCACTGGGAAGCCAGTGAAAGCTTTTGATCCAGGGAATGACATACAGAAAACTATATTTAGAGTAGGTCTAGGAAAGCTCAAATGAATGAGGAGAAACTAGATATAAGAGAACCAGTTAGAGATGAGCTCTAAGGGTCTGGACAAAGATGTATCAGAGGGAATGGAAAGGAAGGGAAAGGTATAAGAGGGATTACTAAAGTGGAGAAGATCACTGCTGAGCTATGAATGGAAAGAGAGGAATCAAAGAAGCATGCAGGGTTCAGGACCACCTAGAGTGATGGTACCATAATCTCTTGGAAATATAAGGGGAAAAGAGATGTGTTAAACAAGAAAGCACAGAACATTATGAAAACGGAAAGATAATCACCATGGATTTTTATAGTCATATTTCAGAGCAAGCAGAGCAAAGAAAATAGAAAGCTACCATTTATGTAGCACTTTATATTTTATGAAGTGCTTTACATACAGTATGTTGTGTGTAGGGAAACAGTATATTTGTGCATGCTTAGTCACTCAGTTATGTCCAACTCTTTGCAACCCTTTGGATTGTAACCCACCAGGCTCCTCTGTCCATGGGGTTTTTTTCAGGCAAGAATACTGGAGTAGGTTGCCATGTCCTTCTCCAGGGGATTTTCCTGACTCAGGGATCGAATTGGCATTTCCTGTGTCTCCTGTGTTACAGGTGGATTCTTTACCTGCTGAGCCATTGGGGAAGCCCACATATCCACATTTTATAGATAAAATATCTGAGACTCAATAATTAACTGATGCACCTAAAGCTGTGTAACTAGAAAGAGACTTGTTTACCCCCGCTGTGTCACACTGTCTCAAGAAGACCTTCTGCTTCAAGCTATTGGTATAATATTAGCAGATGACAAAATCAGGACAAGGTTAGAGTTTTTCCGTCATTATGAATCTCAGTTTTTGGCTTTGCTTCACTATAGTTATTCCACTAGGGACATTTGATATGAATAGGACTTTTTGCCCTATACACTAAATGTCCCCAGACTGCTGTGTTTTTCAAATTTCATATCTGGTTTTTATAGTTATTTAATCTCTACCACTGCTGTCAGCTGTTACTACTTGATGTGTTTGGCAGCTTCTCTACTCCTAGTCATTTGTGCCCTTGGAAACCAGATAAATATGCTTGTTGCTTTTAGATACAACTTTAAGAGTGAATATACATTGAATGAGGACATTGGGAATTCTCTTATGAGAGCCTAACCCTAATTTATTCTATGCTGTGTTTTTATGAATGAAAAACATAACTCTTAATGCTTGATTATTCTTGGAATGTGTATTTTTGACTATCTTCTATGCTATTGGATAATTTTGGGTTGTTGACGGTATTGGGTAAGTTACCTAAAAAGATGAAGTGTCCATATGTATATTTAGTATGTAACCCGTGACCCTTAATTTTTAGAAAACAAATGCTATTGGTGGCAACAGGGAAATATAATTATGCTTTAGAAACAGGAGGTTGTGAATTTTTCATTAATAGCAATCTAGTTGCCAAAGGTTTGGAATGACTTCCCAATCCTCTTTATTGCAAAGTAACTTGTCACTCCTTCTGTCAGTCCCCACTCCCTCTACTAGAAACGTTGCAGACATTCCCTTTTGTCTGTGAAAAGTCTTCCCTCCTAAACGGTCACAGAAACTACCAACCAGCCCTGGTTCACTCGTCTCTCCTTTTTCCCCTATGTGAGGAAGGCTTTTATTAATAATAAAGGTTTATTGACTATTCACAGGGGCATTGTTCCTGTACTGTTCCTGTACTTCTTAGTTTGAAATCTTCAGCTGGCTGAATAAGGCATTTTCGTGACACTTGGTACACTGTGTGCATAGTTCAGATGTGTGGACTGTGAACAGCTCAGGCTTCGTGATATGATGTTTTTGCCAAATCTACTTTTCAAGTGAGTTTTTAAGATGATGGATAATCAGTCACTAATCAGCACATTTAGTAAGCACCTAAACTTGGGGGAAATGATACAGAAAGAAGAGGAAAGGTGATTTCCCTTTATACTTTGCTGAAGGATGAAATCATTAAGGTCAATAGCTAACAATCTTGGCCTTTCAAATGTTGGTAGGTAGATTGAATTTTTTGTAGTATTGGGAAGGGAAAGTGTTTATTTCTTTGAATAGGTAGTTTTGGACAAAAAAGCTACTTTTATGCTAACTAGAGGTACCCACATATCACTTTATGCCCAGAAACATAGGAATGATTTTGGTTTAGCTATGGTCTATGGAAAATAAAGCTGTGATACTAGCATCCTGTGGTTCTGAATTGGGATCTTGTTGAAAGGGTCTGGTTTGATGCTCTTTGGAACTGATGACCAAAGATAAGATTTACAAAGATGATTGGTAGAATACAGTTCTTGATGTTCTTACAAGAGTACATTTAAGGCATGAAAGTATTTCTAGAAATAGGGCATCCAAGCATCAATGAGAGTGAAAGAGATTTCTTAGAAGCCTTTGGGCTTTAGTAGTTTTCCTGCTTTGCATTTGACCATGTCTGTACATCCATTTTAGACACCTTTCAGAAGGAGACACATGTGTTCCGCCACCCCAACCTTTTTTTCCCATACTTTTTGTCTAAGTATCTATTACAGGAATATACATCTGGTGGACTTTGATGAGATGTTTACTGGTAAATGAAAAGTGTTTTCTGAAGGGAGCAAATGGTATGCCCTCTAAAGATAATCAGGTTTATCAGTTTATCAGTATGACAGTGCCACAGAAGTATCTAAATTAAATAGATGCTGTGAATTAATGGCTATAGAATGCTGCAACTGCTCCCCTATGTGGCCTCAACTTTGGCAGTATAATGAAAGTAAATTGTTTATAGCCTTGTGAGAGTGAAAATTGCTCAGTCATGTCTTACTCTTTGCAAGCCCATGGACTATACAGTCCATGGAATTCTCCAGGCCAGGATACTGGAGTGGGTGGCCTATCCCTTCTCCAGCATATCTTCCCAACCCAGGAATCAAACCAGGGTCTCCTGCACTGCAGGCGGATTCTTTACCAACTGAGCTATGTGGCTTCGTGTGTTATCTTTGGACCTAGCATTAGAGAAGTTTCACTCAGTATAGCACTTGTGAGCACTGACGTCAGCCCCTGGTGTTTGAGGGAAGTTATGCCAATTTCCCCAGAGCAGCATGGTTAGGAGCTCTCTGCCTGATGCTTTGTGTGTGTGTGCGTACTATGTTGCTTCAGTCGTGTTCATCTCTTTTCAACTTTATGGACTTGTAGCCCCTCGCCTCCTCTGTCAATGGGCTTCTCCAGGCAAGAATACTGAAGTGAGTTGCCTTGCCCTCCTCCAGGGGATCTTCCCGACCCCAGGGATCAAACCTGTGTCTCTTTCGTCTCCTGCATTACCTAGCTTTAACACCCTCTGAGTAAAAACGATATGATGATGGGTAAGTATCAGATGTAAGATTTAATATAAACCAATGAGATTCGAGAGTTTAGACTTGAATTGCATTTTATCTTTCAACCACATTGAACTTTCCTTTAGAAAACAGACTAACATTTACCTACTATAATAAATCTTGGTGAAGTATTTATAAATATAATAGAGACAAGCATTGAGCTGGTCAGAGAGGGAGAAGTAGGCATAAGGGACATTTTTTAAACCGAGTAGGGGATAATGAGATTACCCCAAAAGAAAGTTTATATCCCTCCTTGTCATTCCTCTCTGCCACTACCTTCATCCAATACTGAGCTGTACTCATAGCTCTTTTCTTATCCTTCTTTATTTTAGCTTTCTTCTGTGACTACCACCCCTAGAACCTCTGTTCTAAAGGAAGTTCCCTATTAAGATTTTAATTACATAATAAGAAGACACCAAAAAACTGCTTTTGTTTTGTTGTCATTTTGGAAAATACTTCTTTCCCCTCTTACCTTGCCTTATGGATGCTACCAAATAAAATATTTACCAGATGATCTCTTCTCCTATATTTTAATAAAGGGACAAGTGTTATAAATTGCTGGAGCTGAGATTATTATGTTTTTCCAAGGAATAATATTCTCTGAATGGCATCTCAATCACTCTGACATCCTGTCATCTAGAATAGCACCCCAAGGTATTTATAATCTTATCAATAGATAGTATGAAATTCCCAAACTAAAATTAATTTGAAGTCACTGTAACTTAAAATGATTTGACAGAAGACAACAAAATTCAGTAAGGCAGTTATCCTTCAATTAAAAATTAAATATTTTTTAAAAAATATTAAAAAAATGATTTGGATAAGATCCCCAAATCAAATTGCCATAGGCATGGAATCATCTAGCAGTTAGAATTTGGTGCTTTGGAGCAATGGTTTTTTAAATATTTCATTTCTGAAGGAAATAAAATTCTAACACTTTACCTGAGAGAGAGGAACAATCATTTATCTCCAAATAGCCAAAACTCAGCTCTCCCTTCAGACCCCCCCTCAAAAAACGTTTTTAAAGGCTGTCAGAGTTGTAACAACAGTGATATAGATAAGAAGGAAACTGGAGTACTCATTCATTGATTCAGCAAATATATTTGATAGCCTACCACTTACCATGATTGCTCTATCTACCTTGTCATTCAAAAGATAGTGTTTCCTGATTTGAAAATGTCCATTTTCTAGTGGTTAGTAAACTGATAGTTAAATTAGAGTAAATTTCAGCTATACTTTTCTTCTGTAGCCAAAAATTCGGTACTATGTAGTTTGGATGACTATGTAGTACTTTTTTTACACACTTTAGAATGTCTCTGTATCCTGCAGAATCTTGCTCATCATTCATAGACATCATTTGTGTTTGTTGAATTGTGCTTCAAGTTGCTTGCAATGTAGATTTTATTTTTTCTTTTTTCTTTTTTTAAACATTTTGTGTTAAAATAATTTGTTAATGATGTGATTTAATGTAATTTTAATATAACATTTTAAATTAATATAAAATTTATTATAAATTTCAATATAGATTATTAAAATCTTTTAAAATGAACTTTTATCTCAAAAAGTTCATGTGAAGTTGCAAAAATAATAAAGATAGGCCTGATTTTTCACTTCATCCAGTTTTCCCCAATGGGTGCAATTTTACATAACTAGAGTGCAGTATCAAAACCAGGAAAGTGGGAGAAAATAATAGCAAATGAAGCAACTGACAAACAACTAATGTCAAAAATATACAAGCAACTTATGCAGCTCAATTCCAGAAAAATAAACGACCCAATCAAAAAATGGGCCAAAGAACTAAATAAGACATTTCTCCAAAGAAGACATACGGATGGCTAACAAACACATGAGAAGATGCTCAACATCACTCATTATTAGAGAAATGCAAATCAAAACCACAATGAGGTACCACTTCACACCAGTCAGAATGTCTGCGATCCAAAAATCTGCAAGCAATAAATGCTGGAGAGGGTGTGGAGAAAAGGGAACCCTCCTACACTGTTGGTGGGAATGCAAAGTAGTACAGCCACTTTGGAGAACAGTGTGGAGAGTCCTTAAAAAATTACAAATAGAACTACCTTATGACCCAGCAATCCCACTGCTGGGCATACACACCGAGGAAACCAAAATTGAAAGAGACACATGTACCCCAATGTTCATCGCAGCACTGTTTATAATAGCCAGGACATGGAAACAACCTAGATGTCCATCAGCAGATGAATGGATAAGAAAGCAGTGGTACATATACACAATGAGTATTACTCAGCTGTTAAAAAGAATACATTTGAATCAGTTCTGATGAGATGGATGAAACTGGAGCTGATTATCAGAGTGAAGTAAGCCAGAAAGAAAAACACCAATACAGTATACTAACACATATATATGGAATTTAGAAAGATGGCAATGACAACCCTGTATGCAAGACAGCAAAAAAGACACAGATGTGTATAACGGACTTTTGGACTCAGAGGGAGAGGGAGAGGGTGGGATGATTTGGGAGAATGGCATTGTAACATGTATACTATCATGTAAGAATCGAATTGCCAGTCTATGTCCGACGCAGGATGCAGCATGCTTGGGGCTGGTGCACGTTGATGACCCAGAGAGATGTTATGGGGAGGGAGGTGGGAGGGGGGTTCATGTTTGGGAACGCATGTACACCCGTGGTGGATTCATGTCAACGTATGGCAAAACCAATACAGTATTGTAAATTAAAATAAAGTAAAAATAAATAAATAAATAAATAAGAAAAATAAATAAATAAATAAATAAAATAAAATAAAAACCCTGGGGGGGGGCGGGGGAACACAGCCAGGAAAGTAACATGGGTATCATGTGCGTGTATATAGCTCTATGTCATTTTACTACAGTGAAGACTTATATAACTAGTCAAGATACAGCATTATTCTATTACCACAAAGATCTGCCTCTTGTTGCCTACCTCTTTGAAGTCAAACTCAATCCCTTCCATCTGTCACCATCCTTAACCCCTGGCAACCACTAATCTGTTTTCCATCTCTAAAACTCTGTCATTTTCATATTATGTTAAAAAACATATAAAATGTAACCTTTAGAGAATCATTTTTTCACTGAGCACAATACTCTTGATATACATCTGAGTTTTTGTTTGTTTCTTTTTCTTGTTGAGTAGTATTCCGTATTTATGTGCCATACTTTGGTTAAATTTTGCCTCTTTTATTGTTCTGTATCCAAGGCAGTGATTCTTTGCTCTGTTTTCTCACTTCTGCTGTTGAGCCTGACCATTGAGTTTTAATTTAGTTATTGTATTTCTCAGTTCTCAAATTTATATTCAATTCTTTATATATTCTTTTTCTTTGCTGAGACTTTCCATTTTTTTATTTGTTTCAATTGTGTTCATAATTGATCCTTGAAGAATGTTATGTTGTTCACTCACTCAGTTGTGTCCAACTTTTTGCAACCCCATGAACTGCAGCATGCCAGAGTTCCCTGTCCTTCACCATCTCCAGGAGCTTACTTAAACTCATGTCCATTGAGTCAGTGATGCCATCCAACCATCTCTTCCTCTGTCGTCCCCTTCTTCTCCTGCCTTCAATCTTTCCCAGCATCAGGGTCTTTTCCAATGAGTTGGTTCTTTGCAACAGTGGCCAAAGTATTGGAGCTTCAGCTTCAACATCAGTCCTTTCAATGAATATTCAGGGTTGATTTCCTTTAATATTGACTAGTTGGATCTCCTTGCATGCCAAGGGACGCTTAAGAGTCTTCTCCAAAACCACAGTTCATAAGCATCAATTCTTAGGTGCTGAGCCTTCTTTATGTTCCAACTCTCTCATCCATACATTACTACTGGAAAAACCATAGCTTTGACTATATGGACCTTTGTTGGTAAAGTAATGGCTCTGCTTTTTAATAAATTGTCTAGGTTTGTCATAGCTGTTCTTCCAAGGAGCAAGCGTCTTTTAATTTCATGGCTGCAGTCACCATTTGCAAGATGATATAGCTGATTTAAAATACTGGTCGCATCATTCTAATCTCTTTCATCTCAGCACTAGTGTTTGTTGATTGTGTTTTCTCTTTCAAGTTGAGGTTTTCCCTGATTCTTAGTTTGATGAGTGATTATTAATTGAATCCTTAACATTCGGGATATAATGCTTTAAGTTCTGTATCTTATTTAAACCAGTTTTACCAGGCCTCCTCTGACGTTACACCAGTGAGAGACTGGGACACTGCCTGGTTACTATCATGTGGGTGTGGATATCTATATTCCCCAGGTAATCTTCCTTGACAGGTGAGGAAGCCTCATTACTGCTAGGTGAAGGTGGGGGTTCAGGCTCCCCACTAGCCCTCCAGTGACACAAGCCTGGCGGAAAGATGAGGACTGCCTTCTTACCATTCAGTACAGTTCAGTTCAGTCGCTCAGGCATGTCCTTCTCTTTGCCACCCCATGGAGTGCAGCATGCAAAGCCTCAGTTCACCCAAATTCATGCCATCCAACCATCTCATCCTCTGTTGTCCCCTTTTCTTCCTGCCCTTAATCTTTTCCAGAATCGGGGTCTTTTCAAATGAGTCAGCTCTTCACATCAGGTGGCCAAAGTATTGGGGTTTCAGCTTCTACATAAGTCCTTCCAATGAACACCCAGGACTGATCTCTTTCAGGATGGACTGGTTGGGTCTCCTTGCAGTCCAAGGGACTCACAGAATCTTCTCCAACACCACAGTTCAAAAGCATCAATTCTTTGGTGCTCAGCTTTCTTCACAGTCCAACTCTCGCATCCATACATGACTACTGGAAACACCATAGCCTTGACTAGACGGACCTTTGTTGACAAAGTAATGTCTCTGCTTTTTAATATGCTGTCTAGGTTGTCTATAAATTTCCTTCCACGGAGTAAGCATCTTTTAATTTCATGGGTGCAATCATCATCTGCAGTGATTTTGGAGCCCAAAAAATAAAGTAAGCTGCTGTTTCCACTGTTTCCCCATCTATATGCCATGAAGTGATGGGACTAGATGCCATGATCTTCGTTTTCTGAATGTTGAGCTTTAAACCAACTTTTTCACTCTCCACTTTCACTTTCATAAAGAGACTCTTTAGTTCTTCACTTTCTGCCATAAGGGTGGTGTCATCTGCATATCGGAGGTTATTGATATTTCTCCTGGCAATCTTGATTCCAGCTTGTGCTTCATCCAGCCCAGCATTTCTCATGATGTACTCTGCATATAAGTTAAATAAGCAGGGTGACAATATACAGCCTTGACGTACTACTTTCCCAATTTGGAACCAGTCTGTTGTTCCATGTCCAGTTCTAACTGTTGCTTCCTGACCTGTATATAGGTTTCTCAAGAGGCAGGTCAGGTGGTCTGGTATTCCCATGTCTTTCAGAATTTTCCACAGTTTATTGTGATCCACACAGTCAAAGGCTTTGGCATAGTCAATAAAGTAGATATAGATGTTCTTTTGGAACTCTCTTGCTTTTTCAATGATCTGGTGGATGTTGGCATTTTGATCTCTGGTTCCTTTGCCTTTTCTAAAACCAGCTTGGATATCTGGAAGTTCATGGTTCATGTATTGTTGAAGCCTGGCTTGGAGACTTTTGAGCCTTACTTTACTAGCGTGTGAGATGAGTGCAATTGTGTGGTAGTTTGAGCATTCTTTGGCATTGCCTTTCTTTGGGATTGGAATGAAAACTGACCTTTTCCAGTCCTGTGGCCACTGCTGAGTTTTCCATATATTGAGTGTAGCACTTTCACAGCATCATCTTCCAGGATTTGAAATAGCTCAACTGGAATTCCATCACCTCCACTAGCTTTGTTCATAGTGATGCTTTTTAAGGCCCACTTGACTTCACATTCCAGGATGTCTGGCTCTAGGTGAGTGATCACACCATCTTGATTATCTGGGCCATAAAGGTCTTTTTTGTACAGTTCTTCTGTGTATTCTTGCCACCTCTTCTTAATATCTTCTGCTTCTGTTAGATTCTTACCATTTCTGTCCTTTATCGAGCCCATCTTTGCATGAAATGTTCCCTTGGTATCTCTAATTTTCTTGAAGAGATCTCTAGTCTTTCCCATTTTGTTGGTTTTCTCTATTTCTTTACATTGGTCACTGAGGAAGGCTTTCTTATCTCTCTTTGCTATTCTCTGGAACTCCACATTCAAATCGGTATATCTTTCCTTTTCTCCTTTGCTTTTCGCTTCTCTTCTTTTCACAGCTATTTAAGGCCTCCTCAGACAGCCATTTCACTTTTTTGCATTTCTTTTCCATGGAGATGGTCTTGAGCCCTGTCTCCTGTACAATGTCACAAACCTCTGTCCATAGTTCATCAGGCACTCTATCTATCAGATCTAGTCCCTTAAATCTATTTCTCACTTCCACTGTATAATCATAAGGGATTTGATTTAGGTCATATCTGAATGGTCTAGTGGTTTTCCCTACTTTCTTCAGTTTCAGTCTGAATTTGGCAATAAGGAGTTCATGATCTGAGCCACAGTCAGCTCCCGGTCTTTTTTTTACTGACTGTAAAGAGCTTCTCCATCTTTGGCTGCAAAGAATATACTCAATCTGATTTCGGTGTTGACCATCTGGTGATGTCCATGTGTAGAGTCTTCTTTTGTGTTGTTGGAAGAGGGTGTTTGCTATACCAGTGCGTTCTCTTGGCAAAACTCTATTAGCCTTTGCCATGCTTCATCTGTACTCCAAGGCCATATTTGGCTGTTACTCCAGGTGTTTCTTGACCTCCTACTTTTGCATTCCAGTCCCTTATAATGAAAATGACATCTTTTTTGGGTGTTAGTTTTAAAAGATTTTGTAGGTCTTTATAGAACCATTCAACTTAAGCTTCTTCAGCATTACTGGTTCGGGCATAGACTTCGATTACCATGGTATTGAATGGTTTGCGTTGGAAATGAGCAGAAATCATTCTGTCATTTTTGAGATTGCATCCAAGTTCTGCATTTTGGACTCTTGTTGACTATGATGGCTACTCCATTTCTTCTAAGGAATTCCTCCCCACAGTAGTAGATATAATGGTCATCTGAGTTAAATTCACCCATTCCAGTCCATTTTAGTTTGCTGATTCCTAGAATGTTGATTTCACTCTTGCCATCTCCTGTTTGACCACTTCCAATTTGCCTTGATTCATGGACCTAACATTCCAGGTTCCTATGCAATATTGCTCTTTACAGCATCAGACCTTGCTTCTATCATCAGTCCCATTCACAACTGGGTGTTGTTTTTGCTATGTCTCCTTCCCTTCATTCTTTCTGGTGTTATTTCTCCACTGATCTCCAGTAGCATATTGGGCACCTACTGACCTGAGAAGTTCATCTTTCAGTGTCCTATCTTTTTGCCTTTTCACACTGTTCATGGGGTTCTCAAGGCAAGAATACTGAAGTATTTTGCCGTTCCCTCTCCAGTGGGCCACATTCTGTCAGAACTCTCCACCATGACCCAGCCATCTTGGGTGGCCCCCCACGGCATGGCTTAGTTTCACTGAGTTAGAGAAGGCCGTGGTCCATGTGTTCAGATTGGCTAGTGGTTTCAGTTTGTCTGCCCTCTGATGCCCTCTCTTAGTGCCTACCATCTGCTTGTATTTCTCTTACCTTGAACGTGGGGTGTCTGCTCACATTTGCCATTCCTGACCTTGGATGTGGGGAACCTCCCGTCAGCTGTTCACACTGCACAGCTGCTCCTGTGCCGCGCAGCCACTGGTAAGTTTTCTTACCATAAGGTACTGATTGAAGTCAACATTTACCAAATGATTTCTACTGAAACCAAAGGGCAGGAAGGAAACTCATTACTGCCATACAGGGATGAGTGTCCCAACTTCTCACTTCGGACACCTCCCCAGTGAGAGGTAGCAGGGGCAACTTTATAGTTGGGTGAAAGTGGAAGTCTAGGTTTCCTACTTGGCCTTTGTTGAAGGTGTTAGGGTTATGGCCACAATTTTATCTATTGTTTGGATAGGAGATAATGGTCTAAAAGTGTTCTGTCTTGGTGGTCTGCCACCGTCCTGTACTTTGTCTAGAAAGAGTTGCCTTTTCTTGGGGTTTGATCTTAAACACTTAGAATTCCCTAAAAATAATAGTATAATTATAAATTATATAAGCAATTATAATTGTATTCATAATTGTGTTAACTATGCCATAGATTTTCCACACTGTTTTTGAGGTATAATTGATATATGATAAAGTACATTTAGGGCTTCCCTGGTGGCTCCGATGGTGAAGAAGCCATCTGTAATGCAGGAGACCTGGGTTGAATCCCTGGGTCAGGAAGATCCCCTGGAGAAGGGAATGGCTACCCACTCCAGTATTCTTGCTTGGAGAATTCCATGGACAGAGGAGCCTAGAGGGCTTCTGCCTATGGGCTTGCAAAGAGTCAGATTCGACTGAGCAACTAACATTAAATTTAAAGCACATTTAAAGTCTACAATTTGATGCAAATAACCATCACCACAATCATGATAATGAACATATCCATTACCCCCCTTAATTTCCTGGTGCTCTTTGTGTTCCCTCCATTCATCTCTTCCTCTCCCCGGCAACTACTGATTTACTTCCTGTCACTACAGATTAGTTTGTAGATTCTAAAACTTTATGGATTCAGACAATATGAACTCTTTATCTAACTTCTTTTAGTCAGCCCAGTTATTTTTGTATTTATCCACATTGTGTTTATGAATAGTTCATTCTTCTTTTACTGTTGAGTAGTATTACATTGTATATGACAGTTTGTTTTTACTTTCAATTAATAGATATTTGGCTTGTTTTCACTTTTTACCTGTTATAAATAAAGCTGCCTATTAATATTTGGGTACAAGTGTGTATATATGCCTTTATTTCTTTTGGATAAATGGATAGTGGAATTTCTGAGACACATCATAGAATATATTTACCTTTTTAAAATCTTCCAAAGGTCCAAGTTTTTCACTACTACCAGCAAAGCATGAGTTCCAGTTGTTATGCATGCTTTGCAAATCTTGGTATCATTTCAGTTCAATTCAGTTGCTCAGTCATGTCCCACTCTTTGAGACCCCATGGACTGCAGCATGGCAGGCTTCCCTGTCCATCACCAACTCCCAGAGCTTGCTCAAACTCATGTCCATTGAGTCAGTGATGCCATCCAAGCATGTCATCCTCTGTCATCCCCTTTTCCTCCTGTCTTCAATCTTTCCCAGCATCAGAGTCTTTTCCAATGAGTCAGTTCTTCACATCAGGTGGCCAAAGTATTGGAGCTTCAGCTTCAGCATCAGTCCTTCCACTGAATATTCAGGAGTGATTTCCTTTTCAATTGACTGGTTTGCTCTCCTTGCAGTCCAAGGGACTCTCAAGAGTCTTCTACCACACCACAGTTCAAAAGCATAAATTCTTTGGCACTCAGCTTTCTTTATAGTCCAACTCTGACATCCGTACATGATTACTGGAAAAACCATAGCTTTGACTAGATGGACCTTTCTTGGCAAAGTAATGTCTCGCTTTTTAATATGGTGTCTAGCTTAGTCATAGCTATTTTTCCAAGGAGCAACTGTCTCTTAATTTTACAGCTGCAGTTACCATCTGCAGTGATTTTGTAGCCCAAGAAAATAAAGTCTGTCACTGTGTCCATTGTTTCCCCATCAATTTGCCATGATGTGATGGCAGTGATGCCATGATCTTTGTTTTTTGACTGCTGAGTTTTAAGTAATCTTTTCCTGTCTCCACTTTCACTTTCATCAAGAGGCTCTTTAGTTCTTCTTCACTTTCTGCCCTTAGGGTGTTGTGATCTGCATATCTGAGGTTATTGACATTTCTCCCGGCAATCTTGATTCCAGGTTGTGCTTCATCCAGCCTGGAGTGGTGCATGATGTACTCTGTATATAACTTAAAGAAACAAGGTGATAGTATAAATCTTGGTATAGTGAAGTTTTTTAATTGTAGCAATTTCTAATGAGTGTATAGTATTCTCATTGTGGTTTCAATATGTATTTCTTTGATGGTTATTGATATTAAACACCTTTTCATGTGCTTAATATAGTGTCTGTTTAAGATTTTGCCTATTTTTTTGAAAATTCTTTGTCATCTTACTATTGAATTCTAAGAGTTCCTTATATATTCTAGATTGAAAGTCCTCTGTCATATAAATGTTTTACATATATTTTCCCTAGTCTGTGGCTTGCCTGCACATTTTCCCGGTATCTTCTGCAGGACAAACATTTTTACAGGAAGGGACAAACATTTTTATTGTTGGTTAAATCCAATTTAATTATTTTTCCCTTTTATAGTAAGTTTGTGGTTTCAACGTCATAGAAATCTTTGGCAAACTCAGGGACACAGAGTTTTTCTTATATTTTTGTCTAGAAGTTTTATAGTTTTAGCTCTTACATTTAGTTCTATGTATCATAATGAGTTAATTTTGTATATAGTGTGTGGTGTCAAGGTATATTATTGAGTTTTTGCATGTTAATATATATTTGTTTCTGCATACTGTTAAATAAGCAGTTTTTTTCCTCAATGTATTGGTTTTGCATCTTTGTTGACAAGGTATTGACAATATAAGGGCAGGTCTATTTCTAGACTGTATGATGTTTAATTGACCAGGTTTTCTGTCTTCACGGAGATGCATACTGTCTTGATTACTCTAGCTGTATATTAAGTCCCAGACAGAGTAGTTAAATCTTCCAGCATTGTTCTTTTTCAAAATTGTTTCAACTATTCTAAATGCTTTACCTTTTCTTATAAATTTTCAAATCAAATTTTAATTTTTACAAATATGTCTTCCTTTGCAGATTTAATTCATTGTTATTTTAGTATGTTCTTTTAGTATGTACTCTATGTAGCATGCTGAGGTCATTAATTTGAGAACTTTCTTGTTATTTTAATATATAACCATTTGTTCTATAAATTTTCTGCAAATTATTGATACTGATATATTGTACATTTGTCATCATTCAGATCAAAATCTTCTTCTAATTTTCCATTTGACTTCTTCCTTGACAAGTGAAATAGTTAAGAAGTACACTATTTAATTTCCAAACACTTTATGATTTTCCATTTATATTTGCTGTTATTTCTGTTTTAATTTCACTGGTGTGAGATAATACTTCTTATGACTTGGATACTTTTAGATTTATTGAGACTTATTTGGTGCCCAGAATATAGTCCATCTTAGTTCCATGTGCAGAGAAAACAATGAGTGATCTTCATTTGTTTAGTGAAGTGTTCTATAGATATCAATTAATTTATCTTGGTTGATAGTAGTTTGCAAAGTCTTCTGTTCCATTATTGACTTTCTGTCTTCTTATTCTGTCAATTATTGAAGAGGGAGTAATGAAATCTCTGAGTTTATGTGTGTATTTGTTTATTTCTCCTTACAGTTCATGTTTTTGTTTATATATTGTGAAGCTCTGACTTTAGATGGATAAATATTTTGAATTGCTATCCTCTTTATGAATTGATCCTTTTGTCACTATGAAATGACTTTCTTTGTTCCTGGTTATATTCATTGCCCTGAAATCTACTTTGTATGGTTGAAATAAATACTTGTACATTCTTTTGATTGGTGAAAGCATGGTATTTCTTTTCACATCCTTTTGCTTGCACCTATTTGTGTCTTTGTATTTAAAGTATATTTGTCATAGGCCGCATATAGTTCAGCACTACTTTTTTATCAAGTGTGATAGTCTGTGTCTTTTAATTGAGCTGTTCAGACCATTTAGATACAATATGATCATTGATTTAGATTTAAATTACAGGTTTAGATTTAAATCTGTAATCTTATCATTTGTTTTGTATTTCTCCCATTTGTCCTTTGTCCCCTTTTTCTTATTTGTATGCTTTTTTTGAATCAAATGATTATTGTTATGATTCTATTATATTTGTTAACGGCTTTAATTTTTTTTTTTTTTTTTTACTGTAGTAGTTGCTTTAGGGCTTATGCAGAATAAAAAATAAACTTTTTTTTTTTACTCATGTAGTTACCATTCCTATTGCTCTTTATTCATTTGACTAGATGTATATTTCTGTCTGTTGTCATTTTACTTTTTCCTGAAGGATATGCTGTAACATTTCTTGTATTGTAGGTATACTGATGATGAGTTCTTTCAGCTTTTGTATCTCTGAGAAAGTCTTTATTTCCTCTTCTTTTAACAAATGAAAATACTGTAACCTTTTTATTTTGAGGTAGTAGTAGATTGGTATGCATGTGTAAGAAATAATGCATAGAGATCCTATATACCATTTACTCAGTTTCCCCCATGGTAACATCTTATAAAACTATAATACAGTATAATGACCAGATATTAACACTGATATGGTAAAAATACAGGATATGGTAAAAATACAGAAAAGTTTCACTACCTAGTGGATCCCTCATATTGCTTTTATTAGCCACACCATGAGTGGTTACCTGTTCATAGAAACCACTAGTCTATTATCCATGCCTGTGATTTTCTCGTTTCTAAAATGTTATATAAATGGAATTATGAAGTGTATGTCCTTGACATTGGCTTTTTTCATTTAGCACATTTCCAAGTTGTTGTATGTATCAATAGTTTCTTTTAATTGCTACAGTTCAGCCATTCACATATTGAAGAGCATCTGGTCTTTCTCCAGTTTGGGGTTATAGTAAATTAACCTGATATGAACATTTTTATAGAAGTTTTTATATGACCATATGTTTTCATATCTTTGTGTTAATTGATCAAGAGTGCAATTGCTGGATTGTCTGGCAGTTATATGTTTTGTTTTATATTTTTAAAAAAGCAGCCAAATTGTTATCTAAGTTGGTTGTATTATTTTCCATTTTCACCAGCAATATATAAGTTATCCAGCTTTTTCACATTCTTGCCGGCATTTGGTGATATCGCTGATTTTTATTTTCGCCATTTGGATAGGTGTATAGTGATATCTCATTGTGATTTGAAGTTGCATTTTTCTAATAGCTACTGAGGTGGAACATATTTCGATGTGCTTATTTAACATCTCTATATCTTCTTGGGTGAAATGTCACTCTCTTCATGTCTTTTTTTTTTTTTTTTCATTTTCTAATTGGATTTTTAAAGCCATTACATCTTGAGAGCTCTTTATATGTTCAACATAATATTCTTTTGTTGATTTTATGGTTTGCAAATATTTTCCCCTATTCTGTGCACTGTCCTTTCATTCCCTTGATAGTGTCCTTGGATGTACAGAAGTTTTTAGTTTTGTATGTTCTTTAGCCCTGTTCTGGGATGCAGTGAAATTTTTAGGAAACAGTTAAATCATTTTAGTATTGCTTTTAAGATTAGTTAGAGTACAGAGAAGAGCTCAGTCTACCTAGTACTAATTATTCCCCACTCCTTACTCTATCCAATGATTCATGAAATATGGGTTTTTCCACCAGCAGGTGTTATTTCGTGGCTCTGCATGATCACTGGGTGCCATTCCTTCTAGTCTATTCGAATTCTTTCCCCCAGCTTGGGTAGCTTCTCCACATTCCTGAGCTGGCTCTGATCAATACTCTGCTGAATACTCAAGTGGGAACCTCCTCAGACCTCTGGGATTTTCTTTCTGTGCTGCTCTCTACTTTCTACTATGCCATCCTGTGATTAAGAATAAGATATCTTGTTCCTCTCAGACATTCAGTTCTGTCTCCTCAACTCAGAGAGTCTGATAGCCTCTACCTGGGCTCTTCCTGTCTCATAGCACTAAGCTAGGGCAATCATTGCACTTACTTCATTTGTTTCTCATCTTTCAGGGATCATTCTCCTTTGTTTTCTTGATGTCCAGGGTCTTGTAAATCTTTGTTTTATATATTATGTCTTTTTTTTTTTTTTTTTTTTAAAAAGCTGTATTGCTTTTTTTCTGGTTGTTTTAGGCTGTTACTCTTATCTTGATCAGGCGTGAAGGTGTCATATTGTTTTAAATTATAAATTTCTACTGCTAGCTCAGAGAAATGTCTGACTCCAGAGACATCTCTGAACTTGCACAAACTCAAGTTTTTTAGACATATCATACCTGAAAGGTTAAATATAAAAATATAATAGTGAGATCAACCTAATCATCTTGGTTCCAACCCTGGTGATTCAACTAACTGGAATTTTTTTTCCCTATGCAAAGCACTCCCTCAAATTATTATTCTATGTTGAACTGAAAGAGGCATTAAGGAATGTGTTGTTGAATGGCATGATTGCTTCTGCTGTCCCCAATCTCCTGTGTTTAAGATAAGCTCCATGCATCTAGTTCTCCCAGTAAAATGCCTTCTTTATCCATGAATCGTAGTTTTAACAAACATCATTTATATTCTAAACCATCTTTGGAGGTTATCTGAAGTTACTGCCCACCATGAATAGTGTTCTTCTGGTTTTTGATTTTTTTTTTTTTTTTTTAGTGTTTTCTCAATTCAAATCCCTGAAATTTGAAATGAAATTCATTTTTTCCAGTATTTTTGACAGACATGTTTGGGTTCACTGCCTCCTTACTGTTCATGTTATGGTCAGACTATGATAATATCCCATTTTAGTCATCATCTTTCAAAACTAAAGAGACCTTACTCATACTTTTAACCTATTATTATCATATAATAACATTCCCTTCTGTACCCAAACTAATCCCTTCAATTATTTCTGTATTCTATCTTAAGGTATAAACCCAGAGCTACATTATATTAGCCTACATTGTATCTAAAATATTTATATCATAGTATGACAAAGAAAAATAGTATTCTTCTTTTTCTTTCTTCACAATTCCTAGTATTAAAAAAAAAAACTCTTTAAAGTTTTAAACACATCACATAGAGTTGACAGCACATAGATTTCATGTCTTCTGGAAATATTCTCACATTTCTGTGTTGGCTTATACACTTAACTTAGAACACATCATATTGTAATTATTTATATCATTGTTCACTGAATTTATCCCATTATCTGTATAAAAATCACCTAATTGGTATAATTTATTTCATAAGCTCAATTTTTTATCATTTGTTATGAAGTTAACAAATTAGAATAGCATTGCCTTAATGAACACCAAAATTTGAAATAAGGAGGTTATAGATGGTTAGTTACATCCTATATCTATCTCAACATTTGTTGTATTTGTTCATTTTGGTTTTGATGCATATTATGGATAAAATACTACTTCATACAGATAAATGACCCTAAATGCCAAAAAATTTAATAGCTCATCTTACAATCATAGTTTACTATTTAATTAACTGGTTGAAACGTAAAAGAAGAGTAGTAGCAAACTTTATTTTTATTTTTATTTTTATTTTTTTTGTAGCAAACTTTTATTTTGAAGTTAAATCATTTACTCTCTGACAAGTGCTCATATCCTTTAGTAAAAGTATAAGAGAAATATTCCTAAATTTACAAATAAGTGCCTACATGGTAATGAAGTATATTAATATCTTCATTTGTTATTTTAAAACAGATTCTTATGACATGGCAAAGGTATACATTGAACAGAGGTATATCAGCTCATTGATCCCAGGCAAGTTCAATATGTGCCAGGCATATATGCCATATTATTTTTCATTAAAATTTTATATGAGCAGGGACTTCCCTGGCAGTCCAGTGTTTAAGACTCTGTGCTTCCAGTACATGGGGCATGCTTTCAGTCCATGGTCAGGGAACCACGATTCTACATGCCGTGTGGTGTAATGAAATATTTTAAAAATAAATAAATGAAAATAAAATAAAAGCAGATAAGCAGAAGTGTATATTCCTAAGAGGAAGGAGTGACCTTCCTAATCGTAAACCTATGCAGATGAATTTAAATAAATGTGTAGAAATGACAAGATAAGATTTATTCTGGAGTTTGAACAGATACTAGTTGACTTGCTAAAACACGTGAAAGAATAGGTGGTCTTCAACATAGGTACATAGATTTGGTATATAACATTTTTTCTATAGCTTTTAGAATAACCAAAAACATTTTAGTGCTTTTCATATTAAATTTTGGCAGAACCCCTCAAGCACCTCTATATTCAAGAATTCTGTGGAATATACTCTGAAAACCATACAAAATCTAAACATTTATTATTATTCTTTGGCTAACTTATTTTTTCCTGAAAAAATTCAAATGCCTTTAGTCAGGGATTATTTTCCTTTACAAAATCTATAAGCCCTTTCTCTAATGTCTTAAGGCAATGGTTTATTTTCATTCTGTTTCATTTTTTTAAACAGGTTTTATAAACTTACTGGTTTGTTGTTCTTTAGATATCTTCAATGAATGTTGGGGATGGGTGGTAGGTATTTTGTTGACAGCTCCTCAGCCCTTTGGTATAATAGCTATACACTATGGTAAAGTTGTACTTTCATAAATGGTAATTTTGATTTCTCACCTGTGTTTCTTTTAAAATATTGGATGAATGAAACTCTAATTGATGTAATTATATATAGTTTGTCATTTTGGGGCCATGAGTTACCATCAATGAATTTAGTACTTCTGACCTGTATGTTGGAGAAGGCAATGGCAACCCACTCCAGTACTCTTGCCTGGCAAATCCCAGGGATGGGGGAGCCTGGTAGGCTGCTGTCTCTTGGGTCGCAGAGACACGGACACGACTGAAGAGACGCAGCTGCACCAGCAGCAGCAACCTGTGTGTTTCATACACCAGTTTGTGAATAAAAGGCTATCTAATATCCTCTATTCAGTCATGTCCAATTCTTTGGAACCCCATGGACTGTAGCCTACCAGGCTCCTCCATGCATGGGATTTTTCAGGCAAGAGTACCAGAGTAGGTTGCCATTTCCTTCTCCAGGGGAGCTTCATGACCCAGGGATCGAACCTGGGTCTCCCACTTTGCAGGCAGAGGCTTTACCCTCTGAGCCACCAGGGAAGAAAATGTAGTCATCACGGTCAATGAAAGAGTCCGAAATGCAGTACTTGGATGCAATCTAAAAAAGGACAGAATGATCTCTGTTAGTTTCTAAGGCAAACCATTCAGTATCACAGTAATCCAAGTCTATGTTCCAACCAGTAACGCTGAAGAAGCTGAAGTTGAACGGTTCTATGAAGACCTACAAGACCTTTTAGAACTAACACCCCCCCAAAAAATGTCCTTTTCATTATAGGGGACTGGAATGCAAAAGTAGGAGGTCAAGAAACACCTGGAGTAACAGGCAAATTTGGCCTTGGAATGTGGAATGAAGCAGGGCAAAGGCTAATAGAGTTTTGCCAAGAGAACGCACTGGTCATAGCACACATCCTCTTCCAACAACACAAGAGAAGACTCTACACATGGAAATCACCAGATGGTCAACACTGAAATCAGATTGAGTATATTCTTTGCAGCCAAAGATGGAGAAGCTCTTTACAGTCAGTAAAAACAAGACCGGGAGCTGACTATGGCTCAGATCATGAGCTCCTTATTGCCAAATGCAGACTTAAATTGAAGAAAGTAGGGAAAACCACTGGACCATTCAGGTATGACCTAAATCAAATCCCTTATGATTATACAGTGGAAGTGAGAAATAGATTTAAGGGACTAGATCTGATAGATAGAGTGCCTGATGAACTATGAACTGAGATTCCTGACATTGTACAGGAGACAGGGCTCAAGACCATCCCCATGGAAAAGAAATGCCAAAAAGCAAAATGGCTGTCTGGGGAGGTCTTACAAATAGCTGTGAAAAGAAGAGAAGCGAAAAGCAAAGGAGAAAAGGAAAGATACAAGCATTTGAATGCAGAGTTCCAAAGAATAGCAAGAAGAGATAAGAAAGCCTTCCTCAGCGATCAATGCAAGAAATAGAGGAAAAAAACAGAATGAGAAAGACCAGAGATCTCTTCAAGAAAATTAGAGATACCAAGGGAACATTTCACGCAAAGATGGGCTCGATAAAGGACAGAAATGGTAAGGACCTAACAGAAGCAGAAGATATTAAGAAGAGGTGGCAAGAATACACAGAAGAACTGTACAAAAAAGATCTTCATGACCAAGATAATCACGATGGTGTGATCACTCACCTAGAGCCAGACCTCCTGGATGCAAAGTAAAGTGGGCCTTAGAAAGCATCACTACGAACAAAGCTAGTGGAGGTGATGGAATTCCAGTTGAGCTATTTCAAATCCTGAAAGATGATGCTGTGAAAGTGCTGCACTCAATATGCCAGCACATTTGGAAAACTCAGCAGTGGCCACAGGACTGGAAAAGGTCAGTTTTCATTCCAATTCCAAAGAAAGGCAATGCTAAAGAATGCTCAAACTACCGCACAATTGCACTCATCTCACATGCTCGTAAAATAATGCTCAAAATTCTCCAAGCCAGGCTTCAACAATACGTGAACTGTGAACTCTCTGATGTTCAAGCTGGTTTTAGAAAAGGCAGAGGAACCAGAGATCAAAATGCCAACATCTGTTGGATCATGGAAAAAGCAAGAGAGTTCCAGAAAAACATCTATTTCTGCTTTATTGACTATGCCAAAGCCTTTGACTGTGTGGATCACAATAAACTGTAGAAAATTCTGAAAGACATGGGAATACCAGACCACCTGACCTGCCTCTTGAGAAACCTGTATGCAGGTCAGGAGCAACAGTTAGAACTGGACATGGAACAACAGACTGGTTCCAAATAGGAAAAGGAGTATGTCAAGGCTGTATATTGTCACCCTGCTTATTTAACTTCTATGTAGAGTACATCATGAGAAATGCTGGGCTGGATGAAGCACAAGCTGGAATCAAGATTGCTGGGAGAAATATCAATAACCTCAGATATGCAGATGACACCACCCTTATGGCAGAAAGTGAAGAGGAACTAAAAAGCCTCTTGATGAAAGTGAAAGTGGAGAGTGAAAAATTGGCTTAAAGCTCAGCATTCAGAAAACGAAGATCATGGCATCTGGTCCCATCACTTCATGGCAAATCGATGGGGAAACAGTGGAAACAGTGTCAGACTTTATTTTTTTGGCTCCAAAATCACTGCAGATGGTGACTGCAGCCATGAAATTAAAAGACGCTTACTCCTTGGAAGAAAAGTTATGACCACCCTAGACAGCATATTGAAAAGCAGAGACATCACTTTGCCAACAAAGGTCCATCTAATCAAGGCTATGGTTTTTCCAGTGGTTATGTATGGATGCGAGAGTTGGACTGTGAAGAAAGCTGAGTGCCGAAGAATTGATGCTTTTGAACTGTGGTGCTGGAGAGACTCTTGAGGGTCCCTCTGATGGCAAGGAGATCCAACTAGTCCATTCTAATGGAGATCGGCCCTGGGTGATCTTTGGAAGGAATGAAGATAAAGCTGAAACTCCTGTACTTTGGCCACCTCATGTGAAGAGTTGACTCATTGGAAAAGACTTTGATGCTGCGAGGGATTGGGGGCAGGAGGAGAAGGGGACGACAGAGGATGAGATGGCTGGATGGCATCACCGACCCGATGGATATGAGTTTGAGTGAACTCCGGGAGATGGTGATGGACAGGGAAGCCCGGCATCCTCCAATTCATGGGATTGCAAAGAGTCGGACACAACTGAGCGACTGAACTGAATGATCTGAACTGAATATCCTTTAGATTAGTACTGATAATATTTTCCCTTCAATCTCGCTGATAGTCCCTTTTCATCTCTGTTTCCTTTTCACTGTGATTTTCACATGGCACCTGTCATTTTCTTGTATGTCATTTGGTGTGACCAGAGCCATGAACTGAGCTAGACTGCATTATTTCACTTGGGATGCTAAATGAGTTTTATGGAGGAAGAGATGTTTTGTAAAATTGCCCCGAAATTAAGAAAGCCATTTCCATACAACATAGTCTTATGACATTGAAGATGAATCAGCATTTGAAAAAAATTTGCTGAAAATACATGTAAATATTTGAATACACAGCATACAAAAACAAACTTATACCTTTCCTTGCTTAGGAAGTAAATTTTGCATAGGCCTCCAGTAAATAAGCATTCTTGTAGATTCATTCCTCTTTGCATGATTAATGATTCCAGTCATAATAGATACTGCTGGGTTTTTTTTTTAATAACAGTCTAAATTCCTATTCCTGTCAAATCAATATAATGATCTATGTGTTGAGTTTCTGAGGTTTATCTTTTAGTTCCAACCTTTTGTATAATCTTGAATGTGTAAGTTTGCCCCAGTTTTAGTTACATTTCATTATAGCAGTATAATACAAAAGTCAAAGTTAATATGCTGGAATTTTAGAAGTGCTGATAAGTAGAGGCTCCACTAAATATAGTTGGGACTTTGATAAACATTTGAATTCAAGCTGGTAAAGCTGTAATCTTTATAGCTACAGATAAATGAAAGGAAGTATGGTTTTTCTATTGGTCCCTAATATTATTGATTGAGGAAAAAATAACTGGAGGCAGGAGGTGAGCCAGACTTCTAAACAGTGATAACTGAAACCCATACCACTAAAGGTTTAAGAGTCGGAATGCCAGGAAGTACTTGTTAAATGTCTCCTCCATTATGTATTTAGACTGTTCTGGCTTTTGAGTGCCCCTTCATTTTCCTTTCTTGAAGAACTTGCTAAGTAAACCTTCTAAAACATCTGTGGTGAACCATGATTACATCCTATGGTTTTGACAATTGAAGGGTTCATTGGATTTTTATGCCGGCAGTTAAGTACAATAATCATTAGTTTACCAAAGTATAAGAGATCTGGCTATCTATCTCCCTTTATTTTTGAATTGCTGTTATGGCAACGTTTTGTGTGAGCTTGAATCTTGCCACTCCAAGTTTTCTTACTGATGAAACTGAGCAAACCAGGAATAAATGAATCATGAATTTTTAGAATGTAGTCCAACTTTCTACCTCAGAGTCAGTAAACATTTCTGTCAAGAACTAGATAGTAAATATTTTGATTTTGTGGGCCATCAGTTCTCTGTCACAACTACTCATGTCTGTTCAGTGCATTAGTAGGCACAGACTGTGCATAAATAAATGAACGTAGCTGTGTTCCTATGAAGCTGTATTTACGACAACAAGCAACCAAGAGTATATATAAATGGGCAACAGGCACATGAGGAGATGTTCAACGTTATTAATCATTAGGCAAATGCAAGTCAAAATCATTTTGTACCCTACTCTGTTCCGCTCATTTCATGTCCGACTCTTTGTGACCTCATGGACCGCCACACACCAGGCTTCCCTGTCCATCACTTACTCCCAGAGCTTGCTCAGACTCATGTCTGTCAAGTCAGTGATGCCATCCAACCATCTCATCCTCCGTCTTCCCCTTCTCCTGCTAGGATGGCTATAATTTAAGAAAAATAGAAAATAATAAGTGGAATGGAAAATAATGAGGATTTGGAGACATTGGAACCTTCATATATTGCTGATTAGAGTGTAAAATGGTGCAGCCACTGTGGAAAACAGTTTAACAGTTCCTTTAAAAAGTTAAACGTAGGATTACTGTATGACCCAGCAATTTTACTCCTAGTTATATTGCAAAAAGAATTGAAAACAGATATCCAAACACTTTTACACAAATGTTAATAGAATTACTATTCACAATTGCTAAAGGATGGAAACAACCCAAATGTCCATCAGTGAATGAATGGATAATTAAATAGTGGTATATCCATACAAAGGAATATTATTCAGCCATAAAACAGAATGAACCTCCAAAGCATTATGCCAAGTGAAAGAAGCAAAAGGTCATATACTATTCTACTATTCCATTTGTATGCAATATCTGAAAGAGGTAAATTCATGAAGGCACTGCTTATTTTTGTAAATTGATGCTTTGTTAATACCTGCTTTACTGAGACATAGTTCACTCAGTACTTCATTTCTTTCTATGGCTGAAGAACTGTCCATTGTATGAAAGCATCACATTTTATTTATCTACTCATCAATTCATGAATATTTTGGTTTTTCCATCTTTGGTCCATTATTAATAATGCTTCTAAGAAAATATGTGTATAAATCCTTATATAGACTTCTGTAAGTATTTACTTCTCTTGTATATGGAGAAGGAAATGGCAAGTCACTCCAGTATTCTTTCCTGGAAAATTCCATGGACAGAGGAGCCTGGCAGGCTACAGTCCATGGGGTTGCAAAGAGTCAGCCATGGGGTTGCAAAGAGTGACTGAGCACATCTCTTGTATTCTACTTAAAGATAGAATGCCTGGATCATATGTCAACTCTGTGCTTAACCTTTTGAGAAACTGCCAGATTGTTTTCCAAGGTAACTGAACCATGTTATATTACCATCAATAGTTTACAAGGGCTCCCATTTCTGCATACTTTTGCCAATACTTATTATTATCTGTCTGTAAATAAGGTTTTATTGGAACACCACCACGCTTACTCATTTACAAATTGTTTATGACTGCTTTCTCAGTGCAATGACATACCGTATGTGAAAGATACCATATAACTCTCAAAGGCCCAAATATTTACCACCTGGCCTTTTCTAGAAAAAATTTGTCAGCTGCTGCTATAGAGGTATTCTCATGAAGGTGATCATATTTTGAATATTTTAGTGAAGTTTTCTAATTTAGGGGAATTTCTAGTACATTGCTTTGTATGGCTTTCTTAAGTGGGCTAAGAAATCTATAGTTGCTTAAAACAAAGTATACCTGTATACCAGTATCCAAGATAACCAATTATATATGTTAGATAGAAGTTTGATGATTAAAAAGAAGACAATTTTTTGTCTCAGTTTATTATCAAAAGCTTTGTGATAAATGGTAAAAATACCAGAAAAGTTTAGTATCAAAACATAAGTAACAAATATATATTGATGTATTATAGAATGAGGAGTTTTTAAGACAGGAATGGTTTTGGGAGGGAATTTTCAGGGAAAAGACATGATTTACAGACTTTGGACGTTAAGACAGGTGCTAAATCAGAAAAATCTCAATTCTTATTTTGTTCCCAGAAGTAGCTACAGCCACGTCACTCCCTGGTTTGTTTTCCACTAAGAGAACTGAATACAGACTGTGGTGCCTAGAAATGTGGAAAGCTGCTATCAAGATCTTTCCCTTTTTTTTCTCTCGGTAATGGGAAAAAGACAGTAAATTAGAAGCAACACCAAGATGGGGGAAAAATGACGAGGGAGTAGAAAGGTGAATCAGTCACACAGAAAATTTGATTTCTTGGCCTCTGAACAATTTTCTCTACTTTCACTTGTGTATAGAGAAATAACATTAAATGTGATAGAAAACAGTAAATAGCCATTAAGGAGCCTTGGACTGAAGGGAAGGGGACGAGGTAAGGAGCCTTGCCCAGAAGTTATTTTGGTCTTCTATGGCCACACAAATGTGTATCTTAGCAACTGTGTTTGTCTGGGCAGCAATACTAGTGCTGCATTGTGTGATTATGAAATGGTGCTTGTTTTAAACAGAGCCAATTTCATTGTAGAGGAGCATTATTCCTGGAGGATTTGTTAATTAAGTTGTCTCAGTGATAGAGTTTTAAATATATGATAAGAAATCGCAAGCCTAGGCTAGGGAGCAAGCCAATAAAGCATACAATGCCTGGCTTCTCTGTTGTCAATTAACAGGTGAAAAGATCTTTGAAACCAACCCAGTTCTGGGAGACTTGACATAGCATGTAAAATATAACCTGTCTGAGCTCTCAAACTATTACTGGAGCATGTGCAACATGTACATACACTTGAAGTGAAAAGAGGTTTTGTGACCAAATGGGATATTTTCTCCTTCCTTGACTTGTACTGCAGAATTACTTCTTATATAGAATGAATTGAGGCCATATTAACAAACTACTTTCTGAGGATCATTCACCAGGTCACAGGAGAGGTCATATTCCTCAGAATCTGAGTCTTCCTTTGATAGGTATGAAGTATAAATGTATCTCTAGATCAATAAATAATTATAGAATAAGGAATCAATGTCAGAAATAAGTTCAGCTAAAATTTAACATAGTGGAGCTTGGGGAAAGTACAGTACTGTTGCAGTGAAATAGTTTTCATTGCATGGAATAAGGATGGTTTCCTGGATGAGTTGACAATCAGAACAGTCTGAATAAGGAAGATGTTTTGTGAGCCATGGGGGGAACACAATCTGATCTTATTTCTGAGCAGAACCAGAGATAGCAGGAGCATGACCAAACAAAAAGATTTATGAAATTAACAGAGATATTGGGTGAAGAAGTCATCTCAGATTTCTTGGGGGCAAATTCATTCCAAATGCATGCTCTGGACTGGCTACCCCTATTTCCTCTCTACCCTCCTTCCTTAATACGTTATAGTATAGCACTCATCCACTATCATTATTACATTAAAATCAGAGTCAGTGTAATTCCAGGCTAAATTCCAAAACCCATTGGGCTTTACTCAATCCTTATTCTTCATGATCTTTTTGCCATGTATTTTTAACAAATTTATTTATTTACATATTTATCTATTTTTGACTGCACTGGGTCTTCGTTGCTGTGTGAAGGCTTTCTCTAGTTGCAGTGCCCAGGTTTCTCATTGCAGTGGATTCTCTTGTAAAGCTTGGGCTCAGTAGTTGCAGTGCACTGGTTTAGTTGCTCTATGGCATGTGGGATCTTCCCATACTGGGGACTGAACCCATGTCCCCTGCAGTGGCAGGTGGATTCTTACCCACTGGACCACAAGGGAGGTCCCTGCCATATTTTATGTACCTTCTCAAAACTATTCCTTGATCTTGGTGATACTATTCCAACCTAGCTTTCCTTCTGCTTTTTAAAAAATGTTCCGTTTGTATCCCTCTTTTTCCCCCTCCTTTTTGTATCTGTTCTAAGACTATCTGCTTTTCAGGTTGCAGATTACATTCTCTTGTCATAAACTCAGAAACTAGATAAGTGATCTATTAAAATAGTTTAACATCTCAAGTGGCTAATGGCAAGGCTTTCCTAAATGAATCGGGGAAATTGAAGCAAAAGGATGCTTTGTAATTTGGTGTTAAAATACATATGAATGTTGCTATCTTGAACATAAGGTTACTGATTCCCAGGCCTATTTTAGAACCCTTTAGAATATGTTTGTCTAGGTTTATTTGATTAGCCCATCTTGAGCAACTTGAACTCTTTTTGATTATCAGTCTTGTGGTTGCTTTACTAAATCCAATCCTTAACAAACCCTAAGAGCTCTGATTTGGGAGTATTCACAGAAGTTTGGTGAAAATATATAAAGGAAATCTAGTAGGTCAATAACACCTGTTCCATGACAAGGCATTTTAAGATCTCTTTGTTAAGGTGTGTGTGTGTGTGAAAGAGAGAGAGGGAGACATAAAGACAGAGAGACAGAGAAATTAGATCCTACTTTTGTCCATTAAGTTGCTTAGCTATATATTAATAGTTTATTGAATCATAGTTTCATTAATAGCACGTTAATCAAGACAGCAAATCCAGTGTGTGACCAACTTAATGACTGAAATAGCTTGCTGCGAAGAATCCCTTAATATGTGTAGCATATCTTATATATTTAGCAAGACTGTTTGGGCCTGAAAGTATAGCAGAATGAAGTATGAATCACTTGGCAAACAACATTTGTTATTGTTCTCAACTGTGTATGAGAATATGTATAGAATAACATGTTAAACATGAATCAGTGCCTGACTGTCTTCTTGGAATAAGTGGAGCAATGCTTCTAGGTTGTCTGCTCTACAATGTACTGTTTAAATATACCACTGATGACAACTGTTCACCTGTAATCCAGGATGCCTCACATAATTTCTTGGATGAATTATAAATTTTGCAGTCAGGAATTTTCTTGTTATTTATTTATTTAGAAAATATGCTAAATTTGTATTATTTTCTCATATTATCCCCCGAAACAGTCAATTGAAGTAGAGTAGTAAGTGAAATATAGTACTTTGATTTTCATTTGAATAAAATATTGCCCTTTGAAGGGTATATATGCTTTTACTTAATTTATGTCAGGGAAGATGTGCCTCCTTTAAGCCTTTTTACTTTATATTATGGAAAATTCAATCATATACACAGATAGAATAGTAAATTGCCTCCCCCTATATGTATACATCACCCAGCTTTAACAACTATCAAACCATGGTCATTTTTAAAAAACAAAGTTTCAATTTACAAAATTAATCATGGATTTTATGTTTACATCTAAGAACTGGATAGAATTTAGAGATAAGTTGGGACTTCGGGGAGGAAAAATAATACAATGGTAACAAAATATAATGCTTATTGGTACCAAGCTCTTTTTATGAGCTTTATTTGTGTTAAAGCCTTTATTTGCACAAAACCTCATTTTGTGGGCACTATATACTTAAAAAAATTTTTTTTTGATGTGGACCATTTTTTAAAGTGTTTATTGAATTTGTCACAATATTGCTTCTGTTTTATGTTTTAGTTTTTTGGCCACGAGGTATGTGGGATCTTAGCTTCCCCGACCAAGCATTGAACCTGTAGTCCCCACATTGGAAGGTGAAGCCTTAACTGGACTGCCAGAGAATTCCCAAGTGGGAACTATATTATTACAACTTTTAAGTAAAAAGGTGATCTGAGTTACACAAAGGTAATATGTCTAAGGTACCCAGTTTGTAAGTGACAGAACTGGGATTTGATCCTGGGAAACCAGGTGCTAAAAATTTATCTTCTTAACCACCACAAGAAGGAAAAGATGCAGACAACACAGATGATATCCATTTGAAGGTGAGTCACTAATGAAAACTGTGTTGTATGAAATTATAAGGTGTGCCAATAGTCAAACTGTAATTTTATAAAAATTTGATTAATTCAATTTTTCAGGGCTACATTTGGTCTACAAAGTAAAAGCATATCTGTAGTTTGAAAGGGAACCCAATGAAGATGGCAGAAACCCTCTGATAAAAGTTTTATTTTAGAGTCTGCATCCTACCATATCATATCATCTTTTTTTAATATAAATTTATTTATTTTAATTGGAGGTTAATTACTTTACAGTATTGGATTGGTTTTGCCATACATCTAATTAAGATCTCTTTGGCTATAAGTAACAGAACACCCAACTCTAAGATAAGGACTAGGTTTAAGAAGGGATGATCAGAAGCTCACCCATGGATAGACAGGTGGACCTGTTGAGTAGGCAGTTGGATGTGAAACTATGAAGCTCAGAAGGGGGCTAATTAGTGTTCTATCATATGGATGTACTCTGATATATTTAGTTACCCATTCCTGTTAGGCATCAGAATTGTTTACATGTTTTTCATCTTACAAACCATTGTACAATAAACATAATTGTAGCTAAATCTTGGTGTAAATAATTATTTCCTGAGGATAAATTCATACTGTTCTCCTTGGAAGAAAAGTTACGACCAACCTAGACAGCATATTAAAGAGCAGAGACATTACTTTGCCAACAAAGGTCCATCTAGTCAAAGCTATGGTTTTTCCAGTAGTCATGTATGCATGTGAAAGTTGGACTATAAAGAAAGCTGAACACTGAAGAATTGATGCTTTTGAACTGTGGTGTTGGAGAAGACTCTTGAGAGTCCCTTAGACTGCAAGGAGATCCACCCAGTCATCCTCAAGGAAATCAGTCCTGAATATTCATTGGAAGGACTGATGTTGAAGCTGAAGCTCCAATAGTTCGGCCACCTGATGCGAAGAATTGACTCATTGGATAAGACCCTGATGCTGGGAAAGATTAAAGGTGGGAGGAGAAGGGGACGACAGAGGATGAGATGGTTGGATGGCATCACCAACTCAATGGACATGAGTTTGAGTAAACTCTGGAAGTTGGTGATGGACAGGGAGGCCTGGCGTGCTGCAGTCCATTGGGTTGCAAAGAGTCAGACGTGACTGAGTGACTGAACTGAACTAAGGATAAATTCCCATAAGTACAATTTCTGGGCCAAGGAATATGAATATTTTATTTTTACTACTATTCCCTAAATCAATAAAAACAACTTGATATCTCATTAGCAGTTTTTAAGCTAGAGTACTTGATGGGGAAGGTCTTAAGAATTTCTGGTAGACTGTGATAATTTTGTTAAGCACCAAAAGACATCATAGCAAATCCAAAAAGTTTGTGATGCTGTCTGTTGTATCTATGGGTTCCCAGGCATGGAAAAAAATATCATTGTTCTAAGAGAGCCTAGAAAAAAATGAATTTGCTGAGTCATGTCCGACTCTTTGTGACACCATGGACTGTAGCCCAACCAGGCTCCTCTGTCCATGGGGATTTTCCAGGCAAGAATACTGGAGTGGGTTGCCATTTCCTTCTCCAAGGGACCTTCCCCACCCAGGGATCGAACCTGGGTCTCCCGCACTGCAGGCAGACGCTTTACCATTTGAGCCACCAAGGAAGTTCCAGAGAGCCTAGAGGCTGGTCAATGATGGAAAGGGAACTGAGAAAACTACACAATGGAAAAGCAATGTCCCAAGTTCTGTCAGCCACTTATATGTTATGATAATAACCATCTTAATCCACTACATATTTTTACTTAAAATATGAGAAAATTTCTCTACTTTTTAACAAAGTAAATTTTGTTCGTAGGATTCATTCAGTTATTAAACTTTTGCTGTTCCTTGAAGCAAAGCACATTTGTGAAGTTACTCTTAAAGAGACTCAAAGTCTCATATTTACCATGACCCCTGCACATTTATCAATGTCAGAGCCATATTGCACCTGAGAGTATTGTAGTGAAAGTGAGTGAAGTCGCTTAGTCGTGTCCGACTCTTTGCGACCCCGTGGACTGTAGCCCACCAGGCTCCTCCGTCCATGGGGTTCTCCAGGCAAGAATACTGGAGCGGGTTGCCATTTCCTTCTCCAGGGGATCTTCCCAACCCAGGAATCGAACCCGGGTCTCCCGCATTGCAGGCGGACACTTTAACCTCTGAGCCACCAGGGAAGCCCAAGAGTATTGTGGATACTCTTTTTTATCACTTAAAAGGTCATGCATCGTTCCAGATTAGATCCAGGGAGTGTCTTTTTAGCTGCATTTATGATGTGTGTCTTTCTGGCCAGAACAAACCTGACGTCTCAGTAGAATGAAGAGTGTTTCCTGCATTAAGTACATTCCTTGAAACAAATAACTGTTGTACTAAAACAATACTTTAAAAAGCTTAGGTAAAATTATAGGAAAATGTATTTATGACCTTGGAGTATGGAAATTCTTGAGATAAACCAGTGATCAACCGTAACATTAAAAGTCGATAAATTTGACACATTAAAATTTTGAATTTCTGTTCATCAGAAGACACCATTATAATGTGAAAAGGTAACCTACAAACTGAGAGAAGATATTTGTAGCACATGCAGCAGATGAAGGATTGTTACCCAGAACATATAAAGGATTTCTAAAATCAGTTAAAAATAAAAGATACCCATTAGAAAAATGGTTTGACCATAATGATGGAGAATAGATTAATGGTTGCCAAGGATTGCAGTGGGGGAAGAGGTGACTACAAATGGGAAGCCTGAGAAAGTGTTTTGGGAGTAATTGAACTGTTCTGTATCAGATCATTGTGATGGGTACATAAATCTATATGTGTATTAGAATTTATGAAGCTCTGCATCAAAAAGGTCCATTTTAATGTGTGATAATTAAAAAATTAAAGCAAAAGTTAAAAAATGGTTTGAACAGGCAATTTACAGAAGAGATGACCTATATGATCATTGTTACTAGTAATCAGGAAAATACAAGTTAAAAATCAAGTTAACATTTCATGCCATCAAATTTGCAAAAGTTACCTTGTCTGGCAGTCCCAATTTTTGGCCAGAATATTAAACACTGAGACATTTTCTACACTGCTGGAGGGACTGTAAATACGTCAACCCTTTTGGAGAACAGTATGGCAATATTTTTTAAAGTTGAATGTATGTATAATCTATGACCCAGCACTTCTACTTCTAGGTGAATTCCTAGAGAGATTCTTTCATGATAAGTCAGGAGACATGTACATGAATATACACTTGACCCTTGAAAAACATGGCTTTGAACTACATGGTCCATTTACACACTTTTTTTTCCCCACTAAATACATACTATACTTCTACAAAATCTTTGGTTGTTGAAATCAGAGGGGTCAATTGTATTTTAAAGGCACATTGTTTATAATAGCCAGAAACTGGAAACAGCTTAAATCTCAGTGAGCAAGAGAATGGATAAATAAATTAGAGTATATTTATACAGTAGAATAATATACATTAGAGGAAAAGGAATAAACTAGAGCTACATGAATCAATATAGATGAATATCACAAACAGTGCTGAACAAAAAAGAGGAAGCTACAGAATAATATATGTATACAATGAAACAGTTTATATAAAGTTAAAAAAAATCCCATTCAATATATTACTTCAAAATACAAACCTCAGTGATCAAAGAGAAGATTCAATAGTAGTTGTTTTTTTCCTTTGGTATGTTAACATTTTTGTGGGTGACTGAAATAATTATATATAGATGATACAGATACAGCTCTCTCTATATATATATGTATGTACATATATATATATATATATATGGAAGATTGGAAGTTTTCCCAAATGTGATTCAGTTCAGTTGCTCAGTCGTATCCGAATCTTTGCGACCCCATGGACTGCAGCACGTCAGGCTTCCCTGTCCATCACCAACTCCCGTAGTTTGATCAAACTCATGTTCTTCAAGTCGGTGATGCCATACAACCATCTCATCCTCTGTCATCCCCTTCTTCTCCTGCCTTCAGTCTTTCCTAGCATCAGGGTCTTTTCTAATGAGTCAGCCCTTCTCATCAAGTGGCCAAAGTATTGGAGCTTCAGCTTCAGCATCAGTGTTTCCAGTGAATATTCAGGATTGATTTTCTTTATGACTGACTCGTTTGATCTCCTTGCACTACAAGGGACTCTGAAGAGCCTTCTCCAACACCACAGTTCCCAGGTAGTGCTAGTGGTAAAGAATCCACCTGCCAGTGCAGGAGACTTAAGAGACGTTTGTTCAATACCTGGGTCAAGAAGATCCCCTGGTGGAGGGCATGGCAATCCACTGCAGTATTCTTGCCTGTTGAATGCCCTGGACAGAGGATCCTAGTGGGCTGCAGTCTATAGAGTCACAAAGTGTCAGACATGACTGAAGCGACTTAGCACACACGCACTTAGAAGTGTACATAGAAAGGCATGAAAATGATAAGCAAGAAATTTTAGATGGCATTTAATTTTGCTGCAATGTAGGGTGAAGTCGTCAGAGATGAAGCACATCATAGAAATTCAGCTGTGTTGGCAATGTTTTGTTTCTCAAGTTGAGTCGTAGGGATATGTGTATTCACTGTATTATCCTTTGTGATGTATTATAAATTTTAAACATTAAAAAGTGTTTTGTTCAGAGTATTAGATTGGATTTAGAGTTAGGAAGACACCCTAGCTTGCCTCTCAACAAGTGTAAGACCTCAGGCAAGTCATTTCCAGAAACATTTGGGGCAGCTTTTATGACCGCAAATGTTGGGCCTATTTCAACTCATTGTCAGACTATATGTAACAAACACTTGCCAATAACTGTCTGGCAATATCTGTGCTGGTTTTCTCTGTTGCATCTAAATTCATAAATAAAAAAGGAAAATCATGCAGAAAGGGCCCAGAATACTAAAAGAAAACCTGTGCAATGTCAAAACCCTTGGTTTTGGTCTAACACCTACCTGACCACACTGTGTTTTAATTGTTTTAAGTTCTTTATTCTATGCCTGCTTGCCGTGATATCTTGTAGAAAGATGCTAGGCCTACAAATATAAGGTTCTACATGATTGAGAACCAATCACCTATATTTAAAGACCCGAAGAAAGCAAACCTCAGTTATCAAAGAAAAGATTCAATAGTCGTTGTTTTTTTCCTTTTGTATGTTAACGTTTTTGTGGATGACTGAAATAATTATGTATAGATGATACAGATACTAAGATTTCTGAGATGTTCCCATACCAACCTTTCTGTGAACATTCTCTGTATTAAAATGTATTTTGGCTTCTTATCGTTTGAAATAGGTTATTCAAAGGATGACTTTTTTTCAAACCTGATTCATGTTGATGTATGGCAAAACCAATACAATATTGTAAAGTAATTAACCTCCAATTAAAATAAATACATTTATATTAAAAAAAAACTTATTTTAGAAAAATGGTTCACTTATCATGCATGATACCTGATGTCACTGAATTACGTTGCTCTTAATCACAACTGTGCACAGTGGTAAAGAATTCACCTGCCAGTGCAGGAGATACAAGAGACATGGGTTCAGTCCCAGGGTTGGGAACATCGCCTGGAGTAGTAAATAGTAACCCACTCCAGTATTCTTGCCTGGGAGATTCCATGGACATAGAAGCCTGGTGGGTTACAATCCATGGGGTCACAAAGAGTTAGACAGGACTGAGAGACTGAACACACAATCATGACTATTTTAATTTATATCTGATAGAGAATGTGCCTTACTTTCTAATATTTCATTTATATAAAATAGACCAGATTTCTGATTTTTTTTTTTAGATGTACAGCTCAAAGGATCCTAGAAATCAGACTTGGAAGCAAAGAGTTACTTAGTTTGCTGAGAAGCCTGAGGTTGTTACTTAAAAATTGCCCCCACATCTATGAAGTATTATTACAAAAGAATGTCAACCACCAGTTCTTTCTCTTGCAAGGACAAAGCCAAAAGAAAAACCCTTAAACTATATTGGGAATTTTAGGTTACACATAAGGAAGAAATGCTTAATAATGAGATTTATTAGTTTTATCAGTCAACCAAGGGAGATGGCTGAATCTCACTCCTGAGAAGAACCTCATGAGTTAGGATAGGCAATCATCTAACATGACTGGCTAATGGAAATGATTTTCATGTAACTTAATGGTCTCTTAGTATGCCTTCCAAACTTTGGATTATATAAAAATTATTTCATTTAAATCTGTTACAGAAATAAACGTGTAGTTTTTAATATTATATTGAATGGTTTAAAAGTTTACAATGAATATGTATGAAATTGGCATAGAAATCTAGACTACCCTGCTGCTCATTAAAATGTTGCCATGGAATCTTTGTTATTGATCTTGTTATTATTGTTTGAGTTGAAATATTATCTAATAGATTAGGAAACTGAGGATCAGAGGTAAGTAACTTGCCTAAATTCATAAAGTGTCACATGACTAGAACCCAGAACCTAGTTCCTTATTTCTCCTTTTGGTTCAGAGATTTTTATCTCAACAACCTAATGACTTTGGGCCGTCCTATTCTGGGATTGCTTGGAGGTGAGGAGTTCTTGAACAAGCCTTTCTGAAATACCCTAATTCTCCTGAGATATGCCCTGAACTAACTTACTTTAATGTAAAATTCTGTTCTGTATCACAGCTACAAGAAGTGTAGAAGCTTCAGCAACCTTGAAATTAAGAAGCACTTTGGCCTTTTCTGCCTCTGAAGGGGCCTGGTTAGTCATGTGTAGTCAATGTACTCTACTGCTCTCAGGGGAACCATCCATGTCTGCTTTTGTTCTCTACTGAATCTGCAGTGCTTGGCACAGAACGTACTCAAATATCTGTTAATTGTGTGAATAGGTATGAATGAAATTAACTTTGTTCATTATCAACCAGATAGATGCTGTTACACTGAGCCACTGGCTATTTTTAAAGCTGGGTGAATCTTTTCTGTTTTTCAAAATGCCTTTCCAAGATAAATGTGATTTTTTTACCCTCTCTTGCTTAGAAAAGTGAGACAAAGCTACTAAACTATTAAAACTTTTCACTATTTCCCAGGTAGGAACTTCCATGTAAATATGTCTCTTTGGTTAAAGTCCAACTCAGGACAGCAATTAAGAACTTGTTGTACTGTTAAACTCGGCACAACACAAAATGTTTTAATTAAGCAACCACATGCCCAAGATACTGACTGAAATTAAGCAGCTGTGGTCCCTGCTTGTACTCTAGTTCAGACAGGACTGATCAGGACATGCTGTATATGTAAAATGACTAAAGACTATGTAAATAACAAATAGGTGTTCTAAATTATTTGCATGTATGTGTTTGCCTTGTTTATAATATGCTCTGATATAGGGAAACACAATACACAGAAGCTTGAATTTTAAGATGGACAAACTAAAGTTTAGGTTACAGCATATCTACCTTTTATTGACTACCTACCATGTGTCAGGCATGATGCTGGGGCTCTCTATATTTTTTTCATTCTCACAAAAAAAAAAAACAGTCAGATATTATCTTCAATATGTAGACAGAAACAGGCTTGGAGAAGTTAAGTATTTTACCCATTGTTACCTGAGTTGATAATCCATGATTTTTCTATGGTACCATCGTATATTTTGTGTTATAGTGGAAGGAACACTGGATAAGCTCAAGATATCTGAATCTGAAACCTTGTTCTCCCTTGAGGAACTCACATCACTCTAGACTTCAATTTTCCTCTGTATAATGGAGAAGGATCATTTATTAATGTTAGGACATATCTGTGGTGACAATATTTTCTAAATGAATAGTCTTGACTGGTTTTATGAAACAGGAAAGAGGATTTAATACTGGGATTATCAACAAAGTTATTTGTATTTTATTGGAAATACGTATTTATTCATCCAAAAAGTATTTGTTGAGTACTTAGAACATGCACGGCACTGTGCTATTCACTGGAGATAAGGTGGTACGGGGGAGACAAAAGGACAATGAATCCCACCGTTGTGGAGTTTATGATTTAGTGGGAAAGATAGACATCAGAAGGCTTCCCTGGTGGCTCAGATGGTAAAGATTCTGCCTGCAGTGTGGGACAACCAGGTTTGATCTCTGGGTCAGAAAGATCCCCTGTAGAAGGGAATGGAAACCCATTCCAGTATTCTTGCCTGGAGAATTCCATGGACAGAGGAGTCTAGCGGGCTATAGTCGATGGGGTTGCAAAGAGTCGGACGAGACTGGACAACTAACACACACACACACACACACACACACACACACAAACATGAGAAATCACCAATAAATCTAAATTTTACAACTGTGTTACATGGTGCAAAAGAGAGAAATATAAAATAGCTAGGACATGGAAGCAACCTAGATGTCTGTCAGTAGACAAATGAATAAGAAAACTGTGGTACATATACAGAATGGGATATTACTCAGCCATTAAAAATAATGTATTTGAATCAGTTCTAATGAGGTGGATGAAACTGGAGCCTATTATACAGAATGAAGTAAGTCAGAAAGAGAAAACACCAATACAGTGTGTTAATGCATATATATGGAATTTGGAAAGATGGTAACAATGACCCTATATGTGAGACAGCAAAAGAGACACAGATACAAAGAATAGACTTTTGGTCTCTGTGGGAAAAGGCGAGGGTTGTATGATTTGAGAGACTAGGATTGAAACATGTGTATTACCATATGTGAAATAGATCTCCAGTCCAGGTTTGATGCATGAGACAGGGCGCTTAGGGCTGGTGCACTGGGATGACCCTGAGGGATGGGAGCGGGAGGGAGGAGGGAGGGGGGTTCAGGATGGGGAACACATGTACACCCATGGCTGATTCATGTCAATGTATGGCAAAAACCACTACAATATTATAAAGTAATTAACCTCCAACTAAAATAAATAAATTTTAAAAAGAAAGAAAAAAATGTATGGCAAAAACCACTATAATATTGTGAAGTAATTAGCCTCCAATTAAAATAAACATTAATAAAAAAGAGAAATATGATGGCATGAAAGCATATGATAGGATACTCAGTCATGCAATGAATGAGGATTTCTAGAATAAGTGATGATAAGGCAGAGATTTGAAGAAAGAGTAGGAATTATATAGATATAGTAGGGAACTGGAAAGAGAATTCCAAGCAAAAAGAATGAGATGCACAAGGGCCTGTGGTGGCGAGAGCATGGGAAATCTGAACAGATGAAAGGATTCAAGTATAGCTGGAGCAAAGAGAGGAAGAGTGAAAGAATGAAGCAAGAGGAAGCTTGAAGGGTAGGTAGAGTGTAAACCATAGCAGGGCTCATAGACCGTGTTAAGAGCTTGGTTAACTTCTGGTTAAATCCTGTTTGCTTTGGATTTTTTGAAGCGAATGATAGAATTTATATTGTATTATTTATGTTTACCCAGCATTTGTACAGAGAAGTTATATGGTTTTTACAGAGAGGTTATATGCTTATATGCACACCTCAACCAGTTACAAAGAGTAAGCAATAGTTGGAAATATGACTGAGTAATCACTGACATGCAGCTGTGAATGGGAACTAGGAAGAAACTTCTATAGAGAAGGAGAATTAAAACTCTGACACATAATATCTTAAGAGGATTCAATCCACTAAGTAGGCAAAATGCAATACGTATTTTTTGACCAGCTATTTTATGAGATACTACTAAGTATGAAAAATAATGCTGTATATGAGTAAGAGTTAAAATGAGTGGAATAGGTAAGTACTGATGGAAGTGAGAGAAGGAAGAAATGACTGTGGCCTAGAATGCTCTAGGGAAGCATTATGAAGATAGTTAGAATTGAATTTATCCCTGGATACTGGGCAGGATATGTAGAGTGGGGCACACTAGATACTTCTTCAGTTCAGCTCAGTCGCTCAGTTGTGTCCAACTATTTGTGACCCCATGAACCACAGCACACCAGGCCTCAGAGGTTATTGATATTTCTCCCAGCAATCTTGATTCCAGCTTGTGCTTCATCCAGCCCAGCATTTCTCATGATGTACTCTGCATATAAGTTAAATAAGCAGGGTGACAATATACAGCCTTGACGTACTCCTTTTCCTATTTGGAACCAGTCTGTTGTTCCATGTCCAGTTCTAACTGTTGATTCCTGACCTGCATACAGGTTTCTCAAGAGGCAGGTTCAGGTGATCTGGTATGCCCATCTCTTTCTGAATTTTCCACAGTTTATTGTGATCCACACAGATAAAGGCTTTGGCATAGTCAATAAAGCAGAAATAGATGTTTTTCTGGAATTCTCTTGCTTTTTCAATGATCCAGTGGATGTTGGCGATTTGATCTCTGGTTCCTCTGCCTTTTCTAAAACCAGCTTGAACATCTGGAAGTTCACAGTTCACGTATTGCTGAAGCTTCTTACTGTGTCTCAAAAATACAAATAATAATTTCAGATTTTGGAGCATAGATGAGCAGAAATTGATTTGTTAGTCTTTGCTTCTGCTATCACAATTCTCCCGTTTATAGTAAATCTTCTAAAAACAAGTTGGAGAGTTATTTCCTAGACCAGATCATGTGTGTATCCACCTAGCAACTACTTCTAACAACACACACTTTCAGAGTATTACGGTACCTTAGAGACCATCTGATCTACTTCCTTTATTGGATAGAGTGGGATACATGTTCCTGTCATACACTGGATCAGAGCTATCAGTTTCCATCCATCTGATTATTAAAAAGAAATACTCAGAGAGATATCATTTAAAGAGAGAAGCAAGGGCAGGAGAAGACCTGAGTGTGTCAGTATAATTAATGTGAACTTTAATCAGAAGACTCCGCTTCCAATCCTGGTACTACCAGAGACCTTAAATAAATCACTCACTATTTCTGAACTTAAGTTTACTCAAATATAGAATGGGGCTAAGGAAAATACTTTCTCTACGAGTAGGTATAAAGGGTAAATGAGATTACAAATAAAATTTTTTATAATAAAAACACTTCATAAATTATGAAGTTTTATACAAATATGCATCACTGTCATGACACAATACACCAAACCAAATTATGTAACCAGCAACAGCAACTGTACTGACTTTAGACTTGTATTTTAGCTTCTTTTTTCTTATTCTTATTTTGTTAATTTTATTCTTTATTTATATTCATTATATATCCTTTATCATAGGAAAAGTATACAAATTATCATGAACCAAAGGAAGAGACCCATAGAGTGGAGTCAGAGAGGCTTCTGAACATGAAGCTTCCATTATCCTCATTAACCTTTCTAGTTACACATGAAGTATTGCCAATCCAGGAAGTTCACCTGAGTCTTAGTGTCCAGACTCTTTATTGAGGCTTGATTACATAGATATGATTGGTTTATTGATTGTCTATGTGGGTGAACTGAGTCTTTAGGTCAACTGATACTGCATGACACAAAGGACACATCGTAAGTGATATGGCTGGTCTTTGTGGCATGGCCGGCCCCTACTCTAGTTTTCTCAGATATATAATATCATACCTGTATTTCTGGAAGAAGTTGGACGCAGATAAGATCTTGCTGGCAAATACTATGTTTCATAACAGGTCTATTCGGTTATGCCCGATGAGTAGCCAGATAATATGTGTTGTATCAATTTGAAGGCGAAGACAAAATATAGCAGCAAGGATATTGAACATATTAACCAAATCTATGAAAGCAAAATATATGCCAATTGTTGATAGGATAGAGTGCATAATTTTAATATTTTGTCAGTTCATGTACTGTTGAAGCCTAGCTTGATGGAAGGACTTTGAGCAATACTTTGCTAGCATGTGAAATGACTGCAATTGTGTGGTAGTTTGAACATTCTTTGGCATTGCCCTTCTTTGGGATTAGAATGAAAACTGACTGTTTCCAGCCCTGTGGTCACTGCTGAGTTTTTCAGATTTGCTGGCATATTGAATGCAGTACTTTGGCAGCAGCATCTTGTAGGAACTGAAACAGCTTAGCTGGAACTCTATCACCTCTACTAGCTTTGTTTCTAGTGATGCTTCCTAAGGCCCACTTGACTTTGCATCCAGGATGTCTGGCTCTAGGTGAATGGTCACACCATCATGGTTATCCGGGTCATGAAGATCTTTTTTGTATAGTTCTTCTATGTATTCTTGCCACCTCTTCTTAAGATCTTCTGCTTCTCTTAGGTCCATACCGTTTTTGTACTTTATTGTGCTCATCTTTGCATGAAATTTTCCCTTGGTGTCTCTAATTTTCTTGAAGAGATCTGCAGTCTTTCCCATTCTTTTGTCTTCCTCTATTTCTTTGCATTATTCACTTAAAAAGGTTTTCTTATCTCTCCTTTGTATTCTCTGGAACTCTGCATGCAGATTGGTATATCTTTCATTTTCTCTGTGCCTTTTGCTTCTCTTCTTTTCTCAGCTATTTGTAAGGCCGCCTCAGGCAACCACTTTGCCTTTTCGCATTTCTTTTTCTTGAGGATGGTTTTGATCACCTCCTGTGCAATGTTACAAACTTCCATGTATACTTCGTCAGGCACTCTATCTATCAGATCTAATCCCTTGAATCTATTTCTCACTTTTGCTGTATAATTGTGAGGAATTTGATTTAGGTCATATCTGAATGGCCTAGTGGTTTTCCATACTTTCTTCAATTTCAGTCTGAATTTGGCAATAAGAGGTTCATGATCTGAGCCACAGTCAGCTCCCGGTCTTGTTTTTACTGACTGTATAGAGCTTCTCCATCTTCGGTTACAAAGAATATAATCAATCTGATTTTGGTATTGACCATCTGGTAATGTCCATATGTAGAATCATCTCTTTTATTGTTGGAAGAGGGTGTTTGCTATGACCAGCGCGTTCTCTCGGCAAAACTCTGTTAGCCTTTACCCTGCTTCATTTTGTACCCCAAGACCAAACTTGCTTGTTAGTCCAGATATCTCTTGACTTCTTCCTTTTTCAGTCCAGTCCCCTATGATGAAAGTATAGTGCAGCACAACTCATAGCACAAGCTGGCCAGCAGGCAGCAGCACAGCTCAAAGTGTGCCCTAGCCAACAGACAGCAAAGCAAAAAGAAGAGAAGACAGACCCCCAGGTGGTGATCGCTGTTGCTTCCACATCCTCCTCACATTGCTGATTGTTTTGTTGTTGCCCTTCAAGGGGTGGGATCAATTCCCCCACCGGAAATATTGATGTCTGATGATACCATACACTTACTAAGAGGCTTGAAGCGGCTTATTACTGGCATTATGGGTTTTTCTGGGAGAGGGTACAGCTGGCTCCCAAGCTGGTCTGAAATGGCTTGAGTGAAGGGAAAGGAAAGTGCTTTGGTTTTGGGGGTGGTTAGTTGGTTGGGTTTACTACCCTGGCTGTGACTTGCATGGTTTGAACTTCCCTGTCAGCACCATGGGAAGGAGTGTCCAGGCCTTTCTTATCATCTCACCCTTATGTGGGGGAAAAAAGAGAAAGAAAAGAGGGGTGGGGCTTAATCTATCATTGGTTACACATAAAATTGGAATTAGACTCTTTATTACAGTTTATCATGTCTAGAAACACATTCCAGAGCCACCAATAGAAGGCAAAAAAGAAGCTTACCAGATAAAGAAGACTAGAATGAAAATGAAAACATGTTTAATTTTTTAACTACTAGTATTTTTAAAATATTGTTATTTATAATCTCAGATTTCTTCTTGTCTAATTGTTCTGCATTCTTTTTCCCCTTATACTGATACTTAAAATGTAATGGTGATATTTATTTTCCTCCCACTCCATAATTCTATTTTTAGGAGTCATATGTAACACTCATGTTATACTTTATTTTGAAAATACATGATTTTATATCTAAAGATTTCTCTTTTTAAAATTTTATTGGAGTGTACTGGATTTACAATATTGTGTTATTTTCAGGTGTACAACATCATGATTCACTTACATATTTACAAGACAGAAACAAACTCACAGACTTCAAAAATAAACTTGTGGTTACCAAAGGGCAAATATTGAAGGGAGGGATAAATTAGGAGCTTGGGATTGACATATTAATAATAACCTATATGGAAAAAAGAATATAAAAAAGGATATATATATATATATATAACAAAATATTAAGTAGAGTTTCCTGTGCTACACAGTAGGTCCTTGCTAGTTATCTATTTTATATGTCATAGTGTGTTTATGTCAGTTCCAAGCTCCCAATTAATCCCCCCCCTCCTCGTTTCCCCTTTGGTAACCACAAGTTTGTTTTTGAATCTGTGAGTCTGTTTCTGTCTTGTAAATAGTTTTGTTTGTATCTTTTTTTTATATTCCACATGTAAGTTATACCATTGATTTGTCTTTCTCTGCCTGATTTACTTCACTTAGAATGATAACCTCTGAGTCCATCTGGTGCTGCTGCTGCTAAGTCGCTTCAGTCATGTCCAACTCTGTGCGACCCCATAGACGGCAGTCCACCAGGCTCCCCCATCCCTGGGATTCTCCAGGCAAGAACACTGGAGTGGGTTGCCATTTCCTTCTCCAGTTCATGAAAGTGAAAAGTGAAAGTGAAGTCGCTCAGTCGTGTCCGACTCTTCACGACCACATGGACTGCAGCCTACCAGGCTCCTCTGCCCATGTTGCTGTAAATAGCATTATTTCTTTTGTGTGTGTGTATTTGTGTATCAAATCTTCTTTACCCATTCCTCTGTCAATGGACATTTAAGTTACTTCCATGTCTTTATCTGTCTTAAAGCCAAATATTGCCTCACAGAAACTGAGACCTCTGGTCTTCATCCGTGGACTGCATATTATAACTCAAACTAACTGTGCTGTCTTGGGGAAACTGTTTGTTCTGTGCCTCATGTTATTCATCTGTAAATTGATCCATCCAACAAAAGGTTTTTAGGTGTCTTCTGTGAGATAGATGTTGATCAAGGTGCTGAGAGTACAAAGCTGAGTGAGACTTGGTCCCTGCAAAGAGCTCACAGTCTGGTGAGGCAGTTGCAATCTGGTATGGTAATTGCCATGTTAAAAGGATGCATATGATGCTGGGAATAATAATTATATGGAATGTATCTTTACTGTCTTCCTCACTAGGAAGGGAATAAATTGAGAACAATCATATTCAAGTACTTTTGGCTATATAAAGCAAAACAAAAGCACAAATAGACACCCTGCCTCCTATAGTCTAATTTATTCATTTTGCTTAAGTACTGAGAGCTTTCAGTACTCTTAAAATTATTTTTGGAATTTGAATTACTTTGGGAGAGTGTTTGATATATTTCTAATTAAGATTCAATTTTTGTTTTTTATGGTCTTATTCTCCAGATTATGGAACTGTGTGTTCCTCTTGCCATAATGGCTGAATGTTCCTGGAGCAAATGGCACAACGGTGGAGACTGTTAATACTACAAAATTGTGGTTTCTAAAGACTGCAACTGAACCCTTCGCACATCATTTAACAATCCTTGTATATATCCTTAATTATTCCCCTCTCCTGTTGGCAGTGGCTGCCACTGCAAACTTTTACCACCTTTTGCATGATCAGTGCTGTGTGCATTCACCTTGATATAATCATTGCCAGCCTCATCAGTCTCACCTCCTTTCATTCTCTAAGACACCAGTATCTATCTTTCAGTTAACCATGTTGCTTTAAGTACCTTTGCACATGCTAGTCTGCTGGCTAGAATAAACACTAGACTTAAATAACATCTATTGTTTTTAAGACTCAGCTCATGAATCTCCATTCTGTGAGGCCATCTTTGACAGCCAAAGTATAACTGGCCACTCCTTCCTTTGCACCACCACTAGATATAATATTTTTTGCTACTATAGAATAAATTATATAGTATTGCACTTTTTTACCTTTATTAACTATTGCCTCTAATAAACTGTGAAGTCCTAGGGATCAGGTACTACCTCATATGTCTTTGAATCTCCAGCTCCTAGTATAATGCTTAGCACTAACATATTCAATAAATATTTATTGAGGGAGGAAAGGGAAGGAAACAACATAAATATTAGAAATATACAGTTTCTTTGAGAAACTTCTTTTTTTGTTACTCTCAACTTTCAAGTTCATTTTCAGTGGTATATTCCTATTTCCCTTTTCTCTCAACCTCTAGGAAAATTACTTTCCATTTAATAGATACTGAAAACTTCTTTTAAAGAACTTCAACAAAGACAGCTGTCTGACAGCTGTACACCATCTGTGCTTTCAGGCCTGGATAAATACATCTGGTTACTTGAGAATAGAAGCTCTTTACTAAAGGAGTTCCCCAGGCAGGCTGGTGGTGATTAGTATTCCACAAATATCCCTTGCATTGTCTCGCTTTGACATGATAATGTATACAACTTGTCCCTCTAAATTATAAAGTTTCTTTTTGTTTGTGCATGTCAATGAAAGTAAAAAAAAGAAAAAAGAAGTATTAGCTTGTTGCTACATTTTGCTCATAAAAATTGCTTTTATTGTAAAAGACCATATCACAACACAGTAAGTGATTGATCCAGAGATGTGTGTACATGTGTACCCACATATTCACCGACTCAATGGACATGAGTTTGGGTAAACTCCGGGAGTTGGTGATGGACAGGGAAGCCTGGCATGCTGCAGTCCATGGGGTTGCAAAGAGTCGAACATGACTGAGCAGCTGAACTGAACTCAACTGAGCATGTATCTCAGATTTCAAAGCTGTGATCCAGATTCATTCAATATACTTTATGTTACATTCTGTAATGAAGGAGTAAAATACTGGTTAATTGGTTACTCTCACTAATAACTTAAAAGGAAACTGAATTTATTAATTTGGTAATTATCCTTCATTAGCATAACTAAATTAATAAATTCAGTTTCCTTTTAAGTTGTTAGTGAGAGTAACCATTTAACCAGTATTTTACTCCTTCATTACAGAATGTAACATAAAGTATCTGGAGAATCCCATGGACAGAGGAGCCTGGTGGGCTAGAGTCCTCGGGGTCGCAGAGTCGGACACGACTGAGCAACTTCACTTCACTTAGCATAACTAAAGTTAGTACAGAATTGACAATAGTTCAAATTTTAGTGACATAATTCTGACCTGTGTGTGTATGTAAAGATAGGAATAAGCATACAGATGGAAGTCTGATATTCCAGCAGGTGGTTAATAAAATTAGGAAGTGTGACAGTGGTGCCAAGACCATTTGCAACACATTGTTTCTTCTGGGTGCTTATTTTATTGTATCTATACTTATTTTAGAGCACTTAAGAGTTCAAGCTTCTTTAGAGAAGGAATATTTTTAATTCACCCTTTAAATCTCCCTAGCATGTAACATCCGGAGAAGGCAATGGCACCCCACTCAAGTACTCTTGCCTGGAAAATCCCATGGATGGAGGAGCCTGGTAGGCTGCAGTCCATGAGGTCTCTAAGAGTTGTTCATGACTGAGCAACTTCACTTTCACTTTTCAGTTTCATGCGTTGGAGAAGGAAATGGCAACCCACTCCAGTGTTCTTGCCTGGAGAATCCCAGGGATGGGGGCGCCAGGTGGGCTTGAAATTGAACATAGGCCAGTCCCATCACTTCATGGCAAATAGAAGGAGAGAAAGTGGAAGCAGTGACTTTTTTTTTCTTGGGTTCCAAAATTATTGTGGATGGTGACTGCAGCCATGAAAGACCCTGCTCTTTGGAAGGAAAGCCATGACAAATCTAGAAAATGAAAGTGAAAGTCGCTCAGTCACATCTGAATTTTTGTGATCACATGGACTATACAGTCCATGGAATTCTCCAGGCCAGAATACTGTAGTGTGTAGCCTTTCCCTTATCCAGCAGATCTTCCCAACCCAGGAATCGAACCCACGTCTCCCTCATTGCAAGCGGATTGATTCTTTACCAGCTGAGCCACAAAGGAAGCCCATGATGAACCTAGACAACATAGTAAAAATAAAGACATCACTTTGCCAACAAAGGTCCATATAGTCAAAGCTATGGTATTTTCAGTAGGCATGTGTGGATGTGAGAGTTGGACCATAAAGAAGACTGAGCACTGAAGATTTGATGCTTTTGAATTGTGGTGCTGGAGAAGACTCTTCAGAATCCCTCACACTGCAGGAAGATCAAACCAGGAAATAAACCTGAATAGTTGTTGGAAGGACTGATCCTGAAGCTCCAATACTTTAGCCACCTGATGCAAACAGCTGCCACATTGGAAAAGACACTGATACTGGGAAAGATTGAAGGGAAAAGGAGAAGGGGGCAGCAGAGGATGAGATGGTTAGATAGCACCTCCAACTCAATGGTCATGAATTTGAGCAAACTCAAAGAGAAATTCAAGGAGGACAGAGGAGCCTGTTGTGCTATACAGTCCATGAGGTCACAAAGAGTTAGACACGACTTAATGAATGAACAACAACAACCAAGAAGGTATTGTGTGTCAAATTTGCTTTGGCAATTTGGCATCCTTTATGGTTCCATGTAAATTTCTTTGTTCTAGCTCTACAAAAAATGTCGTGAGCATTAAATCTGTAGATTGGTTTGGGTAGTATGGGCATTTTAACAATATTAATTCTTTCGATTTTGCAGCATGGAATATCTTTCCATTTCTTTGTATCATTTTCAAATTCCTTCCTCAATGTTGGTAGTTTTTAGCATATAGTTCATACACTTCCTTGATTAAGTTTATTCCTAGGTAATTATATTCTTTTTAATGCAATTTTAAACAAAATTGTTTTCTTGCTTTTCCTTTCTGATAGTTAATTATAGTGTATAGAAAAGCAACAGATGTCTGTATATTAATCTTGTATCCTGCAGCTTTACTAAATTCTGATAGAATTCTAGTAGTTCTAATAATTTTTTTATGGAGCCATTAGGGTTTTATATGTAGTATTGTGTCATCTGCAAATAGTGACAATTTTACTTCTTTCTTTCCAACTTAGATGCCTTTTATTTATTTTTCCTCTCTGATTGCTCTGACTAGGACTTCCAATACTATGTTAAGTAGAAGTGGCAAAAGTGGGTGACCTTGTCTTGCTCCTGATTTTAGTGGAAAGGCTTTTCACTGTTGAGTATGATGTTAGGTGGGGTTTCCCTGGTGACTCTATGATAAAGAATCGGCCTGCCAATGTGGAAGACACAGGTGAGATCCTAAAGTTGAGAAGATCCTCTGGAGAAGGAAATGGCAACCCACTTCAGGATTCTTGCCTAGGAAATCCCATGTACAGAGTTGTCTGGCAGGCTACAATCCATGGGATCATAAAAGATTTGCCTGGAAAATTCCGTGGACTGAGGAGCCTGGTAGGCTACAGTCCATGGAGTTGCAAAGTGTCAGACACGACTCTGAGCGACTTCACTCACTCACTCACTAGCAACTAAACAACAACAATGATGTTAGGTGTGGGTTTGTAATAAATTTCCTTTATTACTTTGAGATATATTCCTTCTATACCATTGTTGATGAAAGTTTTTGTCATGAAAGGATGTTGAATTTTGTCAGATATTTTTCTCTATTTCTATTGAAATACCATATTCTTTCTTTTGTTATTGTGGTGATAGCATTGATTTGTAAATATTGAGTAATTCTTGTATTCCTGGAATGTGGTATGGTGATCTTTGTATTCCTGGCATAAGTCTTACTTGTTCATGGTGTTTGATTCTCTTTATATATTGTTGAATTTGATTTGCTAACATTTTGCTGAGGATTTTTCCATGTATATTTGTCAGAGTTATTGGTCTGTGATTTTCATTTTTTTGGTAGTGTCTTTGACTGATTTTGGTATCAAAACAGCATGGTACTGGCTCAAAAGCAGATGTATAGGCAGCTAAACAGAATCATGAGCCCAGAAATAAACCCACACAATTAGAGTCAGTAAATGTGCAATGTGCAAAGGAGGCAAGAATATACAATGGAGAAGAGACAGTGTCTTCAAGAAGAGGTGCTAGGAAAACTGGACCAACTATATGTGAACGGAGGACATTAGATCATCCCCTCACACCATGTACAACAATAAACTAAAAAATGGATGAGCAATGTAAATGTAAGAGCTGAAACCATAAAACTCCTAGAAGAGTCATAAGCAGAACCCCCTTTGACATCAATCATAGCCATATTTTTTGGATCAGTCTCCTAAGGCAAAAGAAATGAAAGCAAAAGTAAACAAATGGGGCCTAATTAAACTCTTTGCATAACAAAGAAACCATAGACAAATTGAAAAGGCAACCTCCTGAATGGGGAAAAGTATTTGCAAGTGATATAACCGATAAGGAGTTAATATACAAGGTAGATATACAGTCCATACAGCTCAGTATCAAAAAATCAAACAGCCTGATTAAAAAATGAGCCAAATACCTGATTAGATATTGTTCTAAGGAAGATATACAGATGGCCAACAGGCACATGACAAAATACTCAACATCACTAATGATTAGAGAAATGCAATTCAAAACTACAATGAGATACCGCTTTACACCTGTCAAAATGGCTATCATCAAAAGGAACACAGATAACAAAAGTTGGCAAGGATGTGGAGGAAAGGGAACCCTAGTACACTGTTGATAGGATTGTAAATTGATATAGCCACTGTGGATAACTGTATGAAGTTTCATTAATAAAACTAACAGTATAACTACCATATGATTCCACAGTTTTACTGGTTGATATTTTGTTGTTTGGTTGCTGAGTCTTGTCTGACTCTTTGTGTTCCCATGGACTGCAGTATGCCTGGCCTCCCTGTCCTTTACCATCTCCCAGAGCTTGTTCAAACTCATGTCAGTTGAGTCAGTGATACCATCCAACCGTCTCATCCCCTGTCATCCCTTGGCTGATATATATCCAAAGAAAATGAAAATACTAATGTGAAAAGATACATGTTAGTGCATGGTAAGTCACTTCAGTTGTGTCCATTTCTTTGCGACCCCATGGACTGTAGCCCACCAGGGTCCTCTGTTCATGGGATTCTCCAGGCGTGAATACTGGAGTGTGTTGCCATGCCCTCCTCCAGGGGATCTTCCCTACTAAGGGATCAAACCCAAATCTCTTACATTTCCTATATTAGCAGGTAGATTCTTTATCCTTAGCGCCACCTGAGAAGTTAATAGCAGCATTATTTATAATAGTGTTCATCAACAGGTGAATAGATAACAAAGATGTGGTATATTTCTCAGTAATAAGAATGAAATTCTGCCACTTGCAACAATGTGGACGGTCCTGGAAATTATGCTTAGTGAAATAAATCATGAAGCAGAGCACCCAAAGCTGGTGCTCTGGGACAACACAGAGGGATAGGATGGGGTGGGAGGTGGGAAGGGCATTCAGGATGGATGGGACACATGTATACCCATGGACAGTTCATGTTGTTGGATGGTAAAAACCATCACAATATTGTAAAGTAATCATCCTCCAATTTAAATAAATTAATTTAAATTTTAAAAAGAGACACAAACTGCTAAGTATAAAGTAGGTAAGCAACAAAACAAAGCAACGAAAGGAAGTAAAACCATTATTTTTCCAGTACTCATGTATGGATGTGAGAGTTGGAATATAAAGAAGGCTGAATGCCAAAGAATTGATACTTTTAAACTTAGCAATTGGAAAAGACCCTTGAGAGTCCCCTGGACTGAAAGGAGATCAAATCAGTCAATCCTAAACAAAATCAACCTTGAGTATTCATTGGAAGGACTGATGCTGACTTTGGCCACCTGATGCGTAGAGCTGATTCATTAGAAAAGACCCTGGTGTTGGGAAAGATTGAAGGCCCGAGAAGGGAATGACAGAGGACGAGATGGTTGGATGGCATCACTGACTCAATGGACATGAGTTTGAGCAAGTTCTAGGAGATGGTGAAGGACAGGGATTCCTGGTGGGCTGCAGTCCATGGGGTCGCAAAGGGTCAGACATGACTGAGCCACTGAAAAGCAAATTTTGTGCTGTGCTGGGCTCAGTCGCTTCAGTCGTGTCTGACTCTTTGCGACCTATGGTCTGTAGCCTGCCAGGCTCCTCTGTCTATGGGATTTTCCAGGCAAGAATACTGGAGTGGGTTGCCATGCCCTCCTCCAGGCGAAATGGAATATGATCTATAAAAATATTGCATCATTATGTTGCATATCCATAATTTTATAAAATTAACTATACCTATTTAAAGAAAACTAAAGTGTATCCAGAGTAATCATAATATCTAAATCATCTTGAATCTCTAAATAGTGATTGAAAGATCTCTGTCCTAGAGCTGAATACTGAGGGGAAATATACTACTTGCCTTTGAATATTTGAATTGGCAGAATTGGAGTCAATGAGAGAGACTGACGCAAAGCCAGTTTCTGCTCAGATTAAAAAAAAAAAACTTCCTACTACCTGAGATGCCTCACAATTGAGTGAGATCTCTTTAACAGTAAAGGTGTTTAAGCAATAGAGCAATGACTATCTGTGTGCGGTGTATCATCCAGGATATGAAGTGAAGTGAAGTGAAGTCACTCAGTTGTGTCCGACTCTTTGCGACACCATGGACTGCAGCATACTATGCTCCTCCGTCCATGAGATTTTCCAGGCAAGAGTACTGGAGTGGGTTGCCATTTCCTTCTCCATATCGTGCAGGACATTAGGCTAAATAAGTTCTAACATCCTTCTGTGAGTAAGTTAAAGATGGAAAAGGTATGAATGGTAGTCGTCTTACCTGTTATATTTTTCTAAGCCCCTCAATGAAATATTTACTTTTTGTATCGTTATACCATTTATTCAATGACAGCCAGTGTGCTCTTTAGCTCTTTCTGTTTGCTCTGCCAAGAATATTCTTTCCCTAGATAGAAGTTCAAGTAACAGTGTCATTTTTATCACTCATATCTCAGCTCAAAAGCTTTCACTTTATTTAGACTAGTCCATCTCTATCCCTTCCATCACTATCCCCATTACTATCATATTTCCTTTGGAGAATTGATTATACTCTGAAATTTCCTTGTTTGCTTTTTTCTACCTTTCTCTGCTCCAATATAAGCCCCATGAAGGCATGAACCTTGTCTGTCTTATTCATAGGTAAATCCCTAGTTCCCAGCACCATACCTTGCAAAAAGTAGGAACTCGGTCAATCTTTGTCATGTGGATGAAAACTGTCTCACACAGATTGGATTTTGTATTATGTTTATGCCATTCTGGGACTCAAAGGTCCTTGCTCAGAGAGATTTTGCCTTTCTTCACCACCCAAAATCAGGTACTTGGATGTCTAAAGTTGATCATTTTTCCATTTTTATTTTGTATCAAAAAGTGATCCATTTTCTTACGCTGCTTTCAATAATGTTAGATTTTCTAAAGTATAAATGCAAGAACTGGACCATTCATGGGAATGAATGTTTTGGAATTAAAATTTTGTGTGCTGTATTTAAGAATAAATGATGACCATAACAGATGGTTGTTCGCAAAGATATACGTGAGAGCTTGCTTCCTTGGCCTTCATCCAGTAATTTGCTTTGACTTAATTACTTAACTGATGAAATCAGAAATAGAAACACCTGAGACATAATAGCACGTGCTTCTCACACCCCTATGGAACTCGTTTTTATGGCATTTTCTTACCCAGGGTCTAGTGAAGCTACCTACCTTCTTACTTTACTGTCCCTTACTTCAGTGCTTACTGGTCCTGTTTCTTTTGTTTTCTTATCCTCTTAATTTTAATGATTTTGGAAGATAATTTCATTATATCATTAATTATGTTTAAATATGTTATATGTGAATGCTCCTAACATGAAGCCACATTTCTCTTTTCACAGATTCTTTAAAAACACATCTTTTATCAAAATATTTTAGTTTGCAATGACCCTGTGTTATAATTTGCCATTACTTTATTTTCTATATTTGACAACATGACCAGTGTTTTTGATCAGTTTTTTTTTACTGACAGTAGCATGAAAGTATTTCCATTAGTCCTGGACTTTCTGCTCCTTTTATCTCTGTATTCTTTATTTCTGTCTTTTCATTTTGCTTCTTCCCAATATGCTTTTTCTGGAGAATGAAGTGGCAACCCACTGCAGTATTCGTGCCTGGGAAATCTCTCGGACAGAGCAGCCTGCTGGGTTTCAGTCCTTGGGGTCGCAAAAGAGTCTAACATGACTTAGTGACTAATCCAACACCATTAATATTTGTTTTTCTATTTATCCTGAAAACATTTTTCTTGAGAGATGTGGCATGAATTGCCATTGACAAAATGGTTTCTACCAGTAAGATAGAATTTACTTGAAGCTTCTTGGATTTAATGCAATTTTAACTGAATTATTCAAAGCCAGAATGGCTCCTTGTTTCCTCCCAAAGAAAAAATCTGTTCATGTGCACACCTGCTAATCTGAGCCTTGAATTCTTGATCATTTGAAAGACACAAAGCAGTGTTCAGTAAAATTCATGGTTTTCTTCTAAATTCCAGAATACTGGCTCCTGATGAAATAATGATTTATTATGCAAGTTAGCCACATGTTCTATATGTTATAATTGTGGCTCTGAGCTCCAAGTGTGAGAAATGCTAGAAGCTGAAAAAAAGTTATGCATAAACCTCCAAATATTTATTTTTCATAAAAATTATTTGCAGAGATACCATGTAAGATTGCCCTCGAAGATCAAAAAGAAAGAAAGAAAATAATTTAGGAACAGTAATGCTTATGTCAAAGAAGGCAATGCTTAATACTTATGTAACGTCATAAGTGACTTTTATCCACTAAAAATATTAAAAGTATGACAACTGATAGTACTTATTTTGGGTATCCCATGGAAATTTTGCTTAAAATTGTTAGTAGTAAAGTGTTTGATATGAAATAAAGTTGCAGAAATGATCAGATGGCTTACTGGGTATTTGGTGAAATAGAGTGTTTCCCAAATGCCAGCCTCTGATGAAAGAGTCTGAGGCTTTGAATGTATATTTTGTAGAGCAGCTTTACTCAAACTGGGATCCTGAACTGCAATGTAATATAAGATATGAATAATTTGCTTGAGAGGCATAGATAATCTTAGAGCCAAAGAATTTTGAGGAATACCACATTAACATATTAATTAAAAAATTAAAAAAATACTCGTTGTTTACCTTAGTTTACCCATTGTTTCCAAACCTCTTTCATGAAAGTGAAGTCGCTCAGTCGTGTCTGACTCTTTGCGACCCCGTGGACTGTAGCCCACCAGGCTCCTCCGTCCATGGGATTCTCCAGGCAAGAATACTGGAGTGGGTTGCCAAGGAGTTTTTTTAATTTTTTAATTAATATGTTAATGTGGTATTCCTCAAAATTAACATTTTAATTAAAAAATTAAAAAAATACTAGTTGTTTACCTTAGTTTACCCATTGTTTCCAAACCTCTTTCATGAGGAATTATTTATTATACATCAACTATTAGTATCTTAAGAGACACCAATTTTTCTTAGACCTCAGTTTGGAAAACTCTATTTTAGGATGCCCTTCAAAATTTACTGGCTAGATAAGCCATTCTCTTAAATGGTCTAGTTGGAAACCTGCCATAGCCCATCTTTTCTTTAGAAAGTTTGATAATTTGTCTGATATACTTCATCAGCAAACTGGAAAAATAAAGTCTGGATAACTGTCTAAAGGTAAGTACACAGTTGGAGCAAAGACTACAGTCAGATTTATGGCCCACTCCAGTAATTCATTCCTTTTTTCTAGTCAGTCCATGGTGCTGCAACACAACCTTGTGTCACTGCCACAAAACCCATCTTGCTTTTGCCTCGGATTCTTTTGTTTTCATTGGTCCCTGGGATGATGACTTTTCATTGTATTAAAGACTAGATGAACCACCTGGCACTGCTTAAGAGACTAAAACCAGCTTATAGAGACAATTTTTAACATGGAGCTGTAATATTTTTTTTTATAATTGTAGCAGCTGTTTGTTTTTGTTTTTGTTTTTTTTTTAAGACCATTTTTCTCTTTTTATTCCGCAAGGTACATATGAATAATTCCCTGTTTTTACTCACTCTATGACATGCTATAGAGAGTTGTCTATGTGACAAGTAGCTCAATTGAAAGTCAATGCCTGCAATTCAAAGTGCCTGCCTTGTGATTTGTAAATAGTCATGGAGATACCAGGAAATGTAGATCTTTGAAAACAAAGGGATCATCAAAGGGAATTAGTAGTGCCTATAGAATTAATTGTCCCTTTTACCATAACCTGTTGAAATGTGCTTTGGTAGAACCCAGTTCTGTGTGAATTCCATATGTTGTTCTTCAAATTAAACTTTCAAGGGTATATAAAAACTCAGGAATAGATCCCAGTATTATTTTACTCTTTCATGTTTAAGCTGACCTTTCTATTTTAGAAATTAACAATGGTGACACATTCAGATTAACCAAATGTTGGATTCCTTTGAGGCCCTGTTTGAAATCATTTGCTTTCCCTGCTGTAGTATCTCAACACTGTTAGGAGGATATATCTCATCTTTGATAGCCAGATATCTCCTCATGTTGAATTTCAGAGTCTACTTTATGGTAAAAGATAAGGTTTCCTTTTCAGTAAACCTCTTAGTGAAACTCTGTTTTATGTAGTCTAATAAAGGATGCGCTCTTGCACTTTGCATGATCAAACATTCCTTACATTAGGTGTCAGTTACCCTCTGAAGAGCATGCTACCGTTCCAATCAAATACCAAATGATCTTCACATCATATATCTCCTTTATTTTCCCTGAAAACTGCCTGTCATTCATGTGTGGCCATTAAGTGATTATTCTTTTCAGACTAACTTTCAGATTCTCAAAATTCTGATTTGCTTCTAGTATTTGTCAGTCCAGATTTGTTCATTTTCAAAATGGCATTTTCTTCATCTAATTGCTTCAGAGTATCCACAATGAAAAAAGTACGTCCTACATTGTAAATATTTAGCAACCCCTCCTATCCATATTATGACAGATGTTGTTCAGTTGCTCAGTCGTGTCTGACTCTTTAGAAAATGTAAATTTATTAATACAACTAATCAACACTTTTTTTTTTTGAAGTATAGTTGATGTGTAATATTATAAAAGTCTCAGGTATGCAATATAGTGATTCACAATTTTTAAAGGTTATACTTCATTTATTTGGTTGTTATTGTTCAGTCACTAAGTCATGTCAGACTGTTCACAATACCATGGACTGCAGCATGCCAGGCTTCCCTGTCCTTCACTATCTCCCAGAGTTTGCTCAGATTGATGTCCATCAAGTCAGTGATAATATCTAACCATCTCATCCTCTGCCCTCCTCATCTCCTCTTGCCATCAATCTTTCCAGCATCTGAGTCTTTTCCAATGAGTTGGCTCTTCCCATCAAGTGGCCAAAGTATTGGAGTTTCAGCTTCAGTATCAGTCCTTCCAATGAATATTCAAGGCTAATTTCCTCTAGGATTGACTCATTTGATCTCCTTATAGTCCAAGGGACTCTCAAGAGTCTTCTCCAGCACCACAATTCGAAGGCATCAGTTCTTTTGTGCTCAGCCTTCTTTATAGTCCAACTCTCACATCCATAGATGACTACTAGAAAAACCATAGCTTTGACTATACAAACCTTTATTGGCAAAGTGATGTTTCTGCTTTTTAATACACTGTCTAGGTTTTTCATAGCTTTACTTCCAAGGAGCAAGCGTCTTTTCGTTGTATTGCAGTCACCGTCTGTAGTGATTCTGGAACCCAAGAAAATAAAATCTGTCACGTATTCCACTTTTTCCCCATCTATTTGCCGTGAAGTGATGGGACCAGATGCCATAATCTTTTTTAGAATGTTGAGTTTTAAGCCAGCCTTTTTACTTTCCTCTTTCACCTTCATCAAGAGGCTCTTTAGTTTCTCTTCACTTTCTGTGATTAGAATGGTATCATCTACATATCTGAGGTTGTTGATAGTTTTCCTGGAAATCTTGATTCCAGCTTGTGATTCATCCAGCCTGGCATATATAAGTTAAATAAACAAGGTGGTGATATACAGTCTTCTTGTACTGCTTTCCCAATTTTGAACCAGTCAATTATTCCCTGTGAGGGTCTGTTACCTTTTGACCTTCACACAGGTTTCTCAGGAGACAGGTAAGGTAGTCTGGTATGCCCTTCTTTGGGACTGAAACAAAAACTGACTTTTTCCAGCCACTGCTGAGTTTTCCAAATTTGCTGATATATTGACTGCAGCACTTCAACAGCATCATCTTTTAGGATTTGAAATAGCTCAGCTGGAATTCCATCACGTCCTCTAGCCTTGTTTGAAAAATTGCTTCCTAAGGCCCACTTGACTTCAGACTCCAGGATATCAGGTTCTAGGTAAGTGACCACATCTATAAACTTCAATTACTGTTATTATTAATATAAAATGTTGCCTATATTCCCTGTGTTGTACAACAGCATTTTAAATGAAATACATCCTAGCCTATATTTTAAATCAGACTATATCAATTTTGTTGAATTGTTAACTTTATCCAGCTATTTTCCATAGTATGGGTAAAAACAGGTCAAAAGTTAGTTTTTGTTTGTAGAGATTAGGTCCAAATGGCTTCAGAGCTACTCACCAGGCCACTTCGGACATGCTCATTTCCTTTTGCTTCTATTCATCATCTATCCTCCCCTCTTAGGGAAATTTATGGATTTATTTATACCCTTCATTTTTCAAATCTACATCCACTATTGAATGTTTCCAAAAGCTGTAACTTGGGCTTGGAACTTACTACCCTAAATACCCCTGCATCTTCCATTCATTCATCCAGGAAGCTCTTGAAATCCTATATGCTCATTTTATCATTTGGCATTACCTAACTAATTGAAACAAAGATCATGTACCCTTTGCATACCTCTGTCTAAAAGTACTAAAATATTACTTGACTTTAACTTGTCACGTCAAAATATTCATTTATTCCTTTGTCCAGTGAGAATAATGGCATGTTATTTCCTTTTGAAGATATTCTGTTCAATACTCAGTTGCCCATATGCTCTTCATGATCGTGAAAGTGTTAACCACTCAGTTATGTCCAACTCTGCGACCCGATGGACTGTAGCCTGCCAGACTCCTCTGTCCATGGAATTCTCCAGGCAAGAATACTGGAGTGGGTTGCTCTGGGGATCTTCCCGACCGAGGGATCATACCCGGGTCTCCTGTATTGCAAATAATTTCTCTGCTGTCTGAGCCACATTTTCTACTGGCAAAGAGAACTGTATGTCATGGAGGTTGAAGGTTGGAAGAGGAAACCAACTCTGGCATCAGAAGAGTTAATCAGTCAGTTGATGAGTTAGTTGAAGAAAGACATTATCAACTAGAGTTGGGGAGCAACATGTGATCTTATTGGTTATGAGTCTAAAACTAGTATTTCAGTGTTAGAATGGACCAACCCTCTGTACCAATGTTTCCCGAAGTGTGCTGCAGTATCTTAATAAGTAGAATTTAAAAAAGACAAGGGAGATGTTATAACATTTAATCTTGTTGTGTTTACTTATCGATTCCTTGCCTAAAACTCTTTAGTACCTTATCTCTGCAGTTAAAATAATTCTCAGCCTCCCTAGCATCAAACTCTAGGTTCCCATCTGCCTCTAGATTCTCCTTGGGTGCTATGCTCCTCTGAATTCAACTGTGCACCAGTCACAACGGCCTTTTCTTTTACTTAAGCTCACCAAGCTTGTATCTAATTCAGGCTTTGCACAAGGGCTCCTTCCTTCTGGCAAGGAATTCTTTACCAAGCTTCTACATGATTGGAAAGAGAGATCACTCCTCTTATAGGTCTTAGCTCATAAAATACCTCCTCAAAGAGGTCATGAAAATACCTGTTTATTTCTGCTTATTTCCCTCATAGAAATTATCATGCTTAACTAATTTCCTTATTTTATATCTTTCCCTAGTAGAATGAAAGCAAGAGTCCTACTTATCTTGCTTCCTCAGTGTGTCCAGAACTTAGAACTGTGCCTGGCCTATGGTTGGAGCCCAATAAATATTTGTTAAATAAATGAATGATTGAACAAAGTGAGTGAAACAGTGTCAAAAATCATGTATTAAAATGTCCAAAAATAGGAAAAACAATAACATGTGTTGTTATTAAATTCAATATAGATTTTTTCTGTTATTATAAATAGTAGGAATATTATGCCAAAATGTAGATATTTTTACTAAGGTAATTGAGAGAGGATTAATACAGTAGTGTGTATGCTATAGTGAAATATGTATATATATTCACAAGAAAAGGAATTTTCTATGAGGATGGTGGGCTCAGATATTTATTTTAACATGTATGTATTATTTTCCTAATAAAAACAAATAATGTATCTTAGGAGACAAGTTGAGTAAAAGAAATGTCAATGGATTAGCCTTGTGACTATGGGGAATAGTGCTAAGAAACACCAATAGGAATTTCAAAAATTCTTATTAGAGTGCCAAGGTTTGTGCTTAAGATTTTTTTTAATATATTTTCCATTTTATTTATTTATTTTTTTCAATTTTAATTGGAGGATAATTGTTTTACAATGTTGTGTTGGTTTCTGCCATACAGTAATGTGAATCAGCCATAGGCATACATATGTCCCCTCCTTCTTGAACCTCCCTCCTACTCCCACCCCACCCCATTCCTATAGGTTGTTACCGAGCACTAAGTTGAGCTCCCTGTGTTAGAGAGCAACTTTCAACTAGCTATCTATTTTATATATGAAGGATATGGAGAACTGGGAGAGGTTTAGGAAAGGTATGATAGCGTATTAGTGGAGAAACACTGAAGAAACTAATTTTTTTTTTCAGGTAGAATAATTCTATTTTATTGTCTCCACTGAAAGCTGAATAAGCAGTAAGGAATCTAAATTATAGTAAATTATAGAATTATAGAAATCAACTTTTAGAAATGAAGGCAATGGATTTGTGACAAAAAATACAGTGGCATCTACTACCCACTAGAGCTCTTAAGTAACAGGAGACCTTGATGACTGTTTTTTAGTCTAGACTGCTGCTGAGTGTAGTCCCACCGAAAGGCAATGAAAAGAATAGGTTTTCTACAGGTTCTTTCAGTCTTGTTATTCTGACTGTGGTAAGACAGAAGAAAATCTTTTTAATATCTCTGTATAGACTGAATTCATATCCTTGAACAGCTTGTTTACTAGACATTTATGTTGTTAAAAGGTAGAGATTTTAAACTGAGGAATACAAAGATCCATATAAGAAAAGTGCCTTCAATGAACTTATGGATTAGTAAAATACATACATTTTAGCATTATAAAATAAATAAACAAAATAAAATTAAATATATTTTACTTGTATTCATTTATTTTTTAATTAAATAAATTTTGCTTTTAAAAATAAATCAGCAAATGATAAAAATAAACAAAGGAATATAATTTCCTCTAAGAAAAGGTAAAATCTCCTACAAATCATTATGGCAATCCTCCAGCAGTCCAAATTTGCTAATTTTACTCTTTCACAGACACTTGAGTTTTAACAGGTTGCCTTTATTCTTGTCTATTTGACCATTTGCCTCTTGAGAGATATTCACTATACCTTTTATTTTATTATATAAAATGTTTCCCAGTCAGTGCAGTAGAGTGGAAAGAACACTAGATTTGCAGTTACTGGGTCATTTATTTCCTTCCTGACTTTATTCTGCATTAGCTGGGTCAGTCAGTTGCCTTACTTGTAAAATGCGGAGAATGAGATTTGCCCTGCTTACCTCAGATAAGTACTTTGTAAACTATAAAGTATTAGATATATGGAATGGGATTATAAAAGACTGAAGCAGACTATTAATGAAATAACATTCATAAAATGAAGGGGGTAGCAAAATAAAATGAGAAAGAAATGTAATTTATGGTGAATTTTTAACCTAGCCTTTCATAGTTCTTAGGCACCAAGAACAGATCTTTTGTTTAATTTTGGCCCAGTTGAGAAGGAAAATTTAAAGAGATGCTGCTGCTGCTGCTGCTGTTGCTGCTAAGTCACTTCAGTTGTGTCCGACTGTGCGGTTTTAGGCTGGATGTGCAAACTTTGGCCACCACTTGGCGTATGTTTTTCCTTTCCAGACATTCATTTAGAACACGCCACATCAGCTTTTGTCTCCCAAGTCTCACAAACACAATTCATTCAATCCTATATGAAAATGACATGAAATGAGGATGATGAAAGCTGCTATAATGATAACCAATGAGTTCTTTCCCAACACCACCTGACCAGTCGGCATCAGCTATAGTCTTGTTCAACTCATTGTTTCCCAGGAGTGACCTAAGCTTAAGTACATTTCTCCTCTTCAAGCTTAAATTTGATCCTCGTGGAAAGTATAATTTAAGTCTTGATGAGTTGAGAAGAAGGAAATGAGGGAAAGGAAAATAAATAATTATCACCAGTTGGTAACTTCATAAACTTGGCTTTTCATTGGACTCATAAAGTAGCATACAGAGCGTATTCAACTATAGTTATTCTTCTAGAAAATCCAGACATACTCAAGCATGTCTGTATATTAGAGTAGCTCTAGTACAAACAAAATTGAACAGAAAAAGACATTTTCAGTATACACTTATAATTTGAAATGGAGACTTTGCCTGTATGATACTTTAAATGCAGATAACCTTTCACATCTAGTTTTGTTATAGTTGGTTCATTTTTTTTAAACACAGAGATGTATCTGGTTTTTTGATACATTTTTCATATACTTGGCTAACTGCAAAATCAGTCAAATTGGTCTCTGCTCATTTGTGGATTTTCAGAGTATATATTCTTCACTTTTCTTTTTGACATGCTTTTGTCTCCCAGTGCCTAATTATAGAGTGAACCTCACCTGTACAAGGCTTTTTCTGTCAAATACTTGACATACTAATGAGAACAAGCAATTAGCAACCTTAGGTTTCATATCTGTGTTAGTCCTCTTTTGCTCGGGTTAATTGGATAGCCTTTGACCTTGATCGAGTCTATTAGCTTGAGAAGTTAAAAAAATTCGTTCCTTGGTCTGAAGTGGTATTAGGTATCTTTCAAAATGCCCCCTATTTATACTTCTTTCCTGATATTTTAATGCATTTGTTGTTCCTTCCCACAGTGAATAGAGTTGATCTGTGAAGGCACTTTAGAAATGATGGAGTATGACTTTCAACAGGAGGTCATGAAAAACATTGAGACTTCCACCTTGCTCCCTTTTAGACTGAAGGAAACCAATAACAAGGAATGAGGGTATTAAAGCTTTCTATGAAGAGCCTAAAATTCAGGCTTCCTTTGAATAGCCAGCAAATAGCTGAGGTCTTTTGCCAATAGCTATTTGAGTACACCATCTTAGAAGAATCCTCTAGGCCCAGTTAAGAATTCAGATGACTGTATCCCCAGCTTACATCTTTTTTTTTTGGCTAAACCACATCATTTATGGGATCCTAGTTCCCTGACCAGGGTTTGAACCAGGCCTTCAACAGGGAGAGTATGAGTCACTAAGTCATGTCTGACTTTTTGCGAGCCCATGGACTGCAGCACACCAGGCTTCCTTGTCCTTCGTCATCTCCCTGAGTTTGCTCAGACTCATGTCCATTAAGTTAGTGATGCCATCCAACCATCTCATCCTCTGTTGCCCCATTCTTCCCCTGCCTTCAATCTTTCCCAGCATCAGGGTCTTTGCTAATGAGTCAGCTCTTTCCATCAGGTGGCCAAAATATTAGAGTTTAAGCATCAGTCTTTCCAGTGACTATTCAGGGTTGATTTCCCTTAAGATTGACTGGTTTGGTCTCCTTGCTGTCCAGCCACTGGACCACCAGGGAATTCCTCCCAGCTGACATCTTAATTGCAACCTTAAAGAGAGCCTAAGACCAGAACTTTTTCCTGAGTTTTGGAACCAAGAAACTGTATGTGATAATAAATACTTGTTGTTTTAGGATACAAATTTGTTATATATATATATATATATATATATATATATATATATATATATATATATATATATATAAAGATTTCCTTTCAAGGAATCTTTCCTTTCAAGATTCCCTGGTGGTTCATTGGTAAAGAATCTGCCTGTAATTCAGGAGCCACAGGAGACACGGTTTAATCCCTGGGTCTGGAAGGTCCCCTTGAGGAGGGCATGGCAACCCACTCCAGTATTCTTTCCTAGAGAATACCACAGACAGAGGACCCTGGAGGGCTACAGTCCATGGGGTCACAGAGAGTTGGACACAACTGAAGTTAGTATATATATCTCCCCTCTCTCTTGAACCTCCCTCCCCATCCCCCCACCCCCAATTCTAACCCTCTAGGTTGTCACAGAATGTCAGGCTGGGCTCCTTGTGTTGGATAGCAGCTTTCCACTAGTCGTCTATTTTATACATGATAGTGTATATATGTTAGTGCTACTTTCTCAGTTTGTCCTACCTTCTCATTCCCCTGCTGTGTTTAGGACACAAGTTTTGGAATCATTGGTTGAACAGCAGCATTGGTTGAACAGCAGTGGATAACTGAGATAGAAGTCAAGGTCGTGAAATTCACACATGGTTTGATTTAGTAATAACCAGGCTCAATGAAGAGATTTTCAAATAAGCAGTTTTTAAACAAGCAGTTATTCTTGAAAACAGAGGGCTAAAGGAAAACATGAATTTCCTTGTTGGCTTAGTGGGAAAGAACCACCTTCCTGCTGATGCTGATCTTCCCTGGGTTGGGAAGATACTGTGGAGAAGGAAATGGCAACCCATCACGGTATTCCTGCCTAGGAAATTCCATGGGCTGATGAGACTGGCAGGCTACAGTGCATGGGATCACAAAAGAGTCAGACATGAGTTAGCAGCTAATAACAACAACAAAGGGAAATATAATTTATGAAAGTTCCACTTTTTCTTAATGTTTGTTATAGAATTTTAAGAAATTTTAAGAAAAATCAAAAAGGGACTGCCATGTTAGAAAACAAAACTGTGACCCTCACCCCCACTTGACTTGTTAGTGTTGAGGACAAAAAATAGAGGTTTGTCTCCATTTTACCAAATATATGACTCCCAAGAGTATTTGGGAGATTCTGGGCACCTGGGATATCCTCAGAAATATTTGTCTAATTAATTCATTGAATGTACTGAAAGGAAATCTTGATCTCTTCAGATTCCATGCAAAAGAGTGCTGAGGTACCCACTGATACAGCCCCAAACATTATTGCTCCCTCAGACTAACCTAATAATCTTCACTGCAAAATTGAAGGAAGATTGGAGAAAGTTTTGAGTATGTGACAGTGTCAGAGACTAAAGTAGCTTGTTCAGGTGTTGGTAAGAGTAAAGGACTGGGTACTTCAAAGTTTTGATTGATATGAAAATCACCCTATAGAATAAGTCATGTGTATGGAATTTGAAAGAATGAAGTGGAGCTCAGTGTTGTGATAAGAGTCATTGGTGCTTATTGTGACATCCAGTACAGAAGTAGTGCAAGTAGATTTCTATCACCAATGCCAAGGCTCTTAAGGACATCTGCCACTGAGTGGCTTATGCCCGACACACCAGACAGTTGGGCAAGCATTATTGCTAAATTTATTAGGGGAACTGTTGAATGAATGCATGCTATTTACATTTTTTAAATTGACATACAGCAAAATTTTCTTGTAGGGAGTAGTCGGAACTTTCAGTGAGTTTAATACATATTTATTAAGATTCCTTTGCCCTTTGCTTTAATCAAGATATAGAACAGTTCCATCTCTGAAAAAAACTTTTGTACTACTTATTTATACTCATAATCCATCTCCCTCCACTTACCTCTAGAAATCACGCATCTGTTCTGTTAATATAGTTTTGTCTTCTCAAGAATATTATATATACGTAAATACATAAATACAGCATATAGCCAAGACTGGCTTCTTTCATTCAGTATAATGCCTTTGGGATTGATCTAACTTTTTGATTATATCAATAGCTCATTCCATTTTTTGCTGAATGGTATTGTTTATCCACTCACACACCAAAGGATGTTTGGTTTGTTCCTGGCTTTTGGTAATCACAAATAGAGCTACTATAAACATTCATGTACGAGCTTTTCTGTGAACATAGGTTTTCATTTCTCTGGGATAAATACCTAAGAGTATGATTGCTGGGTTATATGGTAGGTGTATGTTTTGGTTTGTAGTTAAGTGCCAAACTGTTTTCCATCAGCAATGTATGAGAGTATCAGTTTGTCCACATCCTTGTCATCACTTGTTATGTTATCACTTTAAAAAATTTTAGCCATTTTTGTTGGTGTGTGGTTGAATATGCACAGTAATTTTAATTTTGTATTTTCCTAATGGCTAATATCTTTTCATATGCTCAACCCCCTACTTTTTATTTTGCAAAGGGCATATAATAAATTAAGTATAAGAGGATATTTTAACAGCAAAAAAAGTAAATAATTGCAGCTTGACGCAGGGGTTACCACACTGTTTCGATTATTTTCATTTTACCTCAGGCCAGTTGAAAATTGATTGTGATCACAGACTGGTCTACTGAGAAGCCTTTGGGAGCCCTGCAATCCAGAATTGTTCTTTTGGCATTGACTTTATTGTAAGAATGCATGGATTAGTGTAGTCAATTCCCCTTACTAAAAGTTCCTAGTAGATAAATTTTCATTGACTCTACACCATATACAAGGTCGCTTGTAAACTTTCTGGCACAACAATTGAGATAAGTCATAATTTTCTATTATGAGATACGTCACTACCTTTTTTAGCTTTATATTCTACTATTCCCCCCATTACTGTGCTTCCAGCGACCTCATATATTTTACTGACTCCCATGGAATCCCCACTTCATCCCTCATCTAAAAAGTTTACAAAGCCTCTAATCAAATTCTATTTATTCTTCAAGCTGTTGTGCAATATTTCACAATGTATTTTCTGAGGAACACCTGCATTAGAATCATCTGTAATTGTTAAATATGCAGATCTCTGGGGCCTGCTCTGGATTTACTGAATTAGACTTCTTGGAGATAGGAAATCTGCATTTTAAACAAATGTTGCATATATGGTCCTTAGGTACAATTGGCATTCCAGTTGGGCTATTTCAAATCCTAAAATATAATGCTATTAAAGTACTGAACTCAATATGCCAGCAAATTGGGGAAACTCCCCAGTGGCCACAGGACTGGAAAAAGTCAGTTTTCATTCCAATCCCAAAGAAACACAATGCCAAAGAATATTCAAACTACCACACAATTGCACTCATCTCACACACTAGCAAAGTAATGCTCAAAATTATCCAAGCCAGGCTTCAACAGTATGTGAACCGTGAACTTCCAGATATTCAAGCTGGAATTTAAAAAGGCACACGAACCAGAGATTAAATTGCCATCATCTGTTGGATCATAGAAAGTAAAGAAGAACTAAAGAGCCTCTTGATGAAAATGAAAGAAGAGAGTGAAAAAGTTGGCTTAAAACTCAACATTCAGAAAACTAAGACCATGGCATCTGGTCCCATCACTTCATGGCAAATAGATGAGGAAACAATGGTAACAGTGAGAGACTATTTTGGGGTGCTCCAAAATCACTGCAGATGGTGACTACAGCCATGAAATTAAAAGGCACTTGCTGCTTGGAAGTAAAGCTATTACCAACCTGGACAGCACATTAAAAAGCAGAGACATTACTTTGCCAACAAAGGTCTGTCTAGTCAAGGCTATGGTTTTTCCAATAGTCATGCATGGATGTGAGAGTTGGACTATAAAGAAAGCTGAGCACTGAAGAATTGATGCTTGTGAACTGTGGTGTTGGAGAAGACTCTGGAGAGTCCCTTGGACTGCAAGGAGATCCATCCAGTCCATCCTCAAGGAAATCAGTCCTGAATTGGAAGGACTGATGCTGAAGATGAAACTCCAATACTTTGGCCACCTGATGCAAAGAAATCATTCATTTGAAAAGACCCTGATGCTGGGAAAGATTGAAGGCAGGAAGAGAAGAGGATGACAGAGGATGAGATGGTTGGATGGTATCACCAACTCAATGACATGGGTTTGGGTAAACTCCAGGAGTTGGTGATGGACAGGGAGGCCTGCCATGGTGCAGTCCATGGGGTTGCAAAGAGTCGGACACGACTGAGCAACTGAACTGAACTGTTGAGTCTTTCGTCGTTTAGTTTTCCATATATGAGTGTCTTATTTTGCAAGCTAACGAAAGTTCCTTGATGTTAGGGATCTTTTTTTAAGAAATAATTCTCTAGCACTAAAGAAGTGAATGAATGAAGAATTAGGTAGTTGTAATTGTACAAGTAGTTGTTAGATAGTTTTAAGAATACATTGATCTTTGTAAAGACACCTGTTGGTAAGAACTGGTAGAGTATGCTGCCATTCCAGTTTCTTAAAGAGACAACCTGTGCAAAAACAAATTTATATCGGCAAATCTTTTGGTACGTGACAACTTTAGTGTGTATTTTTCATTCCTTGCTTGTAAATAAGTTCATAATTTGCAGTGGATAATGATTAATGTTATTAGTGTGTGATTGAGGCCATATCTATATTTGACCTGCATACTGATCCTTGAGAGGCATGAAAAAACTGCTCATTTGTGCTATCTTGTTAATCAGTATTAATTGCTGTGGCTGAATCCACCATGTAATGAGTCCCATCGGTTGTTAAGACAATTCTAGAAAACAGATGCTTGGTGCATTGGTCTGTTGTTTCCACACACATTAGATGCGGCCTTCTGTTCTCAAGGACCAGATAACTTTACACAGCACTGATGTGGCTTGTTAGTAGAATTGATTTGCTTCAAAGGCTACCTTCGGAAACTGGACTTTTTGTACTTTTACAAGGTCCAAAGTAATAGGAAAGTTTTGAATCTGCATTATCTTCTGATAGTCTCTTTGCTTCGGAGGCTACTTATCCAACACAAAAACCCAAGAGTCACCCATATCTCTTCCTTTTCTCTAACTTAATCCAATCAGATGACAGTTCCTATGTAGTCTAGACCTATGACATCTCTGAAAGCAATGCCTTATGCCAAACCTTACTTTTACTGGCTGATTTCAGTTCCCGATTTTATCAGTATTACCTTTTTTCTCTTCCAGCAGTCTCATCTGTCCTTCTAATACATCTGTCACATTGTCATTGTGGAGCCATCCTGTTTTTTCTGCGTAAAATGCTTTTACGACTCTCATCACTTAAATGATCAAACAAAGTCTTTAGCTGTCCCATATTGGTCCCTCAGCAAGCCACAATGAGACCCAGTTCTACCCACCACAGTCCCGCATCAGCTTGGTCACAATTCCTGCCATGCTGGGATCCATCCTCACCTATCAGCATGCCAACCACCATTGCACCCAGGCAGAAACTGGCAGCAAACTGAGCCTGAGACCAGTCCTGCCTAAAAGCATACCCTCAGTAGTTGAACCCATCATAAGAGATGGGGCCTCACAGCCCCACAGTGAGCATGCATAGAGTATATAACTCTGATGACCAGAAAGGAGTGTGTTGCTGGGCCCGATAGGACATTTCCTGTGTGCTGTGCTAACTCGCTTCAGTCATGTCCAACTCTTTTCGACCCTATGGACTGTAGCCCCCCACCCCTTCCCCCAGCTCCTCTGCCCATGGGATTCTCCAGGCCAGAATACTGGAGTGGGTTGCTGTGCCCTCCTCCAGAGGATCTTCCAGAGTCAGGAGTCAAACCCATATCTCTTATGTCTCCTGCACTGGCAGGCAGGTTCTTTGCCACTAGCGTTACCTGGGACACCAGGACATCTCCAACATAAGGCCAATTCTCCAAGATCATAAAATGTAATCTACCTACCATATATATATATATATATATATAAACAGAGAATTTGGCAAAATGAGCGACATAAAAATATATTTTAATCAAAGGAACAAGCCGAAACCTCTGAGAAAGAAATAAACATATTGGGTTTAACCTATCTACCCGATAAAGAGTTTAAGTAACCATCATGGACCTAGTATTTAGGACACAGAACTCTGCTTCATATTACATAACAACTTGAATGGGAAGAGAATTTGAAAAAGAATAGATACATGTATATGTGTAACTGAGTCACTTTGCTGTTTAACTAATACAACATTGTTAATCACTTGTACTCCAACATAAAATAAACATTTTTCTTTTTAAAGTTTAAGGTAATTATCATAAACATAAATGCTACAAATAATACCAAACACCAAACTCAGGAGATGATATAATGGACACAGTGAGAATTTTATAAAAGAGTTAGAATCTGTCAAGGAGAACTATACAGAGTTGAAGAATATAATAAGTGAGTGATGCAAAGATAGCCTTTTCAATAAATAGGGTGGTAAACTGGACAGATACAAGCAAAAGAATCAGACTGGACTACTCTCCCACATACAAAAATAAATTCAAAATGGATGAAAGACTTAAATGTGATAATTGAAACTACAGAACTGCTAGAAGAAAGCAGACAGGATGCTTTTTGATATTAGTCTTAGAAATATTTGGGGGGGAATATTTCTCCTCAGACATGGGAAATAAAAGCAAAAATAAGTAGGACTGTATCAAACATGAAACAAAAAGGCAGCCTATTGAATAGAAGTTGTTTTTTAAACGGTATATCGAACACATACAGGGAAATCATACAACTCAATATCAAAAAGCAAACACAAACAACCCAATTTAAAAATGGGCAGAAGACCTGAATATACATTTTTCCTGAAAAGACATACAGATAGCTAACAGTCACATGAAAAGATGTTCAATATCTCTAATTATTAGAAAAATACAAATCAAACCTACAAGGAGGTACCATCTCACACCTGTCAGAATGGCTATCATGAAAAAGACAACAAATAACAGAAAAGAGAATGCTCATTCACTGTTAGTGGGAATGTAAATTGATGTGGTCAGAATGGAATACAGTATGGAGGTTCCTCAGAAACTTAGAACTACATGACCCAGTGAGTCCACTTCTGAATATATATACAGCGAAATTAAAAAAAAACACTAATTTGAAAAGATATGCACCACAGCATTCATTGCAGCATTATTTATAATAGTCCAGTTATGTTAAGAACCTATGTGTCCATCGATAGATGGATGAAGAAGTGGTATATATATACAATGGAATATTACTCAGCCTTAAAAAATGAAATCTTGTAATTTGCAACAACATGGATGGATCTAGAGGATATTATGCTAAGTATAACAAGGAGAAATACTGCCTGATCTCACTTATATGTGGACTCTACAAATAATACAAAATGAAAATAGATTCAGGGATAAACAAACAAGCAGTTGCCAGAGAGGGTGGTTGGGAAAAATAGGTGAAAGTGATTAAGAGGTAAAAGCCTCAGTTGTATAATAAATGGTATGTGATGTATAGCATAACGAATATGTCAGGAATATTCTAGTAACTTTGATGTTTTGGTTACTAAACATCATAGTTTTTATTTCATAATGTACTCAAATGGCAAGTCACTATGTAGTATACCTAAAATTAATAATTAAACTTAAAAAAATTTTAGTCTCTAGGATGGCAAGCGAAGCATTTGGTTATCTGGTCCCTGCCTAAACTTCGAGCCTTATTTATGGAAGATTCTGTTTTTATTCTCTAGCCACACTAAATTATAGGTTCCTGGAAGGATAATGTGGTTTCACGCATCCATGCTTTTGCACTCACTGCACTTTATAATTGCAGTGCCCTACTCTACCCTGCCATCTTACCTCATAAAGGTTCTATGCAAGTACCATTTCCATGCTGAAGCTTTTCTTGACCACTCCTCTGTTGTCGGTACACCTACTTCATCCCATGCACACTTCATCTTTTTTTTTTTTTTTTTTTTGGCCACGCTACACAGCATGTGCAATCTTAGTACCTCAACCAGGGATTGAATCTACACTTCTTGCAGTGGAAGTTTGGAGTTTTAACCATTGAATTACCAGGGAAATCTCCATACTTCCATCTTTGCATTTGTGAAGTCTTTATTGAGTTAATCGTTTATATGTCTGACTTACCCAATTAGATTATAAACTTTTGGGGGTATAAAAGTGAATATTTAGAAAGAGAAAAGAAATTATGAAAATTTATAAATTTTCAGAAGCAGATGCCAAAACATCTCAAAAGCTGGAACTGCTACACACCCACACACACATACACATACATACACATACAAACAGAAAATTATATATGTATATAGCATCATTAACAGGTCCATACATTTCTATAACTCTTTCACTATGTATTTTTGACTACCTGTTTCCTTGAATTATGGTAAGACCACTTCATATGAAATCTACCCTCTTAGCAAAATTATAAAACAGTATTGTTAACTGTAGACAATGTTGTACACCAGATTCTATAATTTAGTTATCTTGCCTAATGGAAACTTTATATCTGTTTAAAAACAACTCTCCTTTTTCCTTCCCCCAGAACTCAACCAGTGCCATTTTATTCCCTGTTGGTTTATCCATGTTAACACATATTGCAGAATGTATTTTTTATAGCTGGATAATATTCCATTACATGTGTAGACTGTATTTTCTTTTTATCCTTTTGTTGATGAACATTTAGGTTGTTTCCACATTTGAATATAATAATGCTGCAAATATCTCTTCAAGATCCTGGTTGTAATTCTTTTCAATATCTACCCAGAAGTAGGACTACTGGATCATATGTTAGTTTCATTTGTAATTTGGCAGGAAGGGCACTTCCATACTGTTCTGCATATCAGCTGCACCATGTTACATGCCCACCAACAATGTACAGAGTTCCAGTTTCTCCACAACTTGAACACTTATTATTTCTTGTTGTTTTTAATAATAGGCATAATAACAAGTGTCAGGTAACATTTACTATGGTTGTGATTTACATTTCCCTGAGGACTAGTGATCTCAAGTATCTTTTCATAAAATTGTTGAGCATTTGTACATCTTTAAGAAATATCTATTCAAGTCTGTTGCCATTTAAAATTTGGGTTCTTTGTGGGTTTGCTGTTGCAGTGTAGAAATTTCGTATATATTATGAAGATTAATTCCCTATGAAATATTTGATTGCAGATACCTTCCTCCATTCCATAGGTTGCTTTTCATGCTATTGTTTCCCTTATTGTGCCATTTATCTTGATATAGTCCCACTTACCTACTTTTCTTTCATTCCTTATGTTTTTGGTCATGTGTGTACAAAAGCATTGCTTTAGAGCAGTGTCTTAAAGATTTCCCCCTCTATTTTCTTCTAGAAAACTTTTGCAGTTTCTCATCTTACCTTTAAGTCTTTAGCCCATTTTTTGTTGATTTTTGTGTATGGTATGATATCATTCTTCTGCATGTAGATATTCACTTGTGCCAGCACCATTTCCCCATTGTGTAATCTTGGCATCTTTTTGAAGGTGAGGCAACCCAATCCAGTATTCTTGCCTGGAGAATCCCATGGACGGAGGAGCCTGGAGGGCTACAGTCCACGGGGTCGCAAAGAGTCGGACACGACTGAGCGACTTCACTTCACTTTGACCATATATGTGAGTTTATTTCTGGGCTCTCTATTCTTCCATTGGTCTATATATCTTTCTTTTTTTTTTTTTTTTTAATATTTATTTCTTTGGCTGAGTTTGGTCTTAGCTGCAGCTTGAAGGATCTAGTTCCGTGACTGGTGATCAAACCTAAGCCCCTGCACTGAGCATGCACAGTCTTTGCCACTGGACCACCAGTTCAGTTCAGCTCAGGCACTCAGTTGTGTCCAACTTTTTGCGACCCCATGGACTGCAGCACACCAGGACTCCCAGTCCATAACCAACTCCCAGAGTTTACTCAAACCCATGTCCATTGAGTTGGTGATGCCATCCAACCATCTCATTCTCTGTCATCCCCTTCTCTTCCCGCCTTCAATCTTTCCCAGCATCAGGGACTTTTCAAATGAGTGGTTTCTTCGTATCAGGTGGCCAAAGTATTGGAGTTTCAGCTTCAGCATCCGTCCTTCCAATGAATATTCAGGACTGATTTCCTTTAAGCTGAACTGGTTGGATCTCATTGTTGTCCAAGGGACTCTCAAGAGTCTTCTCCAACACCACAGTTCAAAAGCATCAATTCTTCAGTGCTCAGCTTTCTTTAGAGTCCAACTCTCACATCCATACATGACTACTGGATAAACCATAGCCTTAACTAGATGGACATTTGTTGGCAAAGTAATGTCTCTGCCTTTTAATATGCTGTCTAGGTTGCTCGTAACTTTTCTTCCAAGGAGTAAGCGTCTTTTAATTTCATGGCTGCAATCACCATCTGTAGTGATTTTGGAGCCCAGAAAAATAAAGTCTGCCACTGTTTCCAGTGTTTCTCCATCTATTTGGCGTGAAGTAATGGGAACAGATGCCATGATCTTAGTTTTCTGAATGTTTAGCTTTAAGCCAAGTTTGTCACTCTCCTCTTTCACTTTCATCAAGAGCTTCTTTAGTTCTTCTTTACCTTCTGCCATAAGGGTGGTGTCATCTGCCTATTTGAGATTATAGATGTTTCTTCAGGCAATCTTGATTCCAGCTTGTGCTTCTTCCAGCCCAGCATTTCTCATGATGTACCCTGCATATAAGTTAAATAATCATGGTGACAATGCACAGCCTTGACGCACTCCTTTTCCTATTTGGAACCAGTCTGTTGTTCCATGTCCAGTTCTGTTGCTTCCCGAGCTGCATACTGATTTCTCAAGAGGGAGGTCAGGTGGTCTGGTATTCCCATCTCTTGTTTTTAGAAAAGTACTCTTAAACATGAATGTGAATTTAAAGTTATTTGAAATTATTCCTCGAGGAGTATAGTTTTCAATTTTATCTGAAACCATAACCCATCTATTTTTGCTTTATACAGTTGATCTTTTATAGGAAAAATTATATCCTTATGTTGATGTTCATTTTAACCATTTTCAAAAATCTTCATTTCTTCATATATTCAGGTTTCTGTCTGAGCATATACTTATGCCTGAAGAAATTTTTTTTAACACTGAGTATAGTGCAAGTCTTCTTGTAATTAGTTTTCTATGATTTTTTTGTCTGAGTTTATTATTTCTTCTTAATTTTGAAAGATATGGTTTGTTGAGCATAAAATTCTTGATGACAGTTTTCTGTTTTTGTTTGTTTGTTTTAGCACTTTAAAGATGTCACTTCTGGCTTACATAGTTTCAAATGAGAATTAAGCTGTAATTATTATCTTTGATTTCCCTAGGATTGTTTCTTTTTCCTCTGGCTGCCTTCAAGATTCTTACTTGGTTTTGTAATTTTAAACAGTTTTAACATGATGTGTTTATGTGTTTTCACATGGTATTTATCCTGCTTGGCACTTTCCAAAATCTTGGACGTGTGATAGTTTGTCTTTTATTATTTTTCCAAAAATGTCAGCCATTATTTTTTAAAATTATTTTCATAAAGAAATTATTTCTTCAACCCTATTCTCTGTGTTTTTAGTCTTATATGATACCAATTACATACATAAATGATCATTTTATATTGTTCCTCATCTTAGCTCTTTGATGCCCTGTTCTGATTTATCTTTTTTCTCACTTTTGGCAGTTACTATTGATTTATTTTTTAGTTCACTGATCAGTCAGTTAAAGGCATTCTTCATTAGTGTTACTATGGGCTTTTTCCTTAATACCTGAGAAAGTTTTGAATTTTACATAAAATTTTAATATTTGGTAAGAGATTAATTTACAAAGGTTAAAAATTATTTCTTTTATGATTATGAGACACTCACCAAGAGATCTACCTCTTAACAAATTTTCAAGTGCACAATACAATATTATTAACTATAGGTCCCAGGTTTCACAGATCTTTAGAACTTAATCATAGATGCAAAAATCCTCAACAAAATGCTAATAAACCAATTCTGTAGCACATTAACAGGATCATACACCATGACCAAATAAGATTTATCCCTGGAATGAAAAGATGATTTAACATAACCAAATGAGTTAATATGATCCCCCACACTGACAGAATGAAGGATAGAAATCACATGATCATCTCAATACATGGAAAGGGAGTGTGTGACAACATTTAACACCCTTCCATCATAAAACTTTCAAACTATTTATAGATGGAATTTATTTTAATATATTGCAGGACACATGTTACAGACTGTGTTTTAACTTACATATCAATATCATTCGTTTTTATAGTTTCCATTGCTCTGCTGAAATTACCCATGTGTCCTTGCATGCTGTCCATATGATGTTTATGATGGACATATTTAGATTAACATATTAATTGCACTTGTTTTAAATTCTCTGTCAGAGCCTGATTCTATTAATTGTTTTGTCTCTTAATAATGGGTTGTTTTCTTATATATGTGTGTGTGTGTTTATTTGCATCTCATAATCTGACTGATGGCAGACTTGTCTATAGGGCAATAGAGCGTGATATAACCAATCATCATCTTTAATGACGATAGTCATCTTTATGTTCACTATTCACTTAGCAATTACAGTTTTAAATTGTTGCAACGGGTATTGTGAAATTATATGAAACTACTTCTATTAAAGGCTTATGTTTCTGTACTTTGCTTGGTTAATCTTAAAGAAGTATGACCATTTTACATTTCTTTTACTTCAGTATAACTTGACCACAGAACTTGCAGTGTCAAAGTAAATTTTTAGAGATGATGATAAAGATAATGGTACTGTATTATTGTTGTTATTATTCACTCATTAAGTCATGTCCAATTATTTGCTACCCCATGAAGGGTAACCCATGCAAGCTCCTCTGTCCATGGGATTTCCCTGGCAAGAATACTGAAGGAGGTCACCATTTCCTTCCCTAGGGGATCTTCCCAACCCAGGAATTGAACCTGCATCTCCCTGCATATAGCAGGCAGATTCTTTACCATTGAGCCACCAAGGGAACCTAGCTGTAGTGAGGAATAACTAATTGCAAAGTGGCCTTAGCTGTTATACTGAATATTTGAAACAGAATAAATACTTAAAAAAAAAAAAAAAAACTGAGTCGGTCGATACACACATGAAACAATTACACTTTCTCTTTACTCTTTCAGAATTGAGAAATAATTCACTTTACATATTATTTACCCATGTAAAGTATATAGTTCATTGGTTTTTAATATGTTCGCTGAATTAAACATATTAAACCATCACAACAGCCTATTTTTAAAATGTTTTTATTTCACCAGCAGGAAACTCCATGCCTATTATTTGTCATTCCACATCTCCACACCCCTCTCCCACCAAACCTAGGCAACCATTAATCTATTCTATAGATTTGCCTGTTCTGGATATTTCCTATAAATGGAATGATATGAAATGTTGGCTTCTGTGATTGATTTCTTTCACTTAGCATAATATCTTTAAGGTCCATCCAGGTCATAGCATGTATCAGTACTTATTCAATTTTATTGCCCAATAATAATCCAGTGTATATGCATTCCACATTTTGTTTATCCATTCATTCATCAGGTGATGGACATTGGGTTGTTTCCACCTTTTAGCTCTTGTAAACAGTGATGCTGTGAACATTTGTGTACAAGTTTTTGTTTGAATATCTGTTTTTAATTCTCTTGGTATATATCTAGGATTGGAATTTATGTTTTATATGATTACTCTATGTTTCACTTTTTGAGGAACTGCCAAGCTGTTTTCCAAAGTGGTTGCAACATCTTCCCTTCCTACCAGCAATGTTTGAAGATTCCAATTTCTCCACATCATCACCAAGCTTTATTTTTTTCTCTCTCTCTTTTCTATTATAGCTATTGTAGTGGGTGTGAAGTGATATCTCCTTGTGGTTTTGACTTGCATTTTCCTAATGACTAATGATGTTAAACATCTTTTCATGTGCACATTTGCTCCTTGTATATCTTTGAAGAAACATCTGTTCCAATGCTTTGCCCAATTTTTTATTGGTTTACTTGTCTTTTTTATTGTGGCAAAATATATGCAACATAAAAGTAATCATTTTAGACTTTTTACAGTATACAGTTCTGAGACTTTAAAGTAAGTAATTCACACTGTTGTCTACCCACCACCACTCTTCATCTCCAGAACTTTTTCACCTTCCCAAACTAAAACATTATACACGTTATACACTAATTCTCTTTCGTTCTTCACCTCAGTCCTTGACAATTACCATTTTATGTTTTGCGTCTCTATATTTGACTATTCTATGTACCTCATATTAATGATACCTTATGACTGGATATTTCACTTAGCATACTGTCTTCAAAGTACTTTAATGCAGCATATATCAAAATATCCTTCCCTTTTCCCCCCTGTTTTTTGGCCATGCCACGGGCCATGTGGGATCTTAGTTCCCTGACCAGGGATCAAACCTGTGCCCCCTGCAGTGAAAGCTCAGGGTCTTAAGAATTGGACTGCCAGGGATGTTCCCAGTATCATTTTTTCAAAAGATTGTTCATTCCTCATTGATCTGTATGGGCATTCTTTTACCTTTTATGTAATTTGAAGTGAGGTACAATTTATATGGGTCACTAGAAAAGCATAGGGGAAAAAAATTTGTAATGTTGTGGTTTTCAGAAGCTAAACTTTTAGTTAAATATTCATGTTTCTTTTGAGTACAATGTGATAATGAACTTGTTTCTGTTTCACAACAAAGTCTTGAAGGGTATATTTCATATTTTCAGAATGTATTTAACTTTATCATTTGCAAGTATAAGCCACTTGTATGTTTCTTGGACGTGATTCCCAGATGGCACTAGTGGTAAAGAACCCGCCTGTTAAAGCAGTATATGTAAGAAACGTGGATTTGATCCATGGATCGGGAAAAGAGTCTTTGGAGGAGGGCGTGGCAACCAACTCCAGTTTTCTTGCCTGCAGAATCCCATGGACAGAGGAGCCTGGCAGGCTATAGTCCATAGGTTCACAAAGAGTCAGACATGACTGAAGCGACTTAGTACATGCACACACACATGCTTCTTGGATAAATACTTTTAAATTTGAGTATACAGAAAGTTAACTGAGTTTTTAAATGCATTTTCTGCTGAACAGGATAGATTAAAATGTAAACGTCTTTTGCCAAATAGAAATTAATATTACATTATCTCAATTTCTCTTTCATATCCAATAAAACTTTTAGTAAATGGAAATGAAGCAGCTAGAGATCCCACTTCCTGAGGTATGTTTTAATGGGAAAAGTTTCTGACCTGTCAATTTTAAATAGTCCATGAAAAGAAGTGTTTACCATGACTTTGCTTTTAGACTTGAACTGAAAAAAAAAAATTACAGTTATGTTCTGATCACAGCTCTGATGACAGTGACAAAAGAAATTTTCTACCTCTAATTACAAAGCTAGGATGAACCAGTTGAAACATTTTAGACCAAAGATCATTAAAGATTATCTAATATTGAGCCCTCAAAGTGTTTGTTTGACACATAGTATTTTTAAAATTAAACTTGGTTTTCTTCATATTGTTAAATAGAAGGATTTAAAATAAAAGATTGAAGTTTAAATTTTCCTTGGAATCCGAATCCTCTGGCAATACGGGATCTGCATTCCCATGTGCTAATTATAGGCTGAAACTGAAATGTATTCTTTAGATCATCATTCTCTTTTCTCTTTGAAACTGCGATGCTGTTCAAATGAACAATTATTACTATTAGGTATTACACTTAACTGGAGAAGGGAATGGCAATCCACTCCAGTATTTTTGCCTGGAGAATCCCATGGGCGGAGGAACCTGGCAGGCTACAGTCCATGGGGTCACAAAGAGTCTGACACAACTGAGCGACTCTCACACACACACACACACATTACACTTACATTTGTGTTTCATGTAGAGGCCCATTACATTTGTGTTACTTGCTGGACCTTCATTCATTTATGTTCTTGCTGTACCTGATCTGTACTCACCCTAGTGTATTTTCCTATGACTGTCTTAACAAATTACCATAAGCCTGTGGCTTAAAATAACGAAAACTTCTTTTCTCATTCTCCAAGTGGCTGGAAGTCTGCAATCAAGATGTTAACGTGTTTGCCTCTTTCTGGAGGCTCTAGAGGGTATATGTTTCATGCCTCTGTCTTAACCTCTGGTGGCTACAGTCAATTCTTGGCATTCCTTGTCTTGTAGATCCATCATTCCAATCTCTGCCTCTTTTTTCACATCACTTTCTTATCTGTGTGTGACTGTCTCAAATACCCCTCTGCCTTTTTTCGATAAAAGTACCTGTCCTTCGATTTGGGGGCCCATACAAATCCAAGATTCATCTAATCTCAAGATTCTTAATTACATCTGTAAGATTCTTTCTCCATATAAGGCAATATTCTCTTGTTCAAGGGGTTAGGACTGTTTTGGGGGCTACCACTACATTCCCCACTGTACAGATAAGAAAACTGAATCCTAGACAGGTTAAGTAACTCATTCAGAATCATACAACTAGTTTATGAGACAGAGTTGATTCAAGAACCCTAGTTTATGGAGTCTAAAAAATCCTTTCTGCCATCATATGCTATCATCACTTCTGCTCACTTTATTTTCCAAATAAATAGAGAATAAACAGACATAATATGTTGCCTGTAGCTTTATTTGATTGCCATTTTGTTAGTTTGCCTAATGGAGACCTTTAGAAGTCACATATTCATTTCAAAATGATCAGCACAGTAAGTCTAGCTATGATATGTCATCATACAAAGATATTACAGAGTCATTGACTTTATTACTGTGGAATTCTATTTGTTTGTAGAATTAATCTGAATGTGGTTAGTGAGCTACTTTGCGGGTCACTATCTGACTAAGCTATTGTCAGAGTAGTTTCCAGTAGATAAAATCTATTCTACCATTACCCCTGTTTTGTTGAGGGTACTTTAAGTTTAGTTCTCAGTGGTAAAAGTGGATTTGTACTGAGCCATCTATATCCTCCCCCACCCTTTCTTTGTAGCCTTCTCTGACCTAAACACACACAGACACACACACACACACAGATGAACATGCTGTATTATAGTCTTCCTGTTCCAGTGTACAGCTATCAAAGAATAAGCCAACTGACAGACCAAGATAAAAAATCCTGATTTTTGACACATTAACACTATCTTGAAAAGAAAATACCATTTTGAATATAAGTTCAATAAAAGAGTAAAAATGTTATCATAAATTGATCTCGCCCTGGTTTCTCTTCACTGTGCTCTAAGGTTTCAGTCCCCTTGACACCTGAATATATAAGCTACAAACTCACATAATGGCAATTATAATTTGTCCACTGTCTACTTCGGGAAACCTACAAGTTCTGAAATGAGGAGCTAGGAAATTTGAACATCCAGCAAAATCACTCTGTACAATTCATTATCGGAGATGTACAAGTTTATTCCTTTTGGCGTAAATTATTTGAGTTTTTTCTCAAAGGATGCAGTGTGTTAGTTTTCTAGGACTGCTATACAAATTACTACAAACTCGGTTCCTTAAAAACAGGGATTAATTTTCTTACAGTTTTAGGGGCTGGAAGTCTGAGATCAGAGTGTCAGCCACATTGCTTTTTGTTTTGTTTTGTTTTGTTTTTTCGATGTCTCTCTCCTTGGCTTGGAGATGGTCACCTGCTTGACGCTGTTTCACATGGTCTTTTTTCTGTGCACTCATCCCTCATGTCTCTGTGTCCTAATCTGTTTTCATAAGGGCACCACTCATATTGGATTTTGGCCTACCCTGATACCCTTTCAGTTCAGTTCAGTCGCTCAGTCATGTCTGATTCTTTGCGACCCCATGGACTGCAGCACACCAGGCTTCTCTGTCCATCACCAACTCCCGGAGTTCACTCAAACTCATGTCCATTGAGTTAGTGATACCATCAAACCATCTCATCCTCTGTCGTCCCCTTCTCCTCCCACCTTCAATCTTTCCCAGCATCAGAGTCTTCTCCAATGAGTCAGTTCCTCACATCAGGTAGCCAAAGTATTGGAGTTTCAGCTTCAGCATCAGTCCTTTCAATGAATATTCAGGACTGATTTCCTTTAGGATGGACTGGTTGGATCTCCTTGCAGTCCAAGGGACTCTCCAGAGTCTTCTCCAACACCACAGTTCAAAAGCATCAATTCTTCAGTGTTCAGCTTTCTTTATAGTCCAACTTTCACATCCATACATGACTACTGGAAAAACCATAGCTTTGACTAGACAGACTTTGTTGGCAAAGTAATGTCTCTGCTTTTTAATATGCTTTCTAGGTTGGTCATAACGTTCCTTCCAAGGAGCAAGCGTCTTTTAATTTCATGGCTGCAATCACCATCTGCAGTGATTTTGGAGCTCAAAAAACTAAAGTCTGTCACTGTTTCCATGGTTTCCTCATCTATTTGCCATGAAGTGATGGGACCAGATGCCATGATCTTAGTTTTCTGAATGTTGAGTTTTAAGCCAACTTTTTCACTCTCTCTTTCACTTTCATCAAGAGGCTCTTTAGTTCTTCTTCACTTTCTGCCATAATGGTGGTTTCTACATATCTGAGATTATTTATATTTCTCCTGGCAATCTTGATTCCAGTTTGTGCTTCATCCAGCCCAGGATTTTCTCATGATGTACTCTGTGTCTAAGTTAAATAAGCAGGGTGACAATATACAGCCTTTTTGTACTCCTTTTCCTATTTGGAACCAGTCTGTTGTTCCATGTCCAGTTCTAACTGTTGCTCCCTGACCTGCATACAGATTTCTCAAGAGGCAGGTCAGGTGGCCTGATATTCCAATCTCTTTAAGAGTTTTCCACAGCTTGTTGTGATCCACACAGTCAAAGGCTTTGGCATAGTCAATAAAGCAGAAATAGATGTTTTTCTGGAACTCTCTTGTTTTTTTGATGATCCAGCGGATGTTGGCAATTTGACCTCTGGTTCCTCTGTCTTTTCTAAAACCAGCTTGAAGATCTGGAATTTCATGGTTCATGTACTGTTGAAGCCTTGCTTGTCTAATTTTCAGCATTAGTTTGCTAGCTTGTGATATGAGTGCAATTGTGCGGTAGTTTTAGCATTCTTTGGCATTGCCTTTCTTAGAAATTGGAAGGAAAACTGACCATTTCCAGTCCTGTGGCCACTGCTGTTTTCCTTGTTTGCTGGCACATTGAGTGTAGCACTTTCATACCATCATCTTTTAGGATTTTAGATAGCTCAGCTGGAATTCCATCACCTCCACTAGCTTTGTTTGTAGTGATGCTTCCTAAGGCCCACTTGACTTTGGATTAAAGATTTACTGAGCATGGCCCAGCCCAATAGAACAGAACCCAGTTTGCCCCTCAGTCAGCCTCTCCCATCAGGAACCTTCCAAAGTCTGTAAGATCATAGTAAAAGCAGGAGAATTCCAGAAAAAGCATCTACTTCTGCTTCATTGACTATGCTAAGTCCTTTGTCTTGTGGATCACAACAAACTGTGGAAAAGTTTAAAACCATGTTTACTTTTATTTTCCTATACTTACTACTCTCTATAACTCACATTTAGAAGAGAAAAGAAAATAAAGGGATTTTCTGCTTAATTTCTTATCACTTTTCTGTTTTATATATACATTTTTCATCCTTGCTGTGAAATAACTGGATTATATTCAAGGTAAATGAACTTGTCCTAGCCTGGTTAGACAAACGACTAAAATGAAAGCAACCTCAGTTTTTTCCACCTTCGTGAGATCTGAAGTAGAGAAAGAAGATTAGCATAAACCTCTGCTTCTCCCTTATTTTTACCTGCCCTCTTTCCTTACAGCAGGATATCAAGGCTTCTAGAAACCTTAATATACATCCCTCTTCTCCACTCATGTTCACACCCCCTACCCCTTATGAGACAGTAAGTATCAACAGTGAACTGGTGTTGTAAAAACTGTCTGATTATTCTTCCTTTAGGCTGAGGTAATTAAGTTCAAACCTAGGAACCTGATGGGAAAGAAAATTCTAAATGCAAATGTACCTTTTCTTCACTTGTAATCTTGTCCACTCTGCCTTCTGAGAATATGCATGTGTGTGTGTTAGTTGCTTAGTTGTGTCCAATTCTTTGCAACCCCATAGACGGCAGCCCACCAGGCCCCTCCATCCATGGGATTCTCCAGGCAAGAACACTGGAGTGGGCTGCCATTTCCTTCTCCAAAAGGAACTATAGAAAGAAAGAAAGTGAAGTCGCTCAGCCGTGTCCGACTCTGCGACCCCATGGACTATAGACTACCAGGCTCCTCCATCCTTGGAATTTTCCAGGCAAGAATACTGGAATGGGTTGCCATTTCCTTCTCTATAAGAATGATATATCAAGAGAGAAATAAGAGAAAATTTGAGTTATAAAGTGAAACATCTGAACATTCAAAGATTTATTAAATTTAGATGTACTCTTTCTTTTTTCTTTTTTTTTAAATTTTTTTAATTTTAAAATCTTTAATTCTTAGATGTACTCTTTCATTTAATTCCTGAGGGGTTTATTTTTACTTAAACTACCGGCAGTAGCTATTTACTCTCAACAGTTGGTTAATTACATCAGTTGACCAGAGAAAACTTTACTGTCTCTAAATCCCCAATTATTTGCCTCTTGAGAGATAGATGTTTAATGACAAAAAGCCTTTCTTCAGTTGAGTCTCTTTGGATAACATTGCCCCCATGCTGCCCTTCTCTTACCCTGCAGATTACTAAGGAACTCATCTGGTTAAGTCATCTCCTGTGAAGAGATTAGAAGGGTAGGATTCATCTCATTGCCCCTACTGTGATGTGTCAGAGCTTGATCGTATTGCCCACCTACTCAATACAGACAGAAACTCTGGGGGGCACTAAAATAGCATATAGATGCCTGTGCCATTGTGGTATGAAAACAATTAAATTCGTCTTCAAGTAGATAATGTATGGTATCACAGCCTTAATGATTTTGACTCTTCAGGAGGTAGAAACATAGATTAAATTGGACTAGCCTCTACTCAGACTGGACATGAATGTCGGGGTGAAAGTAAGGACAGGATTATTTAATAAACAGTTTGGATAACATGAGATAATAAAGCAGCGATTTCTTTTTCAAACTGCATTACATGAAGTCCCAATTAGGAGGTGTGGTTTGGCTACCTCTAATCCTTTCCCTACTGAAGTCATTTCAACTAGACATTTCTATTATATATATATTTAAATATATAGATACACTTATACATTATATCCATAGGTCTATATGTAAAGCGGGTATCATTCAAAAAGCATTTAATACAAAGTTCACATTTATGTTTCAAAATTTTAGTCTCTGATTAATAGTTCATCCTCCAAAACGTGTTCTCAAGTACTATGAGAGAATTTCTTCCTTATTTGTGAATATATTTATATTAAAAATCTTAAGTATGTAAAACAACAATAAGTATTGTTATATCCTTAAATATTTTTTATTGAATAAGTATCCTTCCCAGAGTGACAATTCACATGCATCATCAGCCTTTCCCTATTCTTGTTTTTAGCAGTCAGAATAACAAGTGCTACTATGTTGTCTGATGTATCTGAAGCCAGGCTCTGACAGAAACAGAGTTTCCTTGCTTTTTTCTCTTTGGCAATTACTAAGGCTTTCATCAGACATTTATACCTCTGTGATTTGGTGGCTGCCACTCTTACTGCAATTTTTAAGTGTTTTCCTCTATTATGAAGTATGGTCCTGGAGAAGAAATATTGTGTAGTAGGAACAGAAGTGTTGAGTTCCAGTGGATGGTTCTTTTGTGAGATCATACCATCAAACAAGCCACATAGGAATGTACTGAAGGGAGACGTTTGAGACCCACTTCTGTTATTCTCCAGCACTACTGCCCATTCACAGGGAACTAGTTGTATGAGAGACACACAATGTGGGAACATCTGGTGGGCTAGATTTGCTGTGATGGCCTCATCAACTGGTTCATATTAATCCTAGCTACCAGCCATGGCTTTACCATTGGCTTTACCATGGGTCCAGTTTGCCTTTTGCAGCAGTCTTTGTTTGGCAATGAACTGTCCTTAGCCTAACTGCAGACCTCAGGTCTGTTTAGCATACCTGAGACATTATCAGAAGTACACCATTTCGAGTACTGCAAACTAAAATTCTGAGAGACTATGTTGCAAATAGGAGGGAAGTCATAATTTCTGACTGAGTATTTGATGTTCCAATTATTACAGTTTACATATATACACATATAAAATTTCTTTACTGTTCCTACACACTCTATTCATAAATTCCATAAAATTATATAGTACTTTACATTCTCCAGAGTAGTTTCACATATATTCTTGTTTAATTCTTACAGTATCCCTGTGAATTTAAAATTATTCTTTATTTTATAGATAAAAGAAACGAGGTTCAGCTCAGTCATGTACTCATGTCCGACTCTTTGTGACCCCATGGACTGCAGCACACCAGGCTTCCCTGTCCATCGCCTACTCCAGGAGTTTATTCAAACTCATGTCCATTGAGTCGGTGATGCCATCCAACCATGTCATCCTCTGTTGTCCCCTTCTCCTCCCGCCTTCCATCTTTCCCACCATCAGGGTCTTTTCAAATGAGTCAGCTCTTCGCATCAGGTGACCAAAGTATTGGAGTTTCAGCTTCAACATCAGTCCTTCCAATGAACACTCAGGACTGATATCCTTTAGAATGGACTGGTTGGATCTTCTGGCAGTCCAAGGGACTCTCAAGAGTCTTTTCCAACACCACAGTTCAAAAGCATCAATTCTTCAGCAATGAGGTTAAGAGAGGTAACATATGTTGTTGCAAGATTTCAGAGGTAAGAAATAGGTCCTGAATTCTAAATTCCTAGCCTACTATTTTTGCCTATTACCCCAGCTATCTTTGTTACAGAGGCAGTGTGTTATAATAGAGCCAGACTGCCTGCACTGAATTGAAGATTATTTACTTCCTAATGGTATGACCTTGGATAAGTCATTAAACCTCTCTGGGTCAAACTTTCTCCATTGATAAATGGGAGTGATAATAGTAGCTAACTCATTGGGTTTTTGTGAGGAGTAAATGAGCTGACTTATGGAAATATTTGGAAGACTGATTTGAATAGCCAGTGTTACATTAATGTTCAATGCTATTATTGCTTTTATTATTATCATCCTTGTTATTAGCAGCAACAACATTATTGGATAACATTGTGGTTAAGATCTCATTTGTTTTATGCAGACTGCATGGATTCAAATGCAGACTCCACTGCTGACTCTGTAGCTTTGGCCAGGTTATTTCAATGCTCTGTGCCTCAGTTTCTTCATTATATAAAATGCTCATCACACATTATATAAAATCCTCATCACACTATGACTATGTTAATGCATGTAACATACTTAGACCAATGCTCAATGCATAGAACCCACATTTGCCTTATTCTTAACATCCTTGCTGCAAACTCAACCCCAAAAAGTGTTTGGCAGTTGTGTACTATATATGCCATGTGTAATTCATCAGTTCTCTGTAGTCTAATCACACAAGCTAGTGGTTTGGTTGTCATGGCAGTTTTTCAATAGGAATGTATTTGTTATATAAAAGTTATTTTTGGTCAGTCAGTGTGGTGTAGTGAAATGAGTATTCACTGGAGATCTTGTTCTATTGCTGAGTAGCCTCCAAATGAAATTCCAGAGTCTAGAGAAATTATTTTAGCAAGAGTAAGAAATAACAACTTCCCTGTCCCCCTCTCTTCTCTCTCGTGCTTAGGTGTGATGCTTTTGTTTCCAGCTTATAGTAGAACAGGCCTATACTCGAAGGCAGTGTGATATCATTATACTTAGGAATAAAAAATGTTTCTAGTTTGGATTTTTTTCCAGTACTATACTATGAGTCAATAAGAATATGAGATATACTTAGCAGTTGCTTTAGAAGTAACTTTGCTGGTCTCCACTCATTAAGCATTCAAGTGGTTCCTATGCATAGCTTCACAAGTAAACCCTCAGTTTATGGGATGATTTTATTCTCAAAGATCATTTTTAGATAGTCTATTGGGAAATTTTATATTTTCTTATAGAAATAATCTTATTATGGTGCAGAAGTTCTCAGATTAGCCTACTAAATTGGATTTAGCCTGTGATAGGGCTGAAATATTGTACACACAGATCATAAATCATGCGCAAGAGTGCTAAGCACTTGTAATTAAAGCAAAAATAAAATTGAGTCTTGAGAATTAGCACTTTAAATACTAAAGCATGAGAATTGCACAGTTAATTACAGGTTGAGGAGATAGATCGAGGCTTTGGGAGATTGTTTCTGAAGAGCACTTCTGGATACTTTCAATAGACTCTGGAAGTTGATGGCACAGGTTTTATCTAATTTCTGTTGTCTCAGATGATAAAGAATATGCCTATAATGCAGGAGACCTGGGTTCAGTCCCTGGGTCAGGAAGATGCCCTGGTGATCGGAATGGATACCCACTCCAATATTCTTGCCTAGAGAATTCCATGGACAGAGGAGCCTGGCAGGCAACAATCATGGAGTCACAAAGAGTCGGACACAACTGAGCAACTAACATTTTCAACTTTCACTTCAGAAGAGATGGCTTTTCTTTTTCTTGATACAGGTATCTCACTAACAGTGCTCTTATAACTATCTAGCCACGATTATCGTCATTTGGGGTTCACAAATAGAACATATTGACTGAGAGAGAGGTTATCTTGAAGTACCTGGGCAAGATAGAGGGAGAGGAAGACCAATTTAAAGGGTGATATTGGTCCATGAAAGAATATGTGATCGTTTAAGGTGGTATTAACCAACCACTGTGAAGATGAAAGAAGAGAAGTGGGAGCTCAGCTCCTATATAGGATCCCAATGGAAAGAAAGAAAGTGAGACATTTTCTATGAGACCCCAGCGCCTTTTAAATTTCTACTCAAACATTCTTCCTGTAGATCTTCATATATATCCTCTCTGCCCTGCTTGACCACCTCTTGGAGGAAGAAATGATTTCTTATTCATCCCTCTGCTTCCAACAACAGCTAGCACAGACTAGGTGTAGAACACGTTGTATGTTGAAATGAAATTAGATGTGATCTCAAAGCGGAAACCATTTGGTTGTTATTTGACCAGAGCATTGAAAGGCTGTAAAACTCTACCCTCAACTAGCATGTGGTAAATAATACCAGTATTCCCCAGAGCTGAATTCTGAATTGCAGTATTCCAAATAGATAATTGAGAATTCACACATGAATCATGTCTGTTTGGCTATAGACATATTCTGTTCTCTCCATTTCATGGATAGTACCTTTACTCAGTCTTTCTTTATTTCTCTAATCTCCCTACCTTGGAGCAGTCTGGGCAAATGGAATTTCTATACACTCTTTTAGCTTTGGAGGCTACCTGATTGACAAAGCTCTTTGGAGATATACATTTTGTAGCTTCCCTCAGCGACACAAAGCATCATGCTGGATCCAAAGAGGTTTGACTGTTGATTCTTTGTCTTCTTCTTTGCTTTTGTTGATCTAACCCATCCCTGATTCATTCCTGCTAGAGACAAAGCCACATGCTGCACCATGGAGAGCAGTTTGTAATGAAACAACAAGCTGCTCCCAATTTTAAATATTGCATGTTGGGGCAAAGGCAGAGTTCCTTTTCCTCTAAAGCCATAACATTAAAAAAATTCTGTTTGATATTCAGAGTTATTTGATCTGGCAGTTTAACAACTGTTGATGTTTTAATTGCTTCTTTAAAGGATTTCATCTACATTTCTAGGTTTATTTTTATTTTACTCTGAAAGAATGTCAATATTAGCCATCACTTTGCCCAGTAAGTTACCATTGCAGGATCTTGGAGTAAAATCCAGTAATTACTGTAACTGGTAATTTAAGACTCTGCTGAGAAATTTGGCAGTTTCCCTTTTCCTGAGGAGGCATCTCTTCCCATGGGGCTAGCAATCATTTATTGTTCTGAATCAGTTTTCACCCAGTTTATTGAGAAATAATTGACATATATCACTGTTTTAGATTAAGGCATACAACATGCTGGTTTGATTTACATATATTGTGAAATGATTATCACAATAGGTTCAGCCAACGTCCATCTTCTCATACAGATAAAATGAAAAGAAAGGAAAAGGAAAACAACAAAAAATTTCTCCTTGTGAGGAGAACTCATAAGATTTACTCTCTTAACAGCTTTCCTATATATCATACTGCAGTGTTACCTATAGTCATAATGCTGTACATTACATCCCTTTGGACTTTGCTTTAGATCCCACACACAGTATTTGTCTTTGTCTGACTTATTTCACTTAGCATAATACCTTCAAGGTCCATCCATGCTGTCACAAATGGTAGGATTTCCTTGTTTTTATAGCTAATATTCCATTGTATATATACACCACAACTTCTTTATACCTTCATTTATTGATTGATTTAGGTTGTTTCCATGTGTTGGCTATTGCAGATAATGCTGCTGTGAACATGAGGGTGCAGATATCTTTTCAAGTTTGTATTTTTGTTGCCTGTAGATATATTCCAGGATTTGGAATTGCTGGATCATATGGCAGTTCTATTTTTAGTTTTTTGCGGATGCTCAATACTGTTTTCCATAGCGGCTGTACTAATTTACAGTCCCATTAACCAGCATTTGTTATCTGTTTTTTTTTTAATTTATTTTATTGAAATAGTTGATTTACAGTGTTGTATTAATTTCTGCTATACAGCAAAGTGATTCATTTATACATACATACATATATATATATATACATTCTTTTTCATATTCTTTTCCGTGATGGTTTATCACAGGATATTGATTATAGTTGCCTGAGCTATACAGTAGGACCTTGTTGTTTATCCAATATCTATATAATAGTTTGCATCTACTAATCCCAAACTCCCTCTCCCACCACCTCCCCTTGACAACTACAAGTCTGCTCTCTATGTCTGTGAGTTTTCTTTCTTTCTTTCTTTCTTTCTTTTTTTTGAGGACAGTTATTCTAACAGGTGCAAGGTAATATCGCATTGTGGTTTTATTTTGCATTTCCAACATCATAGTGATGTTGAACATCTTTTTATATGCCTATTAATCTTTCATATATCTTCTTTGGAGAAATATCTATTTAGATCCTTTGCCAATTTTTAAATTGGGTTTCTTTATTTTTAATTGTTTGATGATTGCTTTACAATATTGGTTTGATTTCTGTCATACACCAACATGAATTAACCATAGGTGTACATATATCCCCTCCCTCTTCAATCTCCCTCCCACTTCCTACCCATTTCCACCCCTCCAGGTTATTACAGCTCCCCAGTTTGAGTTCACAAAGTCTTACAGCAAATTCCTATCAGCTATCAACTTACATATATTAGTGTAAATGTTTCCAGGCTACTCTCTCCATTCATCTCACCTTCTCCCTCTCCTCCCTCACCCTTGTCCATAAGTCTGTTCTTTATGTCTGCAACACCATTGCTACTCTGCGAAAAGTTCATCAATACTGTCCTTCTAGATTCCATATATATATATATATATATATATATATATATGCATTAATATGTGATATTTGTTTTTCTCTTTCGGACTTGCTTCATTATCTATAATAGGCTCTATAGTCATCTACCTCATTCAGTTCAGTTCAGTCGCTCAGTCATGTCCGAATCTTTACGACCCCATGAATCACAGCACGCCAGGCCTCCCTGTCCATCACCAACTCCTGGAGTTCACTCAAACTCACGTCCATCAAGTCGGTGATGCCATCCAGCCATCTCATCCTCTGTCGTCCCCTTCTCCTGCCCCTAATCCCTCCCTGCATCAGGGTCTTTTCCAATGAGTCAACTCTTCACATGAGGTGTCCGAAGTACTGGAGCTTCAGCTTTAGCATCAGTTCTTCCAAAGAACACCCAGGACTGATCTGCTTTAGGATGGACTGGTTGGATCTCTTTGTAATCCAAGGGACTCTCAAGAGTCTTCTCCAACACCACAGTTCAAATGCATCAATTCTTAGGCGCTCAGCTTTCTTCATAGTCCAACTCTCACATCCATACATGACCACAGGAAAAACCATAGCCGGACCTTTGTTGGCAAGGTAATATCTCTCCTTTTAAATATGCTATCTAGGTTGGTCATAACTTGCCTTCCAAGGAGTAAGTGTCTTTTAATTTCATGGCTGCAGTCACCATCTGCATTGATTTTGGAGCCCCAAGAAATAAAGTCTAACACTGTTTCCACTGTTTCCCCATCTATTTGCCATGAAGTGATAGGACCAGATGCCATGATCTTCGTTTTCTGAATGTTGAGCTTTAAGCCAACTGTTTTCACTCTCCTCTTTCACTTTCACCAAGAGGCTTTTTAGTTCCTCTTCACTTTCTGCCATAAGGGTGGTGTCATCTGCACATCTGAGGTTATTGATATTTCTCCCAGCAATCTTGATTTCAGCTTGTGTTTCTTCCAGTCCAGCGTTTCTCATGATGTACTCTGCATATAAGTTAAATAAGCGGGGTCACAATATACAGCCTTGACGTACTCCTTTTCCTATTTGGAACCAGTCTGTTGTTCCATGTCCAGTTCTAACTGTTGCTTCCTGACCTGCATATAGGTTTCTCAAGAGGCAGGTCAGGTGGTCTGGTATTCCCATCTCTTGATGAATCATTACCAAGACCCATATGAAAGGGCTTTATTCCTGTTTTCTTCTAGGAATTTCATGGTTTCATGTCGTAAAGTCTCGAACCCATTTTGAGTTTATTTTTGTGACTGATAATAAGATATGGCTCCAGTTTCATCCTTTTACATATGAATATCTAATTATCCCAACACCATCTATTGAAGACTGTCTTTTCCCCATTGAGTCTTTTTGGCTCCCTTGTTAAAAAAAAGTTGATTGTATATACTTGGGTTTATTTTAGACTCTCTATTCTGTTCCATCTGTCTATTTTTCTATTTTTATGCCAGTACCATACTGTTTTGATGACTACTGGTGTATAGTTTAGCTTGCAGTCAGAAAAGTGTGATGCCTCTACTTTGTTTTTTCTTTCTCATGAGTTCTTCAGCTAATTGGGGTCTTATTTGGCTCCATATAAATTTTAGGAGTTTTTTTTTTTTTTAATTTTTGTAAAAAATGCCATGATAATCTTGATAGGGATTGCATTGAATCTATAGATGACTTTTAGTAGTATTGCTATTTCAGCAATATTAGTTATTCCAATCCATCTATGCAGGATACCTTTCCATTTATTTGTGTCTTTGATTTCTTTCATCACTGTCCTGTGGTTTTCAGAATTGAGGTCTTTCACCTCCTTAGTTAAATTTAATTCCTATTTTTATTGTCTTTGTCTGAGTCAATTTTCCATAGGTGTTGTACCTCCAAGGTCAGCTTTTTGTGTTCCTTTGGAAGAGATTGAGGTCATTCTAATCTGGGTGTTACTGTTTTTTTTTTTTAAGTCCCTCTTATCTCAGATAAATGTACAATTTTAATATGTACTTACCAGAAAGACTTATTGAATTTAGAATCTCATAGGGTATTACTTCAGAGAAGGCAACAGCCCCCTGCTCCAGTACTCTTGCCTGGAGAATCCCATGGACGGAGGAGCCTGGAAAGCTGCGGTCCATGGGGTCGCTGAGGGTCGGACATGACTGAGCGACTTCACTTTCACTTTTCACTTTCATGCATTGGAGAAGGAAATGGCAACCCATTCCAGTGTTCTTGCCTGGAGAATCCCAGGGATGGGGGAGCCTGGTGGGCTGCCATCTACAGGGTCTCACAGAGTCAGACACAACTGAAATGACTTAGCAGCAGCAGCGTCAGGGTATTATTTCACTTTTGTCTATTCATATTCTTCCAAGACCTAATAGAATACTGTGTTGGCATGCTGCTTACATTTATGCATCTAGTCATTTGAATTCTCTGAACCAGACTACTTATATTTGAAGACGAAAGGGTCTTCTGTTGTCATCTAATCTAACCCCCTGTAAATGTCTTAACTTGTATTCATTAATAAAAGAGGGGCTGGTTGAGCTCACATCTTTGCTCTTTTATTATATCCTTTGAATTTTTCCCATTAATAAATGTTTATTAAATGCTTACATGATGAACCTAGTCTACAGTAAATTTGCTTCAGAAGACATGGTTCTTGTAGTTTTGTAGCCTACATGCTAAAACCAATGGTACCGATATACAGCATATTGACTTTTACATTTTCTCTTCTAAACTTTCTGTCCACTCCCTCACCACCACCACTACTACCACCCACCCACCTCACAGCATACATTTTGAGGTGATAAAAACCAATATCCTAAACATTTATTTTTCAGGTACTTCCCTGGCAATGCAGTGGTTAAGACTTAATGCTTCCAATGCAGGGGGTGCAGGTTCGATCCCTGATTTGAGACATAAGACCCCACATGCTGCAAAGCATGGGAAAAATGATTTTTCTGCTTTGAAGCAGCACTGCCAGTAGAGGGTTCCTTTTGCCAGTTACTCTTGTCAGGGATGGGCTTCCTTTGTAGCTTAGTTGGTAAAGAATCCACCTGCAATGCAGGAGACCTGGGTTCAATCCCTGGGTTGGGAAGATCCCCTGGAGAAGGGAAAGGCCACCCACTCCACTATTCTGTCCTAGAGAATTCCATGGACTGTATAGTCCATGGGGTTGCTAAGAGTCGGACACGACTGAGTGACTTTCACGTTGACTTGTCAGGGATAATCCAAGTTTAAATGAAAGACCGAGCCAGCTGATTGACAAGGGGATCACTAGGTCGGATGGTTGGGGAAAAGTAGACTGAAGCAACTAGGTGTATTATTCAGCTATCCATTATGTTTTCCTGCCTTTATCCTCTCTTCCAAACACTAGGAATATAAGACCTTATACTTAAACTTTTATACTTACACTATCAACAACCTTTTTTTGAGAAACTGAACCAAGTGCTAATTCAACTGTCTGGTCCCTCCTCTGAAATTAAAAAAATAAACAACCTAATATCCAGAAACTGCCCAATGACGCTCACAACGTTTTCTACTAGCCACTTCACTGGGCTTGAGGTCAGTTTTCTTTGGTCTGTGACTTTATGATTGTAACTCTGGACTATTTTCTTCTTGACATTCCTTTTCAATAGCTAGCAGTCAGTCTTGACAATTGAAGAGACTGCTACCATGTGGAGAATTTCAGAATATGCACTATGGCAGTTGGAAAATTATATGTACAACATCATAGTGTTAGAACCTGTTCTTGCCTTGATCAGTTTTACTGAGTCCACCTCTTTCTGCTAATGTTCACCTGTCTTAACCCTTCCCAGCCCAAGTGTTTTTTTTTTTTTTTTTCCCCGCTCTTGAGTTCACCAGATGGGTAAACTATATCAGTCTGTCCGAGTCACTGCTATAAATCTGTATATCTCATATGCCTGATGTAATAGATGGCACACAGAACACTCAATAAATATTTACTGAGTAAACAAAGAGGTTCTTGTATTTACTTCTACCACCAGCCTAGATAGAGTCTTCTGACTGACCTCTGCCTATTTATTGATGAAACAAGGTCGTTTATGACTCTCTGTTTACCTTGAGTATAGACTACACCCCAGCAACCCTCAATTACCTTCCTAGTTCTAATGGCAATATTTCTCTGATCACCTACTCCTGCAACTCTTCAAGTGGCCTCTTCTCACAACAAATTTCTCTCTTAACTCACCACCATCTTTCCTTTGGACTCATCCTGTCCTTTTTTATATTATGTGCTGTTTTGAAGATTGCCTGGGTGCAAAACATTTCATTCAGTGTGCCATCCTCAGTCAGTCTCCTGCTTACTCTCCTACAGAGCACAAATGCACATTTACACTCTTATTTGCACAATAAGGGCCTCCTCCTTTCTACCCTGAAGAAGGGCTACCCCAAGTCACAAACAGTGAGGAGGGTCTTTTGAGTCCAGGGACACAAAGAAGCTGGGTAATTCCGTTCTTTTAAAGCGATTTTTAAAATAATCACATTGAGGTGATGGTGTGAAAGTACTTTCGTGAAGTTAAACTTGCAAGGGTCTGCCTTCCTCTTTTCTGGATATCATACTGTCACATCTGCCATTCGAATTGGATTTTGCGAATCTTTAAAAAGTGAGAGTGGTGAGAAGGAATGCTGTGGCTTTCACTATGTCTTTCTGTTGTTCCCTCCTGAGAGCCAGGATGATGGGATGATATTACAGTGGTTCTGTCTGTATTCCCAATCATTGCAAATTGACAGTGGTACTCTAAAGTCAGGCTTGTTGGCCAAAAAAAAAAAATTCCACAGATTGTTAGACTTTGAGTTCTACAGCATTATGTAGAAGAAAAAGGAAATACTTTTAGCTAAAGATTATGTCTTGTCACGTCTGTATTGCAACACATATCTGGGAACGTAGAAGTTATTCAGTAAGTATATGACAAAGTTAAAATTGTTGCCTTGATAACAATTTTATTTCTCAGATTGTAGCAATTCAAGATTGCTACATTCAAGATTCAAGCAAGAAATTCAAGATTCAAGCAAGAAATTACTGGGATACTAATTCTGAACAGGAAGAAAGAGCTGATTGGTAACATAGTGGTGATAGGAATCTTGGAATTTCTCATCTTAGAGTTTGTAGTAATAAAGGAAAGAAATTTTGTTTATGGCCCCACATCTATTATAGAAAAGCATATTTCAAAAATCAGGGGAATTAAATATAAATATGTCCCTATTGTCCTGACATACTACATTTTTTAAATGATTAGAGATTCTCAAAATCAAGAACTCCAAATTTCTGGTCAGTAAAGAAGAGAAAGTAATAATTAAAACAGTCACACTCAAGCTTCATCACGCCCCATTGCAACAAAAAGGACACACACCAGAAGGGACATGACATATACCTAGTAACAGTGCTCAGTCCAGAAGCTGCAAAAACACACATCATAATTTGTAGAGAAGAATGTGTAGAGTCATCCCTCAGGATCCACAGGGGATTGGTTTTAGGACACCCTCAAACAGCAAAATCCATGGTACTCACATCTCTTATATAAAATGCCTTGGTATTTCTATATACATATGCACATCCTCCTATATGCTTCAGATCATCTCTAGATTGCATATAATACCTAATACAATGTAAATGCCATGTAGTTGCCAGCAGATGGAAAATTCATGTTTTATTTTTTTGAACTCTCTGGAATTTTTGCTTTTTGTATATATTTTTTATCCTTGGTTGGTTAAATCTGTGGATGTGGAACCTGTGGACACAGAAGCCAGCCTGTAGTTTGAAACTCCACTCAAAAGGGCATTCCCCCTTCCATAGTTCCTAAACATCACCTGTGTGATGACACAGAAAGTTCTTTCTTGAAAATTTTGATACAATTTTTAAAGGTTACTTTCTGTTCACAGTTATTACAAAATATTGCCTATATTCCCCATGTTCTACAATACATCGTTGAACAAATGTTGGTGTGGATGTAGAAGGATGGGAACCCTTGTACACTGTTGGGCGAATGTAAATTGGTGCAGTTACTGTGGAAAACAGTATCAAGGAAGTTTTTTGATAAGCTCAGGTGTGACACGATAATTGGAAGAGCATAGATCCAAGTATACATTAACAGAGAAAAACAGTTTTAAGAAAGTGTCAGAAAGGAAGGACCACTAAATGTGTGCATGTATTTAGTTCTGTTGAGAGCAAGAGCAAGAAAGAGGTAGGCCTGCTTGGCATTCTAGGAAAAGTGACAGCTGACAGAACTATTCACTGAGGTTTCTCTGTCAATGGGAAGGATGTTCAAACAGAAAAAGGGTGGATGAAACATGGATAAGAAGGAATTTGAATTTGAAAGTAAATAAGAAATTAAAAGACATTTATCTATTCCCTTTGAGTATTTTAGGTCTCTAGCCCTAGAAAAACTGGATCTAAAGGCAGTGAATAAAGCTGCAAAAGTAACAACAAAACTATTATTATCAGCTTTTGAGGCATCATAGAGGGCACGTTCCGTAAGACTAAAAATGGATAAAAATAAATGCTCTGATTTTCTCCAAAGGGGGGTTGTGGTAGTAGGAGTGATTGTTGAAACTATGCATCTGGAAATTTAACAATTATTCCCAGCATAATTCTAAAGTTGATTTTTAATCAGATTGTTTATTAAACTTTGAAGCTTATCAGACATCCATTAAAGAAATATTGGTCATCAAGATCTTCAAGTTGATTCACTAAGAAAATAATATTTATGTGGCATTTAGCTTAGTCAGTAAAGAATCTGCCTGCAGTGCAGGAGACCTGGGTTCGATCCCTGGGTTGGGAAGATCCCCTGGAGAAGGAAATGGTGACCCACTCCAATATCCTTGCCTGGAAAATCTCATGGACAGAGGAGCCTGGTGGGCTGCAGTTCATAGGGTTGCAGAGTCAGGCATGACTGAGCGACTAACACTTACTTAGTTACTTCTTGACAGTATTACAAAATTAGACTTTAAAGGAAAGACAACAGCTAACACATGCATAAAAAAATCAGGACTTAGAGGATTAAGAAAGGCTTGAATTATAACCAACAAGATTAAAGTCACAGTTGCCATGCACAGTTGACCCTTGAACAGTACAGAGATTAGGGATGCCGACCCTTCCTGGAGCCATATAACTTTACAGTTGGCCCTTTTTATCTGCAGTTCCACACATGTAGATTCAACCAACCATGGGTGGTGAAGTACCATAGTATGCATTTATTGAGAAAATAAAAATCCCATGTACAAGTGGACCTATGCAGTTCAAACCTATGTTGCTCAAGGTTCAACTGTACTCTTCATTGGCTAGTCTGGTAATAACCAAGGCTGGGTAGCATACTTCCAGAATCATTGGAAAACATTGCATCTGGAGGATGATTTACTTAGAGAGTGGCAAACATGTCCAATGAAGAATGTTTCTTTTTTCAGGCTAGAGAATAAGAGATTTTAGTAGGACATGGTGAAAGTGAAAGTGAAGTCACTCAGTCATGTCTGACACTTTGGGACCCCATGGCCTGTAGCCTACGAGGCTTCTTGGTCCATGGGATTTTCCAAGCAAGAATACTGGAGTTGGTTACCATTTCCTTCTCCCTGAGATCTTCCCGACCCAGGGTTTGAACCTGGGTCTCCCACATTGTAGGCAGACACTTTACCGTCTGAGCCACCAGGGAAGTGGTAGTGGTCTTTAAATATTTGAAAACTGTCATATGTAAGAGAAATCAGAACAATGAGGGTAGAAATGAGATCAATGGATGAAGTATAGGAAGGAGTACTTTAGCTTAAGACAAACTTTCTAACAGTTTTAGCTGTTTAACATTGCAGTGGTCTGTATAGTAAGGTAGTGAGCTCCTTCTGTATCAATAGAGTAATTGAAGCAGAAACTAGATATGTGTGTTTTGGACTGTTAAGATTATTCTGTCATTAGAAGAAAATTTAGGCAAGATGAGTTGTAAAATCCCTTCTAACTCTGAGGTCCTATGATACTACCTGTATTAATACTTTTCTTTGTAAACAACTGCTTCTATCATAATTTATAAGGGGAAACTCAGTAATTCCAAAAGCCACGTTACAGATCACTATAAAACATTTTTCCCTGAATATGTTCCCTCTTCTCATATCTTTCCTCCCTATATACCCATTGAAAGATATACTAAACTAATAACACACTCATAGTGGTAATGATCAGTACCCTGCATATTTGTACAACAGATTGTGCCATCAGAACAAATAATAAATGTGCTTACTCTTTTCTTTAGTATGTATGTGTTTGAGGAAAAAAAAAAGCTCACAACTACATTTTTTTAAATTGGAGTATAATTGCTTTAAAACGTTTTGGTGGTCTCTGCCATGCATCAACGTGAATCAGTCATAATCATATATATATATATATATCCCCTCCCTCTTGAGCCTCCCTTCCCCACTCCCATTCCATCCCTCTAGGTCATCACAGAGCGCCAGGCTGGGCTCCCTGTGTTATACAGCAGCTTCTCGCTAGTTATTTATTTCACACATGATACTGTATATATGTCAGTTGTACTTTCTCAACTTGTCAACCCTCTCCTTCCCCCACTGTGTCCACAAGATCATTCTCTATGTCTCTGTTTCCATTTCTTCTCTGTAAATAGGTTCATCAGTACTATTCTTTAGATTCCATATGTATGTGTCAATGTAGGATATTTATTTTTCTCTCTCTAACTTACTTCACTCTGTATAATAGGCTCTAGGTTTATCCACCTCACTACAACTGACTCAGATTTGTTCCTTTTTATGACTGAGTAGTATTCCATTGTATATATGTACCACAACTTATTTATCCATTCATCTGTCAATGGACATCTAGGTTGCTTCCATGTCCTGTCTATTGTAAATAGTGCTGCAATGAATATTGGGGTGCATGTGTCGTTTAGAATTCACAACTAATTTTTAAAGGAATAAGTTCATAATTATTTTGTAGAAGTATCTCCACCATTGACACAGTGAAGTATTCTGCTTTAGAGATGTACCAAGCACTTTTTTTGTAATTTAGAATATTACCTTAAAAGATTAAGGATATAGTGCAAGCCTTATAGAATCCCCTATTAAGGTACTATGGATTTACCTCTTATCTATAAATGTCTATAACTTCTCTTAAACCTTTTTAAAACACATTTCTATTATTAATGTAAATCATTTTTAGTATAGTAGTGATAAATTCCCAAGGGTAAAGTTGGATGTATCTTCTTTGGCACAAATGTTTAGTTATTGTTGCATATCTCTCATAGATACTTCAACAGTATTGAGCTATCTGCTAGGTATTTTCTATGTGTGAGGCAGTTACATACCCACTATCTTGGTTCCTTTTTGAAAGTGCTTATGAAGTAGATGGGGCTTCCTATGTGGAACTAATGCAGGGGACATGAGAGACACGGGTTCAATCCTGGATCGGGAAGATCCCCTGGAGGAGGGCATGGCAACCGACTCCAGTAGTCTTGCCTGGAGAATCCCATGGACAGAGGAGCCTGGCAGGCTACAGTCCATGGGACTGCAAAGTGTCCTGACACAACTGATGCGACTGAGTACACACACACAGAGACCATTTGGTATCTCACAGATCTCTGAGGCTCTGCTTCATCTCTCGGGTCTTTGAAGCTCTGCTTATTTTTTTCCATTCTTTTTTGTCTATAGTGTTAAGATTGGACAATTTCTATGAGTCTATCCATCAAATTCACTATTTGTCATTTCATGGACTGCTGCTGTTAAATGAATAGAGTAAAATTTTCCTTTTCAGGTATTGGATTTTTCTGTTTTGAAATTTTCATTTATTTATTTTTTATATAAGTTACTGTTTCTTTGTTGAGATTTTCTATCTTTTCATTTATAACAAGTATATTTTCCTTTATATCCCAGCGCACAGTTAAGATAGCTGCTTTAAAATTTTCAGAATTGCTCTCTGTTGATTTTTTTTTCTCTTGAGAATGAATCGCATTTTCTAGTTTTTTTAAAAATAGGTTAAATAATTTTGAATTTATCCTGGATATTAGAGAAGAATATATTATAGAGGCTTTGTTATATTCCTTTAAAGAGTATTTTTTTGAAGTAAGCATTTAATTTGGCTGAATTCACACTATAAACCCTATCTCCTCTGCAATGGGATATAGCTCAAATCAGAAAGTTGCATACTTTTAGGTTTAGCTGGGCTGCTTGTAGTCTACCCTGTTTGTATACAATTCAGGGGTCTGAAAGAGATTCAGACAGAATTTACAGGCAGAATATGAGATACCCCTCTGTCTCTCTCCTTTGCAGGATTTCCTCTTACTTCCCAATGGCTGTGATTGCCCTTGAACTTGGTCCTCTAGTTCTTCAAGGAAGTGAGACCACAGATTAATATATGAATTGTAGCTACCCCATGAGGTGCTAAAAATCATTTTTAACAGTGGGAAACTCACTCCATTTCTCTTTTCTTAAAATATCAATTCTTCCCACTACTGTCATCTACCTGCTTTTGTTTTACTCTCCAGGTCCTTCAGGTAATTTTGTATTTCTATTTTACCCAGAGTTTACACTTGTTATCTGCAGAATGATTGGTTTGACAGGAACTTACTTGGTTATTACCAGAAGTGGAACCATCCTGCAGTGCATCTACTCGGACATTTTAGAAGAGGAGACTGAGATTCAGAAAGGATAATTGACCTTCCCAACATTACTTGGCTAGAAAGTAATAGAGCTACAGATTAAATATAGATTTTTTTGATCCAAATCCAGAACATCTCTATATGTTACTTTTGAACATCAGTAATACTGTTCTGGGCTTCCCTGGTGGCTCAAGTGGTAAAGAATATGCCTACGAATGCAAGAGACCCAGGTTCAATCTCTGAGTTGGGAAGATCCCCTGGAGAAGGAAATGGCAATCCTGCTCCAGTATTCTTACCTGGGAAATCCCATGGACAGAGGAGCCTGGTGGGCTAGAGTCCATGGCATCACAATGAGTTGGACATAGTGACTGTCTGTCTGTCTGAATACTATTCCTCCCAGATGGGTGAATCCTATCTTGTCTCTTCTCATATAATACCTAATATTCCCATCACCTTCATTAGTTTTTCCCTGTAGTTGTCCATTAAACATTTTCCAACTTCCTACTAATCTCCTTTAGGTTCCTACCATATTCCCCCAGTAGGTTTCATTGCATAAGAGAAAGTTACTTTTGCCTTTCTTTCTAGTGTCCTTTCTGATTGGTGTCCTAGCAATGTCTTCATGGAATAGTTTACAGGGTTCTTAAATATCATTTCTGTGTTAAAAGTAGAAGCTCAGAGACTGTCATCTTACATGATTTCAGTTATTCTTCCTCCTAGATATGTTACCCTACTCACTCTAATAGGAAATTTTACCTCTTTAACTCTCTCATGAGTCTTATTTGATTTTTATTGTAATATTTCCTTGTTGTTAAAGCATCTTATATGGAGAGAACTTGTGTCATCTAACAGTCTTAAACCCACAGTCTTTCAGATCATTAGCAAAATGTTAAAATAGACTGCATGGTATAATGAATTTTAAAAAGTATTGCAGCAGATGTACATAGATGTAGAAACCATGTTCTGAGTGCTTACTCTGCAGTTGTCACTTTGCTAAGTGCTGGAGATATGATAATGAGCAAAACCAACATAGTCTTTGCCCTCCTAGGGCTTTTAAAGTCTAGTAGAGGAGTCAGACAACTTACTAAGCAGTAATTGAAAGAAAATTAAATGTGGATGTGATGGGTGCTATGGGAGCTCATAATAGTAGTACCTTACCTGTCTGGTATGGGAGAGGGTAGATAAAGTGAATATTCTGATCTGTTATAACTAGTGTGGCTTCCTTGTCATATATCCTCTTTTGGCCTCAGTTTTCCTATGAGTAAAATGAAGTTCATGGGCAAGGTATTAACAGTTTTCAACATCTTTTCTAATTAGTTAATTCTTCTGTCTCAAGTGATACATGATCAACTTTGAAGGCAGTTTGATAATCTTTCTGAGCCCAAAGTTCCACAACTACAAAATGGGAATAATAACTACTTCAGAGTGCTAATGTGAGAATTAAATGACATACAAGGCTGGGAGTACAGAAAGGTTATAGGATAAACATGTAGCATTTTCCTTCTGTGACTGTTTTACTTAATAGTAAATAGTTTAAAGCATCATTTTTATGGTAAAATATTTATTATGAAGTAGAATGCAATGTTTATGTGAATATATAAGACAAACCAAAAGAATTCTAGGCATTAGTAATATTAATCTCTTCTGTTCTTAAGGCTACTTGCATAGAAAAATTTTAAGAATCACTTTGCAAAAATATCTAGAATGGTGCCTAGTGCATGATGCTGCTGGTGCCTAGTGCATGATAGGAATGCAATATATCATGTTTTTCGGTGTCAATCAGTGCTCATTATTTACATTTTTTGCAGTCCGCTTTGTTTACTATCCTTAAAATTGTCTCCCCCAACTTCTACATGAACTCATTTTTATTTTTAAGCAATCTTTAGTGTGTAATCTTAAAAAATAGTATTGAAAACCCAAATAAATGGCATCCAGTGGTTTCCCAATTGCCACTGTTGTGGAATCCGGAGTTCCAAAACAAATCTCCAGACAATGGAGTACAGTTTATTATGCCAGCAGGTCCAAGGGGAATTAGTTCCCAACAAGGACCCTGATGGTTCCAAGAGGCCCCGTTTAATACCCCCCACCACATGACTGGTTACATGTTAGCAACCTCTTTGTTGTATATGATTGAGTTTTACAACAAGTAGGTGCTAGAAGAACAAACAATTAAGGTTAAAGGTGGCGCGGGTGGTGGGGGGCAGAGACAATGATTTTTCGTCTAGTGGGGATATCTCCATGGTTAATCTAACAGGGGCAGCCTGACTTCAACTACAGTCTCCATTTGTTATCTGTAGGGAGGGAAGTCTTCAGGAGACCTAGTTTTCACTAGCAACGGTTTCCTTACTCTGGGACAGGGTTCAGGCCAGTTCACATCCAGTCTTTAAGACCGATGACAGGCTTCAAGATGGAATCTCCCCTGCTTTCCTCACACTGGCCCCAACACCACATCCTTTTTTATCTCCTCAAAGAACTCTTGTAAATGAATCAAGATATGATTTCTACTTACAGAAATGTTGTTGCCTTTTGCCCACTGGGCTATATTTCTATTTGTATATTTGATGTCATATAGATTAAGGTGTTTGAACTCAAAACTACAAGAATATTTCAGAATCACAGTAAGCTTATAAAGCCCAGTTCCTAGTGCTTGTGCTAATAGACAAAGGTATCATGGATAAATATAATCCACAGATATTCCTCAAACCTTTCTTTAGCTATTGTTTGAGCACATTTTCTCATCAGAAACTACATGCCAGAGGAGGAAAATTGACTATTTTCACCTTTCATTTTCTCCATCAAGTCATCCCAGCTTAACTATTTTATGCTAATAACTCCTTTACTCCAAATTCCCCTGCCCCACTTAAGTTTTCTATTTTTTAATAATAGCATTTTTTAATGCAATATGTTTTAAGTCCTTGTCAGGTTTTTATATGCTTTGTGTTTTACTACCCTCAAAACCCTCCTATTCAAATATGAAATGTATTTTGAGGTTCTCTTCTCATATATGTTCTTTTCTGTAACCTCTGGTACAATTTTTGCACAATGTAGATGCTTAGTAACCATCTGTTAACTAACCATATACCTTCTTGTGGGTGTAAGTACACTAAAAAAGGCAAAGAAATGTCAGGAGGAAGGAAATGGAAGGGAATTAATGATGATAAGTATTCATGGGGATGAATTATCCCCAAACTGACGTATTTCCTGAAATTAAGAGTAGACTAACCCATCACTTCTCCTAAAGGGAGCTGAATACCTATTGAAAGTGAAAGGGAAGTTGAACTCTTTGGAAAGAAATCATTATTCTGAAATAGTCTGCCTTTACCATGAAGTGACAGTTCTCTAAAAATGTATTACCTTTTTCCCTACAAAAAGAACCTTCATTCCTTTAGCAGTCAAGTGAGTTAATTTCCTTTCAGTTTTTTAAAAACCATTTCTAAACTTCATCTTAGTTTCTCCAATGAAGGCAGTCAACTTTGGTGGTGTCTGTATACACAGACTGGCTTGAAAAGAAATATCTGGAAGAATTAAACATAAAGTTCTTTTGAAAACAACTGGTTAGATTGAATCTCAATAGATTTATTTTTGACAGATACTTGAAGTATTTGTGACTGGTTAACAGCAGGATTATAATAGATTTTGAAATCTAACAGAAGTTGAACTTGAGAAATGGCCAGTGATGAAAACCCATAGCTGAAGGATAATTAACCATTTGGAGTGCTATAAAATAGGCAGAAAAGCCACTGTTAATTTATTACGTTTTCTGTCCATATTACAAAAGACCCTTGGGTGCATTTGCAAATACATAGACACCAAACATAACTAGGATCACACCTGGACTATTCAGCTTCTCAGAACTCATTAACTGAAAAGATATAGATTAATTGGAGAGAGTTCAGAGAAGAGTAACAAAAAATGATTAAGGGGCCAGAGGGATTGATTTATGAGCAAAGATTAAAAGAATTTTGTCTATTCAATTTAAGTAAGTGATGACTAAAGGGGAAGGGGGTGGGGACACACTGTCTGAAGGGTGTAAACACCAAGGAGAGAGGAGAATAATTTACTATGCAACATGAGAATATAACTAGGGCTAATAAGCTATAATTACCCAAAGGAAAAACAGAATAAATATGTCAGGCAAACTCAGAACCATAAGACCGCCAACTTGTTTCTCAAGGAGACATAGACACAACCCAAGTCTCATGCAGATTAACAAATACATGTGATGTGAAATAATCATCTGCTGCCATTGAGCACTTGCCTCCCCCTGCTCTCTCCAGTGGCCTTGACTTTTATCTTATATTACGGCTACTTCAAGTCCAGTCTCGTATATGGGTCTGCACAATTTTTTCATTATTGGTACTAGTGTTTCTTTCAAAGTTCAATTCTAATAGTGGTCACAGATGAGCCCTTCATTTTGGACATACTATGAATTCGCTTATAAAGATCAAATCTGCAGGTGAGAAAATCTTGGATTCTGCTTGGGATTGTAAAAAAAACCAGAAGTCAGTTTTTACATTTGGAATATCCAATAACGAAGTTTCAAATTGTATTTTATGTCTAAAAAAATTCAATTTTAGCATTATCTGAAAGAAAAAAGATATTAAAAATAAATCTTTGTAGGCCTCATTATTTGTGTAAACTTTGGAATGTGGTTCTTCAGAAAACCAATTAGTCTGTGGGTAACTGCAGGCTAAGTTATTTGGCTAATTCCTATTGTGCTATCATGACATTCCAGAACACTGCTATTTAACCTTGCCAGATAAGATTTTGCATGTCACTGCAGTGAAAGCAGCTTTTTTTCTATGCATACTTTGCTCCTTTTCCTTTGTGCTGGGAATCTTCATAGAGTGATCCCACTCTGGAAATATCTTTTTCTTTTCCTTCACCACTGCTTTGAGAAGTTTTTCTGGTTTTATTTTAGGTTATATATTTGTCCAGTTTTTCCTAGACAAATAAGATCTTAATGCAATATTTAAAATATAGAGTTTTTAAAATAAACTTTTTACTTTAAAATAGCTTTTGATTTACAGAAAAGCTCAAAGATTGTAGAGTTCCTATACACTCTATGCCAGTAGCCCCTGTTACATTAGAGTGGTACATTTGCCACATAAAAGGAACTAATATCAATATATTAACTAAAACTCATAGTTTATTCACAATTCCTTAGTTTCTATCTAATGTCCTTTTTCTCTTACAAGGTCCCACACAGGATCCCATAATGTCCATTGTGAGTCTTCTCTTGACAATGGCAATTTCTCAGACTTTCCTTGTTTTCAATGGACCTTAACACTTTTGAGGGGTGCTGGTCAGCTATTTTGTAGAATCTCCCGCAATTGGAATTTGTATAATGTTTTTCTCATTAGATTGGGGTTATAAGTTTTGAGGGAAGAAGACCACAGAGATTAAATGCCATTCTCAACTCATCATATTAAAGGTAGATGCTATTATTTTTACTTAATCTTGATCACCTAGCTAGCTAGTGTTCTTTGGGTTTCTCCAGTGTAAAATTATTAATTTCCCACTTGTCACGCTGTACACTTTGAAAGTTATGGTGTGCAGTGCAGTTTAAGGAGTAGAGAGTTATGCTCCACCTTCTTGAGGGTGAAATAGCTACATAAATTGTTTGGGATTCTTCTGTATTGTCGATTTGTCACCTGGCTATTTGTTTGTTTGCTTAATGATTTGCTTATATAAATATAGACACAAGGATATGTGTTTAATACTTTGGATTATAATCTAATACTACTTTATTTTATTACTCTAATTGTTCAAGCTTTGGCTATTGGGAGCTCTTTCATTTGGCCCCTGTGTCATTTGACATACCACCATCCATGTGGACTTTTACTAATACTTCTTTATGGCACTACAACATGCTATCGGCTAACATGTTTATTTCCTGCTTCCAGCAGTCCTATCATGAACCAATTCTCCAAGGATCCCTGGTTCTTCTTACTGGAAAATATTATTAAAAACCTTGACCTGAGTGCTTGATCCTACTGACGCATCATTACTTCTAAGCCTTCTCAGCTGACAGAGGGGAAAAAACATATATATATCCTAGCCAATATTTACATGCATATCTATATATATTCTTATATGTAACCATTTTTATCTATATGAAGCTAAACAGGAGTTCATACTGATGTCTTCAACTCTAATCCATTACCATACGGATCATTCTAGCCTTCTCTCCTGCTTGCCTATAACCTCCCACTCCTACTCACCATCCACTTCATCATCCAAATTTAACACCTAACAGTGTTTTCAGAATTGTTCACTCACACCTCCACAGGGGAGACTTTATCAAATAGAATACATACTTATCTATAGTATCTTTTGTCTTTAGTCTGACAAACTCTACTGATTTCCAAAGTTACTTAGGTCAGCTCTTTTCCCCCCACCTGCTTCAGTGAGGTTATTTCATATATATGTAATAAGAATTTCTGTCACATTCTGCATTCCATCCTGCGATCAATTTCTTGATGACTTCTTAAATGACTTTTTAAACTTTGCATACATAATATTTACTCTTTGTGATGTAAGGTTCTATGGGTTTTTAAAAAATGCATAGTGTTATGTATTTACCATTGCAATGTCATAAAAAATAGTCTCACCACCCTTTTACAAAGGCAGCCCTGTGCTCCATGTACTCAGCCTTTCCTCCTCCTCCTCAAACCTCTGGCAACCACCAATCATCTGTTTACCTACCATTTCTATAGTTTTGTCTTGCAGTATGTAGCATTTCCAACTGGTTTCTTTCACTTAGCAGTATATATTTTAGATTCGTCCACATCTTTGTGTGGCCTAATAGGTTATTCTTTATTACTGATCATTCCACTATATATATGTATAAAGTTTATCCCTGTATCTATTGAAGAGAATCTTGATTGTTTCTAGCATTTTGTGATTATGAACAAAATTGCTATAAATATTTGCCTGCTACTTTTTGTGTGTAAATAAGTTTCAGATTAATTGGGTAAATATTTAGGAGTGTAATTGCTGCATTGTATGTTGGACTTTGTAAGAAACTTATAAACTGTCTTCTAAAATGGCTGTACCATTTTGCATTCTCACTGGCAATAAATGAGAGGTCATATTGCTTTGCATACTGGCCAGCAATTGGTATTGTCAGTCTTTGTTAAAATTTTATCCTTTCTAATGAATGTGTAGTGGTACCTTATTGTTGATTTAATTTGCATTTCACTAGTGACAATCTTACTCACTTTTTGTTACAATCTATGAATGTTTTAGACAATAGTTTTTGTTTTACTAACCAATTCTCCCTTTATTGGAATTAAGGGAACAAATGCTTATAAAATGTTAGGCTCCATTTATTTTGAGGAAGAGGGTCTAAAATTCAAGCTACTACCATTTTATAAGTGTGTAGATTTTATATTTCTGTATTAATTAGCTACAACATAGGCAAAGGAGGTATCTGCTAAAGTGAATGTTAAGTCACTGTCATAGAGAATCAGTTCAGTGAGATTGTTGTGCAGAAAGTAGAGGGAGTTTTTTATTGGTAAGTAAGATGGCTGTTTTTCTGGATGTATCCAGAGCTTCTCTTTATTCTCCTCTCCCTCCCTACCATCACCACACACACACACACACAAATACAAAACATCCTATTTTTTATCCTCGCCTCCTGAAAATGGAAATAGTAGCAAGAAAGACTAAAATGTACTCAGAATATACATGTAGCATGATTTCTTCTCACTTTAGGATCGGATAACCAGAGCGACTTTTAATTCCTTTTCCCATCACCATATAACTTGCAGATATACAATTTCTTCTAAAACTCTTCAAAATCTGATTTTGATTGTCTTATAACCCTAACTTAGCTTCTCCCTTTTGTGTATGCCCAGCACTGCTATCTCTTCCAAGCCACAAACTTGTCTTTCCCCCTTTAATACCGATTACATCTTATCCATTCTGTATTTCATTTCTTCAGGGTCACACTAGGTGGAGAAAATTTATTTCTTAAATCAATTTTACCTTGACTGTTAGGACAAAGAATACAACTTTGACTGGACATCTACAAAACACCAGGCACTTTCATACATGTTCTCATTTCATTCCCATAACACTATAAGGTGATTATAATTCCCATTTTATAGATAAGAAAATTTAGAGCTAAGTAGCATGCTTTAATACATTTGTACATGGTATTCCTTCTACCTATGATGTCCCTTAAGTTCTATCTCTATTTATCAAGCTACTAAAGCTTTATAAATTGCTTCAAGCTTTACTTCCTCAAGTGGTGATCTCAGCAGTTTCTGTGTCAATTTTGTCAAGACTCTCCAAGTAATTCTGATACTTGGCCCTGGTTAAGATCCATCATGCTAAACAGTGACTATGTAGAGGGCAAAGGCCACATCTCACTTTATTTGTATCCCTATTACATTGCATAATATCTTACATTCCACTGTATTTTAGCAATAAATGTTTATTTAATGAATGATTGGGGTTTTATGGAAGTGTAGACATTTTTTGCGTTGCACTTGATGAGTAAATTTAGAGCCATTTGAGCAAATTTCTTCAGATAACTGCTAAATCTTTGGGGAATAGTTGAAGTAAAAGGTGGTGATAAGTGTGAATGAAACCCATGTAAACAATAAGGCAATGATTTTTGGAATGAAGAGAATGCTTATCATTTTTATTTACAAAAAAGCATAAAAATAAATAGCTACTGTTCTCATAATACAAACTGTTAAAAGTAGTCTGATTAAGTATTTAGCTGGTGTGAATACACAGCAGATAATTGTAAATCAGGGATACTTCCTTGGGAAACAGGTTGCCGTCAGAAACAGGAATGACATAAAGAGTTAAACACTTACTAAAGCAGGCATAGATTAAATTTTTAAATAGTTGAAAAACACTGCAGTGGGAACTCAGAAAAATTTTGGTAGTGTGATATTCTTTACAAAAAATAAACTCCTTGGTGACTCAAATCCTTTGAATACCTTGCGCTCTGTGGTACTGAATTTTGCTGGAAATATATGTGCCACCAACTTACATGTAGTAGTTTCTTCATTCTACAGAACCTTCCATTTTATATTAAAGGTGTGTATTTTAACAGAATTTGACCTTTATGGGCAAGAAGTAATGCAAAACTTTTCTAATCAACTCTCTAGCAGACATGGCAACACTTTCCACACAACTAGATATCAACTGATAAGAGATGAGATTTCTGATTACTATCTCAACAGATACTATTAGCACAGGTCAGAAATTGTGACTGGCAAGTGCTCACACTTGGGAATCTCAGTACTAACATAATTCGTAACATTATTTATTTCTTAGAACTGGGCTCTGCACAGTCCCAGTTCAATGTCAACTGAAGACCCCAGGAAGATACTGTACAGCTGACTTGATTTGCCAAAGAAATTTGAAAACTTGTTTAAAGCAATTAAAAGAATTCTTGTTGTTTTTTGGCAATGCTAGGTAGAACTTGGCTCGTCATGGAGCTGGGGTAATCAGAGAGTGAGCAAATGGTAATTTAGGTCCTTAGGCTAACATACAAGCTTTGAAGCTGGAATATTTCTAATTGCATGCCTAATGCTTGATTGACATGATTCTGAGGTTAGACAACTACCCTCAAGAAGCTGCTCCTAGTTTCTCATTTTTTACCAGTGGCCGTCTGCTCCTTCACACAGAGCTGTGCCGCACAAACTGGCAGTGGTCTGCCAGGGTCCAACATGTTTCTTCCTAGAGGTTAGATTCTATTCTGGGTTATAGAAAAGCACTTCATTATATTTAAACAATAAGTGTGTGTGTGTATGTGTATGTGTGTGTGCTAAGTGGATTCAGTCATGTCTGACTATTTGCGACCCCATGGACTCTAGCCTGCCAGTCTCCTCTGTCTATGGGATTCTCCATGTAAAAATACTGGAGTGAGTTGCCATGCCCTCCTCCAGGGGATCTTCCCGACCCAGGGATCAAACCTATATCTCTTATTTCTCCTGCATTGGCAGGAGGATTCTTTACCGCTAGTGCTACCTGGGAAGCCCATATGTGTGTATGTATATATGTGTGTGTGTGTGTGTGTGTGTGTGTGTGTGTGTGTGTGTGTGTATGTGTGTAGTAGTAGAGTGCAGAATTTCTCTAAAATGAGTAGAGAAGGCATTGGAAGTATGGGGAAATTTCTAAAGCAAAGGAAATGGCAACCCACTCCAGTGTTCTTGCCTGGAGAATCCCAGGGATGGGGGAGCCTGGTGGGCTGCCGTCTATGGGGTCGCACAGAGTCGGATATGACTGAAGCGACTTAGCAGCAGCAGCAGCCCTAAGTTATAGCCACTTCTCTGGAAATGCCTTTCTCATCTGTTTAGAAATCTTCTGCTTACTTTTCAAATGCCCACTCAAAAGTCATCCACCCCAACTTCCTTACTTCAAGCAGATAACTTCCTCCTCTATGATTTCATTGACTTTCCTCCAAGACCGTACTATGGCATTCATCATATCAATGGGATTAGTTGTTTATCTCCTCACTTGACAGATTGTAAAACTCAGAATAACAAGGTCTACAAAATTCTTTATTCCCTCAGTGCCTTGCACACTACTTGACTAGAGCAAGTGCCTAGCAAACAGTGAATGGATAGATACATGAGTCAATGGAAGGATGGATGGATGGATGATAGGACAGACAGGAAAATGTCCATTCATGAATGTCTGCCCACCTGAAAAAGATTTTGAGTTCTTCTCCTAATATTTTAGTCAAGGCCTCTGAATATAGACATAGATTTTCACTGGGTTTTTTAAATTTGTGTGTCAGTTACACTTTTACTATTTTTTAAGTGGGGAAATAATCTATGTGATTAACCCTATTAAAAGACTCAGGAAGGAAAATCATATGTTCATGTCAATCCATGCAGACAAAGTGGCTAACAAAATCCAATACAAACCCATGATACAATTTTCTCAAAAGACAAGGAGTAGAGGGGAACTTCTTCAAAAACCCCATAGCTAACATTGTACTTTATGGTGAATACTGAATGCTTTCCTTCTTAGATGAAGAACAAGGTAAGAATGTCTCTGACATCATTTCTTGTCAGCTTTGTGAGGAAGGTTCTAACTAGTGCCATAAGGAAAGAAAATAAAAATTACAAGTTACCAGTTCTGACCAATTTTCTGCTGATGGGTAGCGCTGTGTTCCCTCCCTGTAGTTTGGACTGAGGCCAAACTATGGTAGGCATAATGGCAATAATGGTGTCAGTACTAAAGGAGACCAGTCCTGAATATTCATTGCAAAGACTGATGATGAAGCTGAAGCTCCAATACTTTGATCACCTAATGTGAAGAATCGACTCATTAGAAAAGACTTTGATGATTCTGGGAAAGATTCAAAGCAAGGAGGAGAAGTGGACAACAGAGGACAAGATGGTTGGATGGCATCACCAACTGGATGGACATGAGTTTTAGCAAGCTCTGGGTGATAGTGAATGACTGGCAAACCTGGCGTGCTGCAGTTCATGGGGTTGCAAAAAGTCCGACATAACTGAGCAACTGAACAGCAACAATCAGTTTTGAAAGAAAATTCAGCTGTCTTTATATGCAGACAATGTGATCATCTTTGTAGAAAATCATACAAAATCTACAAAACAACCACTAAAAACTGATAAGTGAATATAACAAGTTCACAGGACACAAACTCTCTATTTAAAAATAAATTGTATTCATATATAGCAGCAATTAACAATCAAAAATATTGACATTTAAAAATATGTATTTCATAATGCATTCAAATACATGAAATAATGTTAAGATGTCGTTTTTCCCCAGCTTGATCTATCCTAACTGTTTTTGTAGAAATTGACAAATCAATTCTAAAATTTATCTGGAAAGACAAAGTACTTTGAAATAAAACAACTCTGAAAAAAAAATTGGAGGGCTACCTGATCTCAAAGTTCATAAGAAAGCAACAGTAATCCAGATACAGTGTTTTTAATATGACAATAGATGGTAGGTCAATGAGCAGAACTGTGAACCCAGAAGTAGTCCCACACATATATGGTCAATTGATCTTTAAGAAAAGTGTAAAGGAATTCAATGGAGAAAGCATAGTCTATCTAATAATAATCATGTTGGAACATTTGGACATCATTATTTTTGTAAAAACCTTGATTAATAGCTCACATTCTACAAAAAATAACTCAAAATAGATCATAGGCTTAAATGTAAATTGTAGAGCTATCAGGCAAAGAACAACTCAATTTTTTTAAATGGGTGAAATATATAGAGATACTTCAAAGAAGATATATGAAAACATGTCCAACATCATTAGTCATTAGGGATAAGCAAATTAAAACCACCCTGAAAGAGTAGTACACACCTAAACTAAAAACTGGAAACGGCCCATTTTGTCCATGAACAGGTGAATGGATAAACAAATTCTGTTACATCCATAACATTGGAATGCTACTTTTCAATAAAAAGGAACGAACTGCTGATACATGTTACAACATGGATGCATCTCAAAATAATTAAGCTGAGTGAAAGAAATCAGACCCCCCAAAAGTATAACTGTATTGTATTTTTATATATAATTGTATTTTTATACAATGTTTAATTATACATTGTATAATTGTATTTATATGTAATTCTAGATGATGAAACTAGTCAGTAATGACAGGAAGCAGATCAGTGGTTGCCTGGGAGTGCAGAGGGCACTGGACATGTGGATTAGTGGGAAAGGAGTACCAAAGAGTATGAGGAAAATTTGGGAGGGAGATGGATATCTTTGTTCTTTTGATTATGATGATGGTTTCACAGCTGTACATATGTATGTCAAAACTTAACTTGTACCCTTAAATGTGTACAATTATTGTATCCATGTTCAACCATTACAAGTAATCTTCATGGTTGAGGATAAAGCTGGTTGTAAATTAATCCATAGTTCATGTTAAGAGAAAGGACATAGGCTTTGGGGCAGGGATTGGAGGAAAAAGACAGTTGGAATGAGAGACAGGAGCTATGCTTAGATGGCCCTGTGCCAGCGTTCTTTTTCAGGTGAGGATTCTTGGAGGCTGGTTTGAGTTTAGTAGGGGCAAAAGATTCCTGTTTCAAAGTTCCTGGTTGGTTTTGGAGTAGCCAAGTAGTACATGCATGTGGTTTTTAAAAATATGAACTATGTACATAAAGGATTATAATGTAAACAATATTTCATGGTTCTAACCCTCTCTACTCCCAGTTCTAATCCTCTGAGATTATTACTTTTAACTACTTTTAACTCTAATAACTGTTTCTCTATTTCTTCTGTGATTGTTTCCATAGATACTGCTATTACTTGATTTATCTTTTAGACTTAATTAATTTTCTACTGTGATGAATCTTTACCTCAATTATTCTACCTCTCATCCTAATGTGGTTATCATGCCTTTTAGTCTCTCTGTTTATTAGAGAAGTATACTTAGGCCTTTATTTCTTCTTCCATAATCTGGGCAGTATCTCATAACTCATTTTTGTAAGATGAAGCCACTATTTCTTCCCTTTATCTCTCATCTCTTCTACCTAGTACCTCTTGTCATTTGGGTATCACATTTATGTTTTGTGTTTTATCTATAATTAAGTTAGCCTGTGCTTTTGTAATTGGTTATTTGTGAAAGTCGAAAATCAGTATTCAGTGTTTATACTCTTGTGGCTATTTAAAAATTTCCTCTCTTTTGTCAAGGATTATGAGAGATTTAATGTTTCCTAGTCTATATGTGTTTTTTTTTCTGAATTTTCTAATTGCCTGTATTTTTTTCCTCATATTATCTGCAGTATCCACAGTTTCTCTAATTCCTTAAAGGTGAGTAGAATCTTGAGCACCCTTCTCTTATTTTCAGGATTCTTCCTGGAACCCTCCTTCCTTCCATTCTGACTGAATGCTTCTTAGACCTGTTGTGTATCTGTCATCCTGGGACTTAACTTTTATTAGTCTCTAGTTTTATGTTCACCCTTTACAGAATCCCACATGTCTCTCTTTCTTTTCTCATATTTCTTTATCATTTTGCTGGAGTATATTCCTAAGGAACTTTCTGAGATAGGGGTGAGAGGTGAAATTTGAATCTTTGCAATCTGGAAATTTTTTTTTTAACCATCAAACTTAATTTATAGTTGGATAAAAATAAAACAGTAGGTTCAAAATAAGTTTTCCTAAGAACTGTGAAGGCATTTCTCCATTGTTTTCTCTAACACCTAATATTGCTGATGAGTTAACCAATCTATCTAATTCTTATTTTAACTATTAATGTTTTTCATCTCTGAGAGTTTTCAGGATCTTTTTTTTTATCTTTGATATTCTGAAACAATGTATATAGGGGTTGAGAAAAGTGGCTGGATACCCCAAATATGAGGCCTGTAAGTCCCACCCATGTGCAAAGAGCCATTATGCTGTGGGGGACCTCTAAATGCCTAAATGTGGATTTCTTTCCTCTGGGGCACTAATGCCCATAGTAGGTACTTCAGATTGTTCTTAGATTACAGTCTTTTTAGAGGATAATGTTTTGGGTTTGTTTGTTTGGGCCTTGAGAATAAATGCCTGAATACCAGGGTGTCTATACTCTGGAGCAGGAGATGATTATTCAATACACAGGCTTTCAGTGAATTTTTCACATTCTATTCTCACCCTCTCCCTTACTTGGCATTTCCAAGTTTCAAACTTCTCTGGGGTCCTACAGGAGCAGACCAGCATCCTCTAGGCTGTAAGCCCTCTCTGTTTCTTTCTCAGCCGTTCTTGACCCTATCCACTTTCTGGCTTTCAGAAACATACTGAAATCTCTTTACTGCTAATTTCCTCTGTTAGTCTTTCCATTAAATCTTTTTTAAAAACTTACTTAATAATAAAAAGTGGAGCTAAAATTGTTTGGTCAGTCAGCCACCTTGATCCAGATGTCAATATGCTTGTCAAATTTTAAACTTTATAAGCTTTTAATGATTTGTAAGGGATACTTGTAACTAGGAGCAATAAATTGAGCAAACCTATATTGTTTACTCATTAATAGAAATTAGAGAATTCATTGGGGTTAAAGCTTGGTGAAAGAGATCAGTGGACAGCAAAGAAATCTAATTCTCCATTGCTCCATGGAAAGATGACTTTAGTCCCTAAACTAACAATCAAACAATGGATATGCATAGAACTGACTTTAATGAATATTTTGCTATTTGTCATTTCATTTGTTTTTATTTTATCCTACTTTCTTTTTGAGTGAGTACCTCTGTTGAAATGTTAAAGAAAAGATTTATGAGACAATACTCAGCATGAGACTTCCTTTACTCACTGTTCTGATCATAAGCAAGAGTCAGGAATTTTTCTCTGGGAAAAGATTTCCATAGAAACACCCTAATGGTGAATCCTAATCAACAGCCATGTCTTTAAAAAATTGTCTTTTCTCTGCTCTACAGCTGCTGAAACAGTATTGGTCTGCCTTATGTCAGATGACCAGTTGTTCTGTATTTACTTCAAGTGAGGCCCTGGGCACACTTAGATACAAGAGATGCTAAAATGACAAGTTACCTAAGGACAAAGTTACAATATTCGATTAATCTCACAGTGCAACAGTCTTCCTGGACTTGCAGCTTTATTACCAGTCCTTTTCTGCCCTTTATGATTGTAGTGTAAGTGTTAAAGTTCTGGGTTTGTATCCCAGTCCTTTCCTTTTCCCCTCAACACTCAGGTTTGTGCCTCACAGGTATTTATTGCAGTTTGAGGCTCTGCTGATTTTATCACCATGATTACCTCCCTGCTCCTAAGATACTTGTATTGAATTCAATTTTACAGTACTTACACCCTATCCTGCCTGACCTTTCCCTTTGAGATTCACTTTCTGTACTCACATTTCTGTGAGCCAGTCCTAGATTGATGGTCCACACACATGTGGGTGTGTGCTTAGTCACTCAGTTGTGTCCAACTCTTTGCAACCTCACAAACTGTAGCCCACAAGACTCCTCTCTCCATGGGGATTCTCCAGGCAAGAATACTGGAGTGGGTCGCCATGCCCTCCTCCAGGGAATCTTCTCAAACCAGGGATTGAACCCAGGTCTCCCACATTATAGGTGGATTCTTTACTGTCTGAGCCACTAGGGAAGCCCCACTGGCCACATATCTATGTTCACATCCTTGGTATCCACCCATCCCCACGGGTATGAAGGGAATGGCAACTTAACTCCAGTATTCTTGCCTGGAGAATCTCATGGACAGAGGAGCCTGGTGGGCTACAGTCCATGGGGTTGCACAACTGAGCAACTAACACTTTCACTTTCAAGACTCATCTTTTCTTAAAATCCTTCTCACTGCTTAATTTTTCTACAGTGTTTTGAATGGTTTTGCCCTCTTAGAATAGATAGCAATCTGTTTCATAATTTGCTTCTTACCAAAGTCCTATTCCCCTCCCCTTCAAGTTCAGACTGTTGCAACTCTCTTTTCACTAGCTACCTCACTCTTACCTTTCTTGATCTTGAATGTTACTGTAGACAACGTGATTTAGAAGTAGTTTATGAGATTTAGGTCTCCACTGGGAACCAGAAGGGATTTCATAGTGAAATTTTGGACAAGGAAAAAATCCTTGTTTAAACTTGCATAGGCAATCTCCTTTCGGTCATAATGCCCCTCTAACCTGCATTAGTCCAGCTTTGTAAAGATAAACTGCAACATTATTATAAAATTGTCAAAAACCACTTAAGAATTCATAATTAAGAGAGTGTATTTAAGCTAATATTTTCTGAATACCAAGATCAGTATTGGCTGAGATGGTTTTATCCTGGCACTTATAAGTTCTACAGGTACATTCTGATATATAAAGTGATTCTATTCACAAATGGTACCCTTAAGTGATTTCCAGGTATTACAAGAAGTATATGTCTTTCTCCTTATCAAAGTGTCAAAGTGTCTTTTACTTTAGGGTATGGGAAATTATTTATTACATGAGCAGATTCTCCCAAGAGAAGGCAGTCATGTCTAACATATTTTGCTGCCCTTCTTTTTATTCAAAGTTGTCACTACCAACTTCACCCATACTTCTAGGGATCAAAGACTAAATCTTCAACCAAAAGTCTTTTCTTTCTATATGACACACATATACACTGTTTTTTTTATTTGTGGCTGCAACTGCTATTTGTAGAGCCTGTCAGTGTCTGTATTTCTGTGTTCAACTTGCGGTCAGCTAAAAAAGAGCCTTTGCTCAGAAAGTTTCCAAATTCTGTACTATTGCATTCCAAGCTGGTCACGGTTGCTATTTTCCCAAGCAGCCCACAACTATGTCATGTCATTTGAAACTATGCTTAAGTGTATCCTTTAGAGTATTTCTTATTCCCCTTCTGCTTATGGTTATGCCATAAAGCTCACCATACTGAAGATGCTTGGGTATTCTTCTGTCATTGCCTCTCTGCACATGTCAGCTGTGAGCATTGTTTCAATCCTCTTAGACCAGCTGACTTCCAGAATCTCAGTAGGGGTGGACCTCTCCTACCACTTCACATTAAACATGACTCCAACAGTAAAATCATTCAGCAAGGTAAATGTGCCATCTTTGGTAGGTATGAATTTCAAAGTCATAAAAAGCTACAGACAACTTTCATTGTCCATTTATGAGAATCAATTCCATAATTGTTCTTCAGTTCTGTTCTGGATGGTAGGAATAGGGCCAAACCTAGGAAACATGATCAGAGGAGAAATCTATTTTCCGCCTTTGTGTTAGTAGGTGTGTATTTAAAATAACTCACCTTTCCCTATAATACGCATCTTAAACAGATTTTCCCTTAACCAAAGGACAAGACCACACAGGTTCAAAACCTACAAGTAACCTTTTAGGAGTTTACTACCAATAGAAGAGAAGAAATTTTCATATTAAAAATATTTAGCATTATTTGATGTCTTAAATGATATCTGCTGCTCATGCTGCTATAAAGTAGCTTCAGTCATGTCTGACTCTGTGCGACCTCATAGTCAGCAGCCCACCAGGCTCCTCTGTCCCTGGGATTCTCCAGGCAAGAACCCTGGAGTGAGTTGCCATTTCCTTCTCCAATGCATGAAAGTGAAAAGTGAAAGTGAAGTTGCTCAGTCGTGTCCGACTCTTAGCAACCCCGTGGACTGCAGCCTACCAGGCTCCTCCATCCATGGGGTTTTCCAGGCAGCAGTACCAGAGTGGGGTGCCATTGCCTTATCTGTAAATGATCTCTAGAGCCCCAAAATAGGAGGTAAGAAAAGGCAGAGACTGAGCTGGTCTATAGTATAATTTCTTGCCAATGCCACACTATGGTAATCTCCTCAAATAAAGATACTATTCTTTTTTATTTTCTACTTTGTAGTCACTTGCATTATGGGGCAGTGATTTTTAAGTCAAACTCCCTAGAGAGCAGAATTCAGTAACTGCTTTTAGCTCTATGTGAAAAATTTTGGTTCTCTTTAATTTCCATGTTTAATTTACTACATAATTTCAGTCATTATCATATTTATTTTTTAAAAAGTGGATAGTCCCCAGCACTCACATCAGAGGTGTCCAGGGTGCCAATTTCCTTTGGCATTTGGACTGATGACTGCTACCTCTACCCTAACCCTGCTGGTGGCAGCTCCCATGGGATGCTGTGATCAATGTTGAGTGTCCTTGTTTCTTCTCTCTCACTCTTAAGATCCATTTGGTTTGCTAACTGCCAGTAGTATAATGTGTCCTTAGTCTACCTCACCATGGTTGATCTTAAGAAATGTGGTCTCATTCATGTCAAATAAAATGCTGGCTTTATAGAATGGATTACTGATAGTTCTATTATTCTTTTGACAGAGAGATACTTATTAGGGGCCTACTATGTGCCAGGTCCAGAGCTAGGCAATAGGGTTACCAAAATGGACAAAATGAGGTCTCTGCCCTCAAGAAGCATATGAGTAATTTCCTATGAATCAGTAAACTATTAATACAATCACATACATTGCCATGAAGTATAAAATAAATCAAATTTATTCTATGTCAATATTGGTAAAAAAATAAAAAGGTACCCAATAATTTTGAGGGTTGAGATACTAGAGAAAAAGTGTTCATAGCAATATCTGGAGAGTCACTAGCAATAATGAATTTATCCCTCATGTCTCAGCATTAACGAATTTTTTCCAACTGAGATCCCTGTCATCTGCAGGTGCTGTTTAACATGTATTTTACCATAGGAAACAAGGGTGTAATCAGTTAATAAAGTGTAAAGAATTAGATTTTTTCCCCTTGAACAAATTGCCTGGCTGTGGCCAACATTCCTGATGCCTCCTCCCTTGTGCAACAGTAAAGAAATATTTGAAGAGAGAAGACTGTTTTGTTCATATTCTACAACTTGCCTCTGGAGACCATCCTAATGAATGCAAAACTCAAGCTAGAATTCTAGACTTTGTATGAGCAGCCACTGATTTTTGTCTTTACCATTATACTACACAGAGGATGGTTTTCCCTCTTACCTCTAATTGAGACTCAAATAAGGTCACTGTGAATAGGAATCCTCTTTCAGTCTAACCATTGTTCTGTGTTACTTTCATTGAGAAAATGGAAACTATGTTCTGTTCAAAGCATTTTCATATACAGGCAGTCCCCATCTATTGAACACTTGACTTTTTTTTTTTCTTTTCCTCATTTTATTTTTTTTTTTTTACTTTACAATATTGTATTGGTTTTGCCATACATCAACATGAATCCGCCACAGGTATACATGTGTTCCCGAATCCTGAACTCCCCTCTCTCCTCCCTCCCCGTACCATCCCTCTGGGTCGTCCCAGTGCACCAGCCCCAACTGCCAACAGCCTCTCTGAAGGGACTTTAAGCTACTCCTACTACCCGTGGAAACTGGAGTTGTTTCTGCTGTCTGTAGGAGCTGGTTTCTCCCTCAGCTCTCCTTCTCTGGGAGCCTCAGTTCTCACGGGCTCCCATCAGACCCTTTGAAACAATTAATATGTGATCACATTCTCCCACTGCTGCCATCAGGACATAAGAAGCTGATTGAAGACCCTGCCAGAATCCTCATAGGAGCTGAACCCATGAGGGAACACAAAGAGTATAAAGAAAATTCTAGAATTCTGGCTGGTTAATGGTGGGAAGGTTCTCCATTTGTGCTTCAAAATCCCTTTCCCCTAGAAATAGCATTATACTGTAATAACATAGCTATGTAAAACTCAGTTGTCTGACAGATTCACTTATCCAGACCACAGCCAGAAATAGGCAGTAAACAAATGACTTCTAAGCCACCAGAGAATATGCATCTTACTTTATGCAAAAACCATTCAAAAACACACTGCCTGCCTGTTTACTCTGTTTTTACATGATTTTAATTAGTTTTAATGAGGTGACAAGCCTATAGAAGATTATAAGCAACAAATTTGAAGAGACTGGAAAAGATGTTACAACTAGGTGGAGTGAAATCTGATAGTTGACAGCAAGGTAAGAGACCAAAAAAAGCGTTAATAAGAAGTTAAGAATTCAAAACCCAACCACAGTGAAAAATCCCTTTGCATCCACAAGCATGGCTACAATTAAAAATTGATATTATCAAGCGTAGTGAAGATGCAGAACACTGGAACTCTCATACATTGCCAGTGGGAATATATTAATACAATGGTACAGTCCCTGGAAAATAGTTTGATAGTTCCTTATAGTAAATACTTACCATATATCCCTAAGGTTCCACCCTTAGGTGTTGACCCAAGAAAAATGAAAACGTATGACCTACAAAGACTCATACTCATATCAGCTTTATTCATAATATCCCCATACTGGAAATAACCAAAATGTCCCTCAAAAGGCAGATGCGTTAAAAAGCTATAGTATATCCATACAATTAAGTACTACTCAGGAAGAAAAAGGAATGAACTACCAATATTCAATAATGTGGATGAGTCTCACAGACATTTTGCTGAGAGAAAGAAACAACACAAAATCATATAATCATGTTGTATGATTCCATTTATCTAAACTGTTAGAATGGGAAAAATTAAGGTATGCGATAGAATCAGAACAGTGGTTCCTGGATTTGGGGTAGTACTGAAGAATGATTGGAAGGGCCACAAGGGGAAATTCTGGGGTGATGGAAATGTTCCACATCTTGATCTCAATGGTGGTTACAAATGTGTGTATTTTTCAGACTGTATGCTTAAAATATGTGCACTGTATTGTATGTTTGTGTGCTCGGCCACTCAGTCATGTCTGACTCTGAAGCCCCATGGACTGTAGCCCGCCAGGCTCCTCTGTCCATGGAATTTTTCAGGCACGAATACTGGAGTGTGCTGCGATTTTCTTCTCTCGGGGGTATTCCCAACCCAGGGATTGAACCCACATCTCTTGGTCTCCTGCATTGGGAGGCAGATTCTTTACCACTAGCCCCACCCCGGAAGCCCTTTAATTGTATATAAATTATAGCTAAAACTTTCATAAAAGAACAAAATATGTAAAAGGAAAAATTATTCCAAGGATCTCCTTGCTATAGGATAAAATTTTGATTCCTTAACATAATCTGGTCTTTGTTTAATATCTCTTGCCTCATTCCTTACCATTCCTTCCCACCTCCTACCACTTATTTTAAGGTACTTTTATTTCCAAAAATAGCTTTTCTCTCTCTTTCCTCTGAACCTTGAAGCATAATGGTCCTTTTGCCTGGAATTCCTTTCCATTTTCCCATTCCTCACTAAATTCTCAACATCCTACAGGATTCATAGAAGTAGCACCTCCTGCAAGAAGCCTTGTCCACTCCCAGTCTGTATTAGATACAGAGAACTTTACGCTTCTCTTTACTTAACAAAGCATGTATCACTCTGTAATGTAATTGTAACTTTAAAAAAAAAAACTTAAAACCATAGTGGGCTGGTGCCATTTAATGTACAGGCAAATAGTTTTCTACATACTCAGTAAACACAGAGTTAAATCATGTTGTAGTCAAAATAGTTGGAGTTTCAGCACTTCAGCACAAGTTATTAAGAACACTCTTCTATCTAGAATTACTTGTTCTACACTAAAATAATTGAGATTTTAGTGTAAATAGTAGTTTGGGATTATATCATTATTATTGTGATAAGTTATTTATGTTGGCATCACTGACTCAATGGACATGAGTTTGAGTAAACTCCAGGGAGTTGGTGATGGACAAGGAGGCATGGTGTGCTGCAGTCCATAGGGTCGCAAAGAGTCAGACACAACTGAGCTACTGAACTGAACTGAACTGATTTATGTTGTGGGTTAAGTAACTTTATTTGGGCTTTATCTGGAAACCTAGCCAGACTTTATTATGTTGATTCTATGAGAAAACGCATTTTATATTCCAGACAAGTGAGAAGGGGGCAATAGAGGATGAGATGATTGGATGGCATCACTGACTCAATGGACGTGAGTTTGAGCAAACTCCAGGAGATAGTGAAGCACAGGGAAGCCTGTCATGCTGCAGTTCATGAGGTTGCAAAGAGTTGGACACAACTTAGTGTCCAACAACAAGAAAGAAGTGACAAAAACACTGCTCAGTTGAACTGTGTGAAATTGCTAATATTTAACCATTTTTGACATACAGAAATGGCAATTTCATATGATTCAACCTAAATATTTTTAAATAAACCCTAAGGCAAGTTGGAGATTGCCTGTACATTCATGTATCAATTATGTATTTAATACATGTATATATTCTGCAAAACACTAATCTTGTATATTAAGGCTATTGGCTGCAGTTTGTCTATGTAAACAGTAAATCACATGCTTTCTAGAAAGTTTGTGTAGAATGTTAAGGCTTTCTTGAGTTCTACCCATCTTTTTTCCAATCAATCAAAGATGCAGCAGAAATCAGGTTATTCTGGAATTGTTTATTTTTTTAACCAACACTAGGATGAAAATATAAATTCATTTCTTCCTTTTAGCCTCTAAACTATCTAACAAGTCTATTTTAATAATTTCAATTATAATAATATATCTCATTTATTAAATGCATATTAGATGCTGTGTACTTGCTAACACAATAACTACTTAATGAACAAAGTACAATTATTGCCCCTATTTATAAATGAGGAAATTAAAACTTAAGGACCTTGCCCAAATTTACACAACTATAAGTGGTAGAGTCAGGTTTGGAATCACTTTCAATCCTATTTTGTAATACTCGGTCTACTGTTTTCCTCGAGCACATTTTCTTTAGCCACAAATAAGCACTCATGCTGTAAAATTATGATTAATTCAGTCAAGTATATATTTAAGCTGTGATTATCATTAGTGATACCAGGCCCATTCACATATGAAATACATTGTACTATTATGAGAGATCATCATAAGACAGTAGAGGACCAAGTACTGAAATGAATCTTATAGACCACAAGTTCTATAGAAGTTCTATTGGAGTAAGAAAGGGAAAAAATAATTGTGCACTTTGTCATTACTAACTCCCAGAAGAGTGTTAACATAAACGATACCATCCTATCATAACTGGATGCACACCATTCTGGGAAGAACCCAAAAGTTCAGCATAGATAGGAATGTGGAAAAGTAATGGCTGTATAATAATGCGGTCCAAGAAGGAGTAACAAGCTGAAGTCTAGTTCTGGGAAGACATCAGTAGTATGTGAGGGAAATTGGAAATCTATGACTGGGATCTCTGAACCCTAGAACTATACTGACAAGTAGGACTGAAGGATTACCCATTAGATATTTGGTGCAGATGGCAGAGGGGCAGACGATATTAACCAAAATTTTATGCCTACATTATTAAAATAATAATGATATCAAAAATGAAAATTTGTACAGTGGAAGGGAGGGTGAGCTTTAGACACTCTGAATTTTTTTTTGGAAGTATAGTTGGTTTACAATGTTGTGTTAGTTTCAGATGTACAGCACAGTTGTTCAGATGAATATATATATATATATTTCAAGGTTTTTCACTTAAATGTTATTACAAAATATTTATAGCTCATTGTGCTATACAGTAGGTGCTTGTTGTTATCTATTCTATATATAGTAGTGAGTATACTTTAATCCCAAACTCCTAATTTATCCCTCCCCCTCTTTCCCCTTTCTTAACCATAAGTTTGTTTTCTATATCTGTGGTTCTAGTTCTGCTTTGTAAATAAGCTCATTTGTATCTGTTTTTAAGATTCCACATATTAGCAATATCAGATGATTTTGTCTTTGTCTTACTTCATTTAATATGATAATCTGTAGGTCCATCCTTGTTTCTGCAAGTGGCAATGTTTCATTCTTTTTTATAACTAATACTCCATTGTATATTCCATTCCATATCTATATCTATATATATATATATATATGTACCACGTCTTTATCTATTCATCTTAGACACTCTGAATTTAAAGTGAAGGCAGACTGTCTACAGAAAGCCAGTTTTTTCTGTTGGCTATTGTTGACTGGAGCTTCCCTGGTGGCTCAGTGGTAAAGAATTTACCTGCCAATGCAGGAGACATGTATTTGATCCTGTTGGGAAGAGCCCCTGGAGAAGGAAATGGTAACCCATTCCAGTATTCTTGCCAGGAAAATTCCATGGACAGAGGAGCCTGGTGGGCTGCAGTCCATGGGTTGCAAAAGAGTTGGATATGACTTAGTGACTAAACCACAACAAAAATAGTTGACTGGCTCAACCTTTAACTTATCTACTCGTTATTTTTCAGATGGCCCTTGTGAATTTCTTCATCCCTAAAGAAAAGTCATACTCTGAAGAGGAAAGTAGGCGTGTTCGCCGCAATAAAAGAAGCAAAAGCAGTGAAGGAGCAGATGGTAGGTCTGCTTGGGTGATCCTTTATCATATATCTGACTATACCATTCTAAAAACTACTTTTTCAAGTATGCTTCACCATCTCATATATGATCCATAGAATCAAGGTTGCAGAAGATTTTCCCAGCCTAACCTACCTAATCTGCCTATACAAAGATCCTGCCTCCTCCAACCCCAGGTACCTTTAGTCCGTTCAGTGTATCTGAGAGCCTTTAGTGTATCTGAGAGCCATGATGGCATTTGGACCTCTCAAGATCACCCTCATAAAGACCTCATCTCTCCTAGGGACATCCTATATCTACTAAGACCATCAAGAGGATTCAGTCCTATTCTTGAAATTGACAGAGTATTGTGCCATGGTAGCACTTACATGATATGTTAAATCCAATGATAATTATGTCTTCATTGGTATCAGTTACCATGCCTCTGGGGCTTCCCTCGTAGCACAGTCAGTAAAGAATCTGCCTGCAATGCAGGAGACCCAGGTTCAATCCTTGGGTCAGGAAGATCCCCCTGGAAAAGGAAATGACAAGCAACTCCAGTATTCTTGCCTAGAGAATCCCATGAACAGAGGAGCCTGGAAGGCTACAGTTGATGGGGTCATAAGAGTCAGACACAACTTAGCAACTAAACCACCACCACCAGACCTCTAGAATTCATCTGTACGTTCCTCAACTACAGAGATTCATTTCTCTTTGTAAAGCCCCCAAATCCAGTCTAGTATCTAGCAAGTTGTTGGTGTTTGTAATATAAATCAATGATGTTGATTGCCCCATTAGCTAAGTTATGATTTGGCATGAAAACCATCTGTATTGAAGGTGAAGCAGTTTCATGTTAACTAGCAATGCATTTTGTGGGGCATAACAAAATGTTGAGCTAGTTCCTGGGCAGGGTCTTTGAACTGATCTATTTTAATATCTTTCTGTCAATTGATAGAATGATACCTCTTTGGCATATGAGTTTGTAGAACGCATAGCTCTGGGCTATTGTAAAGCCATCTAGATTCAAAGACAGCACATGTCTGACAGAATCTTCCAAAGATATATGTTCTAGGGGGTTACAAAGCAATATGACTTTATGAAAGTGAAAATGAGATTTTTTAAAGCTGACATTTGTCAGTGTAAAAATGTTACAATGATGGAAGCAGTTCTAGATGGCATGAGCAGTTAATGCAATGGGGCCAAGAGTTTGTCACTTGGGACAAGAAGAGGTAAAGCTGGATGAAGACTGAAAAAGAGCTCAGAACAACAACCTGTAATAAAGACAAAAGTCAGAAATAAGGTAAGTAGGGTGTTTCTTGAGCATCACTGAAGGCTCAGGGGTAAGAAATCCCCCTGCAATGCAGGAGACACAGATTTAAACACCGGGTTGGAAAGATCCTCTGGAGGGGGAAATAGCAACCCACTCCAGCATTCTTGCCTGAAAAACCCCATGGACAGAGGAGCCTGGTGGGCTATAGTCCAAAGGGTCATGAAGAGTCGGTAACAACTGAGCAACTGAATACACACACACACACACACACACACACAACTGAGCAACTGAATACACACACACACACACACACACACACACACACACACACGTGTTTCTAGTCAATGGAGGTGGCAACAGCTTTGAGCCCTTCAACTGAGAACTGAACCAGTGGGGCTGTTCTCTAGAGGAGATATTTTATATATAATTAATGACCAAGTTTGAACCTAGGAAATGTGGTCCATGAAGTAAGAGTCACCCATTATTGACATCTGTTTTTCGCCAGTTTCCTGGAAGTCTTTGGAAAGCGAAAGTCACTCAGCCGTGTCTGACTCTTACATGGAATTCTCCAGCTCAGAATACTGGAGTGGGTAGCCTTTCCCTTCCCCAGGGGATCTTCCCAATCCAGGGATCAAACCCAGGTCTCCTGTATTGCAGGCAGATTCTTTACTAGCTGAGCCACCAGAGAAGCCCAAGAATACAGGAATGGGTAGCCTATCCCTTCTCTGGGGGATCTTCCTGACCTTGGAATCAAACCAGGGTCTCCTGCATTGCAGGCGGATTCTTTACCAGCTCTTCTACCAGGGAAACCTATATATAAACTGAGAACTAAGAATCGAGGTCACTTTCCTCTCATTATCTTATTCTGTGATGTATGTAGATCTTTCCACCTTCAATTCTTCCTCTGAACCACACCCAGTACCACCAAATTTTTCATATTCCCTGATTGCTACAGAAGCGAGAAGAGAGGTGGTAAGAACAATATCACCTTCTGTCATGGGCATGGTCTTCCCTTCCTCTCCCCAGAGGCTTTTACAGTCCAGTGGCTTTTAAAGTTTACCTCTACATCTGACTTTCCAAGTTTTCTCTTAAAGAAGGCAACTTCCTCCTCTCTCCCAAACCACTTTATCTGGATCTGGCCACCAGATTCTTTGCTACTGATCTTTAAAGTCTTTATACTGTTTTGAAACAAAATAGTTTTTCCGTCTGTTGAAGGACAAAGTCTCTTATTAATTTTTAGCACTTCTTATCTAATTTCCTCCTGACCTCATACTCTCATCAGTCATTAGATGCTGCTCACTTTGTGCCTACATCAAACTTGTTGTGCAATCCAATATATATATATATATATTTTTTTAATCTTCAAAGATTATATTAGTATAATATTGAGAAGTAAAGAGCAAAAGACTTGGTAATGTAACGGGGGTCGGGGGGTGGGGAGAGGAGCCAAGGAAACCGTCAAGGATTCTGGAAAGGTGATGTACTATTTACTGCAAAAATTATCAGAGTGTGAAGATGTGTGGTTTTAGACCGGTATCTATGGGAAATTCAAGAGGAGAAAACCTATAAATAGTTGGATATATGTATCTGAAGCCCAGGAAAAATATCTGGACTAGAAATATAGGTACGGAGATGATTAACTATGTTAGGAGTTTCTCAGTTATAAGTGAGAGATAGCTGACCTAAATGGGATTAAGGTTTGTTTTGTTTTGTTTTGTTTTTAAGAGGGTATAGGGTTTATTGGGGCTTCCCTGGTGGCTCAGTGGTAAAGAATTCAACTGGTAGTGCAAGAGACGCAGATTCAATCCCTGGGTCGGGAAGATTCCTTGAAGAAGAGCATGGCAACCCACTCCAGTATTTCTTGCCTGGGAAAACCCATGGATGGAGGAGCCTGATGGGCTACAGTCCATGGGGTCACGAGAGTCAGACATGACTTAGTGACTAAGCAACATCAACAACAAGGATTTTATTGCCTTATTTCTAACTGTAAAGTCTCTGACAAAGCTGGCTGAAAACCTGGCTGACTCTTGAGGCTCAAATAATGTCATAAGGGACTTCCCTGGTGGTACAGTGGATAGGAATCCTCCTGCCAATGCAAGGAACACAGATTCGATCCCTGGTCCAGGAAGATTCCACATGCCATGAGACAGCTAACCTGTGTGCCGCAACTTAGCCTGTGTGCTGCAACTACTGAAACCCCTGTGCCTAGAGCCTGTGCTTCACAACAAGAGAAGCCTCCATGAGGAGAAGCCCATGCACACAAATGAAGAGTAGCCCCCCACTCACTGCAACTAGAAAAAGCCTATGCCCAGTAACAAGGATCCAGTGCAACCAAAAAAAAAAAAAAATTATGTCATCAGGACTTTCTCAATTCTGCTTCCCTTTGTATTAGCCTCTTTCTTCAGGCAATTTCTCCCTATAAGGTGGCAGAAATAGCTGAGAGCCACTCTAAGCATATATTTTACCAATTTAGCAAGTCCGATAGAAGAAGTGTGTCTCGTCCATCCATTGAATTCAGTAACAAGTATGGTCAGAGCAGTTTGAGTAAAGTAATAGGGACAGAAAGACTGAGAATCAAGTCATATGAGTAGGTAGAAAATAGAAAATATAAGTGAAAGGGAGTGGGAGAATAGCTAGAGATTTATTAACCATCTACTCTACTGTGGACAAGGCACTGTATTATATTACATCCAGAGATACAAAAAATGGGTAAGATAAGGTTCCTTAGTTCTGTAAGTGCATAAGAGAGAATCTTATAAGTACTTCCCAGAGATGGTAAGTACTTATATGGAAGTATGATAAGATTGCAGTGGAAGCACAGAGGAAAGAACCACAGAAAGGCCAGTCAAATATTAAGTATATCTCCAAGGAAATAGCTAGCACATACTAGGCATGTGTATTTGAATGAATAAGTTGACATTAGATTTTGGAGGATGAATGGGACTTCGATGAAGAAAAGTAGAAGATGCATTTCTGACAAAGGGAATAGCAAGTGCAAAGCCTAGCTGATCCCCTAGGGTTTTTGACTCTCTTCTTGGTTTAGGAATCCTGATATGTAATATAGGAGACTTAAAGGAAGGACTGAGAGGAAGCCAGAACCTTTGGGCAGAGAAAGTCTGACTCAAGCCCAGAACCACCTCAGGGCTTTCAAATGCTCACTCAAGCATTTGATCAATAGTATTTTAATCGCAAATTCTCTTGGCATCTTCCCCCATCTCACTACATCTCTCCCCTACTCTCCAAACACTTGGCAAATAAATATTAACATGGCAAATGTAATTCTTCTTTGTTTACAAACAGGAACCATGTACAGTGATTCTTAACTTAATTTTCTTGATCTTCTTCTTACTCATCTCTCTGGTGCAGAGTAACACCATTTAGACCCACAGGGTAATTTAGAAACAGTGATTAACCGTACCTTCTCTCTTGTTGAGGACTCCAAACTGAATTAGAAGACAGATCCTATGTCATTAACATGTTCAGAAATATAGAAAAAGCTATTTTTGAGATGGGGAAGTAAGAGGGATGCTTTGGTGTGAGCTTATGAATCTTGCCTGCATTTTACCGCTTCTTCCTGTATGCATCCCTTTAATGAACCTAGTAATGTGGTGCATTAGTTCAGTTGTTTAGGGTCTAACCTCTCGGTGTTTCTATATACCCTAATGAGGGGGATCTAACCAATCTGTGCTATTTGTCAGATGGTTTACTGGGGGAAAGATGGCTTTGTGCAAATATTCTCCCTGTAGCAAAACAACTCATGGACTTGGCCTGCTGCCAGAAAGTTAGTAGTGTCATCTTTATAGATGAAACTCGGCACATCATTATCTTATACTGTGACAGAAGAGCAGGAAGATTGACTTGTTAATTTGCTATGTTTTGATTCTAATCTGTTTAGAAATATGATTTCTTAAAAAGGAAATGGAAAAAGAATGTGTTTTTCCTGATAACTTCATGATATCTCCTGAGAGTATATTCAGATATTGTAAATACAGCATTTTGATTGTCTCCTCAAATTTCAGACATACTTCAGTACTCTTAAAAAAAAAAGACTACACTGAAAAGATCAAATTTTGAAGTATGAATTACATGCTTCCAACGATTAAATTTTATATTACATGTCACATATTTAAATCTCTATTTTGTTCAAAAGAAACAAAAGATTTCTTACCTGAGTCATGAGGTCATTAATTTGTGTAGCACATTATCTTTATAAGTCACCGCCAAGCTCTTTAAAAGCGTAGGTTTACATTATCACCTATTTAAAGGAGAAGAGTATATTTGTGGTACAAATAATTTATTTCAGAGGTTGTTTTCAAATTTCAGTTCAGCAGTTTGAATATAATTTGTTCTCTCCAACCCAACAGCATAGTATGCAAAATCCATAAGCTATCAGAAACAAAACTCAAATTTAGTACAGTCAAGCTCTGGGTCCCTGGAAGAAATAATACATACAAGAAAGAAAAACTCTGTTGATATCAATAAACAACCTTCCAGACTTTTGGTTTCTCTCTCAAATAGCTTGGGGTAAGGAAAGAGCATAGAATTTAAAGCCACATAGACCTGATTTAAAATTTAAAATTACTTCCAGCTTTGTGGCCTTGGCCAAGTCATATATCCTCTCTTAGCGTAAGTTATCTCATGACCTAAATATAGTAACGGTACTTCCTTTTACTATTACAAGAATTAAAGATAAAGTAAAATGCCTAACTCAATTCCGGCACTTACAGGTTCTCAGTAATTGGTAATTATTAGTATCAAATGAGAATAGTACTATCTCCCTTATCTACACGAAGGACAGACAACTCTGTGGTTTGCATTGCATAAACTTTTGCTCCCTCCACTCACTTGACACAATGCTGGATTTGTTTTTACCCCAAGTCCATCATAGGACATAGCAATTGGAGGTTTCTATTTTCTTATAACTTTCCCCTCCTCTAATCTAATTTTTAGTTTCTTTTCTCTAGGGAATCACAGGACAGTGGTGATGCAGGGACGCCAGCCACTCTCCATAGCAGATGTTGCAAAAACAACAGCAGAAGTCACCCTGGGGCCCCTTTATTGAGACAGTGTGAGAACTCCATGACTCCAGCTAGGTAGGGTCTACAAGTCCATTGTCAGCCTCAAAAAATTACAGAAGACAGACCTTCCCATTTCGTCTTCCCAATAAAGTTTTTTGGGGTTTACATCTCTCAGGGGGGATTTGAGGCAAGAGGCAGATGGCCCCTCAACCCAGGGTACGACAATTGGAGATTCATTCTCTATGGACTGAAACCCCAAGACAAGAATATCAAGACAATTAAGGCAGAAGGCTGAGCCCTGCCCAGACCACATATTTCTCATTGTTGAAGTCAGGAGACCTCCCTGACCACACATGTGCAGAAAAGCCTCCTTGCAAGTCAAAGGGGAAGCAATGTCAAAGAATGTTTTACCCAGCTGCCTTTTCTGTAAAATCCATCTTAGCTAAGAGATATGTGTGCACACATGGGAGGATTCTGAGATTATACCAAATATGGACTGTGAACCAGGCAAATCAAAATGATTGGCCAAAGAAAAGCCAGAAGAAATAACCCTTAAAAGTAATTCAAACTGCCCCCAGGGCACGACTTAGTAACTCTCTCTCTCTGACTCCAGTTCAGTTTAGTTCAGTCGCTCAGTTGTGTCCGACTCTTTGCGACCCCATGAATCGCAGCACGCCAGGCCTCCCTGTCCATCACCATCTCCCGGAGTTCACTCAGACTCACGTCCATCGAGTCCGTGATGCCATCCAGCCATCTCATCCTCTGTCGTCCCCTTCTCCTGCCCCCAATCTCTCCCAGCATCAGAGTCTTTTCCAATGAGTCAACTCTTCACATGAGGTGTCCAAAGTACTGGAGCTTCAGCTTTAGCATCATTCCTTCCAAGGAAATCCCAGGGTTGATCTCCTTCAGAATGGACTGGTTGGATCTCCTTGCCGTGCAAGGGACCCTCAAGAGTCTTCTCCAACACCACAGTTCAAATGCATCAATTCTTCGGCACTCAGCCTTCTTCACAGTCCAACTCTCACATCCATACATGACCACAGGAAAAACCATAGCCTTGACTAGACGGACCTTTGTTGGCAAAGTAATGTCTCTGCTTTTCAATATGCTATCTAGGTTGGTCATAACTTCTCTTCCAAGGAGTAAGTGTCTTTTAATTTCATGGCTGCAGTCACCATCTGCATTGAGTTTGGAGCCCAGAAAAATAAAGTCTGACACTGTTTCCACTGTTTCCCCATCTATTTCCCATGAAGTGATGGGACCAGATGCCATGATCTTCGTTTTCTGAATGTTGAGCTTTAAGCCAACTTTTTCACTCTCCTCTTTCACTTTCATCAAGAGGCTTTTTAGTTCCTCTTCACTTTCTGCCATAAGGGTGGTGTCATCTGCATATCTGAGGTTATTGAGATTTCTCCCGGCAATCTTGATTCCAGCTTGTGTTTCTTCCAGCCCAGTGTTTCTCATGATGTCCTCTGCATATCAGTTAAATAAGCAGGGTGACAATATACAGCCTTGACGTACTCCTTTTCCTATTTGGAACCAGTCTGTTGTTCCATGTCCAGTTCTAACTGTTGCTTCCTGACCTGCATACAGATTTCTCAAGGGGTAGGTTAAGTGGTCTGGTATTCCCATCTCTTGAGGAATTTTCCACAGTTTATTGTGATTCACACAGTCAAAGGCTTTGGCATAGTCAATAAAACAGAAATAGATGTTTTTCTGGAACTCTCTTGCTTTTTGCATGATCAAGCGGATGTCGGCAATTTGATCTCTGGTTCCTCTGCCTTTTCTAAAACCAGCTTGAACATCAGGGAGTTCACGTATTGCTGAAGCCTGGCTTGGAGAATTTTGAACATTATTTTACTAGCATGTGAGATGAGTGCAATTGTGCAGTAGTTTGAGCATTCTTTGGCATTGCCTTTCTTTGGAATTGGAATGAAAACTGACCTTTTCCAGTCCTGTGGCCACTGCTGAGTTTTCCAAACTTGCTGGCATATTGAGTGCAGCACTTTCACAGCATCATCTTTCAGGATTTGAAACAGCTCAACTGGAATTCCATCACCTCCACTAGCTTTGTTTGTAGTGATGCTTTCTAAGACCCACTTGACTTCACATTCCAAGATGTCTGGCTCTAGATTAGTGATCACATCATCATGATTATCCCTGAGTCCACCCACCTGTCTATCCAAATGTACTATACTTTTTTTCCCCTCTTAATAAATACTTTACTTGTTTCATTAAAAAAATAAAATGAGAATAGTACTAACCCATCTATTTCTCAGGTTATGGATCGAATAAATGAGAATACTTTTCCTCAAATATTATAATCTGATCACCACTTTTATACTTGAGAAAAGAAGCTATCTTGCATATCTCACAGGAATGTGATGATCAAAAAGATAATACATGCTAAAGTACTTAGAAAGATATAAATTGGTCTTAAAGATTCAGGTGGAATGCTTATTTTAAATAAGATTTGTCTTAAGAATTCTCTTTTTCTTATCCCACCAATTAATTAAGAATTAAAGAATTTAAAATTGGATATTACAAACTGCTATTGCTATTGATAGTTTTTTGCATATGTTTTTGTCCATCTTGAAGAAATATACACAAAAAGAGTTTCATAAACAAAATATGATTATTCTCAATATACCCTGATTAGTTCAGAGCTCTTATTTAGCAGTCTCCAACACAGAACATAACCTAAAACCACAAAAGAGGGGAGAATGAAACCCAATGATTGAGGAATAAAATCTCAATCCACTGAGGCTTCTTACTCTACACACGTAAGAGAAGGCTAGCACCAACCTCACTAAGCCTTTTGGTTTGTTGTTCAGTCACTCAGTCATGTCCACCTCTTTGTGACCCCATGGACTAGAGCACGCCAGGCTTCCCTGTCCTTCACCATCTCCCACAGCTTGCTTAAAGTCATGTCCATCGAGTCGGTGATGGCATCCAACCATCTCATCCCCCGTCATCCCCATCTCCTGTTGCTTCAATATTTCCCAGCATCAGGGTCTTTTCCAATGAGTCAGTTCTTTGCATCAGCTGGCCAAAATACAGGAGCTTCAGCTTGAGCATCAGTCCTTGGAATGAATATTCAGGTTTCCTTTAGGATTGACTGGTTTGATCTCCTTGCAATCTAAGGGACTCTCAAGAGTCTTCTCCACATCACAATTCAAAAGTGTCAATTCTCCGGTGCTCAGCCTTCTTTGTGATCCAACTCTCACATCCATATGTGACTAGTGGACAAACCAAGCTTTAACTAGACAGACCTTTGTCAGAAAGTAATGTCTCTGCTTTTTAATTGCTGTCTAGGTTTGTCATAGCTTTTCTTCCAAGGAGCAAGCTTCTTTTAATTTCATGCCTTTAGTCACTGTCCACAATGATTTTGGAGCCCAAGAATATAACGTCGTTCACTGTTTCCATTGTTTACCCTTTTATATGCCATGAAGTCATGGGACTGGATGCCATGATCTTTATTTTTTTGAATGTTGAGTTTTAAGCCGGCTTTTTCACTCTCCTTTCATCTTCATCAAGAAGCTCTTTAGTTCTGCCTCCCTTTCTGCTATTAGGTTGGTGTCATCTGCTTATCTGAGATTATAGATATTTATCCCAGCAACCTTGATTCCAGCTCGTGCTTCATCCAGCCTGGCATTTTGTGTGATGTACTCTGCATATAAGTTAAATAAGCAGGGTGACAATATACAACCTTGATGTACTCCTTTCCCAATTTTGAACCAGTCCATTGTTCCATGCCCGGTTCTCACTGTTGCTTCTTTTTTTTTTTTTTTTTTTTTTGACCATTTATTTATTTATTTATTTATTTTGGTAAATGAATATTTTTATTTTCATTTTTTATTTTTTTATTTTTTTTATACTTTTTTATTTTTTCAATTTTAAAATCTTTAATTCTTACATGTGTGGGATGATTTGGGAGAATGGCATTCTATCATGTATACTATCATGTAAGAATTGAATCGCTAGTCTATGTCTGACACAGGATACAGCATGCTTGGGGCTGGTGCATGGGGATGACCCACAGAGATGTTATGGGGAGGGAGGTGGGAGGGGGGTTCATGTTTGGAATCACTGTTGCTTCTTGACTTGCATACAGGTTTGTCATCTACATATCTGAAGTTATTGATATTTCATCTGTTGATGGACATTTAGGTTGCTTAATAGTGCTGCAGTGAACATTGGCATACGTGTGTCTTTTTCAATTTTGGTTTCCTTAGGTTATATGCCTAGGAGTGGGATTGCTGGGTCATATGGTGGTTTCTTTCCTAGTTTTTTAAGGAATCTCCATATCTTCTTCCATAGTGGCTGTATCAATTTACATTCCCACCAACAGTGCAAGAGCGTTCCCTTTTCTCCACACCTTCTCCATCATTTATTGTTTGTATAACTTTTGATGATGGTCATTCTGACCAGGGTGAGGTGATATCTCATTGTAGTTTTGATTTGCATTTCTCTAAGTATGAGCAATATTGAACATCTTTTCGTTTGTTTGTTAGCCATCTGTATGTCTTCTTTGGAGAAATGCCTGTTTAGATCTTTTTCCCACTTTTTGATTGGGTTATTTGTTTTTCTGGTATTGAGTTGTATGAGTTGCTTGGTTATTTTGGAAATTAATCCTTTGTCAGTTGTTTCACTTGATATTATTTTCTCCCATTCTGAGGGTTGTCTTTTCACCTTGCTTATAGTTTCCTTTGCTGTGCAAAAAGTTTTCAGTTTAATCAGGTTCCACTTGTTTACTTTTGTTTTTATTCTGTTACTGTAGGAGGTGTGTCATTGAGGATCTTGCTTTGATTTATGTCATCGAGTGTTCTGCCTATGTTTTCCTCTAAAAGTTTTATAGTTTCTGGTCTTACATGTAGGTCTTTAATCCATTTTGAGTTTAGCTTTGTGTATGGTGTTAGGAACTGTTCTAATTTATTATTTTACATGTAGCTGTACAGTTTTCCCAGCACCATTTATTGAAGAGGCTGTCTTTGCCCTTCTGTATATTTTGCCTCCTTTGTCAAAAATAAGGTACCCATAGGTGCATGGGTTTATTTCTGGGCTTTCTATCTTGTTCCATTGGTCTATATTTCTGTTTTTGTTCTGGTACTATACAGTCTTGATGACTGTAGCTTTGTAGTATAATCTGAAGTCAGGAAGGTTAATTCCTCCAGCTCCATTCTTCTTTCTCAAGACTGCTTTGGTATTCAGGGTCTTTTGGGTTTCCATATGAACTGTGAAATCTTTTGTTCTAGTTCTTTGGCAAATGCCATTGGTAATTTGATAAGGATCGTATTGAATCTGTTGATTGCATTTGGGAGTATAGTCATTTTCACAATATTGATTCTTCCTACCCAGGAACATGGAATCTCTCTCCATCTGTTTATGTCATCTTTGATTTCTTTCATTAGTGTCTTATAATTTTCTGTGTATAGTTCTTTTGTCTCCTTTGGTAGGTTTATTCCTAGATATTTAATTCATTTTGTTGCAATGGTGAACGGGATTGATTCCTTAATTTCTCTTTCTGATTTTTCATTGTTAATATATAGAAATGTGAGTGATTTCTGTGTATTGATTTTGTATCCTGCAACTTTGCTAAATTCACTGATTAACTCTAGTAATTCTCTTATAGTATCTTTAGGGTTTTTTAAGTACAGTATCATGTCATCTGCAAACAGTGAGAGCTTTATTTCTTCTTTGCTGATCTGGATTCCTTTCATTTCTTTTTCTTCTCAGATTTCTGTAGCTAGTACTTCCAGAACTATGTTGAATAATAGTGGGGAATGTGGACACCATTGTCTTGTTCATGATCTTAGGGGGAATGCTTTCAGTGTTTCACCACTGAGAATAATGTTTGCCATAGGCTTATCATATATGGCCTTTACTATGTTGAAGTATGTTCCTTCTATGCCCATTTTTGGAAGAGTTTTAATCATAAATGAGTGCTGAATTTTGTCAAAGGCTTTTTATGCCTCTATTGAGATTATCATATGGTTTTTATCTTTCAATTTGTTAATATGGTATATCGCATTGATTGTTTTGTGTATATTGAAGAAGACTAGCATTCCTGGAATAAACCCAACTTGATCACGGTGTGTGAGCTTTTCAGTGTGTTGCTGAATTCTGTTTGCTAAAATTTTGTTGAGGATTTTTGCATCTATGTTCATCAGTGATATTGGCCTGTAGTTTTCTTTTTTTGTGCTGTCTTTGTCTAATTTGGGTATCAAGGTGATGGCATCCTCATAGAATGAGTTTGGAAGTGTTCCTTCCTCTGCAATTTTTGGAAAGAGTTTTAGAAGGATACGCATTAGGTCTTCTCTAAATGTTTGATATCATTCTCCTGTGAAGCCATCTGCTCCTGAGCTTTTGTTTTTTGGGAGATTTTTGATCACAGCTTGAATTTCAGTGCTTGTGATTGGGTTGTTCATAATTTCTATTTCTTCCTGGTTCAGTCTTGGAAGATTGAACTACTCTAAGAATCTGTCCATTTCTTCCCGGCTGTCTATTGTCATATAGTTGTTCATGATAGTCTCTTATAATCCTTTGTATTTCTGAATTATCTGTTGTAAGCTCTCCTTTTTCAGTTCTAATTTTGTTACAGTTTTTTTCTTGTAATTGGTATCTAGTCTTATAGCATTGTGGTTGGAGAAGATGCTTGATACGATCTCAATTTTCTTAAATTTACTGAGGTTTGATTAGTGACCCAGGATGTGCTCTATCCTGGAGAATGTTCCATGTGCACTTGAGAAGAAGGTCTATTCTTTTGCCTTTTGATTGAATGTCCTGAAGATATCAATGAGCTCCATATCATCATTTAAGACTTTTGTTTCCTTATTAATTTTTGTGCTTTGATGATCTGTCCATTGGTATGAGTGGGGTGTTAAAGTCTCCTACTATTATTGTGTTAGTGTCAATTTCTCCTTTTAGGTCTGTTAGTGTTTGCCTTATGTATTGAGGTGCTCCTATGTTGGGTTCATAGATATTTACAATTGTTATGTCTTCCTCTTGGATTGATCCCTTAATCAGTATGTAGTGTCCTTCCTTAGCTCTTGTAATCTTTATTTTAAGGCCTATTTTGTCTGATATGAGGATTGCTACTCCTGCTTTCTTTTGCTTCCCATTTTGTATGGAATATTTTTTTCTATCCTCTTACTTTCAGTCTATATGTGTCTTTAGGTCTGAACTGGATTTCTTGTAGACAGCATATATATGGGTCTTGTTTTTGTATCCATTCACCCAGTCTGTGTCTTTTGGTTGGAACATTTAAACCATTTACATTTAAAGTAATTATTGATGTATATATATTCCTATTGCCATTTTCTTAATTTTGTTTGGAGTAAACTCTGGGAATTGGTGATGAACAGGGAGGCCTGGCATACTGCAGTCCATGGTGTCACAAAGAGTTGGGCACAACCGAATGAACGAACTGAACTCATTTTGTAGATTTTTTTTTCTTCTCTTGTATTTCTTGACTATATAAGTCCCTTTAACATTTGTTGTAAAGCTGGATGCCCTCCAACACTTTGCTGGTCTCTGGACATGCTGTGGGGGGCAGCTCAGATTCTAATCTGGTCCTACTCCTCTCTGTTCTCACCTCCAGTGTCCACAGCTATCAGAACTAGTACATTTTCTTTTGTGGGAGCTCTCAATGGCCTTTTATATATTCCATAGAGCTTGTACAGCTGGTGGAAAGGTTTTGGGTTTTCTTCTTTAGCCATACTGCCCCTGGGTTTTAATTGTGGTTTTATTTCCACCTCTGCATGTAGGTCGTCCCTGGGGTTAGCTCCTGAGGCTGCCCTGGAGGGCTTGGATTGCCCCTGTGAGGGGCAGGTGTGGAGTTGGTGCACCTGCTTGGTTCGCAGGGGTTCTGGCAGCAGCAGGTTTTCAGGGGATTTGGCTAGTGCCTCTAGAAGGGTATGGCAATGAGTATTGGCCAACACACTCCAGTATTCTCACCTGGAGAACCCCTCCTGACAGAGAAGCCTGGCAGGTCACAGTCCACAGGATCACTAAGAGTTAGACACGATCAAAGCAACCCTGTGTGCATAGATGCAAGACATTTTGCCTGTCTGCTCTCAACTGGTGTTCTGCATGCACTTCTGTGTCTGAAGGTGTATTCCTGATGTATCCATGGAGAGAGATATTCTCCACGACCACCTACTCCTCTGTCATCTTGTTCTCTCCCTCATCTTCTTAGTTTACTTTCTTCTTTGTACATGTTTGAAACTCATTTGGTAGATCTCTTTCATGTACATCTCACATCTTCCTAGCTAGATGATAAGTCACAAGAAGTTAGAGATTCCTTCTACCTCAGCACAACAACTAGCTAGGACAAGCAAACAGTCAAGTGGTTAATGAATCTTTCCAGATTCAAAGAAAACTTGCTACAGGTCCATGCTAAACTATTCCCCTCTTTTTTTTTTTTTAATTGGAGGCTAATTACTTTACAATATTGTGGTCATTTTTGCCATACATTCACATGAATCAGCCATGGGTGTACATGTGTTCCCCTTCCAGAACCTCTCTCCCACCTCCCTCCCCATCCCATCCCTCAGGGTCATCCCAGTGCCCCAGCCCTGAGCACCCTGTCTCATGCATCGAACCTCAACTGGCGATCTGTTTCACATATGATAGTATACATTTTTCAATGCTATTCTCTCAAATCATCCCACCCTCGCCTTCTCCCACAGAGTCCAACAATCTGTTCTTTACATCTGTGTCTCTTTTGCTGTCTTGCATATAGGATCATCGTTACCATCTTTGTAAATTCCATATATATGTGTTAATATACTGTATTGGTGTTTTTCTTTCTATCTTACTTCGCTCTGTATAATAGGCATATTCCCCTCTTTTAACTGAGAAAGCTGCATTTGGAAGATCTTAAGAGACAAATAGTGAATGATGCAAATATCTGTGAAGCCATAGGAATTGTGTATAAAAGCAAATACTTGGTAAGTCATTGAGAGATTGAGGGAAGGAGCTGTAATAAATATTTGTGCATGAGGGAGCAACTTGTGGGTCCTTTCCAGTTCTATTCCAGCCCAGACAACTATTCAAAGGGCTATTTCGGGCAATGTACCAATGTTCCATTCTCACATAAAAATACAAATGAAGAAATAAAAATTACATTGCCTATGATTATTATTTTACCTTTAATTTACCAAATGTAGTTATTTCTCTGACTACTATGATATCTAGTGTGGCAGATCTTGTGTATCAGCATAATACACAGCTTGGGTAGACTTCACATTCAGGACTCCCTCCTTGGGGTACCTGGTCTGCCTTCCTGAGGTTCTTGGAGTTTCTATGCATTTTTTTTAACATGCTGGCTATAACTAGGTTCCTTTCTTTCATGCTCAAGAAACCTTATCAGGATGCAAATAAGTGGTGCTATTACAGAAACACTATTAAATCTATTCCAGTTTTTATATACATAAATCATTATTAGCAGCAAAGTATTAGCAACACACTTTAATACCTCAGTTGTAAATCACTGGGGCAATAAAACAGTCGTTGATTTTGCGTTTAGGGACCTGGGTTCAAGTTACCGGTCTGCTGCTTCCTTGCTGTGAAACTTTATGAGCATGCTTATTAATCATTCGGCCTCAGTTCCTATAAAGTGGCAATAATGGTAATACCTACTTCACTGGGTTACTGTGGGGATTAAATATAGTGTGCTTTGAAAAGCACTTTGCAAAATGTAAAGCCCTGGGCAAATCTAAGTTCTGGATCCCCTGTATAATTACATGCACCTGTGTAATTCTCTCTTTCATCATTGCCAGGCTCTTGGTTTAGACCCTGAACTTCCTATTGCTCTTTCTCTGTCCTAACTTTATATAAATTCGTCAACCTCTCTTAAATCAGAATCAGTCCCTCATAGCTGATCTAGCTAACAATCTGAGATTTGTGCTTTTTCATTAGAACCAGCTATGCTAAGCTCCAACTCCTAGAGGTTATTTTTATTGTGCTCATAGTGATGAACTTAGTATAGGCTAGGACAGAAAAACAACTCTCTGTTTTAGAATTTTCCATCTTTCCCCCACTCTCAGAGAATGCTTTAATATATACCAAAAGTCAAATTCTTGTTTTGCCCTGCCAGTGCCTCCAGTATATACCTGCACATAGCCCAGTACAGAAAGATGATTTATGGGATGCAGAGGAAAGGGATTGACCACGAAGCACCAGACAGGGGTGGCACGTTTGAGAAGACGGGGCCCTAGTTCTGTAGATATGTTGGCATTGCCAAAATTTTTCTGATCTTTATCAGTAGGGCCTGGCTTTACTCACTGCTACTGTTCCAAGCTTTAACTGCCTATGGTGCAGCCCAGTTGAGGAAAATATGACAGGAAAACTAAGACCAACTGCAACTCACAATGTCTTGGGGGCCTCCTCAAGCAACACCATCCCTACCAGTTGCTCTTCCTACTCATTGGAACTCATACTAAAACTCTCTCTACGTGATCTCTACCTGCCTTCTCCCTCACCTGATATAGAATTGTTTCATTTGGGTGAGAATTGTGAATTCTTAGATCTCTACCAAAAAGAAACTGTTATGTGTATAAAATAGTAAATTTAGATAAGAATATACAAACAAAAATATAATAACCTAACTGTCCATCAGCAGAACAGTGTTTGAATAAACTGTAATATAGTCATACAGTGAAGTATTACACAGCAGTCAAACCAATGAACTGTAGCAACACTTAGTAGTAGGATGAATTTTACCAATATATTTAAGCTTATAAAAAGGAAGTCTCCTATGTTGAAGTTGTCACAGAAAACCTATGTATGTTCTAGGTATATATCCAAAGGAAACTAAAGTACTATTGTGAAGAGATATCTGTCCTCCTATATTCACTGCAGCACTATTTACAATAGCCAAAACATAGAAACAGCATAAGTCTCATTCAACAGATGAATGGATAAAGAAAATATGGTGTATATGTGGTGCATATGTATATGTGCATGCTCAGTCGTTTCAGTTGTATCCAACTCCTTGAGATTCTATGGACTGTAGCCCACCAGGTTCCTCTGTCCTTGGGATTCTCCAGGCAAGAATACTGGAGTGGGTTGCCATGCCCTTCTCCAGGGGATTTTCCTGACCCGGGGATTGAATCCACTTCTCCTGCATCTCCTGCTTTGCAGGCAGATTCTTCACCCTCTGAGCCTCCTGGGTACCCCAATAATAAAATGGAATATTATTGAGCCATAAAATAGAAGGAAATCTTGCCATTTTGCAACATGATGGACCTTGAGGGTGTTATGCTAAGTGGAAAAAACTAGACAGAGAAAGACAAGTATTATATAATGTCACTCATATTTGGCATCTAAAAAAAAACATATTCAAAGAGACAGAACAGATTAGCAGTCGCCAGATGCGAAGGGTAGGTAATTGGGGAAATGGGCAAAGGTGGTCAAGAAGTATGAACTTCCAGTTACAAGATTCAGAAATCCTGGGGATGTAATGTGCACCATAGTGACTATAGTTAACAATGTTGTATTGTATATCTGAAAATTGCTACTAGTACATCTTACAGGTTTTCCTCACAAGAAAAATAATTATAATTATGTGTGGTGATGGATGTTAACCTAAAACATTGTGGTAAATATTTCATACTTTATACATATATCAAGTCATTCTGTTGTACACCTTAACTGAATACAATGTTATATGTCAATTACACCTTAATAAAACTAGGGGAATAAGGAAAGCCTATGTATGTATTATGTAATGTATATATGTATGTTTGAGCCTGCTCAAACTCATGTCAGTTGAGTCGGTGATGTCATCCAACCATCTCATGCTCTGTCGTCCCCTTCTCTTCCTGCCTTCAATCTTTCCCAGCATCAGGGTCTTTTCCAGTTAGTCAGTTCTTTGTATCAGGTGGCCAAAGTATTGGAGTTTCAGCTTTAGCATCAGTCCTTCCAATGAATATTCAGGGTTGATTTCCTTTACATTTGATTGGTTGGATCTCCTAGCAGTTCAAGGACTCTCAAGAGTCTTCTCCAACACCACAGTTCAAAAGCATCAATTCTTCAGCTCTCAGCTTTCTTCATGTTCCAACTCTCACACCCATCCATGACTACTGGAAAAACCATAGCTTTGACTAGATGGAGCTTTGTTGGCAAATGTCTCTGCTTTTTGATATGAGCCAATGTGAAATAAGATATGTCATAAATGTAAAACATGTAGCAGATTTCAAAGACTTAGTATCTTAAAAAGGCAATATTTTGGGTATATTGAGTTAAAGTGTAACATTAATTTCACCTGATTGTTCTTTTGCTTTTATAATGGCTAATAGAAAATTTTAAATTACATATATGGCTCAATTGTGTGGCTTACGTTTCTATTGGACTGTGGTGGTATATGAATTCTAGAGCATTAGTCCTACACTATGTGTGTGTGTATATTAGTCACTTAGTCATGTCTGACTTTTGTGACCCCATGTACTGTAGCCGCCAGGATCCTCTGTCCATGGGATTCTCCAGGCAAGAATATTGGAGTGAATTGCCTTTTCCTTCTCCACTTAACACTATAACCAGCTGTTTTCAGGCTTATAGCTATTTAGTTTGTCTCTTTAGACTTAATAATTCTGATTCGTTTTATTTTTGGCTTCTAAATCCTCAGTTGAAAGTTTCAGTGAATACAAGAGCAATACATGCTCCTTCTAAAACAAAGTTAAGCATTACAGAAATTTATGATGTAGCACAGGGAAAGTAACACCACAGCCTCAGGTCCCAGACATAGCCACTATTGACAATTAAGTAGAATTTCTAGATATATGTGTTTTTAAGGTTTTAAAATGTGAACATCAAAATTGTCCCTCTTTCTCCCTTTCTCTGACATCAGAGAAGCAATGGAAGGTCATGTCTTGATGTGCGTGTCAAACAACGAAATCTTCTATTCCCTTCCCTGGGGTCACAATACTCTATTGTTAGCTGGATTTTGTATTTATTTTCCTTGCCAAGATTCCTTCTCCTCCCCCAAAGAAGTGCCATTTGGCATATATTTATACTAAAAGCTAAAGTGAACTGAAATTAATGTTTCAAGAATTTACACATACTCCTGGAAGGAAAACAAAGAGTCCCTGTGGGATATTGTAAAACCAGAACTAAGAATCACTGTTTCAGTGTATCGATCTCAACAGAGTACCTGATCATTTCTTTCAGTGGGAATGAAGCAGGACTCTGGTGGAAGCGTAACAATCTGGAGAAAATAATCTGCATCCATTTCCTTTAGTCATAGATTTCTCTCTACTCTGAGGAAGCAGTTTAATGCATGTATTTGTAAGGGGGAAAAGGAATCCAAAGGTCAGAGATGGTTGGATTATGTGTGTGCTCTTGAAAATGTTCTTTCCAAATTGCCTGAGACTGTATATAAAAGCATTGATCAAGAAATAAGCTTTTTTTCCCCCCTAGGTGGGCTAATTGCCATGGAGATTACAGAAATTATTTTCTTTGTTCACATTATTGATTAATAAGTTCAAAGAGTTTGGATGTGTTTCTTGGCATGTGTACATACTAAGTTGCTTCAGTCACGTCCAACTCTTTGTGACCCTATGGACTGTCCGTCTCTTTGACACCCTATGGATCTCGCCAGGTTCCTCTGTCCATGGGATTCTCCAGGCAATAATTCTGGGGTAGGTTGCCATGCCCTCCTCCAGGGCATCTTCCCAACTGATCCAGGGATGGAATTCGTGCCTCTTATGTCTCCTGCATTGGCAGGTGGGTTCTTCACCTCTAGCGCCACCTGAGAAGCCCATTTCTTGGAACAAATATCAAATAATTTGACATTTTTCCTTGTTGTCCATTCAATGAAATAAATTCATTCAACTTCATATTGTTAAGAAACATGCCAATTAATTTTTAAATCATATTCTGTATGATTGTAGTTTTTGCATTTTTTGAGACCTGTGTGGAGAAAAATATAAACTGCCCTGTTACTGTTGTGCTATTAGGTTCTCTTTCCTCTCTCTTACTGTGAAATGTCAGATCTGAACTAGGCATTCCAAGACTTTCCTGAAACTCTGTCATTGTTCAGAGGCATCCTATCTACCCTCCAGTTCATTATCATTTTTCTTCTAACCTGACTCTCTTTACTCCTCAATCCAAATTTCTTTATTGGTCACCTATTTTTGTCTTGCCTCTTCCTCCTCCCATTAGATTGATGGTTCGTTGAAGTAAGAGACCATGTCTAGATTTAATTCCAAAGTAATACAATGCACATGTTCAGAAAACACTTAACAAAATTATTACCTAGAACCCATGTGCCCCAAGCCTTGTCCAAGTATGTCTTATGCTATTTCTGCCTTATTTAAAAGCCATATGTGCACATAAAATTGTGTACTTGTTTAGAGATCACAAAAAGATGAACTGAAGTTCAAAACACAAATCGACAGTTTGTGAGACTTCTTTATGTTAAAGCCTTATTTATATATTTTTCACATTTTTAGTTTTGCTCTTGCTATATAGACGTGTGTCCTGTTTATACAGCACAGTGTGATCTAATTTATTGAATAGAATGATAGGCTAGATAGAGCATTGGTTGACAATAGATTAATAATTCAGGTCCACTTCAGCTGTGGGACTTAGGTGGGTCAAACATTTATTTAATTTCTTGGGCAAGGGAAGGTGATGGTCTAACACCCATCCTGATCACCTCACAAGAAAATTAACAGGATCAGTACATCAGAAATACATCAGAAAGTGCTTTGTAAATTAAGCATTATATAAATATGAGGTTCTTAAGATGTGATTTTATTTACAGTTCCAACCTGCAGAAGAACATTCATTTCCTATTGGCTTCTTTTGTAGTTTGTGGATATAGTATCAAGGTACTTTGGCCTTTGTCAATATAATAAAGCATGCCAGGCTTTAGACACAAATGTAGTTTATTTGAGAAAATATTAGATAGCTTTTATCTTTTTAAAAATTAAAATAGAACATGTTATTAAAATGGCTAAACATAATAATAAAAATATGTTAATATGATAACATACACAGCAAAACCCCAAGGTACCTAAGTAATATATTGCTCACTTACCATTTACTGTTGTAATCCTCATTTTTTAAAGAGCAGCTTAAATTGAGATAAAAGTCACATACTATGTAATTCACCCGTTTAATATGTACAACTAGGTAGTTTTTAGAATGTTCACAGAGTTGCATGACAACCAGCAAAATCAATTTTAGAATATTTTTAACACCACAGAAAGAAACCCTTTAGCTGTCATTCCCGAACTCCTCCATTACCTCTCCTAACCCTCAGTTCAGTTCTGTTCAGTTCAGTCGCTCAGTCATGTACGACTCTGCGACCCCATGAATCGCAGCACGCCAGGCCTCCTTGTCCATCACCAACACCTGGAGTTCACTCAGACTCACGTCCATCGAGTCTGTGATGCCATCCAGCCATCTCATCCTCTGTCGTCCCCTTCTCCTCCTGCCCCCAATCCCTCCCAGCATCAGAGTCTTTTCCAGTGAGTCAACTCTTCGCATGAGGTGGCCAAAGTACTCGACTTTCAGCTTCAGCATCATTCCCTCCAAAGAAATCCCAGGGTTGATCTCCTTCAGAATGGACTGGTTGGATCTCCTTGCAGTCCAAGGGACCCTCAAGAGTCTTCTCCAACACCACAGTTCAAAAGCATCAATTCTTCGGCACTCAGCCTTCTTCACAGTCCAACTCTCACATCCATACATGACCACAGGAAAAACCATAGCCTTGACTAGACGGACCTTTGTTGGCAAAGTAATGTCTCTGCTTTTCAATATGCTATCTAGGTTGGTCATAACTTTTCTTCCAAGGAGTAAGTGTCTTTTAATTTCATGGCTGCAGTCACCATCTGCATTGAGTTTGGAGCCCAGAAAAATAAAGTCTGACACTGTTTCCACTGTTTCCCCATCTATTTCCCATGAAGTGATGGTTCCAGATGCCATGATCTTCGTTTTCTGAATGTTGAGCTTAAAGCCAACTTTTTCACTCTCCACTTTCACTTTCATCAAGATGCTTTTTAGTTCCTAACCCTAGGCAACCACTAATCTCAACAGATATACGTATTATGGACATATCATATCAGTGAACTCATACGATATATGGTCTTTTGTGTCTGACTTCTTTCTCTTAGCATAATGTTTTCAAAAGTTTATCCATTTTTGTAGCATGTATAAAGGTTCATTCCTTTTTCATTGTAGCAAAATATATATAACAGGAAATTTACCATTTTAACCATTTTTAGGGATACAATTCAGTGGCAAAAGTACACTCACAACATTGTGCAACCATTATAATTCTATGTTATCAAAACCTTTTCATCCTCTCAAAGAGAAACTGTATTTATTAAACTATTACTTCCCACTCTCCACTCCCACCTGTTCATGGTAACCACTATTCTACTTTCTGTCTCTATGAATTTGACAACTCCGGGTACTTCATATAAGTGGAATATTTGTCCTTATGAATCTGGTTTGTTTCAGTTAGCATAGTGACCTCAGTGTTGATCCATGTTGAAGCATGAATCCATACTTCATTCTTTTATGGATGAATAATATTCCATTGTGTGGCTATACCATATTTTATCCATTCATCAGCTGATGGACATTTGAGTTGTTTACTCTGTGGGTTGTCATGAATAATGCTGCTATGAACATCCATGCACATGTCTTTAATGAAAATGCGTTTTCATCTTTCTTAAGTATATATCCCAGAGAAGGCAATGGCACCCCACTCCAGTACTCTTGCCTGGAAAATCCCATGGGCGGAGGAGCCTGGAAGGCTGCAGTCCATGGGGTTGCTGAGGGTCGGGCTCGACTGAGCGACTTCACTTTCACTTTTCACTTTCCTGCATTGGAGAAGGAAATGGCAACCCACTCCAGTGTTCTTGCCTGGAGAATCCCAGGGATGGGGGAGCCTGGTGGGCTGCCCTCTGGGGTTGCACAGAGTCGGGCACAACTGAATTGACTTAGCAGAGCAGAGCAGAAGTATATATCCAGAAATAGAAATTCTGGGTCAAGTGATAACTCAGTGTTTTAACTTTTAAGAACTTCCAGACTGTTTTCCAAAGTAGCTGCATCATTTTATGCTCCCACTAGAGTATATGAGGGCTCCAGTTTCTCTATACCATCGTCAACACTTGTTATTATCTGTCTTTTTCTTTAGAGCCATCTATAGTGGATGTGAAGTGGTCTGTCATTGTTCATTAAGTATAGTTGATTTACAATATTGTGTTAGTTTCAGGGGTATAGCAACATGATTCAGTTATATATTTTTTCAAATTATTTTCCATTATAAGTTATTAAAAAATCTTCAATATAGTTTTCTGTGTGTGCAGGATCTTAGTTCCCTGACCAGGGATTGAACCTGTACCCCCTGCAGTGGAAACATGGAGTCTTATCCACTGAAATACCAAGGAAGTCGCTATGCTACATAGAAAATCCTTGTTCCTTATCCATCTTATATATAGTAGTTTGTTAATCTCATCTCATATTTCTAATTTATTCCTCCCCCTGCCCTTACCCATTTGTTACCCATGTTTGTTTTCTATAACTGTGAATCTGTTTGTATTTTCTACATAGATTCATTTGTATTATTTTTCAGATTCCACGTATAAGTGATATCATATAATCTTTGCCTTTCTCTGTCTGACTTACTTTACCAAGTCTAATATTGTCTAGGTCCATCCGTGTTGCTGCAAATGGCAATACTCCATTCTTTTTTATGGCTGAGTAATATTCGATGTGTGTGTGTGTCACATCTTAAGCTAATCAACCATTGATGGGCAGTTGAGTTGTTTCCATGTCTTGGCTATTGTAGTTCTTTGTGGCTATTGTAAATTTCTTTGCTTTGTAAATTGATTTGCTATGAACATTGAGGTACCTGTATCTTTTTCAATCAGAGTTTTCATTTTTTTCTGATTTATAACCAGGAATCGGATTTCTGGATCATATGGTAGCTCTAATTTTAGTTTTTTAAAGAACCTCTATGCCGTTTTCCTTGACGTACTCCTTTTCCTATTTGGAACCAGTCTGTTGTTCCATGTCCAGTTCTAACTGTTTCTTCCTGTCCTGCATATAGGTTTCTCAAGAGGCAGGTCAGGTGGTCTGGTATTCCCATCTCCTTCAGAATTTTCCACAGTTTATTGTCATCCACAAAGTCAAAGGCTTTGGCATAGTCAATAAAGCAGAAATAGATGTTTTTCTGGAACTCTCTTGCTTTTTCAATGATCCAGCAGATGTTGGCAATTTGATCTCTGGTTCCCCTGCCTTTTCTAAAACCAGCTTGAACATCTGGAAGTTCACAGTTCATGTATTGCTGAAGCCTGGCTTATAGAATTTTGAGCATTACTTTATTAGCATTTGAGATGATTGCAAATGTGCGGTAGTTTGAGCATTCTTTGGCATTGCCTTTCTTTGGGATTGGAATGAAAACTGACCTTTTCCAGTCCTGTGGCCACTGCTGAGTTTTCCAAATTTGCTGGCATATCAAGTGCAGCACTTTCATAGCATCATCTTTTAGGATTTGAAATTGCTCAACTGGAATTCCATCACCTCCACTAGCTTTGTTCGTAGTGATGCCTCCGAAGGCCCACTTGACTTCACATTCCAGGATGTCTGGCTCTAGGTGTATATTGTCACCCTGCTTATTTAACTTATATGCAGAGTACATCATGAGAAAGGCTGGGTTGGAAGAAACACAAGCTGGAATCAAGATTGCCAGGAGAAATAACAATAAGCTCAGATATGCAGATGACACCACCCTTATGGCAGAAAGTGAAGAGGAACTAAAAAGCCTCTTGATGAAAGTGATAGAGGAGAGTGAAAAAGTTGGCTTAAAGCTCAACATTCAGAAGACTAAGATCATGGCATCTGGTCCCATCACTTCATGGGAAATAGATGGGGAAACAGTGGAAATGGTGTCAGACTTTATTTTGGGGGGCTCCAAAATCACTGGAGAAGGAAATGGCAACCCACTCCAATGTTCTTGCCTGAAGAATCCCAGGGACGAGGGAGCCTGGTGTGCTGCTATCTATGGGGTCGCAGAGAGTCAGACACGACTGAAGTGACTTAGCAGTAGCAAAATCACTGCAGATGGTGATTGCAGCCATGAAATTAAAAGATGCTTGCTCCTTGGAAGGAAAGTTATGACCAACCTAGACAGCATATTAAAAAGCAGAGACATTACTTTGCCAACAAAGGTCCGTCTAGTCAAGGCTATGGTTTTTCCAGTGGTCATGTATGGATGTGAGAGTTGGACTATGAAGAAAGCTGAGCGCCAAAGAATTGATGCTTCTGAACTGTGGTGTTGGAGAAGACTCTTTAGAGTCCCTTGGACTGCAAGGAGATCCAACCAGTCCATCCTAAAGGAGATCAGTCCTGAGTGTTCATTTGAAGGAGTGATGTTGAAGCTGAAACTCCAGTACTTTGGCCACCTCATGCGAAGAGTTGACTCATTGGAAAAGACTCAGATGCGGGGAGGGATTGGGGGCAGGAGGAGAAGGGGACGGCAGAGGATGAGATGGCTGGATGCCATCACCGACTCGATGGACATGAGTTTGGGTAAACTCCGGAAGTTGGTGTTTGACAGGGAGGCCTGGCGTGCTGTGGTTCATGGGATCGCAAAGAGTCGGACACGACTGAGCGACTGAACCAAACTGAACTGATGCTGTTTTCTGTAATGGCTGAACCAATTTACATTCCCACCAATAGAGTAGGAGGGTTCCCTTTCTCCACACCCTCTTCAGCATTTATTATCTGTAGACTTTGTGATGATAGTCCTTCTGGCCAGTGTGAGATGATATGTCATTGTGGTTTTGATTTGCATTTCTACAATAATGAAGATTGTTTACCATCTTTTCATGTGCTTATCAACTGTTTGTATATCACTTTTGCATAAATGTTTATGCAGATCCTTTGCCCATTTTTCAAGTGGGTTTGTTTTTTATTATTAATTTTTTGTGTATTGTAGTTTCAATTATCACAAGGTATATGATTTGCAAATATTTTCTCTCATTCTGTGGGTAGTCTTTTTACTTTCTTGTTGGTATCACAGGCAGAATTTAATTTTTATGAAGTCCAATTTATTTTTTTCTTTTGTGATTTGTGTTCTTCATCTTTTTGCTGCTTCTGTTACAACTTTGAATAGAAAAATCTAGTATATGTTTCTACTCCCCATGTATTTTCATATTTGGTCACATTACCAGTAACTCTGTTTTTACTATGACTTTAGGGATTTTAGGTTTTTATAGCTTCTTTGCAATAGTAGTCTACCTTTACCATCTTTGTTTTTCTGAAGACTGGTTGTCTAAACCAGGTGACAAGGAGTCAGTATTTCTTTTCTCTCACCCTTCAGTAAGGATTGATACTTTCTGTCTTGTTGGCAGAAATAGAGTGAGATTATAGTCATATACATAAATATGTGCCTTAACATCTAACCAACCTATATTTGTCTCAGTAATTGATTGAATTTTGCCTACAAAAACCTACTATAGTATGTATCCTATAACACTTAACTGTGATGTTATTTGTTAAAATATATGCTTTTTCAGAGGAATTTAGTTACAGAAAAGCTCAGCAAAAGAATTTGTCTGAACTGTTTTCTCTATGAGATCATATTTCTGCCAAAATAAAACTCTTACACATTTACAAGAAAATAATGTGGATGACCTCTAGGGTTCCTTTCAGCTATGAAATTATATTAATTTTAGGCAAAGTTGATTATTACATAAAAATTATTGCATACTCACTATCTTACAGGCCCTGTACTAGGCACTCTAATTCTCACATCATCCTTGCACATTAAATAGAGTTTATTTTCATTTTACATGCATATTTTACATCAACCTCAGGGATGTTAAATAATTTGACCGGAAGGTACAGGTGGTGAGTAAAGATAAGAACAAAAATAAAGTCTTCCTTGTCTTAGTTTGCCCCTCTGGGCAGGTGTCCTTTTATGCTTTTATGCTTCTAGACCTAATCTTAACCTTATAATGTTCATATTGATCTTCTTTTGCCTGAATCTTGGGCAGGCTGGGCTTTCTTTAGAGATGCTTGGTTGGAAGCTTTTTCTAGCCATAAGCATTCCACTGAGGTTAAAGGGCATCAGCTTGCCTTACTGTCTCTGGGTGGAAAGAACTAAAAGTGAATTTTCTGAATGAAAGTTTACAATCTTAGTAAAGCCACAAGACAGACCCACCAACAAACTGCTTTCTTGGTGATGTCCATCTCTCTTTACCACTAAATCTTTTCAGGTTAGTTGGATAGAACCTTGAACATTATTGCCAGTGATGTGCAGTATCATTAATACAACATTAAAACTTAGAATTTAGGTTCCATCCCCTATTTCTACACCAGAAGAACAATCTTGTACTATAGAAACAAAACTATACTATAAAACAGAAGAGAACTGAGCATGAAATATTTAGTTTGTGCTAAAATTTAAGCTTTTACTTTTTTTTCCTTTCTTTGAGTATCTTGAGCTTCTACTCTGGAAACTAGACATATTAAGTAATCATAAATATCAGGATAAGATGAGCATACATACCAATCTTTTCCTGTTCGAAGTAAATTATGGCTCTTTGTCCCATAAGCTATTATATATTATATGTAAGCAGAGATTGAATTTAAAGCATAGGAGAAGTAGGAAACAGACATTAAATTATCAAACGAGAAATATTAGATGAATAGAGACATAACTGTTAGAGATTGGTAATGTTCTCTAGAAGCTAAAAAATTGTTGAGCACCAACTTTGGGCCCTCAGTATATGTGCTTTATGTCACTGAATTCTCACAACAATCCTATAAATTCAATTTCCCATTTTAGAGATGAGAAAACTGTAGTTCAAAAAGATTAAGTAATTTTTGCCCAAAGTCATACACCTAGTTAATGGGAAGTGCAAGGTTTGATCTCCAAGTTTCTTTCAACTATGCTGCCTCCAAGTGATTTAGCATGGTGAGATACTTGCTTTTTCCTTATAATACCCGATGCTATAATCAGCCTAGTACTAGTAATATTACAATCTAAATCATACTGATTTGGGGGGAAGAGGAGAGTTTAAGAACCAGATAATGGCATCTGAACTAGGAGTTGTAAAGTAAAGATGTGGGCCTCTTCTGAAATGATGAATTTTAAATTGTATCCTAAACGTAAAAAACCAGAAACTGTAAAACTCCTAGAGGAGAACATAGGCAAAACACTCTCCGACATAAATCACAGCAGGATCCTCTATGACCCACCTCCCAGAATATTGGAAATAAAAGCAAAAATAAACAAATGGGACCTAATTAAACGTAAAAGCTTCTGCACAACAAAGGAAACTATAAGCAAGGTGAAAAGACAGCCTTCAGAATGGGAGAAAATAATAGCAAATGAAGCAATTGACGAACAATTAATCTCAAAAATATACAAGCAAGTCCTGCAGCTCAATTCCAGAAAAAAATGACCCAATCAAAAAATGGGCCAAAGAACTAAGTGGACATTTCTCCAAAGAAGACATACAGATGGCTAACAAACACATGAAAAGATGCTCAACGTCATTCATTATCAGAGAAATGCAAATCAAAACCACAATGAGGTACCATTTCAGGCCAGTCAGAATGGCTGAGATCCAAAAGTCTACAAGCAATAAATGCTGGAGGGAGTGTGGAGAAAAAGGAATCCTCTTACACTGTTGGTGGGAATGCAAACTAGTACAGCCACTATGGAGAACAGTGTGGAGATTCCTTAAAAAACTGGAAATAGAACTGCCTTATGACACAGCAGTCCCACTGCTGGGCATACACACCGAGGAAACCAGAATTGAAAGAGACACGTGTACCCCAATGTTCATCGCAACACTGTTTATAATAGCCAGGACATGGAAGCAATCTGGATGTCCATCAGCAGACGAATGGATAAGAAAGCTGTGGTACATATACACAATGGAGTATTACTCAGCCAATAAAAAGAATACACTTGAATCAGTTCTAATGAGGTAGATGAAACTGGAGCCTATTATACAGAGTGAAGTAAGCCAGAAAGAAAAACACCAATACAATATACTAATGCATATATATATGGAATTTAGAAAGATGGTAAGAATAACCCTGTATGCGAGACAGCAAAAGAGACACAGATGCATAGAACAGTCTTTTGGACTTTGTGGGAGAGGGTGAGGGTGGGATGATTTGGGAGAATGGCATTGAAACATGTATAATATCATATATGAAATGAATCGCCAGTCCAGGTTCGATGCATGATACTGGATGCTTGGGGCTGGTGCACTGGGACGACCCAGAGGGATGGTACAGGGAGGGAGGAGGGAGAGGGGTTCAGGATGTGTATACCTGTGGTGGATTCATGTTGATATATGGCAAAACCAATACAGTATTGTAAAGTAATTAACCTCCAATTAAAATAAATAAACTTTAAAAATAAATAAATACATTGTATCCTTTACAAGAATCCCAACAAGTCACTAGTACTTAGAGTTGAAAATGTGAGTATTGAAAAATGTTACTGCTATTACTTTTGAAACTTAAACTGAAATTGAAGTCACTCAGTCATGTCTGACTCTTTGCAACCCCATGGACTGTAGCCTACCAGACTCCTTCATCCATTGGATTTTACAGGCAGGAGTACTTTAATGGGTTGCCATTGCCTTCTCCAGAGGATCTTCCCAACCCGGCGATCGAACCCAGCTCTCCCACATTGCAGGCAGTCGCTTTTACCTTCTGAGCCACCAGGAAACCTTTTGAGACTTAAAGTAGCTGCTATAGTAACCCCCTAGGGGACTCTGTTTCCACCAGTCTTAATTTTACTTAACAGAAACTGTGAATCTCAAATCTTTTATACACAATAAGTCAAAGATTCATTGCCACTCACATCTTTCCCTGGATTCCCTGGTGGCTCAGACAGTAAAGCGTCTGCCCACAATGCGGGAGACCCAGGTTCGATCCCTGGATTGGGAAGATCCTCTGGAGAAGGAAATGGCAACCCACTCCAGTGCTTGTGCCTAGAAAATTCCATGTATGAAGGAGCCTGGTAGGCTACTGTCCATGGGGTCACAAAGAGTCAGACACGACTGAGCGAATTCACTTCACTTCACATCTTTCCTCCTAAAAAACCCAAAGAACTTTACAAACCCATAATGGAGCATTGTATAGAAAGAGAACTTGGGCCATACCAAGTATGATCAGTTTAACATTCCACAAATTTCCAGTGAAATTTGGAAAGGTATTTTGCATGGTTTTCCAAACCTGGTAAATCTCTACCTCTTTAAGTTTTTCCAGATACTCATTCTTTTCACTATGTTTAATTCCTTAATCATTACTGTCAGAAATCCCCTTAGACATTAAAAAAAAATCCATTTTTGAGACTATTATGTGCTCTACTTATTTTTTCTGTAAAAAATAAATTCAAGGGATTTACATTTTTTGCTAGGATGGAGAAACTCCATTTCTTCTAGGTCTTCCCTTTTTCAACCGAAAACTTCAGAACATAACACAACAAACAAGATTCTGAAAGGTGGAAAGAACAAGACAGCCTGCCTGAGACCTAAGAAACAATACATCAGTGGGCTCCCTTGGTTTCCTTTTTGCCTCCCATATATCCAAGACAAGGCACTACAGAAGCCTCCAACCATAACCATAGCCAATCAGTTCAGTTCAGTCACTCGGTCATGTCCGACTCCTTGCAACCCGATGGACTGCAGCATACCAGGCTTTGCTGTCCATCACCATCACCCAGACCTTGCTCAAACTCATGTCCATCAACTCAGAGATGCCATCCAACCATCTCATGCTCTGTCCTCCCCTTCTTTCCCTGCCTTTAGTCTTTCCCAGCATCAGCGTCTTTTCCAATGAGTCAGTTCTTTGCATCAGATGGTCAAAGTATTGGAGCTTCAGCTTCAGCATCAGTTCTTCCAATATTCAGGAGTGATTTCCTTTAGGGTTGACTGGTTTGATCTCTTTGCTGTCCAAGGTACTCCCAAGACTCTTCTCCAACACCACAGTTCAAAATCATCAATTCTTTGGCACTCAGCCTTCTTTATGGTCCAGCTCTCACATCCATATATGACTACTGGAAAAACCATAGTTTTGACTAGATGGACCTTTGTTGGCAACATAATTTCTCTGTTTTTTAATGTACTGTCTAGGTTGGTCATATAAGTTAAATAAGCAGGGTGACAATGTACAGCCTTGACATACTCGTTTCCCAATTTGGAACCAGTCTGTTGTTCCATGTCCAGTTCAAACTGTTGCTTCTTGACCAGCATTCAGATTTCTCAGGAGGCAGGTCAGGTGGTCTGGTGTCCCCATCGCTTCAAGAATTTTTCAGTTTGTTGTGATCCACACAGTCAAAGACCTTAGCATAGTCAATGAAACAGAAGTTGATGTTTTTCTGGGATTCTCTTGCTTTTTCTATGATCCAGTGGATGTTGACAATGTGATCTCTGGTTCCTCTGCCTTTTCTAAATCCAGCTTGAACATCTGGAAGTTCACGGTTCACGTACTATTGGGCCTGACTTGGAGAATTTTGAGCATTACTTTGCTAGTGTATGAGAGGAATGCAATTTTACAATAATTTGAGCATTCTTTGGCATTGCCTTTCTTTGGGATTGGAATGAAAACTGACCTTTTCCAGTGCTATGGCCACTGCTGAGTTTTCCAAATTTGCTGGCATATTGAGTGTAGCACTTTAACAGCATCATCTTTCAAGATTTGAAATAGCTCAGCTGAAATTCCATCACCTCCACTAGCTTTGTTCGTAGTGATACTTCCTAAAGCCCACTTGACTTCGTACTCCAGGATGTCTGACTCTGCGTGGGTGATCACACCATTGTGGTTATCTGGGTCATGAAGATCTTTTTTGTACAGTTCTTCTGTGTATTCTTGCCACCTCTTCTTAATATCTTCTGCTTCTGTTAGGCCCATACCATTTCTGTCCTTTATTATGCTCATTTTTCCATGAAATACTCCCTTGGTATCTCTAATTTTCTTGAGGAGATTTCTAGTCTTTCCCAGTCTATTGTTTTCCTCTATTTCTTTGCATTGTTCACTTACGAAGGCTTTCTTATCTCTCCTTGCTATTCTTTGGAACTCTGCATTCAGATGGAAGTATCTTTCCTTTTCTCCTTTACCTTTAGCTTGTCTTGTCTTCTTTTCTCAGCTATTTGTGAGGCCTCCTCACACAACCATTTTGCCTTTTTGCAATTCTTTTACTTGGTGATGGTATCCATCATGGCCTCCTGTACAGTGTTATGAATCTCCATCCATAGTTCTTCAGGCACTCTGTCTATCATCAGATCTAGTCCCTTGAATCTATTTGTCACTTCCACTGATGACTGCCAGTAGGCACAGACAAAAAGAAAGTTCTAAATAAAGCCTGAAGCTCCTATCTAAAGAAAATGGAGAAAGGGTCCCCTGACAGCAAAAAACCTTTTTGCCAATACCTGCCCTACTCCAGCCAAACATTATTGGGGTCGGGGGGAATGCATCCTCTCCACTGTCTCACAGCCTCAGTGGAGCCTAGTGAGAAGTTGATCTTCCACTCTGCCGCTTCCAAAACATGAAAAATGGTATGCTGCTATTCTACTGCTGGGGTAGTGTTGGCAGAGCTGAGCAGGCAATCCTAATCCCTCATTTGGCAGGAGACAGTGCTCCTGTTCTCCTTCCAGAGTAGTGTCAATCCAGCACAGTAGCAACCTCAGCTGCCACATTCACCCAGAAGCAAGAAGAGTTAACAACTTGTTGCAATGGAGACTTTACCTTTATGTCAATGGGGGACAACAGGGAGGCTGAGCTTCTAGTCCCTCCACACCAAAAGAACTAAACAGAAGGATACATGTCAGGCATAGTAAGCACTCCACTTTTCCTCCAACCCTGGTGTCAGCGAGTCCCAATGGGAAGCTGAACCTCTACACATACCTGGCACCAGTGAGACTGAAAGAGGCAGTGTCCTAAAGGTTTAGTCAGCACACTTATCCCCCTCCCCTGGTATCAGTGAAGTATGGTGTGGAACTGAGCCTACACCCACAGTCAGCATCAGTGAGGCTTATCAAGGTGGTAAAAAGGCAGAGCTAGTTGGTTCTTTGCTACTCCCCCTTTCCCCTGTTGTCAGCATGGCCTACCAGGGAACTGAACTTACACTTCCATTTAAAGATAAGAGAAGCCAGAGCCCTGTAGTTAAATGCACCACTTTCACTGGGATAGTAGCAGCAGAGCCTGATACTATCTGAACTTCCACTAAACTTCCACTCTCCCCATTTGTATTAAGGGAATGTGAGTCAATGCCCTGCTGTTGCCAGTGTCATGGCAGTGTGATGCAGAAAGAACAAGTACCCAGCCCTCACAGTATATAACAGTACAGGGACTGCTTGCTTTAAAAAGATGAATAAATAGATTCCAGCATCTCATAATGTAGCATATAAAAATCTTCAGTTTATAGCCAAAAATCATTCATGAATAAGAACAGACAGGCACACTGAAATAAGTCAGATTTTATCTGACAAGGATAATAAAGCATCTATAATAAAAATTATCCAACAAGTAATTACAAACTCTCTCAAAACAAAGACAAATAAAATCTTAGCAAAGATAAAGAAGTTGTATCAAAAAAGATGGAAATAGAAATTATAGAACTGAAAAATACAGTAACTGAAATAAACTTGGTGGATGGGCTCAATAGTAGAGTGAAGATAACAGAAGATAGAATCAGTGAACTTGAGGTCAGAGTAGTAGAATTTACTCACTCTGAACAACAGAGAGAAAATAGACTGGATAAAAAAGAACAAAGTCTTGGGGATCTGTGGGACAGTAACAAAAGATCCAGCATTCATATCATCAGTGTCCAAAAGGAAAGCAGAGAGACAGAAGTACTGAAAGGGGACTCAAATAATGGCTAACTTAAAAAGGAAAGAAATTCTGATATATGCTCCAACAGGGATGACTCTTGAGGACATTATACTAAGTGAAACAAGCCAGTCACAAAAAGACAAATACTGTATGATTCCACTTATATGAGATATTTACAGTGGTCAAATTCATAGAAAAAGTACAATGATGACTGACAGAAGTTGGGGTTAGAAGAAATGGATAATTATTGTTTCATAGGTATAGAGTTCTGATTTTACAAGATGGGAAGAATTTTGGAGACTGAGTTCACAACAGTGTGGATATATTTAACACTACTGAACTATAAAGTAAAAATGGTAAAGATGGTAAATTTTATGTGTATTTTACTACAATTTTTTTAATTGAAAAAAAGAAATGATGGCTGAAAATTTCCCAAATTTGACAAAATAAAGCTACAAATTCAAGAAGCTGAGTGAAATCCAAATATAATAAATCCAAATAAATCCATGCCAAGATACAACATAATTAAATTTATGAAAACTAAAGGTAATTTAATAATCTTCAGAGCAGCCAGGAAAAAGTAAACAATGTATACTTTTAGGGAAACACCAATTCAACTGTCATAGAGGCCAGGAGAAAATGGTATCTTTTTCACATGCTGAAAAAAAAATGTTAACCACAGACCTATATCAAGAGAATCCCTTCAGTAATTAGGGGAAAGCAAAGGAATTTTCACATGAAGAATATTTGTTGTTGCTACCAAACCTACACTTAATGATGGGCTCAAGGAAGTTTAATAAATAGAAATTGTATTAGGTGAAAGCTTGGAACCTCAGGAAAGAAAGAACTACACCACAGTGGTGAAAACTGCAATAAATACAATAGGCCATGTTCATTCTCATGAGTTTCTTAAATCATTTCTAATAGTTGAAGCAAAAATTAAAACACCATCTGATGTAGTGCCCAATTTCCTGTATGTACATGAAATACTTAAGACAATTAAGACATACTTATTGAAAAAGTGAGGAGGGTACTCAACATTATTAGCAATTAGGGATATGTAACTCAAAACCACAGTGAGATACAATTTAACACCCACAAGGATAACTATAATCAACAAAATAGATAACACAACAAGAGTAGACAAGGATGTGGAGAAATTGGAACTATCATACACTGCTGGTGAAAATGTAAAATGATGTGGCCCTTTTAGGGGAAAAAAAACACCAGTCTGACTGTTCATGAAAATACTAAACGTTTACCAGAAGACCCAACACTTCTGCTCCCAAGTATATAACCAAAACATTCAAACAGATGTAAAAGCCCTGTACATGAATGTTCATAGTAGCATTATTTATAATGGACAAAAACTGGAAACAACCCAAGTATCCATCAGTTATTGGGTGGATAAGTAAACTGTAGTATATTAATACAATGGAGCATTATTTAGTAATACTAATACTATGTGGTAAAACATGGATGAATCCTGAAAACATGATGCTAAGTGAAAGAAGCCAGTAACATATCTTTTGATTCAGTTTATATGACATGCCCAAAATAGGTATATCCATACAGACAGAAAGGAAATTAGTGGATTTTTGGGAGTGGGCGAAGTTTGACAGAAATTAGAAGTCAATTGCTAAAGGGTACAGGGTCTCTTTTTGGAATAATGAAAATGTTCTAAAATTGATTGTGGTAATGTTTGTAGAATTCTAAGAACCATTGAATTGTACATATTAAATGGATATAGTGTATATGAATTACATCTCCATAGAACTATTATTGTTCTTGAAAAACTGAGGCATGTAAGTGGACCTAAAGGGAAGCAGAGTTTCTACACTTCACTTGAAGTGCTAAATCATTGATACCAGTAGTTTGTCATAAGTTATGTATGTATTGTAAAACCTAGAGTAACCACTAAGAACCACTATACTGAATGCAATTCTCAAAAACATAAGGACAGAATCCTTTTAAAGTGTTCAAATTACTGACAATAAAGCAGGAAAGAGAAAAAAGAAATCATAAGCAGAGGAAACAGAAAACAAAGTATGAAATAGCAGACTTAAGCACGAACGTATCAATAATTACCTTAAATGTAAATGATATAAATATACTAATTAAAAGACAGAAATTAGCAGAGTGGATTATAAAATATTACCCAACTATAAGCTAGCTACAGAAAAACTCATTTCCAATTCAACAAAATAGGTAGGTCAAAAGTAAGGATGGAAAAAGATATCCCATGCAAAATTAATGAAAAAAAAGCAAGAGTGGTATATGAATATAAGATAGTGTACAATTCCGAGCAAAGAAAATTACTAGAGACAGAAGGGACATGGATACAATAAAGGAACAATCCATCAGGATGACCTAATGATCCTAAATGTGTACACACTGAACAACAGACCCTCAAAGTACATGAAGCAAAGAAGAAATAGAAAAATCCACAAATATAGTTGGGGACTTAACATCTTGCAACAATTGATTAGACTACTGGATGGAAAATCAACAAGGATATAGAAGAACTGAACAATGCCATGAACCCAAAAAGATCTATTTGACATATATAGAACAATCCTCCCAACACCACCAAAGTATACATTTTTTTAAGCACCCATGGAACACTTATCAAGATAAAACTTGATCCTGAGTCATGGAACAAGCCTCATCAAATATAATAAGAGAATTGTAATAATAGAGTATGTTCTCAGGTCATAATGAAATCAAACTAGAAATCAATAATGGGGGGAAAAAAAAAACTCTCCAAACACTTAGAAATTAAATAAGATGCCTCAAAATCATGGACAGGTCTAAGAAAGAGTCTCAAAGGAAACAAAAAATACATAGATTTCAATGTAATTAAGATCTCCCCATCAAGAAATCTCCAAGCCCAGATGGTTTCACTGAATAACTCTATCACATATTTTAAGAATTAGCACCAATTTTACACAACCTCTTTCAGAAAATAGGAGAGACGGGAAGATGTCCCAACTTAGTTTATGAGACCAGGATCACCCTGATACCAAAATCAGACAAAACAGCAATAAAAAGGAAAACTAAATACTAAAACTAAATCTCTCATCAGATTAAATGGAAATATCCTCAACAAAATATTAGCAAATTGAATGCGATGATGTACAAAACAGCAAAGAATCATGACTAAGTGGGATTTGTTCCAGTCTTTAAGGCTGGTTCAACATTTGGAAATCAGTAAATTTAGCCCCACATGCCAACAGGCTAAAGCAGAAAAATTATATGATCATATCAATTGACACAGAAAAAAACACTTGACAAAATCCAACATGCATTCATGATTCAAACCCTCTGCAAACTAGGAAGCTAGGGAGCTTCCTCAAATAGATAAAAAACATCCACCAAAAAAACCTATAGGTAAAATCGTGGCTTTATGGATGAATGTTTGCCTCCTAAATTAGAACAAGATAAGAATATATATATATATATATATATATATTCTTACCATTCTTATTCAACATAATGTTGAAAGGGTTTTTCCCTTGCCAAAAAGGCATACTGATCAGAAAGAAGGAATTAATCTATTTCTATTTGCAGGTGATATAGTTATTTAGAAAATCCCAGGTTATCTACCCAGAAAATCTTAGGACTAATGTATGACTTCAGAAAAGTCTCAGGATACAATATCAACTACATTGAATGGAAAATTCAATTACATTTTTGTGGATTCTTATCATATTTGAAGTGAGTTTCTTTTTAAAAAAATATAAATTTATTTATTTTAATTAGAGGCTAATTACTTTACAATATTATATTGGTTTTGCCATACATCAACATGAATTCGCCACGGGTGTACACTTGTTCCCTCTCCCACCTCCCTCACCATACCATCCCTCTGGGTCATCCCAGTGCACCAGCCCCGAGCATCCTGTATCATGCATCAAACATGGACTGGCAATTTGTTTCACATATGATATTATACATGTTTCAATGCCATTCTCCCAAATCATCCCACCCTCGCTCTCTCCCACAGAGTTTCTTAATTCACCTTTTAATAGTTCATTGTTAATGTACAGAAATGACAGATTTCTGTATATTAATTTTGTATTGTGCAACTTTACTGAATTAATTGATAAGTTCTAGTAGTTTTTGATGGTGTCTGTAGGATTTTCTGTGTATAGTATTGTGTGGTCTTCAAATAGTGACAGTTTTTCTTCTCCCTTTCTCATTTGGATTCCTTTTATTTCTTCTGCTTTTCTGAATGCTATGAATAGGACTTCCAAAACTATGTTGAATAAAAGTGGCCACTACTCACTTTGGGATACCTCAGACTCCACAGGCTGCCCTGTCAGGAACCAGCCCCACCTACCACCAAGCTGGCACTACATATGAGACCCCTAGCTCCACAACTACTCACCCCAGATCCAGGTTCCCCCCACTGATGGGTCAGCACTAACTACAGAACCCACAGGGCCCCACAGCCAGCCACCTCATAACCTAAGCTACCAGCAGCCTCTGAGAAAGACAGGGACTGGATGCCAGCCACATCTACCAGACACCCACAGTAGTCAGCCTACCACAAAAGAAGGACCCATGCAGCCTACATAGGAAATGGCCCCAGAGCAGATAGTTCTGGTGAAGAGAGCAGGGGGTATACTGCTGGGACACAAAGAACATCTACACAGGGCCATTTCTCCAAGGCTGAGAAATGTAATCAATATACTGAATACATAGAAATAAAAACAGCAAACTAGACTAAATGAAGCAACAGAGGGATACATTCCAAAAGAAGGAGCAAGATAAAATCCCAAAAGAAGTACTAAGTGAAGTGGTGGTTTAATCACTCAGTCATGTCCAACTCTTTGTGACCCCATGGACTGTAGCCTACCAGGCTCCTCTGTCCATGGGATTCTCCAGGCAAAAATATTGGAGTGGGTTGCCATTTCCTTCTCCAAAGTGAAGTAGAGATAAGCAATATATGCAATAGTGTGTTCAAGGTAATGATTGTAAAGATGTTTAAAGAATTCAGGAGGAAGCTGGATGAATACAGCAAGTTGAAGATTATAACACACTTAGAATGTATAAAGGACCAAACAGAGATGAAGACTACAATAATGGAAATAAAGAATAAACTGGGAGGAATCAACATTAGATGATACAGAGGAACAGATCAGAGACCTGGAAGATAGAGTAGTGGAAATCACAGAAGCTGAACAGGAAAAAAAAATAGGGACAGATTAAGAGACCTCTGGTACAACATCAAGCATACTAATATTCTCATTATAAGGGTTCCAGAAGGAGAAGAGAGAGACAGAGACAGAGACAGAGAACATATCTGAAGAAATATTAACTGAAAACTTTCCTAACCTGGGAAAGGAAATACACATCCAAGAAACACAGAAAGTCCCATACAGTAAGAACCCAAAGAGGTCCACATGAAGACACATTATAATTAAAGTGGCCAAAATTAAAGGGAGAATATTGAAAACAACAAGGGGAAAGCAAAAAAGTTACATACAAGGAAGCTCCCATAAGGCTAACAGCTAACTTTTCAGCAGACCACAAGTGGGTAGCACAACATATTTAAACTGATGAAGGTAAAAACCTACAACCAAGAATAGTCTGGCAAGGCTTTCATTCAGATTTGATGGAAAGATCAAAAGCTTTTTAGATAAGCAAAAGCTAAAAGACTTCAGCAGCAACCAAACTATCTTTATAAGAAATGTTAAAGGGACTTCTTTAATTGATAAATAAAAGGCCATAACTAGAAATATGAAAATTACAAGAATAAAAATATCATGAGTAAAGGCATATATACAGTAAAGTACTGAATCAACCATATATGAAACCACTAAGAAGGTTATAAGACAAAAGTAGTAAAATTATCTATATCCCCAATATGTAGTTATGGAATACACAAAACAAAAAGATGTAAAATGTGATGTCAAAAACAATAAACAGAGATGAGAGGAGAATAAAAAGTATTTGAACTTGAGATCAGCAACTTAATCACATATATCAGAGAAAAAAACATAATTAAAAAAGATACATACACTCCAGTGTTCATTGTAGCACTGTTTACAATAGCTAGGACATGGAAGTAACCTAAATGTCCATCAGCAGAGGACTGGATAAAGATGTGGAACATATATACAATGGAATATTACTCTGCCATAAAAATGAACAAAATACTGCCATTTGCAGCAATATGGATGGACCTAAAGATTGTCCTACTTAGGTGAAGTCAGACAGAAAAAGACAAATATCATATAAATATTGCTTGTATGTGGAATCTAAATAAAAGGTTACAAATGAACTTACTTACCAAACAGAAATAGAGTCATGGATGTAGACAAACTTGTAGTTACCAGGAGATAAGGTGGGAAGGGATAAATTTCGAGATTGGGATTGACATATATACATTACTATATATAAAATAGATTACTAATAAGGACCTGCCTTATAGCACAGGGAACTCTACTCAATATTCTATAATGGCCAATATGGGAAAAGGATCTTTAAAAAATGGATATATGTATAAGAAAGAAAGAAAGTGAAGTCGCTCAGTCGTGTCTGACTCTGCGACCCCATGGACTGTAGCCTACCAGGCTCCTCCATCCATGGGATTTTCCAGGCAAGAATACTGGAGTGGGTTGTCATTTCCTTCTCCAGGGGATCTTCCTGACCCAGGGATTGAACCCCGGTCTTCCACATTGGAGGCAGAAGCTTTAACCTCTGAGCCACCAGTGTATAACCAATTCACTTTGCTGTACACCTGAAACTAACACAGCACTGAAATTAACTACATTCCAATAAAAAATTTTTAAATCACCTATACATATAGGTTGCTATATATAAACCTCATGATAACCACAAATCAAAAATCTATCATAGACATACACAAAAAAGAAAGAAATCCAAATACTAAAAATAGTCATCTAATCAACAGGGAAGACAGCAAAAGAAGAAAATGGAATAAAACAGCTCGAAAAACAACCCCAAAACTATTAACAAAATGGCAATTAGTATATATCTATCAATTACTTTAAATGAACTAAATGCTGTAATCAAAGGACATTAGAGTGGCTAAATGGATATACAAACAAGACCTACTCATTTGCTATCTCTAAAAGAGACTCTCTGAAGAGCAAAAGACACACACAGACTGAAAATGAGAAGATGGGAAAAGGTACTTCATGCAAGTAGCAATGGAAAGAAAGCCAGGGTAGCAATATTGATATCAGACAAAATAGACTTTACAACAAATACTGTATCAGGAGACAGAGAGAAACCTTACATAGTGATCAAGGGATCAATCCAAGAAGATATACCAATTGTAAATATACATGTACCCAACATAGGCATACCTAAATACAGAAAGTAAATATTAACAGACATAAAAGGAGAATTGACAGTAATACAATAATTCAGTTCAGTTAGGTTCAGTTCAGTCGTTTGGTCATGTCCAACTCTTTGCAACCCCATGAACTGCAGCACGCCAGGCCTCCCTGTCCAGGGTTCACTCAGACTCACGTCCATTGAGTTGGTGATGCCATCCAGCCACCTCATCCTCTATCATCCCCTTCTCCTCCTGCCCCCAATCCCTCCCAGCATCAGAGTCTTTTCCAATGAGTCAACTCTTTGCATGAGGTGGCCAAAGTACTGGAGTTTCAGCTTTAGCATCACTCTTTCCAATAGGGACTTTAATATACCTGTAGCATCACCGGGCAGATATCCAGACAGAAAATAGATAAGGAAATGCTGGCCTTAAATGACACATTATACCAATGGAATTAATAGCTATATATATATATAACATTCCATCTGAAAACAGCAGAATACACATTCTTTTCAAGTGTACATGGAACATTCTCCAGGATAGATCATATGATACAAAACCAGTCCCAGTAAGTTTAAGAAAGCTGAAATCATATCAAGCATCTTTTCCCACCACAACACTGTGAGACTAGAAATCAGCTGCAAGAAAAAACGACTAAAAACACAAGCACTTGGAACCTAAACAATGTGCTGCTAAACAACCAATGGATCACTGCAGAAATCAATAAAGAAAACAGTATATTTGGAGATAAATAAAAATGAAAGCACAACAGTCCAACTGTGACACAGTAAAAGCAGTTCTAAGAGGTAAATTCATAGTGATACGAGCATACCTCAGGAAACAAGAAAATCTCAAACAGCCTAACTTTATACCTGAAGGAATTTAAAAAGAAGAACAAAGAAAACCCAAAGTTAGCAGAAGGAAACAAATCATAAGGGTCAGAACAGAAATAGATGAAATAGAAACTTAAAAAGAAATATAAAAGCGCAATGAGAATAAAAATTGATTGTTTGAAACAATAAACAAAATTGGTAAACCCTTATTCAGATTCATCAAGAAAAAAAGAAAGTGCCCAAATCAGTACAATCAGAAACGAAAAAGGAGTTACAACCAACATCACAGAAATGCAACGGATCATAAGAAGTTACTACAAACAGTTACACATCAATAAAATGAACAACCTAGAAGAAATAAATTCCTGGAAAAGTACAGTCTCCCAAGGCTGAATGAGGAAAAAACAGAAAACATGTAAATTTCCAGTAATGAAACTGAATCAATAATAAAACAACTTTCTGAAAGCAAGGGTTTAGGAGCAGATGGCTGCACAGGTGAATTCTACTAAGCATTTAGCAAAGAATTAATACCAGTCTTTTTCAAACTATTCCAAGGAAGTACAATGAAGGAATGCTTCTAAACTCACTCTACAAGGCCAGCATAACCCTGATACCAAACTCAGACAAAGATATCACAAAACAGAAAATTACACTCCAGTATCATTGTTGAACATAGATGCAAAAAAAAAAAAAAAAAAATACTAGCAAACTGAATTCACCAGTATGTTTAAAGCATCATACATAATAATCAATTGAATTTATCCCAGGGATGCTAAAATGGTTCAGTAACTACAAACCAATCAATGTGATAGATGCAGAAAAACCTTTTGACAAAATCCAACATCCATTTATCATAAGAACTCTCAAAAAAGTGCTTTTAGAGGGAACATTGTTGTTGTTTAGTCACTAAGCTGTGTCCAACTCTTTGCAACCTCGTGGAGCCTGTGAGGTTCCTCTGTCCATGGGATTTCTCTGGCAAGAATACTGGAGTGGGTTATCACTTCCTTCTCCAGGGGATCTTTTCAACCTAGGGATCCAACCTGCGTCTCCTGCATTGGCAGGCAGATTCTTTACCACTGAGCCACCAGGTAAGCCCCTTTATAGGAGAACATATATCAACATAATAAACGCTATAGGAACTTCCCTGGTGATCCAGTGGCTGGGAGTCTGTGCTTCCAGTTCCCGGAGCTCAGGTTCAATTCCCACTCAGGAAACTGGATCCCACATGCTGTAACTAAGACTTTGTATTCCACAACTAAAGATCCCACGTGCTGCAACAAAGATTGAAGTGCTGCAACTTAGACCCAGCACAACAAAATAAATAAATAAATGAAAATGAATAGTAAAAAAAAAAAAAACGAATAAAGATCATATATGAAGGCAATGGCACCGCACTCCAGTACTCTTGACTGGAAAATCCCATGGATGGAGGAGCCTGGTAGGCTGCAGTCCATGGGGTCGCGAAGAGTCGGATATGACTGAGCGACTTCACTTTCACTTTTCACTTTCATGCATTGGAGAAGGAAATGGCAACCCACTCCAGTGTTCTTGCCTGGAGAGTCCCAGGGACCGGGGAGCCTGGTGGGCTGCCGTCTATGGGGTCGCACAGAGTCGGACACGACTGAAGTGACTTAGCTGCGTGACAAACCCACAGCTAACATTGTACTCAATGGTGAAAGCTGAAGGCATTTCCTCTAAGATCAGGAATAAGACAAGGATGGATGCATCCCATAAATTTTTAGATGTCATGTTTTCATTTTCATTCCATCCTGTGTGAGCTTTTGTTTCCTTTGAGACTTGTCTTACTCATGGGTTGATTGAAATGTGTTTTTTAGTTTGTGAGTGTTACTACATTTTCATATTTTCTTTTATTCCTATTTATAATCTGATATTCTCTTACTCTGAGAACATACTCTGTATTCTTTCAATACTTCTAGATTTGTTGCAGTTTGTTTTTTGACCCAGGATATGAAATGTCTTTGTGAATGTTCCAAGGCACTAAGGGAAAAGACTGTGTATTCCGCTGTTGTGGGGGGAGTGTTACATAATTGGAAATTAGACCCTAATGGATGATTCTAGTGCTCAGTTCTTTATATCTTTGCTAATTATCTGTCTAGTAAGTCTATCTATTGCTGGGAGTAAAGTATTAAAGTCCCTCAGTATAATTTGGATTTTTCTCTCTGTCTTTTCAATTCTGTTTTTGTTTCAGGTATTTTGAAACACTATGGTTTGGTATATACACATTTAGGATTGCTATGTCTTCTTGGCATATCTATTTCTTTATCATTATATATTGTCCCTCTCTGTCTCTGGGAATTTTTTCTCTAAAGTCTACTTTAACTCATAATAATTTAGCCATTCCTCCTTTTTTGATTAATATTACCATGATATGTCTCTTTTCATCCTTTTAATCTATGTCATTGTGTTTGAATTATTTGTTAACTGGGTATAATTAGGTCATGGTCATTTTTAGCCCACTCTGCCTGCATCTGTCTTAATTGACATATTTAAACCTTCTCTATGTTAGGATTTGAGTATGCTATTTATTTACAATTTATTTTTGTTTCCTGTTTCTTTTTTTCTTTCAATGGATATTTTGCCCATTTTAGAATCTCATAGTTTTACTTATACAGGTTTTAGTATGTCATATGTTGCTTAACATAATTTTCTTAGAGGTTGCTCTGGATATTAGTGTGTGTGTGTAACTTACCACAGTCTACACATATTAACAATTTATCATTTTGAATTAAGTACTGAAACCTTATTATATTATGTTGTTTTTTTTCACTCGCTAAGTCATGTCCGACTCTGCAACATCATGAACTTCAGTCCTCCAGGCTTCCCTGTCCTCCACTATCTCCTGGAGTTTGCTCACATTCATATCCATTGAATTGGTGATGCTATCTAACCATCTCATCCTCTTCTGACTCCTTCTCTTTTTGCCTTCAGTCTTTTCCCAGGATCAAGGTCTTTTCCAATGAGTCAGTTCTTCACATCAGGTAGCCAAATTATTAGAGCTTCAGGTTCAGCATCAGTCCTTCCAATGAATATTCAGGGTTGATTTCCTTTAGTATTTACTGGTTGGATCTCCTTGCAGTCCAAGGGACTCTCAAGAGTCTTCTCCAACACCACAATTCCAAAGCATCAGTTCTTCAGTGTTCAGCTTTCTTTTCCGTCCCACTCTCACATCTGTACATATCTACTGGAAAAACCATAGCTTTGATTATATGGACCTTTGTCAGTAATCTGCTTTTTAATATGTTGTCTAGGTTTATCATAGATTTTCTTTCAAGGAACAGAAGTCTCTTAATTTCATAGCTGCAGTCACCGTCCCCCGTGATTCTGGAGCCCAGGAAAATCTCTCACAGCTTCCAATTATTCTTCATTTATTTGCCATGAAGTGATGTGACCAGATGCCATGGTCTTACTTTTTTACTGTTGAGTTTCAAGCCAGCTTTTTCATACTCCTCTTTCACCCTCATCAAGAAGCTCTTTAGTTCCTATTCACTTTCTGCCATTAGAATGGTATCACCTGTGTATCTGAGGTTGTTGATACTTCTGGCAATCTTGATTCCAGCTTGTGATTTCCAGCCTGGCATTTCCCATGATGTATTCTGCATATAAGTTAAATAAGCAGGGTGACAATATACAGTCTTGTCAGACACCTTTCCCAATTTTGAACTAGTCAGTTGTTCCATGTCCTGTTCTAACTGTTGCTTCTTGACCCGCATACAGGTTTCTCAGGAGACAGGTAAGGTAGTGTGGTATCCCATCTCTTTATGGATTTTCCATAGTTCGTTGTGATCCACATAGTCAAAGGCTTTAACATAGTCAATGAAGCAGAAGTAGATGTTTTTCTGAAACTTCCTTGCGTTCTACATGATTCAACAAATGTTGGCAATTTGATCTCTGCTTCCTCTGCCTCTTTGAAACTCAGCTTGTACATCTAGTATCACATCAGTTGATTTTCTTTTCTCATTCACCTTGTGAATTTTATGGTTTGGGGATGATGAGTTATTTTATTATATGAGAAAGCTCTTGGTCTTATATAATTTAAATCTTCTGTTTAAGCAGGTAGCAGATCTGGTTAGGTGTAGTGTGTTCAATTTGGCCTACTTTTTGAGCTATAATTTTTTTGTTGTTGTTCTTTTATTTTTTATTTTTTTTAATTTTTATTTTTACTTTATTTTGCTTTACAATACATTTAAACAACGATTTCATTTTCTAAAGCCTTGCAGTGCTACTCTGGTCGTCTTCATGATCTGGCTCTATTTTAGCTTCTGCTTAATCTCTGCTGGTGCCGCCTGTGGGAGTACAGGTTGCCTCCATGACCCACTCAGTGTCATTAGGTAAAACACCGGGAATGCCAGAACTATATGACAAAGAGTGTTTTCCCTTGCCTATTTCCTGAACAACCAGCACTGGTAAACTCTCCTCATATCTACAGAGGAAGGAATAACCTAAATGGGCTGCTTTATGCTGCTAGGTAGAATACCAGGCTTCATCAGGTAGTTCAGTGGTAAAGAATCTGCTTGCCAATGCAGGATACAAAGGAGACATGGGTTCGATCCCTGAGTCAGGGAGATCCCCTGGAGGAGGAAATGGCAACCCAATCCAGTATTCTTGCCTGGAAAACCCCATGGACAGAGGAGCCTGGCGGGGTATAGTCCATGCAGTCACAAAGAGTCAGACATGACTGAGCACACACACACACACACACAGTACCAGGAAATACAGGTTCTTTATGTGTGTTTGCCACTGGGCAGACGTTTAGGAATTCTTGAGCCTGATTCATCTTCTGCCTCTCATTGGAGGGACAAAAGACATTTTGTACAGGAATGGATTTCATATATTAAAGACCTCTAATGTAATGCTGATATGATGTCAGACTTTGTGTGATTTTATCATATTGCCACCACTGAATGTTTGTTTCTTATCGAACTATCATTTTCCCTCCTTTAAATCTAATATCTATTGTTTTCCAAGACTATTGTGAAGTTGTAACAAGTAGCAAAAATGAACAATTTGGAATCAAGTAACCTGAGTTTGTGTCTTAATTCTGCCACTGACTGTGGGATACTACATAAATGATCTTCTCTTCCTTGAGCTTCTGTTGCATTCTTTGTAAAATGGACATACTACCACCCACCCACCTACAGTTAATGTAAAGATTAAGTGAAAAAATAATTCCAAATTCACTTTATAGGATGATATGGAAATGGAATGGCAGTTTTCTTACTCATCTGCTGTTCTTTGTAAACATTTCTGTTATTGTTGTATCTGTACCATGAGCACCCCACTAGATGACCGTATTGTGCCAACCTTTAAAACCCGTGTTCTTAAATTCTAATCCTTGGGCTGGTGCCAGGCTAACTACATAAGAATCATCTACAGCTTGCTTTTTAAATACAGATTCCCTCACTCTTACCCCAGATTATATTTAGTAGATCTGAGATAAGGCCTAGATTTTTTAAATTCTCTCCAGACAATTCTTCAGATACAGCCAGTTAGAAGATCCACTTTGTCTGAAACAGCCCCGTACCTTGCATATGGCAGACATTTGGGAAATGGTTATTAAATTAAAGAGATTCTGGAAAAGAGAAATCCATATGACTAAAAGGTTAGAAAATTGGACCTTGGGATAGAGAAGAAAGGAGCTGGAACATATGAGACCAAAGAAAACGGGACACTTCGTGGCTATTTTTTATTCTACCGTGGGTTATTTTGAAGACTCAGACAAGTTGTTCTCCATTTGTGAAATGAACTAAACAATGGACAGTATATATGATAGCAAGAGAAACTTCCATTATATGCCAGGAAGAATTTCTTGACCCTGGGTGGAATTCAGGGTTAAAACAGATTATAGCAACAGATTGCAAACTGGCCGTCCATAATGTTTCATACTCTTACCCCTCCTAGGTCAAAGGGGACCTACCTACATGATCTCTTATCATTCTCTTCCACTTCTGTGATTCCAGCTACATCATGAGTCCTTACAAGCAAAGTCTAGTAAATTAAACTAGCAATTCTTGCCTTTTAAAATGCTAGTGATTTTAAGAGTTTTCTTTGAAAAGTCTTATTCAGTAGGGATATAAGATTATGAATAACCCTAAAATATTTAGCTATCTATTGAAACCTCTTCACAGTATCAAATAAAATGGGAACAGATGAAACTAGACCAGAATTTGGTTAGTAGGTAACAGATTTACTAGACTTGCTCATTTTAAAAATTAAGATTATAAACAACATATGTCAAAAATCCTATAAAACTGCTCTGGAAATCATCTTCCTGGAAAGTCAAAATCCCTGCTAATGTTCTGAATTTGCTCTTCAGAACTGAAAGATGACATTGTATACATCTGCCACACTGTTTCAAACAATGCTTCTTTGAAACAGAGCTTACTCTGCATGGGTATGCATTCAGTAGCAACCCCAGTTTCAAACACCTGGCCTCTACTCAGAATGTAATCCATCCAATCCTTTGAGAGAAGACAGCTTTTCTATTTATAAATACAGGTGGTGTTGCTATGAGTTACAGTTTTCTGGACGTTTTCATGCATAGTTCATTATTTTAAAGCAAAAGAAAGTCATATGAGAGTGAAATCACCAGATCTTCAGCCTATCCTGAAGGCTAGAGGCTTGAGAAGAATCTTAATTGGCTCTTTTTATTTTTGCTTTCACATATGTAAGTCTCCTGTTGAATCTCTCTGGTCCACTGTTCCCTCTAATGAAGTCATGTTCTGTGCTCAGGGCAGTAATATCCTCAGAAGCAGATGTCTCCCATAAAGCATGACCTCATTCATTGGAATGGAAGAGCCAGCACTAGACTGTTGGGATAATGTGGAGGGAAGGGCTTTGTTTAAAAATAGTTTTCTTAAATAATGTGTTCAACTTTTTATGAATTTCTATAAAAAGGCAAATCTAATTTGTTGCTAGTTTTTTGTTAGACTTAGTCCTCAAATGCAGAAGGGTCAACCACTAGGCCAGAAGAAACAGAGTCCTCACAGAGCACAGACACTTCTGCCCAGTTGTTATAGTGTGATATATTTGTGTGTGCTGCTGCTGCTGCTAAGTCGCTTCAGTAGTGTCCAACTCTGTGTGACCCCATAGACGGCAGCCCACCAGGCTCCTCCGTCCCTGGGATTCTCCAGGCAAGAACACTGGAGTGGGCTGCCATTTCCTTCTCCAATATAGTGTGAATATAATATTCCTTCACAAATAGTGTGACATATTTGTGTATAAAAGGGTGAAACTTGGGCTTTTCCAGATGCTAAATCTAGGCTCTGTATCAGACCCCACTGAATCACAGCCTAAATTTCAGCAAGCATTTTATAACAGCCCTGGAGCTAAGAGGAAATAAACTTAAGTGCCCAAGGAAAGTTACTGACCCAGATGCTCTCAGCAAATTAGGCAAGTGGGAACATTGCTAGAGAAGGAAAGGTAGAGAAAAAGAGTGGACCAATTAGAAAGATGCAGTTTGAAGCAATCCAAACTTGCCCAGGAGGTTGGGCTTTCCAGGTTATTCCTATTCTAGATATAGGGCAGTTCCTGAGCAGTGACTTTAAAAATTATTAGGAATAACTGAAATCTATGATATCCTGCACTCTCTGACAACCTATAACCAGGTCTTATAGTCACAGCCCACATGTTCTAGTGTGTTCCTGGCTTCTGTTTGTATCTATGCAGAAAATGAGCATCCTAAGGGGAAAAGATCCAAACAGCACATTTCCTAGAAAAAAAGCAAAGCTTTTTCCATAGACAGCATCATAAGGAAATATAAGATACTTATCATCTGAGTTCAGTATCTGTAATTTATAAGTTTAATCACTGCATTCCCATAAGACGTCCGTTTCAGTTACAGTTCAGTTCAGTCACTCCGTCACGTTTGACTCTTTGCAACCCCATGGACTGCAGCACACCAGGTTTCCCTGTCCATCACCAACTCCCAGAGTTTACTCAAACTCGTGTCCATTGAGTCAGTGATGCCATCCAACCATCTCATCCTCTGTCATCCCTTTCTCCTCCTGTCTTCAGTCCTTCCCAGCATCAGGGTTTTTTCCAAAGAGTCAGTTCTTCGCATCAGGTGGCCAAAGTATGGGAGCTTCAGCTTCAGCATCATACTTCCAATACTCATACTTCCAATGAGTATTCAGTACTGATTTCCTTTATGATTGACTGGTCTGATCTCCTTGCTGTCCAAGGGAGTCTCAAGAGTCTTCTCCAACACCACAGTTCAAAAGCATCAATTCTTCGGCATTCAGCTTTCTTTATGGTTCATCTTTCACATCCATACATGATTACAGGAAAAACCATAGCTTTGACTAGATAGACCTTTGTTGGAAAAGTGATGTCTTTGCTTTTTAATTGTTGTCTAGATTGGTCGTTGGGCTTCCCTTATAGCTCAGTCGGTAAAGAATCTGCCTGCAATGCAGGAGACCTAGGTTCGATTCCTGGGTGGGGAAGATCCCCTGGAAAAGGAAATGATAACCCACTCCAGTATTCTTGCCTGGAAAATCCCATGGACAGAGGAGCCTGGCGGGCTACAGTACATGTGGTCAAAAGAGTCGGACACAACTTAGCGACTGAACCACCACCAGGTTGGTCATAGCTTTTCCTCCAAGAAGCAAGCATCTTTTAATTTCATGGCTGCAGTCACCATCTGCAGTGATTTTGGATCCCAAGAAAATAAAGTCTGTCACTGTTTCCATTGTTTCCCCATCTATTTGCCATGAAGTGATGGGACAGGATGCCATGATCTTAGTTTTTTGAATTTGAGTTTTAAGCCAGCTTTTTCAGTCTCCTCTTTCACTTTCTTCCAGAGGCTCTTCAGTTCCTCTTTGCTTTCTGCCATGTTTCAGTTACAGTTGTATGTTAAAAAGTGAAGGTATGCCAATAGTTCTGTAATATTAATTGATGGTGAAACACACTGAAATTATATTTCTTTCTCCAGCTCCTACAGTAGTTGCTTTGACTGGCAGCTAACAATACTCTCCCAAAGATCAGTTTAAACACATAACCACCATAAAGCAAATCTTTCCAGGGCAAACCTCCCTGACTTCATTCCTCATGCTCCTTGAGCCCATATATCCCCTTCCTCCCTCTACACCTCATCTCTCATCCTTCCTTCTGGAGGCAATGACATTGGTACCTTAGATGAAAATACACAGAAAACAAATAAGAAGAGATCAATGGATTTTTTCCTAAGTTAGCATGGCTGTGTAAACTCTTACCAAAAAATGGGACTGTGCATCAGTTGTCCTCAAGGAAGTGCTACAAAGCAGGACTAGCTGGAAATGTTTTAAATGAAGGCTCTTGTACATTTTTTTTCCACCAGGGAGAAAAACCACCAAAAGACATCCTAGGGGGAAAAAGGAGTTAGGGCTAAATCAAGATATTAAAAAACAAATATTTCCCATGTTCTTGTTGTTGTTCAGTCGCTACGTCGTGTCCGACTGATTTTGACTCCATAGACTGCAGCACACCAGGTTTTCCTGTCCTTCACCATCTCCTGAGGTTAGTTCAAACTCATGTCCATTGAGTCAGTGATGCCATCCAACCATCTCATCCTTCTCATGCCTTCAATCTTTCCCAACATCAAGGTTTTTTCCAATGAGTTGGCTCTTCACTTCAGGTGGGCAAAGTATTGGAGCTTCAGCGAAAGTCCTTCCAATGAATATTCAGGATTAATTTCCTTTAGGATTGACTGGTTTGATCTCCTTGCTGTCCAAGGGACTCTCAAGAGTCTTCTCCAACACCACAGTTCGAAACCATCAGTTCTTCACTGCTTAGCCTTCTTTATGGCCCAACTCTGACATCCATACATGACCACTGGAAAAACTGTAGTTCTGACTATATGAACCTTTGTCAGCAACGTAATGTTTCTGCTTTTTAATACAATGTCTAAGTTTATCATAGCTTTCCTTCCAGGTAGCAAGCATCTTTTATTTTCATGCCTGCAATCACCATCCACAGTGATTTTGGAGCCCAAGAAAATAAAATCTGTCACCATTTCCACTTTTTCCCCATCTATTTGCCATGAAGTGATGGGTCTAGATGCCATGATCTGTAAACCCACAAAGTGAAAAAGGAGAAGGAATACTTATCAATACATTTAATGAAATTGGTATAACTTTGATAACAAATCCTTCTAAAACTCAGTAACAAATGTAAACTAAAGATGTCTCACATTAAAAATCCTACGTACTGCTACAGCTACTGCTAAGTTGCTTCAGTCATGTCCGACTCTGTGTGACCCCATAGATGGCAGCCCACCAGGCTCCCCCGTCCCTGGGATTCTCCAAGCAAGAGCACTGGAGTGGGTTGCCATTTCCTTCTCCAGTGCATCAAAGTGAAAAGTGAAAGAGAAGTCGCTCAGTCATGTCCGACTCTTTGCAACCCCATGGACTGCAGCCTACCAGGCTCCTCCGTCCATGGGATTTTCCAGGCAAGAGTACTGGAGTAGGATGCCATTGCCTTCTCCAAAAAATCCTACGTAAACTACTGCCAAATCAAACCCTGCAAAATAAAGTATAACTTGTCATGATGAAATAGGATTTGTCCTAGGAAAGCATAGATAGTTCAATAGTACAAAATCTCTTAATATCACATTACATTATCAACTCAAAGGATGATCAGCTCATATAGCATTAGATAAAAATTTAATACCTTTTGCTGATAATTTTTAGTAAACTAGGAATAAAATAAATGAGTATTATTTAATACAATAAAGAAGTTCTTGGCCTAATAAATAGCATAATGCATGCATGAGTGCAGGCTCAGTTGATTCAGTCATGTCCAACTCTTTGCATCCCTATGGACTATACACCACCATGCTCCTCTATCCATGGGGTTCTCCAGGCAAGAATACTGGAGTGGGTTGCAATGCCTTCCTCCAAGGGATCTTCCCAACCCTGGGTTCTAACCCACATCTCCTGCATCTCCTGCATTGCAGGCAGATTCTTTACTTCTGAGTCATTGGGGAAGTAGCATAGTACTTAAGGGCAAATATATTAGAGGCTTTCTTGCCAAAATCAAATCAACTCAAAGATACTCATTATAACTGCTGATATTCAACATTATTTTTTTAGTTCTATTTTTAATTTTTTTTAAAAATCTAGCTGTACCACACAGCTTGCAGGATCTTAGTTCCCCAACCAGGTATTGAATCTGGGTTCCCTGCAGTGGAACCATGGAATCCTAACCACTAGACCACCAGGGAGTTTCCTTCAACATTATTGTTGAAGTGCTAGCCAGTGCAATGAGGCAAGAAAGTGAAACAAGAAATGTTAACTATTGAACAATTATACAGACTCTCATTATTTTTACAGAAATAATTCTATAGCTAGAAAACCCAAGATAGTTGACTGAAAAAATATGACAAGGTGCCCAGGTCTTACATTACCTATTTCATGTAGTACAAATGTAGTGTTAAACATCTTGTGTTCAAACAACACTTATGAGTTGAATATAATTGAAAGAATTAACTGAAAAGAAAAAATTTCTACAGGAAGCTGTATCCTTCAAGACCATTTCAGAATGTTGCTATGCGTTAGTATTGTCATTCTGAACATCAATTCTTATTAGATTAAAGGTCTTAGTTATTTGAACTTTCTGTTTGCTTGGTTTGGGGATGAATTAAATTTATATGCTTATGAAATTTTGCAGAGAACTTACATCTCTTGAGCGCCTAAGGAATATCTTGCATATACTTTTGTACTATCTTTTATAATCCTTACAACTCTCTAAAGCAAGTAGTAGTATCTTCATTTTGAGGATACAGCCAGGGAGATAAAGCAATTTTCTCAGTGTTAAACAACACTTAGTAAGTGGTAGAACTGGGGCTTGAATGCATATCTGAGGTTATTGATATTTCTGCCGGCAATCTTGATTCCAGCTTGTGCTTCCTCCAGCCCAGCGTTTCTCATGATGTACTCTACATAGAAGTTAAATAAGCAGGGTGACAATATACAGCCTTGATGTACTCCTTTTCCTATTTAGAACCAGTCTGTTGTTCCATGTCCAGTTCTAACTGTTGTTTCCTGACCTGCATACAGGTTTCTCAAGAGGCAGGTCAGGTGGACTGGTATGCCCATCTCTTTCAGAATTTTCCACAGTTTATTGTGATCTACACAGTCAAAGGCTTTGGCATAGTCAATAAAGCAGAAATAAATGTTTTTCTGGAACTCTCTTGCTTTTTTGATGATCTAGCGGATGTTGGAAATTTGATCTCTGGTTCCTCTGCCTTTTCTAAAACCAGCTTGAACATCTGGAAGTTCATGGTTCACGTATTGCTGAAGCCTGGCTTGGAGAATTTTGAGCATTACTTTACTAGCATGTGAGATGAGTGCCATTGTGCAGTAGTTTGAGCGTTCTTTGGCATTGCCTTTCTTTGAGATTGGAATGAAAACAGACCATTTCCAGTCCTGTGGCCACTGCTGTTTTCCAAATTTGCTGGCATAGTGAGTGTAGCATTTTCACAGCATCATCTTTCAGGATTTGAAATAGCTCAACTGGAATTCCATCACCTCCACTAGCTTTGTTTGTAGTGATGCTTCCCAAGGCCCACTTGACTTCACATTCCAGCATGTCTGGCTCTAGGTGAGTGATCACACATCATGATGATCTGGGTCGTGAAGATCTTTTTTGTACAGTTCTTCTGTGTATTCTTGCCATCTCTTCTTAATATCTTCTGCTTCTGTTAGGTCCCTACCATTTCTGTCCTTTATTGAGCCCATCTTTGCATGAAATTGGGTTAGCTCTTCATAAATGAAAATATTGAACAACACTTTCATCCTAGACAGGTTCTAACAGAAACGACCAGAGTGCACACAAACTGAGCATTGGAAGTCCCCAGTTTGTCTTATTATAAGAAGAATCCAATGTGACTCGGTTGAGCTCTGTCTCAGATTAAAGACACCATAAGCACAGCAGTAGAATAGATAGCCATCTTGGACTATTCTGGGACCCAGTTGAAAGTCATGTTGCATAGATGTGGTTCTCAGTGTAACTGCTGTCTGTGGTTTACCTGGTCAACTGTGATGGCTGCATTCCTCCCCAGTGAAGGGGAACCAGAGGACCACCCACACACCCTTAGCTCGGCTGAGAAAATTACTTCTGGGAATAACCATCTGTGCTATTGATTGGATTGATCTGCCCACAGGAGGCTAGGATAGCTCTGATGATTTATGTCATGTCCCCAGTCCATGGGGTCACAAAGAGTCGGACATGAGTGAAGTGACTTAGCATAGAAGTTATGACTTAGCATAACATAGAAGATGAATTCAATCTGAAGCATGTAGGTTTCAGGAAACAGGAAATGTATTCAAGAGGCAATGTCACAAGATAGTTGGAGACATGGGCTGTAACTTAGAGAGTATGATTCTCCATAAGGGTTGAAGCCCTGGAAATAAATATACTCGTGAGAGAGGATATAAGTAGAGAAAAGCAAGAGCATAAAGGCTAACCTTGATATTCATAGTAAGATTTCTCTGTTAACATAGCTTAAAATTTTACAAAGGCCACATGGTTTCACAATGAAAAAAAAACAAAAAACAAAAATTGACTGTTACAGGCCTCTGTGGAGGGAACTGTGTATGTATCTAAAAGGACCTAGAGGTGTAATGTACTTAGACACTGAAAAAAAAAAAAACCTTTAATTGAAGCTCTGCAGCAAAGGTTATCATGCTTTAAGTTGTGTCAACATGCACCGTACAATTAGAGGGACCATCCTATGAAGAGGGCTTGAACACAGGGATAAAGGGTAATGACAAATGCATATCTTACTTGGTTGGGAAGCATAAACAGTAGAGTTACTATAATAACCATTTCTGGTTTCATTTAACATTTTTATGTATGGTCTGGGTGAGATTTTGCAGTGAAATGTCTAAGTTCTCAGATGATGAATCATTTAGTCCAAACACCCATTCAAAGCTCTGCTATTTGCTGACTGTGTTACCCCTGACAAGTTACTTAACCTCTCCTGTCCTATTTCCTCAACTCTAAAATAATGAAATTGGATACAAACGTCTTAGCTAGAAAGTCTATAACTTAGCTTAACTCAGCTTACTTCTGTATGTCTACAATGAAAACAACACATAATCAAGTTCTTTGGTTGATTAGAGCAATGTTACAGAGTGACGATTATGGGGTCAAGGACCAGAGTAAGCAATTGTTAGTATTATTCACTATACAGAGTTCATTGTAACCAGATTGGCAAAGCACTGTTTCTGCCAGGCATCTGCTGGATCATAAAAATAGCTTTGTTATACAGGACTATCCTTTATAATTGGATTTAACCTGTATCACAGATTTCTTCAGCAATAAATTTATAAATCTCTTATACAGCATTTTAGAGCTGAGGTTCACAAAATTTTAGAGTAAGAGGTCACCTAGTCCTTGCCTATATTTGGCAGAAGGAGAGAAACACACAGACAGGTGAAGTGCTTTGCCCAAGGTCAGACAGCTAATAAGTCATAGAGCTATATCTCTGGACAACTAGTCCAGTTTTTTTCTTATACTTGGTTCCTAAAGCAGTCCAACATATAGCCATTTGAATCCTCAGGCCAGACCTAGTTTGAATCTGTTTTGGCAGGCCTGTCAGACACAGATGTGACTAGATAATAATGGTGATAAGAAATGAATGTGATGATTATAGCTGCTGTTTCTTGAGTACCTATATGTTCCAGGCATTGTGCTAAGTACTGTGCATTATCTCACTTAATCCTCCTTACATTTTTTTTGAGGTAGATATTATAGTCCCAGTTTTCATAAATGAAAACATTCAAAGGAGTAACTTGCTCAAGGTCACACAGGTAGTGAACGTTAGAACTAAAATTCCAACCCAGTTCTGAAAGAATAACAAAGCTCAAGCTTTTTCCACAACCTTAGTATTTACCAAACACTATAATCCAGAACATTAATTCAACAAGAGATAGGTATTTTCAGAAAAAGTTCTGTGGCCAAACGCTGCGTTGCATATCCCATTTTGGAGAGTCATACTTCTCATTTGTGTATTCAAAGATGTAAGAACTCTTCAGTGAAGAAACCTGTTTATTTTTCCTTGACCCTATGTTTCCCAAACTCTTTTTGTCTAAAAAATCCTTTTTCTAAGGACATCTGTTAATGTCACACAGGACCTGGCACTGCCTGAAATGTAGTGTAAAAAACTGCACTAGAACACAGTTCATTCCATTCATCTTTCTAATTCTCTTCAGAGACTCTTTGCTCTTAGGCCTGGCTTTTTCATCCTAACCACTAAAGTGACCAAAGACTTGATGCTGCAAAATATTTCTTTAGCAAGAACACACGCTTGTCACTTTGGGAATATCTCTGGTGACATGAAGGAACCTATACTTCATGGAGCTTGAGAGACCATTAAGAGTCTGAAATGTCAGCAGTTAGTGGGACTGTTTTTGTGTTGCCTGACTACAGTAATATTTTCATATTTTTGACAATATTTTCAAGTCTTTCCTAAACCAAACCAGAACTGAGCCAGAAAAGTTTCATAGTTGATCATAACTTAAGTCATGTTTGTGGAGCCTGAGGCCCCAGGCATGAGCCCCTGCTGCAAGGGCTAAAGAGGAAATCCTTGGATGAAGAATGTAAGCCTTCTCACATCGGAAATACTTTAGAGATTGGGATGTGATGGGGTGGGGTGGGAATCAACTTGCACAGCTCTACCTTTTCTTGCCTTTTTGTCATGCTTAGAGCAGATGTTGAAATTGAAATTTGGGCTCTGAACATGGGCATTCCATGTGGTTCTCATTCAAAATTCTCACTCTTCTGTGAAGCTAATGGCTTCCATCTTCTTCAAATGTATTGAACTTCACACACGTATTTGGGCATTCTCTCTGTTTACAATTCTTATGGTGTGAGATAGAACATGAGGTAAACTCTTAAGGTTATAAGATTTTAAGATACAGACTATGTTGAAGGTTGTTTTTCTTTTTTTTTTTTTTCTTAATAAAAATTTCCAGTCCTCATCTGCCAGCCATTATCCTTACTTTCCTCTTTATTGCTTATCACTGAAGAACTGTTGGCCATGTCCAGTTGTCTTATATAACTCTCTATATAAAGTGAGGGAAGAATGAAAGTGGGGAGCCTACTACCTATATAACCAAAGAATAAGTGAAATTAAATTAACATTGATTGAGAACCTATAATGAGCACATCACTTTCACTTATTTAGGTTGCAAAACAACTGTGTAAATTGGTTGGCAATTTTTCATGTTGTTATTGGTATACTTAGCACCCTATGATTCAGTAAAAAATACAATGAACAAATGCACATCTTACTTGGTTGGGAAGCATAAACAGTAGAGTTACTATAATAACCATTTCTGGTTTCATTTAACATTTTAATGTATGGTCTGGGAGGAATCTTTGTTCACATCCCAAGTTTACCTTTTCCTGTAGTCATCCATTTATTCATTCAACAAACATTGTACTGAGCACCTACTATAAAATTCATTAGGTACTGGAGATACAGAGATGAATAAGACATAGCCCTTTCCCTCAAGGAGTTAACAATTTAGTAAGTTAAACAATCACATGATCAGAAAACTGTAATTTGATAGATGTAATAGTTTATTATGGGAACACAAAGAATTTGTGGCCTGAGCTGAGTCTTAACGAATGAGCAGACTTTGAGAAAAAGGTGAACTGAAGAAGTGCAGTAGGTATGGCATGAAGGAAGGTACAGAGACAAGAGGGAAGGGGAGTAGTACAGAGGACATAGAGCCAGGGCTTGAAGATCCATGTTGAACTACGTGCAGTTTAGTGTTGCTTTTAAACTTGTGGATATTTTATAACATTTTTTGTAGTTAATAGACTATGTTTTAGAGCAGTTTTAGGTTTATAGGAACATTTAGCAGAAACAGTTCCCATATACTCTCTTTCCCCCAACCCTTGGCAACCACTTATCTTTTAATTAATTGTCACCACAGTTTTGTCTTTTCCAGAATGTCATACAATTGGAATCATGCAGTAGGTAGCTTTTTCAGACTGGCCTCTTTCACTTAGCTATGTGCACTTAAAGTTCCTCCATGTCTTTGTGTGGCTTTATAGCTTATTTCTTTTTACTGCTAAATAATATTCCACTGTATGGACAGACCACAGTTTGTTTATCTGTTCACCTATTAAATGATATTTTAGTTGTTTCCCATTTTTGGCAGTCATGAATAAAGCTGCTATAAACATTCATATGCAGGTTTTGTTTGAATATAAGTTTCAACAATTTTGAGCAAACCTAGAAGTGTGGTTACTGGGTTGTGTGAAAGTGTTAACTTGCTCAGTTGTATCCGACTCTTTGCAAGACTATGGACTGTAGCCCGCCAGGCTCCTCTATCCATAGGATTCTCCAGGCAAGAATACTGGAGTGGATAGCCATTCCCTTTTTCAAGGAATCTTCCCAACCCAGGGATCGAACTTTGGTCTCCTGCATTGCAGGCAGATTCTTTACTATCCGAGCCACCAGGGAAGCCCCACTGGATTGTGTGGTAAGACTATTTTAACTTTGTAAGAAATTGGCAAACTTTCTTTCAGGGTACCTATACTGTTTTGCATTCCCACCTGCACCGAATGGGATTCCTGTTGCCCTACATCCTTGTCAGCATTTAGTATTGTCAGTGTTTTGTATTTTAGCAATTCTAGTAGATGTGCAGTGCTAGCTCATTAGCCTGATTTGCATTTCCTTAATGACTTTTGCTGTTAAGATCATATGCTTATTTGTAATCTATATATCTTTTTTGGTGAGGTGTCTGCTTCAATCTTTTACCAATTTCTTAATTGGATTATTTTCTGATTGTTGTTTTAAGTGTTCTTTTTATATACTGAGTACCAGTCCTTTACCAGATATGTGTTTTGCAAATATTTTCTCCCAGTCTGTGGCTTGTCTTTTGATTAACTTAAGAGGGTCTTTCTCAGAGTAGAAGTTTTTAATTTTAATTAAGTCCAACTTCATAATTTGTTTCTTTCATGGATTGTGCTTTTATAGCACTGCCTAAAAATCCACTGCCAAACCCAAGGTTAAGTAGACTTTTTCATATGTTATTTTCTAGGAGATTTGTTTTGTTTTGTTTCAGAATAAGAAACTTTTGAGACTTTCTGTAGTTGATTGCCTTTTTCCTGCTGTGCCACTCACTTTGAATCTGTATTACCTCAACTCCTCAGAGAGAAACAAAGACAGGCAGTCCTCATTTAGAAAACATTTCCTAATTTTACATTTTTAAAGTTAATATTTAAAAATAAAACCCTTCTTCAACCCCCAACTGCTAACCCCATCATGAAAAATTTGATTTAATACAAGTTAAGTTTATAAATAAATGTGTTCTTTTTCCTCAAAAATCACTTAAGCAACTTTACAAGAATAATTGTTTAAAAAATTTACCTAGAGAAATTAAAGTACCGTTTTCCCCCTAACACAGATGGTGCTCAAGTATTCACATCAAGGTTGTTTGCTTAGTGCATCACCCTTTAGTTGTTCTGTTAGCAGGTGGGCTTTGAGTCTTCTTAATCACTCTTTTAAGATTTCCTTCAGGTACAACACAGGCTGTTTTGTGATGTCCACCAACTCCTTAAGATTATAATATTGATGTTTCTCAAAAGCCGAAATCAGCTGGTCTAAAATATGTTGTTTATCAGTTCAACCTTGTTTTCCATCTTCTTTCTTTTTTCCTTTTGTATTCTATATTGTATTGATGATAGCAACAGGATTGTAATTGGGTGTCACAACTTTTTGGTAGCCTTACGGGATTGGAAGATTGTTCTATTTGTAATCTCTTGAATCGCTGGTAGTTTTCACTGGCAGTGGGTCAGCATTCAGCTCTTTGTACCACTATACCTTGCAGTGAAAGCTTATCTGATGAGCTCTGAGTAAACCCCGTTAATGTCTGTCCTCCAACACTTTGCAAGATAAATGCATGTTCTCTAGGAGCACTGACTGAAGCTATTTTTCTGCCAATATCATAAGTATTTGCAAGATCCTCATTCAAAGTAAATGATACCTTGGTCCTTCCTTGATTTTTGGAAATCCACAGTTTTCCAACTTCACTTCTTTCAGGGGCCTTAGCCCATTGCAGTGACAGATATCAAAGAGCTCTGACCAGCCACATTCTGGTGTTCTGTTTGGCACCTGTCGCGTCAAGTTCCCTGCTTTCAGCCATGGATCTGTTGCATGCGGGTCAAAGTATTGGGCCCCAGGAGCTGGGGGCTATAGGGCCAAAGGCCAGAGCAGAAAGCAAAACTGGCTGGAGGCTGGCTGTGAAGAGCTAGGGTTCACATGCTGGGATGCTGGAAGCCAGGGAACTTCCAGAAGTTTTAGAGTTCTATGTTTTACACTTAGTTCTATGATCCATTTTGAGTTTATTTTTGAGGAAGGTATAAGGACAGTGTCTAGATGCTTTTTTTTTTTCTTTTGCATGAGCTGTCCAGTTGTTCCAGCACCATTTGTTTTAAAACCTATTCTTTCTCCATTGGATTTCTTTGTTCCTTTGTCAAAAATCAGTTGACTATATTTATTGGGGTCAACTTCTGTGCTCTCTATTCTAGCCCATTAACCTGTATGTCTATTGTTCCACCAGTACTAACACAATCATGATTACCATATCTTTATGCTAAAGTTTGTCGTTTTGGCCCTCCAACTTTGTTCTTTTACTTGAATATTGTGAGTCTTTTTCCTTTGTGCATAAAATACAAAGTCAGGGTTTTTTATATCCACAAAATAATTTGCTGGGATTTTGCCTGGGATTGCCTTGAGTCCATAGATAAGTTGAAAAGAAATGACATCTTAACAGTATCGAGTCTTCCTGTCCATGAACATGGAATATCTTTCCATTTATTTAGGCTTTTGGTTCTTTCATCAGAGTTTTATTCTGTTTGATTTGTGCATAAGTATTTCTTCTTTTTTGGTGCTAAAGTGTTTTGTTTTTTTTTTTTCCAAATTCCAGTTGTTCATTGTTAGTATAGGAAAACAATTAACTTTTGATTATTGGGTTTGTATCTCACAGCTTTATTATACTTGCTTATTAATTCCAGGAGCATTTTTTTGTCAATGCACTGGGATTATTTTACATAGAAAATCATATCATTTGCAAACAAAGACAATATTATTTCTTTCTTCCCAATCTGTGTGCCTTCTCTTTTCTTATTTTTAACTATTAATTTTATGTTGGAGTATAGGTAATTAACAATGTTGTGGTAGTTTCAGGTGGAAAAACAAAGGGACTCAGCCATACATAAACATGTATCCATTCCCCCCACCCTTTCCCTCTGAAAACCATAAGTTCTTTCTCTAAGTCTGTGATTCTGTTTCTGTTTTGTAAGTTCAGTTCAGTTCAGTCACTCAGTCATGTCCGGCTCTTTGAGACCCCATGGACTGCAGCACGCCAGGCTTCCCTGTCCATCTCCAACTCCTGGAGCTTGCCCAAACTCATGTGCATTGAGTCAGTGATGCCATCCAACCATCTAATCCTCCATCGTCCCTCTCTCCTCCTGCCTTCAATCTTTCCCAGCATCAAGGTGTTTCCCAATAAGTTAGTTCTTTGCATCAGGTGGCCAAAGTACCAGAGTTTCAGCTTCAGCATCAGTCCTTCCAGTGAATATTCAGGACTGATTTCCTTTAGGATTGACTGATTTGATATCCTTGCAGTCCAGGGGACTCTCAAGAGTCTTCTCCAATACCACATTCAAAAGCATCAATTCTTCAGTGCTCAACTTTCTTTATAGTCCAACTCTCAAAACTATACATGACTACTGGAAAAACCATAGCTTTGATTAGTAAGCAAGTTCATTTGTATAATTTCTTTTTAGATTCTGCATGTAAGAGATGTCATATATTTCTCCTTCTCTGCCTGACTTCACTTAGTAAGACAATCTCTAGGTCTGTCCATGTTGGTGCAAGAGGTATTATTTCATTCTTTTCAATGGCTGAGTTATCATTCCATGGTATACGTGTATCACGTCTTCTTTATCCATTCCTTTGTCAGTGGATATTTAGGTTGCTTCCATGTCTTGGCTATTGTAAACAGTGCTGCAGTGAACATTGGGGTGCATGTATCTTTTTGAATTATGGTTTTCTCCAGATACATGCCCAGGAGTAGGATTGCAGAGTCTTGTAGTAGCTGTATTTTTAGTTTTTTAAGGAACCTCCTGTTCTCCATAGTGGCTGTACCAATTTACATTCCCACCAACACTATAGGAGGGTTTCCTTCTCTTCACACCCTCTCCAGCATTTATTGTTTGTGGACATTTTTTATGATAGACATTTGGACTGGTGTGAGGTGATGTCTCTTAGTTTTGATTTGCATTTCTCTAATAATTGAATACTTGGATGCAATCTCAAAAACGACAGAATGATCTCTGTTTGTTTCCAAGGCAAACCATTCAATATCACGGTAATCTAAGTCTATGCCCCAACCAGTAATGCAGAAGAAGCCAAAGTTGAACAGTTCTATGAAGACCTACAAGACCTGCTAGAACTAATACCCAAAAAAGATGTCCTTTTCATTATAGGGGACTGGAATGCAAAAGTAGGAAGTCAAGAAACACCTGGGGTAACAGGCAAATTTGGCCTTGGAGTACAGAATGAGGCAGGGAGGGCAAAGGCTAACACAGTTCTGCCAAGACAACACACTGGTCATAGCAAACACCCTCTTCCAACAACACAGGAGAAGACTCTACACATGGACATCACCAGATGGTCAACACCAAAATCAGACTTATTATATCCTTTGCAGCCAAAGATGGAGAAGTGCTATACAGTCAGCAAAAACAAGACCGGGAGCTGACTGTGGCTCAGATCATGAACTCCTTATTGCCAAATTCAGACTCAAATTGAAGACAGTGGGGAAAACCAGTAGACCATTCAGGTATGACCTAAATCAAATCCCTTATGACTAGACAGTGGAAGTGAGAAATAGATTTAAGGGACTAGATCTGATAGATAGAGTGCCTGTTGAACTATGGACGGAGGTTTGTGACATTGTACAGGAGACAGGGATCAAGACCATCCCCATGGAAAAGAAATGCAAAAAAGCAAAATGGCTGTCTGGGGAGGCCTTACAAATAGCTGTGAAAAGAGAAGTGAAAAGCAATGGAGAAAAGGAAAGATATACCCATTTGAATGCAGAGTTCCAAAAAATAGAAAGCCTTCCTCAGAGATCAATTCAGAGAAAGAGAGGAAAACAATAGAATGGGAAAGACTAGGGATCTCTTCAAGAAAATTAGAGATACCAAGGGAACATTTTATGCAAAGATGGGCTCAATAAAGGACAGAAATTGTAGGGACCTTACAGAAGCAGAAGATATTAAGAAGAGGTGACAAGAATACACAGAAGAACTGTACAAAAAAGATCTTTACAACCCAGATAATCATGAAGGTGTGAACACCCCCACTCACCTAGAGCCAGACATCCTGGAATATGAAGTCAGGTGGGCCTTAGGAAGTATCGCAATGAACAAAGCTAGTGGAGGTGATGGAATTCCAGTTGAGCTATTTCAAATTCTAAAAGCTGATGCTGTGAAAGTGCTGCACTCAGTACATCAGCAAATTTGGCAAACTCATCAGTGGCCACAGGACTGGAAAAGGTCCATTTTCATTCCAATACCAAAGAAAGGCAATGCCAAACAATGCTCAAACTACTGCACAGTTGCACTCATCTCACACGCTAGTAAAGTAATGCTCAAAATTCTCCAAGCCAGGCTTCAGCAATACGTGAACCGTGAACTTCCAGATGTTCAAGCTAGTTTTAGAAAAGGCAGAGCAACCAGAAATCAAATTTCCAACATCCACTGGATCATCAAAAAAGCAAGAGAGTTCCAGAAAAACATCTATTTCTGCTTTATTGACTATGCCAAAGCCTTTGACTGTGTAGATCACAATAAACTGTGGAAAATTCTGAAAGAGATGGGAATACCAGACCACCTGACCTGCCTCTTGAGAAACCTGTATGCAGGTCAAGAAGCAACAGTTAGAACTGGACATGGAACAACAGACTGGTTCCAAATAGGAAAAGGAGTACATCAAGGCTGTATATTGTCACCCTGCTTATTTAACTTCTATGTAGAGTACATCATGAGAAACGCTGGGCTGGAGGAAGCACAAGCTGGAATCAAGATTGCTGGGAGAAATATCAATAACCTCAGATATGCAGATGACACCACCCTTATGGCAGAAAGTGAAGAGGAACTAAAGAGCCTCTTGATGAAAGTGAAAGAGGAGAGTGAAAACAGTTGGCTTAAAGCTCAACATTCAGAAAACGAAGATCATGGCATCTGGTCCCATCACTTTATGGCAAATAGATGGAGAAACAGTGGAAACAGTGGCTGACTTTATTTTTCTGGGCTCCAAAATCACTGCAGATGGTGATTGCAGCCTTGAAAGTAAAAGATGCTTACTCCTTGGAAGAAAAGTTATGACCAACCTAGACAGCATATTAAAAAGCAGAGACATTGCTTTGCCAGCAAAGGTCCGTCTAGTGAAGGCTATGGTTTTTCCAGTGGTCATGTATGGATGTGAGAGTTGGACTATAAATAAAGCTGAGAGCAAAAGAATTGATGCTTTTGAACTGTGGTGTTGGAGAAGACTCTTGAGAGTCCCTTGGACTGCAAGGAGACCCAACCAGTCCATCCTAAAGGAGATCAGTCCTGGGTGTTCATTGGAAGGACTGATATTGAAGCTGAAACTCCAATACTTCGGCCACCTGATGTGAAGAACTGACTCATTGGAAAAGACCCTGATGCTGGGAAAGATTGAGGGCAGGAGGAGAAGGGGACGACAGAGGATGAGATGGTTCGATGGCATCACTGACACAACGGACATGGGTTTGGGTGGACTCCGGGAGTTGGTGGCAGACAGGGAGGCCTGGCGTGCTGCGATTCATGGGGCCGCAAAGAGTCGGACACGACTGAGCGACTGAACTGAACTGAATAATTAGCGATGTCCAGCATGTTTTCATGTACCTGTTGTATGCATTTTCTTTCTTGTCTTACCTTATTGCATTAACTGGGAGCTCCAGTGTGATGTCAAATAGGAGTGGTCAGACAGGACATCCTTGCCTCATTCTCAGTCTTAGAGTGAAATCATCTAGTTTCTCAGTGTAAGTATGATATTAGCTATAGATTTTTGTAGATTTTTTTAATCAAATTGATCAAGTTTCTCTCTTCTCCTAATTTGATAAGAGCTCTTATCATGAATGGATCTTGGATTTTATCAAATGATTTTTCTGCATCTATTGATAATGATCATATGGTTTTTCTTAAGCATGTCACTGTATGATGGATTAAGTTAGTTTTTGAATATTAAATCAGCCTTGTGTACCAGGTTAAATACCACTTAGTTGTGCTGTATAATTTTTGTAACATTGTTGATTTTGACTTGCTAATATTTTGTTGAGGATTTTTGCAACTATTTTCAATGAGATTTTGGTCTGTAGTTTTCCTTTCTTTTAATATGTTTGACTTTGGTATTAGGATAATTCTATCTTCATGGAATGAGCTAGAAAATGTTCCATCTGGTTCTATTTTCTGCAAGAGGTTGTAGAGAATTGTTATAATTTCTTCCCTAAATGGTAAAATTCACCAGTGAAACCATCTGGGCCTGGTACTTTCTGTTTTAAAAGGTTATTAATTGTTGATTCAATTTCTTTAATATATATAGGCCTATTCAGATTATATTGTCAATTTCTTTAATATATAGATGTGTTATCATTTATAAATTATATTTTCAGATTATATATTTCTCCTTATATGGGTCTTGATAGATTGTATCTTTCAAATAATTAGCCAGTTTCATCTAAGTTATCAAATTTGTGAGCAGTTCGTTCATGGTATTATTTTATTATCCTTTTAATGTACATTAGATCAGTAGTAATGGCCCTTCTTTCCTTTCTGATATTAATAATTCGTGTTTTTTTCTCTCCCTTTCTTGGTTAGCTTAGGTAAGGGTTTATCGATATTATTCATGTTTTCAAAGAACCAGCTTTTGGTTTCATTGATCTTTTTTTTATTGCTTTCTTATTCTCAATTTCATTTCTTTTACTTTGATTTTTATTTTTCTTCTCTTGGGCTTACTTGAATTTAATTTGCTCTTCTTTTTCTAGTTTCCTGAGGTGGAATCTTATATTAAATATTTTCCAAAATCATTTAGATCTTTTTTCCTATTGTAATCCATGTAATTTTCCAGCTACTTTCTGTTACTGTTCTCTAGTTTAATTCCATTGTAATATGAGAGTACAATTAATATGATATCTATGCTTTTAAATTTGCTAAGGTATGTTTTATGACACATAATGTTTATCTCAGTGAATGTTCCATGTGAACTTGAGAAGACTGTATATCCTGCTATTGTTGGATGAAGTATTCTATAAATATCAGTTAGATACTAGTTGATTAATGTGCTATTCAGCTCAGTATATCCTTACCAATTTTATCCTGCTGGGTATTTCAGTTACTGATCAAGGGATGGTGAAGTCTCCAACTATAATAGTGGAGTCATCAGATTTTGCCATAAGATTAAAGGATCTTATGTCACAGAAAATTGACCCCTCTATCACTATATAATTCCTGATAATTTCCATTCATTCCTTATAATTTCCCTTCCTTTGAAGTCAACTTTGTCTGAAATTAGCTTGCTTTTGATTAGTGTTAGCATCACATATCTTTCACCATCCCTTTACTTTTAATCTGCCTTTGTCTTGTATTTAAAGTATATTTCCTACAGAAATAGTTGGTTATTGGTTTTTTATCTACTTTGACAGTTTCTATCTGTTAACTGATATATTTATTCCATTCAGGGTGATTATTGAAGGACTTCCCTGGTGGTCCAGTGAATAAGACTTTGGGCTCCCAATGCAGTGGGCTTAGGTTCGATCCCTGTTCAGGGAAGTAGATCTGACATGCTGCAGCTGAGTTTGCATGCTGCAACTAAAGATGCTGCATACTGCAAAAAAAGATCATGGCGCAGTGAAGACTGAAGACCTCAGGTACTGCAACTAAGACCCAGTGCAGCCAAATAAATAAGTAAATAATAGGAGAGAACTGAAGAAATGTGTTTTTAATTGATTATTGATATAGCTCATTAATATATATTATGTTTGTAACTTTTTGTATTCATTGACCACTTCTTTGTTTCTTTTTCTGTCTTCCATCCTTTTTCTGCCTTCTCTGGTTTTAATCAAACATTTTATATTGCTATGATTCCATTTTCTTTCCTCTTTGATATCAATTATACTTTTAAAAAAGTTTAGTGGTTACCCTAGAGTTTGAAATATATATTGATGACTTATCCAAGGTTACTTTCAAATACTATTATACCACTTCGCAGGCAGTACAAGTACCTTATAGCAAAGCATTTCCAGTTCCTCCCTGCATCCTTTATAGCATAGCTGTTATTTGTTTCACTTATTCATAAGCTATAATCACTGAATACATCTTTGCTATTACTGTTTTGAGTGAACTGTTATCTATTAAATCAATTAAGAATAAGTAAAATAAATAAAAGATTTTCTTTTACTTTTATTAAGTCCTTCTCTAATATTCTTTCTTTATGTAGATCCAAGTTTCTGACCTATATAATTTTCCTTTTCTGAAGAACTTCTTTTAACATTTCTTATAAGATATGTCTCCTGGCAACAAATTCAATCAATTTTTGTTTGAGAAAGTCTTTATTTCAGCTTCATTTTTGAAGAACAATTTTGCTGGATACAGAATTCTAGCTTTTTTTTTTTTTTAAACACTTTAAATATTTCACTGCACTCTCTTGCTTGAATAGTTTCTGAAGAGAAGCCAATGTAATTTTGTTTTTACCCCTCTGTCTTCTTTAAAGATTGTCTCATTGTTTTTTTTATTTTCTGCAGTTTGAATATGATATGCCTAGTGGTCAGCATTTTGGTATTTGTCCTGCTTGATATTCTCTGAGTTTTCTGGATCTAAGGTTTGGTGTCTCTTACTACTTTTAGAAAACTCTTATTTGATATTACTTCAAATGTTTGCTCTGTTCCCTCCTCTCTCTCTCTCTTCTGGTAGCCCTATTATGTATCTATACCCCGTTTGTAATTGTACCACACTCTTTGGATATGCTATTCCATCTTTTTCATTCCTTTTTGATCTTTGCATTTCATGTATGAAGTTTCTATTGACATCTTCAAGTTCACTACCTCACTAATAGTGAGTTATTGTTGTTGTTGTTTTGGATAGCCAATTTTATTTTTTAATTCAATTTATTTAAACTTAAAAAATGTTCACCCATTTCTGCTACCCCTCCCCCAAACTTCACCTCTGGCAGCCACCAATCTGTTCTCTGTATCTATGAGCTTGGTTTGTTTGTTTGTTTGTTTATCTTATCTATTTTTTAATTCCACATAGAAGAGAGATCATATGGTATTTGACCTTCTCTGTCTGACTTATTTCACTTAGAATAATGCCCTCAAGGTCATCTGTGTTGTTGTCCATTCTTTTTTATGGCCAAGTAATATTCCATTAGCTTCACTGGTGGCTCAGTGGTAAAGAACCCACCTGCCAATGTAGGAAACGTGGGTTCAAACCCTGGGTCAGGGAGATTCCCTGGAGGAGGGCATGGCAACCCACTCTAGTATTGCAGGGAGAATCCCCTGGACAGAGGAGCCTGGTAGGCTACAATCCACAGTGTTGCAAAGAATCAGACATAACTGAAGCGAATTAACATGCATGTACACAGGCATGCTCCTTTGTATTTCTGTGATATCAGTTGTAATATCTCCTCTTTCCTTTCTGAGTCTGGTTCTGATGCTTGGTTTATCACTCCAGACTATGATTTTAACCTTTACTATGCCTTATAATTTTTGACTGAAAACCAGACATGATTTACTGGATAAAAGAAACTGAGTTAGGTAGGCCAGTAGTGTAAAGGTTTTATGTTCAACTAAGAGTTAATCTGGGCTTCCTAGGTGGCTCAATGGTAAAGAAACCGCTTGCCAAGCAGGAGACACAGTTTCAGTCCCTGAGTCAGGAAGATCCCCTGGAGATCTTTAAGAGCACTTTAAATTGCAACCCACTCTAGTATTCTTGCCTGGGAAATCCCATAGACAGAGGAACCTGGCAGGCTCCAGTCCATGGAGTTGAAAAGAGTCAGACACGATTTAGCAACTAAACAACAACAGCAACAAGAGTTAGTTTGTGTTTACTCTTTGATGTAGCTGTGGTGTCAGAGGCTAATATTGTCTCATTGTTCTTATAGTAGTCTCTTCATGTGGTCTTTGATTATCCATAGAAACTTCTGAACTAGGGTCTAAGACTTCCAATGTTTTTAGTTGTTGTTGTTCAGTCACTAAGTCACATCTGACTCTTTGCAACCCCATGGACTGCAGCATGCCAAGCTCCCCTGTCCTCCACTATTTCCTGGAGTTTGCTCAAACTCATGTCCATTGAATCAATGTGGCTATCTAACCATCTCATCCTTTGCTGCCCCCTTCTCCTTTTGCCTTCAATCTTTCCCAGCATCAACGTCTTTTCCAATGAGTCAGCTCTTAGCATCAGGTGGCCAAAGTATTGGAACCTCAGCATCAGTGCTTCCAATGAATATTCAGGGTTGATTTCCTTTAGGATTAATTGGTTTGATATTCTTGCAGTCCAAGGGACTCAAGAGTCTTCTCCAGCACCACAGTTCAAAAGCATCAATTCTTCTGTGCTCAGCCTTCTTTATGGTCCAACTCTCACATCCATACATGACTACTGGAAAACCACAGCTTTGGCTATATGGCCCTTTGTTGGTAAAATGATATCTCTGCTTTTTAATACACTATCTAGTTTTGTCATAGCTTTCCTTCCAAGGAGCAAGTGTCTTTTAATTTCAGGCTACAGTCACCGTCCACAATTATTATACAAGAGTGCTGTTAATGTGATGATAAAGTGTGAGTAGAGTGGAATCATTCATTAATCTTATGACTTAGTCTTAGGTCTCAATCTTTTAGTGTGCCTGAGTTGACTTTTCATTCTGTCTGCCCTCTGCTGGATAAGGATAAGAAGCTTATGGAAGCTTCCTGATGGGAGAGACTGACTGTGGGAAAACTGGGTCTTGTTCTGATGGGCGGGGCCATGCTCAGTTCAATTCAGTTGGCAGTTGTGTCCAACTCTTTGTGACCCCATGGACTGCCATGCACGCCAGGCATCCCTGTCCATCACCAACTCCCAGAGCTTGCTCAAACTCATGTCCATCAAGTCGGTGATGCCATTCAACCATATCATCTTCTGTCATCCCCTTCTCCTCCTGCCTTCAATCTTTCCCAGCATCAGAGTCTTTCCCAGTGAGTCAGTTCTCATCAGGTGGCCAAAGTATTGAAGCTTCAGCTTCAGCATCAGTCCTTCCAATGAATATTCAGGATTGATTCCCTTTAGGATGGACTGGTTTGATCTCCTTGCAGTCCAAGGGACCCTCAAGAGTCTTCTTCAACACCACAGTTCAAAAGCATCAATTCTTTGGCACTCAGCTTTCTTTGTGTTCAAACGCCCACATCCATACATGACTACTGAAAAAACCATAGCTTTGACTAGATGGACCTTTGTCGGCAAAGTAATTTTTCTGCTTTTTAATATGCTCTCTAGGTTGGTCATAGCTTTTCTTCCAAGGAGTAAACATCTTTTAATTTCATGCCTTCAGTCACCATCTGCGGTGATTTTAGAGCCCCCCAAAATAAAGTCTCTCACTGTTTCCACTGTTTCCTCATCTATTTGCCATGAAGTGATGGGACCAGATGCCATGATCTTCGTTTTTTGAATGTTGAGCTTTAAGCCAACTTTTCCACTCTCTTCTTTCACTTTCATCTAGATGCTGTTTAGTTCCTCTTTGCTTTCTGCCATTAAGGTGAAGGTGGTGTCATCTGCATGTCTGAGGTTATTGATATTTCTCCCAGCAATCTCGATTCTAGCTTGTGTTTCCTCCACCTGGCATTTCACATGATGTACTCTGCATATAAGTTAAATAAGCAAGGTGACAATAAGCAGCCTTGACATACTCCTTTCCCAATTTGGAACCAGTCCATTTTTCCATGTCTGATTCTAACTGTTGCTTCTTGACCTGCACACAGATTCCTCAGGAGGCAGGTAAGGTACTCTGGTTTTCCCATCTCTTTCAGAATTTTCCATAGTTTGTTGTGATCCACGCAGTTAAAGGCTTTGACATAGTCAATAAAGCAGAAGTAGATGTTTTTCTGGAACTCAACTGCTTTTTTTGATCCATCAGATATTGGCAGTTTGATCTCTGGTTCCTCTCTGCCTTTTCTAAATCCAGTTTGAACATCTGGAAGTTGTTCTCTTGAAGTCTGGCTTGGAGAAATTTAAGCATTACTTTGCTAGCATATGAGATGAATGCAACTGTGCAATAGTTTGAACATTCTTTGGCATTGCCTTTTTTTTGGATTGGAATGAAAACTGACCTTTTCCAGTCCTGTAGCCCCTGCTGAGTTTTCCAAGTTTGCTGGCATATTGAGTGCAGCACTTTAACAGCATCATTTAAGGGCATGCTCAGTAAATCTTTAATCCAGCTTTCTGTTGATGGGCGGGGCTGTGTTCCCTTCCTGTGGTTTGAATGAGGGCAACTATTGTAGGGTTAATGACCTCTTTCAAAAGGATTTGTGCACGCACTGTTGTGTTCAGTGTCCCTGACCCTGCAGCAGGCCGCTGTCGACTCACACCTCCACTGGAGACCTCCTGGACACTCACAGGCACGTTTGGCTCAGTCTCTTATGGTGACACTGTCTCTCCTGGCTCCTGGTGCACACAAGGCTTTCTTTGTGCCCTGCAAGAGTCTGTTTCGCCAGTCCTGTGGATGTTCTGTAATCAAATCCCACTGGCCTCCAAAGTCAAATTCCCTGGGGGTTCTCAGTCACTTTGCTGGATACCCAGGTTGGGAATCTGTTGTGGGTCCTAAAGCTTTCTTAACAGTATAAGAATTTCTTTGGTATAATTGTTCTGCAGTTTGTGGGTCATCTGCCTGGCAGCTCTATGGTGGGGCTAATGGTGACCTCCTCCAAGAGGGCTTATGCCACATACTGCATGACCAAGGTCTGCTGCAGCCAGAGCCCCTGTCCCTGGAGCAGGCCACTGCTGACCCATGCCTCCGCAGAAGACACTCAAACAGTCAAAGGCAGGTCTGACTCAGACTCAGTGGGGTCTCTGGTTCTTGGTGTACACAAGGTTTTGTTTGAGCCCTCCAAGCATCCCTGGTGGATACGGGGTTTGATTCTAAATGCAATTTGGCTCCCCCTGCCTTCTTGTTGGGGCTTCTTCTTTGCCCTTCAAAGTGTGGTATCTCTTCTTGGTGGGATCCAGCATTCTCCTGTAGATGGTTGTTCAGCAGCAAGTTGCAACTTTGGAGTTCTTGCAGGAAAAGATAAGTGCACATCCTTCTACTCTGCCATCTTGGTAAGTCCAAGCAAGGCTTCAACAGAGAACTTGTAGATGTTTAAGCTGAATTTAGAAAAAGCAGAGGAACCAGAGGTCAAATTGCCAACATCCATTGGATCATAGAAAAAGCAAGAGAATTCCAGAAAAACATCTACTTTTGCATTATTGACTATGCCAAAGCCTTTGATGGTGGATCACAACAACGTGTGGAAATTTTTTCAAGAGATGGAAATACCAGAACACCCTACCTGCCTCCTGAGGAATCTATATGCAGGTCAAGAAGCAACATTAGAACTGGACGTGGAACAATGGACTAGTTCCAAATTGGGAAAGGAGTATGTCAAGGCTGCTTATTGTCACCTTGCTTATTTAACTTATATGCGGAGTACATCATGCAAAATGTCAGGCTGGATGAAGCACAAGCTGGAATCAAGATTGCTGGGAGAAATATCAATAACCTCAGACATGCAGATGACACCACCTTCACCTTAATGGCAGAAAGCAAAGAGGAACTAAACAGCATCTAGATGAAAGTGAAAGAAGAGAGTGGAAAAGTTGGCTTAAAGCTCAACATTCAAAAAACGAAGATCATGGCATCTGGTCCCATCACTTCATGGCAAATAGATGGGGAAACAGTGGAAACAGTGAGAGACGTTATTTTGGGGGGTCCAAAATCACTGCAGATGGTGACTGCAGCCATGAAATTAAAAGATGCTTGGTCCTTGGAAGAAAAGCTATGACCAACCTAGAGAGCATATTAAAAAGCAGAAAAATTACTTTGCTGACAAAGGTCCATCTAGTCAAAGCTATGGTTTTTCCAGTAGTCATGTATGGATGTGAGAGTTGGACCATAAGGAAAGATGAGCACTGAAGAATTGATGCTTTTAAACTGTGGTGTTGTAGAAGACTCTTGAGGGTCCCTTGGACTGTAAAGAGATCAAACCAATACATCCTAAAGGGAATCAATCCTGAATATTCATTGGAGGGACTGATGCTGAAGCTGAAGCTCCAATACTTTGGCCACTGATGCAAAGAACTGACTCACTGGGAAAGACTCTGATGCTGGGAAAGATTGAAGGTGGGAGTAAAAGGGGATGACAGAGAGGATGAGATGGTTGGATGGCATCACTGACTCGATGAACATGAGTTTGAACAATCTCCGGGAGTTGGTGATGGACAGGGAGGCCTGGCCTGCTGCAGTCCATGGGGTCCCAAAGAGTCGGACATGACTGAGCAACTGAACTGCACTGAACTGAGTTGGGCATTTCCTATCCCCCACGTCAGTATGCCTCTGGTAAAACCTCAGTCAGTTAGACCCTGATAAAAGTTTTCCTTGAGGGCAGACCTTGTTAAAGATAATAAAGAGGTCCAGATATATTTCAAGATGGCTGCTTTCCTCTCCCCTTGCTAGAGGCACAAGAGCATTTTTCTCCAGTTGCATAGTGAGAACTTGGTAGTGCTCTTGAAAGTAAAACACATGAAAGTGTGGGGAACCCCCTAAGACTGAACCTTCTGAGGAGTGTTATCCCTTGATCTACTTGGTCCACACTGAGAATCTAGCAATCTTTTGATTATAGTTTTAAAGTGTTCTTACTGATACTGACTTCGGGTATAGGCTTCTATTCCTAGTCGGCTATAAGTCTCTGTGTCCACTAGTCTGTCTCTCCATCTTATAGAACAGCAGTTTGCCTGGGGACCTCACTTCTCTGATGGATCTAAGAAGTAGTGATTTTAAGTTTGTTCAGCTTTTTTCTTATTGTGACTATGGGAGTGATGGCTTCTAAGAACTTGATGTGTGAAACCAGAAATTGGAAGTATATACGTTTATGTTTTAATTTCAAAGCACATCTAGAAAAACATGAATCTTTTTGAAGTTTCAACTTACCTGAAAATATGTAGAAGCCGTGTGCAATTAATTTAATCCATCGCTTCATCTATAAAATAAGCATAATAATGCCTACTTTGCTAGATTGTTATAAGACCTAAATGAGATATGCTAAGCATCTAGCACAGTGCATGGCTCATATATATTCAATAAATGTTAACTTTAATTATAATATCATTTATCTTCATCAGAATCCTAGGTTTGAATAGAGACAAAGTGTACAAAGTATTCCCTAATTTAGAAGTTAAAGAATCAGAATAAAATGGAACACTTGCCTTATGATCAGTTTGTGGTTGAGTCAGAACCAGACTCAGGCTAGGACTGCTGCCAGCTTCCATGGCCCTGATGCGGTTACAAGACTCCGTTTTCTTAATATCAGAGCAAATAGCTTGCCCACATTAATCAAAACCTGTCAAATCTCAGATTTACTCCTATAAAAGCAATCTAAGCGACTACACACCTGTCTGTCCTACTCTGATGTATTTGTGGATTTTGCCTGTAGAAACCATGATGGTTCCAAATAGAGGGTATTAGAATGATAGAGAAATTAGCCTGTTACCATGGAAACAGACATGTGACACCAGTAGTGCTCTGAGTAGGCATGTAAAAGGTTCTGAAGCATATAGAGAAAATAAGTCAACATATCTAAAAAGATACAGAACAGAGCAGAGGTTACTGCTTTTGCTCTAGGTCAAGGTATTCATATCTAACGGGATAGTTCTAGCTCCCTGGTATTTTCTCTCTAGAAGATGGAAAACCACAATGACCTCGAGCAAAAGAAATGAGAATGGTTGATATAGAACCAGAACTTGGGGGAAGGGAGGGAGGCTCAAGCTGCTGCTGCTGCTAAGTCACTTCAGTCATGTCCAACTCTATGTGACCCCATAGACGGCAGCCCACCAGGCTCCTCCATCCATGGGATTTTTAAGGCAAGAGTACTGGAATGGGGTGCCATTGCCTTCTCCAGGGAGGCTCAAGAGGGAGGTGATATATGTATAATTAGGCTGATTTTCATTGTTGTACGTCAGAAACCAATACAATATTGTGAAGCAATTTTCCTTCAATTAATTTTTTTTAATTAAAAAAAATGAACCAGGACGTATGGGACCATGCTGAAACTCATAAGAATTATTCACTGGCTATGGTGAGCTATATTAGAAAAAGAAGGAACTCCTTCCTATATTGTTGAAATGATGTACTCACTAGCACCTATGGGAAGTGTGATACAATCTAAGGATAATCTTGTCTATACTTATTCATCCTCATTTTTTTCAAGGGATATGCCAAATGTTCACTGAGCAGATAGAATCAAGTGGAAGATGGGCCTTGAGCACCTGTAGCTCTCAGCCCTCTTCACACCATGACCATTTCAGAAAATAAAGATAAAAATTTTATCCCATCACTTCATGGGAAATATATGGGGAAACAGTGTCAGACTTTATTTGGGGGGGCTCCAAAATCACTGCAGATGGTGACTGCAGCCATGAAATTAAAAGACGCTTACTCCTTGGAAGAAAAGTTATGACCAACCTAGACAGCATATTAAAAAGCAGAGACATTACTTTGTCAACAAAGGTCTGTCTAGTCAAGGCTATGGTTTTTCCAGTAATCATGTATGGATGTAAGCTTTGGGCTATAAAGAAAGCTGAGTGCTGAAGAATTGATGCTTTCGAACTGTGGTGTTGGAGAAGACTCTGGAGAATCCCTTGGACTGCATGGACATCCAACTAGTGTATCCTCAAGGAAATCAGTCCTGAATATTCATTGGAAGGGCTGATGTTGAAGCTGAAACTCCAATACTTTGGCCACCTGATGTGAAGAACTGACTCATTTGAAAACACCCTGATGCTGGGAAAGATTGAAGGCGGGAGGAGAAGGGGATGACAGAGGATGAGATGGTTGGATAGCATCATGGACTTAATGGACATGAGTTTGAGTAAATTCCGGGAGTTGGTAATGGACAGGGAGGCCAGGCATGCTGCAGTCAATGGGGGTCACAAAGAGTCAGACACGACTTAGTGACTGAACTGAACTGAACTTACCTCACACAATATACCAAATCTATACCAGATTAATTAAAAGATTTAAATACAAAAATGAAATCATGAAAGAACCAGAAAAAATACAAAGAGTTACCTATGTAAAGCTCATGTATCCAAATTTAAAATAACAATATAGAAATGTAGTTACTGACATAGAAGAAAGGTATCAAGCAACAAGATCCCATTTTGTGAAAATACCTACTTATATGCATAGAAAATTTCTAGATATACATAAAGTGTTAATAAGGGTTGTTTGTGAGTAGTTTTTTAAAGCTATTTTTTCCTTTTTGCTCCTCTTTTCTATGTATGTATATATGCATGCATTTATATGTGTGTAATAAGTAGATATTTCTGGTATAAAAATAATAGAAGTTAATAAAAAAAATTCTTAACTTCCCTTTCCCTCCTTTTCCTTCTACGGTCAAACTTCCTCCAGGAATGTTTTTTTTCCTCAACTAACCAATATAATTCCTTAAGTCTCCCCCTTTTAGTACTTTCCCGTTCAACTGTAAGTTCTCTGAGAATAGACTTGTTTCATTATGTACTGTTCTTCCTTCCTTGGCATGCTCAGTAAAGACTGGTTGCCTGGTGATCATCTAATTTTCTCAAAGCCTTCTTCAAAGTCTGATGTAACAGTGAAGTGAAAGTCACTCAGTCGTGTCCAACTCTTGGCAACCCCATGGACTATACAGTCCAGGGAATTCTCCGGGCCAGAATACTGGAGTAGGTAGCAGTTCCCTTCTCCAGGGGATCGTCCCAACCCAGGGATGGAACCCAGGTCTCCCGCATTGCAGGCAGATTCTTTACTGGCCGAGCCACAAGGGAAGCCTAACAACTGGAGTGGGTAGCCTATCCCTTCTCCAGTGGCTCTTCCCCACCCAGGAATCGTACTGGGGTCTCCTGCATTGTAGGTGGATTCTTTACCAACTGAGCTATCAGGGAAGCCCACAGTGTAACAGTAGCAACCTTTTAACCAGCTAAAATGGTCCGAAGCTTGGCCAGGGCTAACACAGTCTGTCTATGAGGGCAGTGTCTGCAATGGCTGTCGTCTCACTGGTCTCCCAGGCTGAGGTAACCAACTAGTTAGCTGGTAGCTGGTTGATGGGATTAGGCCTTTCTATGTAAATCCTTCCACAAATAGCTTTCTTATTCAAGAAGGTGGCCCTTCTCAAGCTGCCTCTTATTTAGTAATATCTGTCTAGCTGTGCTTCCTTGCCAGAACCTCTGTGTACAGTCTCAGTGCTGTTAAAAACAAACATAAAAGATAGGCAGTAAAGAAACTGGGAGGAGAGAGAGAAAAAATGAGGATAGAAGAATGGAGGATCATGACCTTAAATGCAGCAGGTTGCTAAACCCAACCATAAACATTCCCTGCACATAATAATACCTACAGTTGCACGTGAAATTATTTTGCCAGGAAAGTCTACACAGACATCGGTTTTCAAGGGACTGATGGCCACACTGGCAGCCCTCCAAGTTAGAGACTATGACTTCTGATTGAGTCTGCTTAGACAGAATCTCTGGTAGAGCAAGCTCTTACTAGTAAAGATCATTCAGGCTTGCTGCAAGAATAAAATAAGATGACAGATGGAAATATGTTTCATAGTCTATAAAACAATATACAGCAAATGCTTGATGTTCTTCTTGTGAGCTCCTGAGGGCACTGACAGGGGTTTAATGTGGTCCATTAGAGTCTTCATGGGAGTTTGGAACAGATTTCAAATACCTGCATCTAACGAAAACGAAATCCCCCTACAGAGTGAAGTGAATTGTGTCCCCAGTAGGGAAAAACATGCCTGCATGTCTGGAGACAGCTAAACTGTGTATGTCTGAGGAGTGATTGTTACCTAACTGTATGAGAAAAGCCTTGGGTTTTCTGAGTGCCCTCAATTGATTAGAATTGTTTTCTTTAGAAGTAATTCCCCAGAAAATGCTTGTGATTTCATTGTTGGTGTAACTGTTGACACTTCTTTTAAGGTGTCTGTTAACTTCTGATAAACTACAGTAGGAGTTCATGTGGCCCCCATGTGAATGTATTATGGCTGCACTACTTGTATAACTACCAATTTAAATAACGGCAAGGAAGGGACTAAAAAGTAAACTGCTACTGCTCTGCTCCTTCCATGAAAATGACCCTTTTTTCGTTCAAGCTTCAACACGAGATTTCATATCAGTTCCTGACCTGAATGTGTGTCTCAGGACTTGTACAACTAATGGAATGCTGTCCTAAGGTTGTTGAGTTCTGCATTTCTGGACATTTCATTTTTATGGAGAAGTACTCATTCCCCCACTCCAAAGACTAAGCCTGAAAGATTTTTCTCCCTAGGAAAGAATCTTCCTTGTAACTTTATTGTTACAACAGTCAGAGACAGATTGGGGAGGTCTGATAGTTGTTAGATGCCTTGCCAATAACCTGACCCTCAGCTTGGGGCTCCCTCAAATTTGCAGTTTCTTAGTGGTCCCTCCTGTGAACATCTTGAAGAATATACACTATCTGTTAATTTGCAGTGACTCAAATATCCATTTTTTCTTTTAATAGGTCCTGTTAAAAACAAGAAAAAGGGTAAGTCAATCTCTTGATTTTATAAAATTGCCTTCATGTCTTTTCTAAAATTAGAAGAAAAAAATCAAGGGAGAAGGATTTTTATACTCTTTCAGTGCTGTTTGTCCATTATTTTACTCAGTCACATGTGATCTTCTTGAGTACTATAGTTTCCAGGGAATAAGAAATATCTATCATTTTTCAGTGATAATCTATTAAAGATAGAATTGCTTCTTAGCAACTTATATAAGTTGTTTTTGCTTTTCTTTCTTGTTCCCTCTTCCATACAATTCATTTTACCTCTCTTTCCTTCATTCTCCCTTACTCTTTCCCCTGACCTTCTCTTTTCTCTTTTTTTCCACTCCTTTACCAAATCAACGACCAGGTATGAATGATGTCCTGAGAGATGTCAGTACCCTCTATTTTGGCCTAAAAGCTATCCCTCACCTATTTCTCAAGTAGTCAGGGAAGATATTTCTTGCTCTGGCATTTCAGTATATTCTTTATGATGGAAAAACTTGGCTATAGTAGTACCCTGACCTTTTAGTCTTTTCCAAGAAGCTTCTAGTTGAGCGGATCCATTGTACTATTGCTGGGTCTGTAAGTCTCCAGTGTACTTGCAATGGGAATGACCCACGAGTTTGTACAAGAGCTTGCCTGCTTGAAAAGAAGAACCCAATGACAGATAGGTTCCAAAAGACAGGACCAGGCAATATGGTTCACCCTTTCGGTCTAAGAAACCCAACCTTGAAACCAGTTTTAAGTACCTATTTGTTTTTGTGTTCTGACCTGGGAGGAAAATAGAGTGAAATTTATGATTTTTTCATTAAAATATTCTAAGTGAAATAATTCTGTTAACATTTCTGGAGCTTTATAGAATATATTATCAACCCTAGATTAGACCCAAAAACACTGGCTTCAGCTGCCTCCTGACACTTCTCTGGGCACTAGGGTACTCCAGTGGCTTGAGGTGCTATGGCTCACATGGGAAACTTGTGTCCCTGTTGGATAGAGGCTGAGGAGTGGCCTGGCCCCTGAGGACCTGAGCTGAGCAAAATTGGGAAATAGCCAGAGAACTGGAATCAGTGAAGAAACATTTCTCTGTGGGGCCTGGGCATTCACTGAGCTATTCTGTCTTTTAAGAAAGTAAATTTGACTTTCAAGTGTGTAGTTTTCTGTTCTTGTCAGATCCCTTTAAGACAGAAACTTTAACAAACCTAGAAATCTCCCCTGGCCTGGACAATGACACCCTCTGCTCCTAACATGAGCCCAGGGGTGACTTCTTTTTTTTCTTAATAGGTAGCCTCAAGAGTACTTTGTAATGATAGCTACTAGGGGTTTTTTCCTACTCACTCATTCACTAGACAGTGAATAAGCATCAACTGAGATACAGAGATGAAGATGAATGGTTTCTGCCCTCCAAAATCTCCCAGTGTAGTTGGAATCATGGAAGAACACACAAATAATTGTATTATAGTATTTAAAAATTCAATCACAGAAGCATGAGCAGGGTGCTTGGGAGAGCACAGAGAAAGAACAAGTAGTTCTCCCTGGGGAGTGAGGTACCACATCTCAGAGGAAATATTATCTAACCTGGACTTTGAAGGATGAGGGGAGAAAAGAGAAGGGGAAGAACGTTCTAGCAAAGAGAACTGGCAGGTCTCAGAGGTATGAAAGAACACGTCATATCTGGGGAAACAGCAAGTAGGCTAGTGATTTACCCACATACAGGGCATACGTGTGGTGGGGAACAGCACCCAGTTCAGTGTCAGCCAAGGGATGACCCCGAGAGAACACTCTTGGCAGTGGTAATAGAAGGCAATTGTCTAGGTGAGAAGCTCTGGAATTACAGACTCAGGAGATCCCAAAGCTTCTGGTAGTGACTCGAATCGCTGCCCAGCACTACTACCTGGTACATGGGCCATTATTGGGAATAGAATGCACATGGGCCTTAAACATTTGCCTTGGCTAAAAGTGATTTAGAAGCCATTTAATATGGATTTCCTTGGATACAATGAGTAGGCATGTGCCTGAAGAGGTAAACTGATTTGTTCATTTCATGTCCATCCTTTAATGGAATTTTCCCCCTCCCATAACTCTCTCTCCCCACTCTTAGTTCATTCTGTCAACAATTTGAGTGTCACTAAAACAATATGTGTATTCTTCCATCTAAGACTACACAGGGTAACTTGATACGTACAAAAGTCTCTGGGCTTTTGCATCATGAAGTGCTCTGTTAAAGTAAGGAAATCCAGAGAAGAAATGCAATACTCTAAAGTCATCCTCTTAGGCCAGGGGTCATTTTGTGCATGCTTCTCTCTGGGCCAATTTTCTATAAGGATGCAAAGATGAAAAGTGCACTTGCCTAAACCTGGTTGCAGAGAAGCAAAGACCACCAGCTGCAGAACTAGATCCCAGAAGGAGCTATTTCCCAGATTCCTTCTAGCATTTTCATAAGTGAACATTCTCTGTTTACACTTCAACCAGTATTCTCTTTCACTAGAGGAGTTTCTGGCTCTGATTCTTCCAAAATTACATTAATAATCACAGGAGACTCACAGTATTGCTACTGAAGTTCACACTACCCGCAGAACCCCCTCTAGCTCAAAAATCACTGTTAGGCCTAGAAATTCTGTGACAGGAGACAGCCTACTATGTACCATCCCATGTGTCTGTGCCACCCAGAAAAGAATGAGAGAAGCAGCCTTCATCATCAACTAGGGAGGTCTCCTGAGTCTCAGGGGCAAGTCAGTCCTCCTTGTGGAACCTCAGTCTTGCCAGGAAACAGAAATCATCGAAGCCAAGCTCCTTATTCACTGATGGAGAAACTAAGGCTCAGGGAGAAGAAGGAATTTGCCCAGAGTATATGTCCATGGCAGAGCTGAGGCTTACAGACTTATCTCCCGACTACAGATTCCCTGTTTTTTCCACTACACTAGGTGGAATTGAAACTTGGGCACTGAATAAGCCTGACTTGGAATCTGCCCAAATCTGAAGGGAGATGGCTTTCCTGTTCAGCATCTTAAAATTGGCTAGATCTCGTAACTGGGCAGATTCAATCTTTTGCTGCTAAGTGCAGGGAAAATGCTAAAACTCCTGCCTCTTCCTGGGAGAAAAGCTCTCTGTACTTTCCTTACTTTCCTCCCTGGGGAAGGGGCCCCACAATGACCTTGTTGTTTCATTGTAAATGCAGATGTGGTTAGACATGGACAACTGACCTCTTGAGTGGCGTTGCCATGGGGATTGGGTTTCTTGAGTGTGGCATTCTCCTTAAAAGAGAACCTGATGAATCAGAACAGGATTCTCTAGTCTGCGAGTCCAGGAAGCCAGAAGGCAGTGTCAGGAAAGAGGTATTTAAGTGAGACTTGACGGGGCTATATTTTTAAAGGAAGAAATATCACAAGTGAAGACACCACGATGGAGGCTGGGGAAAGGCTCCCATTCCTGGGACTTCCACAAGACTGTGAAAAGGCAGGGAAGTGAGGAAGCAGCCGCCCTCCTGCGACCACCTGCAGTTCTTGAATTGGACTGCACAGAGGAGAGGAGGTAAACAGGAAGGACTGGAGCTTTCAGTTCAAGGCCACAGTTAGAACCTGGTTAACATAGTTCTGGTGGGAATATGGGAAGGACTGGAATGTGGAATAGAAGGCTGAGACTGCTCTGAAAAGAGAGCAAGGAGGAAATGGGGAGGATCTGGTGGCTTGATTAATAAATACATTCAAGAATAGGGCCTCTGAGGAAAGAAGACTCTGGGAAGCTAGATTATTTAGCCTATAAAAATAGAAGTGGATAGGTGACTTAATGTCCTTGAGCACGTTAGGGTTATTGTCTGTATGATGGCAACTATTCTTTTCTACCTATACAAACGATAGTATAAGAGCTTAAACTTCCACAGGAGGAATTTCAGTTCAATATACAGAAGAACTTCCTAACAGTGAGGGGGTGATAAACATTGGAACATGTTACCAAGGGATTCTGCAGAATTTCCTTTCCCAGAGCTCTTTAAAAATAAGGTTTAGAGAGGTGAGCTGAGAAAGCAAAACCTGCCTGCTGCTTCCTCCACAACTCAGCTCCCTCTTGTCTCCACTACCCCTTCTTTCCTTATGTTACTTGAGCCTTCTCTCTCTCTCTTTCTCTCCTCCCTCCCCCCACCACCTCTCATCTTCCCAGACTCCTTCCAATTCTACTTTCCAGCCTCATCCTAGCTCAAGTCCCTGTACATCCTGACTCCTAGAGGAAGTCCTTCCTGGAGCTGATAGTCATCCTAAGGTCAAGCTGGCCTCCGAGCTTGCTAGCCTCATCCACATCAAGCCCACCAACCTGGATAGTAAACATGAGAGCCACGCTCTGCAACAGTAGCCCAGTTCTCAATTGTAAAAAGTGGCCCACTTTTTAAGGTCTACCCACTTGGTGATTCTGATACTTTGGACTTGGCCAAACGGTAACCTCCTTTTTTAAGCTTCCTGACCTCTCCAGCATTTTGTCCCTACAATTAATGCAACATTTCTACTGTCCTGTGACTGTGTCTGTTTCCACACAAGACCAAATTCCTTGAGGGTCATTATTTCTTCAAACCCAGCCTGTAAATGCTGATTCATGAAACAAAGTGTGTGTGTGTGTGTGTGTGATGTGTGATAACAGTATCCACCTCTTTAAGAGCAGGAACGCCCAGAGGGCCAACTTTGTGTCATGAGAAAGCTGTGGAACTCCTGACAGTACACTCAGTCAGTAATTATAAATGTGATACCGAATCTCATCTTTCAGGAAAGAAGGCAGGACCTCCTGGACCCAACGGCCCCCCAGGACCTCCAGGACCTCCAGGACCCCAAGGACCCCCAGGGATTCCAGGGATTCCTGGGATTCCAGGAACAACTGTTATGGGACCACCCGGCCCTCCAGGTCCTCCTGGTCCTCAAGGACCCCCTGGCCTCCAAGGACCTTCTGGTGAGTTCCTCCATCTCTCCACCGTCCTAGATTCCTTAAAAGTTGTCTAATAGAACAGGAGCAGGTGATCCCAAAAGCAGTTTAAAATGATGGTATGTGGTCTCCTTGCTCAGTGGAGAGCTAGGAATTGGACAAGCCAGTAGAGCCTGCCCTGCTCTAACTTCTTATTTATGGGGCTTCCCAGGAGGTGCTAGTGGTAAAGAATCTGCCTGCCAGTGCAGAAGATGTAAGAGACACTGGTTTGATCCCTGGGTCAGGAAGATTCCCTGGAAGAGGGCATGGCAACCCACTCCAGTATTCTTGCCTGGAGAATCCCATGGACAGAAGAACCTGGTGGGCTACAGTCCTTAGGGTCGCAAAAAGTCAGACACGACTGATGGTGTGTGGTCTCCTAGCTCAGTGGAGAGCTAGGAATTGAACAAGTCAGTAGGGCCTGCCTTGCTCTAACTTCATATTTATACCAACCTGTCAAGGAAGAGATACCTGTTCTTGATCTGTGGATTTTGTCGCCCAATTTCCAGCATCTAGCTTCACATACTGATGTTTGATTAGAAAAAGGCAAAGGGTAGGAATGGGCTTCCCTAGTGGCTCCCAGGTAAAGAACTCACCTGCCAATGCAGGAGATGCAGTTTCGATCTCTGGCCCAGGAAGATCCCCTAGATGTGGAAATGGTAACCCACTCCAGTATTCTTGCCTGGGAAATCCCATGGACAGAGGAGCCCAGTGGGCTACAGTCCATGGGGTCACAAAGAGTCAGACACAACTTAGCGACTAAATAATAACAACAACATGGAGAGGAATGTTGGGGGCTGGACAGAATGACAAGCCGTAGAGTAGTCTCATCCCCTGAACTCTGAAATGGCTTTCCCATAGAGCTAGACCAGTAGTCACTGATAATCAAGGAGTTGGAAACTTATGAGTCACTCAGGCTGTGGAAGAAGCAGACACAGGCACCAAGACCAGTCTGTTGAGGAACCAAGTGCTTACTGTGCTACATCCTTCCCCTACCACGTTGCCCATTTGAATAGCATTTAACCTCTTTGCATCTTTGCCCTTGGGCCCAGAAGGCCATCCCAAAGGCACAGATGCAGATCCAAACCTGCCTAATCAGAGTTGACAGGAGTCAGACTGCCGGGGCTTAGGTCAGCTGCTGTTTCCTTCTCCTGCTCCCCTCATCTTGGGGCTTTTACAGAAATGGACTCTTCACAGCTGATTTCTCTGGGTCCAAGAATACTGCCACAAGACTCATATTCTTTGACTGGTAGTTCAAACAGAGCTAGTCAGTGTCATTGTGGCCCCAAGAAATGCAGTTTGGAATTTTTTTTCATCCCATCTTTCTACAAATATTCATTGCATACTTTCTATGTGCAAGAGATATATTGATTAGTGGTTCCAGTTCTCGTGGAATTTATGTCGTACAGGAGGAGAATGACAATTAAAGAAGCAAGATGTGTACAAATGGCAATGCATTCTACAGAGAAAATTAATAGAAAGAGAACAAAAGGCTAAAGAAGCAAGTACCATTGTCTCGGGGTCCCATGGTGGCAGGAATGCACTCTCCTCTGTCACCATGGGTGCTCAGTGGCACTTGCCTTGGGCCATTGTTGGCGAGAGGCCAGTTTCCTGCTGGGTGCTGGGCGCATTGAAGATGCAGGTCAGGGACAAGTCAGAGAAGAAAGGGGTGTCATCTCCCACTCCAGAGCCCCGCACCCTGACTCCCTGCAGCTTTGAGTTGTGGAAAATAAGGCTCAGCTGATGCTTGGCAAAAGGCTCAGACTGAGCCTGGCTTGGCTCAGACAGGGAGCAAAAGCTCAGTGCCATTGGCTGCCTAGATGAAGAGAAGCAAGTAGACAGAGCATGCCCTCTGACTGGCCTGTCCTATTTTGCAGGTGCTGCTGATAAAGCTGGAACTCGAGAAAACCAGGTTGGCTGGGAATTGCTGTCTTGCTGGGAACAAGGGAAGGCCACAGACCTGAGCCACCCTTGAGTTTGCTCCCTGCTAAGTTTGCTGAGGCTTTCTTTTGTGAGGAGACCCTGGAGGTTCTAGGGGCTTTTCATTCACAGCCCCCTCCCATGAATAGAATAACTTTGCCCCAGGGCCTGCTTTTAGCAAGAGAACTGAGCTGTGGCTATTTTTCCCCATTCCCTAGGAGACAGAGGGTCACCACAGCCAAGCCCAATAGTCAGCTGACATGAGCTGTCAGTGAGGTCTATTCGCCTGGTCCTGGGCCTCCCCAACTACACCAGACACCTTGTCGGCATTCCAACCACCTGACGTCAGCAGCTTAGAAGTTTAAGAATATGTTCTTGAAAATCAGCCAACCAGTTCCAGGTCAAGCCCAGCCTGGCCTTCTGCCTTCACAGCCTGAAGGGCTCCTCCCTAGTCTCTGAGCTTCCTGATCCATCTCTACTGGCAGTTTCCACTGCCTCGCCTTGTCTCATCACGGCTTCTCTCACTACAGCTGTTTGGCCACAGCAATCAATCTACACAGCTGCACGGTGCTGGATGGCTTGCAGGGTATTTTATATTCGTCACCTCAGTTGATCTTCAGACATCTCTGTGAGAAAAGCCAGACAGAGATTCTCAGAATCCCCATTTCACAGGGAAATGAGGCTCAGAGGCATTACATTTGGCAGAGCTATAAAATCATATTACCCTCTAGTAGAAATGTGGCCACTCGCATCCCAAGACAGGGGAGAGGGGTCAGAATTGGGATACAAATGAAGACTAGAAGGTGGCAACTGGTGGCTGAGCAAGCAGCCATTTCTCACAGTGACTACTTTCTCTGTCCTTCTCATCCTCCCAGCCAGCCGTGGTGCATCTACAGGGCCAAGGGTCAGCAATTCAAGTCAAGAATGGTAAGAGTCAAAGTAGGCTCTCTCCCTAAGAAGAGTTTTTTCCTGCCACCACCTTTACCCACAGCCTTCAAATAACCACCCAGCTTAGTTCCTCCCAGACCTCGAAGGTACCCTTGACAGTAGGGGCCATTCTCTACTCCATTTTGCCCTCTGCTGGCTGTTTCAAGTAATTGCTTGCCCTCAGACTGGTTACTACAAATTGCAGTTAGAAGCACAGATTAAAAAAAAGAAGAAGCTGAAAGGGACTTGAGACATTGTCTAAACCAAGGATTCTTGGAAAGTGGAGGCTGAATCAGAGTCACCATTGGGAATACGTATAGTTTGATCAACATTTTCACAATACAAATTATAGAAAGTAGAAATATATAAAATCAAATCTTCTTGTGTGATGGGTCTAGGGTGGCGGGGCATTTCTCTCAGGGAAGTGGGGGGCATGTTAGACTCTGTAGGAAGTATGAGATGCTAGTGTCTGCAAAAATGGGGGTGGATTGAAGGAGGTTAGAAATCCTACGTTTAATGTAATCCCTGCATTTCAAAGGTGGGGAAACAAGAGTGCCAGAGAGATTGGACAACACCATGATAAATCTACTGCCTTACGTTTGTATGGTACTTTAGAGTTTTGTCTTTGATTTGATTTGATCCTCACAACAAAGGTAGGCATTAGCTCCTTTCTACGAAGACAGAAACTGAAACTCAGAAAGGTTAATTAACTGGCCCAAGATTTCCATTAAGAGTAGGAGCTGGGATTCAAAACCACATCTCTCTGACTCTTTCCACTGTACTATGCTACTTCAGTGACGTGTGTGTATACTCCACTGAGTGATTAGCTTCATTTTCTTCCCAAAGAGACATGAACATTCATTAAAGAACAGTGCTTTGAAATAATGTCCAGTCTCCAGGGTATACAAAGCCTAAAATGCATGAACCCCCAGGAGCCTCAGGAAGCAGCAAGCCAGCCAAGATGCCAGATGCTTACAGAGCTTAGAGTAGAAGGGAGGGGCTGTGAGTACAAAAGCAGTAAATGAAGCGTCAGAAACCTGCTGCATGGGGACAACAGCTTCTAAGAACCCAGTCAGTCCTGAACTGGCTGTGCTCTGCTTCCTTAGTGACTGGGCTTGGGTACCTCTCGGACTGCCACATGGATGCCTGACTTCATTGCCTCAGAAACATAAGTAAGAACATAATGGCACCAAAACCCAAACTGTCCTGCTGGGACCAAGTGCCTTGAGACCCAGGACACTGGGTAGGCCATGATCACCATCTATTCAGGGAAGAGTGAGACAGTCAGGAAATAGATTTGTTTAGGTGGCCTCAGTGTTATGCCAGAAGCTACTGATTTTGCTCCCATCATACAAGACTAGTTCCGACCCCTCTGGGCCAATCCCCAGTAGTAGTCTATGCTGATCTTTAGTTCCAGCAGAATCAAGAGTGAGGGGTCAGGAGTAGAAGATTTCCTGCAGAATGGTCGTCTGTGAGGGACAGAGTCAGAGCATCTCCTCTGAACTCCTATCCCGTCTGCTTATCACCTCAAGGGAAGATGGGCACCTTTTCCTCACACCTCGGAAAGGCAGACCTCCCGAGACTAGCCAAGGATGGACTTTCAAAACATGTTTTCTTGGATGAAGAATGGATTTTTTAATTTATTTTTAATTGAAGGATAACTGCTTTACAATATTGTTTTGGTCTCTGTCATACATCAGCATGAATCGGCCGTAGGTGTACATATATCCCCTCCCTTTGAACCTCTCTCCTACCTCCCACCCCGTCCCAGCCCTCTAAGTTGTCACAGAGCCCTGGTTTGAGCTCCCTGAGTCATACAGCAGATCCCCACTGGCGATCCATTTTACAGATGGTAGTGTGTATTCTCTCCATTTATCCCACCCCCTCCGTCCCCCCTGCACACACACCCCCATGTCCACAAATCTGTTCTTTATGTCTGCATCTCTAAGAATGGATGGTTTTGAAGGGAAAAGGCTCCCAAGCCTAAACTGCCTCCTCTTAGGGCGGGAAGGAACATCCCCTTTGCTACAGAATGGAAAGGGAAGCCCTTCTTCCTGCCTCACATGCCTCTCCACTCGCAATGGAGTATTAATGAGAAATGCTTTGCAGCAGTGCCTCCGTGCTCTGACACCCTCTCCATCCATTTGGCTGGTTCTAGGGCTGCGTGGCAGTTGATCCCTCACTTTCATAAAGATCCCTCTGCCCTACATGGCCCTATTACTGGAGGTTCCTTGTCTGGCTGCCATGAAGTCTGACAACCCTGATCCCTAAAGTTCTCTGAGTAGACAGATCCTTGGGCCAAGTGGTTTACTGGGGGCCCATGGAGACTTTCCAGAAAGAAATGAGTGTGGAGGAACTATAAAAAGGAATCTGTTAAGGACAAGAAGAAATAGGGATTCAGGAGCTATGGCTGGTGAGATGAAATGGAATAATAAGACCTAGCCTGCCCCTCAGTGTCTGGATTTTGCCTGTGCAGGTCTCAGAACAACAAAGAAAATAGGGCAGCATGCCCGCCCTCTTCTTACCAGCCACCCCCAATTCCAGTTGGAAGATGTTACTTAAAGATCCTTCCAGACAGAGAAGTCAGAAAAGGAAAGAGAAAGGACATACAGACCCCAGGGGCCTGAAGTAGGCCTGGCTGCCACTTTACAAACAGACCGCTTTCTCTGCTTCTGAATGTTCTTCTTAAAGCTTGGCCTCCTGGGCTGTCTGGGTTATATCGCAATGGGGGTGGGGGTTGTGTACAGCTTGGTATTTGTTGTTTCTATTGCCCAGATGATTCTGACATGTACTGAGTGACTGCCGTTCTCTCATACTGAGATCTTTCAGGTGGAGTACTCAATGACTGGTCTCGCATCACCATGAACCCCAAGGTGTTTAAACTACACCCCCGCAGCGGGGAGTTGGAGGTACTGGTGGACGGCACCTACTTCATCTATAGTCAGGTAGAAGTGAGTACGGTCTCAGGCCTAACTCTTATATCCAGAATGCAGATCCTTTGCATGCCACAGAGGGGCACTGTGGAGCCAGCCCAGACCAGCCAATGGCTGAAGTCCTGGGTTGGGGGGTTGGAGGGAAGACCCACTCGGGGAGGGAGTTGAAAGGAAGGAGGAGAGACAGAAGGGGCTGTTTGGGGTTTTTTCCTTAGCCAGATATGATTGAAAACTGAAAAGAGGCCCCTCCCACACCCTGCCATCTGATCCCCTCCTGCAGGGCCCCAGGCCCTAGCTTCCCCGCTGAGCTGTTTGGTTCTACTGCCAAAACCGAACTCTGTCTCAGTATATTTTTAAAAGTCAGTTCCAGGGTTGCTGAGAACCCCTCCCTCCCCACACCACTGGCTTTATAATGAAGAGTGCTCTTCCGGACCTTCTCTCCACCTCAGGAAAATTTCTGTCTTTCCTTCCTCTTTCTTCCATTTGTTTCTCTACCTTCTGCTTCTCTGTTATTCTTGCTTCTTTAGTCTCCCTTTTTTTCTGTCCCAGCACTTTTCTCCCTCTGTTTGTGTCCTTGTCCCAGCCCAGGGCTCACTTCCCAGGTCGGCCAGTGCCCATCCACTTCCACCCTGTTTTGTCTCCAATAGTGTGGCTCCTCAGAGCTAGAGGTGAATGAGCCTTGAGGCTGGGGCTTCTGTGGGGTGAGGGGCAAGCAGACAGATAGACAGAAAGACGACAAAGCCAGCAGAAGGGTCTCCCAGGAGAGTAGTCAGAGAAGGTGGGTCCTCGAGCATTTGCTGAGCCCACCAAACATCCTGACACAGCTTGGGTCCTGACCCAAGGATTTTTCTTAATTCATTTTTAAAAAGTAGAATTTATGTATTTTTTGGCAGTCCTAACACCTGAATGTGCTGCTGCCTTCTAAACAGTCTATGGAGGGAGCACCCTTTCTTAGAGTCATTTAGGGTGACAGATGGGTGTCCCAAAACCCAGAGGTATGATCCCAATGTCCTATGGGACATTTGTCCTAAGTGCCATTTGATGTGGGGTGGGGATCAAAGCTTGGGGTGGGGTGTGATGGATAAGGTAGTGATGAAGAGAAAAATTAATTATCTGGGCCTGCCCTGGGTTAGAATGAGGGGTGGGCTCAGGCCTTGGACCCCACGCAAATTGGGCAAATCCCCTGGATGTCATGCTACTGAACACAGCTTAGCACTTCCTTCTGTTCGCCAAGTAAAGTTAGTTTTGCCCATCCACGTTCTTTATCTCTTATGTGACGGATCTCTCTCCATCTCTCTGGACCTGTTCTTCTATCAGTAGACGAGAGGACCAAGGGGCACTGGGAGAATCAGTGAGAAATTCAGCAGCAGGGGAGGGGGGCTATAAGCAGAAAGAACTGAAGAACCCACAAATTGCTCCTGCGCCCTCTTAGGGGAATCAATGACTTCTAAGTTTATCTACAAATAGTTCCTAAGGCTAGAAATTGAAAATTGATTCACAGTCATTTGTGTCTGCAACACTGATCGAGCTCCTAGTGTGTGAAGAGAACTGTGCTTCACACTAGGGCCAAAGAGAGCAGCCGGCGGGGGTCGGGAGCTAGGGGAGGTAAAGTGATGAATGAGGCCTGGCTCATTCACCTTGCAGAGTGTCCCCGGCCATGTGCTATTGAAAGGAAGATTTCCAGCTCCCTGAGCCCAATGGAGGGGAGGCAGGACAGTGAATAAGCCTGTCGCCCCACCTGTCCTGTGGTCTGACTAGCGTGTCTTCAGGTGGCACTGCTCCCTTCACGAGGCACAGTGGCAACTCGCATGAGTGGGTCCTGTCTACTGGTCACCAGGGAGGGCCCCACCCTCTCCTTCTGCTCGCCCCCAATCCCTTCTTGTTGCCTCTCCCCCAGGTATACTACATCAACTTCACTGACTTTGCCAGCTATGAGGTGGTGGTGGACGAGAAGCCCTTCCTGCAGTGCACCCGCAGTATTGAGACCGGCAAAACCAACTACAACACTTGTTATACAGCAGGTGTCTGCCTCCTCAAAGCCCGGCAGAAGATCGCCGTGAAGATGGTGCACGCTGACATATCTATCAACATGAGCAAGCACACCACCTTCTTCGGGGCCATCAGGCTGGGCGAGGCCCCTGCATCCTAGATTCCTCCAACCTCGTTTTGCCCCTGCCCATGCCCATACCCCAGGTTAGGGAGCTAGGACTCCCAGAACCTCTAAGTGCTGCTGTGGAATGAGGTATGTGGGTGTCACAGCCGCAGAGAAAAATTTCCCAGTGCTATTTATTCCCCAGTAATTCCAAGATGACAAGGCCAGCTTGACTCTCCAGATTGACCTGGAGTGAACAGGACAGTTGATGAAGCCCCAGGGTTGGTGTGAAGCAGAACCTTCCTCCTTGGCTCCCCATTGACTGCTTCTAGCATGACTATAACCTCAAGGTCCCTGGTGTCATTCTGTTGCACTAAAGTGAGGGGCTTAGGCAGCAGGCGAGAAGTAGCAACAGTAGAGCCCAAACTGTGGGGCAAGCCTTTGACCTCGAAGGGTGCGTGTAGGGTGGGATGGTAACATTGCAGCCTCAGGAGAGGGGCAAGGAGGGAAATGCAGGTGCTTGTTACAGAAACCAGGGGAGAAGCCTGCCAGATGGTCTTCCCACTCTCGCTGATCCGTGTGCCAGCAGTTGGCAGGGCTTTGGGGAGAGAAGCTTTGCTTTTCCTTGAAGCATTTGCAGGGCATGGCCGTACACCTGCCTGTATAAGAACCAGAGGCCATGCTTGGGGCCACGTGTCTTTCACTTTGTTTACAGCTGTGCTCCAAGCTCAGAAAACTGCCCAGATCCCTGCACAATTGTCCCTTTCCCAGCCTGGTGAGAACTCCCATGTTTTTCCTCGCCAGAGCCTACCTCTGTCTGAGACTGGTGCCTATCCCGGGACCTGTGTTTGTGTGAGTCTGAGATACTCTTTAGATTACCTGGGCACAAAGGAAGTTATCCATGTATTAAGCAGCACAAATATTCATCTAGTCGAGTTATGTCTGGGGGCAAAGAGTTGAACTGGATGACCTCCAAAAGTGCCTTCAAATTCTAGTATCTAGGCAGCTGCCAAGCTAGCCTACTAAAATTCCCAAACCCTAGACTGACCCTGGGCATCAGCAAGGCAGAGCTTTTTATCAGACCCAGAAAGAGTAAGAGCTGGGAATAGGACAGGGTTTTCTTCACGTGTATGGCAATCCAAGTGGTCATTAGCGTAGACCTTGTCTGAAAGGACAACAGCTGATGCCCTACTAATCACGTACCACTCCCTTTCTTCTCTCTGGCTCAATAAAACCACAGCACAGAAGAGTCTCCATGGACTCCAGTGCTGCTTCCCTGAATCCAGGCTCAAGAGGAGGCAGTGTCTAGGCAATGGGCAGGCTTGTGCCCTCTAGTCAGGCCCAAAGACACCTTTCCCCCACCCTCAAGCTTCCCATCGAATCATGATAGGATCATGCAAGGGTCTTATTTCTAACTGTCTGGGCCCAGTCTGGGTGCTGGGTCTGTAGCCCAAACCTGAGAGAGCCAGTCTTGTAGAATCTGCTGCTTTCACTCCTGGAACAAATTTCCTTCTGCAGAGAAAGGGAGTAAGGTCCTTCAGGCAGCTGAAATCCACCGAGAACAATTGGTACTCATTTCCCTACTGTGCCTTCGTTTTTTAGGAAACTATGCTGCTTGGCCCTTCAAGGATCAGAGCAAGAGGGAGTGAGCTACTCCACCATTATCTGGTTGCTAATGATAGCCTTCCCACCCCAGATGAGGCCAGCTTGAGGCATGTGTTTGACCCCAGATCCTATAAAGTGCCTTAGACAGTCCTCAGCAGAATCTGATGAGAACCTTTCCTTAAAGTTTATATTTTCCCTATCTCCACGGATAATATTACCAACCCCATCATTTAGACGAGGCTCAGAGGTTGAGTGCTTTGAGCAGAATCTCACCCAATTTAAGTCATACCTGGGGCTTTCAACCAGGTCTGACTGTGAAGCTCTTCTGTTCTTCCCCAGCATTGTTTTGAATTTGGAATCCAAGAGAGAACCAATCAAACTGGTAATATGGACCCCAAATCCTTGAGGGATCTAGGGAGAAACCCAGAGAGGCTCATTTTCGTTCCTTGATGGTCGCGCCTTTTCTCTTGACTGCCAAGGGCTCTGGGACAAAAGAGTAGGCCATTTCTTTGGGAAACTCCCATCAGCCTTAGAGCTTTTGTGTTCAGAAGAAGTATTTTGGTAGCATGCCCAAGCAGCAGGCCTCCAGTACCCACAGAACAGAAACCCCTTGTGTTCTTTCATCCAATGAAAGAACCAACCAATGAACCAGCCATTGGGCACGGAGCCCCTCCTGTGGACAAGGGCTTCCTCTGGTTGCCCTTCAGGCAAGTTAAAGGAGCCGGTCCCTTCCCACAGCTAGAGTGACTCCTTATCTGTTTCTGCCATACCACAGAGACCTCTGTATTACCAGGATCTCTCAGGGATGCAAAGAAAGCCCAGGAGAGGTCTGGATGAGACGAGGGAAGCAAAAGACTTCCTAATTGTGCCACTAAAGGGCATTCTGACACCAACCCTCTTCTCTAGGTATGGAGGGGATTAGAGGGAAAATAGGATTCACACAGGACTCTTATTCATTGTGACTCTTCAAATGCAGCTCTGGAGGGAGAGGGGTGATGAGGGAAGCAAGAGGTAGCTGGGGAGCCCTGTTGCTGCAAAGTTATTGAAGTCATTTACTCTTAAGAGAATGTGGAGCTAGATTCACCCCCTTGGAATTACACCAACATGGCTTTAGAAAGCTGAGGCTAGCGTGGAGGATGGGATGAGGACATTTGTGAGCAAGCGGATGACAGAGGTTTGAAGGAGAATTGCATGGTGGGGGCTTTGCCAGCTGCTCCGGCTCCAACAGCCAAAGCTGGCACAAAAGGCAACTGTTGGGGACCCCCTTCATCCATCCTGAGCCAAATTTCTTTTGATGAGCAACAAAGGGCTAGGAACCCTGAAGGTGAACAAAAAGTTTGAGCCATGTGTGAATATGTGTGTTTTATGTAACTTCTGGTGGATGCAAATAGATTCAGAGAAATTAAGAACTTGAGAGGCCCTTAGAAGTAATCTAGCCCAACCTACCTTCTACCCTACTCATGTGGAAACTGAGGTCCAGAGAGGGAAGGCGACCTTCCTGAGGTGTGGGGGCCCCAATCTCCAGACTCAGCAAGGTGAGGGAGGCACAGTCTGTGTCCCACACAGCCCCCTTCTTTCTGCAACCCGCAGACTCAAGTCTAGAAGTGCTTGGCCCTCTTCTGGAGCCTAGCCAGGGCAGGGAATGCATGGCCACAGCCTTTGTCAGACTGCTTCCTTCCCCAGGGCCCTTCCCCAGCTTCTGCCTCAGGACTCCCCCCCTGCCTGAAGTCTTCCCTAGGCCATGGGAGCACAAAAAAAGAACTGGATATTTTCCCTGTAATCCATTTTAGGGCTCTCTCCAAGTGGAGTTGGGATATGTCATTTCTTGAGTCAAAAGCTTCCAGCTGGGAGAGGGGAAGGGCTGCATGGTGAGGGTGGCCTGGAGCAGGCCCAATGCTGCTTTGGGGATCAGCATCCAGTGTGAGATACTGTGTATGTATATAAACTATACATAATGTATATAAACCGGGATGTAAGTTTGTGTAAATTAATGGTTTATTCTTTGCAAATAAAGCTTTTTCCCCTTGTTCTTAAAATCAGCTTGAGCACTTCCTACCTGCTAGGTGCCTTTTGGGGGGGTTGGGGCGGCTTGTGGGATCTTCGTTCCCTGAACAGGACTGAACCTGCACCCTCAGCAGGTTCCTGAAAGCCTGGAATCCTAACCACTGGACCACCAGGAAATTCCACTACATGCTTCTTTGACACCACACATGAACTGGGAGAAGAACTGAGGCACCCATTTCAGAAGGGGCAGCAGAAGCAAGGTGGTCTGAGTTTCCTGTCAGAACATCCCATATCCTCTCTGTGCCCCAGCCCACATACACCCATCCCCATCACCTGGGTCTTTTCCTGTAACTGCATGTCCAATAGGCTAGGGGTCCTGCAAAAACGAACATTTTCCTGAGCTGAAGACACAGCAGGGAGTCACCCTCAGCTTGAGACCCTGACTTCTGCAACATTCTTCAGGCCTGGGCCCCAAACAGCTTGGGTAGATCCAGCCTCCAGCTCTGCATGATGTATCACTCATTTTGCAGATGAGACCAACATTAAAGAGTTAAAGTAGCTCCCCAAGCTCATTCAACTAGAAAGATTACTTAAACTTTCAAACAACTGTTGACAAGATCCTATAGTGTCAACTTTCTTCTTTAAAAATTAGGAATTTCCCTGGCTGTCCAGTGGTTAAGACTCCTCACTTGCAGGGGGCACGGGTTTGATCTCTGGTCAGAGAACTAAGATCCCACGTGCTGAGTGGCAAACAAACAAAAAATAAAATAGACAAACTTGAAAAAATAACAATAAAAATAGATTAGAATTTTTTTAATTGGAGAAACTTTATTCTAAACATCGAGATGTCATGACATTTAGGGCATTGTTTGCTCAGGGATAAGCAGTGGGCAAAATAGTTGGAGAATAATCTTGTGTAGCTCTCCAGTATACAAAGTTCAATCACATTCAGTATTATCGTCCCACTAACCTTTGAAGTAAGCACTAGAGGAACTATCTCATTTCACAGATGAGGAAACAGACTCAGAGGAGACTGACTGTTTCAAGTCATAGGGTTTGAAGGTGGAGGGGCCTGAATTCAAAGCCCACTGGATCTCAAGGCCTCCAGTCCTGGAGAAGCCTTGATGCCAGAAGATGGGGCTGCTTAAGAGCTGAAGAGAAAGACAAGAGCAGGGATCCTAGGGAATAAGCTGGTTGGGGCACAGACAGTATCAGAGGTGGGCTTTTTATTCTGTCTCTTGTTTTTCTCAGTTCCGATGCTGAGTGGGTGCCTGTGAGGGAGGTTTCAGGACACCTCTCCCCAGGGCCTTCCCTGCCTTTGGGGTCATCTCCTTGTAACCCCAAGGTAAAGTCAAAGAAGAGCTGGAAGGAGAGAGATGAAGGAGGAAGAGGGATCCAGAAAACAGCCAAACAGGCACCCACACACATGAACCTGTCACTCCAAGGACTGACCAAGTCAGGAGCAAGAGTCATACAAAAGTCCTCCTGTTCACATGTTCCACACCTTCCAACCAGGCTGAGAGGCCATGAGGGGTGTCTGTCAAGTTACCACCAGCTCTTGGGCCTCTGAGAAGCCAAACTTGGTCTTGTACTGGTCAAACAGTTGGCGCAGGGCATCCACATAGATTGCATGGTATTTAGCCACCGTCTTATTGCTTGGGTTCTCAATCTTGGGCAGTGGTAGAGGCTTCCCAACTGTCAGAGGAGATGGAGAAGTTAAAGGGAAAAGCATCAGAGTGGCTCACTCCTCAGAATGGGCCTCCAGCCCAGGTTCTCCCCCATGCTTCCCCCTACCCTATGCACATCCTGGCCAGCCTCCCTGCCTCTGACCACGGCCAGAGCCAAGGTCTAGCACTGGAACCAGATCCTGTGTCCTAGACGTGGCTGCCAGCTGAAGGGCCCACTTACCAATGGTGGTAACAGGCTGAGCGTAGGGCAGAAGGCCTGGGGAGGTCTCCGTGAGGCCACGCCCATAGAAGGCACAAGGGTAGATGTGCACCATGCTCTGCAACCACTTCTGGAAGCGATTGATGAAGCCCCCCGGGGTGAAAATGTACTGATTGTAGAGTTCCGTCTCCCCAAAGGAGTAGGCCGGGATTAGAGCCACCCTGAAGACAAAAAGCATATTCTCTAATGGTTAGAAATGTAGGCTGACCACCAGTGCTCCCTAGGTCTCCTTGTAAGTTCCTTCAGCCCTTAACCCAGCTGGGCCCAGGTCCAAGCTAAGTGGAAGCAATGCGTGGTCTACCCCAGGCTGCCTGCAAGCTAAGGGAAGCAAGTCCCATTGTGTGTGTGTTAGTTGCTCTGTCATGTCCGACTCTTTGTGATCCCACTGACTGTACCCACCAGGCTTCTCTGTCCGTGGGATTCTCCAGGCAAGAATACCAGAATGGGTTGTCATTCCCTTCTCCAGGGGATCTTCCTGACCCAGGGATCGAACCTGGGTCTCCCGTACCATAGGCAGGTTTCTTACCATCTGAGCCACCAGGGAAGCTCCAGCGAGTCCCAGACCCTCCTGTAAACCCACATTGTCTGAGACACTGGAAGCTAGGAGCCAAGGGCCATTTCTTTTTGGTTTCTTCCCTTTCACCCACATGGGAATTTTGGCTTTCTCTGACATCCAGTTGCAGCCAGTCCCCTTTTTAGAGAGACTGGTTCAGATGAGATGCTAGTCTGAGGCAGATCAGGTTCCAGGCTGGCCTGCTGGCCTTTCTTCAGAAGCAGAAATGCCTCTAGAACCTGACCCAGCCTCTACTCCACAATAGAAGCGACTTTACCCCTCCCTCTTTAAATATCATTTCCTCAAAACCTCTTCCTCCTTCCCTGCTGGGCTTTTGGATCCCCTCTCCCCAATCTGGACCAGAAGTGTCCTTACCCATGCCGAAGGGCCATGCGTATGAAGCCAGTGCGGCTCTTCAGGAACAGAGTGGTAGATCCAGGCAGGCCATATTTGCACTCAGCCAGGCCACCAACCACCACCATCAGCATGTTGCCTGTGCCTCTACGGGTAAGCAGGAAGTCAATGGAGGATTGGCTCACAGAGCAGGCCCCTGGTTGGCAGGAAAAACCAAAAGATCATTGGTGACCTGCTAAACCTGCTAACTTTCCTCCCTACTTCTTCTAAGGTGGGGAGAACCCTCCTTAGGGAAGGGCTCTCTTAGGCAGCTGAGCCTAAAGTAGTTTTTCAGACCAGAGGGGATCGCAGAGCTGGCCTTGTTCTCACCTATTCACCCAATACTTCTTTCTCAGGCAGCCATGTATTTCTTCGGCTTTCCAATCCCAGGAGCCAACTCACCTACAGACATGACATATTCTCTGAGGAAAGGCACCCAGAAAAAGGCCCCCACTGTGAGGATATAAGGAGTGATGCCAGGAAACGTCTTGGAGAAGCCTGACATCTCTGTGGCAAAGTGGCCAAACCATGAATGGGACATGATCCCATGAGGGTGGCAGGCGACGATATAGTTGAGGCTGGGGGAGAGATCATGAGTCTTCAGAAGCTGTGGAGGAAAGTGAAGTCAAGAGAGATATAGCCAGGGAAGAGGTCCTCTCTTTTGGCTAGAGACCTAGAAAGGAAAGGGCTATCATGTCTGACCGTGCAGATGGGGTAACACACAACTCTGGGGAGCTTCATTCACGTGGGCCTCAATGTGAATGATGCCCCCGCCCCCCACCCTGCCCCAGCTGCTGCCACAGGGAGTCAGGGCTGGGCCTGGGGCCCCAGTGGGGATCTGGGACTCCTCACCTTGAGTGGGAAGTAATCACAGTACTGTTTCCACAGGCACCATTTCCTCACGCAGGTAAACCGGCGGCCACCTGAAAACAAAGCTGATATAGCTAAGCTTTGTCCACCCTGTTGTCTTCTTCAGAGCCCTTTAGGGCCTGTCTCAGGGTGCCCTCACCCCTTCCTGTTTCCTGCCCCCTTAAGCGACAACCAGGCTGGGAATGAACTTCAGGGCCTGTTTGGGACAGCCCTAGCTCTCTGCTGTACTAGCCGCCCCTCCGCGAGCCCCCTCCAGTTCCCACCTGGGTCTCACTGGCACCTTGAAAAGACCCCTTCCCTCACCTCCACCCCAGACAAAGTCAGGCTGAAGGGCTGCCAGGGACTCGGCAGGAGTATAAGGAGAGGAAGAAAGAGCATGTGGCGAGTGGCAACAGCCCTTCCAGGGCCCTCACCTCTCTCAGGGGTCTTCCAGTCAAAAGCCAGCCAGGTGAGGATGAGCACGGTAATGGGCCAGTACGGCGTGAACACCACCAGGTAGAGGTTGACGGCGATCACGGTGATTACTGGAGGGAGCCCCGGCCAGAGTCAATGAACTGCGAACAGCGCCTCACACTTGCCCTCCCTCTGGGGCTATGTCTACCCCAAGGTCACAAGCACTCTCAGCCGGGCTCACATTGCCGTCTTACCTCCTCACCCCATCACATGCCTGCGTGCCCAGAGCCCCAGCATCTGCCCTAGCCTTGGGAACTTGTTTTGAGTCTAGGAGACAAGGTGTTTTCCTCCCTCACGGTGCTCCATGCAGTCAGCCCTCTCCCCCCAGGGCCTGCGCCAGCAGCACTCTGGGCTGCAGTCAATGGCAGGGAGCCAGTGGTGGGTCTCACTGATTTGGCCACCAGAATTTAGGAGTCCTGGAAAGACAGAGCCAGGAATAGTCTTCCTCCAACTCACATTTTTCTCTCCATATCATCTCTGAGAAGGTGAACAGAATACCAGAGAAAGAGGATGATAACCTTCAGCCAGGTTGGGAGCATGCAGGCTGGCAAACAAGAAACAAAGGAGACTGCACCAGAATACGGTGTGGACCATGCTGAGCTTGAGCAAGATAGGAGCAATGTAGGTTAGAGTAGTTAGGACAGACTTCATGGAGGTGAGTCACAGGAAGCCATGCTCAGGATTCTTCCTGGACTCATTTTTTTAAATGACTGTGAATAAGACAGCGAGAGAAAGGGGGTCAAAAGAAAGGTTAGAGAAGACATGAAACACTCCTAATTGAACATGGCAGAATGAACACAAGTTTTATTGTGACTCCTTGCTGCAGCCTCATGAAAATTCTTACAGGATGTTTTTTTGTTTGTTTTGTGTAAAACTTTTTTATTCAGCATAATGTTTTGGGATACAGCCATACTGTTGGGTGTATCAATAGTTCCTGTTTATTGCCAAGTGGTTTTCCATTAGATGAATGAATCATGGTTTATTTATATGCTCCCCTTTTTACAGAATATAGGTTTTCTATTTTTTTCTTTTTTAATATAAATGTATTTATTTTAATTGGAGGCTAATTATTTTACAATATTGTATTGGTTTTGCCATACTTCAACATGAATCCGCCACGGGCATATGCGTGTTCCCCATCCTGAACCTCCAAGCAATCTATAGATTCAATGCAATCCCTATCAAGCTACCAACGGTATTTTTCACAGAGCTAGAACAAATAATTTCACAATTTGTATGGAAATACAAAAAACCTCCAATAGCCAAAGCAATCTTGAGAAAGAAAAATGGAACTGAAGGAATCAACCTGCCTGACTTCAGGCTCTACAGTCATCAAGAGAGTATGGTACTGGCACAGGATGTTTTAAAAGAGAGATTCTGCAAGGAAAAAGAGAATCAGAGAGATGCCAAAGGTGACTGAAAGCTATCAGCAAAATGTTTGCCTGCTAGACAGTGAGCAGAGGAGGGATTAACTGACTGAGAACAAGAAAGTTGAAATGCAGTTACTTGCGAGGGGGAGTGTCTACAAGAGTAAGCCTGTTTGCACTGGAGAATCTAGGAAAGACTCAGAATTTGGAAATACCAGGTGTTACAAAAAGTAGATGTAACAGGGCTTGATGGCAAATGTATCAAAGAAGTAGTTAAAACCCCAGACCTCGTCTCCTTCACTATACAGCTGGGCCATGGGAGGATTATTCTCTGAAATAAAATGAACCAAAGAGACTCTAGACTCAGATACTTACACTAGATAGAGCTAGGATATTCTATATGCAGCCAAATTATTAATCAAGTGTGAAGAGAGAATAAAGACAATTTCAGACATATAGTCAGAGAGTTTGTTTCCCACATCCCTTTCTCAGGAAACTACTGGAGGATGTGCTCCACAAAAACGAGAGAGTAAAGCAAGACAGAGGATAGCATGGGATCCAGGTAAAAAGAAATCCAACAAAGGAAGGAAGTGAGCAGGGCCAGGAACAGAGTGAGGAGAGCATGGCAAAATTCAAGGAGACATTCACTCTCAGGGTCAGGCAAATAGCGACCCAACACTTGCACAGCGCTGAGCATGAACACCTTCTTAGATTGTGCACCCAGGGTGCCTCACGGGTCCTGGAGGCGGCAGTGCTGCATGAGACTGGACTGTAACAGGAGGATGCTGGGCTCCACCAGTGAGGCCCTCAAAGAAGTAAAAAACGGTGGTGGTGAAGGAGAGGACATGTGCAGATTCCTGACGTGTCTGTGGAGAGTTTGGGGATGAATTATTGATAACTGATAGATAACTAAGAGATAACTAAAATTTAAAATGAAGCAATTAACCCAATCAAAAAATGTTCAGGATATCTAGACATTTCTCCAAAGAAGACTTACAGATGGCCAAAAAACACATGAAAAGATGTTTAATATCACTAATTATTAGAGAAGTACAAATGAAAACCACAATGAAGTATCATCTCACACCAGTCAGAATGGCCATCATCAAAAAATCTATGAACAATAAATACTAGAGGGGATGTGGAGAAAAAGGAACCCTTTTGCACTATTGGTGGGAAAGTAAATTGGTGCAACCACTATGGAGAACAGTATGGAGGCTCCTTAAAAAACTAAAAATAGAACTGCCATATGATCCAGCAATCCTACTCCTGGGCATACATCTGAAGAAACACATGGTCTGAAAGGTTACGTGCACCTCAGTGTTCATTGCAGCACTGTTTACAATAGCCAAGACATGGAAGCAACCTAAACGTCCATTGACAGAGGAACGGAGAACAACGATGTGGTACATATATAGAACGCAACATTACTGAGTCATAAAAAGAATGAAATAATACCATTTGTAACAACATGGAAGGACCTGGAGGTTATCATACATAGTAAGTGAAGTAAGTCACACAAGGACAAATACCATATGACATCACTCATATGCAGAACCTAAGTTTTAAAAAACTGATATAATAAATTTATTTACAAGGCAGACTCACAGATTTCAAAAACAAACTTGTGATCAAAGGAGAAATATGGATGGGGGAATGGACAGATTAGGACCTTGGGATTAATATATACACTACTATATATAAAATAGATAACCAACAAGGATCTACTCAATACTACATGGAACTCTACTCAATATTCTGTAATAGCCTATATGTGCAAATGAATCTGAATATATATGTATATGTGTAACTGAATCACTTTGCTGTACACCTGAAACTAAACATAGTAAATCATCTATATGCCAACAAACTTTTTAAATAAAAAATAGAGGTAAAAAATAAAATAAAGCAATTATGAATTCCAGAGAAAACAAGAAGTTTCACAAGAAAGGAAATATAATCATAGTGCACTAAGTAGCTCAACTATGGAGAAGATTTGCTAGTCATAGCCAGGGGTTTAAGTAAAACAGCCTGGGTGGTTATGGGGGGAAAGGCATATATGGAGCTGAAATCTAAAGTTCCATATTAGGAAGTCAGTGATATTGTCTAAAATCGTTACATTGGAAAATAGTAATATCTAGAATTTTTATTTTTTTTTAATTTTTTTTTTATTGAGCATCTACTATGTGCTCATCTTATTGAATGAATGGAGGATTCCTCTATGGCCACTTACAAAATTATTACTCACAAATAGTAGAGAAGAAGGGAACTTCAATTCGATTTGAAAGTTGTACTTAGGCTGTAGATGAATGGAGCATGGGGGTACCTGGTTTAAAAGTTAGTTAAAACATAGCTTTGTTAAAATGACAAGAAAAGTGGCTTCCTGCTGAGGGTGGTTTCCTGTAAAGAGCTGCTTACGCCAGATGTTGACCTGTATTCGAGGTGACCGTCTGCCTGGTTTTCCCTGGAAGGCCCAGACTTACACCTAATGACCCTGTTAACTATTCACAGTGCCACTTTGATTCTCAAAAGTGTTTTGGTTTGAACTTAGGCTCTTTGGGGAAATGTCACCTGAGGCAGAATCTACTCGATCTGCCCATGTGTGCTTTACTGCTGCTGCTGCTGCTAAGTCACTTCAGTCGTGTCCGACTCTGTGTGACCCCATAGACAGCAGCCCATCAGGCTCCACCGTCCCTGGGATTCTCCAGGCAAGAACACTGGAGTGGGTTGCCATTTCCTTCTCCATAGAATTTTTAAATAGTATAGTTTAGACATATGGAGGTAAATACCAGAAAAAAAAGAGCTAACAAAGTTGAGAATAGCTGCCTCTAGGGAACATATCTAAGCGTGGAGCAAAGGCCAGCACTTTCAGGTTTTGATGCACTCCTTACAAAACTAGGGCTTCCCTGGTGGCTCAGAGGTGAAAGCGTCTGCCTGCAGTGCAGGAGACCTGGGTTCGATCTCTGGGTCAGGAAGATCCCCCTGGAGAAGGAAATGGCAACCCACTCCAGTAGTCTTGCCTGGAGGACCCCATGGACAGAGGAGCCTGGGAGGCTACAGTCCACAGGGTCGCAAAGAGTCGGACACGACTGAGTGACTTCACTTTACGAAACTATTTGACTTTCTCAAGAAATAAAGAGAGGCATGGGTCTAGTCCAGAAGAGATTTGTTTCTTTTAGGCTTTGCTTGACCCAGACAGTGTTGGGGATATCTTGGGAGGCAGTGCAGCTTCAGGTGGTGACATGAATCCTGCCCCTTAGCATGAGTATGACCACAAACAAGACTTTGAGCTTCACACTGGCCAAGTGGGGATAGCAACACCAGCTTCCGCCTTATCTTTCTCACAGACTCCGTGTGATGGTCTTGTCTCCAGGTCCTCAGGGTCCAAATGGATATGATTCCATTGCAGATTCATAGGGTGAAGAGCCGGGAAAGCTTTGAGGGACAAGCCCTGGAACCATCACCTCCTGGGAGCCCAGGCCCGACACTCTTCTATCTGTCGCAGGCTAACTCTCCATGTAGCCCCAAGTCAAGCTCTGATTAAGAGCCCTCTGGGAAGCTGCTCTCTGTCCTCACCCTGCTTTCACCCGCTCTCCTCCTTCTCTGCTCCACCTGCTCCTTCTCTAGCTCACACGGATCCCTGAACCCTCAGTCTCACCTCCTCCCTTTCTCTCTCCCACATCTTCTGATCATCAAGTCCTATGAACTCTACTCCAATTTCTTGAATCCCTCTTCTCCCCTTCACAATTACGACTGGTCTGGCCCAAATCACCACAATCTCTGACCTGAGTTAGAGTGACAGTCTCTTCCTATAATCAGTTCGGTACCCAAAGCTGTAATGATCTCTCAAAATCACCAATCTGATGCCGTAGCCCTGTGCCAACCCAGTCACGGCTCCCATGGCCTTCAGGAAAAAGTCCAAACACTTCCACGATTGACAAACCCTGCACAATCTGTCGCCTGCCTCTTTGGCCAGTCTCCTCTGTCTTCCCTCTCCCGCTCTTTCAGCCTTTCATTCAATATTTACTGAGCATCAGTTTGGCGGCTCTTATTCCACTTAACCACTGGCAGCTTCTTGAATGCTTCACACTCTCCCCTCGTCTCAGCTATTGCCCACTCTCTGCCCTGAACACTCTTCCTTCTTCATCTACCTCTTACATGTCCTGTAAGAGTCAACTCAAATTTAATAGAAAAATGGACAAAAGTCATGAATGAGCTGTTAACAGAGAAAGCAACGCTAATTGCTAATAAATACATAAGAATACTTTATAATTAGCAAAGTTGAAGATAAGGCTCATTGTTGTTTACACCTGTCACTCTGGTGGTGGCAGAAAGGAGTGTGCATGAGGCCTGTCCCCTTTCCTGCTCACTCAGTGGCCATCTCTGAAGCCACATTTTTCAGCATCACAGTTTTGAGGTGCCTCCAACAGCCTGAACATTTGTATCCACAGAGAGCAGAGATTCCCACCAACCTGTGCTGGGTGTTTAACATAAACAAGAAATAATCATTTGTTGAGTTAAGCCACTGAGATTCCCACACTACATGGGCCAGTCCAATTATTCCACGCTCACATGCCCGTTTTACAAATGAAGAAAACAAGACTCAGAGAAGATCAATAAACTGCTCAAGGAACACAGATAGTAAGAAGTAGAGCTGTGATTCAAAAACAGGCAGTCTGACTCAGAGACTGTGCTTTTCACATCCCTGTTTTGTTTTTCTTTTTTGCCTCTTGGCTATATGTGTATGTGTACAGGCATGGTGGTGGTGGTAGTTTAATCACTAAATCATGTCTGACTTGAAATCCCATGGACTGTAGACTACCAGGCTCCTTTGTTCATGGGATTTCCCAGGCAAGAACACTGGAGTGGGTTGCCGTTTCCTTCTCCAGGGGATCTTCCCGACCCAGGGATCGAACCCAAGTCTCCTGCTTTGCAAGCAGTCTCCTGCCTTTCAGGTGGATTCTTTACAGGCTGAGCCACCAGGAAAGCCCTGCACACACACACACACATACACACACACACACACACACACACACACACACACACACACACACACACATATATCCATAATTTCTGGCTGTGTGCTTAGTCACTCAGCCATGTCCTACTCTTTGTGATCCCATGGACTGTAGCCCAGTAGGCTGCTCTGTTCATGGGGATTCTCCAGGCAAGAATACTGGAGTGGGTTGCCATGCCCTCCTCCAGGGAATATTCCCAACCCAGGGATTGACTCCAGGTCTCCCGCATTGCAGGTGAATTCTTTAGAAAGTGAACCACCAGGGAAGCCCCAGTTTCTGGCTACATACACACAAACTGTTAACAGTGGTTACCTCTAAGGAGTAACATCCTGGACTAGACTGAGAAAGGGGAGCTACCAGCCTAGAGGTTCCATCCCCTAGCCTGGCCTGGGCTGTCCATCCTGGCCATACTTCTTCCCCTAATAATAGTGTGGCTCCTTGGCCACGGGAACATGGTGGCAGTAGGGGGAGGGGGTGGTAATGAGGCAAGCCTGTGGAGATAGGACAAGAACTCAAGAAAGGGGACTCAGCCCTTCCTGAGGAAAGGGCCCCAAGGACTGGGTCACATGGAAGGAGACTGAGAGGCCCAGTTGGGGCCCTGGTCCTCAATAAGAGGTCATTTGGAGCAGACTTTACTCCCCTTTCAGTCAGAAATTTGTACATACACTGAAGGCCTAGCTTCCTCCTTCCTCTCTGGCATAACATATACACTACGGCCACATCCATATCCAGCCTCCCAATCAGCAGTAAATAAGGAGATGCAGGTGATAGAGACAGGAGCTCATAGACCAAAATCAGGCCCTTGTGGACTCAGGCACAGGCCAGCGCTTCCATTTTCTAGCTGTCCAATCTTGGATGGGCCATTTAGATGGCGTGTACCTCAGCTTCTGTATCTGTACAGTGGAGATGATTAGCCACGTTAGGGGCTTAGAACAGTGCCTGGTGTGGGGGTAAAAAACACAACAGATGTTAGCTAATCCTATATTAGTGTAAGCTATCGTTATGTGTGTGTGTAGCTATTAGTTTGTATTATGTGTGATAATAACTTCTGCCTTATAAGGCTGGCAGGAAGCTAAAATGAAACCATAGGTATGAAAATGCCTGGCACTAAGTAAGTAGCTGGTACATATGAATTCCTTTCTCCTGGCCTCTTCTATCTCTGATTGCCCATCATTCCTAGGTTAACACTGCTTTCTTTTTTCTCTTAGCATTCAGGGGTCCTGGTACTCACCCCAGGCAGGCTTCTGAGCCCCCCAGTCCCTGTTCTTTAGCCCGCTCTCCCTATTAACCAGCAATCCCCAAGCTCCCAAGGTCCACCTGCATTCCTCCTTCTCAGATATCTTCCAAGTAGGGGCATTTAGTTCCTCCTCTTGCTTCCAGCCAATACTCACCTAAACCACTTAAAAATGAGAATTTTGTTCCAGGCCCCCTTCCCATAGGGATGGTTTGCATCAGCACCCATAGCACTATGGCCAGCAACTAAGTAACTTTCACAAAGAATTTGTAGGGTGGGTAGAGTGAAAAATGGATGGATAAATGGATGAATTCTTTCGGACAAGAGATTTTCAGAGCTCTCTCTGCAACCAAGACAACTGTCTTGCACCGATGGTCTGCTCAGGTCCCTGAGGTCACAGCTATGCCCATTTCCTTGGCAGGCCTCAGTGGAACTGCTTCCTGTCTTTCCCAAACATGCCTTCCAGGACCCACTGATGACCCAGGAGGGCTCACCACACACAACAGCCACAAGTGTGGCTCACACACATGTGCACACACATTCCTGCACAAGCGTGCACCCAGACCCACATGCACACTCCCAGATCCCACAAGGACTGTGTCCAAGTGTGTCAAGCTGGAGGCCGGGATGGCCAACTGTCCTTATTCACCTGAGACAACACTGGTTTCAGCATCCACAGTCCTGCTAAAACCTGTAACTTCTCAGTACCAGGCAAATCAGGACATCTGGTCACCCTGCCAAAGGCGAAAGACTCACCGATAACAAGGACACTAAGGGTCCACTGGAAAACAGAAAAGACCTCCAGGGAGATCTTGAGGTCCTTCTTGGAGGGCAAAACCATTATGCCCAGGGTCCTTGTGAGTCCAGGTAAGTGCTGTTCAGCTGCCCAGCCCCGATTGCTCAGGGACCAGTGGTGTTTCCTCCCTCTGTGCTTTATTTTTCAGTCCCTGCCTAGTCTCCGCCCCCTACACCCGGGACAGGACCAAAAGACAACACGCTGCCTCTGCTTGTCCAGTTCCTTCCAGCCATCTACCCACCTGTGCTTTTACCCACTTGGGCAAGGCCTGGGCTGAGATTGTGACACCCTCTTCCACACCTGTGTAGAGAAGTGTAGATGGAGCTCAGGTGTGGGAAGTGAGTGGAGGTGGGAGTGGGGCTGCTGAGAGGCCTCCAGAGCCAGCGTGGATAGGTGAGAGGGGTCAGGGAAGAATGCAAGGCACACGCGACACCTGTAGCCTGCATTTCTGTTTGTCAGGACCAAAGGTTTATGGTCTCTCAGTGACAATGTGATTGTGGGGGACAAGGTCACAGGTCACAGCCAGAAATATCTTTGGCCTTTTGCTCAGTCCAGAAGCATTCATTACTCCCCATGAACAAACATCAGATATGTATCTCTGAACTTTTAGTGAGGGCTGAATAAAGTTTCTATTAAATGAATAAACAAATGTGAGTACATATATCACATTGTTTTGTGTTCATGAAATTCTAGAACAGGCAAAACTGATCTATGGTGAAAAAATTTTGTGGCTGCTTCCACTAGGAGATTGACCAGGAAGGGGCATAAAGGACATTTTGGGAGTGACAACAATATTCTTTTTTAAATTTGTTTAAATTTATTTTGGGCTGCACTGTTTTTGTTGCTGTGCGTGGGCTTTCCCTAGTTGCTGAGGGTGGGGGCTACTCTCTATTTGCTGTGTTCAGGCTTCTCATTGCAGTGGTTTCTCTTGTTGCAAAGCATGGGCTCTAGGGGGCAAGGGCTTCCATAGTTGTGGCTTGAGGACTCAGTTGCCCCACAGCATGTGGAATCTTCCTGGACCAGGAATCGAACTCATGTGCCCTGCATTGGCAGGCAGACTCTCAACCACTGGACCACCAGGGACGTCCAATATTCTCTGTCTTGATAAAGCTTTGAGTTACCCAGGTAAAAAACTCATTTGTCAAATGATACAAATGAATGTATTTGCAAAACAGAAATAGATCCACAGACAGAAAACAAACCTAGGCTTAGCAAAAGGGAAAGGTGAGGGAGGGATAAATTAGGAGTTTGGGATTAACAGATACACACTGCTGCTGCTGCTGCTGCTGCTGCTAAGTCGCTTCAGTCGTGTCCGACTCTGTGCGACCCCATAGACGGCAGCCCACCAGGCTCCCCCATCCCTGGGATTCTCTAGGCAAGAACACTGGAGTGGGTTGCCATTTCCTTCTCCAATGCATGAAAGTGAAAAGTGAAAGTGAAGTCGCATGGACTGCAGCCTACCAGGCTCCTCTGTCCATGGGATTTTCCAGGCAAGAGTACTGGAGTGGGGTGCCATTGCCTTCTCCAGATACACACTACTATATGCAAAATAACTAACAAGGACCTATTTATAGCACAGGAACTCTAATCAATATTCTCTAATAACCTATGTGTGAAATTGAATATATATGCATATAACTGAATCACCATGCTATATACCTGAAACTAACACAATATTGTAAACAAACTATACTTTCATTTCTCTTTCCATAAAAGAGAAAAAAACTCATTTGTCAAAACTCAGCAAATGTACAATTAAGACTTGTGCATTTCTCTGTAGGTCAAGCTGACTCCCTGGTGGCTCAGTGGTAAAGAGTTCGCCTGCAATGCAGGAGACTTGGGTTAAATCCCTGGGTCAGGAAGATCCGCTAGAAAGGATTGGACCCACTTCAGTATTCTTGCCTGGAGAATTCCATGGACAGAGAGGAGCCTGGTGGGCCTTAGTCAATGGGGTCACATAGAGTCGGACACGACTGAGCAACTAACACATTTCTCTGTATGCTGCAAATTTTACCTAAAAGTAAACAAATATTGAACTCTCTTTAATGCTGATGTGTTTAAGGGTGAGGAGAACTGATGGCTGCAATGTATTTTGAAATGCATATAGGAGGTATTGACAGCTAGATAAAGGGATATATTGATGGACAGATGTGTGAGAAATCGAACATAGCAAAATATTATCTATACAGTCTAGGTAGCTGGTGTTCACTCTATAAATCTTTCAACCATTCTGCAGACTTAAAAATTTTTATAATAAAATTTCGCCAAAAATTTTTCCCTCAAAGCTACAATGAAAAAATAAAATTTAGAAATACAATTTCTCCAGGCATGGCATATGCACATGTGGCCTTTGTGTGTGTGTTGTATGTACACAGTTAAATATTTATCTAGTTGTTAATGCATGTTTATATATCCATTTCACTAGGTGTCATCTCCAGTATCTGTTTGTATGCTGTGGGGATGTATAAATGTGAAAACAACTAAGTCCAGTCAGGTGTGTGCTGCAGACCAAGGCAATGCACGTGTGAAAGGCTGAAGGGGTTTCTTGATGCAGCACAGAATTACTGAAGACATAGTATACGCCAGGGATTGCTCTGGGCAGCTGGGCTATATCAGTGAGCAAAACAAATCTATAAAAACAAGTCAAGCTTTCATGAAGTTTACACTCTGGTAGGGGAAGACAGATAATAGAAATGAATTACTTAACTAATTATATAGCTCATTGTCAAGCGATAAGTGCTATGGGAAAATAAATTGAAGAGAGTAAGGAAACAGAGTACAGGAAGTGGGGAGGGGTTAGGTGGGGAGATCAGGCTGTACAATTTTAAAAGGAGTGGTCAGGGACGGCCATAACAAGAAGGTGGCATCTGAGCAAAGACTTGAAGGAGATGAGGAAGCAAGAAATGCTCCTGTCTGGACTGAGAATGTTCCAGGCAGAGGGCACAGCCAGATCACAGACCCTAAGCGGGGATACGCCTGTCAGATGCAGAGGAGCAGAAACCTTGAGCTGAATGAAAGGAGCTGAGGAGGTGAAGTCAGAGAGCTTAGCAGGGCCACAGGGTATCAAGCCTTGACCTTCTACTCTGACTGAAATGGGAGTCAATGTGGGGTTTTGAGCAGAAAGGGGAAAGGATTGTCCTGTGGTCAGGAAAGATAAAGGACCCTTTTGAAGGACTGTAGCAATAATCCATGCAGAGATGATGATGGGTCAGATTGGCAGGAGTCAGGATGGTGGGAAACGGTCAGATTCTGGGTGTTTCCTCTGATGCAGAGGCCCCATGCAAGCACTCTCCCCTCTGAGGCTCAGAAGCCTCTACATAGGAGCACCATTGGTGAGCAGCCACCATGGGCTTAGCCTTGGCCTGTGAACCTTCCCTGCATTCAACTTTATCTCATCCAGTCCTGCAGGAAACGTGTGGAAGGTGTTGGGTGCTGCTCACCTGCTTGGCTGGAATTGTGGTGAAGAGACTTCTGGAAAGGGAGTCTGAAAAGGGCAGCAGAGCCAATCTCCAAAAGAGTTAGGACACGGGGATGAGGAGCTTGGGCTTAATACTGAGGGCCTTGAGGAGGTGCCGTCAGTTTCTGAGTAGGGATGGTAATTTGTGCCAAATGTCACAGAAGGACAACTGTCAGGCCCAGGGTGACTGTCAGGGCCCAAAGACCTAGTTGCCCTCATGATTGACACACAGGCTCCCCTCCCCGCTTCCTCTCTAATACCTTCTTGCAGGACCAGTTCCAAAGCCACATAATCTAAGTGGATGGGCTCATGGGGACTGAAAAGCCTGCTGGCCTGGATCTTTCACCTCATTAGACTGACTTCTTTGTTTGGGGTAAGAGTAGTGCAGTCCTTATTCAGGCTCCTGTGAGGGAAACTTTCTGAGACTATTCCTCATCGGGGAACAAAGCTCCATAAACACTGAACACCAGTGAGAGGCAAGGGACAGAGACAGCTCTGGAAGAAAAGAAACAGTCATGCTAGGAGTTTAGGATTAATATATACACACTACTACACTTTCATCAGCCTTTTTGGAGAAGCAAATGGCAACCCACTCCAGTAGTCTTGCCTGGAGAATCCCACGGACAAAGGAGCCTGGTGGGCTACAGTCCATGGGGTCGCACAGAGTCAGACACGACTGAGCGACTCACACACACTATGTATAAAACAGAGAACCAACAAGGACCGGCTGTATAGCACAGGGAATGCTGCCCAATATCCTGTAAAAAACTTACAATGGAAAACAATCTGGAAATATATATATATAATAATATATATGTATGATAGAAGCTTCCCTGGTGGTGCAGAGGTTAAAGCGTCTGCCCGCAATGTGGGAGACCTGGGTTCTATGGGCTTCCCTGGTGGCTCAGTGGTAAAGAACCCGCCTGCCAATGCAGGAGAGATGAGTCTGATCCCTGGATCAGGAAGATTCCCTGGAGGAGAACATGGCAACCCTCTCCAGTATTCTTACCTGGAGAATCCCATGGAGAGAGGAGCCTGGTGGGCTACAGTCCATACTATGGTGAAGAGTCGGACACGACTGAAGTGATTGAGCATGCATGCATGCTTTATATATATATAACTGAATCACTTTGCTGTATACCTGAAGCTAACACAGCATTGTAAACCAACTATATTTCGATAACAATTTTAAATTTTTCAATTAAAAAATAAAACAACAGTCCTGCCTGGGTGTCTGCTATGGAGGGGGTAGGTGACAGGAGCCACTGACTCAGTCTCTGGGTGGATAACAGGAAAGGAAACGCAAGAGGATGAGCACTTCTTACAAGGCCGAGAGAGCAAATTAGAAGCTTGGTTGGGGCCACCTCTTGTGAGAGGGATCTGAGGGGCAAGCAGGTCCTGCAATGGCATGTGAAGCTAGCTGCTGGTTTCTAGAGTGTGTTCTGCTGACCCTGGGCTTCCAGCAACCTGCTGTGGGGGCTACTGCAGTGAGGGGCTGAGCAAATGACTCTGGACTTTCCAACTCCCACTTGAAACAGAGCAACAGCTCTCTTTTAATCTCCATCCAATTGGCATCCCATGAGAGATTCTACTGGACAAAAGGATGGGATGGGGTAGGGAAGGGGAAGCCTTGCAAGGCCCTGGGAAGCAAAGCAGAGAAAGGATCTGCAGTTCCCTTCCCAGGAGAAGCTGCCTCTGCCTGGCCGGGGTGGACTGAGGGCCAAATGTACAGAGTCCAGGGGCACTTCCAGGGGGCAGAGCTAAGGCAGCAAGTGGAGACTGTAGCTAGTCTGAAAAAAGAGGACGTGCTGCCTGCCACAGAGGAAGAACGTGTAGCCTCTGAGTGGTCATGGTCTCCACAGAGCCAGCCCTGAGGGGGGCTTCCTCATTCATACTCAGTCCAGACTTGAATTTTGTTATTCCTGCCTCTTCATGCATCTGTCCATCCAAAGGCCCTGACTCCTCCACCTCCCACCTTGGTCAGGAGCTCTCAGGGGCAGAAAATAGGTGGTAATGGATCTCATACCCTAACATGGGCCACACAGCAGGCATGCACTGCTGTTCATTAAAAATGCCTGAGTGGGTGGAGAGCTGAATGGTTTGGCTGGTACTGGGCAAATCTCTTGGGTTTGTCTTCCTCAAATGTAAACAGGTGATGAATACTCCTTCTCGGACTTGTGAGAATCCAGGCAAGGAACGAATGGCCAGTCACTCTGTGAGCTGTGAAATGGTGTCCACGTGTAGGTGGCTGCTGTCAGTGTCATTAAGAGGAGGGGATGGGCACTGAGGAAAAAGTTCAACTGGGCCTGCCCTGGGACGGGCTTCCCTCCAGGCAGTGCTATCTTGGAAAATGGGTGTCAGAAATTCAAGAACAGAATCAATGACAGCATGAACTTTTGGAATATTCTAGAAGCCTTGACTTCTAATCTGTACAGAGAAAGCCATGGACCCAGCTGACACATCTGCATGCATCCTACTATCATAACACCAAAAAAAAAAAAAAAAGTGGTCAAGGCTCTTTGGAGGCTTCTAATTCTTAGTCTTATCCTTCTCCATCATCTTCCCACTCCATTCTTTTAAAATCCCTGAAGATTCTGAGACTCAGAGACTGTCAGAGCTGGAAGGACTCTCCAAGGTTTCTGATTCCAAGTTACCCAAGGAGGGTTCCTCATGGCTGTCATCAAGTGCCCTGCCAATGAAATCCTTCTTCCTGCTCTCAGACCCAGGCCCAGCTCTCTACTGGTCCTATTTTATTCCCCTGGAAACAGACCCAAAAAAGCTAGTCTTTCTCTAACAGCAATTTTACCCCACCCACATAGGGTTACCAAATAGAATATAGGATGCCAGTTAAATCAGAGTTTCACATAAGCAATAATGTTTCAGCATAAGTATGTGCCAACTATTGCATGGGATATACTTATACTAAAACTCTGTTCATTGTTTATCTGAAACTCAAACTTAATGGAGTCCTGTGTCTTTATTTGCTAATCTTGTCAACCCTCAGTCCCAGGATCATGTGGTCAGTAGTTGACTTTGTCACATTCAGAAAGCAGATCCCAATCAGTGATCTTGGGAGGCCTGGGGGTCATCTCCAATTTCTCAGTTGACCCAGAGATCATGATAGTTTCCATCTTCTGCACTTACTGGTTTAGTCAAATTCTTTCACTATGCCAGGGGGCATCTTCCTGCACACCTCACACTCACATCCATCCTATTCAACTCTTCCACTTGCTGAGCAGGGCAAGTGCAGTTTCCTTTTCTCTCAACTGGCAAAGTGAGAATGATCAGGAGATGGAGGCTGACCAAGAAACCAAAACAGAAGGTTAATGAAGAGGGCAGGAAAGGCCAAGACTGACGCAGCCAGAAGGTGCCAGACGACTGTAAATGGCTGTTCTCCTCTGTCCTGGTGGTGAACAGGGAACTTTTCTATTTCTGAAGGGACCTCAGGATTTGGGGGGCTCACGTGGCCATTTCTCCCAAAAGACTCACTCTTACATCTAACCTCATGCCACTGGTAATAGTAATGAGTTTCACACTGTCCATGTGAATGCATGGGATCCCTTAGCAGGTGGGGAAGCAGAAGCTACACTGAGTATATAGACCACTGATAAGAAGGAACAAAGGGAGAAAAAGGTCTGGGGCCCTAGTTAAGAGTGAGATTGTTCCAAAGCTCGGTTTCAATTGTGCATGTCATTCAATAGCTCTTTGTTTTTTGACTGTAAGCTCCTTGAGGTTAGAGATCTTTGTCTATTGTGTTCATGGTTATATCCACAGTGCCTAGCACAGTGCCTGGTGTCTCATAGGACTGATGAATGAGCAAAGCAGTTGAGAGATAGGAGTACCATCAAGAACAAGATTAGGGTGAGTATGGAAACCCAGCGTGAGTAGATCAGGAAACACTTATGACCTGAGACCGTGAAGGGACAGATGGGAAGAGAAGGAAAGAAAAAATCTTCAGTGACATACCCTTTAATGAAGTTGGCTCTCTGTTGCTCAATCTCTTGGCCTCCTTGCTCACATTCCAACACCTACGTCCCAGCAATGTAATTCAACATCTGAGAGTGCTGGGGAGAGAATGATTCCCCAGACGCCTAGGAGCTGTGAGCTCTGGACAGGATGGGATGATCTCCTTACGTCTCTCTTTACATCAAAATATCACTGTATGCTGTTGTTTCTAATTAGGAAAACTTGAATCTAATGGCTTGTGTTTGACAATTTCTCAATAGCCCTTGAGCTCACTGGAAAGTTCCCTCTGATTAAGTTAGGAATCCATTCCAGACAGACACTTAAAGACCATTAAACTGCGATGGCGTACAAGTGAGAGGAGCTACCCCATGTCCAAGGTCAGGGGCAGTGGCTGAGAGGAGCTACCCCACTGTCCAAGGTAAAGAGCATCGGCTGCACTTTGCTGGAGCAGCCATGAAGAGATACCCAACGTCCAAGGTAAGAGAAACCCAAGTAAGATGGTAGGTGTTGCAAGAGGGCATCAGAGGGCAGACACACTGAAACTACAATCACAGACAACTAGCCAATCTGATCACACGGACCACAGCCTTATCTACTCAGTGAAACTAAGCCACGCCATGTGGGGCCACCCAAGACAGATGGGTCATGGTGGAGAGGTCTGACAGAATGTGGTCCCCTGGAGAAGAGAACGGCAAACCACTTCAGTATTCTTGCCTCGAGAACCCCATGAACAGTATGAAAAAGCAAAAAGGACACTGAAAGATGAACTCCCCAGGTCAGTAGGTGCCCAATATGCTACTGGAGATCAGTGGAGAAATAACTCCAGAAAGAATGAAGGTTTGGGTGAACTCCAGGAGTTGGTGATGGACAGGGAGGCCTGGCGTGCTGCAGTTCATGGGGTTGCAAAGAGTCGGACATGACTGAGCGACTGAACTGAACTGAACTGAAACTCTGAATTAATAAGGATGCTGATTACCATGGAAACTGCTGTCTGATAGCCTATGAAGGGGAGGAGGATTGGGGGCAGTGAAGTGGAAAGGGGAGAGATGTGGAAGAATGGAGTACGGGCAGAAGCTAGGAAGTAGGAACTGAGTAGAGGAAAGGAACTGCCATTTATTACTGCCTTCCTCAGTGCCAGGCACTGAACTGGGTACCTGGCATGCATTTGATCATCACAACCCCCTGCAAGATAGACATTAATTCTTTTGCCCCTCCCCCCTTACCAAATGGCACAGCATAGGCTGTTAATCAACAAGAAGACTATTGCAATTCCCAGTGTTTATTATTGGAAAGGATAACCTTGAACTCCCTGCCACCAAATCCTTATCAAAAGCTTGGTTGTGAGAAATTATATTCATACAGAGCTGCCTGAAAACAGGCAGCCCAACAACTACTGGAGATGCATGGCTCTACAAGGCAGGGCATGTGCCCCAGAAGCTGGATCATAATCTCTAGATGGGAGCATGTGCATTGTAGAAAGGTGGAGGAGGGGTGGAGATAGAGGGGATGTAGGCATCAAAGCAGAGCTGCAAAAGGCACATTCCATGTTATAATAACTATGGTTTACTTAACACAAACCACAGATAGTAAAGCTCAACATTTGCAAAGCTGGTTTCTCTGCACTTCAGGCCATAAAAACAAACCCACATAATGGGGCTTGACATTCAAAGGGACCTGTCATCCCTTCTGCAGCATCTTAAAAGGCAATTTTGGTTGTTGCAAACAAGCAGACTCTATGTGACCATTGCTATCATGTCATCAAAGTCCAAAAGATGCCTCTTTAACAATCAGAATACTAGTTTTCTAAAATTATCATTGCTTTGATTCATTTTAAGTCATGGTATTTAATTTCTTTGAAACATGCAAATGACAGTACGGGAGAGTGTGAAGTATTTCTATGTATTTAAAATAAGATGGGTGAAGATGGAATAGCTGCACCTTGCCCTATTCCTCTTGCTATTGCAACTAAAATCCCTGGACGTTATGTATAAAACAAACATAAGTAGAGTCTGACAGGTGGAGAGAAGAAGCCAGGCCACCTAGTCCTTAGGATGAAAGGAAAGATGGGATTTTTCTTCTTTGCCTCATATATCCCATACTTGGAGCAGAAGAAGCCAGTAACCCAGATACGTCAACAAGTGCAGACAAAAAGAGCCCAATCAAAGCCTTCTCTCTCTAACCAAAGGACTAGGGAAACATCAACCTAGCAAGACGGGAAATTATTAGACACTAACCACTCTGCTCCAACCCAAACCAGAGGACAAACTGTGGCCCTGACCCCACCCACACTAGGCTAGCAAAGGCTAAGGGGGCAGGTTACACTTCCATCCTCCTGAGGCTATAATGACATGTCCCAATACTCTCAATCCTCTCCTTGCTGGTGTAGTGTCAGAGAAGGCCAATTACAGAGAAGAGACTTTTATTTCCACAGGCCACACGTGCACCACGTCAGCAGAGACAATGTGGGGAGCCTACAATTTCACCCCACCTGGCAGTAATGAGTTGCCCCTCACCTTCTGCCCCTGACATAAGGTCAGAGAAGATCTAACCAAGAGTCAGGAATTTCACCATCACCCAGTGGTAAAGAGACCAACCTCACATCCCAAGGGTCAGAAGAGATAGTAACAAAAGAAGCAGTAACTCTGCACTCTGACCCCTCCCAGGCAGGAAGCTATCAGCGGGAACCTAGTGGAACAGAAACTCTCAACCCTGTCCAGGAGTAATGAGGAGTCCCCCTTTGGGATCAGTCGAGGCTAAGTGAGAAACCTAGACTTCTACCTCCACCTGGTAGTAATGGTGTGACAGCCCTCTTCCTTACTGGTGGCAGTGTCAGAGAAGGCCAGCTAAAATAGATAGTTTAAGTGAGATTCAGAGTCTCATTTATCCCAATGACATAATACCCAAATGCCCAGATTGCAAACAAATAACACTCAAGAACCAGATGATCTCAAACTGAATTTTAAAAAAAGACAATAGATAGATGCCCAAACCAAGATGACAGAGATGTTAGAATTATCTGATAAAAAACTTTAAAAGGATCATTATAAAAATGTTTCAGCAACAAATGTGCCCAAAAAAAGTGGGAAAAGAGAGAAAATCCCAGCAAAGAAAGGGAAAGAGAAAAAGAGAAAGTTTCAAAATAGAAATAGAAGATATAAAGAAGAACCAAAGGAAAATTTAAGAACTAAAATACAATAACCCATACTAAAACCTCAATAGAGGGATTTCCTTAGGCTGTCCAATGGTTAAGACTCCACCTTTCAAAGCAGGGGGTAAGGGTTGAGATCCCATATGTTGCAGGGTATGGGCAAAAAAAAATTTTTAATTCAATGGGTAGGCTCAATAAGGAACGGAAAGGACAGAAGAAAAAATATCATGAAGTTGAAGACACAATAATAACAATTACCCTACCTGAACAACAGACTGGAGAGAAAACAAACTGAAAATAAAATGAATTGTAAGAAGGAGAAGACAAGTCACACACTGGCAGACTATATTTGCAAAACACAAACATAATGAAAAGCTGATATCCAAAATACTAAAAGAATCATAAAACTGAATAATAAAATGAACAGCTCAGTTTAAAAATGGGCAAAATATCTGAACAGATATCTCTCCAAAAAAGATATTCAGAGGGCAAGTAAACATATGAAAAGATGTTCAACATCATATGTCATTAAGGAATTGCAAATTAAAATTAGAATGACCAAAATCCAAAATACTGAAAACATCCAAATACTTGCGTGGATATGGAGCAACAGGGACTCTGATTCATTGCTTGCAGGAGTGCAAAATGGTATAGACATTTTGGAAGATAGTCTGATGGTTTCATAAAAAACTAAACATAGTCTTAGCATCCAATCCATCAATCATGCTCCTTGGCATTTACCCAAAGGAGTTGAAAACTTAGATCCACACACAAAAGCCTCACATGAATGGCTTTAGCTGTTTTATTCATAATGCCCCAAACTTGGAAGCTCCAAGATAACCTCAGTAGGTAATGGATAAACAAACTGCAGTACATCCAGACAATGGAATATTATTCAGTGCCAAAAAGAAATGAACTATCAAGCCATGGAAAAATATGGGGGAACTATAAGTGCATATTGTTAAGTCAAAGAAGCCAATATGAAAAGGCCTCACATTGTAAGACTCCAATTATATGACATTCTGCAAAAAGTAAAGGATCAATATGAAGAAGTAAAAGGATCAATAGTTGCAAAGGGTTAGAGGGGAAAGAGGGCTGGAAAAGTAAAGCACAGAAGATTTTTAGGGCAGTGAAACTATTCTGTAAGATACTTTAATGGTGGATACATGTCATTATACACTTTACCAAATGAATGGAATGTACAACACCAAAAGTGAATGCTAATATCAATCAGATTTGGGGTGATAATGATGCATCAGTTTAGGTTCATTGATTGTAACAAAGGTACCACTCTGCTGCAGAATATTATTTGGGGGGCAGAGGATACAGGAACACTATATAATTTTCCTTTCAATTTTGCTGTAAACCTAAAACTGCTCTAAAAAACACAGTCTATTAATTTTTAAAAACTGAACAGAGATTCAGGGACCTGTGAGACAACAACAAAGTATCTAAAGTTCCTAGCAGAGTCCCAGAAAAAGAGTAGAAAAGGTATGGGGCTGAAAAAGTACTCAAAGTATTGGCTGAAAATGTCTCAAATTTTGTAAGATATAAACCTACAGGGGCTTCTCTGGTGGCTCAGTGGTAAGAATCTGCCTGCAATGCAGGAGCCGTGGGAGGCTGGGTTTGATCCCTGGGTCAGGAAGAACCCCTAGAGGAGGGCACGGCAACTGACTCCAGTATTTTTGCCTGGAGAATCCCATGGACAGGGGAACCTGGTGGGCTATAGTCCATAGGGTCACACAGAGTCAGACACGACTAAAGTGACTTAGCACATAAATCTACAGATCCAAGCAGCTGAGCAAAACCCAAATGGGATCAAACCCAAAGAAATGCACACAAGATACCTCATTGTCAAATATCAGAAAATTAAAGACAAATAAACTCCTTCATGGATCACAACCTTGTTGTGGTGAAGCAGCTTGTGTAACTCAATGAATCTATGAGCCATACCCTGCAGGGCCACCCAAGACAGACAGGTCATAATGAAGAGTTCTGACAAAATGTGGTTCACTGGAGAAGGGAATGGTAAGCCACTCCAGTGTTCTTGCCTAGAGAATCCCATGAAGAGTATGAAAACGCAAAGTTATGACACCAGAAGATAAGCCCCCTCAGGTAAGAAGGCATCCAACATTCTACTGGGGAAGACCGGACAGCAGTTACTAATAGCTCCAGAAAGAATGAAGCAGCTGAGCCAAAGAAGAAACGACATAAGTTGTGGATGTATCTGGTGGTGAAAGTAAAGTCCGGTGCTGTAAAGTACAATACTGCATAGGAATCTGGAATGTTAGGTCCATGGATCAAAGTAAATTGGATGTGGTCGGGCAGGAGACGGCAAGACTGAACACCAATATCTTAGGAATCAGTGAACTGAAATGGATGGGAATGGGCAGATTTAATTCAGATGACCATAATATTTACTACTGTGGGCAAGAATCCCTAAGAAGAAATGGAGTAACCCTCATAGTCAACAAAAGAGTTCAAGATGCAGTATTTGGGTACAATCTCAAATACAACAGAATGATCTCAGTTTGTTTCCAAGGCAAATCATTCAACATCACAGTAATACAAGTCTATGCCCCAGCCACTGATGCCCAAGAAGCTGAAGTGAACTGGCTCTATGAAGACATACAACATCTTCTAGAACTAACACCAAAAAATATCCTTTTCATCATAGGGGATTTGAATGCAAAAGTAGGAAGTCAAGAGATACCCAGAATGACAGGCAAGGTTGGCCTTGGAGTACAAAATGAAGCAGAAAAAATGGCTAACAGAGTTTTGTTAAGAGAACACACTGGTCATAGCAAACATTCTGTTCAACAACACCAGAGATGAGTGACTCTACACATGGACATCACCAGATGGCCAATATTGAAATCAGATTGATTATGTTCTTTGCAGCCAAAGATGGAAAAACTCTATACAGTCAGCTAAAACAAGACCTGGAGCTGACTGTGGCTCAGATCGTAAGCTCCTTATTGCAAAATTCAGGCTTAAATTGAAAAAGGTAGGGAAAACCACTATGCCATTCAGGTACGACCTAAATCAAATCCCTTATGATTATACAGTGGCAGTGGTGAATAGATTTGAGGAATTCGATCTGGTAGACAGAGTGCCTAAAGAACTATGGACAGAGGTCCATAACATTGTACAAGAGGCAGTAACCAAGACCATCCCCAAGAAAAAGGACTGCAAGAAGGCAAAGAGTGATTGTCAGAGAAGGCTTTACAAATGCCGAGGAAAGAAGAGAAGAGAAAGGCAAGGGGAAAAGGGAAAGATATACCCAACTGGATGCAGAGTTCCAGAGAATAGCAAGGAGAGATAAGAAGGCCTTCTTAAATGAACAATGCAAAGAAATAGAGGAAAACAATAGAATGGGAAAGACTAGAGGTCTCTTCAAGAAAATTGGAGATATCAAGGGAACATTTCATGCAAGGATGGTCATGATAAAGGACAGAAATGGTAAGGACCTAACAGAAGCAGAAAAGATTAAGAAGAGGTGTCAAGAAACCACAGTAGAACTATGTTGCTGCTGCTGCTAAGTCACTTCAGTCGTGTCCGACTCTGTGCAACCCCATAGATGTCAGCCCACCAGGCTCCTCTGTCCCTGGGATTCTCCAGGCAAGAATACTGGAGTGGGTTGCCATCTCCTTCTCCAATGCATGAAAGTGAAAAGTGAAAGTGAAGTCGCTTAGTCATGTCTGACTCTTAGTGACCCCTTGGACTGTAGCCTACCAGGCTCCTCCATCCATGGGATTCTCCAGGCAAGAGTACTGGAGTGGGTTGCTAAAAGAGTCTTAATGACCTGGATAACCAAGATGGTATGGTCACTCACTTAGAGCCAGACATGATAGAGTGTGAAGTCAAGTAGGCCTTAGGAAGCAACAGTACGAACAAAGCTAGCAGAGGGGATAGAATTCCAGCTGTGTTATTTCAAATCCTAAAAGATGATGCTGTGAAAGTGCTGCACTCATATGTCAGCAAATTCGGAAAACTCACCAGTGGCCACAGGACTAGAAAAGGTCAGTTTTCATTCCAATATCAAGAAAGGACAATGACAAAAAATGTTCAAGCTACATGCTAGCAAGGTTATGCTCAAAATCCTTCAAGCCAGGCTTCAGTAGTGTGTGAACCAAGAACTTCCAGATGTACACGCTGGGTTTCAAAAAGGCAGAGGAATTCAGCAACACATCAAAAAGCTCATACACCATGATCAAGTTGGGTTTATTCCAGGGATGCAAATCAATCAATGTGATATACCATATTAACAAATTGAAAGATAAAGACCATATGATAATCTCAATAGAGGCAGAAAGAGCCTTTGACAAAATTCAGCACCCATTTATGATTAAAACTCTTCAAAAAATGGGCACAGAAGGAACTTACCTCAACATAGTAAAGGCCATATATGATAAGCCTACAGCAAACACTCAATGGTGAAGCACTGAAAGCATTCCCCCTAAGATCAGAAACAAGACAATGGTGTCCACATTCCCCGCTATTATTCAACATAGTTCTGGAAGTCCTAGCTACAGCAATCAGAGAAGAAAAAGAAATAAAAGGAATCCAGATTGGAAAAGAAAAAGTAAAGCTCTCACTGTTGCAGATGACATGGTGCTGTACATAGAAAACCCTAAAGATACTATCAGAAAATTACTAGAGCTAATCAGTGAATTTAGCAAAGTTGCAGGATACAAAATTGATACACAGAAATCACTCACATTTCTACATACTAACAATGAAAAATCAGAAAGAGAAATTAAGGACTCAATCCTATTCACCATTGCAGCAAAAAGAATTAAGTATCTAGGAATAAACTTACCTAAGGAGACAAAAGGACTGTACACAGAAAATTATAAGACACTAATGAAAGAAATCAAAGATGACATAAACAGATGGAGAGATATTCCATGTTCCTGGGTAGGAAGAATCAATACTGTGAAAATGACTATACTACCAAATGCAATCTACAGATTCAATGCAATCCCTATCAAATTACCAATGGCATTTTTCACAGAACTAAAACAAAAAATTTCACAATTCATATGGATACACAAAAGACCCTGAATAACCAAAGCAGTCTTGAGAAAGAAGAATGGAGCTGGAGGAATCAACCTTCCTGACTTCAGGTTATACTACAAAGCTACGTCATTAAGACAATATGGTACTGGCACAAAAACAGAAATATAGATCAATGGAACAAGATAGAAAGCCCAGAAATAAACCCATGCACCTATGGATACCTTTCTTTTCACAAAGGAAGCAAGAACATACAATGAGGCAAAGAGAGCCTCTTCAATAAATGTTGCTGGGAAAACTGGACAGCTACATGTAGAAGAATGAAATTAGAAGACTTCCTAACACCATACACAAAGATAAACTCAAAATGGATTAAAGATCTAAATGTAAGACCAGAAACTATAAACTCTTAGAGGAAAACATAGGTAGAACACTCGATGACATAAAGCAAAGCAAGATTCTCTATGACCCGTCTCTTAGAGTAATGGAAAACAAGTGGGACCTGATTAAACTGAAAACTTTTTGCACAGCAAAGGAAACTATAAGCAAGGTGAAAAGACAGTCCTCAGAACGGGAGAAAATAATATCAAATGAAACAACTGACAAAGGATTCATTTCCAAAATATACAAACAGCTCATACAAGTCAATACCAGAAAAACAAACAACCCAATCAAAAAGTGGGGAAAAGACTTAAACAGACATTTCTCCAAAGAAGACATACAGATGACTAACAAACACACGAAAAGATGCTCAACATCGCTCACTGTTGGGGAGATGCAAATCAAAACTACAATGGTAGTTTCTGACCTTACACCAGTGAGAATGGCCCTCATCAAAAAGTCTACAAACAATAAATGCTGGAGAGGGTGTGGAGAAAAGGGAACGCTCTTGCGCTGTTGGTGGGAATGTAAATTGATGCAGTCACTATGGAAGACGGTATGGAGATTCCTTAAAAAACTAGGAATAAAACCATCATATGACCCACCAATCCCACTCATAGGCATATACTCTGAGGAAACCAAAATTGAAAAAGACCATGTATCCCATTGTTCATTGCATCGCTATTTACAATAGCTAGAACATGGAAGCAAACTAGATGTCCATTGACAGATGAATGGATAAAGAAGTTGTGGTACATATACACAATGGAATATTACTCAGCCATAAAAAGGAATGCATTTGAGTCAGTTATAACAAGGTGGATGAACCTAGAGCCTATTATACAGAGTGAAGTGAGTCAAAGAGAAAGATAAATATAGTATTCTAATGCACATATATGGAATCTAGAAAAATGGTACTGAAGAATTTATTTATAGGGCAGCAATGGAGAAACAGACACAGAGAATAGACTTATGGACATGGGGAGAGGGGAGGAGAGGGTGAGATGTATGGAAAGAGTAACATGGAAACTTACATTACCATATGTAAACTAGATAGCCAACAGGGATTTTCTGTATGGCTCAGGAAACTCAAACAGGTGCTCTGTATCAACCTAGATGGGTGGGATGGGGAGGAAGATGGGAGGGAGGCTCAAAAGGGAGGGGATATATGTATACCTATGGCTGATTCATGTTGAGGTTTGACAGAAAACAACAAAAGTCTATAAAGCAATTATCCTTCAATTAAAAAAATAAATATATATTTTTTAAAGGCATAGGAACCAGAGCTCAAATTGTCAACATTCACAGGATCATGGAGAAGGCAAGTGAGTTCCAGAAAAACATCTACTCTGCTTCATTGATTACTTCAAAAGCCTTTTACTGTGTGGACCACAACAAATTGTGAGAAATTCTTAGAAATGGAAGTACCAAACCACCTTACCTTTCTCCTGAGAAACTTGTATACGGGTCAAGAAGCAACAGTTAAAACTGGACATGGAACAACTGACTGATTCAAAATTGGGGAAAGAGTATGACAAGGCTGTATATTGTCACTCTGTTTATTCAACTTACATGCTTTGTACATCATGAGAAATACCAGGCTGGATGAATCACAAGCTGGAATCAAGATTGCCAGGAGAAATATCAACAACCTCAGTTGCGTAGATGATACCACTCTAATGGCAGAAAGTGAAGAGGAACTAAAGAGCCTCTGGATGAAGGTGGAAGAGGAGAGTGAAAAAGCTGCTTGAAATTCAACATTCAAAAAACTAAGATCATGGCATCCAGTCCCATCACTTCATGGCAAATAGAAGGGGGATAAGTGGAAACAGTGACAAACTTTATTTTCTTGGGCTACAAAATCACTGTGGACAGTAACTGCAGCCATGAAATTGAAAGGTGCTTGCTCCTTGAAAGGAAGGCTGTGACAAACCTAGACAGCATGTTAAAAAGTAGAGATATCACTTTGCCAACAAAGGTCCATATAATCAAAGCTATGGTTTTTCCAGTAGTCATGTATGGATGTGAGAATTGGACCATAAAGAAGGCTGAGTGCCAAAGAATTGATGCTTTTGAAATGTGGTGCTAGAGAAGTCTCTTGAGCATCCCTTGGACTGTGAGGAGATCCAACCAGTCCATCTTAAAGGAAACCAACCCTGAACATTCATTGGAAGTGCTGTTGCTGAAGCCTAAGCTCCAATACTTCGAGCACCTGATGTGAAGAACCAACTCATTGGAAAAAGACCCTGATGCTAGGAGAGATTGAAGGCAAAAGAAGAAGCCAGCAGAAGATGAGATGGTTAGATAGCATCACCGACTCAGTGGACATGAATTTGAGCAAACTCTGGGAGATAGTTGAGGACAAAAGAGCCTGGTGTGCCACCATCCAAGGGGTCACAAAGAGTCAGGTGCAACTTAGCTACTGAAATACAACAGAGGCAAATTAAAAATGTTGAAAGCAGAGAGAGAAACAACATCCTATCATCCTAACAATAATGGAAAATAATTCAAAAAACAATAAATTTACCATCAGAAACCATAAAGGTCAACAAAAAATGACATGACATTTTTCAAGTACTGAAAGAAAAGAATTGTGAATTCACCTACCTCCAGAGAAAATACCCCTAAGAAATGAATAAAGGGGAAATCAGGACATTCTCAGATGAAGGAAAACCAAGAGAATTTTTTTCAAAGAGACCTACCTGAAAGAATGACTGAATGATGTTCTCTGAACTGTAAAGATAAAGGAAGAAATTCTGGAAAATCAGGAAGAAAAAAAAAAAAAACATGATAAGCAAAAGTATGGTAAGCAAAATGGACTCTCCTTCTCCCCTTGAGTTGTCAATTATGTTTGAAGATTGAGGCAAAAATTAGAAAACTAATATGGTTTTCAGTGTATATAGAGGACACAAGACAGTTGTATTATAAATGGGTGAGGGTAAAGGGATGACAAAATCATAGATTTTGGTAATACACACATATGTGTGCACACAGATGCACACACTATAAATGTACCTAGAGCAACCACTAAAGAAGTTATACAAAGAGATACACTCAGAAACACTATACAGGCATACCTCATTTTATTGCACTTTACAGATACAGCATTTTTTACAGATTGAAGGTTTGTGGCCACCTTGCATTCAGCAAGTATATTGGCCCCATTTTTCCAACCGCATTTGCTCACTCCATGTCTCTGTATCACATTTTGTTAATTATTATAATATTTCAAACTTTTCATTATTATTATATTTGTTATGGTGATCTGTAATCAGTAATCTTTGATATTATTACAGAAAGATTATACCTTGATGAAGGCTCAGACGATGGTTAGCATTTTTTACCACTGAAGTATTTTTAAAAGTAATGTACATACATTGTTTTTTCAGACATTATGCTATAGACTACAGTATAGTGTAAACATAACTTTTATATGCACTAAGAAACCAAAAAATTGGTGTCACTCACTTTATTGCAGTATTCACTTTATTGTGGTGATCTGGAATGAAACCTGCAATATCTATGAGGCATACCTGTAGATAAATCAAAATTGAATTCTAAAAAATATTTGAGTAATCCAAAAGAAGGGAAGAAAATAAAACAAAGAAGCACAAAACAAACAGAAAACAAAACGTTAGTGTCAGACTTAAGCCCTAACATGTCAATAATTCCCTTAAATGTAAGTGATCTATATACACCAGTTAAGGGATAAAGAGTGACAGAGTAGATTAAAAAACATGACCCAACTACATGCTATTTACAAAAAAGGTCACTTCAAATATAATGATATTGGAAAGTTGAAAGTAAAGGGATAGAAAAATATATATCATGCAAACATTAATAAAGAATGGTTACATTAATGTCAAATAAAGATTTTAGAGCAAAGAAAATTACTGGAGACAGAGGAGGCATTACATAATGATAAAAGGGTGAATTCACCAAAAAAAAAAAAAAATCCTAAATGTGTAAGATTTACAACAGAGGTGCAAAATATGTGAAGCAAATCTTGATAAAAATGAAAGGAAAAATAGAAAAACTAGAATTACAATTAGAGACTTCAAAACACCTCTGAATTTAACAGAAAATCAGGAAGGATATAGAAGTCAACAATACTATCAGTGGAATCTAAACAACATGTATAGAACACATCATCCAACCATAACAGAAAATACATTATTTTCAAGTGCCTTTTGAATATATGTCAAGATAGAACATATTCTGGGCCATAAACAATCCCCCAAGGTTAAATCAGAGTAGGCAATGGCAACCCACTCCAGTACTCTTGCCTGGAAAATCCCATGGACGGAGGAGCCTGGTAGGCTGTAGTCCATGGGGTCGCGAAGAGTCAGACACGACTGAGCGACATCACTTTCACTTTTCACTTTCATGCATTGGAGAAGGAAATGGCAACCCACTCCAGTGTTCTTGCCTGGAGAATCCCAGGGATGGGGGAGCCTGGTGGGCTGATGTCTATGGGGTCACACAGAGTCGGACATGACTGAAGCGACTTAGCAGCAGCAGCATAGGCTTTTATCAATATATCAGAACTTGTGAGATACAGTTAAAGCAGTACTGAGAAGGAGATTTATGGCACTAAATGTATATACATTAGAAAAAGAGGAAAAGCCTGAAATGAATTATCTAAGCTCCCACCTAAAAAGAACAGTGACGTACACCCAAAGCAAGCAGAGAGAAGAAAAACTGAGAGCAGAAATAAGTGAATTTGAAAACAGAAACGCAATAGGGGAAATCAGTGAAACTCTGAGCTGGTTCTTTCAAAAGATAATAAAAGTGACAAATATCTAAAAAGACTGACAAAGAACAAATAATGTAAGAGGGAAGACATACATTACTAACATCAGGAATAAAGCAGGGAAAAGCACTACAGATTCTATACACATCAAACCGTAATAATGGAATACAAAGAAACCAACTCTACACACATAAATTTGATTATTTAGATGAAACAGACCAATGCCTCCAAAAAACACAAACTATCAAAATCCACCCAATATGAAATACATAATTTGATTAGCCTCACAACTATTAAGGAAAATAATTTTGTAATTTTAATGCTTCCCCAACAGTAATTTTTTGGCCCAGATGTTTTCACTGAAGAATCCTACCAAACACTGAAATAATTAACACTGAGGCTACATAATCTCTTCTAGAAAAACAGAAGAGGAGGGAACACTTTAAAATTCATTTTATGAAGCTAATACTACCCTAATAGCAAAACTAAACAAAACAGTACTGAACAAGAAAACTACAGGCAAATATCTCTCATGAAGGTAGGTTTTTAAATCTTTAATAAAATATTAGCAAATAAAATTAAGTAATGTATATAAAGAATTATAAACCATGACCAAGTTGAGTTTATTCCCGGAATTCAGGACTGGTTCAGTACTTGACAATCCATCAATGTAATCCACCATGTTAACAGACTAAAGAAGAAAAATCACACAAACAGTTCAATTGATGCAGAAAAAACATTTGACAAAATTCAATGCCCATTCATATTTTTAAAAACTCTCAGAAGAATAGAAACAGAGGGTAATTTCCTCAAGTTGATAAAGATCATCTACCAAAACAAAAGCAAAAACCCTACCACTAATAACATATATAATGTGCAGAGATGAGATGCTTTGCCCAAGATCCAGAACAAAGCAAGTCTGCCTACACTCACCACTCTCATTCAATATAGTGCTAGAAGTTATAAACAGTGCAACAATAAGGCAAAAGGGGAAATGAAAGGATATAGATTGAAAAAAAGAAATAAAACTGTCCTTATTCACAGATGACATGATCCTCTACAAAGATAATTCCAAAGAATCTATGCACACCCCCCCCCAAAAAAAAACCCACCTAGAAATTGTAAGTCAGTTGAACAAGGTCATAGAATACAAGATGAACATACAAAAGTCAACTGTATTTCTACATACTAGCAATGCACATGTGAACACCAAAATTAAAATACAGCACCATTTACAGTCACTCAAAAAATGAAATGCTTAGTGTAAATCTAACAAAATATGTACAGGACATAAATGTTGAAAATTATAAAATATTCATAAAAATAAATGAAATTTAAATAAATATACCCAGGTGTTCATAGATTGGAAAACTAAACATAGTAAAGATGTCATTTCTCCTCAAAATGATATATGGCTCTAACATGATTCCTATGAAAATCCTAGCAAGATTTTTTGTAGATATAGACAATATTATTCTGAAATTTATATGCAAACACAAAGGATTTAGAATAGCTAAAACAATTTTGAAAAAGAATAAAGTTGAAGGAAAGGGTCTAACTATATTCAAGACTTATTCCATAGTAATTAATACTGTATAGTGTTGGAGGAAGGATAGACACATTGATCAATGGAACAGAATAGAGAATGAAGAAATAGATGTACAAAACTCTGGTTAACTGGTTTTCTACAAAAATGCAAAACCAGTTCAATGGAGGAAGCAGACTTTCCAGCAAATGATGCTGGAGCAATTGGACAACCACAGGTAAAAGAATGAACCTTGGCTTAAACCTCAAACTTTACATGAAAATAAACACAAAAGAGACCACAGATTTAAATCTAAAACCTAAAGTTGTAAAACTTTTAGTAAAAAACAGGGCAAATTATTTGGGATCTAGGTTTATTTGGGATCAAAGAGTTCTTGACATCAAAACCATGACTTATGGAGGAAAAATTTGGTAAGTTGAACTTTATCAAAATTGGAAACTTTTGCCTGAGAAACACCAAGAGATAAAAAGACAAGTTACAATGTGGGAGAAAATACTTGAAAGGCACATATCCAACAAAGAACAAGTATTTAAAATATAGAAAAAAAAACTTTCAAAACTCAATGTCAAAAAAAAAAAAAAAAGAAAACAGTTCAGTTATAAAATGGGCAAATAACAAAGATTTAACCCAAGAGGATATGGCACAGATGGCAAATGGGCACATGAAAAGATGAACATGACTAGCCACCAGGGAAACACAAATTAAAACCACAGGGAGATGTCACTACACATATATCAGAATGACTAAAATAAAAAAAAATTAAGACAACATCAAATGCTGGTGAGGATGCAGAGAAACTGGATCCTGTATACACTGCTGGTGAGAATGCACAATGGTATAGCCGCTCTGGAAAATAGCTTCTTAAAAAATTGAACATGCACTTGTAATATGACTCAGAAATTGCACTCCTGGGTATTTTCCCCCAAAGAAATGAAGACTTGTACTCACAAAAAAGATCTATATATGGATGTTTATAGAAGGGGTTGTAACAACCCAAAGCTGAAATATATACGTGCCATGGAATACTACTTAGCAATAAAAAGGACTTAAGTTTTTGATACATGTAACAACTTGGACAAATGTCCACTTCTCTCATTTGCAACAAGGAGGAGGTTGTCTCAGGAGCCTTTTGGTTTGGGAATTCAAGATACAGGTGAGCAGAGTAGGGCAGGATGGGAGTATATTTGAACAGTTTAAGGGTTTAATTTCATTTTATTTTTTAGAACTTTTAGAGATTCAGAATAATCGTAAGTAAATGGCTTGACAAATGCCAATTGTTGTGCTTTGTGGGCATCCTAAGGAGCCCATTTTGGAAGCTTGGAACTGAGGAGAAGGGGAATTTAGGATGGGTGCATTCTGTTGGCACAAGCGGAAGTCTGCTTAACTGTAGTGAATGAGTGAATGAGAGCGGCTGTTTCTCACACTGAGATGGAACAGGGTGGATTTGAGGCATAAACTGAAAGGACTCTGTGTTCCCAGGACCATAAGGAAATGTCTTTGTTTTGACACACAAAATTAAGTGTTCATCAGTCAAGGGAACGAAAGAACTGGAGAGAGACAAGTTGCCTCCAGAACACAAGGAGCAATGGGAAGTCCAGCGTCAGAGCACACTCAGCTAACAATATTTGTCATGTGATTCTCAAGCATGACCAGTGTCTGCCTTGTGTTCAGGCTAGGAGGTGAAGTAGGCAGTTGAGTCTGTGAAAACTCTCCAAAAATTCAATAGTCACACATAACAGTACAAAGGTGGGACTTTTAAGCGGGAATTAGAACCCAGCTCAAAACGGAAGCACCCGTTGCTACGGGGTCTAGTGAGGGCATATGAAGGGTCTCCCAACAGCCAATCGTAGCGCCAGACGTGTTCAGGGGGCGTAACCATGGAGAGACGTGGGCCAGTGGCAGAGAGGACCGTGAATAGGGTGAGCGCTACCAGCTCTCGATGAGAGCAGAGTGCAGTGGCCAGGGGAGGTTGAAGAACTCTAGCTAGGTTGGCGGTTGGACTGTTGACTAAACGGTAGTAGTACTTAAGCTGCCACCAAACTTCTCGCCTGCCATTAAAGATCATGGAAGATTCACAGAGTGAACAACAGCGGATGTTACGACGCCACTACCGCGAGAAGAAAGAGCTACAGGCCCGTATTCAGCTCATAAAGAGTTCGGTCCCTAAGAGCGACAAGAAGAAAAGAAAGCAGTTGAATCTCGACGTGGCCCGCCTTGAGGCCGAGATGGAGCAGAAGCACCAGCAGGAGCTGGAGAAGTTCCAAGGTTTCCCTGATATCAGCAACGTTGATTCTGTCACTGAAAATCTAGCCAAGATGGATCTCGAGAACCAGCCTCCGCGCTTCTCCAGGGCACAGAGAAAGCGCGAAAGAAGGGCAGCCCTCGAGAGAGCACGCCAGGAGAGGATTGCGGAGGTTGACATGGAGTATCTGGCCAGCTTCCGCCAAGACGAGGAAGAGAAGCTCAGCGCCATCCTGGGGGCCAAGCATCTAGAGATGAAGGATATGCCGACTGATAGCCACTGCATGTATCGTGCCATCCAAGACCAACTGGTGTTCTCCGTGACTGTGGAGAGCCTGCGGAGACGCACTGCCGAGTACATGCGGAAGCACGTCGATGATTTCTTGCCTTTCTTCAGCGACCTCGAACCCGGTGACGCCTGCAGCCGCGACTACTTCTTGAGCTACTGCGACGACATCGTGGGCAGTGCATCGTGGGGAGGCCAGCTGGAGCTGAGGGCCCTGTCACACGTCCTGCAGACCCCCATCGAGGTGATCCAGGCTAACTCGCCAGCCGTCGTCATTGGAGAGGAGTACACCAGGAAGCCGCTAATCCTGGTCTACGTGCGCTACACCTGCAACTTCGGGGCGCACTACAACTCCGTGAAGCCGCAGGAGGCCGGCGCCGCTGGAGGCGCAGCCCCTCGTCTCTTCTAGGCCTGCCTTTGCCATCGCTGTGGCCATTGCCACCGGAGCCGAAGCCGGCGCTACCGCGTCTCCTCAGTAGGCTCTGTTTTCTTTTTTCCTTCGGTTTTCTTGTTTGTTTGTTTTTCTTCTTCATTTTACTTAGAGCTCACCCCCTCCCTCTCTGCCCTCCACCCCCTACCTACCCCCCTCGCTCTTCTATCCCCTACCATCTTCCCCGAGTTGCTTCTTAAGAGATCTGTATAGTCCTCTCTAAGGGGAGTGAGTTTGCCAAGTTTTCACCACTTCTTGCCTGAAGGGTCTCTCTCTCCAGCCCCCACCGTGAGGATTGGTCTTGTTACAAATAACTGTGAGGCTCAAAAAATGGCAGCTTGGTTTGATGCAGTCTTCACCTTGGTGGGGGGGAATCGGTTTAGCTCAGAATCTTCCCGTTGTCCTCTGAATGTATTAATTATTTAAAGGAGCTGATGTGATCAAAATGATTTGTTTTGAGAATGACTTTTGCTTAGTTCTTTGGGGAAAAATGTACTGTGGGCTGTTGGAGGGGGTTGCTTTTCCCTTTACCTGGCTACTCAGGAGATGTCTCAAGTTACAAACAAGACCTCCTCTAGTATTTTGCTTTGTTTTTTCATAAAACCTTGTGTGGTTGCAAATTAATTGTAGTTTAGATGCTTGCTGAATTCTAAATAATAGCATTTGTTAAATTTAGAAGTTAAATGTAACCATTAAGTATAGAAAATAGATTTATCTAAACTGATAAGTGCTCTATGTGAAAGATCTTTTTTATTTTGTTCTATCTACAACCGGTATGAAGTGTGAAAAATCTGAACTTAGTAATTTTCCTTAATTCTTAGAAATAACAAGTATTTTAAAAGATTTTAAAAATATTAAAGTAGTTGATTCTTGTTATATCTGAAACTGTTATGAAGCAAAAAAAAAAAAAAGTGAGCAATATACTTTTGTTGATATTTGAGACATATTGTTATCTTGAATTTGCCCAAAAAAAATAGTAAGAGTGAAATGATTTGCAATAAATTTAAAAATAACCTTTAGATCCTGCATTTCAGTGAGATTACTTACATTCATTTAAGAATTGTTTGTACACAGCAAATTTCTAAAATAAAACATATAACATCAGAAAATGTATGTGATGTGTTTAAAGAATAAAAGCAGTTTAAAAATACCTAGTTCTCTATTTTTGTATAGCTGGCTTAGTTCATATAGAGCTTGTATCCCAGAATCTACTTCAGCAAAGGAAGCCTGGAGGGTTAGGGAGTAGGAGTAGAAGGGGGAGGACACAGTAAAAGGTGAGGCTTTGGGGAGGAGGAATGGGCCTGCAGTCTTGGTGGCAGCCTGGAGTGGAATGCTTTCCAGGGAAGGATTTAGGGAGTAACAAGATGGTTGAGGCTATCCTGAGTTGATGTTTCACTCAGTGAAAACATGAAATGGCTTCAGTTAAGGGTGTTCTAATTGCTATGCATGAAAAAGAACTCCCACTTTCCAAAACTTGCCAGTCCAGGGCTAGTTGCAAGAGGGAAAGTACCACTGCTTTTTTTTCCTAAGGGTCAGGGGTCCTGTTTTCAAAATACAAATATGGAATCCTGCCAGATTGCTCACTGTGTAAATGTGTGCATCAGTTACATTTTCATATAGACAGCTGGCTGAGAAGAGGAAGTCCCCAAGAAAACTAGGTATTTGGATGCATTGTGAGAAGAGAGCCTTTTATAGGGGTGAGAATGCTGGCTGGAGACAGAATAGGCCAGGAAGGGAGGCATAATCTGTAGAAGGGGGCCTGGCTGGGAAGGAGGGTGAAAACTGGGGAAGGGGTCAGTCTAGGAGGATGAGTGGGACATGGCAGGGGAAAGGGGAACAGACAGAAGAAGGGGAGATGGCTAGTTAAGGGAACCTGGCACAGGGTGAAGAGGGAGGCCAGGCTAGGAAGGGGATAATGGGGTGGGACTGGTTAGGGAAGGAGACGTGGCTGATCAAGGGAAAGAGGCCTAGTTGAGTTAGGGGGCAAAGGATAAGAAAGGAATACTTGACTGATAAAGCAGGGAAAGACTGGGAACTGGCACCTGACCAGGGAAAGTCTGGCTAGGAAAGTAGGCTTAAGCTGGGGAACAGAGTGAAGCTGGGGAAAGAGGCCTGTCTTAGAAAAGGAGCACAGACTTGATAGGATGGCACAAGCTGAGGATAGGAGACTAGCCGGGATGGGGGGATGAGGAGGTGAAAATATCCTGGCAGGGAAAGGTTGCCTGCCTGGGGAGGGGTTCTGGCAAGGGAGTGGTGCCTGGGAGGGAGGGGACATCTGCCTAGGGAATGAGAGAGTAGTGAGAGGCTTGAATGCTGAGATCGACACAGGCTGGGCATGCAATATAGGCGGGTTGATGGACCTGGCTGGGAGAGGGGGCTTAGCAGGTGGGGAGAGCCTGCTAGGCAGGGATTCTGCCTGGGAACAAGGGTGTGTATCCTAACAGGTCCTGGCTGAGGGAGGCACATGGTTGAGGAAAAGGATCTAGGTGAGGGTGCGGGGCACAGGCTGGGGTTGGGGGGAAGGTCTGGCTGAGGAGAGGGAATAAGCTAGGGAAGGGGTTTGGCTGAGGAAGGGGTACAACAGTTGAGGAAGAGGGCCTTCCTGGGAAGGAGGCCAGCCTGGGAAAATGAGCTTCAATTTGGAGAGAGGCTGTAGGTTCTGGTGTGAAGAGAGCCTGGCTGGGGGGAGGGATCCAGATGGGAAAGAGTTGCCAGCTGGGGGCATGTGTGGGTGCAGGGTTCCTGGCAGGGAAAGGTCACATGTTTAGGGAGGGACTTCACTGGTGATGGAGAGCTGAGAGAGGGGGATGCCTGCCTGGGGAAGGAGGCACTGGCTATGAAAGGCCAGTGAAGGGGAACTCCTTAGAAAAGTGGTCCAGCTGAAAAGGGAAAGGACAGGCACAGGGACCTGGCTGTCAGAAGGAGGCCCCTTCTAGGGTAGGGGTCCCATGAGGGCAAGGGGACAAAGATTTGAAAAGGGGCCTTGGCTGGGGAAGAGTAGCCTGGCTAAGGAGGCTGTCAACAGGGTCGCAGATTTGGGGAGGAGCCTGGCTGGGTGAGGGTCCTATGAGCAGAAAGGTCCTACATGGGGAAGAAGATGGACTGGATTGAGGCCTGTCTGGGGAGGGGAGGCTGGGGCCATAGGATGATACAGAGGCCGGGCTGCGGCACAGAGTGGGAAAACTTCCAGGTAAGTGGTTAGAGGCTGGAGAGTTGGGCACAGGATAATAAGATGACTGGTTTAGAAAGGGGCAAATCCAAAGAAGGAGGCATAGGCTGAAGAAGAGGGTCTGGGTGAGAAAAGGGTCCTGGCTAGGCAAGGGGACATAGGCTGGGAAAGGAAAACCATGTTGGGTCAGGGAGCCTGGGGACAGGCTCAGAGAAGGGAGCAGTAACACTCTGGGGCAAGGGCCTGGGTAGGGTTGCTGCAAAAGGGGATAGTGGCTGGGAATGTGACTCAGCTGGGGAGAAGATCTAGGTGGGTATAGCGGAGGCCTGCCTAGTAGGAGAAGGAAACCAGGCTGGAGAGCTACACTTGGCCAGGGAAGCAGGCATAGGTAGCTGGGGTGGAAGGCATCAATGGACAAAGAGAGCCTGGATGAGGAGGGTCTGGCTGATTTTGAAGTACGGGCAGGTTATGGGCTTCTGATAGGGGACGGGTTATGTACTGGAGCAGGCTGCATAATGTGGGGAAATGGGACTACCTGGAGGGGGCAGTGGGGCTGGCTCCAAGGGTATGTAGACTGAGGAGCAGCATTTGGGAAGTGAGAAAGGAGGAACAGGCTGGTGACAAGGACTAGGGGCCTGGTTGATATAGGGTATAATTGGTATAAGATGAAAAAAGGATTCCTGGCTTTTGGAGGAAGGCCTAGGGTGTGACACCTGGCTAGGGAAGATATCTGCACATAAAGTAGGGAGGGGCTGGGTAGAAATGGGGGAGGAAGGGTGCACTGGCCAAGGAAGGGGGCATGGGTGGAGCAGAGGCCCTGAGTGGAAAAGAGGGCTTAGGTTGGTGAAGAGGGCACTGTCTGGATAATGCGGGCCTTGCTGGGAGTGGTGGGGGAGGGGCTGGTGCTGCTCACGGAATTCTTTGGCAGAAGGCATCAAACAAATCAGCAGAGTCCCATTTTACAGGCTTGTCCTTAAAGAAATAACTATTTCTGTCTTGGGAACCCTTAAGATCTTACTGGGTCTGTCCCAGCATCCTCCACTGGATTTGCCTTCTTCTGGAAGGACAGGGAAGAGTAAACCCAGGCCAGATCCCACCCAGGCCCAGAGCACAAAAAACAAGAGGCTTTCACTGTGGGATCTGGCAGGACAGAGGGAATTGCAGTCTGTCCCATTTTGTAACAGTGACCACAGTCACTAAGGACAGTGATTGTTCTGGGCAATTTTGTGTGCAAAAGCCATGGGGTACTGTTCCCAAAGGAATCCAATTCCAGAAGCAACTTCATTAATTTACTTACTATTCTTCATTCACTCATTATCATGTCTTTTTGCCTTAGGAGCCAAAGACAAGGACATCTAACTGGATTTGAAGCCCAGTTCATCTATCCACTTCCTATTTTTGTGACTTGGATAAGTCATTGACTCTTTCTGGGCTTCAGTTTCCTCATCAGTGGCGTGGGACTGTTAATACTTGTCTTAGAGGTATCTCTTGGGATGTTAGGTACATTAAATGAAAATACACATAAAATGTACAATAAATGTTAGTATCATTACCTAGGGGCCTAAGACTATGACTCTGTCAGGTATGGCTGCAACCACTGCTTCATTTTGTCTACAGTAACTTTTGGAGCCACTTAGCTTCTTTCCACAGGTCCCACAGTAGGAGCCAGAGCTCTTTGGTCTACAGTGTAAAGGCAAAAGCCACTGGAATTTACCAAAGTGCCCTCTTGGGGACAGGGTGGCCCATGTACAAGGACTCTTCAGGTCAGTCAGTATCTTCCTTCCAGGCTTTTTCTGCACAAACACATAGACACACATATTGTAAAAAATCAAACTCGTACCATTCTATGCAAACTACTTTTTTTTTCTTTTACCTAACAATACAATATAAGCGTTTCAGTTTGTCCTTAGTCTTCAATATGATGCTTTTAATGCCTGCATTCTAGCCTGTGAATGTGCCATGATTTATTTATTCTATTCTATTGTTGGACATTTAGATTGCTTTCAATTTCTCACTGCTATAAATATGTCATTGTAATATCCTTGTAGCTGAGTCCTTGTCTATATTTCTGATTATTTCCTTTTGATAAGATTTCTAGAAGTGATCTAGATCAAAAGGAGAGGCTTATAATGCATACTGGTAAATTGCCCTCCAGAAACAGTGCACCAATTTACACTCCCAGGAAATGAGAGTGTTATTTTTCCTTATAGTTGTGAACACTGAAAATTATCATCTTTGCTAATTTGTTAGGTGAAAAATGTTGTATTAGTTCACCCTTTGTTGATTACTACTAAGATGGAATATTCCTCTAAGTATTTATTAGCATGTATATTTCATTCCTGACCTTTGTGTAATTTTCTGAGTAAGTTTGTATTCTTCTTAGGGATTTTTAATAGGTCTTTTCACTTGTCATTCAGATTTTTAAAAAATTATTTTTCCCATATATTATTAACCTTTCAGTTTTGCATATGCTAAAGTTTAAAATTGTAGTGCAGTCTGTCTATTGATCTTTTTCTTCATGGTTTCTGTCTTGTTATCATGCTTAGAAAGGGCCTCCCCATCCCTAGGTTGAATCAACATTTGTATACACTTTCTTTCAAGTTATTTATGCTTTCTGTTTATATTTAATACTAGCATATCCACCTGGAAATCATTTGGGTATAAGATAAAGACATAAATTGATTTTCTCCAATTACAGTAATTAAGCAGTTAGCCCAACACCACTTATTGAATAATCTACCATTTCACCACTGATTTGAAGTGCCACCTTCCACATATATTCCTTTCTTAATGAGAGGGTAGATTGCTTTTCAGTCAGTCACACAGAATAGCTGCATTCCAGTGACCTCCATTTGAAACTGCCAGCTGTCTATTCATCCATTCACTTCATATTTATTAAGGAGAATGATGATAAACAATAGAGGTAGAGAGATAAAAAATCCAATCCTAGTGCTCACCATCCAGTAGAGGTGGCAGATAGGAAAATATAAATAAACAGAAAGTAGCATGACCAGTGCTGTGATGCAACGAAGCACAGACGAAGGACACTTCATTAGACCTGGGGGTTGCAGGGAGGCTTAGGAGCAGCTCACAGGGAACACAGCCAGACCAGAGGCAGGAGTGACAGAACAGGGTGTCTCACATTCACTGGAGCTGGAGGATAGAGGTGAAAGGTAAGGGAGCTGTGGAAAAGAGGCTGCAGGGAGAAGCTAGCTGATCTCTCAGCTTTACTAACCATCAGTTTTACCCATAATATTACAAATTAAGTAAATACAAATTAAATTAGATACCATTTTTCATCAGCCAGATTAGCAAAGAAGTCAAGTTTGATAATATGCTGTGTTCATGGGAGAATGCAGAAATGGGCATTCTCAAACATTGTTGATGATATGTAAACAGGAGAACAATTTGGCAATAGATACCAAGTATAAAGTGTGAAAAACCACTACATATATATATACATGTATATTTCATAGATATAAATATACTGTTTCCCTTGTACATGACTACAGAATATATTTTAAATGATAAGACTGGTTGTTTTTGAGGAAGGGAACCAAGTTGCTGGGGAAAAGGATGGGAGGGGGTTTTGCACTGTGTAATATGTAAAACAGCTGAACTGTTTTGAACTATATGAATTCATAAATAAATCTAAATAAAATGCATGTAGCTTTTGACCTAGCAGTCTATATCCAGGGATCTATACTACAGATATACATATTGTGCAACAGTTATTCAAGGTATTCATTACAGTGTTGTTTGTCAAAGCAAAAACCTAGATATAGCCTAAATATCTTCAGTAAGGACTAGCTGAGTAAATTTTGGATCATCCATATGAATTGTTTCCTCTAGGGAGAGGGAAAGAAATGGGTGAGTAGAAGGAGAAAGGTGTTGTGCTTTTAAACTATATACTTTGATATAGTTTAATTTTTTTTCTGTAAAGCTATATACATCTCCTCATTCTCTCTCCCACTAGCCCCTGGCAACCAACATTCTACTTTCTGTCTCTCAAATTAACTACTCTATGTAACTCATATAAGTGGACTCATACAGTATTTGTCCTTTTGTTACTGGCTTACTTCACATAGCATAATGTCTTCAAGGTTCATGGACACTGTAACAGGTGTCAGAATTTCCTTTTTAAAGCTATTATTCCATTGTGGTATATACCACATTTTGTTTATAATGATATCACTGAATTTTTAAGTAGAAACTTTTACCTATGTATCCTCTAAAAAATAGAAAAAATGATTTCAAAACACTATTTCCTTTCTTCCTCTTCCTCTGCTGCTGCTGCTAAGTCGCTTCAGTCGTGTCCGACTCTGTGCAACCCCATAGACGGCAGCCCACCAGGCTCCCCCGTCCCTGGGATTCTCCAGACAAGAACATTGGAGTGGGTTGCCATTTCCTTCTCCAGTGCATGAAAGGAAAAATGAAAGTGAAGTCGCTCAGTCATGTCCGACTCTTAGCGACCCCATGGATTGCAGCCCACCAGGCTCCTCCGTCCTGGGGTAATTTAAATAGCATAGGAATTATCTGTTTCTTGAAAGTTTGAAATAGTCCATTCACTTGTGAAACTAGGCCTGGGCCTTTTTATAAATGAGACTCTTTGGCAGTCAGGTACAGTCCTTGGAAGAAAAGCTATGTGATAAAAAAACAATCATAATTAATCTAAAATAGATAGGGACAAAAATTAGACAACAAAAATCAGGAGGTAAAGAATAAGTGTGAAATTTTTATTATCTCTCAGAGGGTATCAGAGATACCATTTCACTTTTGAAATTGAAAAATTGAGAATTAGAGGCTTAAGCATGGTGCTTACCATCATAAAAATAACTAGTAGAAACTAAAAGTAAATTGCCTATGCTCCCATTTAGAAGATTTAAAAAAAGAAGAAAAGAGAAAACTTAGCCCTTGGAGCAACAGATAGAAAACAAAGGAAACAGAAATAAACAGTGGACTGCCTTTTGTCATTGGGTAGGGGAGGGTGTGGGAGGAGCCAGGTAGCTTGTGCCTTTTTTTCCTGGTGTCTTTGTTTTTGTACTTTGGTTTAAATTATTTTGCCTATGGAGATACCAACCAAGGTTGTGCTGTGCGACTGTGGCCTGTTCCTAGTTTGAAAAAGAAGACATTTTCTTATCTCATTTTGATTCTTTTTTCAGTGGTATCTCCTAGGGAGATTGTGCAAATGCACATTTACTCAACCATCAAGTCCCAACTTCAGTCTGAATAGGAAAAATGTGCCCCCTAAATATGTTTGTGTGTGTGTGTTAGTCACTCAGTTGCGTCCAACTCTTTGCAAGGAGGTCTCCTGCATTGCAGGTGGATTCTTTACCGCCTGAGCCACCAGGGAAGCCCAAAATATGTTTATTGCTCCTGAATTAATCTTGCCAAAAACTGTTAACCACAGACCTAGATGATCTCTATAGGCCCTTCCAGTTCCCTCTGTGTCTGTTTTGGTCACCCCCCACCTCTCTCTCTCTCACACACACACACACATACACACATGCACACACAAATTTAGGACCTGTCTCTGAACATTGTATATGATTCCTGCAACACCACACGGCAGAACCAATAGGGAAGCAGTTTTGATCATCAGAGCTAGTCAAAGATATGAAGAATCATCTCCCGGTGGTGAGTTCTCCGTTATCGGAGGTGTGTGAGCCCAGGCTGGATAACCATCACCTCACAGAGGTTTTCAGGCCATTCAAGCATCTAATGGGAATTTAGAAGATCTCCACTTTAAGCAATTTGAAAATGAAATAGGTTTCTTTTAATTAGAGGTAGGGAGTGAGCCAGAAGAGGATCACAGAACCCCCAGGGCAGCTGGGCTGGGAGCTGGGGGAGTGCTGAAGGAGGTTTGCTAGGCCTTTTTTTACTCAATTGAGTCCTCTTTCTAGAACCACAGAAATGTTAATCCCTCCTCCAGGCCCTAATCAGTCTTGAGTTGGGAACACAACAGTATTGGGTAGCTGCAGGAAGAGCCTAAGGTGGAGACACTACAACGGCAATATTGACTCTAGCCCATGTTCCTAGGTGCAAAACTAGATTCAGCAGGCTTGGAGAGTTGCCCAAGGGACCTGTTCTAACGAATAGCCTAGAAACACTGGAATACATTCTTAAGTGTGTAAATAGTGCTTCTGAAATATTTGAGAGGCCTTGAAAACAGTTTAAGTATCCTAATCAGTTCAACCAAATACATTAAGTATCTCTAATAGCAGGCACTGCTGGCTGCGTTGGGGCCCAGGAAGGCCAAGTGAGGAGCCCCAAAGTAATTAAGAGTGAGTTTGTGCTCTCCAAGGTGGCCTTACAGCCTCGGAGATGAGAACCATACAAATCCTAGTGACTGCCAACCCAAAGCCCACCCTTAAGTGCTGTGGTCCACCAAGAAGATGAGGAAATGAAATGGGAATGCCCTGGGCCAGCTTGGAGTGGGGAAAAAGAAGGAACCGGGAGCCTTGAAAGTTCAGCTCAGATTTAGGGGGAAAGCACTACAGGGAAAGGCATCCCAGGTTGTGAGGATCCCAGTAGGCAAATACCAGAAGTGGCAGTAAACAAGGCACGGAGTAAAGAAGGGTTGTTCACATCTGTTTCCGTCCATCCCCACAAAAGCCTTCAATTTCCTTATGGGGGTGCTATCCCTCTGTCACCCACTTGGGGTGAAAGTGGTTCACCCCCTAGGGCTCTCCCCTTTCAGGTCTGCCAATCAAAGCACTGATTCTCCCTGGCCACAGTGATTGGCTCAATGTGAATCTATGGCTTGGGCCCGTCCAATCAGAGTGAAGCCCATTGTTTGATGGGCACATGCACTTTTGAACCTGTGAGAAACAAAATCTGGAGCCCCAGCCATCTTAGATCTGTTCAGTTGGGCGCTGGGGGACTGCAGTGACCAGGGCGGCTCGGGTGAAGCCACCATGGTATATCACCAAATTGAATCAGCTCCTGCTGCTGCTGCTGCTAAGTCGTTTCAGTCGTGTCCGACTCTGTGCGACCCCATAGACGGCAGCCCACCAGGCTCCCCCATCCCTGGGATTCTCCAGGCAAGAACACTGGAGTGGGTTGCCATTTCCTTCTCCAGTGCATGAAAGTGAAAAGTGAAAGTGAAGTCGCTCAGTCATGTCCGACTCTTCGCGATCCCATGGACTGCAGCCCACCAGGCTCCTCCATCCATGGGATTTTCCAGGCAAGAGTACTGGAGTGGTTGCCATTGCCTTCCCCGGGATCTTAGAGGAGGTTAATATGATTGGCCTTCCTGGAACCGGAGGCAAGTTCAAAGTTCTTGGAAAATCCCAATCAGAATTTTGGTTGAAAGAAAAGAGGAAGGAGATTGGTAGCAAAACAGTGTTTTTCCATGTCCTTGAAGCTGTTTTATCTGGATTTCTCGGCTACCTTGGAACCAAGAAGGAGCTACGCAAGGTATTCTAACCCCTGGCAAGTAGCTTCTCAAGGGAGTAAGTGGGAACTCTGGGACCTGTGGCAGTCTGATGTGAATTAGTATTTCTCCATTCCCAGGAATGCAGGTATCACTGGGGGATCCTAGGAGTATCCAGTTTCTGATCCTTATCATGAGTTTCTGATCATGAGCTGCCTTCCTGTAGGGCCCAGATGTAGTAACCAGCCACACCTGAGAAGAGAGAATATTTCTACCACTTGCTTCGTGCATGCATGCTCAGTCGCTTCAGTCCTGTCCAACTCTTTGCGACCCTATGGGCCGTAGTCCACCAGGCTCCTCTGTCCTAGGGATTCTCCAAGCAAGAATACTGGAATGGGTTGCCACGCTCTCCTCCAGGGGATCTTCCTGACCCAGGGATCGAACCCCTATTTCTTATGTCTCCTGCATTGGCAGGCAGTTTCTTTACCACTAGCGCCGCCTGGGAAGCTCCCCACTTGCTCCACCCTTCCTGAAAAAAATCTTTTGTGCTGAGGAGTCACAATGTTACACTAGAGGCAGTGGAATCCATTAAAAGGTTGTTTTTCAGAAGGAATGAGACATCAGAGCTCTGCTTTGGGGATAAGGAATCTTAGGGGAAAGAAAGGATTGCAAGAACAGAGATTGGAGACAAGAAGATGATTTGAGAGGCTCTCTTTTAATCCATGACAGACGACACTGACCTGGCCTGCGGCTGTGACAGCAGGGAGAGAACAGGGGACCAAAGCAATGGACACTGGGGGTAGAACTAACATTTATGTAGAGGGTAAAGACAAAGGAGAGAACAGAGGTGATTCCCTGGTTTCCGGCTGGAGTAACTCAGGAAATGGTCCACTAAGATAGGCCCTTAAAAATTCCTCGATTGCCAATCAAGTTGCATGTCCCGTTTTTCTTTTTGTACCTCTGAGCCAAATTGAAAGGAGTGTGTGAGTGAGCAAACTATCTTAGAAAGGATACACAAGAAACTCCCAGGAGATGAACTCAGCAGCTGGGAATAGGGTGGGAATGCATTGCTTATTCAAAATACAAGTATAGTTTAAAATTTTAAATATATAATCAAAATTTTAAAAAGCAGTACAGGATTTCTGGTGATTCAGTGATTAGTACTCCACACCTTTAGTGATTCGTGCTCCACTGCCAAGGGCCCCAGCTCAATCCCTTGTCAGGGAACTAAGATATCACAAACTGCATAATAATACAGAAATAAAAGCAGTAGCAAGCCCAGTGTGTGTCACCCAACAGTGCTGTCACCAAGCTTGGAAGTTTTCAGTTGATAATAATAAGAACTTCAGCAGGACAATGCAGGGAGGGCTCTGCATCCTTCTTCCTATAGTTCTCTAGTAGATAACTATTTGGCCACAGTGCACAGCCTCTCTCTTTGTCTTATGTACATCCCACTGCTTTCAAGGAAAGCAATGAATTCTCAGAGATAATTGTCTGAATTCCCTATTATAAATGCAATATAATTTCTTCCTGAATTTGAACCCACAATGAGTTTTGAGTTTTGCATCATTTGCAAAGCAAAATTTCTTTCTTCAGCTTCTACTCATACAGAGATCTGAGGCCCACTACAATGCCTTGTCTAAAAGTAGAACCACTAAACTGTGGTGACACAAAGAAATTGCAGCAGAAGCTTTGAAATTTAATAACTTTTTGTTTTGTTTTGTTGTTTGTTTGTTTGTTTTTTACTTTGAAAAAAAATTTTAGCCTTGATGTATTTCCCTCACTGATCTTTGAAGATAGAGGGAAGTCCCCAGAGGCCGAGGTGGGAAGGGTGATAGGTAGACAGGATGGCAGGGAGCACCTCTTAGAATTCTGTTAAAAAACAAAATTCACCTGAGTAAATCTGAAGATCAATTGGCTTTATTCAACAATTCATAAATCAGGCAGCATCCCATCTAGCAAGTAGAGAGGAGCTCCAAGCAGAGGTCTATGTGGCAAATTATCTCAGTAGTATTGGCCAAGAAATTCCAGACTGGCTGGTTAAAGTCACTTTCCTGGGATGGGCTAAAGCTGCAATTTGGGTAGGTATTAAGTCTGGGTTTACTGATATGGAACTTAGCACAGGCAATTCCATTTTGAGCCTGTTGTTTCTCTAACAGTTCCATTTGTGTAGAATATGCATGGTAAGAATAGACACAAAGTATTAACAGAGGTTTTCTCCCAGTGGAATTATGGAGTTTAACTTCTCCAGATTATTTACAGCATATATTACAGTTTCATTTTAAATTATATTTCAATAAAAACAAATCAGTGTAGAAATACTGTAAGAGACTCATTAAAACTATTTTGTAGTATTTTTTCTGCAAACAAAATACCTTTTTTCAGTTAAGAAAAAAAAATCATTTAAAATTGCAAATGCTTTCCTTTTTTAATGAAAAAACAATCAGCCATGATTTTTTTTCAATGAATAAAAATTTCCCTAACAGGCTTGCTCTAATTGTTAAATTTTACAAATTTCAGTATTATAGTGTGCTAACTCTGTGCACAAAGCTAACATGATTAAAAGTTAAACTCTTTCTTAAAACACTGAAAATCATTATAATGAATAATTCAAATTAAAAATTCAGTGTTTTCCTAAAAGTAGCTTCATATTTTAAGTACTCAGAAAAATGAAGCTTCAAAGTAATTTGTAAAATGAGACCATATAAGTAAATAGATAATTTATAAGAAAATTAATTGTTCTAAATTTTTAGGTATTATATTAAAACAAAAAATGTTTAAAAAAATAATTTGTACAATGGGAAAAGTGACTAAGAGTGGGGGGAGGCTTCTGAGTGTAATGATACTGCTACTCCATTTCTTAATCTGAGCACTGGTAATATAAGTATATTCATTTGAAAAAACTCATGTAAGAATTAAAGATTTTAAAATTAAAAAAAATAAAAAAATAAAAAAAAAAACTCATGGAGTTGTACCCTTATGAAATGGGCACTTTTCTGTATGTGTATTATTCTTCAGTAAATAATATTAGAAAGAGGGAAGTCAAACAGAATTGAAGGTCACAGAATTTCAGGATGAGGACTGAGACTAGATTGTTGGCTATTGTGAATAATCATAATAGCTACCATGTACATGGCTCATAATTATTATATTGAACACTTGCCATGTGCCAGGAATTACTTGAAGCACTTTGCATATATTACTAAATTAAATATTTCCTTTTTAAAAAAATATAAATTTATTTATTTTAATTGGAGGTTAATTACAATATTGTATTGGTTTTGCCATACATCAACATAAATCCTTCCTTACCCTGTAAAGTATGTGCTATCATAATCCTCATTATATGTATTCACTATCATAATCATCATTTTACAGTTGAGAAAGCCAATGTACAGAGTGGGTTAAGTAACTTGTCCAAGGAGGTTATAAACTACTCTTGCTAGAAAGTGAAAAGTGAAAGTGTTAGTCGCTCAGTCATGTCCAACTCTTTGGAATTCTCCAAGCAAGACTACTGGAGTGGGTTGCCATTCCCTTCTCCAGGGGATTTTCCTGACCCAGGGATTGAACCCGGATCTCCTGCATTGCAGGCAGATTCTTTACCATCTGAGTCACCAGGGAAGCCTCACTCTTTCTAGAAGTCGATAGTAATGAGAACAGTAATTCATATAGGAAGCAGGAAGGTTTGTTTTTTGTTTTTCTGTTGGTCTAGGCAGAGTTGAGTGCATTTATGGTTTGAGGAGTCAGAAGCCAGAGAGAGGAGGGGAAAGAGAGCAAAGGTGCTTGATCCTCCCCAGAAGCCCAGGAGGGGATGGATCAAGAACCCATATTGGTACAGTTTTGCCCAGAGAAAGGCACCTTTTAAGATCTGAAGAAAGGAGAGGTCTACGCAGTGGAGAGCTGAGAGAGTCCAACATCAGAAGATGGTGAGAGCCTTTGCTGGGCCAGAAGGAGGCCAGGAGTGGGTAAAGAGAACTGGAGAAAACCTGCAGTGACGATTACTCAGTGTTTATAACAGTGAAAATTATGGCAATTGCTCATTTCTGGATCCCACCTCAGGCCTGCCGAATCAGACTCTCTGGAGGCAGAGCCCCAGTGCCTATGTTTTTAATAAGCTCTGAAGGAGGTTCCGATAGCCCCTGAATTTGAGAGACATACTGGCTTATAAAATCCACAGGCCTCAGAAAATGAAGCAAAGATGGGTCCACTGTGTAAGACAACATGAAGGGATAGTTTTCCCTAGAATTGCAACCTTTTAATAGACTCTACAGGTGACTCTGATAGAGGTGGTCTGTGGATACACTGGGAAATCTTTCCTCTACAGTAACAGTGGCTAGTATGTAGGCTTTGGAGCTGGATTCTAAATAGTACTAGAGTCTACGGCCATACCACCCTGAACATGCCCGATCTTGTCTAAATAATACTATATATCTCTCATGCCACTTTTGGCAAAGTTAGTTAACCTCTCCATGCCTCAATTTAATCATCTGGAAAATGGGACTAATTATAGTATTCACTTTGGAGGGTTGTTGTGAGGATTAAATAAATTAATGTATGTAAAATGTCTGAAACATAATAAACACAACACTCAATAAATAATAGCTATTATTGTTGCTATTTTTATTATTCACCATAGTTGCAGGGCCCATGGCCACTGAAAGTATGATCTATGAAGAGCAGCTTAGGCAATGGAATGTTCAGGCAGATTCATGAAAATCACCCAGAGAGTAAAAAAGACAGTCTTGTGACCAGAGAAACACTCACGAGGAGAAAGGAGAAAGGTGGCGGAATGAGGGCTTTTCCCTGTCCTGGCTGGCCTTACTGGGGTTCCTGGCTGGCAAAGACAGTCACTGACCAAGTGCACTGGAGCTCCACCCTGCTGATTTAGTGAAGGAAGGCTCAGTGGGGGGAATGGGAGGGGCAGAGAGATGGAAGTGCTGGTATCCCCTCTCCGGGGGGATAGGAACCAGTATGCATCAAGGACTAACTGCTTAAAACCTGCCTTGATTTTCCTCTGGTGGAAAGTACCAGGTTCTAAAATATTCTCAAATGAAGAAAAGTCCTTTATTATTTATCTGACTAAAGGCCTGCCCTTAGATTCTAAGCCAAGTCTCTTGGACATACACTCAGCCATGGGTTCAGGCTGCTGCTTAGCCTCTTGGTCTCTCTTTCTGCACCTTTGAACTTAATCCTGCTAGGTTTCTAGTTAAGGGGAGCCCAGACAGCTGGGAAGAGAGCTACAATCCAGGTCCCATAAGAAGCAGTTGAAGGAGGAGCTGTTAGCTTGGAGAAGAGAAGACTGAAGGCAGTGTGGTACCTGTATCTCTAAAGGGCTCTTACAGGACAGCAAAAGCAGGTGGGGTGGGAGTCCCAAGGGGCAGAGCTAGGGCTTATAAATGGATAGAAACAGTGGGAAAGCATATTTCAGCTCAACACAAGGAATTGACTTTCTAACAGAACTGATCATCCATGAATCAAAATAGATACCTTGTGAGGTAATGAGCTCCCGGACACTGACGTGCAAGCTGAAGTTGGATGATAGCTTGATAGTAGAGAACACTTCAATGTCTGGTTAACCTTTATAGCTAAAACACTTGTTCTGTGCTTTTGTTCAACAGCATGGTTTCATTCCATAACCATTGGTATGCTTAACCTTGCTTTAATATCTAGTAACCAGGTCATATCTAAATATACTGCATGTGTGCACGCTAAGTCACTTCAGTCATGTCCAACTCTGTGCAGTCTTGGGGACTGTAGCCTGCCAGCTCCTCTGTCCATGGGATTCTCCAGGTAAGAATACAGGGTTGTATTGGTGGGTTGTATTCTTGGTCAGTTGCCGTGCCCTCCTCCAGGAAAGCTTCCTGACCCAGGGATCGAACCTGTGTCTCCTACAGCTCCTGCATTGCAGGTGGATTCTTTACCACTGAGCCACCAGGGAAGCCCATCGAAATACACTAGAGAATACCTATTGGGGAGCACTCTGAGTTTCTCATAGGCCTCGTGTGGATCCACGTGTGTCTCTCCTTTCTATCTCTCCCCTCCCAGACTGCCTACAAAGTCTGCTACTCTGCTCTAGTTCCCAGCTTGTTAGCTGGCCAACAACAGACTCATTGGCTGTTTAGGATCTAGGGTATAGAGTCAGTGATGGAAGGTGACAAAACAAGAAACATGGCAAGTAATCCAGAGGCCCAAGAACTCTGGCCAAGTGCCCGTGGCTGTTATCCATGGTCTACGGAACAAGTGTTTCTTAAAGTTTAGTGTGCATCGAATCACCTGGGATCTTGTTAAAATGCAGATTCTTGTTCAGAAGCCTGAGATCCTGCATTTCTAACAAGCTTCCAGGTGCTAATGATTAGCCCAGTCCATGAATCTAAATCATTATACAAATAGGAGGGTTGTTGCTGTGGTTATATTTACCAGTGTGATTATCATTCATTGTTTCGTGCCAGAGTTGTAATAAGGGTTGCAAACTCAAATGCCCATCAGCATTAATAAAAGTGGGTGAGAGAAGGCAGACATACAACAATGAATTCTAACCTATTTGGACTGAGACCCAACATAGCACCAAATAGAGGGTGTCCCCAGTGGCTCAGCTATAAAGAATCCACCTGCAGTGCAGGAGCCGCAGGAGACGCGGGTTTGATCCCTGGGTCGGGAAGGTCCCCTGGAGGAGGGCATGGCAACCCACTCCAGCATTCTTGCCTGGAGAATCCCATGGAAGAGAAGCCTGGCAGGCTACAGTCCACTGGGTCACAAAGAGTCGGACACAACTGAAGCGACTGAGCGTGCATGCACATAGCACCAAATGCAGAGGGTAGACACCTAGCAGCCACCAGTTCAGGAGCTGTGTGAGTCTACATCCGCTCTGCATGTGTGTGTAATTCTTTGTGAGGAGCCTCTAATCTTGATGTCAGTTTGGTGGAGGTCCCAGGGGTTCTGAGGGGGAACAAAAAGCTAAATCGGTTACTCTTCAGGTGCCTCCAGACCCCCTGGGCCTAGAGCACCTCTCTCTCTTACAGAAGTAAAGCCCTCCTTGGTACTTTGCTCAGATTTCTTGCTTCGAAACAAAGGGTTCATTTTTCTTCATTCAACACAATAAGCACTGGGTGCTAATTAGCACTATGCCCTCCTACATGCGCATTAAACAAAAGGTTTGCTGTGGGCATTTTTGGCCAGTAGACTACGGCACAAGGCCCAGTTCAGAAGGGTAAGAGGTGAACTGGGCAAAGGCCTGACGGCAGAGTCTCAGCTCAGCACTCTGTCCCTAGTTTTGGGGAGAGAAACTCCTTGGAAGGGGAAATGATTTCTCAAGCTGTCACTCAAGCCAGATCAAATGATCTCTGCGAATATTTGCCTTTGATCTGAATCTCCCAGATGGAGGAGATCCAACAAAGTGCCATTTCATCCAACTCACCACAGCCACCTCCCACTCAGCAACACCTTAATGTCTTCTCTATTCCCTAAGCATGTTTTTGGGTTAGCCTTTATTTTCCTGAGTGACTTTCCTCCCCTAAGCAAGAATTTTACCTGTCAGAAAAACACTGTTCTTGAGTATAAGTTAGTCTTCAGGGACTGTGGGCTCTTTAAGACTTCACGGCCTGATTTCTCTGTCAGGGTCAGGTGCCAGAAGTCACAATGCTCAGTGAGATGTATTGTTCTTCCACAAGAGGCCCATCCAGTAAGAAAAATGGCAATATAGCAGAAGGCTTAATCCCAGGTTTATGACCAGGGACAGGAAACCCCCCCTCAACCCCCTTGGTCCCTTGGGAAGTGGCACTGGAGAATCAAGTCCAGCTATCCCACAGAAGAGACAGGACAGTGTGCTTCATTTTCTCACAGCCCCAGCCCTTTTTCACAATGGCAGCACCAGCACCTCCTGGAAAGGAATGGTGCTAACTTTCAAGATTGGGCAGCCCATCATTGCACACAGCCTGGGCCCAGAGCCAAAGGAGCCACAAATGGGAATCATCAAGTATGCCAAGAAGGGAAAAGGGCTCAGAGAATTAGCTGCCTCCCCTGAGGGGAGGAGAAGCTGCTTCCAAGGCCCCAGGGTGTATCTGTCTCACACTTTGCCCTGGACACTACGATGGTGGGGGGACCCTCTCCTCTGAGGAGTGTCAAGTGAGACCTCTACTGGCCTATCTCTCCACACCATCCCCCTTAAATTGCTCCTCTGTGTGCTGGGTCAAGGCTGATGAGAACTTAGAGGAACTGAGGCTGGCCCTTCACAGGTGCGATGAGAATGTGGCCAGTCATGATGGTAAGCCCCAAGATGGAGAACCAGAAGGACCCAGGTGGTTCTGCTCCCAGGTGGCCTGCTTCATCGGAACATCCAGCTGGTGAAGAGAGACTGTTGAATTGCAGGAAAAGCTTGCTCTGGAAATCAATCCCATTAGGTTGGAATTCGGCTCCCCCACTTTCTAGCTCTGTGACCTTGAGCAAGTTATTTCACTGCTCTGTGCTTCGGTTTCCTAATCTGTGAAAACAAAAGAGTACCTACCACTTCAGTGTACTATGAGGACTTAACGAGGTATTTGTAAAAGCACCTTTTTTACCATCTGAACCACCAGAAGACCTGGGTTCGATCCCTGGGTTGGAAAGATCCCCTTGGAGAAGGAAATGGCAACCCCCTCCAGTATTCTTGCCTGGGAAATCCCATGGACAGAGGAGCCTGACGGGCTACAGTCCACGGGTCACAAAGAGTCGGACATGACTTAACGATTAACATTTTCACTTTTCATAAAAGCACCTGACGCAGAGCTTGTGCTCATAAGTGTTTCTTCCCTTCCCTTGGTTTGGTAGAATATGTTTACTAAGGACAGGTGAGATACACAGAGGCCTGCCCTATCCTTCAGACTGGTATCAAATTGGAGGCCTCTAGATACCATGCCCCCCAAACAAAAATAAGACCAGAAGAACATTAAGTAAAGCTGCTGTCTGCCTGCCAAATGCATAGCTGATCCACTTGGTCCATGGGCATGTTTGAAGGAGTCATACCTCTATGCCAGGCTTGCCACAGTCTGTTCTTCTTGTGATCAGAAGCAGTCATTTGCAAGACTGCTGGCCTGAGGAACGGTTTCTCTTTGTGAAGCTAATTAATCCACGACGTACTTTGAACTTTGCTCGCTCCTGTACAAACCCCTCTCGCCATCCTTCTCCTAGATAACCTCTCCTCCTGCTGGCCTCAACTTTAAACGTTAATTCTGCAGGGAAGCTTTCCAGACGATCAAACTAGGCTATACTTTCCCAGAACACTTGGCACACCGATAAGTAATGAAAGGATCACACAGTTCTGTATATAGACTGTTTTCCCTGCTAGGCTTGAAGCTCCTGAGGGAGAGACAGGGCCTGTTTTGTTCACCTCTATCACCTCAGCATCTAGCATAGCACCTGGCACATGGTATGTCCTCAGAATAATTGTTGACTGACTAGATAATGCCTGTAGTCCCCCTCAGTCTTAGGATTCTAGTGTCACACAGGCAGGCTATTCCCCTGTAAACCCCCAATGGCAAGGCCATGGCTGACTAGCCAGAGTCCATTCTGGGAATGGTTTGAGATACCCTGAAATATCTCCTCCCCTCTTTCTCTCTCCTTTCTCTCTTTGTCTCTCCTTTCTCATCACCATCACCATTCAGCCTCTGCTGAATTATCCAGTGATTCTAACAGCTCTTTTGGGTTCTGACATAGGAGAGCAAGCCAGGATAAACATAGCACCAGCTCTGTGTGTTTCAGATACCAGATCAAGGTCCTAAGTCCTGGGTAACAAAGATAAAGTCCTTAATTGCCCCGCCTGGTGTACAGTCCCAGGCTGGCAGATGTGTAGGAGAGGCCTAGATTGGGGAATCATGATAGCTCAGACTGTGACTGCCAGGAGAAATGTGGTTTCTGGAGTCAGAGGTCAAGAAGCTCCCCTCCCACTGAGCGCTGGAGAAGAGTTCAGAATGAACAGGAAGTTCAGCACAGAGAGAGCCAGCCGAGAGGCAGCCCTGAAGGAACCATCCATCAGAGGCTCAGATTGTAACTGCTCTTCTGTGTGTTGGCTTAAAAATCAAATTCCATTCTAGACAAATTTCCTTATTGCATGCAAGCTGCTCTAATTTCAAGAATGTCAAATACGCGGCCAAATGCAATTACACTTTAAGCACAGCACTCACTTGAAATATAGCACAAATTTCTAAACCAATTTTAATCACATTACAGAGAGGGCAGACATGCTTAGCAATCTGAAATTCCACCTTATCCAGAGAGCCTCTCGTGATTAGTTAGAAGAGCGGCCAAATTGTTGACTCTGCCCTGCCTATTCTCTTGTTGGCTCTCTGCTGTCAGGTAAGCATTTACCCTCATTCTTGTACATAATGTAGATGTGTTTGTCGATTATTCATTCTGCCCTGGTTACCTATTTGCTTGGTTAATCACAGGAGCAGCCTTTCGGCTGTTTCTTTCTAGTTCCCCTCTGTGAGCCTAGGCCTGGCTTTGGATTCCATTCATGCAGCGTAGGCCCTATCCCCACTCCTGCCCAAATGTTTAGTGGATTCTTTGAGAATGAAAGCACTGGCAGCCATGGACCAGGTCTGGTGGTGGCTGGGACAGTATGTAGCAGCAAGTCCAAGCTCAGCCAGAAGGTAGGCATAGGTGATTTCTGTCTGGACAGTGGGTCCAAGCACCTTAACATCACTCTGGTCTGGGAGACTGGCACACTCCTTGTGGGTCAGCGTCAATTGAGATGCCTGTATATATATTTCTACCATGGGGTAGCTGGAAGAAGGGCCATATGAGTGCTCTCTCTGATCCCCAGCCCAGTGACCAAGACCTGAAGGAACCACACTCAGGGGCCACCTAATAGTAGGGAGATCAGAAACTAGCTAGTTAGAGGGCCTGCAACTGACCTTTGGAGTTCTTCCAGGTGGAAAAATCTAGGCTGCTGATCTCTGGGTTGCCCCAAAGGCTGCAGAACCATCATTCAGGTGGGAGAGGATTCCAGGCTCCACACACAGCCTGAATCTCATGCTCGCTTGCTCTTGCTGGCTTGTGTGTGCGTCTCTCTCATGTTCAGTCCCCATCTCCAACTCTGTGTGTGTGTGTATTAATATATAGATACTGTCTGTTTCTCCTTTCTCTCTTTTCTCTCTTTCTCAGTCCTTGTCTCTCTTTCACTTCTTTTCTATGTGTGTACATGTGTCTCTTCTGGTTTCTCTGTATCACTGTCTCTTAGTCTGTCTCCTCTCTCCCTCTCTCTTCCACCCCCACTCACTCCTCTCTCTGCTCTTTCTGATTCTTGCTCTCTCATCTCTCTCTGTCTCTCTCTTCTCTGTCTCTCTTCCTTCACTGCTCACTTCACAGTCCCAGATACAGAAACACCACTTTTTCCCTTTGACAAACCCACACTTTTCACTTAGAAATAAAGAGGAAGGAATCTGGCCCAAAGCACAGATACTGCCCAGTCAGGATGTTAAGCCCTTAACTCTTCTACTGGTATGTGTTGAGGCCACAGGGCTTGAGCTGCCACAGAAACTGCTGTCCTCCCAGAACCTGGCTAACTGGGATATTCATGCATTGGACAACTTCCTGGGGCTGGCAGAATCAGGTGGAGGAGTTGGGAGATGAAGCTAGACTTCATGGACTAGATAACAGACTTTTAAAGTCTATCTATCCCTGATGTGAGATTCTAAGATTTTATGCTTGTAACTTAACTCAAACCTGAAATAATCACAGTATTGAATTCTGGGCTTCATACATTAAAGGGAACAAACCAGACTATGTCCAGAGAAGAGTGAGTAGAATGGAACAGGGCATCGAGGCCATATCACCATCTCACAGCTGACACGAATTATGTACCTACTGTGCAGACGCTGGACTAAGTAGCGCACGTAGATTAATAAGGCACAGCTTCTTGCCTTCAAAGAGTGATCCAATCTAGAAATATGAGTTTAATAATAATAATCCACACTCACCAACTGCTTCCAATATGGCTAATGCTGTTGTAGACTTTTGCATGTATTATCTGGTTTAGTTCCCATTTATAGGTGAGAAAACTGAAACCCAGAGAAGTTACACTTTGTGACAGTTTAATACCATGAAGATTTATTGAAAGAGGGCTCTTTAGCCTGGAGAAGAGAGGATTCGTGGGTCACTTGTCTTCAGATTTCTGTCCAAGCCCAAGAGGACAGACGTATGCGGCTCCAGAGGGCAGAGCTGGAACCCAGGAATGGATGCACACGTGGAATCACTACAAGGGGGGAAAATCTGTCTTAGGAGTCAGAGTGGTCCATGTCTAGAACAGGCTTCCCAGGGAGGAAGAGGGATGTCTAAGCAGAGGCTGCATGACCATTCAGGAAGGGAAGAGGGGGGAATGTGTCTAAAGGGCTCTCGTAGTTGTGGCAGGCTGCACATCTCCATTTCCTGGCTGCACACTGGCTTAAAGATCCAAACATGATACTTTTAAAGTCCTCTGGGGATCCACACTTCTGTTACCAAAGAGAAATGTGTCTCCCTCTGTACACAGGAAGCCCCTGTGGCGTGTTTGTGTTCATCTTCCTTCACACATTTCCCAATTCTCTTACCCCTCCCCAAGGAGTCTGGGGCATCCATGTCTTGCAAGAGAATACCACCACAGTCTTTCCCCATAGTTTCCTACTCAGGCCTTGGGCTGACATTTTTGCTGTGGAAACTGCAGACCAAGAGTCAAGCAGTGACTCTTTCTCAATCAGGGGTCAGACCGTAGCAGATGACCAGCAGACCAGTCACCACAAGCCAGGTCCACATAGCCAAAAGACCCTTATGCCTCATACATGGTGAACCGTGATCACCCATATATCAAACCCAGGTGCTCTTCTGACTGCCAAGATGAATACTCTTGGCCTTCCTCTAAGTCTGGCCCAAAGCAGAGCATCTGGCAGTGAAGAAGATTGCTAGAAGCAGCCAAGCTTGTGAGGTGGTCAGGCATGGCCCTCAGGGTCACCCCTTTCATAGCCTTCAAGCTCTGGTAGTGAAGGTCCAGACTGGCCAAGAGAGAGCAGCCAAGGCCCTTGCTTGGGAAGGCTACTCTGCTTGAAGCTAGAGAAGTCAAGGCACCGAGCTCCTGTCAGCAGGGAGGCTGTGACTGGGAGTCCTTCATGCCCTTCAGAAAGAGCTTCCATGGAGAGAAGCGCAGGCCTCAGAAGGTCCCTGGAGTTAAAGTCATCCCCACATTGCCCGACCATGTTACCTGAGGGCTTCCCACATGGCTCAGATGGTAAAGAATCTGCCTACAATGCAAGAGACCCAAGTTCAATCCCCAGGTCAGGAAGATCCCTTGCAGAAGGAAATGACTACCCACTCCAGTATGCTTGCCTGTCTTGCCTAGAGAATGTCATGGAATTCTGTGGACAGAGAAACCTACAGTTCATGGGGTCGCAAAGAGTCAGACACAACTGAGAAACTAACACTTTCACTTTCCATGTTGCCTGAGAGAGCCAGGGAGCAAATGGTGGTGAGGGAAGACTCCTGAATGTGAGACCCTGGGCTTGTTCCATGAAGGCCCAGACGCTTCACTGGGAAGACTGCCCTGAAAAGACTTTGTGGAGGGGGCTTTTGAGGGGCTCTCCCCTCTGGCTTCTGTGCCCCCAACACAGGTGCAACCCCTTGTTCCCCCAGTCCACATAATCTCAAATAATCAGGTGGGTGAAGACTAAATGAATAATATTTGTCCAGAGATGTCAAGGGCAAATGGACAGTGGAGAAGTAGGGACTGGCCTCAGAACTAGTGGTGCCATGGGTTGTCACATTCTGGAAATGGTTCCAGGCCATTATGAGGTGCTGAAGGGCAGGAAGCCTACCAGGGAAATCTCTTGGGGGATGCTGCCTGCTTAGGTCAAGTGTGATATGCCAAGATAATACTTTCAGGTTGAACATTATATCATTGTACCAACTGCAACCCCCTAAGCTGGGGATAGGGGACTTGATTCTAGAAAGACCAGGGAGTTGTCAGGTTAAAATAGAGGAGATGGTTTTGGATGGGTAGAAGTAGGAAGTACTCAGTCACTTATGACCCAGGTCTATACCTGAAACTTGTATGCCCTCAGCTATGGATAACTACAGGCCACCGGGCTCCAGTGGAGCTGCCACAGGTTGGGAGGCTGAAGACGGAAATGCAATGAAGAGAATTCTTGGCTGAGGTGAGCTACTACACCATGGGCAAGCCAGCAAATTTCCAGAGTGTAGCTGTTCCTCAGGCTGATGTCCAACAGAGAAGGGGATCTGAGAAGATGCCCCAAGCCAGGCACATCATGTGGTTGGTTGAGAGATTTAGGCTCTCCAGGGAGCTGAGTTTGATCACCTGGTAAGCAGTCATGCCACTGATGAGGTAGTTGACTGAGAGGTCCAGAACCCGAGGGTAACACAAGAACTCGAGTGCTCTGTCATTAGCCAGATGGTTATGGTCCAAGAGACTGGCTGCCAGGGTGAGGGAGCTGAGCTGACAAAGCTGGCCAAGGGCTTCTGAGGCTAGAAGCTCCAGCTGGCTACCCCTGAGGTCCAAGCCTTGGTTGCACCATCCCCTCTAGGACTTTTACGAGGTTGTGAGAGAGGTCGAGCTGTTCCACACTCTATGTTAGCCCTGCCAGAAAAGTTTGGAAGCCAAGACCCTGGCAAGAAACACTCAGCCTGGCCGTCAGGGTGGAGGAGAAAAAAGAATATCCTGCGAAATAGACAGAGTCGGGTGGAGTTGGGGAGAAAGCTAAACCCCATTTACACACACACACACACAGAGGCACACAAGGTCTTGAGCATTTCCCTTGACATTGCCACATAACATTACCTCACTCCAAGAAATAGGAGTGGTTGTTCCTACTTTATAGATAATGAAAGAAGCTCAGAGAAGTAAAGTGACCTGTCCAGTGTACAGGATTTTAACCCAAGTCTGGCTGACTCAAAACCTATGCCCTTTCCACTATTTATCTTGCCTCCTTGAGCGTATCTTTTTCTAGTTCAAAAAGCCCTTGTTCTCTATGGCAACAGGAAATTTGTTTCCATCCATGAATGAATCAGGCGATCCTACAGTACAATACAATCAATACAGTCCTTGAATGTTAGGGCTGGAAGAGACCTTCGAGACTATTTCTCTCTGACAACACTCTCATTTTATAGCTGGAACAATGAAAGGCTCAGAGAGGGGAACAGGTTTGTCTAAGGCGACAGCAAACCTGAGTCTGAATCTGACCGCTCACCCTGTTCCCCAGGAACTCACCAAGTAGGGGCAAAAGAGGGAGAGGCAACGATGGATCCGTGTATAGACTGTTTATACACGGATAGACCCTGCCTTCCCCTGGTTACTCTTTTCGTGGGGATGGGGCACCCATCCAGGACAGGAAAAACCTACTTCTAGCCTTTTCTCTTGGGAGAAAGGTCAACCAGGGAAGTTCTCCTCCCACCCCCCCACCCCATGACACTACTCCCCCCAAATAACTTACTGAATAAAAATTCATCTTGGGGTAAAAACACATGAGTCCAATTCCTGATTTTACCATTAGCTAGCCTAACAATCGTAGGCAAATTCTGTCATTGCCTTGAGCCTCACTTTTCTTATCTATAAAATAGGGATGGTAATACCTCCCTTATAGAGTTGTTGTGGAGATACAACATGATGACATCTATAAAGCACTCAACACAAAGTACCCACATATAAGTATTCATTTGTCCCTTTCTTATCCACGACAAACTCATATATTTTCACCCGAGTGGGCCAGAAAGGCAAAAGTCTCCAGTACAGGGAAGATAGCCTTGGGGCAGAGGGGCAGAATTTCTACTACTGCCCATGAGGTGCAGAGACAGCCAGGCCAGGAGCAGTCTGAGTTCTAACTGGGCCTTGCAGTTGGGTTCCTTTAGTTTTCCTCCAAACTGTGAACCTGGGCTGGACCTTGGGTAATTTTAAATACTCCCATGCCAGGGCAGGAAGTGCTGATAAAAGATGGGAAAAGCAAGAACCAACAATACGCCCTGGGTAAAAGTAATGCAGAGGAGAGGATAAAGGCGACTGAAAGTGAAAAGGAAACAGAGGAGAAGTGCTGGACTTTCCTAACCTCTCCGAATGCCAGGAAATAAACAAACTGGGATACCTTCCTGGACTGGCCTATGAGTTTCCCTCCAGTCCTTGGGGACTGCTATAGGGAAACTCCTTAAGTGGAAGGGAAATGCAGGCTCTGAGTAAATTCACCAGCCTTTCAGCCCCTGTATCATGGGACTCTGGCTCCAAGATGAGAGGGAAGTCAGAGGGTGGGAGCCATGCTGAATCAGGGATAGGCCTCTACCACTGGGCAGGTAAAGGGCTGGGTGGCCCTTCCTCCAGTTATTCCGTTAATTAGTATCAGGTGCTGTGGGGAATGAGGGGCCTCGTCTCACCTATATTAAAAACAACAACAACAACCTGTACCATAATTTCCTTCCCTGGCCCTAGCACTCCTTCTTTTTTCAGGCAAGCTTTTAGAAAAACTTGGTTGTTGATTTCTCCCTCTGAAAAGAATCCATACTCTTCATCTGTTGGTCTCCATCCCCACTACAACTTCTTGCATCTGAGCCCAGCTCGTCTCACCTCCCTCCAGTCTCTGCCCTTCTTCAAGATAGCTGGATCGCTGAGCCAGCAAATGTAACCATCCTTTTCCTTGCTTTAAACTCTTTGATGGCTCCCCACTGCATGCTGGATTAGGTCCCACTCTCCTTCTCATGAGGCCCTTTGGGATCTGGCCCCTGCCTTTATTTCTTGTCACTTCCCCACAAAAAAACAATCATTCAGTCATACTTTACTTACAGGTACTCTGGGATATACACATATTGTTTCATGCCTCTGTCTATTTGCATCTACCATTCTTTCTTGCTGGGATTCTCTTTCCAGCTTGATTGCTTGGCATATGTTGACCTGACCTATGAGCTACAGCTGAAACATGGTCTCTTATGTGAAGCCTTCCTTGATCTCCCACCTTCTCTTGGCTTCAGTCTTCTAGTCACCTAAGCGGCACCCTACTAACACTCGCTAGTCAGTTCTTGTCAAGTCTGGTCTTATTTATCCCCATCCCTGACCCTGATTTTTCTTCAGTGGAGTCTTCTTCCATACCAGGCACTATGCTAATGTTGTATACATACAGCATTATCCCATTAAGTCTCCCTACCACCCTGTGAGTTTGGAACCATTATTATTCTCATTTTACAGCTGAGAAAACTAAGGCTTGAAGAATCTGGGTCAGTTACCCAACATCACCCAGGATACAGGGCTAATAAGAGTTAATACAGTGGAGATCCAAACCCAGGCTGATTCAAAAGGCTTCACCCCGGCACTAAACGCACCTAGCCTTTACCCCTAAACATCCCTTAAGGCAGAGGCTTGTTGAAGCTGGGCAGAAGTGGAGAGAAAATATCTTTAGATCCCTATGCCCTGATGTCCTAGAGGCTGCAGACAATGACCTTGGAGCAGCCCAGTGCCTAGTATCTGTGGCTTCTGGAAAGAAACTAGTACCTTTCTTAGGAGAAAAAGATGCAAGGCTTCAGGCGCTAATGCTGCCTGCTTCAACAGCTCACACAAAATCCCCTGGCCCAGACTTGACAGAGAAGGTCAAACAGTCCTGGGCAAGACTGACAGCCAGCAGGGAAAAATCAAGGGGCAGAGGCAGGGGGGCGAGCAAATAAGCCAGAGTTCAGGCTCCAACTGCCACCTGGTGGTCACCTTAGAGAGGCAAATGGATGGGGCTGGCTGGGGTTCTGTCTTGGCACAAGCCACGAGGCAGAAAGACTGCTGGTCCTGGCTCACAGCATTCTTTCACTCACTCACTCATTCATCTATCTATCCACTCATTTCTTCATTCATTTTACAAAGGTGTTTTGTACTAGGCACAGTTTTGTTGTTGTTTTTCAGTTGCTAAGTCATATCCAACTCTTTGTGACCCCGTGGACTGCAGCACACCAGGCTCCTCTGTCCTCCACTATCTCCCAGAGATTGCTCAAATTCATGTCCATTGAGTTGGTGATGTTATGACTTCAATGGTAAAGAATCAGCCTGCCAATGCAGGAGATGTAATTTTGATCCCTGGGTCAGGGAGATCCCCTGGAGAAGGGAAAGGTTACCCACTCCAGTATTCTGGTCTGGAGAATCTATGGGGTAGCAAAGAGTCGGACACGACTGAGCAACTTTCACTTACTCACATACTCACTGATGGAGAGGTAGGCGGGGTTAGATCCGGTGGGGCTCTGAAGACCTGTTTTACATACCTGCTGAGTGAGATGGTGGGAGACTGGCAGGGTAAGTTGCCCAGGATCACCCAAGCTAGCAAGTGGCACTAGGCATTCTGTCTTGAAAGCCGGTGCTCTGCAGTACTGACAGGAATAGACACATAGAGCAGTGGGAAAAAAGAACCCAGAAATAGACCCACACATATCTTTCCAAATGAGTTTTGACAAAGGTACAAAGCAACTCAATGGAGGAAGGATAGTCTTTCCAACAAATGGTAGTAGAGCAACTGAACAACCATAGGGGAAAAAAATAAATCCCAACTTTATAAAAAAAATGAATTACAAAAAAATGGATTGCAGACTTAAATGTATAACATAAAATTATAGAACTCTTAGAAAAAATAGGAGAACATCTTTAGGACTCAAACATGTTTGGAACCAAACATTTCTGACTCTAGGCAAAGAGTTTTTAGGCTTGACAATAAAAGCACAATCCATAAAAGTAAAAAATGATAAATGGGACCTCATCAAAATTAAACATTTTGCTATGTGGAAGACATGTTTGATTCACACAAAAAGACATGAATATTCATAGCAGCCAAAACCTGAAACAATCCAGATGTCCTTCATCAGGTGAATGGTTAAACAAACTGATACATCCATACCATGGGATACTTATTATTCAGAAGTAAAAAGAATGAACTCTTGATATAGCTAACAACTTGGATGAACCTCCAGAGAATTATGCTGAGTGAAAAAAGCCAATTCTAAAAGGTTATATACTATGTGATTCCATTTTATAAAATTCTTGAAATAACAAAATTATAGACATGGAGAACAGATTTATGATCACCAGGGACTAAGAATGAAAGGAAGGAGGTAGGTTATAAAAGGACAACACAAGGAATTCCTTGCGATGATTGAACACCTCTCTGTCTTGACCCAGGCTGTGGATACATGAATCTCCACATTTGATAAAATTGCATTAGAACTACACACACACACACAGATGTGTTCATGTGAAACTGGTGAAATCTGAATAAGCTCTGTGGATTGTATCAGTGTCCATTAACTGGTTTTGATACTGTATCGTAGATAGAGAGGATGCCAACACTGGCAGAGGTGGGGTAAAGGATGTACAAGACCTCCTTGCAGCTTCCTGTGAATCACTTTAAAACAGAGATCACAAAAGAAACAAAAATCTTAGAAGAAACCATTCGAGATTCTAAACAATAAACTCAGAGTATTTAATCAAAAAAGTTTGAAGATCTCCACTATGTCAGTTTTTTAAAAAAACCAAAAACACCTTAACAGATTTAATAGCATTGATACCCAAAAAAGTCAGTTCCTCAAGAAAAGATCAGAACTACTTATATTCTGACATTAATAAGGGGATAGTCAAGATGACGCTTAGTCTAATACTCTTACTTTACAGATGGGGGAAATGAGGCTCAGAGACAGGAGGCTATTTGCCAAGGTCATACAGCAGAGAAGAAGGATAGAATTAAATCCTCTTGGTTCCCAGTTTTAGAGAGGATGATAAGAGGCTCAGCAGGGGAAACAAGGTCAAGTGCCTCCCTCTCTGTGGGCCTCTCTTCCTTAAACTCTAACTTAAAATGGCTGATTTGAGTATGTAAAGTGCCTAGCCCAGTGCCTGGCACCTAATTGGTATTTTACAAACTGTAGTTTCCTTACTCCCTTTGTTGAGAGGGGGGCCACCATACCTTCATTCAGAGCCAGAGGGAAAGAGACAAAGATTACAGCCACAGCAGGGAGTCACCCTTACCTTCCTTCCAGTTCACCCTGATTTCTAGACCTCTAGTAGGGATTGATCCTGGTTATGTCCTGGGGGTAGGGTTGAGGGTCACCATGGAGATGCCTGGAAGGATGGGGACAAGATTTCTGTTTCTATGGTGACTGCCTGAAAGCAGGATGTGATCTGGAAGAAAGGTTAGGGAGCATAGAGTTCTTTCCATGCAGATGGGGTGGGGACACTCTGAGCCTCATCTAGGGATGGAAGTAGGGGAATTAGAGAAATGAAGCCACTCATCTCCATGGCAACAGATGGGGAAGGGGTGGAGTCACCCAGGGAACAGCAGGTGGTAAAGCTTTCTATCATGCTAGAAAGCTGCTAGGAGTTCACTTAGAGCTATTTAAATGTTTTAACTGTTTCTCCATATAGCACCTAAATTCATCTCTCATATCACCAGTATGCCTCACACGTTGGAAAGACTGACTAGTATACCTACTGTAGTCTCTTTCAGAGCTACTGCATGGGGGGCAGGCTAAGACATTATCTAAGTTTTTTGGAAATAAGTGCCTTACAAATGGGCGTGCAATAGCTCCTGCTTGCCTTGCAATCCATGGAAGCAGGGGTTTTGTCTGTTTCATTCGCTCCAGCACCTAGAACAGTGTCTTGCACATCCACACATCCAATGAATGCATGTTGAATGAATTAATTACCTACCTCATGTTGCCTCCAACTGTAAGTTCCAATAATACTGAAAAACTTCAAGTTCCCTGTACATCCTGTCCCTATTCAAGACTCAAGCACCATCTCTTTTGAGAGTCTATGAACCCTTTGAATAAGTTTCCCTTCTTGGTGTTTCTGTCATACCTACCATGTATCACTATAAAATCATACACCACTTTACACTGAGACAGTGGAAACAGTGTCAGACTTTATTTTGGGGGGCTCCAAAATCACTGCAGATGGTGATTAAAGCCATGAAATTAAAAGATGCTTACTCCTTGGAAGGAAAGTTATGACCAACCTAGACAGCATATTCAAAAACAATCTTTGCCAACAAAGGTCTGTCTAGTTAAGGCTATGGTTTTTCCAGTACTCATGTATGGATGTGAGAGTTGGAATGTGAAGAAGGCTGAGCGCCGAAGAATTGATGCTTTTGAACTGTGGTGTTGGAAAAGACTCTTGAGAGTCCCTTGGACTGCAAGGAGATCCAACCAGTCCATCCTAAAGGAGACCATTCCTGGGTCTTCATTGGAAGGACTGATGTTGAAGCTGAAACTCCAATACTTTGGCCACCTCATGCGAAGAGCTGACTCATTGGAAAAAACCCTGATGCTGGGAGGGATTGGGGGCAGGAGGAGAAGGGGACGACAGAGGACGAGACGGCTCATGGCATCACTGACTCGATGGACATGAGTTTGAGTGAACTCCGGGAATTGGTGATGGACAGGGAGGCCTGGCGTGCTGCGATTCATGGGGTCGCGAAGAGTCGAACACGACTGAGCAACTGAACTGAACTGATTGTCTCTCTCCTTCACCTAGCAGTTAGTAACCCAGGAACAAAGACTATACATACTGATATCCCAGCTGCTAGCACAGCGGCTGGCACATAATAGGTCCTTAATAAGTATTGAAGTAAACCGAATGCCTCCCTGTTGCTTACAGCACATCAAGTTCTACGCACTTCTGGCTGACTCTGCATCCTCCATAATGTGGGTCAGCCTACTGATGCAACCTTACTTCCTTTTACTTTTTAGCACAATCTGTTACATGTCCATTCCCCCTTTCCTTCTTCTCTAGGGATGTAATTTCCCCCTTCTTCTGTAGTGTAGGATAGTGGTTAAAAACATGGGCTCTGAGATAGGATCTGGATTCAGTGGAGTTGGGTTCAAATCCCATGATAAGGGAACACTACTGAGCCAGTTATTTTAATCTCTCTGAGCCACAATTTCTTCATCTGTAAAATAAGGACATAGCAACACCTATCTCTTATGGCAGTTGTAAGGATTCATTGAGAAAATGCATATAAAACACTCAGCACAGTCACCTGACAGTAAATGAGCACTCAGAGAAGGTAAGGTTTTCATTGTTTTGTAGTTCATTTAACATTGAGTCCCTGCTTAACAGGTATCAGGTGCTGTGCTGAAGCAAACAAAGTTGAATGAGACCCTCTCCCTGACCTCAGGCTAGTGAAACACGACTGTGGATAAAGAAAACCAGAGTCCAGTACTATCATAGGGAGATGAATAAGAGAAGGGCACCTCACCTGCAGGTGAAAGATCAAGAAATGCTTCCTTCAGTTAAGTTGTCAGTACTAAATAAAAATTTGCCAGGCAGACAAGGGAGAGAAGGACGCTGCCGGCAGAAGGCACCACCATGCAAATACATGAAGGCCTAAGAGGACACAATAGTTTTAGAGAACTCTGAGGGTCTGCTGAAGGTGGAGCTTAGGATCCATGGGTAAACAGAATGAAAAGGATATCAGCAGCAGAGATATCAGAAAGTCAGGGATGGAGTTTGCCCTTTAACAGGATGTGCCCTCCCCCCACACCCCAACCGAGCTGAAGTTATTCCTTACATTCTTACCAAATTCCTATTTGACTGTTTACTGGTCTTTTCCATTGAACTATGGATCCCTTAAGGGCTCAAAACCAGTGTCTTGTTCTTTGAATTCTCAGTGTCTAGAGTTCAGGTGGGCTTCCCTGGTGGCTCAGATGGTAAAAAATCTGCCCACATGACTCAGAGTCATGCATTCTGTCCATAAAGAAAAGTTAAAACAAAATTCAATTCCTAGTTTGAAGAATGTCAGTAAACCTAAGTATGGACTTAACCTTGCTTCAAAAAGTGCACAGAATTCTAAAGGTTTGTTTATTGGAGAAAAAGCTGTTCTCATGAAGAAGAAAAAGCAAGGACAGAAATAAAGTAGACGAACTAAGACACAGAAAAAGCAGAAGTAACAACCTGAAGCTTTTTTTTTCCCCCTCACTGACTACTGGTAATAAAATTGTGATAAATCTAAAAAAAAAAAAAAAATCTGCCTGCAATGTGGGAGACCGGGGTTTGATCCCTGGGTCAGGAAGATGCTCTGGAGAAGGGAATGGCAACCCACTCCAGTATTCTTGCCTGGGAAATCCCATGGACAGAAGAGCCTGGTAGGCTACAGTCCATGGGGTCACAAACAGTTGGATATGACTGAACGACTAACACACACACATATACACAGGATTCAGGTAGCACATAACACATGTGGAAAGAAGGAAGGAAGGGACTTCTACAAGGTCACACAGCTACTCAGTCACAGAGGTAGGTCTCAAATATCGGTCTCCAGGGTGTTTTTAACTGCTGTACCACATTCCTCAGAGTTGGATATAAAAGTACGAATTTCACCCTTTCATTTAATTATGTCTTCATCATACTGGAGTTCTTCCTTTCATGGCTCAATGAACATCTTGCTGCTAGTCAGGCAAAGTCAGACCTCAGAAATACTTAGTGAAGATAGTTTGAAAACTAAGGATTAAGTCATTATTCCATAAATAATTTTTGGCAAATTACAACCTACTCTTGGCTTTATGCTGCTCACAATTTGATCTCATCTAGTGTTACTGCTGGCATTACAGGTATGAATATCAGTGGACTATTCTTCACTCAAGACAAAACAGCAGTAGGTCAAAGATACAAATTGCCAAGTGCCCCAGTTCAGACAGGCAGGAAAAGGCCGACTATAACATTTCTCTCATGACTCACAAATTTTATCTAAGATAACAAATCTGTGTTGATTCAAACATGACAAATGAATATCCATCATTTCAAACAGGGAGTCACAACTGGGAATACTTAAAAAGTTCATCTCTTTTCTATATTCATGCATAGATTACTTAAAATGCTTCCTACTATTTTCCTGGACTCTAGTTTCTCTCGATTTCAACTTACTCTATATACTGTTGCCCAGTTAGTCATCTTAGCTCTGTGACTTTGGGCAAGTTACCTAACTTCTCAGAGTCTCAGTTTCTTCATCTGCTAAATGAGGGGGCTATGCTATTAGTAGATTAGTCCCTCAGGCTTCCCAGGTGGCTCTAGTGGTAAAGAACCCACCTGCCAATGCAGTAAGAGGCGTGGGTTCGATCCCTGGGTCAGGAAGATCCCCTGGAGGAGGGCATGGCAACCCACTCCAGTCTTCTTGCCTGGAGAGTCACATGGACAGAGGAGCCTGGGGAGCTACCATCCATAGAGTCACATGGAGTCGGACACAACTGAAGCGACTTAGCACACACACATGCACTTGAGTCCCTCAGAGGTGCTTTGGTGCCTTGGGTGCCACTGCAGAAGCTGGGGGAAAGATGGGTTAAGTTGGCAGGCTTCTGGGTACCCACTTCAAATACAGCAGCCCTTTTAGAAATTATGGTTTTGTCTAAAATTCAGTTTGGAAAAAGTTCTGCTACTACACAAAGTTTAATATTACATTTATAAGATTTCTAAGGGCCCTTATAGATCCCCTAAACTGGGATTTTTAAAAAAATTTCCCATACACAACAGGGATTTAATGTGATAAAATGCTTACACACAGAAACACAATAAACAGCTCATTTTTAGTATTACTTTTTTCGAACCACTTTTTAATCTTGGTAGTATCTCAAAATAAGATGCAATGCAATACTTAAAATGATGATGTGAATATATCATATGCACTTTGAAAGTGATTGGCAATTCTCATGAAGACTGTATGTTGAAAGCCATAGAAAAATGGCTTACAAAGCTCAAGACCAAATTCAAATTCTGTATATATTTTTTCTCTTAGGCAACAGTAAATCTATGTCTTAATTCAAACAAATGTGCAGGAATGAATTATCTTTAGCCTCACAATTACTGTGTCTAAGTCTCCTTCACAAGTACAGTATCTTTCTTCTTTGTATTCTTTGTCAAGGCAGACCCCGAAAGTTCAGTTTACCAAACTCATTAGAAGTGCCAGACAAATCAGACTGGTAATTCACCAGAGCTTCCTTTCCTCCTCAGCTTCTAAAGTGTTGCAAGGGGAGGCTTATTAGAATCACCTGGGGAGATTTTTCAACCCACACATGCCCTTCTGCTTCTTGCCAAGTACTCACTGGAGAAGGAAATAGCACCTCACTCCAGTACTCCTTGGAAGAAAAGTTATGACCAACCTAGATAGCATATTCAAAAGCAGAGACATTACTTTGCCGACTAAGGTCCGTCTAGTCAAGGCTATGGTTTTTCCTGTGGTCATGTATGGATGTGAGAGTTGGACTGTGAAGAAGGCTGAGCACCGAAGAATTGATGCTTTTGAACTGTGGTGTTGGAGAAGACTCTTGAGGGTCCCTTGGACTGCAAGGAGATCCAACCAATCCATTCTGAAGGAGATCAGCCCTGAGATTTCTATGGAAGGAACGATGCTAAAGCTGAAACTCCAGTACTTTGGCCACCTCATGCGAAGAGTTGACTCATTGGAAAAGACTCTGATGCTGGAAAGGATTGGGGACAAGAGGAGAAGGGGACGACAGAGGATGAGATGGCTGGATGGCATCACGGACTCGATGGACGTGAGTCTGAGTGAACTCCGGGAGTTGGCGATGGACAGGGAGGCCTGGCGTGCTGCGATTCATGGGGTCGCAAGGAGTCGGACACGACTGAGCGACTGAACTGAACTGAACCAGTACTCTTGCCTGGAAAATCCCATGGATGGAGGAGCCTAGTAGGCTGCAGTCCATGGGGTCGCGAAGAGTCAGATACGATTGAGCGACTTCACTTTCACTTTTCACTTTCATGCATTGGAGAAGGAAATGGCAACCCACTCCAGTGTTTTTGCCTGGAGAATCCCAGGGACGGGGGAGCCTGGTGGGCTGCCGTCTATGGGGTCGCACAGAGTCGGACACTGAAGCGACTTAGCAGCAGCAGCAGCACTGGTTTAGCTTGGGGCTTCATTCTGTCCCACATAAAAGATCTCTCCATCTTTTAAAATCCTACTCAATTTAAGGTAGATGGAGTAAAGACACCTGAACTTAGAAGACACTGGCTTTGTCGCAACTGGTTGGGCAAGTCACTTAACTTATCTGATCTCAAGTTTTTTTTCCTCTAATTTTTGAGATTCCCTTCCAACTTTGAAATTCTATGACTGCATGTCATGTCAAAGAAGCTTTCAGACTACTCCTAGCATAGAATGATTTGTCATTTTTTGGGTTTCCAACAATCTGGGCAATACAACATATCCCCTAGTTATATACTGTCCTATATTGCCCTCTAGTTGTTTTTACATGAAAAATTTTTCTTCTCAATGACAGTTTAAACTATATTTAGTTAAAAATCTTATTTTCCATGGCAGGCAATATGCATTTTAATTAACTTAAATCTCCTAGGACAACTCAGGGTGTGTCCTAAGGTGAAGTGAAGTGAAGTGAAAGTCTCCAGTCATGTCCAACTCTTTGTGACCCCATGGACTATACAGTCCATGGAATTCTCCAGGCCAGAATACTGGAGTGGGTAGCTGTTCCCTTCTCCAGGGGATCTTCCCAACCCAGGTTTCCTGCATTGCAGGTAGATTCTTTATCAGCTAAGCCATGAGGGAAGCCCAAGAAAACTGGAGTGGGTAGCCTATCCCTTCTCCAGGGGATCTTCCTGACCCAGGAATCAAAGCGGGGTCTCCTGCATTGCAGGCAGATTCTTTACCAGCTGAGCTACCAAGGAAATCCTAAGGTAATCAGAATATATTTTATTGATTTGTTCAAAGCAATGAGATCTCTTCTCTCAAAGTCCTGGAATTATATTTTTACATCAGTGCAGTAGAATGGGAAGGGGTGGGAGGTGGGAGGGAGGTTCAAGAGGGAGGGGACATATGTATACCTATGGCTGATTCATGTTGATGTATGGCAGAAATCAACACAATATTGTAAAGCAATTATCCTTCCATTAAAAATAAATAAATTTTAAAATTAAAAAAAATAATGTGAGTCACAAACGTGAACTTGATATGTAATTCTAAGTTTTCTAGTAGGCATATTTAAAAAGCGAAGACAAGTGAAATTAATTTTAATAATATACTTAACCCAATATATACACAAAATATTAGCATTTCAACATGTAGTCAGTGTCAAAATAATTGAGATATTTTGTATTATTTTTTCATAATTTTTTTTCAAAATCCAGTGCATATTTTACGTTGACAGCACATCTAAATTCAAATAGCCACATTCAAGGGCTCAATAGCCCCATGTGGCAAGTGGCTACCATATTGAACAGCGCCGTTCTGCTTAATGGATCTGCTTTCCAAACCGAACACTTATTTTTCTATTCCTATGATGACATTGGGCACGTAATAAGTACCAGGCACTGGGCTAGCCAGAGGAGCGCAAAGATTAATCAGACTCATACAGGTAAGGGAGATAGATTTGTAAATCACTAGCTGTAATATGTGGTAGGTGTTCTGATAGAGATGCACCAAAATTTTCATTTGGCAGGGGAAAGGGGCTCAAGGAAGTTTTCAGAGGAAGTGACTTTTGAAAACGTGTGTGTGTGTGTATAGGAGGGGTGACTTTTGATTGTGTATGTGTGTAAAGGGGTGACAGTAACTGGTAAGTGTGTGTGTGTGTGTGTGTGTGTGTGTGTGTGTGTGTGTGTGTGTTGTGTATAAGAGGGGTGACGTCACGGGGAAGAGGAAGGGCGAGGATTGGCAGGTAGGAACCCAAAGCTCGAGCTGCTGGGTTGCCGGAAGCCGGAGGGGGGCGCTACTTGCCCTTCGCTCTCACGCGCGCAGACCTGCGAACCCGGCAAGCTGCGCGGAGTTCGGAGCCCCTGACCGCCCTGGCCGGCTCCTGGAGTGCTCCTGCTCCTGCCTTCTCGCGCCCGTCCTGGCTCCGAATTCAGCTTCGTCACACCCGATCCTCAGAGCCGATGGCACAGTCCAGGGCCGGGTCGGCGACGAGGAGTCACGCGAAAAGCAGCGCCTGGGGTTTGCTTTTTTATTTGCGTGTGTGTTTCAGTAACAGATGTCTACTACTTGTAATAGGCAGCGTAACAAAATGAGTCCATGGAAACGGTTGCTAGGCTGAGTTAACAGCAGCCTACGGAAATTTGCAGACGCTTAGGTAACAATGGAGCTACTGGACCAATGCGGCGCCCCTTCCGGTTTCTTCATCTCTCGCCTAGCTCAGCTTTCCCAGGGTTGCCTTTGACCCCGGAAGTGAGGTTTTCCGGGTTCCTCCTCCCTAAAATGGCAGCAGTCGAGGACGAGTTACTGTTACCGCGGCTCCCCGAGCTGTTCGAAACCAGCAAGCAGCTTTTGGACGAAGTGGAAATCTCAACTGAACCCACCGGCTCCCGAATAATCCAAGATAAGGTGTTCAAGGGACTGGATCTCCTGAAGAAGGCTGCAGAAATGTTGTCGCAGCTCGAGTTGTTCAGGTATGGGCGAGAGGGTAGTAACCAAAGGCAGAGAACGTAGGTAATGATGATCACCAAAGGTGGAGCCATTGAGCCTGGGTGGAGGAGGCCTTTGAAACTGGGAGCCTTTCTGTCCTACCTCCCCCTGCGGTCTTGTGTACATTGCTTGCATTCTCTACCTCTCTTCCAAGATAGTTAATTTCCGACGACTCTCCTCCTTAGTTTCGGTTATTCGCAGAGGCATTGGATGTGAGTGCTCAGCCACTTTCATTGAAGAAAGCCGGCAGCTGTTCCAGGTGCCGCCTCCCTTTGTCCCACCCCGATCCCAGCCCTCCCCTCCCCCAGGAAGCAAGGGCCACAGTTGGAATGCCTAGCCAGACTTCACAGCCTACTCTGCTCTTTGCAGCCAAAATGAAGATTTGGAGGAAATCGCGTCCACCGACCTGAAGTACCTGATGGTGCCAGCATTTCAAGGAGCGTTCGCCCTGAAACAAGTCAATCCCAGCAAGCGTCTAGATCATTTGCAGTGGGCTCGAGAACACTTTTTAAACTACTTAACGCAGTGCCAGTACTATCATGTGGCAGAGTTTGAGCTGCCCAAAACCAAGACCAACTCAGCTGAAAATAACACTGCTAATTCCTCCATGGCCTATCCTAGCATCGTTGCTATGGCATCTCACAGACAGGCTAAAATAGAGAGGTGGGTCATTTGAGGACTGCCTAATGGCAGTGCTATTGGGGAAGGGTGCATGTTTTTTCCTGGGGGGTGGGAAACAATGGTGTATGTATTCTTTGGGTTCTTATTGAGCATAGGCCCTGGTAAGAGCAAACTCTCAGTTTTTCAAGAGGCCTCTGTCTTGGTTGAAATGATCATCCCTGTCAGACTTCTAGCACCTTATGGTTGCCAACCGCAACAATATAGTTTTAGCAGTGTTTCCCAATCTCTCCCACATCACAGCATAGCAATATTTACACGGTACAGTGGGGCACCCCATGGACTGTACAGTCCATGGGGTCGCAGAGTCGGACACGACTGAGCAACTTTCACTTCACTTCACTTCGCAGTGGGGTAAGTATCTCTGAAAGGCACAGATATCTTATAACTATAGTCCATTTTTGGTCCATTGATTGAGAAGCTCTGTTCTAACAATACTGGATCAGGTGTGTAACATCCTGAACTAATCTTAATACTGGTATAGCTTCATCATGTGAAAGTGCTCACAGTGTTTCGGAGCTATGCTAGGCAGTGGGGATTCAAATTGGGTATGGGCATTTGTATGAATGTGGGTGGTCTCTTCCTTGGAAGAGCATACAATCTGGTGAGGAAAAGAAGCATAGAAATGATATAAATTATAGAATGATGTGATAAGAAAATGTGTAAAGTATTGGGAGAGCAGAGAAAAAGGGCACCTAACCAAAGAGGGAGCAGGAGAGAAGAGAAGGCTTCCTGGCAGAGGTGACTCCTGTGGTGAGTTGCTAAAGGATGCATAGGAGTATTATCTAGAGGAAGAGGAAAGGATGGCTTTAGCCAGCAAAGATAATAGCAGTAGAACAGCTACAGGGGCATTAAAGACCACAGTGTTGGGGTAAAGAACAACTGTAAACAGTTAGGTGATGCTGGAACACAAAGTGGGTGGTGAAGAGGGGGAAAGAATACCGAAAAATGTTGTAGGGTTCAAACCAGGGAGAGCTTGGGGTGTGAGGAAGGTGAAGGAACAACTTTGTTCTGGGAACTTGGGAAGGAGGTTTGAATCCCAGCTCCAGCATTTAATCATTCTGATTTTGGGTAGATTGCTTAGCCTCTCACTGCCTTAATTTCCCCAGGTGTAACACTGGATGATAATAGGTCCTATAAAGTAGTTAGAAGAGAAATGAATTTTAAAAACTCAGCAGTGTCTGATACAGTAAGCACTCAGTCAGCTATTGTTAGATCTTTGTAGCAAAGTACAGGTGGTGGAGTCAGAGACCTGGGTTTGAGACTCAGTTCTACTTATAAGCCATTGAACTTTGGGTAACTTGTGTAACCTGCCTGAGCCTCAGGTTTCCTCATATGTGAAGTATAAGTAACAATGGTAGCTATCTCATAGGGTTAAGAGGCATTAATAAAATAAACCATGTAAAACAGCTGGCACAGTATCTGGCACATAGTAAATATTCTATGTTACCTACTATTAGGCCATGCTAAAGAGCTTGAACTTTGGTTGGTGACTTGGGATCCACTGGAGGTCCCCCCCCCCCCATCCCACCGCAAAGAGTAGCAAGGTCATATTTGCACTTTAACTTGCGTAATCTGGCAGCAGTTAGGAAGCATTCTGAGGGAGAAGATTAGATCCAATTAGGTCACAGAGGTAATGGAGGCCTTACTATCCCAATGGCAGAAGGGATGGGGGAATATATTTATTTATAGGATTGAATCTGCAGAAAACCTGGTGATCAGTTTGTTTTGGCAGGTAGGGTAGAAGGAAGCAGCATGGGAGATGTCTATGTTTCTGACGTAGTTGGAAGACTGTGGAACTCATTGAGATGGGGAATAGAAGAGGAAGAGTAGATAGGGGAGAGTATGAATTCTGTATTGAGACATGTTGCATTTAAGGTGCCTAGAAGACATCCAAGTAGAGGTATCTGTAGCATGAAACTCTGGAGAGGCCTGGTCTAGAGAGCTGAAAATTGATTGATTCATTTAACATATTTATTGAGCCTTTACTGTGTGCCAGGAACTGTTCTAGGTAATGGAGAACCAGAGTCCATGCCCTCATGGAGTTCTTATTTTGGTGGAGGAGACAGACAGTAACTAGTAAATAAAAATGTGACTTTAGTGGTAAGGGCTTTAAATTATAAAGTACGGTTAAGAGCTAGTGAGCAACAGAATGATTTTTGAGGAAATGGGGTAGACTGATATGAAGTGGAATTTAGTGTCATGTCCTCTGTAAGAAGGTAGAGGTAGCCTGTTGGCTTATACCAGTTTAAACAGTGAATTTGGTATCCAAATAATTGCAATGTATCAAAAAAAAAAAACAAAAAAACAAAAAAACCAACAACTAAACGCAATAGAGAGATACAAATGGTGTTTTAGAGAATGACCAGGGAGTGATCATATCTGGTTGGAGGGATAAGGGAAAGATTTCACAATGTAGTAGCATTTGAGATGAGAGGAGAAGCTTGGTTAAAAATGTAAATTACAGGTTTGCCTGAATGTAAAAGTAGTTAATACTCGTGAAAGTTGGAAAACAGAATTTTTTTTAATTAAAAATAAGCTTTCATCTTAGCACTGAGATGATCTTCGTTAACTTCCTGATGTTTTTCCTTTCAGATATATAGTTATTTTAGTTAATACATTTGGAGGAATGCCATTTTTTCTTTTTTAAAACCTGACATCCTGTTGTGATTTCCTTTGTCTTTTGAAGCCAAGATATTTAATGGTTAAATAGTATCAGTCTTATAATTATTTAAGCTAATCTTCTATTGTCAAATGCCTAGACTGTTAATGGGTAGGGGTTTTTATTTGATTTTGTTATTCTAAGTAATGCTACAAAGAAAATAAATGTATCTCTCACTGTTTCCTTAGAATTGATTTCTAGAAGGACCAGTAAGTGCCTAGATTAAAGGGTTTGAATATTTTAAGACTCTTGATGGTAACAGTATTGCTTTCCATAGTAACAAAGTTTCAAAGTATATCCCTCCCCGCCCCCCCACCCCCAACCAGATGGGCAAACAAGAAAGATACCTCATTGTTTTGATTTGTATTTCTTTGGTTAAAAGCTTGATCTTTGAACTTTTTTTTAATGCCCAACAGAGGAGATCAACATTATGTTTTTGTTAATGGCTCCTATATTTATATACTAGCTCAGGCCTTCCCTGACCTTCAGACTCGTGCTTCCAGCACTGTTTGTGGATGTTTCACAGCCACCTCAAACTTAACTTGCCATAAATTGAATTGTTGGCTTTTTAATCCCAAAATGTACCCTCACACTCACGTCCTAAGGATCTCAATAAAGAGACTGCCATTCACCCAGAAGTTTTAAGCTAGAAACCTAGGAGTTGGCTTCAGTTCCTCCCTTCTGGATTGCCACATCCAGTCCATCAACAAGGCCTACCAGTTCCAGCTACAAAATATACCTAATGTCCTTCTGTTCATCTCTTTCTCCGCTGTCATACCTCCACTTAGGCCAGCAGCATGTCTGATCCAAAATATTGTTCTCTTTGGGGGAAATGCTCTTCATTTATGTCTTTCTGGGCTTTGTCTTTTTTCACTACTAAAATGTATATTCCATGAGAGCAGTAGCCATTTCTCTCTCGTTCTCTGTGGTGTGTCTAGCACAGGGCCTGGCATATAGAAGGTGCTCAAAAAACATGTCTTGTTGACAAGCGGCATGTGGGGACAACATGAGCAAAAAAAGCCTAAGGCAAGGTAGTTTGAGGTATGTACAGGAAATGGAGAAGAGTCTGGTTTGGCAGAAGCTAAAAGTAGTATGGTCAGAGGACTCTAGGGAAGTGATGTGTATAGAACACTGAAAAGGAAGAGGGATGCAGAAAGACAAGTTAACATGTTGTAATAGTACTCCAACTGGGAAGAGATGATAATGAAGTTACAACTGTCAGATACTACTTTTGCAAGAAGCATTTATATGATTAGAAAACAAATTGTTTAAATCCTTATTCAATTTCTGTAAGTCCTCCATCCTCTGCCTCATTTACACACTGAGGTCATCCTACATAAAACACCTAAGTAGTATGTCCTCTCTGTCTCTCTCAAAGCATGTTTCTTCATGTATCTTCTCTACTCTTAATTCCCATCTTTGAGGAGTAAGTGTAAGTCTTGTTGATTAATTGAACCTACATTCTTTTGACAGAAGTGGAGAAGTAGAAGCTGGGTAAATAATGAGTCTAGTTTAGGACTTACTGAATTTAGGTCATGATGTGACAACTGGACAGCTGTGTCCGTAAACGGATGGAAATGTGTAACTAAAACTTATGAGACTGTTTTGCAGCTAGTTATAAAAATTCAGGAGCATCGATGGATATGGATCAGTTCAGTTCAGTCACTCAGTCGTGTCCGACTCTTTGTGACCCCATGAATTGCAGCACGCCAGGCCTCCCTGTCCATCACCAACTCCCGGAGTTCACTCAGACTCACATCCATCGAGTCAGTGATGCCATTCAGCCATCTCATCCTCTGTTGTCCCCTCCTCCTGCCCCCAATCCCTCCCAGCATCAGAGTCTTTTCCAATGAGTCAACTCTTCGCATGAGGTGGCCAAAGTACTGGAGTTTCAGCTTTAGCATCATTCCTTCCATAGAAATCCCAGGGCTGATCTCCTTCAGAATGGACTGGTTGGATCTCCTTGCAGTCCAAGGGACTCTCAAGAGTCTTCTCCAACACCACAGTTCAAAAGCATCCTGATCTCCTTTAGAATGGACTGGTTGGATCTCCTTGCAGTCCAAGGGACTCTCAAGAGTCTTCTCCAACACCACAGTTCAAAAGCATCATTTCTTTGGCGCTCAGCCTTCTTCACAGTCCAACTCTCACATCCATACATGACCACTGGAAAAACCATAGCCTTGACTAGATGGAGAAAAAAACATGCAGAGAGAAAAAACCCAAGGATAAAACCTTGGGGCAAATTAAGGAAGAAGGATGAGAAAGAAAAGGGCAGTCAGAGATAAGAGACTCAACATGGTACAGATGGAAGTACTTATAGAAAGAAGCCCAGGGAAGATAGAGAACAAATGTCATGTCGTCTTTGAAGTTTCTCCCTACCTGTCTCCCCTCCCAGATACTATAGCATTTAGTTTTTGTTACTTATCTGGGCATAACTATCTGTTATTCTCTAGACTTGGAACTTCTAAAGGTCAGAGACCATGACTAATTGTATCCTTAGTGTTGTAATTATGTCATTGTATATCCTTGGTACCCAACCCAGTACTTGGATCATGGTAGGTACCTGAGGTATCTTTGGGAAGGACAGAGTGGTCATCAGAAAGATGGAAGCAATATGGTGTAGCAGAAAAATCCTGGGCTTTTGAGTCAGACCTGGGGTGACCCATCCAATTTCTGCCACCTAATAGATGGGACATCATCTAGGCCCTCTCAACTTTTAATTTTTCTCATCTGCTAACGTTATTTATATTGCTGCTTACAAAGCACTTTCATGAGTGTTGGTCATCTGATCCTCTTAACAGTGCCATGAAGCAGATATTATCCCATTTTAGAAATAAGGAAATGGGCTCTCAGTATTGACTTGTCCAGAGTTACATGGCTAGTAAGTGGTCAGGCTAGGATTTAAACTCAGGTCTTCAAATTACCAATTCTAGTGTTGTTTAGAACAGAGAGAAGAGTGGTCATTTGAAAAGACAGAACAGGTTAGGGGAAAGGCACTGGTAGAGTGAAAAATTGTAACTGCAAATGACAGGGAGGATAGTTGATTGAGTGAGGCCTGGAAGAATGTGGATGGGGACTGGATTGATAGTGGAATGGTAAAGACATTTCCTTGGTAAAGACAACAGTGCCTCCTTAAAGGCAAGAGAAGAGGAGGAAAGCTGACACTATAAAGATTTGAAGGTAAAAAGGGAAATTGAATTTCTCCATTGACTGGTCATCTGATTAGCATGATGGTGGCATGGATTTCACAAAAGATGAAGAAGATGATAACTGAACAAGAGTGACCGTTGCACTGAAGTTTAATCATACAAATTTGTCGTTGACTCATTTGACACCAAATTTGTAATTGGTTAGCTCTCTTCAGCAGCTTGGGAACAGAAAGGGGAATGATGAAAGTTGCCCAGAGTCAGAAGGGTGACAGGCACTGGGTGATAAGGATTGTTTGCATGTAGTGGCTCACCATGGGAAATCTAGAACAGTGATGAAGTCTAGGACAGTGTTTTATAGTCTGTTCCTGGAGCCCTAAGATTTCGTCACAGTGCTTGGGTAGGAGAGATGTTGGGAGCCTTTCTCTGATTTAACCAAGGTAGTTTTATCTTTTATTGCTTATTGGCGTTCAAAATAAGCTCTCACAAGAAGCAAGGATTCTTCTGCTAACAAAGGTTTAAAAAACACTGGCCTCAAAGATCAGGTATTCAGGAGCTTAGAAGTCCCAAAGACGACTAGGAACAAAGTCGTAGGAGCAAAGGAAGTAGAGAAGAAAGACCAGAGAGTGCGATTCGACTGCATACATGTGGAGGGTAGGAAAGGAAGCATAAGAACCTTGTTCAGAGGCCCAGCAGACTAACGCAGAATTTACCCCAGGTTATATACGTTGAAGGTCCTGGTATTCTTTTTTTTCCTGACTTAGGTACATCAGGAAAGAGGGTGGGGTAGGAGTGGCATCAGAGTTTAATGTTCTCAAGCGATGTCTGTAATAGCATTCATGAACTAGGATTGACCTGTGTAGTGTTTTACTCAGAAGGCCACCTATGATGGTGCTGTGACATTTATTTGTAACATTGCATAAAGTACCCACTTGTTAATTAAAAGGAATAGAAGAGCCTAAAAGTTTTTATAATAAAGAATGTTTCCAGAGCAGTGGTTCTTGACTTTTTGTGGGTCATGGACCTCCTTTAACGTCTTCTCAGCAAAAAAAAAAAAAAAAAAAAGGTGTATAAATAGAGTTCTATACAAAATTGGAGGGAGTTCAAAGACACCCTTCCTCCCCAAATTCTGTCCATTGAAGTCAAGTTAAGAATTCCAGATTTGAGTGAACACTTGCAGAGAAGCATCTGATCCCGGAGGTCTGGAGTGGAGTTCTAGACATAGGTATTTCAAGATACTTCTCTTGGAAACTGTGGAGTTTTTCCTTTATTCCTCTTTCCCTCAAGCCCTTACATCCAATAAATCAACAAATACTGCTTTATATTTTAATTACATCTGGATCTTACCACCTCCCTATTTCAAGTCACTCTCAACCTGGATTATGGCAGTACCCTCTTAAATTGATGTTCCTGCTTCCACCCTTGCCTCCCAGCCTCTCACAGTCCAGTCAGAGTAGTCTGTTAAAAAAGTTTTCACATCATGTATTCTATTTTAAAGCTTCCAGTGACTTTCTCTTATTCAAAACATTTTGACATGTGATATTTCGTGTCTTATTAGCCTATTGGGTTCTATATGGCCCTGGCTATCTCTCTGACCTCATTTCCTATCATCTTCCATGCCAACCACACTGGCCTCCTTGCTATTCCTCAAACATGTCAGGGCAGCACTCTCCCACCCAAGGACCTTCATATTTGCTTTTCCCCCTTAGAACACTCTTCCAGATCCTGTCATGGCTTCTGTACTTATTTCCTTGAAGTCTTTGCTCAAGTGTCACCTCTTCAGAGAAGTCTCTCCTGAACACCCCTACTTTCACACCATCATTCTATCCAGTTTACCTTGCCTTTTTTTTTTTTTTTGGCTTGTTCAGAGGACTTATCACCACCTGACATCTATTTCTTTTTGACTGCTCACACTAGAATGAAAGCCTCAGGAGAGCAAGGACTCTTTTGTAAGTACTGTTGTGGCTCAAGCACTGAGAACAGTGCATGTCACATAATAAGTACTCAGTAAATAGTTGTCCAGTGAGTGATAGATGACATACTAGAATGCATCTTGGAAAAGGCAGGCAGGGTGGATATGAGTCTTTAAATTATACAGGATGAGTCAGAAGAGCTGGAAATGTTTTGCCCAGAAGAAAAGAAGAGATGACCATTTTTTAGGAATTCCTGCATCAATGGCAGGTAAATAAAAATTCTATGATTATTTGAAGCTATAATTCCCAAATGGACATTGTATGATACTAAGCACCTGACCTAATAAAGGTTGATGTCATAAAATTACTAAAGTACTCCCATCTCGAAAGATGATGGGAAGAGTTGCTCAGATCAGGTTTCCTCTATATTTCTCTGGCTTTAGAATGTATTTCTCCGCCTCTACTGATCCCTTCCTCGCCTTGTAGTCTTGTGAGAACGGCCTTGATGGCAGATTCTGAGGTATAAAATCATTATTTTTGCCAAAGTGAAAATCAGCATCCTTACTACCTGATCATTTGCAAAGGTAAAATCATATTTTGGCCTTCCTTTCAAGGAGCACTTCTTTATTTTTAAGTTCATGGGAAATACTTTTCTGTGGAACAGATACAAGCAGAAGAAGGAGGTGGAGCATAGGTTGTCTGCACTGAAATCTGCTGTGGAAAGTGGTCAAGCAGATGATGAGCATGTTCGTGAATATTACCTCCTTCACCTTCGAAGGTGGATTGGTATCAGCTTAGAAGAGATTGAGAGCATTGACCAGGAGATAAAGATCTTGAGAGAAAAAGACTCTGCAAAAGAGGTAAGCCTGGTCACTGCCTAAACAGCTCAAAAAGCTACTGTCAGAGATTTGAATCTTCTACAGGAGAGTAATCAAATTAAAATCCTTTCATGTTTCCATAAAATCACTGTTTTTATTAACCTTAGTGGAGGAAGGCTGAAGGTTCTCTAGGATAGCTTTCTCTCTAGTTTATAGTATAGTGTTCCCTAGTGCTTTCTGACTGTAACACAGTTCTAGTCTTCTGTAATTTTGTGACATGCCAGGAGAGGGGGAGTCTTCTCTGAAGTGAAAACTGCTTTTGGCTGTGAGCAGTCATGACTGTGGGGGCTTCCCAGGTGGCGCTAATGGTAAAGAACCTGCCTGCCAGTGCAGGAGCCATAAGAGATGCAGGTTTGACCTGTGGGTCAGGAAGATCCTCTGGAGGAGGGCATGGCAACTCACTCCTGTATTCTTGCCTGGAGAATCCCATGGACAGAGGAGCCTGGCAGGCCAGAGTCCATAAAGTCAGAAAGAGTCAGAAATGACTGAAGCAACTTAGCACACATGCAATCATGACTGCTGAAGGAAGGCATAGGGAGGTGTGCCTTGAAAATCTGTGCTTGACTGTAATAAACAGGAAGAGGGATAGGATGGGAATGAAGAAGAAAAGTGGGACTGGAGAAGAGAGAGAAAAAACTTAAAAAGAAGATAAAAGACATGAAATATGTTTTGTTCGGGGGAGAAATCAAAAGTTAACCTTACACAGTGATATACTGACACCATAGGTCACCCAAGTATGAAACATAGCAAGGACCTCTATGCACAAAATGTTAGGCATAATGGTAAAGAAAACTTGGTATAATACCACTTTGGCTGTACCTGAAGACCATAACTATGTTTTGGAGCTGATTTTTCAAAATGTTGGGCTCTGTGTTGGGGTTTCATACATAGCAGAGCAGCTGCCTCACTGTGATCTATTGAAAGTCAGCCCTCAACACAAGGGTTTGTTTAAAAAAAAAAAAAAAAAGGGAAGAATTATAGAAAAGAAAAAAAAAATATCTGGCTCTGCTACCGGTTACTTTTTGGTTCAGGGTATAACATGAATTGAGTTGTATTAATCAACTAGCTGCAGCCATTTAAGTCCTCAGAGAACTCTTGCTAATTTGATTTGTACTAATTAGCCCAGGAGCTTTTGCCTCAGGGTAACATCAACCTAGTTCCTTATGTTAAGGGATCAAAGAACGAACAATTAATATTCTAAAGCTTTAAGGCCCCTTGACTATATCTAGATGAATGGGTTTCAAACCCATTACTATGAGGCTGGACTATTCTGGATCCTCCTGTCTCCTTCTTTGTTTTTTGTTTTTATTCTCTCTCATTTGGTATTGGGATTGGCTATGTAAGTGATGTTACAAAGTGAACATTTTTTCTTAGACCATAGTTTGTTTTGGTATGCCCCTGAACAGCCAAGATTCCTTGAAACATTTCTGTACACCTGTATATGAAAGATACTAACCCATTCTTCCTCCCCCTCTTGCATTTAGGAACATCCACTTCTAAAACACTCTAGGGAGCTGTTGACATTTAATAGCATAATTACATTGGACAGGGTTTTAGCAGAAAGGTCTTAATAATTCAGCTTTAGCCCTGAAAGCCAGGCTGAGGAAAGGGGCTTCAAATTCAGCTCAAGAGGTTTAGGTGAAACATGGAAGAAAGCTTTGGAATCTGCCTCTTTGGAGGGGAGAGTTTTAAAGTCAAGTAATTTTTCACTAGTGAAATGATTCCTGGAAGAGCTTTCTCTTCCTCCCTTTCCAGCATGATACTTGGGCCATCTCAGGAGAGCTAACCAACCTCCACCATTGGTATTCTGCTAATATATCTTAGAGTCTGATAAACAGGGTTTTTCAAGCACCTAAAGACTTAAGAACCTGCATAGTGGGGTGGGCACAATGACAAATACACTTATGATAATTAATTTCCTTTTTAGGCATCAACTTCGCAGTCATCTCGTCAGGACAGGCCTCCAATGAAACCATTTGTTCTCACTCGGAACATGGCCCAAGCCAAGTAGGTGGTATTAAAAAGTGGGTTGCCTTTGCAAGCCCCCTATTTTTATGGTTCGTTTACAGTGCATGAGTAACAGAATGGGCATTGTTAAATAAAGGTCATGGCTTCACCTGGGGAAACTGTTCTTCCATCAAAGGAATATTATCTCTTCCAATACTTTCTCTGTAGCTCTCATCATCAGACATTTCCCTTACAAACTTGAGCTTAAAACCAGGCTCAAGAGGAAGCCAACAAAAATAAATAATTAATGAATTAAATACAGAAAGAAGGAAAAAAGAATCTAAAGAAGAATTGTAGCCCTTAAAGTTGTTTCCCATTGTTTCCTTCAGCTGCAATTCTCAAATGGTCATGTTTGCCTATCTAGGTTTTAATTCTGAGATTAAAGATGAACCTCTTCCATAAGGTTGCAGAAGAATCTCCTTCCTCTGTGTATCTTTTAGACCCACCAAGAATAAATACTCCTTCCATTATATCATCATTCTGTGGGGCATTAGCCTCTGAGATTGCTTATTGGGAGATAAGTCTGGGCCTTTATCTTCTTGTGAAAGCTCTTGCCTTTAATTCTCCTCCCTGGATGTCTCTCTTCACTGTCCTCACAGGAATTTACACAACTCCTCAGAGGATAGCTGGATAAGGGAGCAAGGAGGAAACAGATACAAGCTTTACCACTAAACAGAAGAGGCTTATTAATAGTGCTATTTATGTTTACTTTTCTAAATGTAGTGTGATTCTTACAGAGTATTTGGAGCTGGTTATCCAAGTCTGGCATCCATGACAGTGAATGACTGGTATGAACAGCATCGGAAATTTGGAGCATTACCAGATCAGGGAATAGCCAAGACAACGTCAGGTATGAAGGGGTGGGAGGCAAGTAGTTATACTACTACACTACTGGTCCCTAACTCTCTAGCAGTTAAATTCAGACCACGTATCATTGCCCTTTAGAGCAAAAGAAATCTGGACAAAGATTCTGAGTAACAGATTCTAGTGAGTATTTTATTTCATTTATTATTAAAGTAAATAGCATGTGATTCTGGGAAGATGGAGGCAGTGAAGCAGCATAGGTTTTTTTAATTTTTCCATATATCATGGCATAAAAACAGACTGAACAGATAGATAGCAAAGCCAAAAATCCACAGTTAGCAGTTCTGCTTCTGGTAACAGCAGAGTAGGTTGTTATCAGGCCAACCCCTCCTATAGATAACAGTTACAGACTGAGCAGAATATAACAAAACAGCTATCTGGAGGCCCTGAGAGTGACCAAAAGGAGACACAGACGGCAGGGCAGTCACCAATGAGAAGGTAATGGTACTTGGATCTTCTTGTGGGTAAGAACTTTAGCTTACTGTGTTCTTTGAGCTCACCTTGGTAATTAGATCATACTAGGTACTTGCAGGTGTCTTTGGGAGGGAAAGGTAGAGTTGGTAGTCATTAGATGGAAGCAGTATGATATAGCAGAAAAAGCATGGTCAGATCTGGAGTAACCAATGACTCCTACCACTTAATAGGACAATCATAGCCCCTCTGAGCCTATTTTCCATATCTCATGTATTATCTCACTTTATATTCTTAACAACCCCATGAAGCAAACATTCTTATTCCCATTTTAGAATGAGGAAATGGTATCTGAGAAGTGACCCAAAGTAAACATAGCTAGAAAGTGGCCAAGCTAGAATTTTAATACAGGCCCTAAAATTCCCAGTTCTAATGCCGTTTCCACTATAGCACAGAGAAAAGTGCTCATTTGAAAGGGTTTTCTGTGTTTTTATAGCTTTTCATCCATGGGCAGGCTGCAGTTGCTGTAATATGGAGATAAATAAAACTTGGATAGAAACCTGCAGTCTTATAGTTTGAGGAATGAGAGAACAGATTCAGGATGATTATAGCCTCTGAAAACTGAGGAGATATCCCAGGAGAGAAACCACTGAGGAGGAGCCCTAATTCTCTATATAAACCCTTCCCAAATCTCTGGCAGACTGCTAAGCTATGCATGCATAGGATTGATTCCAAGCACCCTCAGTAAGTCTAAAATAATGAATGGATAATCCAGCTTTACCCAATGCAGAGAAAGAGAACTTGGAATTTTCATTCTAGAGAAATTAAGTGAGAAATAGCTAAAGAAAAATCAGTACTTTTTACAGAATTCGGAATCTCTAACATATCATTCAGAAAGTTTGGGATTCAATTCTAAACTACTGTATGGAAAAAGAAAATGTGACTTATGCTCAAGAGGAAAAGCAGTCAGTGGAGACCAACCCCAAGGTGATTCTGATGTCGAAATCAGCAGACAAGGACTTTAAAGCAGCTTATTTCTATGCTCAAGGGCATAGGGGAAAATATGCTTGTAATGAATTAAAAGGTAATAAATCTCAAAGAAGTAGAAACTATACACCAAAGATTCCAGAACTGAAAAATATAATGTCTGAAGTTTAAAAATTAAAACAGACTCATAGATACAGAGGGGGAAATGGGTGGTTGCCATGGGAGAGGGAGGTTGCAGAGGTGAAATGGGTGAAGGGGATTAAGAGCTACAAACCTCACATGTGCACACACATAGAGAAAAGATTGCAGAGACTGCCCCTTGCATGATCTTGGGCCATTTTTGCTTATGCCAGTCTGTCCAGGCAACTTCTACACAACACCAGTCTGAGCGTGACTCTCACTTGGCAGCAAATTTCTATGGTCTTCATTACCTACTGGAGGGAAACCAAGGTCATATAGATTTTTCCTATGTTACCTTCAATAGTTTTATATTTTACATTTATGTCTATGATCCATTTTAAGTTAAATCTTGTGATAGGTGTAAGGTCTATGTCTTAGCTAAGACTCTGTAAATAATTTTGTCATACAGATGGACTTACCAACTCCATAATCTTATAGTCTAAAAGGTCAAACTTACCCTACGGGATAAGAGAGATGTTTAATTAATATTCTTTTTTTCTCATTGCAGAAAAGGGCATTCTTCCTTGTATAAAATTTGGAAACTAGAGATAGTAAAAAAAAAAAAAATTCACAAATAATCTACAATCAGATAATTAATCTTAAAAAAAGAAGAGCTACAAACCTCTAATTATAAAATAAATAAGCCACAGGGATGTAATATACAGAATAAGGAATGTGGTCAATAATATCATAACTTTGTGGGGACAGATGGTTACCAGACTTATGGTGATCATTTTATAATATATGCAAATGTCAAACCACTATAATGCACCTGAAACTAACATATTGTATGTTAACTATATTTCAGTTTTTTAAAATTTGAATAAGCATAATAGCAAATTCTGGATAGGGAAAGGGCAACCCACTCCAGTATTCTTGCCTGGGAAATCCCATGGACAGTAGAGTCTGATGGGCTACTGTCCATTGGGTTGAAAAAGATTCAGATAGGACTAAGCAACTAAACAACAATAGCATATTGGCAATGACAGAAGAAACGGTTAAATTGAAGATAGATCAATAAAAATTAGCCAATCTGAAAATCAAAAGATTAGGAAAAAACGAAGAGTCTCAATGACTTGTGGAAAAATGTAAAAAGGTTTACCATGTATACATTTGGAATACCACTAAGAGAGGAGAAAGAGAAATAAGGGGACATAAAAAAATTTTTGAAGAAATAATGGCTGAAATTTTCCCCAAATCTGTGAAAGACAAATTGAGAGATTCAGAAATTTCAGTAAGCCCCAAGCAAGCACGTTGAATACAGTGCAAACCACACATAGGCATGTTGTAGTCAGACTGCTGAAACAAAAGTAAAATTTTGAAAGCTGTCAGAGATAAAGTACATATTACACATAGAAGAGCAATGATATGACTTGTTGTCACCTTCCCATTTGGAACAGTGGGTCCCAAAACTACTGCCTCAATTAAACACCTCAATTTAAAAATGAGCAAAAGACCTTAACAGGCACCTCACCAAAGAAGATTATACAGATGGCAAATAAGCATATGAAAAGATGCTCAACATCGTATGCCATATGTTCAGTCGCTAAGTCATGTCTGACTGTGACCCATGAACTGCAGCACACCAGGCTTCCCTGTCCTTCACTATCTCCCAGAGTTTGTTCAAACTCATGTCCATTGAGACGGTGATGCCATCCAACCATCTCATCCTCTTTCACCCACTTTTTCTGCCCTCAATCTTTCCCAGCATCAGAGTCTTTTCCAATGAGTCAGCTCTTCACATCAGATGGCAAGAGTTTTGGAGCTTCAGCTTCAGCATAGTCCTTGAGTGAATATTCAGGGTTGATTTCTTTTAGGATTGACTGGTATGCTCTCCTTGCTGTCCAAAGGACTCTCAAGAGTCTTCTCCACCACCACAATTCAAAAGCATCACTTGGCACTCAGCCTTTTTTTATAGTCCAACTCTCACATCTGTGCAAGACTACTGGAAAAACCATAGCTTTGACTATATGGACCTTTGTCAGCCAAGTGATGTCTCTGCTTTTTAATATGCTGTCTAGGTTTGACATAGCTTTTTTTCCAGAAGCAAGCATCTTTTAATTTCATGGCTGCAGTCATCATCCACAGTGATTTTGGAGCCCCCAAAAATAAACTCTGCCACTGTTCCCATTTTTTTCCCATCTATTTGCCATGAAGTAATGGGACCAGATGCCATGATCTTAGTTTTTTGAATGTTGAGTTTTAAGCCAGCTTTTTCACTCTCCTCTTTCACCCTCATCAACAGTTCCTCTTTGCTTTCTGCCATTCGAGTGGTATCATCTGCATATCTGAGGTTGCTGATATTTCTCCTGGCAGTCTTGATTCCAGCTAATGATTCATCCAGCTCTGCATTTTGCATGATGTACTCTGCATATAAGTTAAATAAGGAGGGTGACAGTATAAAGCCTTGACATACTCCTTTCCCAGTTTGAACCAGTCCATTGTTCCATATCCAGTTCTAACTGTTGCTTCTTGACCTGCATACAGGTTTCTCAGAAGGCAGGTAAAGTGGTTTGATATTCCCATCTCTAGAATTTTCCATAGTTTGTTGTGATCCACACAGTCAAAGGCTTTTGAATAGTCAATGAAGCAGAAGTAGGTGTTTTTCTGGAATTCTCTTCCTTTTTCTGTGATCTAACAGATGTTGGCAATTTGACCTCTGGTTCCTCTGCCTTTTCTAAATCCAGCTTGTACATCTAGAAGCTCTTGGTTCACATACTGTTGAAGCCAAGCTTGAAGAATTTTGAGCATTACCTTATAAGCATGTGAAATGAGCGCAATTGTGTGGTAGTTTGAACATTCTTTGGCATTGTCCTTTTTTGGGACTGAAATGAAAACTGACTTTTTCCAGTCCTGTGGCCATTGTTGAGTTTTCCAAATTTACTGACATATTGAGTATAGCACTTTAACAGCATAATCTTTTAGGATTTGAAATAACTCACCTGGAATTCCATCACCTCCACTAACTTTGTAGTAATGCTTTCAAAGGCTCACTTGACTTCACACTCCAGAGGGTCTGGCTCTAGGTGAGTGACCACACCATTGTGGTGTCTGGATCATTAAGACCTTTTTTGTATAGTTCTTTGTATTCTTTCCACCTCTTCTGAATCTTTTCTGCTTCTGTTAGGTACTTGCCATTTCTGTCCTTTATCATGCTCATTTTTGCATGAAATGTTCCCCTGGTATCTCTGATTTTCTTGAAGAGATCTCTAGTCTTTCCCATTCTAGTGTTTTCTTCTATTTCTTTGCACTGTTTACTTAAGAAGGCTTTCCTCTGTCTCCTTGCTATTCTTTGGAACTCTGCATTCAGTTGGGTCTGTCTTTCCCTTTCTCCTTTGCCTTTTGCTTCTTTTCTCAGCTATTTGTAAGACCTCAGGCAACCAGTTTGCCTTCTTGCATTTCTTTTTCTTTGGGATAATTTTGGTCACCGCCTCCTGTGCAGTGTTACAAATCTCTGTCCATGGTTCTTCAGACACTCTATCAGATCTAATCCCTTGAATCTATTTGTCACTCCCACTGTATAATCATAAGGAATTTGATTTAGGTCATACCTGAATGGCCTAGTGGTTTTCCCTACTTTCTTCAATTTAAGTCTGAATTTTGGAATAAGGAGCTCATGATCTGAGCCACAGTTGGTTCCAGGTCTTGTTTTTCCTCACTGTGTAGAGCATCTCCCCATATCCAAGGACAAAGGAGAAGCCACAAGGAGATAGTAGGAGGGGCACAATCATGTTAAAATCATATGTCATTAGGATATTGCACATTAAAGCAACAATAACCCCACTACACCCCTAAAAGAATGGCCAAAATCCAGAACACTGACAACACCAAATGCTGGCATGGATAATGGAGTGACAGGAACTTCATTGCTGATGGGAATGTAAAGTGGTACAGACACTTTGGAAGACAGTTTGTCAGAAACATTCTCCTATCCTGCAATCCAGCAATCATGCTCCTTTTTACCCAGATGGGTTGAAAAGTTATTAATTGGTCCACACAAAAATTTCACACAAGTGTTTATAGCAGCTTTATTTATAATTGCCAAAAATTGGAAGTAACCAAGATGCCTTCAGTAGGCAAATGGATAGGCTGTGGTATATACAAACAATGGAATAATACTCATTGCTAAAAAGAAATGAACTATCAAGACCTAAAAAGACATGGAGGAATCTTAAATGCATATTACTAAGTGAAAGAAGCTAATCTGAAAAGTCTACATACTGTATGATTCCAGCTGTATGACATTCTAGAAAAGGCAAAACTTATGGAGACAGTAAAAGGATTAGTGGTTGACAGGGATTAAAAGAAAGCAGGGATGAATAGGCAGAACACAGGATTTTTACGGCAGAGAAACTATTCAGAATGATACCGTAATGGTAAATACATGCCATTATACATTTGCCCAAAACCATAGATTATACAACACGAAGAGTGAACCCTAATGTATACTATGGACTTTGCATGATAATGATGCATCATTGTGGGTTCATTGATTATAACAAATGTACCACTGTGATGCTTGATAGTCTGGGGAGGCTGTGCCTGTGTGGGACAGGGTACACAGCCACTGTGTACTTTGCATTCAGTTTTACTGTGTACTTAAACTGCTTTATTCTTTTTCTTAATATATATATTTTATTGAAATATAGTTAACCTATGTTTTTCAGGTACATAGCAAGGTGATTTAGTTATACATGCACACATACATTATTTTTGAAATTATTTTCCATCATGTGAAAAGTGAAAGTAACTTAGTTGTATCCAACTCTTTGTGACCCCATGGACTGTAACCCACCAGACTCCTCTGTCCATGGCAAGAGTATTAGAGAGGGTTGCCATTTCCTTCTCCAGGGGATCTTCCTGACCCAGGGATTGAACCTGGGTCTTCTGCATTGCAGGCAGGTTCTTTACCATTTGAGCCACCAGGAACCATATTGACTATAGTTCCCTGTGCTATGCAGTAAACCTTTGTTGCGTGTTTCATATCTATTTTTTTAAATAGAAATCTAGCATTCTATTCATGCTAAGTCAAACAAGTGGAATCAAAATGTCATAATTTTTTTAATTAGGCAAAAATTCATAAGTTTTATAAAATGTATATATTTTACATATTTATATATGTATACAAAAGCTTTTCTACTATACTTGATAAACACTTGAGAAAGAACATCAAAAAGATGGAGAAATTGGAAAACATAAACTAAATGAAATGGGAGCAATATTTCATATTCAATGAAATAGAAAAAGTAAAACTAGATAAAAGTAAAAGATCATCATATAGTGCAGTTGTTTTTAAGCATGACTACTCATTAGAAACATATCTGGAGCTCTGGAGAAAAAAAGCAATACCTGGGCATTTGTATTTTTCAAAAAATATTCAAGATAATTCTGATATGCATTGCATGGCTTTTAAAAAGTGATTACAGGTTTTTCCATTAAATTGTAGTTCTGGTGATACAGAGTTCTATTTTTCTGTTGACCAATCATGATACAATGGTATTAAGTGAGTAATAGTTAAATAATCACAATAGTAAAAGATATTTATCAGTTTTCACATCAGTAGCCAGACCAAAAAATAAAAGGTAATTACAATTGCACACCATAATGGGAACATGATTAACTTAACTATATAAAATAATTACATAGAATTTGAGGGGGTCAAGCCAAGGGATGTGGCAAGTGAAAGTGTGTACATGCACATGTTTTCATCCACCCACCCAGTCTATGTCTTTTGGTTGGTGCATTTAATCCATTTACATTTAAGGGTAATTATTGATATGTATGATCCTATTACCATTTTCTTAAGTGTTTTGGGTTTATTTTCTGTAGATCTTTTCCTTCTCTTGTGTGTCCTGCCTAGAGAAGTTCCTTTAGCATTTGTTGTCAAGCTGGTTTGGTGGTGTTGAATTATCTTTAACTTTTGCTTATCTGGAAATCTTTTGATTGCTCCATCAAATCTGAAGGAGAGTCTTGCTGGGTAGAGTATTCTTGGTTGTAGGTTCTTCCTTTTCATCACTTTAAATATATTGTGCATTCCCTTATGACTTGTAGAGTTTCTATTGAGAAATCAGCTGATAGCCTGATGGGAGTTCCCTTCTATGTTGTTTGTTATTTTTCCCTTGTTGCCTTTAATATTTTATCTTTGTCTCTAATTTTTGTCGGTTTGATTACTATGTGTCTCGGTGTGTTCCTCCTCGGGTTTATCCTGTCTAGGACACACTGTGCTTCCTGGACTTGGCTGACTATTTCCTTTCTCATGTTATGGAAGTTTTCAGCTATTATTTCTTCAAGTATTTTCTCAGGTCCTTTCTCTCTTCTCTTTCTGGGACCCCTATAACATGAATGTTGATGTGTTTAATGTCCCAGAGATCTGTTAGGCTGTCTTCATTTTTTTTCATTCTTTTTTCTATATTCTCTTCTACAGCAGTGATTTCCACCATTCTGTCCTCCAGGTCATTTATCCATTCTTCTGCCTCAGTTATTCTGCTATTGATTACTTCTAGTGTATTGTTCATCTCCATTTGTTTTTTCTATAGTTCTTGTAGGTCTTTGGTAAACATTTCTTGCATCTTCATTGTTTTCCTGAGATCCTGGATCATCTTCACTACCGTTCTGAATTCTTTCTTTGGAAGGTTGCTTATCTTCACTTCATTTAGTTGTTTTTCTGGGGTTTTATCTTGTCCCTTCATCTGGGCCATAATTTTCTGCTCTTTCATCATGATTAACCTTCTGTAATATGGTTTTGGTTGTAGCTGCTGTAAGACTGCTTCTTCTGTCGGCTCTCTGGTGGATGAGGCTAAGAGGCTTATGTAAGCTTCCTGATGGGAAGGACTGGCAATGGGAAAAACTGGGTCTTGCTCCGGTGGGCAGGGCCTTGCTTAGTAAAGCTTTAATCCAATTATCTGCTGATGGGTGAGGTTGTGCCCTCTCCCTGTTAGTTGTTTGGCCTGAGGTGACCCAGCCCTGGGGTCTGTGGGCTCTATGGTAGAGTTAATGGTGACCTCCAAGAGGGTGTACACCAAGCAGGACTTTCCCAGCCTGCTGCTGCCATTGCCCCTGTCCCTGTAGTGATCCCTTGCCAAACCATGCCTCCACAGGAGGCCCTTCAACATTAGCAGGTAGTTTTGGTTCAGTCTCTTGTGGGGTCACTGGTCCTTTCCCTTAGGTCTTGGAGCACACAAGATTTCGTTTGTACCCTCAAAGACTGTAGTCTCTGTTTCCCCAGTCCTGTGGAAGTCCTGTAATCAAATCCCACTGGTCTTCAAGGCCAGATTCCCTGGGGATTCCCAGTCCCTTTGTTGGATCCCCAGGCTGGGGAGCCTGACGTGGGGTTTAGAACCATCACAACAGTGGGAGAACTTTGTTATTATTCTTCTGCAGTTTGTGGGTCACCTACTCAGCAGGTATGGGATTTGATTTTATCATGATCGTGCCCCTCCTACTGTCTCACTGTGGCTTCTTCTTTGTCTTTCGATGTGGGGTATCTTGTTTTGGTGGGTTCCAGTGTCTGCCTGTCAGTGGTTGTTTAGCAGGTAGTTGCAATTTCGGTGCTCTCACAGGAGATGAGTACATGTCCTTCTACTTGCCATCTTGAAACAGAAGCCTCTTAAACTGCTTTAAATTCCCTGGCAGTCCAGTGGTTAGGGCTCTGTGCTTCCACTGCAGGGGGCACAGTTTTGATTCCTGGTTGGGAAACTAAGATCCCACAAGCTGCACAGCATGACCAAGAAAAAAATAAAACTGCTCTAAAAATAAGGTCTATTTAAAAGAAAAATAATGCAAAGAGACAAAGATATAAAGTCAATGGAGAAATTAAAAGGGAAGAAGGCAAGAATGAACAAAACAACAAAAAATATAGGAAATGAACAGAAAACCAATAGAATGGTAGATTCTAATCCAGCTGATCAGTAATTATATTAAATATCAATGGAATAAACCTTCAAATTAGAAATCAGATTGTCAGACTCACCTGTATACTGTCTACAAGAGGTACATGTTCTTTTTTTAATTATAGTTGATATTATATTATTTTCAGGTATACAGTATTCATTATTTTTGTAAATTATGCTCCATTATAAGTTATTACAAGATAATGAGTTTTGTTCCCTATGCTATATAGTATATCCTTATTGGTTATTTATATTATACATAGTAGGTGGTATCTGTTAATCCCATAACCCTAATTTGTCCCTCCCCACTTCCCTCTGCCCCCTGTCCCTCTGTTTTATATATCCATGAGTCTGTTTCTGTTTTACATAACCATGCATTTGTATTACTGTTTAGATTCCACATATGAGCGATATACATTATTTGTCATTCTCTGTCTTATTTTACTAAGCATAATACCCCCTAGGTACATCCATGTTGCTGCAAATTGCAGAATTTCATTCTTTTTTTATAGCTGGGTCCATTGTGTATGTGTATATATATATATACCACATTTTCTTTATCCATTCGTCTGTTGATGGGTACTTGAGTTGCTTCTGTATAATTGGCTATTGAAAATTGTGCTGCTATGAACATTGGGTTGCATGTATCTTTTTGATTTAGTGTTTTCATTTTTTCTAGATATATACCTAGGAGTGGTATTGCTAGATCATATGGTAGTTCTATTTTTAGTTTTTTAGGAACCTCCATGCTGTTTTACACAGTGGCTTATCATTTACATGCCTATCAGCAGTATATGAGGGTTCCCTTTTCTCAACATTGTCTCCAGCATTTGTTATTTGTAGACTTTTTTATGATAGCCATTCTCACTGGTGGGAGATGATATCTCATTGTGGTTTTGATTTGCATTTTTCTAATAATGAATGATGTTGAGCATCTTATGTGCCTCTTAGCTGTCTGTATGTCTTTGGACAATTGTCTATTCAGGTCTCTGCCCATTTTTCCATTGGGTTGTTTGTTTTTTGATGAAGAATTATATGAGCTGTTTATATATTTTGGATAATAATCCCTTATAGGTCACCTCATTTGTAAATATTTTCTCCCATTCTGTAGGTTGTCTTCTTGTTTTGTCAATATTTTCCTTTGCCTTGCAAAAGCTTTTAAGTTTAATTACATCCCATTTGTTTAGTTTTGCTTTTATTTCTTTTTACTTAGGAGACAGATCAAAAAAAATATTGCCACGATTTTTATGCCAGAGTGTTCTGCCTATATTCTCTTCTAGGAGGTTTATTGTTTCAGGTCTTAAATTTACATCTCTAATCTATTTTGAGTTCATTTTTGTATATGGTGTGAGGGTATGTTCTAATCTCATTATTTTACATGTAGCTGTCCAATTTTCCAACCACCACTTATTGAAGAGACTGTCTTTTCTTCATTGCGCATTCTTGCCTTTTTTGTCATAGATTATTTGAACATAGGTGAATGGGTCTATTTCTCTGCTCTCTATTCTATTTTATCAATCTATTTGTCAGTTTTTGTGTCAGTACCACCCTGTTTTGATTACTATAGCTTTGTAGTATAGTCTGAAGTCTGGGAGGGTTATACTTCTGGCTTTGTTCTTCATTCTCAAGATTTCTTTGGTAATTCAGGGTCTTGTGTGGTTCCATATGAATTTAAGGGTTGTTTATTCTAATCCTGTGAAAACATGGGTATTTTGATTTGTGTGCTCACTCAGGCAGTCATGTCTGACACTTTGTGACCCTATGGACTATAGCCTGCCAGGCTCCTCTGTCCATGGGATTTTCCCAGCAAGAATACTGGTGTGGGTTGCCATTTCCTCCTCCAGAGGATCTTCCTGGAGCAGGGGTCGAACCCACATCTCCTGCATTGCAGACAGATTCTTGACCACTGAGCCATTCTGGGGAAGGCCTGAGTACTTTGATAGGGATTTCATTAAATCTGTAGATTGTTTTGAATAGTATGGCCATTTTGACAATTCATCCAATCCACAAGCATGGGATACCTTTCCCTTTCTTTGTATCATCTTTAGTTTCCTGCCGGGAGCAGGGGGTTTCCTGAGGCTTGGTCATGCCTTTGCATATGCCGAAGCCTTCTTCTCATGACCTTTGCCATGGGCGGAATTCCTCACACTGGCTCCCGGCATCTCCCCCTTTTTTAATTCTTAAAACAGCCCTGTTCAGGCGCCACTTGCCGAGGTCCTTCCCCGGTGGATCCAGGGTAATTCGAAGGTGGGGACAGAATCGGTGTCCTAGGAAAAAACTTATTTAATTACAGGTAGAGAGAGATTAGAAAATTAGCGGAGAAAAAGAGGCTGAATTACTTGGTTTACATGGAATACCAATCACCACCTACGTAGGCCACAGGCGTCTTTCCGTTCTCCTGAAGGAGAGGAGGTACTGAGGCCTCCCTGGTCCGATCTTAGAAGCCCAGGCAAAATTAGTAGGCTTGGTGAGTACCCACGTACCAGATGGGAATTTGGCCAGAAAATAGTAGGAGAGAAAAAGAGGCTGAATAACTTGGTTTACGTGGGATACCAATAAAATTCCAAGACAAGGAATTTGCACCATCTACATTGGGCCACCGGTGCCACTTGAATATCAGAAGGTGCCCCTCCTTAGGCTTCTTCTCGTATGGAACTTAAAAACCGGGGCAAGTAAGTAGACGTGGCGGGTACCCACACTCCAGATGGGAATTCGGCCAGAAAAACGGAGAGCAAGAAAGAAGCGACATGAGGGAATCAGTCTTTCCAGAAACTGATCTGATTTCTTTATTTTTAGGTTTGCTTATATACCTTTTGTTATACATAGGGATGAATACAGAGTCACCCGGGGGTCAGCAGTCCTGACCTTTATCAAAATCAGGTGCTTCACATCAATGTATAAAAAAAGGTCTTAGGGATTCCACATCATCTTCTGGCCATGAGGCCTGCTGACACTCCATGATCCTTTCTTTCTGATAACCAAAAAACTTATTTTTTCCAAGGGTGTTTTTTCTTAAACCAGGCACTACCCTCCAAATAAAGTTGCATTCCTATAGGGTGAGGGTGTAGTGAGTTACAATCAAGAAAGGAATTTATTTAACCCAAGGTTAACATGATTAATCTTAAAGGTTAATACTTATTTCTCCTATATGCTTAAAGGTTAATACTTATTTCTCCTATATGCTAGTTATATTCATTATAAGGGCAGGGAATATGGAGATTTAGCAGCAAACATCAGCCCAACAAATGAAAACCCTTCACCAATGTTCCCCTTAAGATCTATTTAGTCTTAAGATACTGATAAAATTACATTTTTGCATAGCAAGGACACAGTGATTTATAACAAAGTACAGTGATCTATTATAAAAGAGAAAATTCATTAACTCAAAAAATCTAGTATTGCTAACATCAAAAACTACTATATTTCCTTTTCTATATTCCAAATACATTGATTAATATATTCCCAGGTGCCTAAGGATATGGAGGCCTGGGGGCAATCATTGACTCAACAATGAGAAAAAGCCCTATGCTAATTAAGATTTTCAAAATACTCCAAGCTCTCTGTGCTGTTTATGGTTGAGAGGTTGTCATACAAGCTAGTCTGTCAGCAGAGAGGTTTGACCTGAGACACTCTTGTCACACCCAGGGCAGGGAATTAGCAGCAATTATTGGCACAACAAATGAAAAACTCTTCACCAATATAATTCCTAACCAACCCACTATACTAACAATTTCCAACTTCCCAAAAGAATCTGCCTTTCAGTTCAGTTCAGTCGCTCAGTCGTGTCCGACTCTTTGCGACCCCATGAATTGCAGCACGCCAGGCCTCCCTGTCCATCACCAACTCCCGGAGTTCACTCAGACTCACGTCCATCGAGTCCGTGATGCCATCCAGCCATCTCATCCTCTGTCGTCCCCTTCTCCTCCTGCCCCCAATCCCTCCCAGCATCATGTCTTTTCCATTGAGTCAACTCTTCACATGAGGTGGCCAAAGTACTGGAGTTTCAGCTTTAGCATCAATCCTTCCAAAGAAATCCCAGGACTGATCTCCTTCAGAATGGACTGGTTGTATCTCCTTGCAGTCCAAGGGACTCTCAAGAGTCTTCTCCAACACCACAGTTCAAAAGCATCAATTCTTCAGCGCTCAGCCTTCTTCACAGTCTAACTCTCACATCCATACATGACCACAGGAAAAACCATAGCCTTGACTAGACGGACCTTAGTCGGCAAAGTAGTGTCTCTGCTTAGTAAGTCTAAAACATCTCGTGCCTTTCACGGTTGGGAGGCTGTAAACAATCACATGTGGCCAGACGAACCTGTACCGGCAGGCTAGATAACCTTCAGAGGAGTTCATAAGTTGAAACACTCTTGTTATGCTCAGGAATTTTTATTGACTTGGAGCTGTAAGTTAACTTCTTCTCCAAGAGAGGTAATGGGGGTCAGCCCCCCGTAAAGTCAGAGGTATAGGTGAGAGCATGAAAGAGTAAAGTGGGTAGACTCTGGTTTTGGGGGTAGATGCTCAGGAACAGGGGGTTTCCTGAGGCTTGATCACGCCTTTGTGTATGCTGAAACCTCCTTCCTTATGACCTTTGCTATGGGTGGAGTTCCTCACGCTGGCTCCCAGCAGTTTCCCTCATAAATGTTTTGTAGTTTCCAGAGTATAGTATATTTCCCCCTTCTTGGTTAAGTTTGTGTGCTGTGCTTAGTCATATCCGACTCTTTGCAACTCATGGACTGTAGCCCGCCAGGCTTCTGTGTCCATGGGATTCTCCAGGCAAGAATACTGGAGTGGGTTGCCATGCCCTCCTCCGGGGGACCTTTCCAACCCAGGGATCAAACCCAGGTCTCCTGCTTTGCAGGCAGATTCTTTACCATCTGAGCCACCAGGGAAGCCCAAGAATACTGGAGTGGGTAGCTTATCCCTTTTAAGTTAAGTTTACTCCTTGATATTTTATTCATTTTGATGCAATTTTAAACAGTATTTTTTTTTGCTTTCTCTTTATGATATTTTATTATTAGTGTATAGAAACAAAAGATTTCTGTGTATTGATCTTGTATCTGACAACCTTGTTGAATTCCTTTATTAGTTCTAATAGTTTTATTAGTTCTAATGGGTGAAGACTTTAGGGTTTTCTAGATATGATATGTCATCTGCAAATAGTGACAATTTTACTTCTTCCCTTCCAACTTGGATGCTTTTTAAAAATTTTTCTTGTCTGATTGGTGTGACTAGGACTTCCAATACTATGTTGAACAGAAGTGGCAAGAATGGGTATACTTGTCCTGGTCCAGAATTTAGTGGGAAAGCTTCCACCTTTTCACCACTGAGTATGACATTCGTTGTGAGTTTGTCTTAAATGGCCTTTATTATGTTGAGATATGTTTCCTTGATACCCACTTTCAGAGTTTTTATTATTAACGTTAAATTTTGTCAAATGGCTTTTCTGCATCTATTGAGATGATCATGTGATTTTTAGCCTTCCTTTTGTTAATGTGGTATATCATATTAATTTGCATATATTATCTTTGTGACCGTGGAATAAATTCAACTTGACCATGGTGTATGATCCTTTTTATATATTTTTAGATTTGATTTGCTAATATTTTGTTGAAGATTTTTACATTTATTTTCATCAAATATACTGGCCTGTGGCCTTTTTCTGTAGTGTCTTTGGTTTTGGTATCAGGGTGTTGGTAGCCTCGTAGAATGAATTTGAGAGTGTTCCTTCCTTTTCAATTTCTTGAAAAGTTTGAGGACAGGTATTAGTTCTTCCTTATGTTCAGTAGAATTCCCCCATGAAGTCATCTGGTCCTGGACTTTTGCTTGCTGGGAGTGTTTAAATTACAGATTCAACTTCATGTCTCATGATAGGTCTGTTCAGATTGCCTGTTTTTTCTTGTTTCAGTTTTGGCAGGTGTAGAGTTTCTAGAAATTTGTTAATTTCTTGTCAGTTGTCCAATTTGTTGGCATTTAACTGTTCACAGTATCCTCTTAAGACTTTTGGTATATATGTGGTTTTGGTTTTCATTTCTCCTGTTTTCTTATTTTGTTTATTTGGGTCCTTTCTCTTTTCTTCTTAATGAGCCTGGCTAAAGTTTTATCAATTTTATCTTTTTAGAAAACTAGCTCTTGGTTTCATTGATCTTTTCTGCTCTTTTGGTCTCTGTTTTATATATTTCCTTTCTGATCTTTATCATTTCCTTCCTTTTGCTGACTTTGGGCTTTGTTCTTCTTTTTCTAATTCTTTCAGGTCATAGGTTAGGTTGTTTGAGATTTTTCTTATTCTTGAGGAAGACCTGTATAGCTTTAAACATCCCTCTTGGAACTGCTTTTGCTATATCCCATAGATTTTGAAATGTTGTGTTTCCATTTTTATTTGCCTCAAAGTATTTTATGATTTCCACTTTGATTTCATCGTTGACCCATTTGTTTTTTTAGTAGTATGTTGTTTAGCCTCCACATATTTGTTCTCTTCCCATTTTTCTTTCTGTGGTTGATTCTGGTTTCATACTGTAGTGATGAAAGAAATGGTTGATTTAATTTCTGTCCTCTTAAATTTTAAAACATATTTATTTATTTGGCTGCATCGGATCTTAGTTGCAACATGTGGGATCTTTCGTTGCAGCACACAGGATCTTTCATTGCGGCACGAAGGCTCTTCTTTGTGGCTCATGGACCCTTTGTTGTGGGGCATGGACTTCTTTCTAGTTGTGGCACATAGGCCCTATAGTGTGTGGGCTCAGTAGTTGTGGCACGCAGCAGGCTCAGTAATTGCAGCATGTAGGCTTAGTTGCCCTGCAGCATGTGGGATCTTAGTTCCCTGACCAGGAATCAAACCTGCACCCCCTGCATTGGAAGGTGGATTCTTAACTGCTGGACCACCAGAGAAGTCCTCTGTCCTCTTCAATTTGTTGAAACTTGTTTTGTGACCTCTCCTTGTATGTGATCTCTCCTGGAGGACATTCCATGTGTATTTGAATGTATATTCTACTGATTTTGGATATAATGTCCTATAGATACCTATTAAGTTTAACTGGTATATTATGTCATTTAAAACTACTGTTTCCCTATTGATTTTCTGTCTGGATGCTCTGTCCATTTGATGTGAGTGGGTTGTGAAAGTCTCTTACTATTACTGTATTATTGTTATTTTCTTCCTTTATGTCTGTTAGTATTTGCTTCATATATATAGGTGCTTCTGTATTGGGTGCATATATGTTAACGAGTGTAATAGCTTCTTTTATTAACCCCTTTAGCATTTTATAATGCTGCTATTTCTCTTTTGGTATAGCTTTATTTTAAAGTCTATTTTGTCTGAAATGAGTCTTGCTTCCCTCTTATCATTTCCATTCACATGAAGTATCTATTTCCATCCCCTCACTTTCTGTCTATGTATGTATTTAGCCCTGAAGTGAGTCTCTCACATGGAGCATATTGAAATGTCTTGTTTTTTTAACCAGTCAGCCTATGTCTTTTGGTAGGAGCATTTAGTCCTATGATTATGGTATGTACTTCATTGCCATTTTATTACTTATTTTCCAGGGTTTTTTTTTTTTTTTTTTTTGGTAGTTCTTCTCTATTCATTTCTTCTTTTTGTTTCTACTGTTGTGGTTTCAATTTCTTTTGTAGTATGCTTGGGTTCCTTCTTCTTTTTGGTTTCTGTGTATCTGTTGTAGTTTTTTATTTGTGATTACCATATATGTTAGTTAACATGTAATTATATCTACATGTTTTAAACTGGTAGTCATTTAAGTTTAAATGCATTCTTAAAGATCTACATTTCTACTGTCCTCCCTCACCTTTTGTGTTTTTGATGTCATATTTTTCATCTTCATACTTATCTGTTTATTGTAGTTATAGTTGCTTTTACAATTTTTTTGTCTTTTAATCTACACACTGGCTCATTATCTTTGATCTTTACTATATATTGTCTTTCCTAGTGGGGTTTTCTCTTTCCTATAGTTTCTTCTTTTCCATTTAGAGAGACCTTTCACTGTTTCTTTTAGGGTAGGTTTAATATTGATGAATTCTTTTAAGTTTTTACTTGTCTAAGAAGTTCTTTCTCCTTGTAAATGGAATAATTATAAGTGGAATCATCTTGCTGGGTAGGGTGTCCTAGGTTGCAGTTTTTTCCCTTTCAAGGCTTAGAGTATATAATGCCATTCCCTGCTGGTTTGCAAAGCTTCTGTGGAGAAATCAGTTGATAGCCTTTTGGGGATTCCCTTGTATGTGACTCTGTTATTCTCTTGCTGCTGCCTTTAAAATTCTTGCTTTATCTTTAACTTTTGCTATTTTAATTATGATATGTCTTGGTGTGGGTCTGTATGGTTTCATTGTAGGGGGGACCTTCTCTGCTTCCTGTACCTGAATATGTTTCCTTTTTCAGGTTGGGGACATTTTCAGCCATACTTTTCTTCAAGTACATTTTTGATCCCCTTCTCTCTCCTCTCTTTCTTGAACTCCTATAATGTGAATATTGGTGAGCTTAGTGTTAGCCCAAAGATCTTATAGATTCCTTACATTTCTTTTTTTTTCATTTGTGTTTCTGCTCTTCTGATTAGGTGATTTCCATTATTCTGTCTTCCAGATCCTTTGTGCTTTCTTGTGTATCACTTAGTCTGATATTCATTCCTTGTAGTGTTTTTATTTCAGATATGAAATTATGTTTTTTGATTGAATCTTTTAAATATAATCTGTGATCATTAATATATGATCATTCCTTGTTAAAATGATCAGTGTTCAGATCAGTTATTTGCCCTATTTCAGTTAATATTTTTTATTGCCAATGTTTCAAATTCTTTTTCTGGTAAATTGTTTCTATTTCATTATTTATTTGGGGATTTTCTCTTCCTCTTTCAATTGAGAGCAATTATTCTGCCTTTTCATTTTACCTAACTTTCTGTGCCTCTGAATTTAGATAAACAGGTACTTCTTATGGTCTGGAAGGGGTGTTCCTATGTGGGAGCATCCCTTTGCAGACTGTGTATGCCCAGTGCCTTTCATGGGAGATGGATTTGATGTGGACACCAGTCATGTCTTTCCTCAGGGTGTACTCACAGCTATCACCTTGATAGAGGGTGTGGCTGGAGATGGAGGTGCTAGCACAGGGTGGGAAGTGGGACTTCCTCTCTGCTCAGTGTCTGTCACCACCCTGTCAGGGACTGAGTCTGATCCCAAGTTGCGGGAGCGGAAGTCCTGAGGGGTGAGCTTGAGCTGGCTCCATTCCCATTAAGTTTGTGTTTTCCCTGCTCCCCATACTTGGGACCGTTGCCATAAAGGAGGAGAATGCCGAGCCAAGTAGGGCTTGTGTGCCTACAGAGATCCAATGCTCTGCCTTTGTAGAGGTCTGCAGCTTCCCTAAGATGCAGCCAATGGTTGTGTCTTTTCCCCAGTTGTGGCTACCCTAGGGCTAGTGCCACACTGTGACATGGAGTGGGCATGGCCAGAGCATTCTCTCAGCTTGGAGTGGGGCACCCATGCGGCAAAGTGGTTGTGGGCAACCCAGCAGCTGTGTTGCCATCAGAAGTCTAGGGTGCTTCTGGAATGCCTCTTGAGTAAATCCTGCCACTGCTGCCCAGCCTGGGCTCTGCCTCACGACCAGGTCACCTCTCCATCTCAAGGTCAAGTTTTTCCCAGATCCTGGCCACCCTAGTTCCAGTACCACACTTGTGGCATGAAGTGAACAGGGCTGGAGCATTCTTTCAGCTCTGGCTGGAGAGCATAGCATGGCTGTGCACAGTGTGTTACAGGAAAGCAGTAGCCTAAGCCAAACTTTTCTCTGTCCTGCCTGGGGGAAGTCCACCTGTGCTCTACTCATGAGTGGAGCCCAGGCTTCTCTATGGACTTCCGTTTATCTTTTCTTACAACGTTGACTGTACAGGAATCTTTCTGCCAATTTCCAGTTTTTAGTGAGAATTGTTCCACGTGTAGATTTATTTTTGATGTTTTCATGGGGAAAGGTGAGCTCCACATCTTTCTCCACCCTCTTGATCTCCTATCAAGAGATACATTTTAAATATAAAGGTACAGATTGGTCAAACATAAAATGATTTAAAAAAAACCATGCTAACAATAGACATAAGAAAGTTGCAATAGCTATAGTAATGTCAGATAAGGTAGACTTCAAGACAAAAGGTGTTACTGGACTTTGAAAAGGACATTTAGTGCTAATAAAAGGGTCAATTTATTTGGAAGACACAGGAATCCTAAATGTGTTTGTGTCTAATAACAACTTTCAAATTACATGAAGGAAAAATTGACAGAATTAAATGGAGAAATAGACAAATCTACAACCATAGTTGGAGATTTTCATACTTTTCTTTCAGTAACCGAAAAATTTCTGGACAGAAAATCAGTAAGGACATAGAAGATCTGGACAGCACTGGCAGCCACTTTAACCTCTTTGACATTTACAATAACCTCTTTGACATATCCAATAACTGCAAGATACACTTTTTTTCAAGTGCACATGGTATGTTCACCAACTTAGACTATGTTGTAGGCAACCAAATAAGTGTCCATAAATTTTCAAAGATAGAAATTACACTGTGTTCCCTGACTACAACCTAATTTAATTAGCAGTCAATAACAGCATACCTGGGACTTCCCTGGAGTGGTAAAGAATCTACCTGCCAATGCAGGAGATGCAGGTTCAATCCCTGAGTCGGGAAGATCCCCTGGAGAAAAAAATGGCAGCCCACTCCAGTATTCTTGCCTGGGAAATCCCATAGACAGAGGAGCCTGGCAGGCTATGGTCTGTGGTGTTGCGGGAGAGTCAGACACAACTTAGCGACTAAACCAGGCTTCCCAGGTAGCTAGCTCAGTGATAAAGAATTCACCTGCCAAGCAGGAGGCATGGGTTCAATCCAAGGGTCAGAAAGATCCCCTGGAGAAGGAAATGGCAACCCACTCCAGTATTCTTGCCTGGGAAATCCCATTAGCAGAGGAGCCTGGTGGGCTACAGTCCATGGGGTCATAAGAGTTGGACACAACTTAGTGACTAAACAACAACGTACCTAGGAAGTCCCTAAATTTTTTAAAGTTAAACAACATACTTCTAAATAACCCATCAAAGAAGAAATCACAAAGAAAATTAGGAAGTATTTGTAACTGAATAATAGTGAAATACATGAAAACTTGTGAGATACAACTGAAGCAGTGCTGAGAGGGAAGTGTATAACTTTCAGTAGTTATATTAGAAAAAAGAAAGGTAAAATCAGTTACTAAGATACTACCTTAAGAAGTTGGAGAAAACAAGAACAAAATAAGCCTAAAGTATATAAAAGAAAGGAAACAATAAAGACAGCCTGGGGGTCAGGGTTGGTGGTAGTATTGTTGCACAAAAGTTGAACATATATATACTCCCATGACAGTTTCACTCCCAAGTATATACCTAAGAGGGATGAGAGCCTTCTATCTTCAAAAGGTTTGTACAAGAATGCTCATAGCACCATTATTTGTAATACCCCAGAGTGAACACTACTCTAAATGCCCATACATTATAGAATGGATAAATAAATTTTGGCATATCTGCACAGTGAAATACTGTTAACAATAAGGTTAAACAGACTATAGTTCTTCAGTTATAAGTAATAACAAATATTAATTTGTTAAATTTTACAAACATAATTTGAGGGGGAAAAAAACACAGAAGAGCATAGAATTCAGACCCAGGTGAAACTTGTGTATGCTGGTTAAAAGCCAGTATGATGTTCACCCTTAGTGGGAGATTATGAGTGAAACTGGACCTGAGGGCAACTTCTGAGGAATTAGTAATGTTTTGTATCTTAATTTGGGCACTGATTATATGGATATGTTCAGATGTGAAAACTGATTTAGCTATCCTGTGTTTGTGTATTTTTCTGCATGTATGTTGTTATACTTCAATAAAAACACAAAAGAAAAAATTCATAGATAATATTTATAACAAAACTAAGTGACAGTGTGTTCCCATGAAATTCAAAAACAGGTAAGGGAAGATCATTATAACCACAAGATCAACTAGTAATGGGCATCTGTGTAAGCAGAAAGAGTTGACCATCTGAAAGACCTGAAAATGGGAGAATTCCAAAACAGCAAACAGTATTCGCTAATAAGTGTGGCATTCTGACAGGTGCTGTTTCATTGCATTTGAGGTGGTTTTGGTTCGCATTTCCCTCATGATTAGTGATGTTGAGCATCTTTTCATGTGCCTGTTGGTCATGTGTTTGTCTTCTTTGGAAAATGTTTAGATCTTCTGCCCATTTTGTAATCAAATTGTATTGAGTTGTCTGAGTTCTTAATATATTTTGGATATTAACCCCTTATCAGACATATCATTTGCCAATATCTTCTCCCATTCAGTAGTTTTTTGTTTTGCTCATGGTTTCCTTTGCTGTGCAAAAGCTTTTTAGTTTCATATGGTCCTATTTGTTTACTTTTGCTTTTGTTGTCCTTGCCTGAGGAGATTTATCAAAAAAGAAAATATTGCTAAGACTGAGTTCAAAGAACATACTGCCTATGTTTTCTTCTAGATGTTTTATGGTTTTAGGTCTTATATTTAAGTCTTTAATTCATTTTGACTTTATTTTTGTAAACGATGTGAAAAAATGGTCTAGTTTTATTTTACATATAGCTATCTTGTTTTCCTAACACCACTTAGCCATAAAAAAGAATGAAATCTTGCAATTTGTGACAGTATGGGTGGATCTGGAGGGTATTATGCTAAGTGAAATAAGTCAAAGAAAGATGAATACTGTATGTTTTCACTTATATGTGGAATCTAAAATATAAAAAAAAATGAGCACCCCAAAACCCAGAAACAGACTCAGAGATACAGAGAATAAACTAGTGGTTGCCAGAAGTGAGAAGAATGGGAGGAAGAGTGCAATAGGTGAAGGGGATTAAAAGATACAATTTACCAGTTATAAAATAAATAAGGCACAAGGATGTAACTTATGGTACCAAGAATATAGTCAATAATATTATAATACCTTTGTATGATGCATAACCTGTACAAATATAGAATCACTGTGTTGTACATCTGAAGCAAATATTGTAAGTCACCTATACTTGAATTAAAAAATTTTAATTAAAAAAAAATAAGTGTGGCAGTTCATTTTAAGAACAGTAGTTGAAATGGGAGGGGTTTTACCTTCCAATGAAAACTGAATGAATACAAGGAATCTCTTGTCAGAAGGTCTGAAAGGGATGGAGCTGTCTAACCCTTAATGAACTCTTGAAAATGAGGCACCGGATCTCCCTACTCACACAGTCCCACACTGAGGAGAAATTGTTGAGAATAGAATTCAGATGAGCAGAACAGGGACAATAAAGGAGGAGGAAAGAGAAGGTCTGAGAATGGGAGAGAGGACCACAACCAAGACTCTAATCAAGTAAGTCATTATATTCCTTTAACATACATTCAAAACAGAAAGTGTGCCTCTGTGAAGTTAGAAAAGCCACTCTGAACCATACTTCTTTCTGAAAGTTCAGGAAAGCTTAGCACAGTGAAGAATGAGCAACAGATTGTGATAATGGTTGCACAACTCTGAATATACTAAAAACCACTGAATTGTGTACTTTAAATGGGTGAATTTTATGGTATGTGAATAATATCTCAAGAAAGCTGTAGGAAAAATGAATGGGAGATTACCAAGATCAAATGTCACACAAAATTATTATAAGGAGAAAAAAGAATCAAAAGCATTCCATGTTGCTTATCTGTTTTATGTAAGTAGTATGTATATGTTAATCCCATACTCCTCATTTGTCCCTCCCTCCCTCTCCCCTTTGGTAACCATAAGTTTGTTTTCTGTCTGTAAGTCAGTTTCTGTTCTGTATGTAGATTCATTTGTATTATTTTTTAGATTCCACATGTAAGTTATATAAAGGAATATAATCTGAAAAAATACAGATATATGTAAGTGAATCACTTTGCTGTACACCTAAAACTAACAATTTTGTAAATCAACTATATTTCAATTTTTTAAAAAGGGAAAAAAAGCATTCCAGAAAGACACACTCAAAGAACAACAAATCTAAAATATACTGTTTAAAAATTAGTTCGAAGACATTAATAAAATTAAAGAAGACACAGAAGAACAATACGTAGCAGGATTAGAAAAATTCAGAAATGTAGTGACAACTTGGGGCAATAAGAGGAAAGAATCGTTTCAGAAATGAAGGCTAAGGCAGCACACTCTCTGACATAAATCATAGCAATATTTTTAAAGCTCTGTCTCCTCAGGCAGAGGAAACAAAAGCAGAAATAAACAAACGAAACTGATTTAAATTTAAAGACTTCTGCACCACAAAGGAAACCAACAACAAAATGAAAAAACAGCCTACAGAATGGGAGAAAATATTTGTAAATGATATGCCCAATAAGGGGTTAATATCCAGACTACATAGACAGCTCATATAATCGATATGGAAAAAATAATTTAAGAATAGACAGAAGATGCAAGGAGCTCAAACCCAGTGCTCTGTGACAACTTAGAGGGGTGGGAGGTGGGAGGGAGGTTCAAGAGGGAGGAGACATGTATACCTATGGCTGATTCATGTTGATGGATGGCGGAAACCAACACAATATTATAAGTCAATTATCCTCCAATTAAATAAATTTTAAAAAAAGAAGTAAGGAACTATACAGAGGGAAGTCGGAAGGGGGAAAACAAATATTTATATTAACCCATACTTCCGGAATATAGAAAAATGATACTGATGAACCTATTTGCAGGACAGGAATAGAGACGCGGATATAGAGAACTGACTTGGGGAAACAGCAGGGGAGGGAGAGGATGGGGCTAGTTGAGAGAGTGGCACTGACATATATACACCCCCATGTGTAAAACAGACAGCTCCCTGTCACAGGGAGCTCAGCCCGGCACTGTGATGGCCTAGAGGGGTGGGCTGGCGTGGGAAGTGGGAGGGAAGTTCAAGAGGGAGGGGATATATATATATATACTTATGGCTGATTCACATAGCTGTATGGCAGAAATCAACACAACACTAAAGCAATTATCTGCCTGTTAAAAAAAAAATGGACAGAAGACCTGAGACATTTTTCCAAAGAAGATATACAGTTAACAAACAGGTACATGAGAAGATGCTCAGCATTGCTAATCATCTGAGAAAGGCAAGTCAAAACCATAATGAAATATCCTCTCACACTTGTCAGAATGCCTATCATCAAGAAGTCTACAAATAACAAGTGTTGGTAAGGATGTGTAGAAGTGGGAACTCTAGTATCCTGTTGCTACTGCTGCTTAGTTGGTTCAGTCGTATCCGACTCTGTGAGACCCTATGGACTACAGCCTGCCAGGCTTCTCTGTCCATGGGATTCTCCAGGCAAGAATACTGGGGTGGGTTGCCCTGCCCTCCTCCAGGGGATCTTCCCAACCCAGGGATCAAACCCGGTTCTCCTGTACTGCAGGCAGGTTCTTTACTGCTGAGCCATCAGGGAAGCCCAGTACACTGTTGGTAAGAATATAAATCGGTGCAGCTATTATGGAAGGCAGTGTAGTGGTTCCTCAAAAATTAAAGTAGAACTACCATATGATACAGCAATTCCACTCCTGGATTTTTAATTTCATTTTTTTTAAACTGGAGGATAATTGCTTTACATTGTTTTGGTTTCTGCCACACAGCAGTATGAATCAGCCATAAGTATATATCTATGTCCCCTCCCTCTTGAACCTCCCTCCTACTCTACCTCCACCCCATCCCATCCCTCTAGGTTGTTACAGAGCACCAGGTTGAGCTCCCTGGGTTGTACAGCAACTTCCCACTCAGTTCAGTTCAGTTCAGTTGCTCAGTCGTGTCCGACTCTTTGCGACCCCATGAACCGTAGCACACCAGGCCTCCCTGTCAATCACCAACTCCCGGAGTCCACCCAAACCCATGTCCATCGAGTCAGTGATGCCATCCAACCATCTCATCCTCTGTCGTCCCCTTCTCCTGCCCTCAATCCCTCCTAGCATCAGGGTCTTTTCCAATGAGTCAGCTCTCCGCATCAGGTGGCCACAGTATTGGAGTTTCAGCTTCAAAATCAGTCCTTCCAATGAACACCCAGGACTGATTTCCTTTAGGGTGGACTGGTTGGATCTCCTTGCAGTCCAAGGGACTCTCAAGAGTCTTCTCCAACACCACAGTTCAAAAGCATCAATTCTTCAGTGCTCACCTTTCTTTATAGTCCAACTCTCACATCCATACATGACCACTGGAAAAACAATAGCTTTGACTAGAAGGACCTTTGTTGGCAAAGTAATGTCTCTGTTTTTGAATATGCTGTCTAGGTTGGTCATAACTTTCCTTCCAAGGAGTGTCTTTTAATTTCATGGCTGCAATCACTGCCTGCAGTGATTTTGGAGCCCAGAAAAATAGTCAGCCACTATTTCTGCATCTGTTTGCCATGAAGTGATGGGACCAGGTGCCGTGATCTTAGTTTTCTGAATGTTGAGCTTTAAGCCAACTTTTTCACTTTCACTCTCATCAAGAGGCTTTTTAGTTTCTCTTCACTTTGCCACAAGGGTGGTGTCATCTGCATGTCTGAGGTTATTGATATTTCTCCCGGCAATCTTGATTCCAGCTTGTGCTTTCTCCAGCCCAGCGTTTCTCATGATGTACTCTGCATATAAGTTAAATAAGCAGGGTGACAATATACAGCCTTGACGTACTCCTTTTCCTATTTGGAACAGGTCTGTTGTTCCACGTCCAGATCTAACTTGCTTCCTGACCTGCATACAGGTTTCTCAAGAGGCAGGTCAAGTGCTCTGGTATGCCCATCTCTTTCAGACTAGCTAGCTGTTTTACATATGTTTTTACATACAGTAATATATATGTTTCAGTGCTATTCTCAATTCGTCCCACCCTCTCCTTCCCCCACCGTGTCCACAAGTCAGTTCTCTATGTCTGCGTCTCTATTCCTGCCTTGCAAATAGGTTAATCAGTACCGTTTTTCTAGATTCCATATATCTACATTAATATATGATATTTGTTTCTCTCTTTCTGACTTCACTCTGTGTAACAGGCTCTCAGTTCATCCAGCTCATGAGAACTGACTCAGATTCATTCCTTTTTATGGCTACCACTCCTGGATTTTTAATCCATAGAAAATGAAAACACTAATTCAAAAAAATACTTGCACCCCAATGTTCATAGCAGCATTGTTTACATTGCCCAATATATGGAAGCAACCTAAAGTCTCAATAAGTGAATAGATAAGATGTGGTATATATATGCAATGTATTATATCTTATATGCAATTAGATGTGATATATATATATGCAATGTATATATATGCAATGCCATTAAAAAGAATGAAATATTGCCATTTGCAACAACATGGATGGCCCCTAGAGGGTAATAGGCTTGGTGAAAGAAGTCGAGAAAGACAAATATTGTATGATATCACTTATATGTGGAATCTAAATATATATTAATAAATAATCTAATAACAAATAATCCAATAATAAATATATCTATGAGAACTAGAGTCAGAGATATAGAGAACAAACAGGTAGTAACAAGTGAGGAGAGGAAAGGGAGGGAAGGGCAAGGTGGTAGGGGATTAAGAGGTACAAGCTACTATGGATAAAACAAATAAGCTATAGGAATATATTGCATAGCACAGGAAATACAGCCAATATTTTTAAACTATAAATAGAGTATAATCTATAAAATACTGAATTATTATTTTGTACTCCTGAAACTGGCTCATTTGAAAAGACCCTGATACTGGGAAAGATTGAAAGCAAGAGAAGGGGATGACAGAGAATGAGATGGTTGAATGGCATCACCAACTCAATGGACATGAGTTTGAGTAAACTCCGGGAGTTGGTGATGGACAGGGAGGCCTGACGTGCTGTAGTCCATGGGGTAGAAAAGAGTCAGACACAACTGAGTGATTGAACTAAACTCCTGAAACTAATATAATATTGTAAATCACCTATACTTCAATTTGAATAAGAAAAAAGAAACAAAACGACTGAGTGAACACAACAGAAAATACCTTTCTAAAGTAAGAAACTTTTAAATCCAAAAGAAACAAAGATAAACAGAATTCTAGAGAAAGTGAAACATGAAAAGTTAGCAGAGACATATGGAATAAGATTATCTGAAAAAGAAAACTAAAGCAAGGAAAGGAAATAAATGCTTAAAAGTAATATTGAGGAAACTTTCCTGGAACTAAAAAAAAAAAGATTTGATTTTAAAAAGCACAATACCTGAGAATTTTGACTCAGAATGACCAACAACAAAATTCACATTCTAATAAAATTACTAGATTTTTCCTTTTAAAGAGAAGAAATGTCTTGGATACTTCAGCAAAAACAGTAGGTAGTTTGTAAAGGAAGGAAAATTGGATCATCTTCAAACTTTTTGACACCAATACTTTGTACTAGAAGAAAATGGAGTAACATTTAAGATATTCAAGGGGAAAAAATGTAAGTCAAGGACATTATATCTGGTAAAAATGACTTTTAGGTATAAATGGCACAGGTATTTATCAACATGCTAGAACTCAGGAAATATTGGTTCCATAATCCCTTACTGAGAAATTTGCTGAAGAATGAACATAAGACAACCAAAATAAAAGACACTGATATCAGGACTGGTGGTTAACATTAAATAAATAGTTACATATAGAAATAAGACTAAATGAGATTTAAAAGGGAGGGAGTAGAGTATTAATACCTATATACCCTGGGCTCTGATAACATAGATATAGCATAACTTTTTTTAATGAAGAAATGGGGAAAGCACATGCAAAAAAAAAAGAACTATTCTCAGCAGTTATATTGGTAGCAGTATTAGTTATTCCAAGACTGTGTACTATGAGATAATATAACTGAGTAATTATGAGTAATTATTCAAATTCCATCATCGTCTGTCTTTTGAGGGCTAAGACTTTTAGTGTGGAAGAATACAGATGTACTTCAAAAGAATTTAAGTTAGAAACAAAACAGCCCTGTAGTCTTGAATATGAACTCATGAGGAATTTTATTTAAAAGTAAACATACACAGACACACTTTTGCTTTATCCACTGAAAAGACTTAGAAATAATGAACAGCCCAGAAGCAGTGAGCACACCTAGTAACTCAGTTTGTATTCTTGAAATACCATTCCCATTCAAAGAAACCAGGATGTATTAGAGAGATAGCTAACTCCAGGTCTGGAAATAAGATTAACTTGGAACATCTTGTCATAGAAGATAGGAAAGAAGCTTTAAAAGACTACTACAGTCATATCAAAAAGTCTCAGAAGCCAATTTGAAGATGTTTCCACAGGCCAGACAGTTTGGCTTCCAAAAGGATAATTGCCAGTAGCAACGAGTACATCTAGTACCCAAAACTTGGGTTCTAATACCATTTTCCAATTAAAGGAACCAAGGGCTCTTTAGAGAAATGGGTAATTCTAGTGTTGGAGCAGGGAATGTAAAAGATGAACCTGAAATATCTTGTACTCTAGAAAATGAAGAAACACTGAAAAAACAAGAGCAAACAAACTATTGAGGTGTTAATGTGACACAGAGCCTGCTGAAAGAATTGTCACTGGCCAAAACTGGAAGAATGTGAGCAGGAAAATAACAGTATTGGATTATAACAAAAATTATAAAACAAGTATCCATGAGTGTATAGTGATAGAAATAAATGACTAAACTGTACAGAAAAATTCCAAATTTGTGTGTATATACCTGCCTACACCTGTCTCAAGGAGGTGAAGCATAACTCCTCACTTCGTAAGTAGGCTGTGTTTAGTTACTTGCTTCCAAAGACTATAATGTAGAAGAAGGGAGGAGCAGTAACTTCACAGTTGGGAACCCTACAAACACTACCTTAAGTAATCCTAGTTAACATCAGCAGTAATAAGTCATGTAATAAGGTGTATAGCCTTGATTTGCTGTGATGAGGAGGGAGCCTCTCTGTGTTATTCTCCTCCAAGTCATAACCCTAGTCTAATTATGAGAAAAACATCAGGCAATGCCAGGTTGAGGAACATTCTGCAAAATACCTGAGTATACCTCAAAACTGTCCAAGTCATCAAAAACTAGGAAAGGGAGAAATTGTCACAGCCAAGAGCAGACTAAGGAGACAGGGGACTAAATGTAATATGGAATATTTGATGCAATCCTGGAACCAAGAGAAAAAAAATAGGACATTAGGTGAAACCTAAGGAAATTTGAATAAAGTATGAGCTTTAGTTGTTAATTATGTATGTATCAGTATTGGTTCATTACTTATGACACACAAACCACAGTACTGTAAGATGTTAACAATAAAGGGAAATGGGGTACAGATGTATAAGAACTCTGTACTATCACAATTTTTCTGTAAATTAAAACTATTCTAAAATTTAAAAGTTGGAACATCTTTTAGAAGTCATTGCAATTCATTGAAACCCACCAAATATGAGTCCCACCAAATCCATGAGTCCATAACTGTATTTTAAAAGAAAAATTGTTCAGTTTCAAAGGATGGTAAGGAGCTAATTTAGTGCCTTGAGAAATGGTAAATTAAAGTGAAAGAATCAGGCATTTATCTTGTCCTTTTTTTCTGGGTGACTAAATAGTAGTAGATGAGGGGAAGCCTGTCTTTATAAAAGCATTCTATTTAGTAAAAAAAAAAGATGTTAAAGTTAAGAGTATCACCTTTTTGAAACCCCAGGAAAATTAATGAATATAGACATTGAGCATCAACAGCTGCTAACATCACAGCATGTGAGACACAAATACTGTGTGCCAACACCACCTATTTTGATGTGGAAGGAATCAACCCTGAGTCACATCAAGCTCTGTAACCACTTGCCAATCTGCAAAAATACAGAAGAACATGTTGGACTCCATCACTACTATGTAGTCAGCAAAATCCAGATTTTTTCAGAAACTACAGGTCAAATGCTCCAGCCTCTTCGATAGATAACTTGTAAAGAAAGAAAGGGACTGAAGAAGAAACCTGTAAATTAAAAATATATCAAAATATTTTTAAATGGGTAAAACTAACGTCAGAAACATAATGCCAAGTGAGAGAAGTCAGACACAAAAGACCACATGTTACTTGATTCCATGTATGTGAAATCTTCAGAATAAGCAAATCTGTAGAGATAGAAGGTAGATTAATGATTTCCAGGGAAGGAAGTAATGAGAATTAACTGCAAATGAGTAGAAGGAATTTTTTAGGGGTGATAGAAAATTTTTTTGAGACAGCAATTTTTAATATTTATTTGGCTGTGTTGGGTCTTAATTGAAGCATGTGAGATCTAGTTCTCTGACCAGGGACCGAACCTGGGCTCCCTGCACTGGAAGCATGGAGTCTTAGCTTCTGGACCACAAGGAAAGTCCCGGGGTGATAAAAATTTTAAAAATTGGATTGTAGTGATGGTTGCACAACTCTGTACTAAAGATCTTTGAGTAAAAAATCAGTGTAGAAATGGACAACTCTGGGGTCTGGGGATGCATGCTTGGATAATAAACTCGAAGAAGTTATTACTATAAAAGGTAATATAGTGGTTACCTTTGGAGGGCGAGGATATGATTTGGATGCTCATAGAGAAGCCTTGTGGATGGGTACAGAAAATCTATTTCTTGACCCAAGAGGAGGCTATAAAGGTATAGCCTCCTTATGAAAGTTTAAGTTATATGTATTTTTGTGTGATTTCCAGTATCTTTTATTTTACAATAAAAGGGTTAAATAGAACACAGGACTCTTAAGCTATTAAAAGAGATCAGGTTCCCTACATATTTCATTCTTTATCATAGTGACGAGAGTATTTCTCATGGGCAAATTCAAGGTAGCTAGGAAATGTTCCCCTTACCTCACAGCAGAAAGAAAAATTCAGTGCAGAAGAGAAATGGAGCATTTAGTTTCATTTCTTTTGAGTGTACACTGCATGACAAGTGCCATTTGGACCTCACACCCTGTTCCAAACATGTGCAAAATAACATACATTATTTTCTGGTGGGTTCAACTGCCCTTGATATCCAGTTTTACACATAAAATTGTTGAACTGTAATAAAGGAAATGGAAGGAGGAGGAGCAGTCACCTATAGTCAAATCACAAATCATAAAATCAAATATTTTTTACTTTAGTGTTTTGTCATGCTAGTGGGATAACCACTATACTACGGAAATACTTCAGTGTTTTTGGTTTGCTGGGGTTTTGTTGGTCAGTTGGCATTTGTTTTCTGTTGTGAGGGCTTAGCCATTTTAGCAAGAATTCTTTCCCAAAATATAATTCATTTTGAGGGGCAACTTTTATGTGTTTGCCTTCTTATGAAAACAGCTCAGAGAATTTTGTCTTACATGTCACCTGTTAAGTAATATTAAGTACTGTCCCCAATTCTGCTTGTCCCAGGGTAGACAGCTAGCTATATTTTCCTTGTCTTCATGTTATGTGGTCGCGTTCAGAGTGGAGCTGGGGCCCATGACAGTCCCTCCTTTCCTCACCCCTGCTTTCTCATTTTTGATTGGGCAGAGTTTAAAAGAGCAGCTCAGCAACAAGAAGATCAGGAGCATGAGGAGGAAGAGGATGATCAGGCAGTCCGCAAAGCTCGAGAGTGGGATGACTGGAAGGACACCCATCCTAGAGGTTATGGCAACCGGCAGAACATGGGTTAGCCTCCCCACAACAAGACAGGACAACAGGGGCTTACATCTTGCCTGCCAAGGACAACTATGCCGTCTCCCCCTCCCTGGTCTTCTGCTTCAGCTGTGTACAACGAAGGCAGAGATGCTTAGTCTTGCTTAGTGTTCAATAAAATGTCAAGCAATGAAGTGTGTATTTGTACCCTAAATGACAAGCCAGAAATCTTGTTTTGGCATTAATCATTCTCATCATGGTATATTTTAATTTTCTTAAGTAGAAAGAAAAGACTGAGAAATGACTCTGTATAATCAATCAAGGCTGTATGAATTATCTTGAAAAAAATAAAATAAAATAAAGGTTCCCTTCTATCACATGCGCCTGTGCAGAAATAATGGTATCAGCTGCTTTTTTGGGAGACTTGGGGGAAGGGGGTCAGCTATGGGTCCCTGTGCTTATGGCAAGATCCTGGTCATCTCTCTTCGACATAGGCCGTGAGTTACCCAGCATCAGAGCTGCCCAGGCTAGCTGGAGCTTGCTTTCTCCTTCCTGCCCTGGTACTGTGAACTAACCCAACACTTGCTTTATAGGAATGAGCATAAAAGCCAGGACTTTTCCTGTCATATGACCCTGTTTTCAGGAATTTTAGCTATAAACGAACTGATCATAATAATCCTATCTACCCAGTCTTCCTTGCCTCAGCCATGAGAAATGAGGAAACAGATAAAGCACTATGAGAGCCATCCTTGTGTGTGCATCTGAGACTAGGGCCTTTACTCTAGAATTATCTGAAACCCTTAGGGTAAAGAATAGTTGAGGCTATAGCCTAACTCTTAAGTGGGCTGCTGGATCATTGTGGCCCTCTTTGCCTGTTCTATGCATACCTGGCATGGTCCCAAGCAGTCAATGTGCTGTGGTGGTCATTTTGCTGGTAATAAGGTGCCTGCAGTCATGCCAATAACGGAGTGGACAAGAGGGGACGGCAACGATGACAAGGAAAAGTACCTGCTTTCTGCAGTAAAGAGAAGACATCCTCAGCTCCCGAGTTGATACTCTAGAACAGCAACCATGTGTTGAAACAAATGATCTGTATAGAAAACATACTTTTGTTCTATGTGGCTTTGGTACACTTAGATTTTCTGTTAAGAAGATGACTCAGCCTTCCTATTCTAGCTCCTGCAGTCTAGCTTAGGAGAGGGGTTTGAAAAGGAGACTTAGTTCCCTTTCCTTTGCAGGGTGTTATGTGGAGTGCTGTCAGGCAATGAGTAGGAGGTTGTGTTTAGTGGCAGATGACAGAAAACTACCAATAATACATTTGTAAATTGCTTAATAAAGGGTTCATGTCACCCTCACAACATAAGCTCCTGAAACTGGTGGAGCACAGATTAACTTCTCCAAGGATGTGGGAAGCAAACATTCATTTTTTTAGTTCTTTTCCAATCATTGCCAGGCTGCCTCTAGCAATGGCCTATTTCCTGCCCTCCAAACTCCACCCTGAGCTCATTCCCCAAATGGGCCAGGTTAGGGTTTTCCCCTTGGTCCGAGTCTATTTAAAGATGGTCTTTTCAGAAGATCAGCTTGATTAAGCCCCCTCACATTCTGATATCTAAGAGGCAAACTAGACAAGGTGGTTTTGAATCCTGGCTTTAAAGTTGAAAGCTGTGTGACCTTGGGCAATATAATCTCTGAACTGCTCCTCTGTTTTCTTATATTTGCAGGTGAGCTGTTTCATGGGATTGCTGTAAGAGTTCAATGTATAACAGACTGAAGTGTTTTCATCTGAGCCCAGTGACTACAGTCTGTCCACTAGGACGGGAAAGGAAACGGACAGATAAATATGGGGAACTCTGTTCTGTGCCAGGTACTGGAGCCAGCACTTTCACATGCTATTAACACTCACAGTGACCCTGCAAAATAGGTGGCATTGTCCCCATTTTACAGGTGAGAAAACAAGCCCAGAGAAGCTGAATGATCTCTTCAAGTTCACATGAGTAAGAAGCTCTGCTTCTATCATTGTCCATGTGCTTCCCAATTGCTTGTGCTTTTGTTATGCATCTTAAAAGGGCTTAAAAAGGGAGCAGCTTTAAAAATTCAAGCCCAAACCACCACTTACACATTATTGGAACTCTAGAAATTCCTTTTTAGCTGACTCACCAAACAAAAGGTTATGCCAGCCTGCCTCCCCCCTGCCATTTCCCCCTCAGATGGAGGATAAGAAGACAGAGGCGGTGAGCAAACCCATCTTCCTCCATTTTCCTCCCCAGTCCTCTGCTCCTGCCAACCGGGTTGCTAAAAACAAACAAACAAAAAACACCTTCTCACCCTAACAAGGCATTTCAGGGTCCTAGAGTGAGTTCTGTTTGGTGCGCTCCAGGAAGCCAGGACTTAGAGCATTCCACAGACGTTAATAATAGTAGGTTGCACTATGTTTATTTCATCTATGCTGCTCATTTCATTCTCACAGTCCGTCGGGCAGGAGATGATGCCTTCATTTTACAGGGAGGGAAACCAGCGTGGGGAAATACAGTGAGTGACTTAGTTCAGTAACATGGCTAAATAAATACATGGACTGTGCAAATATCAGTGCAGCCAAAGTATTTGCCCTCTGTAGCTCTCACATGGAGGACAATTATTTAGAAAAGGTGAATACTGAGCACTATTTCTTTTAAAGCCATTATGTGGTGATTTGTCCTTTCCGCTCATTCTTTTCAACATCCCTGTAAGAAACACAGGGCAGGGGACTGAGTGAGCAGATTCCAAGCTCAAGAAATTGGAGTTAAGTGTTCTGAGTTAGAGTCTATCCTCTGGGCTCTGCTGCTCCCTAGCCAGGTGACCCAGGCCACCCAGGTCACCAGGGTCACTGCTGTCATTTAAAACAACATGTAAAGGACAAAGCTTTTGAAACTTGATCCACCTCTCTGTGTCTTCTGAAAGCCAAAATCCTCCTCTGCTTGCTGTGGGCCTCCAGTTTGCTCATCAGCACAATAGACACACTGCCACCTGGTTCTGTCGGACACCCAAGATAGCACTCTGACCGTTGCCTCCTTGCAAAACAGCCCCTTCCTACACCTGCATGTCGTTTCCTCATATTACTTTTCACCCATTCATCCAAGGTACAGTTTAACCTTGGCTCAGTTCCCTCACACTCCATAGAAAGGAGATGTGTGTTTTGTCAGATGCTAACAGTATCTGGCCTACTTACCTCACAGGCCAGAATGAGGAGCTAATGAAATCAAATATGGAAAAGCACTTTGAACAATTATAAAACACGGCACAATTATTTGTAAGTTTGGAAGCCAGAGGAGGGGATGTATTTTTTTTTATTCAGTGTTTCACAACTATAACCCCTATGCCCCCATTGCTTTGGGGTTCCCCAGGTGGCTCAGTGGTAAAGAAGTAAAGTGAAGTGAAGTGAAGTGAAAGTCACTCAGTCGTGTCCAACTCTTTGCGACCCAATGGGCTATAAGTCCATGGGGTTCTTCAGGCCAGAATTCTGGAGTGGGTAGCCTTTCCCTTCTCCCAGGGATAGAACCCAGGTCTCCCACATTGCAGGCAGATTCTTTACCAGCTGAGCCACAAGGGAAGCCTGCCAATTCAGGAGCCACAGGAGATGCAGTTTCAATCCCTGGGTCGGGAAGATCCCCTGGAGGAGGAAATGGCAACCCACTCCAGTATTCCTGCCTGGGAAATCCCATGGACAGAGGAGCCTTGTGGGCTATGGTCCATGGGGCCACAAAGAGTTGGACATGACTGAGCGACAGAGCACACATATATCACCACCAGCGAAAAGGTTTGTGACATGCTTTTCTTTGTGTGCTGGAGATGACCAGCATAGGAAAGAATTGTTACATGCAGTAGAAATTGAGAACTGGATTTTACTTATCTGCCCACCAGGTCACCCTTGACAAATGTATGTGAAAGGATGGTAAACAAAGTCTTAATTTCAGTTTCTTGTTCCACCTGGCAATAAGTCCCTCCAAGAGAGTACAACATGGCAATGATTTAGGCTAGCCTATTCCTGTGTGGGAGCATGAATAAAAATAGCTGCCATGTATTGAGTACCTACTGTATACAAGGAGTTAATACAACAAAAGCCCATGGTAGATCATATTATTGCCTCAGTCTGTAAATGAGGAACTTGAAGCTCAGAGACGGGATTTCTCAAAGGTCACTTGGTCCTCAGAGTTGAGCTGGGCCTGGATTCCAGGTGGACCTGACTCCATAGGCCACATCCTTCCAGTCCACCATGCTCCCTAGGAAGTACAAAGCAGAGAGGACATATGAAGGTGGGTGAGACACCCTGCTCTAGTGATAACCACTCCCCTCCTCTCTCTAAATTTTGAGCAACAATTCCATCAGTTTTGCCTGCCAGGCCCTTCAAGGGTACATCTGAGACCTGCACACCAAGGGAACATCCCTGACTCATAAATCTCCCCTTCCTGGGGCCCCACATCCCTCAGCCTGTAGAATATTCCTGCTCCCAAGGCCAGGCCCACCTGCTCTCCCCTCCCAGCCCTAACTGATGTTGGTACAAGTAAATCTTTCAAACCCTCTCTTCCACCCTCTCACCTGGGGGTTCCTACATATTTTCTAAGCCAGTCAAAGCCCCCTCCCCTTCTTGATCTACCAGGCCCTCCTGGACAACTGAGACCAGTCCCAGGCCATGAGCACATGACTTTTCAGCCAGGGGCCGGGAGGGCAGATTTCTGCCTGAATTCTGAGGCCCTTCCACATTTAGCGATAGATAGCACGTCTGCTATCCTGCTGCCCTTGTCCTGGGCTCAGACATTGAGAGATTGGCAGAAAGGCTCGTCACCAGCTTTATGGAACCTGTCTTTTCCTTTCCTTGTCTACCTTCTACCTAGGTGAGCTCACCCCGCCTCCACCCTCCGTGACTGACCACATGTGTGCTGATGGCCTTGATCTTTCTGCTGAGCTCCCTGACCTATATCCCATCATCTACCACACAGTGCCTCTTGATGAACAAAAATGCAAATTCAACAGCCTGGCAATGAACTCATTCCACTCCTCATTCCCCACCCTTCTGGCTCCATTAGAGCGTCTTAGGGCCCCTTCGCCTATTTAGTTCTCTTCCTGAGAAGCTCGGCACTGTGTCTGGCCTTCTCCCCTTCACAAAGCCGGCATTCAGTGTCTGCAGAATGAATTGCTGAATGAATGAATCCCATCATGAATCATGCTTCTTTGTCAGGCAGATTCACCATAATGCAGCCTCTTTCTTTTCATATTCAAACAACTTTCCATAAAAGAAAACCTAGTATCCCTTCACCTTAAAGCAGCAATCATTTCTCTCTCAGACCTACTTTCATCCTATCACTGAAGGGACCACATTTTCACAAAATATAATCAGTGAAGAGGTCTGCTTTATACTTGACTTTGAAATCTTAGTGTGTCATATACTATAGAGTCTGCCTTATAATAATTTTAATGACTGCTGATTAGTCTATAAGATTGCTATATAATAGCTTACTTAGCCAGGCCCAGATTTTGAACATTTGGATTGTTTCCAGGTTTCTCCTGCTATTTCCTTTATTCATTTAACAAAGCAAATTACCTTATTTGCTTGGATTCACACAAAATATCCCTGGAGGAGGAGGGATGTGGGGTTGTTAGAGGCCAGGAGTGGGAAGGAGACTTTTCATTGAATTTTCCAATAGGCGCTTTTAAATTTTGAATCATGTGAATATGCTGATAATCCAAGATATATATGCCAAAAACTTACTGTACATGGAGCATCCCACTAGAAGCTTGATATAGCCCTGGGATCTACACTAACTTCCTAATGTGTTCTCCTAAAAATATGTATAATGTACCTTGGGAATCCAGAGGAGAGAACAGGGTGGAGAATTTCAGACAATGACATTTTCACTGAACCTTGAAGCATGGGTAAGAGTTAGGCTAATAAATAGACCACCATGGGCCAAGGCCCAGAATAGCAAAGGGCACTTCCTGGTTGGGAAAAAGAGACTGTATCCGGTGTGTTGTGAAAGTTATGGGAAATGAGTCTTTCAAGGAGGGCAGAAACCAGTGTAGAAAGAGCTCTGGAGGCCAGGCTTTGGGGTTCAAACTTGATCCCAGAGGCCATGGGAGCCTTTGGAGGGTTGGAAATAGGGCAGAGGGTAAGAGCTCTGTTTGACAGCAATCCTCTGGCAGCAAAGGACCAAAGGAAAGGAGGGCAGCAGGGAGCAGCCTGCTGAAGTCCAGGAGACAGTGACCAAGGCCTGATGTAGGAGACCAGCTGTCCCAGTGAGCCTTTGTTTTAGCACTGAAGGTCCTGTGTCCTGGGCAACCCCTCAGTCTCTGGCAAATAGACATGTTAGGTCATTCTAGCCTGAATCAAGACACTAGATACTGCATTCTCCCCAGCCTGCCTGCTCTGAGAAATGATCTCACGACTTCCAAGACATTTTGAAATATCAATTTCTGGCCCCCATCTGTCCCCTTCTCCAGCCACTACTCTTGGATTCATTTACTTTCAGTAGGTTCTTTCTGGGCTTCCCAGGTGGCTCAGATGGTAAAGGATCTACCCACAGTGCAGGAGACCCCGGTTTGATTCCTGGGTCAGGAAGATCCCTGGAGAAGGGAATGGCAACCCACTCCAGTATTCTTGCCTGGAGAATCCTATGGACAGAGGAGCCTGGTGGGCCATAGTCCATGGGGTCAGGAGGAGTTGGATACAACTGAGCGACCAACACACATATAGGTTCTTTCTAGAGCTGCTGATCTCCAGACATAAAGTGATTTATAAGGAAAACATCCCCATTCACCAAAGTCCAGTCTTCTGTCTTTCTGTTCCCCTCCACAAACCTGAGGCTCCCACCAAATGAAAGTAGTCCCTGTGCCAAAGCAAAGCTGCAGACTTCTTGGTCTCCCAGGCCACCTCAAGACAGATCATGCTCTCTGCTTCTCTGCTTGATTGGGCAGAGTTTATTTTTATTTTTTTTAATTTAAATTTATTTAATTGGAAGCTAATTACTTTACAGTATTGTATTGGTTTTGCCATACATCAACATGAATCTCTGCTTGTCAGAGCACCTCTCCATAGCTGAATGCCAGTACCATGAAGCAGCTCCTGGGTGTCACACACTGCCTGAGAACTTTTCAAACATTACCACTAGTCCTCACAGCAAATAAATATGATTAGTCCCTTTTTCCAGAGGAGACTCAGAGAGGGGAAATGTCTTGTCCGGGGTCACACAGCTACTAGCCTTCCCCTCTGTCTTCTTCACAGTTCTCTGATGGCCCTAATCCTTGTATTGATGCTGTGTGCATTTCTCTCACACCCTGCCAGCCCCATGACCCACCAGACACACAACTGTCAACCTAGAACAATTCCATGCTTGTAGTAGAACCCCAATAAAAAGTTGGTGAAAGAAGGGACTATGTATCGATATGTCCCTTGTGTAGTACCTAACACAATGCCTGGTATTAGATAGGATCTCCTATTCAGCAAAGAAAAAGCAAGAGAATTCCAGAAAAACGTCTATTTCAGCTTCATTGACTACACTAAATGAAGTTTGACCGTGTGGATCACAAAAAAATGTGGAAAACTCTTCAAGAGATGGGAATACCATATCACCTTACCTGTTTCCTAAGAAACCTGTATGCAGGTCATGAAGCAACAGTTAGACTGGACGTGGAACAACAGACTGGCTTAAAATTGGGAAAGGAATATGTCAATGCTATATATTATCACCCTGCTTATTTAACTTATATGAAAGTACATCATGCGAAATGCTGGGCTGGATGAATCACAAGCTGAAATCAAGAGAAATATCAACAACTTCAGATATGCAGATGATACCACTCTAGTGGCAGAAAGCAAAGAGGAACTAAAGAGCCTCTTTTTTTTTTGTAATAAGAATTTTATGAAGTCTTTATGAAATCAAAATACTCATCACCAGATATTTTTGTAAAATTTTCATTATGAAAAGCAATAACCAAAGTAAACACATATTACAATGCAGAAATAATTGCAAGGATATCGAGAATAGAAGAATCAAAAAATTATAAATACTATACTCAAAGATATGTGCAAAGCTATCACATCCATAAAATAAAAATCATAAGGTATAGAAAATGCAGAACCAAAAGTTGTTCAAAATTTTAAAATAATAATAGAAATATAAAAATCAGTAAACATTTTGGAAGCTGACATAAAGAGCCTCTTGATGAGGGTAAAAGAGGAGAATGAAAAAGCTGGCTTAAAGTTCAACATCAAAAAACTAAGATCATGGCATCCAGTCCCATCACTTCATGGAAAATAGATGGGGAAACAATGGAAACAGTGACAGACTTTATTTTGGGGGGCTCCAAAATCACTGCAGATGGTGGGTGACTGCCCCCACGAAATTAAAAGATGCTCTTCAGAAGGAAAGCTATGACAAACCTAGACATCATATATAAAAGCAGAGACATCACATGGCCAACATGGGAGCATAATAGTAAAAGCTATGGTTTTTCCAGTAGTCATGTACACATGTGAGAGTTGGACCATAAAGCCTGAGCACTGAAGAACTGATGCTTTCGAACTGTGGTGCTAGACAAGACTCTGGAGAGTCCTTTGGACTGCAAAGAGATCAAGCCGGCCAATTCTAAAGGAAATCAGTCTTGAATATTCATTGGAAGGACTGATGCTGACGCTAAAGCTCTAATACTTTGGCCACCTGATGCAAAGAGCCAGATCATTGGAAAAGACCCTGATACTGGGAAAGATTGAGGGCAGGAGGAGAAGGGGACGACAAAGGATGAGGTGGTTGGATGGTATCACCGACTCAATGGACATGAGTTTGAGCAAGCTCCAGGAGATGGTGAAGGACAGGGAAGCTTGGCGTACTGCAGTCCATGGGGTCGCAAAGACTCAGACTGACTGAGTGACCAAACAGCAATTCCGATATTGCTGAAATTGCAGGACCGCACCAAATGAGGGCGTGACTGAAGGGAAGCAATCAGAAGAGAGCCTGTTATGACAAAACCTCAGCTGTCCAAAGCTTTCTAGAAATGAGTCATTCTGAAGGCTGAGAGTGAAACTTCAGAAATCAGGAAGAAGAATCCTAGAGCTGTTGCTTCTTTCTCAGAGATTCCCTGGCTTCCACTCCTCCCCTTCTGAGCTACCTGGTCCCCTTGGTCTTCTTTTCCTTCCAGTCTGCTTTGTTTTCCTGTTGTTCCTACAAAGCTTCTTAGCTTCTGGTTTGGCACACTAACTGCAGTCTTTGCTGGACTACCCTTCCCCATGCCTTTTTTGCCCTTTCTCCTCACCGCAACAATCCCACCACCATCGCTTCCACAGAGCCTTCCCTGCCCTCCTCAGGCTGCTGGATGCTTCCCTCACCTGCATTCACATATAGGTGTCTGTGATTATGCCCACCTCACATGCTGGACTGTGTGTTTCTTGATGGTTAGAATCATATCAGCCCTAAATGTTTGTGAATGAAATTTATAGGCCATTTTGTGCTTCTCAGCTGCCTCTCCTTTGCTTACTCCAAGACAGCTAAGGTTTTGCTTGTTGGTTGGTTGGATTGTCATTGGGAAATCATGAGTGCTTGTTGTTCAGGATTTGTCACTCACCTACTTCTCCTCTTCTTGCTTTTACTACATACACTGGTGTTTATGTTGTGCTTATCCATTTGGCTCAGAAGGTTCCAGCTCAGACACTATGCTCTTTGTTTTGTGGGGCAAAGTGTAGCCAATCAAGGTCATGCCCCAGCCCTGCCAGTCCATCTTGCCTAGGAAACCAAGAGACTAGACCTCATTATTTGTTCCAAGAGTGTTTACTTGAATGACTACATGGTACCAGGCCCTGAGCCAGACATTAGAGAGACAGAGATGGAAATTGTGTGTCCTTGCCCTGCCTCTAGCACCTCATGTGAGCCTTTTCTAGGTCTCTTTCATTTGCCCATCTGAAAGTAAAGCGGGGTAGAGACCTGATTTGTAAGCAGCCTTATCTGTCAACATTGGGAACTCATCTATACAGGTTGCTCTCACCTTCCCCACATTTGTGCTTTCCCCCAGAAGAGCCCAGCCCCGCATTGTACCTTGCTCCCTCCTCCCCTACAAATTCTGAGCAGATGTGCTCTAACACATCTCACTCTGTATGTGGCCAAGTATTAATAGCCCCAAGAAGCAACTTGAAAACCTCAGCTAGACAGAGAGGGAAAAAAGAATGAGAAAGAGGAGGAGGGGTATAGAGGGTACATTGGGGTACATGGCCATAGAGAGTACATTGGGAAAGGCCAGTGCATCCCACAGTGCATCAAAGACATCCCCTAAGCCCAACTCTAAAGACTGATATTAGTCAGTCTAATCAAGGACCCCAAACCAGAGTGGGATATGGGGAAGGAGACACAGTTTCACCAACCTTTCTGGACAAGGCTAAGGAATTAACATTTTCTTGCACTAATAGGACACTTGATACTATCTTTGTATTTGGTATTCCTAGTAACCTTTTTGATTACATTCAAAGATATTTTTGACAGCCTACATTCAAAGCCTCCTGTTGAGAATTACTGGCCTTTTCCAGTAGGACACTTATCACAAATTCAAGTGTATAGACAGTTTCATGATTTTTTAATGTGTTTCCTCCACTAGACTGTGAGTTCCATAAAGGCAGGAATGATGCCCATCTTCTTCCACACTGAATCCTCAACACATAGAACAGCACCTGGCAAACAATAATCACTTAAGTTACCAAAAAAAAAATGATCCACGGATCTGGGATCCGGAGACAATCTTTAATTCTAACTAACTCTTTTAGCCTGAAACATAATAGATATTTAATAGACATTAATTTAATGAGAATAATAATAACAGGAAACATAATAGTACTTATCGTGTGCCAGGCCCTGTGCTAAGTGCTTTACATTCACTCACTCAATCCTCAGAACAACCTGATGAAGTAGGTACTATTATTATCCCCATTTTACCGGTGGGGAAACCGAAGCACGGAGGTTCTCCAACTTGTAAATGGAAGAGCTGAGATCTGAACGCCAACAATCTGGCTCTAAAGTCCATGCCCTTAACTGCTGGGTTGCCTTCCAACAACAGAGAGATGGCGTGATTCCCCCTAGTGTCTTGGGAGGAACTTGGTGGAACCTGGACTGGAAGCCAGGTCTGCATTCTGTGCAGTGTTTCTCCCACTGATCGCTGGTACAGAGACCCTGGGAACAGAGGCGCAAGGAGGAATCTGAGAAGTCTAGATATTCACTCAGAAAAAGGCTCTAGTCAACTAGGTAGCTCTCAGCGGAAACCAGGCAGAGTCAAAGCACATCCACCAGGGCAGAAACAAGTGTGATCACCAGGTGCTTTTCCTTAAGCAGGGAAAAGTAGCAGACTCCTTTTCAGAGATCCTGTCTGAGGCCTAAGCCATTCCCTTTTCCTGCACTAATTCATCGGGGAAGCCCTCCCACACACACAGAGCTAGAACCACCCCAAGGCAAGGCAATTGAGTACCTGTGGGGAAAGGATGCATGTTAGGGAGATGAATGTGTGTGTAAGGATATCAGGGTGGGGCCGAGAACAGGGAAGACTGGAGAAAAGGTTAGGTCAAGACTAAAACCTCCAGCAGATAAAAGGACTCAGTAATGAGATGAAAGCAAAGCACCTGTAATCAGCTCAGCTTTAGAGGCACTGGCCTTCTGTTTGGGCTTCCTGCCACAACAGAACAGCACTATGGCCATGGCCTTCCTCTCCCGGCTGAATCTTCAGGAAATCCTCCAGACCCTCTCTGTTTTGCAGTGGGTGCCAGTCTACATCTTTTTAGGTGAGTGAACCCCAGGGCCTTGAGAGCACAGAGAACAGATGAAGAAAGAGAGCAGGAATCTCCAGATGATTGAAAGGGTTCTAAAGAGATCATTTGGTCGGTCTCCTCTCTCTGGGAAGGACTGTGCCTCTCCACCCAGAGAGACGGCCATTGTTGAGTTCACTAGGTATCTCTCCTCCCAACCGAGGAACACGAAGGCCAGGAGTGAAGCTGCAGTTGTTCTGGTTTAAAGTCCACCCCAGCCTTCTCTCAGGACCGCCCCTCTGTGAACTAGCTGAAAAGAGTCTTGTTTGGGGACAGGGGCAGAATTGGTACTGGGCAGATGTAAGGTGATTTTCTTTATTACGATGAGAGAATTATGGAAAAGCTGGGGGCTGCCTGAGTGACTCATTAGATGGAATTTTGAGAAGGGGCCAGTTCTTCAACAGACTCAAAAAATCACAGTCATCAGTGCTGGGCAAATGGGCTGAGAGTTCCAAGCCCTTCCCAGTCAGAAACCAGTTCTTTGTGGGCAGCCGATTACGGGGCCAAGTTTGGAGACTGGGCATGGAAAAATTTCATCCTGAAGGATGGGACAGGATAGGAGGCTGACCAGTCCAATTTATGGGAGGATATATGTCCCTGTAGAGCAGAGGTTCTTAAATAGAGACCTACAGACACTAGTGCCTTCCAGGTCGCACTAGTGGTAAAGAACCCACCTGCCAATGCAGGAGAGTTAAGAGACACGGGTTCGATCCCTGGGTCAGGAAGATCCCCTGGAGAAGGAAATGGCAACCACTCCAGTATTCTTGCCTGGAGAATCCTATGGACAGAGGAACCTGGCAGGCTACAGTCCACAGGGTTGCAAAGAGCCGGACACAGCTGAAGCAATTTAGCATGCACATAGACATAGAATGAGATGGGGAGAGACAATGTTGAATTTGGAAGGAAAAAATTACCTCTTTATTTTCACTAACTTCATATTGAATAGATGAATGTAGGCAGCAAACCACAATTTCTTGGTAACAGACATCATAGAGATTTAAATTTTACATGCCAGTTGTTGCAGGCATCTCAAAAGTTCATTTATGCTTGTCACCACTTCTGAATTCCAATAGTTATTGGAACTACCATTAGGTGTGGTTATCTACTGCATAAATCAAGAATTCATGTTACTGTACCACATTTTTTGCAATATTTCGATAACTGTGTTTTACTATGATGAGTTTCCTTTGTGAGTCTGTGTATTTTGTTTTGTGCATTTAAAAATAATATTCAGAAAAGTGATCTATAGGCTTCACCAGACTAACAAAGGAGTCCATGGCCACCCAAAGATAAAGACTTAGTGAGCCTTATTGAAATCAAATCATGCTAAGCCCTTAGCCTATCAATAACTTGATTCTAGTTGCATTAAGAGAAGGAAGTGATTTTTCTATAAATTTATGTTTCTAGTGTTTCATTTTTTATTGTTGCTGTCCTTTGCGTCTATGTTTAACTTCCTCAAAAAGACCCCTTAACAAGTTCCAGCCCTTAGTTAGGAAAGTGGGGGTCACCGGAATGTCCTAAGAGACTTGACATCGTGGTGGCATCTGTCATTTCAAGTCTGGACCCCAAAAAGAGTGGGCAAAGATGGGCAGAGAGAGCAAGGAAAAGAGGCCCAGAGAAGAGCTGTATGAGCTGAGCCTTTTAGGTGTGGGATCAGTCCCATCCTGGAAAACCTCTGTATGGTATTCGAACACAAGTGCCTAGATTGTTCTGGCTCTTCTGGAGAGAGCTTCTCAATATAATGTTCTCATTTTTCTCCCAGAAAATCACATTTCTTGAGTATTTTTTCTCCTTCTTCCTTTTCCCCTCTCAAAGGACATGAGCTAGGATAAAGGGTATGTTCAGCACTGAATACATAAAGACCTACGACGATAAGGACTAGCCTCCTGGTAACACCCCCTTCCTCCAATCTCACCAGCTTCCAGCCATCCTAGAAGAACTATGGCACCTATGTGTCTTGAATGAAAAACTCTCTGTCCCATTTCATATGAGTGGAATCATGTACTATTTGTCCTTTTGTGATTGCCTTCTTTCACTTAACACAATGTTTTCAAGATTCATCCATGTTGTGACAGAATTTCCTCCCTTTTTAAAGCTGAATAATATTGTATTATATGTATATACCATTTTTTTGTGTATTCATTATCCATTAATGGACTCTGGTTTTTCCTACCTCCTGGCTATTGTGAATAATGCTCTATGAACATGGGTGTTCAAATATCTCCTTGAGAGCCTGCTTTCAATTCTTTTGGCTATATACCCAGAAGTAGAATTGCTGGGTCACATGGTAATTCCATTTTTAAATTGTTGTGGAATTGTCATACTGTTTTCCATAGCAGCTACATCATTTCACATTTCCACCGACAGTGTGCATGAGTTTCAATTTTTCCACATCCTCACCAACACTACTTTATTGTCTATTTTTTTTGGTAGTCGTCCTAATGAAATGAGATGATATCTCATTGTGGTTTTGATTTGTATTTCCATAATGACTAGTGAACTTTTGACTTCTTTTAGATCCATTATCATTCCACTTGTCTTCTGTTAGTTTAGGTTACTATACATCCTCTTTCCCTTCTTCTAGTGATTATGCTAGAAATTACAACACAAATCCTGGATCTTGGAGGTTATCAAGGTAGCTAAAACATGTAACAGTGTATGATACCCACAGAGATGCCTAAGACAGTCAAATCTGCCCAACAGTTACAGAGCAATTACAAAGTATAAGGTTTTGGCTGTCCTTGTGACACTACAACAATGAGTCCAGTATAGGCTCTTTCTATCTAGTAACAAAGAGAAAATAATCATTCATTCCACCATTCTACCATTCCAGGTGTCAGTGCTGAATACATAAGTGAATCATTACACTGTAAGATTGAGTGTGTTAAGTGAAATGAACAGACACAATGAAGCCACTAGAAAATATTACACAAGGTTAACAGGATCAGGGAAGGCAGGAAAGGGCAGCAATGTCACAGTAAACAGGACATGGGTTCTGCAGTTTGTCAAACTTGGTTAACAACTAGCTGTGTGAATTTAGACAGGTACTGTAACCCTTCTAAGCCTCCATATCCCCATCCTCTCAAGGCTGGTTCACAATAAACGCTCCATACAAAAAAAGTGTCCTTCCTTCCTCCCTCCCTTCTTCCTTCCTAATTCCCTTCTGTCTTCTCCTTCTCACTCTTTCCTTCATTCTTTCTGTCTTGCTCAGAGTCGTCCTCAGCACTTCTCCTCCTTCCTGAATGATGGTCAGAATCGTGACTGATTACTGGCAGTGGGGTGGGGGAGGAAGTAGGGAAGAGAGAACAAGAAAAGGCAGAGGGACAAGAAGGAGGAAAGAAGTGAGAAGAGAGGAATGAAAAGATGGTCTGTGTTAGTAGACTGTATTATATGGAATTTAGAAAGATGGTAATGATGACCCTGTATGCGAGACAGCAAAAGAGACAGATGTATAGAACGGACTTTTGGACTCTGTGGGAGAGGGAGAGGGTGGGATGATTTGGGAAAATGGCATTGAAGCATGTATACTATCATGTAAGAAACGAATCACCAGTCTATGTTCGATACAGGATACAGGATGCTTGGGGCTGGTGCACGGGGATGATCCAGAGAGATGATATGGGGTGGGAGGTGGGAGGGGGGTTCAGGATTGGGAACTCATGTACACCCGTGGCTGATTCATGTCAATGTATGGCAAACCAATACAGTATTGTAAAGCAAAATAAAGTAAAAATAAAAATTAAAAAAAAAAAAGATGGTCTGGGGGAAAACAAATGTTCATGACCTTTGGAACTCAGCAATGCTCCTGAGAGCCTCTCTGAGGCCCAGCTTCCAGTTAAAGGATGGCTCTCCATCTGTCTCTCTTTTTCTGGGCTTGTATCACCAGCTATCTAAACTATTGCAATATCCTCTTTCTTGGCCCTCTACTCTCCATCTTCTCCAATATATTCTACTGCTTACATCCAGAAGAGTCCTTCAAATGTGTCTTTGATTACAGCCCTCTACTGCTCAAAAATAGTCACTGATTTTCCCTTGCCTACTTGATGAAGTAAAAATGTGTCATCCGGGGCATTTGAGGACCTCCTCCACTCTCTGGTTTTAACTCTTTGCCAGCTCATCCCCCTACTTGAAGCTTGTATTCCAGGTATCTTTTTCCCAGAACAAATGGGAAGGATACTTACTCTTCCACTCCTTTACTTTTGCTCTATTTCCTCCACTTAAAAAATTTCCTGATCACCCTTCCTGGACTATCTATGGACAATCCCTTCTTTGAAATATTGCTCAAGTCACACCTTCTCTGCAACCCTTTCCTGGTAACCTGAGACTACATTGTCTCTGAAAATCTCTGCACTTTGTAAAAATTGGTTGAGTAGCAGCCTTCACTTTCATGCACTGGAGAAGGAAATGGCAACCCACTCCAGTGTTCTTGCCTGGAGAATCCCAGGGATGGAGGAACCTGGTGGGCTGCCGTCTATGGGGTCACACAGAGTCGGACACGACTCAAGTGACTTAGCAGCAGCAGCAGCAGCAGCAGCCTTTACACCCTTTGTCTCCTCTACCCAATAGGCTTCATGAAAACAGGAGTCATGCCTTGTCAATATTATATTTCTTGCAAGACCAGGCTTGACACAGTTGATTCTTCCACATTTCTTCTCCTCAGTAAAGACCTCTCCTCAGTAAAACAAGTCTACCTCTTATTCTTTTCTCCCTCTCCTGGAAATCCTTTTTTTCATGGACCTGCCTCCTTTCTCTGGTTGCTGATACTACAAAAAATAGAATATAGTCTTGGGAGTCAAACAGACTAAGTCTGCCTTTTACTTATTAGGTGACCTTGTGCAAGTAAGTTAATCACCCTCCACCACTGTAGAACAGAGCTCCCAAGACCACTCTGATAATCAAAGAAAACCCTCAACAGGTGTTCATTTTATTTTGGGCGGTTATAGGCATTGACATTACTTGGAGCCCAACTACTCCACCTCATAAGACACTTTTTAATGTTTTTATGTGTTTATTGGTCATTTTAAAATGTATTTATTTTTAATAGAAGGATAATTGCTTTATAATATTGTATTGGTTTCTGCCATGTATCAATTTGATCAACAGAAGAGTGACTACCACTTCTCAGACAAGCACCCTAGACTCTGATTTCATTGCACCTTCAAGAAGAATAATGAGTAACCAGATCCTAGAAAATGAGGCAAATAGAGATTTTGATACCTTCCCAGCATTTAAACAGGCCCCTTCAAGGCATCACTCCCTACTACCTCTTCTTCACTCCCCTGCATACAATCACCTGCCAAACCCTGAAAATTCTGCCTCCATAGTATCTTTCAAATTGATTTCAGAAATAGTAGCCTATTTCAGGTTCTCACTATCTCTCATCTAAGACACTGCAGCTCTTAGCTGACCTCCCTCCCTCAGTTTCTCCTGCTCCCAAAGTCATTTCAAACAATCTTTCTGACAGACAAATATGATCATGCTCTTTCTCTGATGAGAATCTGGGTTCTCATTCCCTTAAGCATCAGACCTGAGCTCCTCTGCTTCTTTCCCAGCATCATCTGCTATTCCATGGTTTCCCATACTCCCTGTACTTTTGCAAGTTATGATGTTACTCACAGACCTTGAACTGATCCCTATCTAGGCCTTTGTTGGAGCTCTTCTTTGCTTGTGGAAGGCCCTTTTGCCACTAATCCATCTGTCAAAATCCTACTTTTCCTTCAAGATTCAATTTAAGTCGTACCTTCTGCAAGAAACCTTTCTAGATTGCCCATAAACCTTTCTAGGTTGTAGTAAAGAATGGTTCTCATATAATGACATTTGAACCCTGACTGTATCATTCTCACCCTCTGGGATATATCTGTTATTTATGCTCACCCTCTGGGATATATCTGTTATTTATGGTATCAATTTTCCCCTCTAGACTATGAGTTTCTGGAAGGCAGGAACTTTATTTTTATGTTTTAATATGACTTAAAATTAATCAAGCAAATTTAAAGTGCTTAAAATAGTTTTTGGTTCTTAAAGACTCAACAAATACTACCTATTTTTTCTCCCAAAGCATGGAGTGAAGATACATGACCTCTCTGAGCCTCAGTTTCTTCATATGTAAAATGGAGATAATAAAATTATCTACTTCTCAGGGTCGTGAGAGTATTAAATGAAATAACATACATTAGGTGCTGAACAGAGTGCTTGTTGACAATAAATGCTCCCTCCATACAAGGCATCGGTGACCATACTGACATTCTTTTCATCACTTCCGTATTCTCCATCCTCCTCCTTCAGTGCCTCAACCCTGCCCCCACTGCTTCTAGCACAGGGATTTGATGTGATGTGTGCTCAGTCTATGTGTGTTGAATCAAGTTATCTTTTTCACTCCCGTTGGTTCTTATACAAATCCAATATAGTAATTGTAAAGCCACAGAATTCGTCTTTGACAAACCAGTCATGTTCTTGGATTTCTGAAGGCTTTGAGCCAACTGATTAAAAATCTTAGTTTTCATTTTATTCTGGAAATGACAGGCTTCCATAACCTTACACACTCACGCACACCCTAGAACATCAGAAGCTCCTTTCCTAATTTAGAACAAGGGCACTGGTGGTTTCTCTCCCGGTTAACATTCACTTGCTACTAGGAGAATTTTGAAATCAAACTTCTGTGCACTTCAATTGAATGTTACAAATATATTTATCATGAGTCATCTCCCTGTGCTTGGCACGGTGCTAAAGGCTGTTTTCAAAAAGCTTACTGTCTAGTAGGCAGAGGGCCTACTGTGTGGTAAGTTGCTAACCAAACAAACAGCAAATGAAACAAGGAACAGCATCACCAAAGACATGGAGATGTGAAATTGCATGGTGGGTTGAGGGAATGGAAAGTAGACTAAGGTGGTTGAACCTCTGTTTCCCATTCTTCAGTCATTTGCATCCCACCTTCTGGTTCTTTCCACTGCTGAGTACCACCTATCCTTATTACTTAACATTTTCCCCAAACTGATTCACTCCTATAACCTAATTTAATATATTTTATTTATTTTATTTTTGTTTTTTTTTAATTAATATATTTTAATAGGAAACTTTATACCACTACCATGAACTCACTTTGATTCACTACATATTAAAATAACTTTCCATCTATGAACCACTTCAGATCACCCCATGTCCCTACAGTTGTTTGGGGACCACATGCTAGATCATATGGAGTATGAGTCCTGGTGCTGAGATGAGGCTAGGAAGGTGAGTGGGGCCGGTCCATGGAGGGCCTTAAATGCCTGACTAACATGTTCAGACTTTATCCTGTTAGCAGTGGGACAGTACTGAAGGTTTCATAGGAGGCAAGCAACACTACAACTGTGCTTAGTTAAAAATAAATCTGGCAGAAGCATGGAAAACAGAGTAGGGGGAAGAGATTAGCAGGCAAGAATAGACAAAAGACTGCAGTCTAGACCAGAGGAGATCAAGTTCTGGACCACAGCAGTAGCAATGGAGACAGAGGCAGAAGGATGAATGGGAGAGATTTTCTTTTTTTTTTTTTTGGAAAGGGAGAGAAGTTGAAGATATCACCAAAATGTTGAAACTGACATTTATCCTGAGGCCTGAAATATGAATAAGAACTAGCCAGGCAAAAAGCTGAGGGAAGAGTCTTCCAGGCAAAAGGGACAACATGCACAGAAGCCTGGAGGCTGGAGAACAGAATAGGTAGAAGAAATCTACAATAGAACAGTTTGGTGGCATGCAGAGCGCAAGGGGGTGGCCAGGCGCTCCCTCACGGAGGACCTTCAGAACCAAGGTTACAAGACTGGACTTGATCCTAAGAGTCATCAGAAGCCATGTGAGTTATTGAATTATTAAATTACCACCAACCCCATCAGTTCTCATATTTATCATCACTTTTGATCCATTAAGTAATCACTGAGCCGCAGAAATGTCTCTTTCACAAGCCAGCCATGTTCTTGGTTATATGCTGTAGAAGGACAGAGATCTGCATTTACCCTTCTGGTTGCATCATGACTCAAATGTATGCAGGGAACCTATTAGAAGACATTGGCAGTTGGCTTAGAAAGAGAGGTGGTAACTTGGACTGGTGGTAGCATGGAGGTAGGGAACAGAATAATTTGAAAGACGTTTGAAGGACAGAACTGACAGAAAGTAATAATTGACTAAAGGAAAGCAATGATTCGAGCTCAGTAGTTAAGAGTACAGTCTCCTGGTCTTAGTGTTGAGATGGAGGCCTTTGGGAGAGCTCAGTCTCTGGAGGAAGAGTGTGAGTTCTCAACTCTGGCTCACCCACCAGCTAGCTGTGTGACCTTAAGTAGTTATTGAACCTCTCTGAACCTGGGTCCCTCATCCACAAAATGAGAATGCTTATTGTCCTGATGGGGTCTTTATGAAGATTAAATAAAATACGCATGTGCAATACTTAGCTTTACACAATGAGTATACAATAAATGTTGCTGTTACTATATGGGAAAGTTAGTAAGAAACGTGAATCAGAGATGATTTGAAGAAAGGACCCACTTAGATTCATACTGGTACCATCTTTAACCAAAGCTAGTAATCATTAGTAATTTGAGGCTCCACGTGTTAATCTTTTTAAAGTCACAACCAAGGTAAAGTAGATGGTAAAAGGGTCAATTCACCAAGAAGACTTAACTATCCTAAATGTCTATGTACCTATCAATGGAGCTTCAAAGTGAAAACTTCTGAAACTGAAAAAATAAATAAACAAGTTAACAATTATATTTGATGACTTCTTGGAAAACTACAAACAACCAAAACTCACCCAAAATGAAACAGGTAACCTATAACTACTAATTAAATTAAATTTTAATTTTGGAACATTGTAAACTTCCAAAACAGAAATCTGCAGACCTAGATGGTTTCAGTGGCATATTCTTCCAAACATTTTAAAGATGATATATCACAAATTCTACATCATCTTTTCCAGAAAATCAAAGAGGGAGGAACACTTAATGACTCATTTATGAGGCCAGACCCTGATGCCAAAACCAGACAAAACAATACAAAAAAGAAAACTACAGACCAATATTCCTCATGAATATAGATGCAAAAATCCTCAACAAAATACTAGCAAATCAAATTCAGCAATATATTACAAAGAGTAATATACCATGACCAAGTAGGCTTTATTCCAGGAATGCAAAAGTAAATATTTGAAAAACAATATTAACCATATTAACCACCTAAGGGAGAAAAATACACAATTATATCAATTGTTGTAGAAAAAGCATTTGAAAAAAAATTTTTTCTTAATAAAATTTGCTATCTTGGTTTTAAGCAAAAAAGAAAGAGAAGGCACTTGACAAACTTTAATCCCAGCAAACTAGGAACAGAAGGCAACTTTCTCAACCTGATAAACAGCATCTATAAAAAAAAAAAAAAACCTGCAGCTACTTAATGGTGAAAAACTGAAAGCTTTCTCCCTAATATGGGGAGCAAAGCAAGGATGTCCACACTCACCATTTGTATTCAACATCATGCTAGAAGTCCTAGCAATAAAGCAAGAAGAAAAAGAAAGAAAACCATACAGATTGAAAAGTAAGAAATAAACTGTACTAATTAACAGATGACATGATCATCTGTGTAGAAAATCCCATTCAATTACATATTTCTAAGTCTATTTTAAAAATATACTAAAAAATATCCCTCTAAGAATTAACAAATGAGGTTAACAAAGTCCCAGGTCGCAAGATCTCACATAAAAGTCAACCATGTTTCTATATACTAGCAGAGAACGATTGAAAATAAAAATTTAAAAACAATACCATTTAAATGCCTTCAAAAATAAAATACTTATTAATATATTTAATAAAATCTGTACAGCATCTGTAGGCTGAAAACTATAACATGCTAATAAAATTAAAGACCTAAATGGAGACGTACTGTGTTCATGGATTGGAAAACTCAAAGATGTCTGCTGCTGCTGCTAAGTCACTTCAGTCGTGTCCAACTCTGTGTGACCCCATAGATGGCAGCCCACCAGGCTCCCCCATCCCTGGGCTTCTCCAGGCAAGAATACTGGAGTGGCTTGCCATTTCCTTCTCCAATGCATGAAAGTGAAAAATGAAAGTGAAGTCGCTCAGTCATGTCCAACCCTCAGCAACCCCATGGACTTAAGCCTTCCACGCTCCTCCATCCATGGGATTTTCCAGGCAAGAGTTCCAGGTGCCATTGCCTTCTCCGTCAAAGATGTCAGTTCTTCCCAAAACTGATCTATAAATGTAACACAGTTCAAATAAAAATCCCAACAGAGTGCATTTGATAACAGTATTTCCTAAATACTAAAACTAAATATCCCAAATTTGATAATGGCACTGTGAGTGCCTTAATTTTTAGAAAATACACAGTTACTTAGGAGCAAAGCACTGTGATCTCTGCAATGGACTATAAATACAAACATATGTTTATATCCTTATATTTAGGAATAAGTCAAATGTAAAATGGTAACAATAAAGAGAGCTAGATGAAGCTTATGTGGGATTTTATTAAAATATTCTTGCAAACTTTCTATTTAAGTCTTTTTCAAAATAAAAAGTTTAATTTGAAAAGCCTCATCAGGTGTTTTTATAAACATCGACGAGATGATTGTAAAATTTATATAGAAAAACAAAAGAACTACAATATCTAAAACCATTTTGAAAAAAGAATAGTTAGGGGATCATACTATCTGGTTTTTAGACTTAGTGGAAAACTATAGTAATCAAGACAGTGATATATTTGTGAGGAGATAAGCACATGGATCAATGGAACAGAACAGAGTCCAAAGAAAACACAACAGGAAAAAAAAAAAGAAAACACAAAAAGAAGAATAGAGTCCAGACAGATCTGCACAAACATGGCCAATTGATATTTGACAAACATGCAAAAGCAATTAAATGGAGGAAAGATAGTATTTTCAACAAACAATGTTGGGACAATTGGTTATCCATATGTAGTAAATGGATCTTGACCAAAACCTCACACCTTATTATAAGATTAACTCAAAATGGATCACAGATCTAATATTTACATATAGTTTTTTTTTTAATTTTAAAATCTTTAATTCTTACATGCGTTCCCAAACATGAACCCCCCTCCCACCTCCCTCCCCATAACATCTCTCTGGGTCATCCCCATGCACCAGCCTCAAGCATGCTGTATCCTGCGTCAGACACAGACTGGCGATTCGATTCTTACATGATAGTATACATGTTAGAATGCCATTCTCCCAAATCATCCCACCCTCTCCCTCTCCCTCTGAGTCCAAAAGTCCGTTATACACATCTGTGTCTTTTTTGCTGTCTTGCATACAAGGTCGTCATTGCCATCTTTCTAAATTCCATATATATGTGTTAGTATACTGTATTGGTGTTTTTCTTTCTGGCTTACTTCACTCTGTATAATCGGCTCCAGTTTCATCCATCTCATCAGAACTGGTTCAAATGAATTCTTTTTAACGGCTGAGTAATACTCCATTGTGTATATGTACCACAGCTTTCTTATCCATTCATCTGCTGATGGACATCTAGGTTGTTTCCATGTCCTGGCTATTATAAACAGTGCTGCGATGAACATTGGGGTACATGTGTCTCTTTCAATTCTGGTTTCCTCGGTGTGTATGCCCAGCAGTGGGATTGCTGGGTCATAAGGGAGTTCTATTTGCAATTTTTTAAGGAATCTCCACACTGTTTTCCATAGTGGCTGTACTAGTTTGCATTCCCACCAACAGTGTAGGAGGGTTCCCTTTTCTCCACACCCTCTCCAGCATTTATTGCTTGCAGATTTTTGGATCGCAGCCATTCTGACTGGGATCACAGATCTAAAAAGTAAAACATAAAACTTGTAGTAAAAACGTAAGAGAAAATCTTCATGACCTGAGGTTAAGTAAAGTGTTCTTAGATTTAATATCAAAAGCACAATCTGTAAAAGAAAAATAAATGATAAATTGGACTTCATCAAAATTAAAAGTTTTTGCTCTAAGAAAGACTCTGTTAACAGAATAAAAAGATAAACACAGGGAATTTCCTGGCATCCCAGTGCTTAGGACTCTGTGCTTCACTGAGGACCTGAGTTCAATCCCTGGTCTGGGAACTAAGATCTCACAAGCCTTGTTGCATGGCCAAAAAAAAAAAACTTTTTTTAAGATAAACACAAACTGGAGAAAATGTTTGCAAATCACATATCTGATAAAAGACTTGTATCCAAATAAAAGAAACTGTATCCAGATCGTATAAAGAAACTCACAAAGAAAACAAACAACCCAGTTGAAAAATGAGCCAAATATTTTAATAGACACTGCACCAAAATGGATATACAAAAGACAGTTAAACACATAAAAAACTGTTAAGCATGATTAGGTATAAGAGAAACGAAATAAAAACGATGAGATACCGTGCTACATATCTATTAGAATGGTTTAGCCATCTTCAGTACAAACTAAATTAAGAGCCTGCCTTATGTGAACTTCTTCCTTGATAATCCACTCCAAAACTACTCACTTGAACATGGATAAGATGTTGGAAACATCTCTGTGTCAAGGCCATAATGTCTAAGATAGTGCCACACATACACATACACAAATGTGTCCTTTATTCTTGCCTCAGACACCCTTGCTTTCTTTCATGGAACTCCTTGTTTCACAAAGTCAAGCCCTTCCATGTTTGGCCTGTGTTTCTCCTATCTCTTTAACTCTCTCTTTTGTCACCATAAGTGACACCGATGATATTCAAACAGGTTGGGTCTGGCAAGATTGCCCTCAAAGGACACTTATGGTCCTCTGAGGTGCCACATCTGCAGTTCTAACAGATTTCACAAGGGGAGTGATGTTTATTGAGATATGGCTCTCAGTTCAGTTCAGTTGCTCAGTCGTGTCTGACTCTTTGCGACCCCATGGACTGCAGCACGCCATGCGTCCTTGTCCATCACCAACTCCCAGAGTTTACTCAAACTCATATCCATTGAGTCGGTGATGCCATCCAACCATCTCATCCTCTGTCGTCCACTTCTCTTGCCTTCAATCTTTCCCAGCATCAGGGTCTTTTCAAATGAGTCAGTTCTTCACAACAGGTAGCTAAAGTATTGGAGTTTCAGCTTCAGCATCAGTCCTTCCAATTGATTTCCTTGAGGATGGACTGGTTGTAACTCCTTGCTGTCCAAGGAACTCTCAAGAGTCTTCTCCAACACCACAGTTCAAAAGCATCAATTCTTCAGCACTCAGCTTTCTTTATAGTCCAACTCTCACATCCATACATGACTACTGGAAAAACTAAAGCCTTGACTAGATGGACCTATGTTGGCAAAGTAATGTCTCTGCTTTTGAATATGCTGTCTAGGTTGGTCATAACTTTTCTTCCAAGGAGCAAGCGTCTTTTAATTTCATGGCTGCAATCACCATCTCCAGTGATTTTGGAGCCCCCAAAATAGTCTGTCACTGTTTCCACTGTTTCCCCATCTATTTGCCATGAAGTGATGGGACCGGATGCCATGATCTTAGTTTTCTGAATGTTGAGTTTTAAGCCAACTTTTTCACTCTCCTCTTTCACTTTCATCAAGAGTCTCTTTAGATCTTCGCTTTCTGCCATAAGGGTGGTGTCATCCGCATATCTGAGGTTATTGATATTTCTCCTGGCAATCTTGATTCCAGCTTGTGCTTCATCCAGCCCAGCATTTCTCATGATGTACTCTGCATAGAAGTTAAATAAGCAGGGTGACAATATACAGCCTTTATGTACTCTTTCCCTATTTGGAACCAGTCTGTTGTTCCATGTCCAGTTCTAACTGTTGCTTCCTGACCTGCATATAGGTTTCTCAAGAGGCAGGTCAGGTGGTCTGGTAGTCCCATCTCTTTATGAATTTTCCACAGTTTGTTGTGATCCACAGTCAAAGGCTTTGGCATAGTCAATCAAGCAGAAGTAGATGTTTTTCTGGAACTCTCTTGCTTTTTTGATGATCCAGTGAATGTTGGCAATTTGATCTCTGGTTCCTCTGCCTTTTCTAAATCCAGCTTGAACATCTGGAAGGTCACAGTTCACAGACTGTTGAAGCCTGGCTTGGAGAATTTTGAGCATTACTTTACTAGCATGTGAGATGAGCCCAATTGTGCAATAGTTTGAGCATTCTTTGGCATTGCCTTTCTTTGGGATAGGAATGAAAACTCCAGTCCTCTTCCAGTCCTGTGGCCACTGCTGAGTTTTCCAAATTTGCCAGCATATTGAGTGCAACATTTTCACAGCATCATCTTTTAGGATTTGAAATAGCTCAACTGGAATATACCAGTTCAGTAGACTACTTTTAGGACTGGTGGATTACTGAAAATTATTAGATATAAGGCATGAAATTAACCCATCTATACTTTCAAAACAACATTGGATTTAAACAACACAAATGCTGACTAAACACTAATCATTTAAGTTTACCTAATATTGAAAAGAGAAAACATTTCTTCATCTTTCAGTCAATCTATAGATATTTGTTGAATACCTACTGCATGCAAAGCACTCTTCTAATTGCTGGTGATACAAACTAAATTTATTAGAAGTAAGATATAAAAGAAATTATATACTTAGGCTCCCTTTAATTAATAATGATTCATATTTAATTTTATCTAAGTTTTCTTCTGAGGCTTACCCAGCAAATTTACTCTCATCTTTTATGAGGGTCAGAGGTAGCAGGATTTTTATCCATGGCAAGCTTCCCATAAAATTCCTCCCCCTACTATTTCTTATTTAATTAGCATGCTTACAACAGCCATCTCAGCCAGATCTTATAAGGGGAATTCAGCCTATCACTAAGATTTCTTCTACCCCACAACATGACTTTTTTTTGAAATGCCCATTCCATCTTTTTCTTGTTATTTCCATCAGAATCCAAGATGCAAGAGACATATCCGCTGTTTGGTAACTCTTGAGTTTCTTCCCCTTCTCTGAAACTTTTTATCCACTGTGATATGGTTATCTGGTCAACGAAGTGATTCCTTTAGCCGAATTTTTTAAAATTCACAATATGGGTACGAGCCCCTGTCTCATGGATGCAGATTTTAAAATGGAATTCAACTCCCATGGCTGTAAGATGTATCACATTCACATTTCACAATCTGCTGTGACCCTTTGCTAACAGAGATGATTTTTCCCCCTTCTGAACTTTTGACCCATTTTGAATGGGATGAAATTGAACACAGTAAAGCAGTTTCTAATATGTATTGTCCTCTCAGCATCAAACAGCCTATACAGTGCAGGCAGCCCCTCTCCACTGGAATGTGCTGACAGAGCAGTGTGACAAAGGAAGGAGGGTTGAGGACTTCTTGAGGTCTCAGAATGGGGATGTCAGCCATTGGCACAAGATGCTGTTCCTTTCAGTTGCCAAGTAGTGCTGTCCTTTGACCCCAGGTGAGGACCTACTCTGAGAATGCCATGGTTCTGCCATTTCCTCAGTTAAGATCACAGCCATCAAGGGGGCCCAGATTCAGGGACTCAGAGGTCATCCTGGACTGCAGCAGAGCTAAGAGGGAGATGGGGGGTGGGGGGGATGAGGGAAAAACAGTCTCACACTGGCCTTGACCTGCTTCTAAACTACAGAGCAGAGACTGAGGTAATGAGATGTGTATTAAACTTGAAGGGAACTAAAGGGCATGAACCCCTTGTGTCCCCTCAGGAGCTATTCCTATTATCCTTATACCCTACTTTCTGGTGTTCACTAAGTTCTGGATGGTGTCTGTGCTCGCCTTAGCCTGGCTCGCCTATGACTGGAACACCCACAGTCAAGGTAAGAAACAGGGGAAGAGTAGTGATCCCTGTCTGTGCCAAGGAGGGAACCACAGGGACGGAGTGACGGTGGAAGGGAAGAGTGAGAGAGGCAGGGGGAGAAGAGGTGAGGAGAGGAAAGAAGGGGAAAGGGAAAGGAGGGCAGGGAGTGGAAGTGAGGGAGAGAGGAGGAAGGGCAAAGGAGAGAGGGAAGAGAAGAGAGGCAGGGGTGCAAAGCTCAGCAGGAACAGAGGGCTCGGCCAGGCTGCCCAGGAAGAATTAAGAGGCTGGTTTCTGAGCGGGTGCTCTCAGCCTCATGCTATTTCTCTCTCACCTTTCTGGCAGCTCCAGAAGAGCAGGGGCTGCCTGTGTCTTCTTGGGGATTGGATTCAGGGATAGACCTTATAGCTCTATGTCCAAGAAACACGGAAATGTGAGAAGGAACCCCCTCCTGACTCGAGGACATTAGGAAGATCCCTCCACCTCCAGAAGAAGTAGAGGGATTGGCAAGACCTCACCCACTCTTCCCTTCCCTCTGTACTTGCAGGTGGTAGACGTTCAGCTTGGGTACGAAACTGGACAATCTGGAAATATTTCCGAAATTACTTCCCAGTAATGGTAATGACCCTTCCTCTGAAGGGCCTCATTCCCTGTTGCCCAGATTCTCCCTCCCCACTCAGCCCCATATTTTCAAAGGCTTTTGTGGCCAACAGTGGAGGTCAAAGCCCAGAGGCATAATATAGAGTATGGTCCCAAGATGGATGGGCAGGTGGGGAAATGAATGAATAGCATCTTGCCTCACAGTGGCAAACTCAGGTCAGCCTCACCGAGCATCATAACCCCTTGGCAATTCTATGAGAGTGACAATACCCCAGTGAATAGGGATTAGGGGCTCCCCAAGGGAAACACAGGCTACCTGCTGGCCTCTGAGTCCACATGTCCTCTCTTTCTTCTATCTACTGCTCTGACTCAATCTCCCACTAACAGCTGGTGAAGACTCATGACTTCTCTCCCAGACAAAACTATATCATTGCCAGCCACCCCCATGGCATACTCCCTTATGGTATCTTCATCAACTTTGCCACTGAGACCACTGGCTTTGCTCGGATTTTCCCAGCCATCACTCCTTATATAGCGACCTTGGAAGGGATCTTCTGGATCCCAATTGTGCGAGAATATGTGATGTCAATGGGTGAGTATAAGAGATCATTCCATTCTCTGACCTACCTTGGGGCTCCAACTTTAATAAGCCTTGACAGTCAGTCCAGTACTCACTCCCTGCTGGAAGAACACTTAGTAGAAAATGAGTCCCGAGCACACTGGGCCAGTGACAGGAATATGTGGCTGAGCCTCAGGTTTAATCCGGGAGGCAGGGTTTGATTAGGTAGGAGGGTAAGTTATAGGCATTCATAAGAGTTGCCAAAAATCCTTTCAGAGGAGGAAGCAGAAGCCTGGGGTTCGGGATCAAAGCCAAAGTGGAAAGGAAAAGGCAAAAGTCAAATATCAAAACCAAATGTAGGGAAAATCAGGCATGAATGGAACAGCTCAGATATACTTTGCTAGACTGTTTCTGGGATGTCAATTGGCTTCTTTGGGGCAGTCATTTATATAGCAAGTCTCATCCAGGAGCAACTCCAAAACATTTTTGAGACTTTCACACTAGCTGGTACCCTCCTGGCCCATGACCTTCATTTCCTGAGAACCCCTTCGAATTTGTAAGATATCAAGGGATAAAAGGATAGGCATCCATCAGAATCCAGGGCAACTTCCTCATGCCAGGCTTCAAGCCAGGGTATTGTGCCAAATGCCCTTCTCTCTGGGTGAATACCCATCCTCTGGACACCAGAAAACAACAGAAGCCAAACAAAAAGGTAAGATACATTTATATCTGGAGGGGCCAAGTGGGACCACTGGAGTCCCAGGGGATAATTCTGCTCACCTCTCGGGTTGGCATGAATCTGGATCTTAAGGACTGTGGCCTGGAGCCAATGTCTGCCATCCCAGGAGAGAACAGAAAGTAAGCACAGGGCAGAGATGGGAAGCAGAGGTAAGGAAAGACTCTGTGACGGTTGTTGAGCAACAGGATGTCATCCTCATCCCACAGTTCATCTACACGCCAGTTTGGCTTGGACAGGATCCTGGGTCTGCCTACTCTCTAGAAACCCCAGGGAATGGCTTACCTTTACCAGGTTACTCTAAGAAGGAAGCAGTTTGGTGGTGGCCATTCCTGATTACCCTCAGGAAAGAGAACTCTAGAGTCTCAAGTGACATCAGCCTGGGGAGAGTGGGAGACCACTGTGGTTCCCGGGGTAGAGAAGAAAGGATGGGCTTACAAGCTATAGAGCTAAGAGAAAGCAGGCAGAAGAACTCAATGTAGCTCCCACTGAAGTAGCACAGAGCCCCAAGGCAAGCAGCTGGCCCTGAGGACCGACCTCAGGCTAGGGCTAACCCAAGATGTGGAGGGCAGGTCAAAGACAGAAGATTGGAAACAATCACAGCCAGGAGACAGAAGAACTATTTCGAGCAGGAAGAGCCCCAAGGAACACCTTACCCCTCCTCAAGCACCACATCAGTATGTCATTTGGCTCTTTGGTTTTGCAGGTGTGTGCCCAGTGAGTGAGTTGGCCTTGAAGTATTTGCTGACCCAGAAAGGCTCAGGCAATGCTGTGGTTATTGTGGTGGGCGGAGCTGCTGAAGCCCTCTTGTGCCACCCAGGAGCCTCTACTGTCTTCCTTAAACAGCGTAAAGGTTTTGTGAAGGTGGCACTGAAGACAGGGTGGGTCCCCAGGTTCTAGTGCCCCATCGTCAGGGCATCCTAGGTACTCTGTAGCACCTCTCCAAAATGGTGCCCTCTCTTGGAAATGTGTTAGAAGGGGCTCCCTCTTCACCCTCATTGCTTCTTTCTACTCCCTCACACTGCGCCTTAAGGGTGTTTGGGCCTTCAGACACATTCTGATGGGTTCTGTTAAAACTTGAAGTTGGAGAAAGAACAGTAAAAGATCTTTATCTTCTGCACATTACCTGGTAGGCTGGGGGTCTGGGGAAGTGGGACTTTAGACTAAATCACCCCATGCACTGTGAGGCCCAGAGAAACTATCCAGGGGAAGGAAGGCACTGAACTTGATGCTGTGGGGTTTGCAAAGATGCAGAATATATGGATACAGCCCCCAAACAGCACATAATCTGGTTTGAAAAGTAGAAGGCAGTTGTTGAACAGCTATTTTGTGTCAGGCACGGTACTAAGCATTGAGGATGTAAAAATAAATAAGACTTGGTCCTTGCCTTAAAGGTCTTCTGGTCCAATGCAAAACAGACATAGTCATGTATAATTACATAATATATCCAGAAGTCAACCCCTTAGCATCTCAACTATCACCCCCTGGTTTTCCACCCCATCGTCTCTCCCCTGGATTACTGCAAGTCTCCTAAGAGCTCTCCCTGCTTCTATCCTTGTCTCCCTCACATTCCAGAGTCTGTTCTCAACTGTGGCCAGCATGATCCTATCCACCATGAGTCAGATGAGATCATGTCACTACTCCAAGTGCTCCGATGGCTACCATTTCACTCTGAGCAAAACCAAAGTCTTTAAAGGGCCTGCAAGACTCTAAATGATCTGGTCCTTAGCCACATCTTTGATCTGTTCACCCACTGCCATCCCCCTTGCTCCCTCCATTAGAGCTGTTCCTTGCTGTCCCTCAAACAAGCCACATGCTCCTCTCTTAGGGTCTTTGCTCCAGCTGTTTCCCCTGTCTAGGACATTATTCCTCCAAATAGCTGTTTGGCTCATTCTTTCACCTCCTTCAGGTCTTTGCTCAAATGTCTATTCTCAATAAAGTCTATCCTGATCATGCTGCTCTGTTTTTTTCCATTGTACGTATTATCTTCTCATATGTCATCAGTTTTATTTCTTTACATATATGGCTTTTTATTTGTTCATTATTATTTATTACCTGTCTTCCCTTAATAAAAGATAAGTTCCATGATGACAGAGATTATTTTTTTAATCCACTGTGTTCACTTATGTATCCTGAGGGCTTGAAAAAAGCACTGGCACATAGAAGGAACTCAATAAATATTTATTGAATGAAAGATGTGTCATGATGGACATATGTACAAAGCACTATGAGAGCACCAATTGATGGAAAGCCTTTCACCCAAAGCAGAAGTTTCATAAGTGGGTGACATCTGAATTGTGAATTGAAATATTAGTAGGAGTTGTCAGTCTGACCAAAGGGGAGAAATAACTCTGGTATTTAGCAAGGACCTATGACAATATGTCAGGCACTATGCCAGGCCCTAGGAGTTCAGAGATCAATAAGACATTTTCAAATGGCTTGCTGTCTACTGGGAGTCAGCCAGGAAGGAGTACAGAGTTGGGGTAGTGTTAGTATAGCAAAGAAGCAAGCACTAGATGCAGAGGTTGGGGGTGGGAGAAGTTGGAGGAGGTCAAAGAACTGGAGCTCGTTCAAGGGGATGAAACTAGAGCTGAGTAGTGAAGGGTGAAATAGAATAGCCACGTGAAGACAGGGGGAAGGCATTTTTGGCAGAGGGAGTGGGATGTACAAAGACTCATAGACAAGTGCGAACTTAGCACACTTAGTATGGCTAAGCAGACTGTGACAAAGCGTTGGGGAGAGAATAAGCTAGCCAGGTAGGCAAGGCTGGAGCATGTAAGCCACACTAAGCACCTGGTACAAAGTGAGGAGCTCTGGGAAGAGTTTTTAAGAGAGGAGTGACATGTCCAGACACACAGTTTAGGAAGATCCTCTGGATGTGTACAATTTAGGCAATTAGACTTCCTGAGATTAGTGATTCATTTCCTCCAATCACAGGACAAAGTGCAGCAACTCCCCTCAAAATGTTCAGTTGGAGGGATGTGGAGCATAGCAAGGATAATACACAAGGCTGGAGATGCTTGGGTGCTTGGACTCTTGTCCTATAATGGGGCCATTGTAAAGCTTTCCTACCTTGGAGAGGGTTTCACGGTGGGGAGCTTCCTGGAAGAACTCACACTTCTGCCTGTCTCTTTGCAGAGCATACCTTGTCCCTTCCTATTCCTTTGGACAGAATGAAGTTCACAATCAAGAGACCTTCCCTGAGGGCACGTGGAAAAGGTTCTTCCAAAAAACCTTCCAGAACACATTCAAAAAAATCCTGGGACTAAATTTCTGTACCTTCCATGGCCGGGGCCTCATTCGAGGATCCTGGGGATTCCTGCCTTTCAATCATCCCATTACCACAGTTGGTAAGCTTTCCAGCATCTTTGGACCACCCTGGTCCTTGATTCCCCCCATCCAGCCCTCAAGTCCCAGGGGGCCTGGCACACAGCTGGGATGGGCAATGGGAATTCTGGTGGTTGTGGTTGAGAGCAGGGTAGGGAGGAAAACTACGCAGATAAGAGTTGTGGCAGGAGGGACAGGAGGGACAGAGTTCAACTGCTGCCATGAGGGCATCATTATTCACACACGTGCCTTCAGCACTCTCCTAAGTTTACTCTCATTCTCTTAAGCATGCATGAGATTAGGTATTTGGAGAACATGGGTGGGGTTGGAGCAGGGAGAAAGAATAAAGGAGGTAGAGGGGACCAAGATACCGAGTATCAGTATGTAACTTCCTCTGAGGGATGGTAGTTTGAGTTGAGGGGGAAGGTCTGATGCTTGTCTCTTCTCCTGCCCCACAGTTGGGGAGCCCCTGCCAATTCCCAGGATAAAGAAGCCAAACAAGGAGACAGTGGACAAGTACCATGCACTCTACATCAATGCCCTTCGGAAGCTGTTTGATGAGCACAAAGTTCAGTATGGTCTGTCTGAGACCCAGGAGCTGACAATTGTCTAACAGGAGTTGGATTTCCCCATTATTGAACTCCCAAAGCATTGAGGGATCCTAGAAGGGCCCCAAGGAAAGGAGAATCTAGGAAGAGGGGAGGATCTTGGGGTTGAATGATGAGGCCAGCCAAGCCAGAAAGTACTTAATGAGTCAGTCTGAGGAAGGAACCAGAGTTATGGGGAAGACTGGGCAACAACCCAGTTTAGCAAGCAGTCTCTTGTGAGTACACAGAGTCTTGTAAGTCTCTGTGTGCCAGTTATTTTGGCTTCCTAATTCCAACCAACTCTGATCAGAGGAATCAGAAGCCAAAGAATACCATGTTCTTCCTCCTCAGCCTTAATAACACCACACCATCACTGTTTAGGTTGAGGCTTAGAAGCTTTTTTTTTTTTTTTAGATTTTTACTTTTATTTTCATTAATTAAAAACCATCTCATTTATGTCAATAAATACTTTTTCCCATCATTGTCAATCTTGTTTCCTATTTTTATGTTTGGCTATTTGTCTGTGAATTTTAAACATATACATATACATTTATATGCCAATAGTTTTGTCATTGTTTTAGTTAAAATAAGGATGATGGGATCATATGAAGAATACTTTTCTGAAACTTGCATTTGTCCTCCATGATATTTTGTGGCAATCCACTGAGAAACCTTCTTAAGAACAGGGATGGTTTGTTTCCTTTTAGGCCCTTTCCTTACAATTTAGGGGCTACCACAAGGTAAACCGGTGACCTGAGCTGTGAGTTCCTAATCCAAGCAGGCATGATTCCCTCAGCTATGATACATTTCTACACTGGCAAAAAGTTTCTTGAAAATTATACCATTTATTGAACTTCCCTGGGAGTCCAATGGTTAAGACTCCATGCGTCCAATGCTGGGGGCATAGGTTCAATCCCTGGTTAAAGAACTAAGATCCTATGTGCTGTGCCACTTGGTAAAAAGATAATAAAAATAAATTTTAAAATTAAAAAATAACTATGCTGTTTCTTCTATGAAATAAAGCTCTAGATATATAAATCTAGATATAATTATTTCTTAATTACTGTGTATGGTTCACTACTGGGATTCCCTGAAACCCAACCAGAAAGCCGGTCTGTGGAGAACACTTTTCCTCTTGTGTATGTGTCTACGTTCTCAGTCACTCAGTCATGTCTGACACTTTGCGATCCTATGGACTGTAGCCCACCAGGTTCCTCTGTGCATGGGATTTTCCAGGCAAGAATACTGGAGTGGGTTGCCATTTCCTTCTCCAGGGGATCTTTCCAACCCAGGGATTGAAACTGCGTCGCTCGTATCTCCTGCACTGGCAGGTGGATTCTTTACTACTGCGCTGCCTGGGAAGCGCATTTTATTCTGCACCTGGTAGAAAGGTGGCGGGATGGAATCAAAACTGCTGCACAGTGTAGGACACAGGGTAGAACCATGAGAACCTGAGTAGCCTATCTCTCCTGATCCCACATAACCACCCTGGGTCAGGAGGGAGGGCACTTACAAGACCACGTACCAGCTGTGAGTGTACTTTATGTCAAGAACCTACTAAGAGGAATTCCTTGGTGGTCCAGTGGTTAGTACTCAGCCCTTTCACTGCCAAGGGCCCAGTTTCAATCCCTGGTTGGGAAAATAAGATCCCATGAGCCATGTGGCATAGCCAAAAAAAAAGTAATAATAAAGAACCTACCATGTACCAGAGACTATGCCATCATTTTCACAGCCTCTATCTCTGAATGCTAACATCCCTCAAGATTGCCACCATCTCCATTTCACAGTAGCTGGGGCTTCCCAGGTGGCTCAGACAGTAGAGAATCTGCCCTCAGTGTGGGAGACCCAAGTTCAATCCCTGGGTTGGGACGATCCCCTGGAGATGGAAATGGAAATCCACTCCAGTATTCTTGCCTGGAGAATCCCATGGACAGAGGAGCCTGGTGGGCTACACAGTCCATGGGGTCTCAAAGAGTTGGACATGGTTGAGTGACTCACACACACACACACACACAAAACTCCTAGAGGTGAAGTAATTTGCCCAAAGCCATTCTAAAGCTGTTTCTAATAGAAAACCCACCACACCTCCCATTCCTCATTTCCTGGAGACCTATTAATCAATCAGCTTCATTTCCCTAAATTAGGTATGGCGCACTAAGCGCGGGCGGCCGCGACCGGGCGCACTAAGCGTGGGCGGCCGCGACCCGGCGCACTAAGTGCGGCCAAGAAGAGTTACCCCACGTCTGAGGTCAGGGGCAGCAGCCGAGAGTGCCAGGCTATGACGGTGCAGGAATGGCCGAGAGGAGCTACCCAAGTCCAACGACAGGGGTAGCGGCCAAGAGGAGCTACCCCGCATCCGAGGTCAGGGGCGGCCAGGAGGAGACACCCCGCGTCTGAGGTCAGGGGCGGTGGCCGAGAGGAGCTACCCTGCGTCCGAGGCCAGGGGCGGCGGCCGAGAGGAGCTACCCCGCGTCCGAGGTCAGTGGCGGCCGGGAGGAGACACCCTGCGTCTGAGGTCAGGGGCAGCGGCCGAGAGGAGCTACCCTGCGTCTGAGGCCAGGGGCGGCCGGGAGAAGCCACCTTGTGCCCGAGGCCAGGGGCGGTGGCCCTGAGGAGCCACCCCTCACCCGAGGCCAGGCGCGGCGGCCGGGAGGAGCAACCCGCAGCAACCCATCTGCTGCACGGACGCAGGAGGGCCTAGAGGAGCTATCCCACGTTGAAGGTCAGGAAGGGCAGCAGTAAGGAGATACCCCTCGTCCAAGGTAGGGAGCAGCGGCTGTGCTTTGCTAGAGCAGCCGTGAAGAGATACCCCACACCCAAGGTAAGAGAAACCCAAGTAAGATGGTAGGTGTTGCAAGAGGGCATCAGAGGGCAGACACACTGAAACCATACTCACAAAAAACTAGTCAATCTAATCACACTAGGACCACAGCCTTGTCTAACTCAATGAAACCAAGCCATGCCCGTGGGGCAACCCAAGATGGGTGGGTCATGGTGGAGAGGTCTGACAGAATGTGGTCCACTGGAGAAGGGAATGGCAAACCATTTCAGTATTCTTGCCTTGAGAACCCCATGAACAGTATGAAAAGGCAAAATGATAGGATACTGAAAGAGGAACTCCCCAGGTCAGTAGGTGCCCAATATGCTACTGGAGATCAGTGGAGAAATAACTCCAGAAAGAATGAAGGGATGGAGCCAAAGCAAAAACAATACCCAGCTGTGGATGTGACTGGTGATAGAAGCAAGGTCCGATGCTGTAAAGAGCAATATTGCATAGGAACCTGGAATGTCAGGTCCATGAATCAAGGCAAATTCAAACAAGAGATGGCAAGAGTGAACGTTGACATTCTAGGAATCAGCGAACTAAAATGGACTGGAATGGGTGAATTCAACTCAGATGACCATTATATCTACTACTGCAGGCAGGAATCCCTAAGAAGAAATGGAGTAGCCGTCATGGTCAACAAAAGAGTCCGAAATGCAGTACTTGGATGCAATCTCAAAAACGACAGAATGATCTCTGTTCGTCTCCAAGGCAAACCATTGAATATCACAGTAATCCAAGTCTATGCTCCAACCAGTAATGCTGAAGAAACTGTAGTTGAATGGTTTTATGAAGACCTACAAGACCTTCTAGAACTAACACCCAAAAAAAGATGTCCTTTTCATTATAGGGGACTGGAATGCAAAAGTAGGAAATCAAGAGACACCTGCAGTAACAGGCAAATTCGGCCTTGGAATATGGAATGAAGCAGGGCAAAGACTAATAGAGTTTTGCCAAGAAAATGCACTGGTCATAGCACACACCCTCTTCCAACAACACAAGAGAAGACTCTACACATGGACATCACCAGATGGTCAACACCAAAATCAGATTGATTATATTCTTTGCACCCAAAGATGGAGAAGTCTATACAGTCAACAAAAACAAGACCGGGAGCTGACTGTGACTCAGATCATGAACTCCTTATTACCAAATTCAGGCTCAAATTGAAGAAAGTAGGGAAAACCACTAGACCATTCGTGTATGACCTAAATCAAATCCCTTATGATTATACAGTGGAAGTGAGAAATAGATTTAAGGGCCTAGATCTGATAGATAAGAGTGCCTGATGAACTATGGACGGAGGTTCGTGACATTGTACAGGAGACAGGGATCAAGACCATCCCCATGGAAAAGAAATGCTAAAAAGCAAAATGTCTGTCTGGGGAGGCCTTACAAATAGCTGTGAAAAGAAGAGAAGCGAAAAGCCAAGGAGAAAAGGAAAGATATAAGCATCTGAACGCAGAGTTCCAGAGAATAGCAAGAAGAGATAAGAAAGCCTTCTTCAGTGATCAATGCAAAAAAATAGAGAAAAGAACAGAATGGGAAAAACTAGAGATCTCTTCAAGAAAATTAGAGATACCAAGGGAACATTTCATGCAAAGATGGGCTTGATAAAGGACAGAAATGGTCTGGACCTAACAGAAGCAGAAGATATTAAGAAGAGGTGGCAAGATTACACAGAAGAACTGTACAAAAAAGATCTTCACGACCCAGATAATCACAATGGTGTGATCACTAATCTAGAGCCAGACATCCTGGAATGTGAAGTCAAGTGGGCCTTAGAAAGCATCACTATGAACAAAGCTAGTGGAGGTGATGGAATTCCAGTTGAGCTGTTTCAAATCCTGAAAGATGATGCTGTGAAAGTGCTGCACTCAATATGCCAGCAAATTTGGGAAACTCAGCAGTGGCCACAGGACTGGAAAAGGTCAGTTTTCATTCCAATCCCAAAGAAAGGCAATGCGAAAGAATGCTCAAACTACCGCACAGTTGCACTCATCTCACATGCTAAGTAATGCTCAAAATTCTCCAAGTCAGGCTTCAGCAATACGTGAACCGTGAACTTCCTGATGTTCAAGCTGGTTTTAGAAAAGGCAGAGGAACCAGAGATCAAGTTGCCAACATCCGCTGGATCATGAAAAAAGCAAGAGAGTTCCAGAAAAACATCTATTTCTGCTTTATTGACTATGCCAAAGCCTTTGACTGTGTGGATCACAATAAACTGTGGAAAATTCTGAAAGAGATGGGAATACCAGACCACCTGACCTGCCTCTTGAGAAACCTATATGTAGGTCAAGAAGCAACATTTAGGACTGGACATGGAACAACAGATTGGTTCCAAAAAGGAAAAGGAGTACGTCAAGGCTGTATATTGTCACCCTGCTTATTTAACTTATATGCAGAGTACATCATGAGAAACACTGGACTGGAAGAAACACAAGCTGGAATCAAGATTGCCAGGAGAAATATCAATAACCTCAGATATGCAGATGACACCACCCTTATGGCAGAAAGTGACGAGGAACTAAAAAGCCTCTTGATGAAAGTGAAAGAGGAGAGTGAAAAACTTGGCTTAAAGCTCAACATTCAGAAAACGAAGATCATGGCATCCGGTCCCATCACTTCATGGCAAATAGATGGGGAAACAGTGGAAACAGTGTCAGGCTTTATTTTTCCGGGCTCCAAAATCACTGCAGATGGTGACTGCACCCATGAGATTAAAAGACGCTTACTCCTTGGAAGAAAAGTTATGGCCAACCTAGATAGTATATTCAAAAGCAGAGACATTACTTTGCCGACTAAGGTCCTTCTAGTCAAGGCTATGATTTTTCCTGTGGTCATGTATGGATGTGAGAGTTGGACTGTGAAGAAGGCTGAGCACTGAAGAATTGATGCTTTTGAACTGTGGTGTTGGAGAAGACTCTTGAGAGTCCCTTGGACTGCAAGGAGATCCAACCAGTCCATTCTGAAGATCAGCCCTGGGATTTCTTTGGAAGGAATGATGATGAAGCTGAAACTCCAGTACTTTGGCCACCTCATGCAAAGAGTTGACTCATTGGAAAAGACTCTGATGCTGGGAGGGATTGGGGGCAGGAGGAGAAGGGGACGACAGAGGATGAGATGGCTGGATGGCATCACTGACTTGATGGACGTGAGTCTGAGTGAACTCCGGGAGTTGGTGATGGACAGGGAGGCCTGGCGTGCTGCGATTCATGGGGTCGCAAAGAGTCGGACACGACTGAGCGACTGAACTGAACTGAATTGCACTCTACTTAAATTAGATCATAAGTGTGGGTAAAATGACATGGATTCTACTCCAAGTGGTCCCAGGTTAAGCCTCATGGAAAATAATGTGTTAATTAAATAAACTTTTTATAACAACAGAATGGAATTGAGAGTCCAGGAACAAACTCTACATTTATGGTCAATTTTTGCCAAGGGTTCCAAGAAAATTCAATGGTGCAGGGAGAGTAGTTTTTTCAATAAATGATGCAGGTACAACTGGATATTCACATTGAAAAGGATGAAGTTGGAACCCTACCTCATACCATATATGAAAATTAACTCAAAAAGGATTACAGTGAGAGCTTAAACTGTAACTCTTGGAAGAAAACCTAGGGTAGTTTGCTGGCCTTGGATTTGGCAATGGTTTCTTATATATGACATGAAAAACGCAAACAGTAAAATAAAAAAAAAACAGATAAGTTGAACTTCATTAAAATTAAAATTAGGGCTTCTCTGGTGACTCAGTGGTAAAGAATCCAACTGCCAGTGCAGGAGACACGGGTTCGATCCCTGATCCAGGAAAATCCCACATGCCTCGGAGCAACTAAGCCCGTGTGCCACAGCTATTGAATGTGTGCTCTAGACCCCGGGAGCCACAACTATTGAGCCCACATGCTGCAACTACTGAAGCCTGTGCACCTTACGCCCATGCTTCACAACAAGAAAAGCCACAGCAATGAGAAGCCCATGCACCACAACTAGAGAGTGGCCCCCGCTCTCTGCAACTAGAGAAAAGCCCACACAGCAACAAAGGCCCAGCACAGCCAAAAATAAATAAATAAAATTATATAAAAATGGACACTTTTGTGCTTCAAAGGACACTATCAAGAAAGTGAAAAGTCAATACACAGAATGGGAGAAATTTGCAAATAATGTATCTGATGAGAATCTAGTATCCAGAACATGTAAATAGCTTACAACACAACAACAAATGACAATCCAATTAAAAATGGGCAAAGGAAAAAAATGGGCAAAGTATTTGAATAGACATATTCTTCCAAGGAAGATAAACAAATGAAAGAAGTGAAAGTCACTCAGTCGTGTCCAACTCTTTGTGACCCCATGGACTATTCCCTGAGCCACCAGGGAAGCCCATACAAACATGCTCACTTATTAATAACTATTAGAGACAGGTAATACAAAACTTGGGCTTTTTGCATCCCTGGTGGCTCAGACAGTAAAGAATCTGCCTACAATGTGGGAGATCTGGGTTCAATCCCTGGGTTGGGAAGATCCCCTGGAGAAAGGAATGGCTACCCACTCCAGTATTCTGGCCCAGAGAATTCCATGGACTGTACAGTCCATGGGGTTGCAAAGAGTTGGACACGACTAAATGACTTTCACATAGCCAATACAAAACCACAGTGAGATACCATTTCACATCCTCATCAGACATGACTAACCGACTTCACTTCACTTCACTTCTTTACTTCAGGATAACTTTACTTTTTTAATTAATTAATTTATTTTAATAGGAGGCTAATTACAATATTGTAGTGGGTTTTGCCATATATCGACATGAGTCAGCCATGGGTGTACATGTGTTCCCCATCCAGAATCCCCTTCCCACCTCCTTCCCTATCCCATCCCCCAGGGTCATCCCAGTGCACTAGCCCTGAGCACCCTCTCATGCATCAAACCTGGACCAGAGATCTGCTTCACAAATGATAATATACACGTTTCAACACTGCCCTCTCAAATCATCCCATCCTCGCCTTCTCCCACAGAGTCCAAAAGACTGTTCTTTACATATGTGTCTCTTCTGCTGTCTCACATACAGGGTTATCATTACTATCTTTCTAAATTCCATATATATGCATTAGTATACTGTATTGGAGTTTTTCTTTCTGACTTACTTCACTCTGTATAATAGGCTCCACTTTCATCCACCTCATTAGAACTGATTCAAATGCATTCTTTTTAATGGCTGAATAATACTCCATTGCATATATGTACCACAGCTTTCTTATCCATTCATCTGCTGATGGACATCGAGGTTGCTTCCATGTCCTGGCTATTGTAAACAGTGCTGCAGTGAACACTGGGGTACGTGTGTCTCTTTCAATTCTGGTTTCCTTGATGTGTATGCCCAGCAGTGGGACTGCTGGGTTGTATGGCAGTTCTAGTTCCAGTTTTTGAAGGAATCTCCATACTGTTCTCCATAATGGCTGTACTAGTTTGCATTCCCACCAACAGTGTAAGAGGGTCAGGATGACTTTAATAAAAAAAAAGAGACAGTAACAAGTGTTTGTGAGGATATGGAGAAACTGGAGCCTTTAAGGCATTGCTGATAGAAACATAAAATAGTACAGCCCCTTTGGAAAACAGCTTGGCAGTTTGTCAAAAATTTAAACAAATTTATCATCAGTCAGTTCAGTTGCTCAGTTGTGTCTGACTCTTTGCGACCCCATGGACTGCAGCACGTCAGGCTTCCATGTCCATCACCAACTCCTGGAGCTTACTCAAACTCATGTCCATCGAGTCAGTTATCATATGATCCATCAATTCCACTCCCACATATATACTCAAAGAACTGAAAACACATGGTCACACAAACATTTGTATATGGATGAATACAGCACAACTATTTACACAGGCATGCCTCATTTTATTGTGTTTCAATTTATTGTGCTTTGTGGATAATGCAATTTTTAGAAATTGAAAGTTTGTGGCAACACTATGTGGAACAAATCTATCAGCGCAATTTTCCCAACAGTATTTGCTCACTCCTGTCTCTGTGTCACATTTTGGTAATTCTTGCAATACCTCAAGCTTTTTCTTCATTATTATGCTTGTTATGGTGATCTGTGGTCAGTGATCTTTGATGTTACTACTATAACTCATTGAAGGCTCAGATAATAGCCTTTTTCATCAATAAAGTATTTCTTAATTAAGGTATGTACATTTTTTTAGACATAATGCTACCTCACACTTAATAAATTGTGTAACATTACTTTTACATGCACTGGGAAACCAAAAAATTCATGTGACTTACCTTATTGCAACATTTGCTTTATTGTAGTGGTATGGAACTGAACCCACAACATCTCCAACATGAACCTCTAATAGCAAAAAAGTGGAAACAACACATAGGTTCATTAGTTGATGGATGGAGAAACAAAATGTGGTACAGCTATACAATGAAATATCATTCAGCCATAAAAGGGATGAAGTACTGATACATGCCACAAGATGAGCCTTACAAACATTATACTAAGAAAAAGAAGCCAGAAAAATAAAGCTATATATTGCATATTTCCATTTCCATGAAATGTTCAGAGTAGGCAAATATACAGATACAGTGAGAGACAGAAAGAGAAACAGAGAGTCCTTGTCAGGGACTGGAGAAAGAAGTGATGGGGAGTGACTGCTAATGAAAATATTGTGCAATTAGATAGAAGTGATGGTTGCACAGGGCTTCCTAGGTGGCTCATTGGGTAAAGAATCCGCCTGCCAATGCAGGAGACCTAAGAGACTCAGGTTCGATCCCCGGGTTGGGAAGATCTCCTGGAGGAGAGCCGGGAAACCCACTCAAGTATTCTTGCCTGGAGAATCCCATGGAAAGAGGAGCCTGGCAGGCCACAGTCCACAGGGTCACAGAGTCAGACGTGACTGAAGCGACTGAGCACACATGCACAATGGCTGCACAACCTTGCGAACATGCTAAAATTCATTAAATTTTACACTTTAAAATGGTGTATTTTATGATATATTATAACCAAGTTACATACAAGTCAACAGGCCAGTAAATTGAGACAAGGTGATGGGGCAAGGAAAAACTATTTTATTCAGAAAACTAGCAAACCAAAAAGGTGGCTAATTGATGTCTTAAAGAACCATCTCAATTCATGGTAGAATTCAAACGTTTTTTATTCTCAAGAAAGGGGACGCAGAGGGGATTAAGATCAATAAGTGACATTAGTAGCCAAGAAGGGTCCAAGGATGGCTGTGAAAACTCTTTGCTCTTAGCCAGTTGACTTTGGTTGATGTGAGTCTGGTCATGATGTTCCTGTAAATCTTGATAAGACAATTTTTGTTCATACTTTCTTAGTTCCCTGTGGGAGACGAGTTTCAGGTAAGACAATGTTTGCACAAATCCTAAGCTGTAAGCAAAATTCCTTTAGTGATTAACATGTCTACATGCAGGGCTAAGCAGAGGTTTATGACTCAGGGATTTAAGCAGCAGAAAACATGGAGTCAGAGGTGCCAAGTTTCTCCTACAAACAAGATGCAGGCAGGGGACACTGGCAGAAGGGAGGGTCTGTTCCCAAGAGGGCCTCACACAGTCCTGCTTGGTTGTAATAGGAATTATACCTCAAAAAAGTAACCTTTTAGTTTAAGGGGAAAAGTATGAGCTGTATTAAAGTTTGAAAATCACAATTAAAAATATTAACAACAACAACAAAAAGTTAACAGTTACTAGTTTGGAATGACTGTAGATTCACAGGAAGCTGCAAAAAATAGAATCCATTTAGCCCCTTACTCAGCCTCCCACAATGGTAATCTTATATAATTGTAGGACAGTATCAAAACAGGAAATTGACACACATGTTAGACTACAGGCCTTATTCAGTTTTTACAATTTTTATACATACTCATTTGTGTGTGTGTATGTGTATCTACACAATTTGATCCCATATATACATTTGTGTAACCCCATGATCATCAGGATATAGAACTGCTTCATCACCATAGAGGAACTCCCTCATAATACACCTGTATAATCACACACCTCCACTTTCATGCCTGTCTCTTGGCAATGACTGACCTGTTCTCCATTTATATTGCTTTGTCATTTCAAGGATATTACAGTCAGCCTTCTGTATCCAAGATTTCTGCATCCACAGATTCAACGACAGATCAAGAATATTGTCAGGTCAAAAATATTTGAAACAGTCAGAGAAAAATTCCAGAAAGTTCCAAAAGGAAAAACTTGAATTAGCTACAAGCAAAAAACTACTTACATGGCATTATATTAGGTATTATGTATTAGGTATTATGTATCAGGTTTATTATGGTAGAAAGCAAAGAAGAACTAAAAAGCCTCTTGATGAAAGTGAAAGAGGAGAGTGAAAAAGTTTGCTTAAAACTCAACGTTCAGAAAACTAAGATCATGGCATCTGGTCTCATCACTTCATGGCAAATAGACGGGGAAACAATGGAAACAGTGACAGACTTTATTTGGAGTGGGGGCTCCAAAATCACTGCAGATGGTGATTACAGCCATGAAACTAAAAGATGCTTGCTACTTGGAAGAAAAGTTATGACCAACCTAGACACCATACGGGAAAGCAGAGACATTACTTTGCCGACAAAGGTCTGTCTAGTCAAAGCTACAGTTTTTCCATAGTCATGTGTGGATGTGAGAGTTGGACTGTAGAGAAAGCTGAATGCTGAAGAATTGATACTTTTGAACTGTGGTGTTGGAGAAGACTCTGGAGAATCCCTTGCACTGCAAGGAGATCCAACCAGTCCATCCCCAAGGAAATCAGTCCTGAATATTCATTGGAAGGACTGATGCTGAAGCTGAAACTCCAATCTTTTGGCCACCTGATGCAAAGAACTGACTCGCTGAAAAAGACCCTGATGCTGGGAAAGATTGAAGGTGGGAGGAGAAGGGGATGACAGAGGATGAGATGGTTGGATGACATCACTGACTCGATGGACATGACTTTGAGTAACTTCCGGGAATTGGTGATGGACAGAGAAGCCTGGTGTGCTGCAGTCACGGGGTCTCAAAAGAGTCAGACAAAACTGAGCGACTGAACTGAACTGATGTATCAGGTGCATGAAAAGGTGTTCAACATGGCTAATCATTAGAGAAATCCAAATAAAAACCACAATGAGATATCACCTCACTCCTGTCAGTATCAGTTCAGTTCAGTTCAGTTGCTCAGTCGCGTCTGACTCTTTGCGACCCCATGAATCACAGCACGTCAGGCCTCCCTGTCCATCACCATCTCCCAGAGTTCACTCAGACTGACATCCATCGAGTCCGTGATGCCATCCAGCCATCTCATCCTCTGTCGTCCCCTTCTCCTCCTGCCCCCAATCCCTCCCAGCATCAGAGTTTTTTCCAATGAGTCAACTCTTCTCATGAGGTGGCCAAAGTACTGGAGTTTCAGTTTTAGCATCATTCCTTCCAAAGAAATCCCAGGGCTGATCTCCTTCAGAATGGACTGGTTGGATCTCCTTGCAGTCCAAGGGACTCTCAAGAGTCTTCTCCAACACCACAGTTCAAAAGCATCAATTCTTCGGCGCTCAGCCTTCTTCACAGTCCAACTCTCTGGCTATCCTCAAAAAGAATACAAATAACAAACATCAGCAAAGATGTGGAGAAATGGGAATCCTTGTACACTGTTAGTGGGAATGTAATTTGGGCTTCCCTTGTAGCTCAGTCGGTAAAGAATTTGCCTGCAGTGCAAGAGACCCGGGTTCAATCCCTGGGCTGGGAAGATCCCCTGGAGAAGGAAATGGCAACCCACTCCAGTATCCTTGCCTGGAAAATCTCATGGACAGAGGAACCTGGTGGATTGCAGTCCATGGGGTCGCAAAGAGTCGGGCACGACTGAGCGACTAACACACTATGGAAAAGTATCAATAGTATGAAGTTTCCTCAAAAAACTAAAAATAGAACTGCCATGTGCATGCATGCAAAGTGGCTTCAGTCCTGTCAGACTCTGCAATCCCAGGGACTGTAGACCTCCAGGAGTCTCTGTCCATGAGATTTCCCAAGCAAGAATACTGGAGTGGGTTGCCATGCCCTCCTCTAGGGGATCTTCCCAACAAACCCATAGATCAAACCCATGTTTCCTGCATTGGCAGGCAGATTCTTTAGTGCTGAACCACCAGGGAAGTCCAACATATAGTGTGTGTGTATGCAAATAGTGCTATGCTTAGTCTTTCAGTCGTGTCCAACTCTTTGCAACTCCATGGACTGTAGCCTGCCAGGTTCCTCTATCCATGGGGATTCTCCAGGCAAGAATACTGGGGTGGGTTGCCATTCCCTCCTCTAGGGGATCTTCCCAACTCAGGGATCGAACCCAAGTCTCTCACATTGCAGGTGGATTCTTTACCAACTGAACAACCAGGGAAGCCTACATATATGTATATATACACAATGGAATACTACTCAGCCATAAAAAATAATGAAATTTTGACATTTACAACAACATGAATGGGCCTGGAGGGTATTATGCTTAGTGAAATAAACAGAGAAAGACAAACATTGTATGTTACCACCTGAATGTGGAATCTAAAAACTACAACAGACTAGTGAATATAACAAAAAGAAACAGATTCACAGATATAGAGAACAAACTAGTGGTTACCATAGGAAGAGAGAAGAGGGGAGGGAAAAGATAGAAGCAGAGGATTAAGAGATACAAATTACTGTGCATAAAATAAATTAACTACAAGGATAGAGGGATGGTTTGGGGAGGGAGGTGGGAGGGGGGTTCAGGATGGGGAACACGTGTATACCCGTGGCGGATTCATGTTGATGTATGGCAAAATCAATACAATATTGTAAAGTAACTAGCCTCCAATTAGAATAAATAAATTTATAATAAAAAAATAATAAAATGTATCCACAGTAAAAAAAAAAACAAGGATATATTGTACATCACAAGGAATATAGCCAATATTTCATAATAACTATAAAAATAATATGATCCATAAAAATTTTTAATCAATATGTTGTACACCAGGAACTAATATAATATTATAAATCAACTATACCTCAATAAAATAAATAAAATAAAATTTAAAATAATAATATATAAAGGAGGATATGCATATGTTGGGCTTCCCTGGCGGCTCAGATGGTAAAGAATCTGCCTGCAACATAGGAGACTTGGGCTCAATCCCTAGGTTGGGAAGATCCCCTGGAGAAGGGAATGGCAACCCACTCCAGTATTCTTGCCTGGAGAATTCCATGGACAGAGGATCCTGGCAGGCTACAGTCCATGGGGTTGCAAAGAATCAGACACAACTGAGTAATTAACACACACACACATGTATAGGTTATATGCAAATACTACACCATTTTACATAAGGGGGCTTAAATATTTGCAGATTTGGATATTTGCAAGGGGATGAAGTGGGGAGTGGTCCTGAAGCCAATGCCCTTAACATTCATCCAAGGTGTCATATATCAACAGTTCATTCCTTTTTATTGCTGAGTTGTATTCCATGGTCTGAATGTGCAGAAGTTTAACCACTCACCCAATGAAAAATATTTGGATTGCTTCCAGTTTGGGGTATTATCAGTAAACTTTCTATAAACAACCATGTACAAGTTTTTGAGGGAACATGTTTTATTTTTCTGTCATAAATGCCTAGGAGTGCAATCATGGGCTATATAAGTAATTGTGTATTTAGTTTTATAAGAAATTGTTACACAATTTTCTAAAGTGACTATATAGTTTTTACATTCCCCTCAGCAATATATGAAGGAGTAAGTTTCTCTGCATCTTAGCCAGTATTTGGTATTGTTACTGTTTTTGTCTTAGCCATTCTGATACATATGTAGTGATATCTCACTGCAGTTTTAATTTGAAATTGGGAGGATCAGTTTCAGCACACCAATGGTGATGTTTTCAGTTAAAATGTCTAGGGGCACTCACCTAGGCCCTACTATTGAGGACGAGCCCACAAGAACATTTCCCTAAGCAGAGCTGATGTTGTGGCTAGACCAGCTCTTGTGGTTCTTATTATGATTGTAAGATGAATCTTAGCAAGAACCATCAGGGAACTTTAGAAAAACAGGGTTCATTACTCATAAGTCCTGGATGGTACATAGCACATAACAGCCACACAGAGAGGTCATGGGGAGTGGAGGATGGGGAGACAGAATGTGAATCTGGAGTTCTGCCCTTATTGGGATCGAGGATGGAGTACTCAGGATTTCACAAGCTCATTCTTTATTGGTGAATTTAAAACTTAAAAGTGTGGATAGAAGTACAGGAAGGAAAAAACAGGGTCACTCATGCTTTCAGTTATCTAGGTCGTCCAGAGCTTTCTAAAAGGGGAACTTCAGGAGTGGGACAGCCTGGCTCTTTATCTCTTTGTGTAGCTGGCAATGTGTTTATTCGAGATGAATGTTTTTGAAATGGACACTTCAGTAATCAAAAGCTTGATGACAGGCATTTACATTATAATAAAAAAGCTAATTGTCAGGCACTTACGCTACAATTTTCCTAATGGCTAATGATGTTGAAAAATAGTGTTGAAAAAGCTAGCTTAAAACTCAACATTAAAAAAACTAAGATCATGTCATATGGTCCCATCACTTCATGGCAAATAGATGGGGAAAAAGTGGAAACAGTGACAGATTTTCTTTCTTGGGCTCTAAAATCACTGCGGATGGTAACTGCAGCCATGAAATTAAAAGATGCTTGCTCCTTGGAAGGAAAGCCAGGACAAACCTAGACAGAATATGACAAAGGAGAGGTCACTTTGCAAACAAAAGTTTGTACACCCAAAGCTATGATTTTTCCAGTAGTAATTTACGGATGTGAGAGTTGGACCATAAAGAAGGCTGAGCACCAAAGAGGACTCTTGAGAGTCCCTTGGACTGCAAGGAGATCAAATCAGTCAATCCTAAAGGAAATCAACCCTTCCAATATTCATTGGAAGGACTGATGGTGAAACTGAAGCTCCAATACTTTGAGTACCTGATGCGAAGAACTGACTTATTGAAAAAGGCCCTGATGCTAGGAAAAACTGAAGGCAAAAGAAGTGGGCAGCAGAAGATGAAATGGTTAGCTAGCATCACCAACTCAATGGACATGAGTTTGAGCAAACTCCAGGAGATGGGGAAGGACAGAGGAGCCTGGCATGCTACAGTCCATGGGTTTGCAAAGAGTCAGACACGATTTAGCAACTGAACAACAACAACATCAATTGATAATAAGTGGAGGTATGAGTGAAAAGGAGAAGAATAAAAACAGAGTGGGAGAGTTAGGCAAGGATTCAATTACATAAGGTCTTGGAGGTCATGGTAAATATTTTGGATGTTAGTCTGAGTGAGATGGGAAAGCACTGAAAAGTTTTGAATAAGGAAGTGACAATATCTGATCCCCTTTACTCATCACTTTTTTTGATCAGTTTTCTTCAAATTTGAAAAAAAATTTTCACTTTCCCCAATATATGAGAAAAGTAATGGCAAATCAATAAAGAATCAAGAAAGACTATAACTTAAAAATAATATTTTAGGGAATGACCTGGTGGTCCAGGACTCAGGGCTCCCACTGCCATGGCCAGGGTCAATCCTTGGTTGGGGAACTAAGATTCCGCAAGCCACATAGCACAGCCAAAAATAAATAAATAAATAAGATACTTTGACTCCATTAATGCATAATGAGCCAAGCAATAATTTTTGACAAAAACATTCTCTCTCTTAAGGACACATAAAAATAGAGTGAGTGATTAAAAGAAAGCATTTCATCCTGACCAAAGTATACTTCTGTTTCAGTTCAGTTCAGTTCAGTCACTCAGTCATGTCTGACTCTTTGTGACCCTATGGACTGCAGCACACCAGGCCTCCCTGTCCATCACCAACTCCCAGAGTTTACTCAAACACATGTCCATCGAGTTGGTGATGCCATCCAACCATCTCATCCTCTGTCACCCCCTTCTCCTCCCACCTTCCATCTTTCCCAGCATCAGGGTCTTTTCAAATGAATCAGTTATTCGCACCAGATGGCCAAAGTATTGGAGTTTCAGCTTCAGCATCAGTCCTTCCAATGAATATTCAGGACTGATTTCCTTGGGGATGGACTGGTTGGATCTCCTTGCAGTCCAAGGGACTCTCCAGAGTCTTCTCCAACACTACAGTTCAAAAGCATCAATTCTTCGGTGCTCAGCTTTCTTTGTAGTCCAACTCTCACATTCATACATGACTACTGGAAAAACCATAGCTTTGACTAGATGCATCTTTTTTTCAAGAGAGAAATAAATTTTGCTACAAAATCAGAATCGGGGGAGGGAATATCTGCAAGTCCTGGCACAAAAGCATTGAAGGAGTTCCTGGAAAAGTTAACTGAAATCATTGAAGAGGAAGGTTACTATTTCCATATAGGTGTCTAATATCAATAAAGCAGGAATTTTTGTAATCTACAGTTGTCATAAATCTCTGCTGTCAAGAAATATAAATCAAGACCTGGCTATAAAGCAGAGGTGGTTGAATTGTTAGATTGTTAGATTCTCAGAGGAACTCAGCCGTGAAAACTTTATTGAATTAGGAGAGCAAGGGGTCATTACTCAAGTTGCCATAGAAATTATCCCTCTTCAAATATTTACCAATATATACTCAGCTCATTGGCAATGAAAACTTTCCAGAGAGATGATCTTATTTTAAAAGGCACTTGGAAGGTCCTAAGAGTAATAAAGAATGCCTATGTTCACTTGAGGAATATTTGGCAAAAAAATATGACATCGCCATCCCAAACTTCAAGAACTATATTTATTCTTTTTTAAAATATTCAGATGTACTTTACATACCACATAATTATCCTTTTAAAGTGTACCATTCAGTGGTCTTTCATATATTCACAGTGGTCATCTTAGGTCAGCCCATGAGGAAAAATAACCTCTCCCCAAAAGAAGCATTTATGCTGGAGCATTTCTATTTAATATTTTTATTACATAATTAATAAGGATCTTTTAAAAGCATATATTTGGATTTTCTTTTCTTGTTCATTTATTTTCAATATCAATTTTGGTATTTTAAGTATCAAATGAGTTTTCAGGAACAAATTAGAATGTATTATATTGCACTAAGATATGAATTTACCTTATAATAGCTTAATGCCTGAATTTGGTTTGGGAACCAATAGGTTACAAGTTATTTGCAAACAATATGATTGCTTAATTAAAAAACTCAAGAGAGGGACTTCTTTGATGGTCCAGTGGTTAAGAATCTGCCTGCCAGGGGCTTCCCTAGTGACTCAGACAGTAAAAGAATCTGCCTGCCTACGCAGGGAACACTGATTCAACCCCTGGTCCGGGAAGATCCCACATGCCACTGGGCAACTAAGCCCATGTGCCACAACTACTGAAGCCTGAGCACTCTAGGGTCCATGTGCTACAACTACTGATGAAGCCTGTGTGCCTAGAGCCTGTGCTCTGTCGGTAACAAGAGAAGCCACCACAATGAGAAGCCCACGCACCACAACTAGAGAGTAGACCCTAGAGAAAGCCCACATGCAGCCATAAGTAAATTAGTTAATTTTAAAAATAAAAACTCAAGAGAATAAACTAATTGTTAGACTTAATAAGAGAGTTCAATCAAGTGGCTAAATACAAGATAGTATATGCAAAAATCAAATTTTCCTGTATACTAATAATAACCAATGAGAAATATTAAAGAGGAAAAAGTGAGGCCAAAATGGCATCACTTGTGCTAAAACCCATGATGCCAATCCTAAGCCCAAGATAGCAGTTTTGACCTTCCCCAGAAATGTGATCTAATCAACCAATCTGAAATTTTTAGTCAGTACCAAGGAGGTAACCTGTCACTTGGGACTGCTCTATTTGCCCACTTCCCCTCCCTAAGAGTAGGAAGAGGCAATCTCCTAATTCCCTTTCCCATAAAAAGATGTCTTGGCCTAAAATAACCCTTACTTTTATTTTGCTAATAACTTCCTCTCCCCAACTTTCTTTAAAAACCTTCCATTTTGTACTGCTACTGGGAGGGTCCTTCTAGTTGTTAGGTGGAATGCTGACTGAATAATGAATTGTCTAATAAATAACGCAAATTAGATTTTCAAATTAACTCAGTTGAACTTCGGCTTTTGACAGGATTGAGTCTCTCTGCTTACAGTTCCTTTATGGATTCTTCCCTCTAGAGAAAATGGAGAGGGCTTCCTCAGCACCTACAAAGATTTATCCTTGACCCTGGTGTTTTCTAGACCAAAACAGGACCTCAACCCAATAGCACAACAGTATTATCTGAGTGCACAGCAAAATCAGTGGCCAAGGCCCCTCAGAACTTGTTCAACTGAAGAATTGAATAGGATCTGTGCACAGACATCTCTGAAAAGGCTTTGCTCAAGTGTGCCACAGGCCCTCGCTCACTTCTTTCCAATCGCTGCTTAACAAGAGGGTATCAAGAGGGACAAAGCAAAGAGGTCTGAAGGGATACAGATGAGGAGGACAGTGCCTTGTTAGGGGTTGGAAGAGATCTTCAGACTCACTGCTACCCCCAGGTCCAAGGCTGTCACAGGGAAACCCCCCCTTTTTAGACAACCCCCCCCTGCCCGCACACACACACAGATGATACCACCCTTATGGCAGAAAGCAAAGAAGAACTAAAGAGCCTCTTGATGAAAGTGAAAGAGGAGAGTCAAAAAGTTGGCTTAAAACTCAACATTCAGAAAACTAAGATCATGGCATCTGGTCTCATCACTTCATGGCAAATAGATGGGGAAACAATGGAAACAGTGACAGACTTCATTTTCTTGGGCTCCAAAAGCACTGCAGATGGTGGCAGCAGCCATGAAATTAAAAGATGTTTGCTCCTTGGAAGAAAAGTTATGACCAACCTAGACAGCATATTAAAAAGTAGAGACATTACTTTGTCAACAAAGTCCATCTAGTCAAAGCTATGATTTTTCCAGTAGTCATATATGAATGTGAGAGCTGAACTATAAAGAAAGCTGAGGGCTGGAGAATTGATGTTTCAACTGTGGTGTTGGAGAAGACTCTGGAGAGTCCCTTGGACTGCAAGGAGATCCAACCAGTCCATCCTAAAGGAGATCACTCCTGAATATTCATTGGAAAGACTGATGCTGAAGCTGAAACTCCAATACTTTGGCCACCTGGTGCGAAGAACTGATTCATCTGAAAAGACCCTGATGCTGGGAAAGATGGAAGGTGGGAGGAGAAGGGGGTGACAGAGGATGAGATGGTTGGATGACATTACTGACTCAATGGACACGAGTTTGAGCAGGCTCCAGGAGTTGGTGATGGACAGGGAAGCCTGGCGTACTGCAGTCCATGGGCTTGCAAAGAGTCAGACACAACTGAGCAACTGAACTGAACTGAACTGAACTGAACTGAAATAAATTCCTTGAACAAATATGCTCCTACTTCAGGGCCTTTGTGCTTGCTGATCCCTCTGTCTAGAATGGCTCTTCCCTTTGATATCTATACACATTCCCTGACCAATCTACCTAAAATAGCACCCCTCTCCCATCTCCCTTCACGATTTGGCATTATATATTCCTTTGTTGTTGTCATCCCTCCCTAGAATATAAGCATCATGTGGACAAGGACCTTGTTTAGTTTACTGCTGAAACCCCAGTACATAGAACATTGCATACAATAGTTGGCACACAATAAATATTTGTTGAATGAATGAATTAATGAGATTAAGTAAAATAGATTTACTTAAGCCCTTATACTAGTAACTGACTTTACAAATTTTTAGAGAAAACATGAGGCAAAAGAGGTGAGGAAGGCCAGTGCTCTATGGTGACCTAAATGTGAAGGAAATCCAAAAAAGAGGGGGGATATATGCATACGTGTGGCTGATTCCCTTTGCTGTATAGCAGAAACTAACACAACATTGTAAAGCAGCTATATGTATGTGTGTGTATACTTAGTCATGTCTGACTCTTCGTGACACCACGGACCGTAGCCTGCCAGGCTCCTCTGTCCATGGGATTTTGCAGGCAGGAATACTCCAGTAAAAATTAATTTCTTAAAAAAAAAAAAAAAGGTGAGGAGGGAAGGCCTAGGATGGAATGGTCATCCCTGAGGCAAAGAGCATGGAGGAATGAGCTTGAAAAGGAGCTAAGAAGCTTAGCTCAATCCCATTCATAGACTGAAAAGCACTCAAATCAACTTTGTGGTGATTTTAATGTTTTCTGTAACTAACTAAACCTGTCATTTTTGCATTTCTTTTTCCCAAAATTATAAAAAATTTTTAAAAACAACAAAGTTTTCAAATTTTGGAATAAAGTATAGAAAAAATTCTTCATAATCTCAGGGAAATTTTTATTAAAGCAACACACAAACATGCAAACCTTAAAGGAAAGGATGGATACATTCACATTAAAATTAAGAACTTTAAAAAATCTCTTAAAAAAGAGAAAAGACAGTCTATAAACAAGGATAAAGATCATCCATTCAACAGATATTATTGAGCACCAATAACAGGACAGTAATGGTCCTTAGGATAAATTAGTAGACAAGTCAAAACAAAATTTCTGCCTTTAAGGAGCATTCTATTGAAATGCATAATATGTTGAGCAAAAGGGCCCAGGTACTATCCTAAATACTTTATATATATATTAACTCCTTTAATTGGCGCACACACACATGTATATGTGTGTCTATGACAAGTCTATGAGTTAAGTACTCCACAGATGAGAAAAATGTAGATCAAAGAGGTAAAGGAAACTGTGGCACAGAGATTAACTGCAGGAGATCACACAGTTATTGAAGGGAGGAGCTGGGAGTTGAACCTCATCTGGTTCCAGAGACTATATTGACATTCACAGCACCCAATTGACAAAGGATTAGTATTGGTAAATACTAATTTGTCAAGAGATCCTACATATCAACAAGTAAAAGATAACTATTAGGAAAATGAGTAAAAGATATAAACAAGGAGTTTCCAGAAGAAATGTGACCCACAAGTTTAAGAACCAATGCTCAACCTCTTTAGTAAATAGGGAAATACAAATTCAAACTGCAAAAGGTAGCATTTGACCCTAAATTGGCAAAAACTTTAAAGTTAAAGCCAAGTGTTAGGATATGGAGCAACGTGAACCCACACCCTGCTGAAAGCATATGATGTAATCACTTTGGGAAACAATCTAGCATGTCCTAGTAAAACAGAATCTGCCCCAAACCTATGATTCAGCAGTACCACTCCTACGCATATGCCCTAGAGAAACTTTTACACATGAGCACTACAATACATGGATAAGAATGTCCTAGAAACAAGGTTTATGATAGCAAAAATAAGCTGGAAACAAACCAAATGTCCATCAAATAAGACCATGGATAAATAAACCACAGTACATCCATCCATATTCATAGAATAGAATACAAAAAAGCAGAGCTACATATGTCAACAAAGATGAAACTCAAAATCTTAGTGGTTGAGTGGAAACAGTCAAGTTAGAGAGAAATACCATATATAAGTGTGTGTGTGTGTGTGTGTGTGTGTGTACACAAAAGTCTGTGAGTGCTCAGTGGTGTCCAACTCTTTGTGACCCCATGAACTGTAGCCCACCAGGCTCCTCTGTCCATGGAATTCTCCAGGCAAGAATATTGGGGTGTGTTACCATTCCCTTCTCCAGGGGATCTTCCTAACCCAGAGATCGAACCCAGGTCTCCTGCATTGCAGGCGGACTCTTTACCATCTGAGCAACCAGGAAAGCCCTATATATTCCTATAGAGAGAGACAGAATAAACATGCAAAATACTGACAACTACTGACTTGAAGAGATAGATGATATACAAATGTGTATTATACTATTCTTTCAACTGTCCTGTATGCTTGAATTTTTTTAACTGGAAAAACTAACTTTGAAGGCCTTTAGAAGAAACATGCTTTCTCTAGTTCACCATAATTCGCACCATTCTCTATTATAACTCTTCACCCTGTTCCCTCATTTCTAGTACATCTGGTACCTAGAGACATTTGAGTTTGCAACTGGTAGCTCAGCTTGTAGGTCTTGGTCCCTCTTGCATCTCCTTGTCTCCTGCATGTACATGGTTGGTTTGGCCATTCCCACAGGCTGAACAAACCATATGTGAAAGTTGGTTTCTAGGAGAGGACAATACAAGCTAATGTAATTCCCCACTACCCTGCAATAGGGAGGGAAGTCCTCTTCACCCTCCTCCCAGCAGTTACAAAAATTTCAGCAAGTGCACTACACCTTATGAGATAAAGGTGGGGCCTTGAAAAAGTCTAGCCATGCCAGCTAGTTTCTCCTAGAAGATAAGAGGAAGAAATCAATGAGTCTCTATGACTCTCTGGCATCAAAGGTGAAAAGGATGGGAAAGGAAAATCTTCCAGCAACATCAAGGGGCCCGTGAGGTTAACGATTGTATCAGGAATATAAAGATAATTGCCTGTAACCTGTGCCTTGACTTGTGAGTTAAAATCCCTTGAAGGTACTTAGGCATCAGAGAATCTGCAGCCAATAAACTATTCTTCTTCAGACTGATCAGTTTTTAGCCCCATAGAGTCTAGTGGCACCGGGAAAACTGAAGCAGCTTCCCAGTTAGCATCTGCCCAGCCATATTTGGTGATATGACAGGTTCTTTCTTTGCAAACTGGTTTTCACTCCCGCAGTGCTCACACTGCACTAAACAAACCCTTGATTCCTACCACCCTCAGCTTGCCTATTTCTGCACACACCACACAGCATGAATACATCCAATTGTTTAGCATGCAAATAGGCTTAGAAAGGACTAGGCAGATAGCCAGAGGCAGTCAGGGTCACTTGGGGAATAAACTGAGGCTGACTGGTGGCACTGAATGCAAAAGAAGGTAGGGAAAGCACAAGGCTGCAGTCTGATTGTTCTTATCACATGAAAAGAAAGATGGAGATCATTTGAACTTCTGACCTCCACTCACCTCTGACCTAGCCCTAGACCTGGGTGGTTTCTACTGGCCGTGTTATCTTATGGAATGGACTTGTCTCTTGGTTTATTCTTGCTTTGACCTCCACACCTTGTTGACTTTCCAGATCTTAACACTTCAACTTGTTTCTGTTATCCAGCTCTCCGTAGGACCAGGCTTAGCTTTGGGGAATACTGACGCCTGTCCATCTTTCCCCTTGACCTGCTTCGGCTATATGCTGTCCACTTCCTATTGTGAGAGAGCTCACTTAAGGATTTGATGCTGCTATCATGAAACCTTACCAGGCCAGGGACTGAAGATATGGAAAAGAGGAGTTCTATTACCAAAGCTGTAATATCAAGAAGATATCTTCAATATATAGAATGGATAAACAAGAAGCTCCTACTGTGTAGCACAGGGACTAACTATCACAGGAACAATATCCTGTGATAAACCATAATGGAAAGGAATATGAAAAAATATACATGAATGACTGACTCACTTTGCTGCATAGCAGAAATTGGCAAAACACTGTAAATCAACTATACTTCAATAAAATAAACTAAAAAGGACGAAAATACCTTTGGACATATGAGAAGGAAGTGAAGGGCAAGAGCAGATAATTAGTTGCTAAATTGTGACCCAGGGGCAAGATAGTACTTCTCATGTGTAGTGCTCAAGAGGGCAATTCCTACTGCAAAGGTGGGTACATACATACATACATACATACATACATACGTACATACGTACATACATAGGTAAGTGGATAATTAGGGAAGGGGGACATCCGTAAACAGTGAGAATGTCTAATCAACCAAGAATTTTAATTAGTACAATTCTGTGAGGTAATGTTTAAAAAAGGGTGGGAGTAGAAAAGAAAGGATCAGTATATTTACTAACAGTCACTTCTCACATTCCCAGGTTTCCTAATTTCTTTTCTCCATTACTTCTTTTTCTCTGATACAACTCATAGTGGCCAGGACCACCTATATACCAAGAAAGTCCCCAGCCTAGGGAATTGCAATCACTCTCCTTAGTTCAGGTAAGACTAGATGATTTTTTTTCTCAAAAAGAAAACAATACGAAAGCAAAGAAAACAACGTGTTGACACGGCAGATTTCTTTCCCTGATCTTCCCTAAGTTTAGGCTGATCTCAGTGATCCACAGCCTTCAAGACCCATTTTTTCAGGTTTCACCTCAGCCCTGGACTTGGCTTGTGTTTAAACATTCCTGAGTTTGAGCGGAAGTTAAACTAATCAGCGGCCCTTCTAGGTCTAGTACATTGGGAGCCTTCAAGAAACCTGTTTCCTGAGCCATTTGGAGAAGAGGGTCAAGCCCTTTATTTAGACTTAGCTGTCACTTTGGAGAGAGAGAGGCTGATTCTGCTGACCACATTACCTGGTCCCTGGACCTCACCCGGGTTAACTGAGGCTTGAGGAAGTGGCCCATTTTTTGCACCAGTAAATCCTAAAAACTGGGAGGGCGGAAACTGAGCGGTGCCCACTGAAAGGGCTGTGGGTAAGTGAGTGTTTCTGACCAGTGACTTTTCACCTACCATTAAAAGACCTAGAAGTCTGACCAGATTAGTAAAAGAGGCATATCTAAAAATGACTGCTTCCTCAATAATAGGGTATTGGTTAAACAAATCACGGCATAGCCATACAATGAAATGATGAAGTTATAGAAGAAAACTGACATGAAAAATGTCCATAATATACTGTAGGTGAAAAAGCAGATTAAACCCAGTATAAAGGGTCTTCTCTGGTGGAGCAGTGGATAAAAATCTGCTTGCCAATGCAGAAGGAAGAGTCCACATGCTGTGGAACAACTAAGCCTATGTGCCACAAATTCTGAGCCTATGCTCCAGGGTCTGGGAGCTGCAACTACTGAAGACCTCGCACCTACAGCCCACGCTCTGCAACAAGAGAAGCCACTGCAATGAGAAGCCCAAGCACTGCAACAAAGAGTTTCCCTCACTGACTGCAACTAGAGAAAGCCCACATACAGCAACAAAGATCCACCCCAACCAAAAATAAATTAATTTTAAAAAAACAGTACAGAGACTATGATTCTCTTTTGATTAAGAAATTATACATAATAACTAACATTTATTGAGCTTTAAATATGACCATATAAATAAACAAGGAACTGAAGAAAATGCTTTACATTAATTACTTAACCTCCTGACAAATCAACAGTATCAGTAGATATTATACTCACCTTTTACAGATGAGGAAACTGAGGCACTAAGCAGTTAAGTAATTGGTCATAGTTCCCTTAAGTGGCAGAGCTGAGATACAGACCTGGATATGTTGGACTCAAGAGCCTAAACTCTTCACAGTGACACAATATTTATCTCTATATTCATACAGGAAAAAGTCAAGAAAGAGAGATACCAGGATAACAACAGTTAACAGTTGTTATTTCTGGATTGTGAGGTTATGAGTGACTTTTGTTTCCCTTGTGTTTTCTTGTATAGTGTGAAATTTTTAGTAATTACATGGATTATTTTTATAATCAGGGAAAATAATAAATCAATTTCCATTTTGAAAAAAAAGCAAATAAACCATTGTTTCTAACCTGTAAGCAGCAAACCACTGTGGGTAGGTGAGGGTAGGGGGACTAACTTATTATTACAAGGGTTCTGGAAATTCTTATATGGCTCAAGCACTGTCTAGAATGAATAAAAAATATGCTGCCGGGGTCCAGCCCCCGTGGATCCAGGGTGATTCGAAGGTGGGGACGGAGTTGGCGTCCTTGGAAAAATACATATTTAATTACAGATATATAGAGAGATTAGAAACAGATAGTGTAGTAGGAAAATTAGTGGAGAAAAAGAGGCTAAATAACTTGGTTTACGTGGAATAGCATCCATGCTCCAGATGGGAATTCAGCCAGAAAAACGGGAAGCAAGAAAGAACGACATGGGGGTATCAGTCTTTCCGGAAACTGATCCGATTTCTTTATTTTGGGGTTAGCTTATATACCTTTTGTTACACATAGGGATGAATAGAGAGTCACCCGGGGGTCAGCAGTCCTGACCTTTATCAAAATCAGGTGCTTCACATAAAAAGGTCCTAGGGATTTTACATCATCTTCTGGCCATGAGACCTGCTGACATTTTATGATCCTTTCTTTCTGATAACCAAAAAACTTATTTTTTCCAAGGGTATTTTTTCTTAAACCAGGCACCACCCTCCAAATAAAGTTGCATTCCTATAGGGTGAGGGTGTAGTGAGTTACAATCAAGAAAGGAATTTATTTAACCCAAGGTTAACATGATTAATCTTAAAGGTTAATACTTATTTCTCCTATATGCTAGTTATATTCATTATGAGGAACATGGAGATTTAGCAGCAAACATCAACCCAACAAATGAAAATCCTTTCACCAATGTTCCTCTTAAGATCTATTTAGTCTTAAGATAGTGATAAAGTTACATTTTTACATAGCAAGGACATAGTGATTTATAACAAAGTACAGTGATCTATTACAAAAGAGAAAATTCATTAACTCAAAAAGTCTAGTATTGCTAACCTTAAAAACTACTATATTTCCTTTTCTATATTCCAAATACATTGATTAATATATTCCCAGGTGCCTAAGGATATGGAGGCCTGGCGGCAATCATTGACTCAACAATGAGAAAAGCCCTATGCTAATTAAGACTCTCAAAATACTCCAAAACTCTCTGTGCTGTTTATGATTGAGAGGTAGTAAACAATCATGTGTGTAGTGGCAGGAGTATGGATAATCCTGTCACACAAGCTAGTCTGTCAGCAGAGAGGTTTGACCTGAGACACCCTTGTCACACCCAGTACAGGGAATTAGCAGCAATTATTGGCACAACAAATGAAAAAACCCTTCACCCATATAATTCCTAACCAACCCACTATACTAGTAATTTCTAACTTCCCGAAAGAATTTGCCTTTAGTAAGTCTAAAACACCTCGTGCCTCTCAGGTTGGGAGGCTGTAAACAATCACATGTGGCCGAACGAACCTATACAGGCGGGCTAGATAACCTTCAGAGGAGTCCGTAAGCTGAAACACTCTTGTCATGCCCAGGAATTTTTATTGACTTGGAGCTGCAAGTTAACTCCTTCTCCGAGAGAAATGGTGATGGGGGAGAGCCCCCCGTAAAGTCAGAGGTGTAGGTGAGAGCATAAAACAGACTCTGGTTTTGGGGGTAGATGCTCGGGAACAGGGGGTTTCCTGAGGCTTGATCACGCCTTTGCGTATGCCAAGCCTCCTTCCTCATGACCTTTGCCATGGGCAGTGTTCCTCACGCTGGCCCCCGGCAATATGCTTACACATATGTTTTTTTCAAATGTCCTGATGTATACTGTCATGATATATAGCCATAGTGCTGTCATTTGTTTTATCTATCTATCTATCTATATATATATATATCTCAATCAACGTGGAAGTCTATGATATTGTAAACATTAAAATAGGAAAATAAGGGATGTGATCTGCTACTAAAAGGAAATATATATGTACACATATACTCTCTGTAGCTTGAGAGTCTTCTCAACAACTTACCTCCTTTTGGTGGGAGGATAAAAGAGAAAAACTAAAAATGCACAAATTATTAGAAGTTAATCCAGGAAGAGTCCTGAAAAAGATAATTTACAAGGACGAAAAGGCATGGACAGGGAGTTGATGTTGGCCTAGAAAATTCTGTTCTGGAAAGACAGAACGCTAATCTCCCCTATGTTGCCAGGGGCTAGTCCTCACCCCCAAGTACAGGGATGTCAACTAGGATTGCAGGAGATGCTGCAATACCTGAATGCTCAAGCTTGCTCCCGGCAAGGTTGATGTTCAATTAGCAGGAAGAGCTGAAGTGGGAACAGCCCTCCAGGTGCAGAGAAGGCAAAGTATGTAGAACTCTGTCTTTTGCCAAACTAACTCAAAGGTCAGCACTTGCCTTCCTTCCTCTCATTCTTATTTTGCAACGTGTCCCTTGTCCTCTATTTCTATATAACCTTTTGTCTCCCCAACTCATTACCCAGGACACACTCCTCCATAGGATTCCTATGATCTCATTACCCATAAGAAATCACAGACCTCAAACTAAAATACTCATTCACTGTTCATTTAATACTGAGGGCCTAAGACTTTCCAGGCATTATGGGCAGATGCACTAAAAAAAAAGATTTGGTCCCTACCCCTTTAGAAGCATACCAACTCTAAGAGTGAACATCAAATGAAAACAAAACACCAACAGTTCAATTTATTTCAGCGGGCATGAAATTACAACAAGGCAAGAGATGAAAATCAGAAAGAAGAATGAGGGCTTTGCTGCCCCCCTCACTTTGGCCTGTATGTGGTGATCACTTATGCAACAGGCTTTACACCCTCATTCCTGCTTCTGGGAGCTGATTCTGAGGTCTGGAAGACTGGCTTACTCCAAGGGAAATAGTCTTTGACGGGTCAATGGCAGGGGGTAAAGGAAAATAGGAAGTAGGATTGTTCTGTATTAAAAATAAATGAAGATCTTGCTGAAGGGCTCAAACCTGAGTCTGATCCAGTGTTCGAATCCAGCTGCCAATCTGGGGGAAATACAGACACACAGCAGGCAGAGTCTAGACTGTGGGAGATTCTCTAGGTCAAAATGGTCAGGAAAACAAATGGATGGATGGGGAAACTGGAAACTAAAACAGACTTAAATTCTTACAAAATGCCAGAGTCGTAAAAGACAAGGAAAGACCAAGAAACCGTCATAGATTGGAGAAGACTAGAGAGACATGATGACTAAATACAACGTGGGACCTGATGACACCCTGAAACAGAAATGGACATTAGTAGAAAAAACTAGTGCAATTCGAATAAAGTCTGGAGTTAACAATAACGTTCCAGTATTGGTTTCCTAGCTCTGATTACTATACATAAGATGGTTACATAAGAGAAAGATGGGTAAAGGGCATAGGGAACTTTGCAACTCTCCTATCAATCTAAAATTATTCCCAAATAAAAAGTTTTAAAAAGAGAGAACCTAAGGTACATAATAATTTTTGTAATGGACAGGACTAAACTATGGTAATTAGGGAAGTGTGTTTGAGTAATAAAACCATGGAAAGGCAAGGGAAAGATTTTTCTAAATGTCAAAGATAATGGTTACTTTGGGAGGAGGAAGAGGGTTGTGATTGTAATGGGGCATGTGAGAGGCTTCTGGGGTGGGTGAAAAACATCTATTTCTTGACCTAATGGTGGTTGCCAGGTACTTGTCTTATAATAATTCATTAAGTCATGCATTTGTTTTAGAATGCAAGAAATTTTCATCTTTCTGTTCATGTTTCATGGTCATGTTCAACCACTATTAACATTTGTCATACTTGTTTAATCTATCTCATTTTTTTCTTGGAGTATTTTAAAAGCAATTCTAAGACATCTGGGTATCTGTATCCAGGTTCTTTTTTTAACAATGAAAATTTAGAGAGACATAACATCCAAATATAATCAGTGGACCTTGTTTAGATCCTGATTCAAATTAACTACCTGTGACCTGCCTCTTGAGAAATCCATATGCAGGTCAGGAAGTAACAGTTAGAACTGGACATGGAACAACAGACTGGTTCCAAATAGGAAAAGGAGTACGTCAAGGCTGTATATTGTCACCCTGCTTGTTTAACTTCCATGCAGAGTACATCATGAGAAACACTGGACTGGAAGAAACACAAGCTGGAATCAAGATTGCCAGGAGAAATATCAATAACCTCAGATATGCAGATGACACCACCCTTATGGCAGAAAGTGACGAGGAACTAAAAAGCTTCTTGATGAAAGTGAAAGAGGAGAGTGAAAAAGTTGGCTTAAAGCTCAACATTCAGAAAACGAAGATCATGGCATCCGGTCCCATCACTTCATGGCAAATAGATGGGGAAACAGTGGAAACAGTGTCAGGCTTTATTTTTCTGGGCTCCAAAATCACTGCAGATGGTGACTGCAGCCATGAAATTAAAAGATGCTTACTCCTTGGAAGAAAAGTTATGACCAACCTAGATAGCATATTCAAAAGCAGAGACATTACTTTGCCAACTAAGGTCCATCTAGTCAAGGCTATGGTTTTTCCTGTGGTCATGTATGGATGTGAGAGTTGGACTGTGAAGAAGGCTGAGTGCCAAAGAATTGATGCTTTTGAACTGTGGTGTTGGAGAAGACTCTTGAGAGTCCCTTGGACTGCAAGGAGATCCAACCAGTCCATTCTAAAGGAGATCAGCCCTGGGATTTCTTTGGAAGGAATGACGCTGAAGCTGAAACTCCAGTACTTTGGCCACCTCATGCGAAGAGTTGACTCATTGGAAAAGACTCTGATGCTGGGAGGGATTGGGGGCAGGAGGAGAAGGGGACGACAGAAGATGAGATGGCTGGATGGCATCACTGACTCGATGGACGTGAGTCTGAGTGAACTCCGGGAGTTGGTGGTGGACAGGGAGGCCTGGCGTGTTGTGATTCATGGGGTCGCAAAGAGCTGGACACGACTGAGTGACTGAACTGAACTGAAAAAGACATTTGAATATAGACTGGATGATAGATATTAATAGAGGAGTATTAATTTTTTTAATGGTGATAATGGTATTTCTTATTGAAGAAAACATCCAAATTTCTGTAGATGCATAGTGAAATTTAGGGGTGAAATGACACGATGTCTTAGAGTTGCTTTAAAATACTCCAAGAAAAAAAGTGGGGAGATAGATGAAACAAGTATGACAAAATGTTAATAGTTGTTGAAGATGAACATGAAACATGAATACAAAGATGAAAATTTCTTGCATTCTCTAGTTTTGTGTGTACATGGAAATCTTTATAATAGAAAATTGTAAAAGAGGGACATCCCCAAACCAGGCTGTCTCAGGGCAACAGCTTCAACAGACACCTAGCTCTAGATGCTCCCCAACTCCACAAACCCGCAGTGCTCCCTTCCCACTAGCCATCTCTCTGAGGTCACAATACCTACAATCTCAGAGTAACCTGTGATATAAGGGATGTTTCCCTTCTCTGGACCTCTGGGTCACTAGGACTGGATAACAGCCCTTCTCACCTTTTCTCCATCCTGATGTCCTAATAATCCCAGGAAAAAGAATCAAACGGCAAATGGGAAGGGCCCAGGGCTCAGATCTGTTAAGACTGTCCTTATACTCCAAGGCCTGCCCCCTTCAGTGGGTGGTAGGTGTGGGGCAGGACAAAGAACGGATAGGGCAGGTGAAAATCCTCATAATCATATATGTTCGCTACTGAGCGAGCTTCCAGAGGCTAGTGGCACCTTGGGTTGGAACACCGTTCTGGGATCTTCATTTCCTTCAGGCCCCTAGGCACAATGCCTTGTTTCAAGCAGCCTAAGCACTTCCAGAGTCTGCTACTTCTGCACTGGCCCCTGAGCTACCTTGGCATATGTAAGTACTGATCCAAGAGAGCATGGCAAGAAGCCATAATCAGAGGCCAGGACCAGATCTGGGGCAATTTTTATGCTCATGGGAAGTCTCATCTCTGGTCAAGGAGTCTTGAGCTCCCTAAGTACCCTGAGAAGGAAAAGATAGAACCTTGCAGGCAGTAAAGACAGGTCGGGGGAGGTAGAACAGAGTCATGATACTTCTGAGCAGATCTAGCTAATTTCAGCCCCTCCCTAACCCTCACTATCTGGAGAGGAAAAATGAGGCCCATGGAATAAAATGATACCTCTGTAATCTCAAGGTAGCATGGGGAGTGGAGCAGAAGCATTAGCATTAAAGACAGAGAAGTATAACCTGTGTTTGAACCACTGGATTTTCCATTCTGGGAGGGGAGTGTTAGTAGCATGGTTGGAGTGGAAGGCGAGACAGAGATAATGGAAGGAATGGTGAACGGGCAAGAATAGAGGGCTGCAGATGCTGTATGCAAGGAGTATGGAGAGATATCGACACTATATGGGCAAGGGAGGGTGAGCTAGTGGTTTAACAAGCATTCAAGGGTGAGGAATAGGGAAGGAAATAGGAGACGAGGGGAAAGACTGTGTATTAATGGAAGCAGTGGGTGAAAAGCTGGTAGCAGGCAGGGAGCAGGTGTAGGGGGACAGTGAGCAGGCAGGTGGACAGAGATGAGAGGTAAACAAAGAAATAGGGCTGGTGTGTATGGTAGATGAAAGAGGGAAAGTTTGAAGGACAGGTGGATGTGGCTGATGGACAGGCAGGAGCTGGATTGTGCAGAAGGCCAGGACCAGGGGCTTGGAGAGTTTGGAGGGCTCTTAACAGAGCTGGACATGGTCAAGTTCTGCTGGCAGCACAAATTTGGTCTGATCTGCTCCCTCATCAGTTTGGATCTTGCAGCCACTGGCCATTTACCTACTGTTTACATCCTGGTGGCCACTACCAGCCCTTTACTTTGCCTGGTTTCTCCTGGACTGGAAGACCCCAGAGCAAGGTAAGACTCATGGACCTAGAAATAACAGGATTTAGGAATGTTCCATCTCAACCTGTAACAAAGGAGTTCCACTTACCATGCCACAGGACTCTCATACAAGTTCTCGGAGCCAGGAGCTGGCTCCTCTCAGAGAGGGGCTGGGCCAGCCAGGACCATCCTGGGGTCTCTAACTTTTCCACTTCCTTAGCAGAGCCATAGTCCTTCCAGGCTGCTCTGGAAGTGCTGGGTGAGTGAGAGGGCTGGGCTTGGCACAGATCCTACAGACACATCCCCTACTGACATTTCTATCTCAGGTGGCAGGCGATCGGCCTGGGTAAGGAACTGGTGTGCCTGGACCCACATCAGGGACTATTTTCCCATTTCCGTAAGTGTCTCTTCCCCAGCATCCCTCACAGTTCCCCAAATACTAGGCATTGATGCTAAATGACTAGGGCTGTCCATAAGGAAAGCGAGCATCTCAGAGAAGTCTCAGTGCACGCTAGACAGACTTCAGGGTCCAACATTGCTACAGGGCATTTGCTACACTGCTAATATACTTTGAATGTCCTGGTAGGCATGACCTACCAGATGATGCAGGCAGAATCACAAGTACAGTTCAGATCAGTTTAACAAACACTGATTGAAAACCTACTCTGTACCACATAGTTTGGGGTAAAGGGAAGTGAGTAGGATGCAGTCCTCGGCCATTAAAAAAGTTCACGTCCAATGGGGAGGACAGATGAGTACATATTCATGGTTTGGTACAAGGTACATAAGTAGTTCAGATGAGGTGTAAGGAAAGGCTTCATAAACAAAGTGATGTCTAAGCTGGTTTTCAAAGCTCAGTAAACTAGCACTGGTAGGGAGATGGGGGAGAAAATACCAGGAAGAGGTTGTAGAAATGTACTACTATGCTGCTCCTCTGTGTACTCTTTGGAGTAGATAAGAGATACTGTCAAGATTTTTGCCAACCTTTTTCATATGACAGCATTCACAGAAAATGATCCCATGCCTAAAGGGCGGAGACTGCTTTCCAGCCACAGGCAAGGAGCCCAGCAGTTGTAGGTGCCCCCAATCCTACTGGTCTCCCAGAGGGCGAGGAGTCAGATATCTTGACCCCCTCAACGCCACTCCTGGCCTCTCTGTTAAAAAGTTCTGCTTTAGAGAGCTCCCTGAACCCTCTAAGGCATCTTCACCCTTGCTTTCTTGTGTGATCTCATTTCATCACCTTTGACATTTCTCTCTGTGGCTGCAGATCCTGAAGACTAAAGATCTATCACCTGAGCACAACTATCTCATGGGAGTTCACCCCCATGGCCTCTTGACCTTCGGCGCCTTCTGTAACTTCTGCACTGAGGCCACAGGCTTCTCGAAGATCTTTCCAGGCATCACTCCCCATCTGGCCACGCTGTCCTGGTTCTTCAAGATCCCCTTTATTAGGGACTACCTCATGGCCAAAGGTGCTTCTGACCATACTTACTAGAGTTTCTGGCTCATCTCCCCACTTGGAAATACACCTTTTAAAGCCCCACCCCTCCTTCTCAGCCTCCTGCCATCATATTACAGTAGTTAAAAAGCATACGTTGTAGAGCAAGCTGCCTGGGGTCGAATCCTGGCTATGCCACTTACTGTGTGGTTTTGGCAAGCTACTGAAGCTCCATTGGTCTGTTTCCTCATTTGTAAAGTGGTGCTGATGATAACAGTCTAACCTCAGATGTGGCGTGATGATTAAATGAGACAATACAACTGAAACACCCAAGATAGCACCTGCCAAAGAGTATGTGCTCCATAAATAATAGCTGTTGCTATTAGTGGCAACACAGGAGAAGAAAAAGGTAGAATTACAGTTGAGGATTTAGAAAGTCTTTCTGTTTTTTCCCCACTGAAAACCTTCCTACTATAGTTTTGACCCAGTGCCTCCTGTGAACTGGAAATATTGCCTCAAAGTGAAATGTGCTGCATTTGCTTGTCTTAGCCCTCTCTTCTCCACACCCTTTGTTCCATTCATTGATTCTCCTTCTGGGTCCCATGGGAAAGGAGGGCACACAAGCCAGTGAGTCAAGCAGAGGGTATTCCCCCTCAGCCATTCTCCCCTCTCTTGATCCTTTTGCTCCTCTCTCTGCTCTTTGGCTCTCCTCAGGTGTGTGCTCCGTGAGTCAGCCAGCTATTGACTACCTGCTGAGCCATGACACTGGCAACCTTGTGGGCATTGTAGTTGGAGGAGTGGGAGAGGCCCTGCAGAGTGTGCCCAACACCACCAGGCTCATCCTCCAGAAGCGCAAGGGCTTTGTGCGCATGGCACTCCAGCATGGGTAGGTGTCCCTCCCTGGGCACAGGTGGGTGGCCTCTGAGCAACATGACCTGGTAGGCGATGCCAAGATGAATCAGACATGAGTCTTAGCCTCATAAAACTTACTAGTGAGTGGAAGAGACGACTATAGAATTTCAAAGAGACAGGTTATCTACTCCTCTGGAGCTAGCTGGAGCAGTTCCCAGAAAGCCAACCAGAGATCCAGATTCATTATCAGGGGGCTTGGCTAGGGCTTACCTAAGACATAGATGATGCCCACATCATCTCTAGCAACATTGATATCTATATCTGATAATGGTAAGTGCAAGAAGCAGTACATTATGGTGAGTATGCATGTAGGGTCTGGAGTCAGGGGCCCTAATGTCAAACTCCGGCCCCATGGCTTACTGTGAATTCTGGGACAGGTTATTAAGCCATTCTGAGCCTTGCTGCTTTCCTCTTCATCATGTGGCTACTAACAATTGTACCTGTTTCATAGGATTATTGTGGGGTTTAAATGAGTTTATCCACATAAAACACCTACCATGTGCCTGGCACACAGTAAGAGATAAACATTAGCCACTCTGCTGTGCATGCTAAGTTTCTCTAGTCGTGTCTCACTCTTTGCGACCCTATGGACTGGGGCCCACCAGGCTCCTCTGTCCATGGGATTTTACAGGTGAGAATACTGGAGTAAGTTGCTATTCCCTTCTCCAGGAGGTCTTCCTGACCCAGAGATTGAACCACTATCTTCTGTATTGCAGGCAGTTTCTTTACTGCTGAGCCACCAGGGATGCCCCACTTCAGTTAGTGACCGACTCTTTGGGACCCTTATGGACAGTAGCCCGCCAGGCTCCTCTGTCCACGGGATTCTCCAGGCAAGAATACTGGAGTGGGCTGCCATGCTCTCCTTCAGGGGATTTTCCATCCCAGGGATCAAACCTGAGTCTCCTGCATCAAGGATAAAGAGAGGAAGTAAAGAGCGGGAGGGACTTCCCAGGTGGAGCTAGTGGTAAAGAACCTGCCTGCTAATGCAGGAGACATAAAAGACCTGGGTTCAATCCCTGGGTCAGAAAGATCCCCTGGAGAAGGAAATGGCAACCCACTCCAGTATTCTCACCTGTAAAATCCCTTGGACAGAGGAGCCTGGCGGGCTACAGTCCATAGGTCGCACAGAGTTGGACACAACTGAAGTGACTTAGTATGCACGCAAAAAGTAGGAGTCCAAGGCTAGAGCTGTGGGGGCTCCATCATGTCAGCATGCCAGTTCACTGGACACAGGGACAACTGTCCTATAATAGCTTCATAGAAGAGGGGAAGTACTTCTTCTAAGGACCTTGTCTGAGTGGCCTGTTTGTCAGTTTGGAGTATAATGTGGTGGAGAGAGCTCTGAGCTGGGAGGAAAGAGACCTAGGTTCTAGTCCAGCTCCTGCCACTCACTGAATACCTATGTGACCTACCCCCTCCTGAACCTGGGCTTCTGGAGCTGTAGAAAAAAGAAAATAACCCCTCGGTGTGTTTTTCCACTGTCTCTGCTGTGAGGAACCAAAAAAGGTAACATATGCCAAAATACTAAGAGATCGCTGGTAGTAATTCATAAAGATTTGTGTAAGAGAGACTGTTCTCCTTACTCTCACAGGAAGACATAAGGAGCCTTGCTTTTCTCCGTAGGGCTCTGTCAGGGTGGATTCCCATGGCCCTGTGAGAGGGAAACAACTGTACTCTGCTCTAGTCTCAAGACCTAGGACAGAACACCTTATGCACAGTCCCTGCAGGCGAGAGGCACCTCATACATATACATACACATCTGTGCCAAACCATCGTCTTTTACTCTGCTTCCTACTAGTAGAAATAGATGTTCCCCTTCAGAACACCTCCTGGAAGCTTTTTCTTTATGCAGTGTGGGTTTCTGTGGATTTCTGCCCCCATATCTTGTCCTTGTGATCCTGGCCCAGAGAGAGTATTCTCATTGGCCTTGAAAAATTCAGGAAAAAGAGATACTAACTACAGGAGCCATATTCGGTGCAAGAAGAAATGTTTTACACCACAGGGATCTTATAATAGATGGGAGCCTGGCCAAGAACAGAAGTTCTTCCTGGGGGTTTCTCCACCCCGGGCTGTGTTTGGGAAATAAATCAGGGTTTTCCTACAGGGCTCATCTGGTCCCCACCTACACTTTTGGAGAAACTGAGGTGTATGATCAGGTGCTGTTCCATAAGGACAGCTTTATGTACAAGTTCCAGAGCTACTTCCGCCAGATACTTGGTTTCTATTTTTGCATCTTCTATGGACGAGGCTTCCGCCAAGGCTCCACTGGGCTCCTGCCGTACCCGCTGCCTATCGTCACTGTGGGTGAGTCTTGCTCTCAGCCCCTAGGCCAGCTCAGCTTTTCCTCAACCTCAACCTCAGGTCTTCCCAATCTCCGCACCCCCCACCACCAAAGAAGAGGACAGCCTGGGGGAGAAGTTGGGAGCTTACTTGGGATGTGAAAGGATTGGGCCCAGGGAAGAAGAAGGAGGTTAAAGAAATAAAAGATTCTAACACTTGACCCTTCTCTTTTCCCATCTCTCTTGGCAGTGGGGGAGCCTCTGCCTCTGCCCAAAATCGAAAAACCAAGCCAGGAGATGGTGGACAAATACCACACCCTCTATATGAAGGCCCTGACCAAACTGTTTGATCAGCACAAGACCCAGTACGGCTGCCCAGAGACCCAAAAGCTGCTTTTCCTGTGACTGAAGGAGCAGTGTGCCCAATAGCACAAGCCTGGGAGAAGAGATTCATTAGCTGCCAACCGAAAGGGGGGAAAAGGGAGAAGCCAAAGGGCTGTGTGTGGTAGGGGAGGGCACTAGGAATTCCTTCCTTGCTACAGAGCCTTTGCACTCTTCCTCCCTGAACTGCTTCACTGAGTCACTCCTTTAGGCCTGCCCCCTGCCCTGCCCCCTGTCCTGTCCCCTACCAGATTTCCTCTCTGAGCCCAAACTGCCAGGGACTGAAGGACTCAAATGTTAGCCAGGCAGCCTGAGTAACCACCACTATGGTTGTTGTTATTGCACTAATGCATTTTTAAATTAAGATATATTTACATACCATCAATTTAACCCATTTAAAGTGTAAAATTCAGTTGTATTTAGTATACACACAGTTGTGCAACTACTATCACTATCTCATTTTAGAACATATTTCTGCAACCCCCCAAAAGAAACCCAGTACACATTAGCAGTCACTTCCCATTCTCTCATCCCCAACCCCTGCCAACCACTAATCTACTTTCTGTCTCTAGGGATTTGCCAATTCTGGACTTTTTATACAAATGGAATCATAGAATATGTGATCTTTTGTGACTGGCTTCTTTCTCTTAGCATGATGATTTCAAGGTTCATCCATGTTGTGGCATGTATCAGTACTTCATTCTTTTTATGATTGAATAAATATTTCATTTCACCAACTGATGGACTTTGGGTTATTTCCACTTTGGGGCTATTATGAATAATACTGGTATAAACATTCACATACAAGCTTTTGTGTGGTAATCATCTGTCTCCAAATATGTCCTTTCCTTATGTCCATACCACTGAGCTAACAAGCACACCTTTCAGGTAGGTAGATTGAAGGTATTTTACTCAGGATTACATTTCAATTGGTAGAAGCATTTCACATAGGTTATGATGTCCTCTGACACCGTAATGCCAAGGTATTTGCAACCATTTCCTCTTTTTTATGGCTGAATAATATTTTATTGTCTGTGTATGTGTGCATCACATCTTTATTCATCTGACGATGGATAGTTAGATTGTTCTCATGTCTTGACCATTGTGGGTAATAATACTGCAAAGAACATGATGATGCAGATATCTCTTTGAGACAGTGTTTTCATTTCCTTCAGATATATAGCCAAACATACAATTGCTGGATCATATTGGGGTTATATTTTTAATTTTTTTTGAAGAATGTCCATACTGTTTTCCACCGGCTGTACCAATTTACATTTCCATCAACAGTGCACAAGGGTTCCCTTTTCTCTACATTCTCACCAACACTTGTTATCTCTTGTCTTTTTGATAATGATCATCCTGACAAGGTAAGATGATATCTCATTTTTGGTTTGGATTTGTATTTCCCTGATGGTTAGTGATGTAGAGCATATTCTTATGTACTGTTGGCCATTTGAATGTCTTTTCTGGAAAAACATCTATTCAAATCCTCTGCCAATTTTAATATCAGATTATTTGTTTTTTACTCCTATTGAGTTGTAAGAGTTTCTAAATGGTCTTTTAAAAAAACTCTTTATTGAGTTTGTTACAATAATGCTTCTGTTTTATGTTTTTTGGCCTCCAGGCATATGGGATCTTAGATCCTTGACCAGGGATTTAACCCACATCCTCTGCATTGGAAGGTGAAGTTTTAACCACTGGACCACCAGGAAAGTCCCTCTAAATGGTCTTTTAACTTTTCAGCCTTTGCTGTATTTTTAAATCTGTCTTTTGTTGGTTTCCTTGTGAAGGAATAGGTATCTGTGTTTTTATATACTCTTAAAATTCTCAGTATACAGCCTTAAGCTGTATTAATGAGCAAAACAAGTTATTACACTTTCTTTTCATGTACATGCATAACACTCATATATTTGAATTCAAAAATGCTGTTTTTAAAATTCAGTTTATTTAAACTAAAAAACAAAACAAAAACAATTCATCCATTTCTCCCATCTACCCCGATCCCACCTCTGGCCACCACCAATCTGTTCTCTGTATCTATGAGTTTGGGTGTATGTGTATGCATTTATAGATTCCACATACAAGAAATATCACAAAAAAGTATTTGTCTTTTCCTGTCTCACTTATTTTACTAAGCACGACGCCCTCAAGGTCTTTCCATGTTGTCACAAATGGCAAGATTTCATTCTTTTTTTATGGCTGAGTAATCTTCCATTGTTTGTGTGTATTTCACAATTTTTTTTATCCAATCATCCATCGATGAACACTTAAGTTGTTCCCAAATTTTGGCTATTTAAAATGATGCTACTGTGAACATGAAGGTGGCATACATCTTTTTGAGTTAGTGTTTTTTGTTTCCTCAGAAGCGGAATTGCTGGGTAATATGGCAGTTTTATTTTAATTTTTTTGAGAACTCTCCATACTACTTTCCATAGTGGCTGCACCAATTTACATTCCCACCAAGGGCTCTCTTTTCTCTACAACCTCACCAACATTTGTCATTTCTAGTCGTTTTGAGAACACCCATTCTAACAGGTGTGAGGTGGTATGTCACTGTGGTTTTTATTTGCATTTCTGATGATTAGTGACACAGAGCATCTTTTGACCATTCAATGTCTTCTTTGGGAAAATAGTCACATCTTCTGCCCATTTTTTAATTGGTTTGGTTTTTTGCTATTGAGTCATATGAGTTCTTTATATATTTTAGATATTAGCCCTCTATCAGATATATGATTTGCAAATATTTTCTCCCATTCAGTAGGTTGTCTTTTTGTTTTGTTGATGGCTTTCTTTGCTATGCAGAACATTTTTAGTTTGATGTGATCCTACATGTTTATTTTTGCTTTTGTCTTTGCTTTTGATGTCAAATTCAAAATAATCACCACCAAGACCTGTGACAAAGAGGTTACCACATGTATTTTCTTTTAGGAGTTTCACAGTTTAGGTCTTATGCTCAAATCTTTAATCCATTTTGAGTTAGTTTTTGTGTAGGGTGTAAAATAGTGGGACAGTTTCATTCTTTTGCATGTGGCTGTTCAATTATCCCAACACCATTTATAGAAGAAACTCTCCTTTCCCCACTGTATATTCTTGACTCCTTTGTCATAAATTAATTGATCATATATATGCAGGTTTATTTCTAAACATAGAACAGCTCTCTATGCTGTTCCACTGATCTGTGCATCTGTTTTTACACTAATATGATACTGTCTTATTATAGCTCTAAATGTAGTTTGAAATCAGGGAGCATGATGACTCCAGTTTTGTTCTTCTTTCTCAAGGTTGCTTCAGTTATTCAAGTTTTCAATGTTTCCATAGAAATTTTGGGATTGTTCATTCTATTTCTGTGGAAAAAAATGCCATTGGAATTTTATTAAGGATTGCATTAATCTGTACACTGCTTTGGATAGAAAGGAAATTTTAACAATTTAATGTTTTCCAATCCATGAGTATGGAATAACTTTACATTTATTTGTGTCTTCTTTAATGTCTTATATTTTTTGATATGCAGATCCAGTTAAAATTATTCCTAAGTAATTTATTCTTCTTGCTGCAACTGCAAATAGGATTTTTCCCTTAAATTCTCTTTCTGATAATTTATTATTAGTATATAGAAATGCAACAGATTTCTGTGTACTGATTTTCTGTCCTGCAACTTTACTGAATTCATTTATTAATTCTAACAGTTTTTTTATGAAGTCTTTAGCATTTTCTATACATAGCATCGTCATCTGCAAATAGTGACAGTTTTACTTTTTTTCCATTGCATACCTTTTATTTCTTTTTTCTAGTCTAATTGCTTTGACAAAGACTTCCAATACTATATTTAATAAAACTGGTGAGAGTGAGGATCCTTGTCTTATTTCTCTTATTAGAAGAAAAGCTTTCACTTTCTCTAAGAATCCATAACAAGTTGCTTTTGAATCAATTACTGACTGTTCTATTTATCTGCTATCTTTTCACCTGGTAGGTTAGTCCTTGCCTACTCTGAGGCTGGATCTTCCTTGATAACCCTGATACGTCTTCCTGGATATCTCAGACATTCACTCATTCATTCACATCATTCAGCAATATTTATTGATCATCCATTATCTGCTAGGCAGTGGGAGTAAATAAGTCAGACACTTACTCTGTCCTTAAGCTGGATGAACATTCAAATGAAGTTTGCAGTTATTAATGTTGACTTCTTATGTAGCAAGTATTCTCACACACTTACAACAGAATGTATACAATGAGTACAAGACAACTGGAGGAATTTAAATAGTTGAGTTTCAGATTCATTAGGTTCTTGATTTTCCAAAAAGTTGCTTAAGTTCATAATAAATATGATAAAACATTTTTTTTTAATTTTAAAATCTTTAATTCTTACATGTGTTCCCAAACATGAACCCCCCTCCCACCTCCCTCCCCATAACATCTCTGTGGGTCATCCCCATGCACCAGCCCCAAGCATTCTGTATCCTGCGTCAGACATAGACTAGCGATTCAATTCTTACATGATAGTATACATGATAGAATGCCATTCTCCCATATCATTTTATACTGTTAATCTTGCTTTTGTAACTCTGAGTTCTTTCAGAAAGGAGTTTAATGTGTTATAAAAGGTCAGTGTGGGAAAGTCAGTTTTTAAATCAGAAATAAACTAAGCAGTATGTAACAGACCCTGTTCATATCCTACCCAATACTCATTGTCCCCAATTTTTCTCACATGGAAAACTCCAGCCTTGTTTGGGGCAGCAATAAATCCAACTTCCCATACACATAGTTCAAAGTGGTCACATGATCTACCCCTGGTCAATGAAATTTAAGCAGAAGTCAATTGGGTGGGGTTCTAGAAGGGCTATTTCTTTTCTAATAAAGAAAAACAGTTTAGTTTACTAAATCCTTTAGACTTCTGCCTTATGCTCTTATACCTTTCTTCCTGCATAGAACACAGATAAGGTGCATGGAAGTTGAGCAGCCATTTTTACAACCATAAGGATGAAAAACACACATTATAAACAGGGTGAAGTGGGAAGCCATGTTGATCATCTTGAGCAGATGCACCCACCCTTGGACTGCCTACCATGGATTTTTTTGGTTAAAAACAAAAAAAAAAAACACCTATTTTATTGAGCTACCACTGTAGAGTTTCTGTTCAGTTCAGTTCAGTTCAGTCACTCAGTCGTGTTCGACTCTTTGTGACCCCATGAACTGCAGCAAGCCAGGCCTCCCTGTCCATCATCAACTCCCGGAGTTCACTCAAACTCACATCCATTGAGTCGGTGATGCCATCCAGCCATCTCATCCTCTGTCGTCCCCTTCTCCTCCTGCCCCCAATCCCTCCCAGCATCAGAGTCTTTTCCAATGAGTCAACTCTTCACATGAGGTGGCCAAAGTACTGGAGTTTCAGCTTTAGCATCATTTCTTCCAAAGAAATCCCAGGGCTGATCTCCTTCAGAATGGACTGGTTGGATCTCCTTGCAGTCCAAGGGACTCTCAAGAGTCTTCTCCAATACCACAGTTCAAAAGCATCAATTCTTTGGTGGTCAGCCTTCTTCTAGTCCCCTATAATGAAAAGGACATCTTTTTGGGGTGTTAGTTCTCGAAGGTCTTGTAGGTCTTCACAGAATCATTCAACTTCAGCTTCTTCAGCATTATTGGTCAGGGCATAGACTTGGATTATTGTGATATTGAATGGTTTGCCCTGGAAACGAACAGAGATCATTCTGTCATTTTTGAGATTGCATCCAAGTACTGCATTTTGGACTCTTTCATTGACTACAATGGCTACTCCATTTCTTCTAAGGGATTCTTGCCCACAGTAGTAGATATAATGGTCATCTGAGTTAAATTCACCCATTCCCATCCATTTTAGTTTGCTGATTTCTAAAATGTCAATGTTCACTCTTGTCATCTCCTGTTTGACCACTTTCAATTTGCCTTGATTCATGGACCTGACATTTCAGGTTCCTATGCAATATTGCTCTTTACACCATTGGACCTTGCTTCCATCACCAGTCACATCCACAACTGGGTGCTGTTTTTGCTTTGGCTCATCCCTTCATTCTTTCTGTAGTTATTTCTCCACTGACCTCCAGTAGCATATTGGGCACCTACCGACCTGGGGAGTTCATCTTTCAGTATCACATCTTTTTGCCTTTTCATACTGTTCATGGGGTTCTCAAGGCAAGAATACTGAAGTGGTCTGCCATTCCTTTCTCCAGTGGACCATGTTTTGTCAGAACTCTCCACCATGACCCGTCCATCTTGGGTGGCCCTACACAACATGGCTCATAGTTTCAATGAGTTAGACAAGGCTGTGGTCCATGTGATCAGATTGGTTAGTTTTCTGTGACTGTGGTTCAGTCTGTCTGCCCTCTGATGGAGAAGAGTAAGAGGCTTATGGAAGCTTCTTGATGGGAGAGACTGACTGAGGGGGAAACTGGGTCTTATTCTGATGGGCGGGGCCATGCTCAGTAAATCTTTAACCCAATTTTCTGTTGATGGGTGGGGCTGTGTTCCCTACATGTTATTTCAGTTCAGTTCAGTCGTTCAGTCATGTCCAACTCTTTGCGACCCCATGGACTGCAGCACACCAGGCCTCCCTGTCCATCACCAACTCCCAGAGTTTACTCAAACCCATGTCCACTGAGTCAGTGATGCCATCCAACCATCTCATCCTCTGTTGTCCCCCTCTCCTCCCACCTTCAATCTTTCCCAGCATCAGGGTCTTTTCAAATGAGTCAGCTCTTCACATCAGGTGGCCAAAGTATTGGAGTTTCAGCTTGAACACCAGTCCTTCCAATGAATATTCAGGACTGATTTCCTTTAGGATGGACTGGCTGGATCTCCTTGCAGTTCAAGGGACTCTCAATAGTTTTCTCAAACATCACAGTTCAAAAGCATCAGTTCTTTGGCACTCAGCTTTCTTTATAGAAAGAAATATTATTTGGCCCTGTTATTTACTTGGGGCCAAACTATGGTGGAGGTAATGAAGATAATGGCAACCTCCTTCAAAAGGTCCCATGCATGCACTGCTACACTCAGTGAGCAGCAGGCCACCGCCGACCCACACCTCTGCTGGAGACTCCTGGACACTCACGAGCAAGTCTGGGTCAGTCTCTTGCGGGGTCATTGCTCCTTTCTCCTGGGTCCTGGTGCACACAAGATTCTGTTTGTGCCCTCCAAGAGTCTGTTTCCCCAGTCCTGTGTAAGTTCTGGCAGCTCTATGGAGGGGTTAATGGTGACCTCTTCCAAGAGGGATTATGCCATACACAGGTCTGCTGCACCCAGAGCCCCTACCCCTGCAGCAGTCACTGCTGACAGGCCTGCTTTCCTTCAAAGTATCTTTCCAATGCCCTCCAACCTCCACTACTCCTGAAGTGCTCCTGGATTTTCAGACTTCTTGGTCTGTGGCCTCTTAACATGGAAATATTCCCAGAAGAAGAAACATTAAGCTTAATTACTGACACGTAATCATTCTACAAATATTTATTAAGCACATTGGATAATAAAATAACAAACAATTATATTTTCTTAGCTCCCTAGATTCACAGAGTCTTGCCATAATCTGGAATACCTAAAGCTGAGATTACAATCCTCATTTTATAGATGATGAAACTGGCTCAGAGAGTCTGAGTGACTCACCCAAGACACACCTGATCCCCACTTTCATAACCAGGGCTCCAACTTAGTTATTTGATCTTTAGTTCTATGCTCTTTCCTTTCTATCACAGGTAGGAACTCAAAACAAACACACATAAAGGGTTAAATAACAATTCAGGATAGTAGTATAAGCAATATCAAAAGACAATATAAGTGCCAAATGACTGATATAGGCAATAATTACTGTAGGAGTGATCAGGAAGCTCACTGTACAAAAGAGTCAGCAGAGAAGTCCTCAGAGGAAGCGGGACTTAAGCTTGGTCTTGGGTGTACATGCTAAGTTACTTCAGTCGTGTCCAACTCTTTACATGAACCATAGCCAGCCAGGCTCCTCTGTCCATGGGATTCTCCAGGCAAGAATACTGGAGCGGGTTGCCATTTCCTTCTCCAAGTGATCTTCCTGACCCAGGGATCAAACCCATGTCTCTTAGGTCTCCTGCCCTGAAAGGCAGGTTCTCTACTACTAGTGCCACCTGGGGCCTTGGACACTGGGTAGGAAAAAGACAGCGGGAAAACAAAGGGAGGGCACTCAAACATGTGGGAAAGGAAGAATAAAACTGGAGATGTAAGCAAGTGGAGGTCATATTTGGAAAAGAAATAATGAGGAGATCAAAATAGCTGGAGAAGAGGGATTTGTACTGGGGAAGAACGGAAAATAAGACTGAGCCCTAGTCTCTGCTCTGCCCCTAATTTACTAAGTCACGAGCAAGTCATATCTCAGGATCCATTTCCTCCTTTGTAAAGTGAAGCAGTGCCCAGGCCCTAGAAGATTTCCAAGGTACTCTCAAGGACTATGAGTCAACTGAATTGTATTCACATGCATATATACTCTTTCCAAGAGAGAAATCAAAGCTCAGATGAGGGGAGGGGATTAAATAATCCCCAAATGCTCTGACTATGACAGATTTTGGAACTCTGTTCACTTAGGGAATAAAAAAGAAAGAGCAGCAAGCAAACAGAAGAAGTAATAAGAGTGAGAAAAGTAGGAAGAGAGAATTTTTTTTAAACAATTTTATTGAGATGTAGTTTATTTACTATAGAATTCACCATTTCTAAGTATACAATTCAATAATTTTTACTATATTCATAAGGTTGCAAATTACCAGAGAGAAATTTTAAAGCAAGGAGATAAAATAAGGAACTAAAGTTAAAAGTATTACAATAAATGGAAGAAATAGTTACATCAAATATGACAAAGGGTTAACATGTATGTCAAATAAAGAATACATTTAGATAGAAAAGAATACCACTAAGATACCAATTCAAGAAGGATATGAACAGACAATTCACCAAAGAGAAAATGCAAATAGTGAACATGTGGGAAAGTGTTCAATCCCATGAGTAATCAAAGAAATGAAATGAATAAGTTAAATGTTTAAGCCACCCAAAAAGATTTCTTATAAAGTCTAATGCCAGGGCTGCAAGGGAACTGGAACACTCATGTGTCATTTGTGATGTTGAAAATTTGTGCTGTCCTTTGGGAAATTAAGGTCTATGAAACCACTCATGCTCTTTGATCTGGTAATCCCACCCCTGGGAACTTGTCCTAGGAAGAGAATTACAAAGAAGGAAAAAGCTATATGAATTAAAACATTCAAAGCACAGAAAAATTGGGAGTTCCCTAAATGACCAATAATAGGAGAATAGTCAAATAAAATATGATCTACTGATGAATGGAATTTCATGTCATCATTGAAATGAATATGAAAGACTGTAACACAAGGAGAGTATTTGCAATAAAAAAATTTTTTTAAAGAATTTTAAAATATATGTACACTGATTGCATTTAAACATATACATATATATATATACACACACATATGTATTATATAAACTGGAGAATCATGGAACATGGAAAAATGAAAAGAATTGTCTAGGGCTGTGAAGTAGAGGTGAATATTTTCTTTCAAATTTTTATTTAATATTGTCATGCTGTTGCTGTTTAGTTGCTGAGTCTTGTCTGACTCTTTTGCAACCTCATGGACTGTAGCCAGCCAGGCTCCTCTGTCCATGGGATTTTCCAGGCAAGAATACTGGAGTGCATTGCCATTTCCTCCTCCAGGGGATCTTTCTGATTCAGGAATCAGTGGAATTTTTTAATGTGGCTTTTATAAAAAAAGTTTTAAAGTAGGTATGCAACAGGCTTAAGCAAAGCAGAAAAGTCAAAGGGGATGAAGGCAGAGAAAAAAATACCTGAAGGTTTTCCTTATGAGGCAATTTGTGTTCTAGGTACAGAAAAGTATAGGAAGGAAACCAGATCCAGAGAGTTAGGGGATGACTTTGTGGTGAGGAAATGGGATTCATGGTACTCTTTCTAGAAATTTGACAGTGAAATGAATAAGATAAATAGGATTTTTTTAAAAACAAAATGAAATCTGTTACAGAAGAGACTGAAAGTGATGAAGAAGGACAAACAAAGGAAAGCGGGCCTTGATATCTAGAGAGGAAGAGGGAGCCCTTAAAAGAATGCAAAAGGGGACTCAGGGACATTGGAGTCTTTTTTTTCTGCAGACCAGCCCTAACCTTACTCTCCACGGAGACCCCATAGAAGCCAGGAGACAAGTAAAGGATCAGAGTCAGGTCAGCAAGGGCAGGGCAAAAGGAAAGGAAGGCTGGAGATTCAGGAGACCAAAGGGCTGGAAGGCGATTTACAGCGGATGCCTGGAAGGGTAAGCCTACCCTTCTCACAGAGGCCTGCCCAGAAATTCTTCCCATGGCTTGAGGGTTAGCTCCCCAAGTTTCACATCCCATTTCCACTCCTAGCAGCCTGTAAGCACAAAGATGGTGCTAGAGAGGAGTGACTGGATGACAAACTCTGAGGGAAGTTGTCCTAGCCCCTGTGCTTTGCCCTGTCCTCGAAGTCCTAAAGCCTGATCTGAAACAGCTGGTGACAGATTTATCATTTATCTAGGACAGGAGCCAGAGAAAGGGGAGTGACCAGTGAAGAGCCAGCTGTGGGCCTCAGTCCCTGTCACCACTCCGGTCTCTGCACAAACCTGCTCCACCCTTTGGTGCCGGAATTTATGTCATAGACACGAGAGCTCCTCCCTCCTATTCTGAGCCATCCACTCTGCCTTTCATTAAGTACAGGAGAGCTGTCAAATATGTTCTCAGCAAACATCATAAAGAAGGGCCAATCCTATTCCTGTTCCAAAGGCCATTATCAGCCTGGGTCCTGCCCCTGAAGCTTCTCAAGATCCCCACCCCATGAGAAGACTTCCCACCCCATGAGAGGGCTCCCTCTCTACATCGTGGCTACATACCACTCAACAGAGCCATGTCTCTAGCTGCATGTGAGGACCCCAGAAGGCAGGCTGTCTGGACTGTGCCCTAGTTCAGCGCCTGGGTAATCAGGACTATCCTGTCTCCCAGGGGAAACCAGGGAGTGGGTGTGGGCGCTATATATGTCACATCCCAGGCACCTGTGATATGCTGAGGCCCCCGCTTCTTGATTCTGGCTGTCACAATCAAATAAGTCAGCCTAATCCTGAGATCACACCAGCTTCTCCACCCCTCCAGTTAAATGCTCTGGTCTGGCTGAAGGAATGCATGTTGTATAAGGAAACAGGGGGAGAGACCAAAAGTCATATAGGACTAAGAAACAGGACCAGTGGCCCCAGGAAGGGGACAGAAACAAAGAGAAAGGAGTTGAGGAAAAAGAGTGGCTTCTAGTGTTTTGGGCTAAAAAGGAGAGGGCAACTGAAGGGTTTAGGAGTGATAGGGTCACGTGTGATTTCTCTGGCTCCTCCTAAACCTTAAGATGAGGGCCTCTTTCCAGAACCCAGAGAAGAGGAGAAAGCAGCCAGATCCGGTGTCACTATTAGGTTCCCTCCCCTCTGCCCTGCACTCACCCCCTTTCTCACTTCCCAGCTTCCAATGTTACAAACTATCTGCCCAAGGGGTGGGGCAGCTGCCATCCTGGGGGGCGGCTGTCCACCTGCATCTGCTGTCTTCAGGCAGGAACACCAGCACCAGAGAGGAGGCAGCCCTGGGAGGCCGGGACCTGCTACCCTGCAGAGTTGCTGGAGCTGACGTCAGTACTTTTCCCCAGTGAGCAAATAGAGCACAGGATCCAGGCAGCTATTGGCACTGGCCAGAGGCCGAGCCACTTTGTAGACCAAGTTGACGATGCTCAGCACCCTGCAGTCAGCTTCCAACAGCCTTGCCATGTAATAAATTGTGTGGGTGATGTGGAAAGGCACAAAGCAGACAGCAAACAGTCAGCACCACAGCAATGGTATGTAGAGAGCGCAGGCGGGAAGATGACTGGGTGGCCCCTGGCAAGGGCCAATACAGGCGCTGGGCCATGAGTCCATAGCAGACAAGAGTGACCAGGCAGGGCCCACTAAAGAGCAGCCCCATGATTGCCGAACTGAAGTACACATAATGGTCAAATTCCTCAGGCCGAGTGGTGTCGTGGCACAAGACAGTGTCCCCCTTGGGGCTGGTGGTGACAAAGAACAAGTTGGGCATGAGACAGCCAGCTACGACCAACCAAACTACCAGGCAGAGAAGGCCAGCAAGGTGTGGGAGGCCCCAGTGCACCGCCCGCAGTGGGTGGCAGATGCCCAGGTAGTGGTGCACACTAATGCAGGTGAGGAAAAGAACACTGCAGTAGAGGTTCCAATAGAAGAGAAAGCGGATGAACTGGCAGAGCCCAGTGCCAGAGGGCCAGTGGTTGTGGGCCTCATAATAGTAGACTAGAGTGGGCAGTGATAGGGCATACAAAGTATCTGACAGGGCTAAGTGGAACATGTAGGTGGCTGTTGCATCCCACGGTTGGAGGCGAAAGAGGAAGAGCCAGATGGTCAGGGCATTGAGGCCTAGCCCCAGCAGGAAGACAACTGAATAGGTCACGGGCAGCAGGATGAACTTGAACTCCTCATTAAACTGGCAGTCCAGTTCCATCTCACTGTTGTCAGGATCTGAGTGAGTGCCTAAGGTTGTGAACAGCAAGGCCTCTGTACTGGCCATGGTCCCCCTAGAGGCAGAAAGGGCAGAGTGAGGGTAGCTGGATTTCCCTGGCTGCCTAGCCCTAACCTGGGGAAAGAAAGCAGAGATGGGGAGGGCAATGGTTGAGGCACAAGTGGGGTTGAAAGGATGCATCTGGAGGTAATCTAGGCCAGCCTGGCTTCTTCCAGAGACCCCTTGGTCCAGCCCAGGGAGTAGTAGGTAGCAGGCAGCAGTGGGGCTCAGGAGGGCAGTCAGTGGATTTGGGCTGTTCTTCTGCAGCCAACTCTGTCCTTCAGAGCTTAGCTAGCTGAAGGGAGTTGGGGCCTACCAGGACCAGTGTGGGATGATACCCAGACCCAAATTTTCTCCCAGCTCACCAGAAGAGTGACATCGCTGTGAAGAGGGCATCTCTCCACATAGTGACTTCTCTCCCCTGGTCCCAGTGTCTCTGTACTACAGTGATCTCTGGCGCCTTCCCCCAGCCTGGGCCAGCCCAGAACCCCACTGCCACTCTTACCGAAGAAACTTGGCATGTATCCTACCTGGTCCCCTTGAGGCTGAGCCCAGCTGATTCTGTCACCCTTCCCCTTGGCAGCAAGAGGGCATAATCAAGGAGATGGGATTGGGAGTGGGGCTTGTACCTCCTCCCGTCCTGGGAAGTCATTAGCAATAGCAAGGCCCATCAAGATTGGGAAACTGGCGCCCAGCGAGATTACTATTTAACAGCTTCTAAATGACAGTAGGAGAGAGTACACAAGGAAACGTCCGAGTTGACAGATGAAGAGCCAGATCACTGGAGATAACCAAACCTGAAGGATGATCATAGAAATCTGTATGAGCAGAAAAATGGGAAATGAATGTTTTAGAAAATCTAAACTATTGATATAAATCTTAACTCCATGTGCATCTAATTATAAGAAATGTATATATAGCACTAACTACACGCAAGGCACTGTTCTAAATGCTTTATACTTATTAAGGGCTTTACAGGCTCTCTGAAGTAGGTATCATGATTATCCCCACTTTACTGATGAGAAAACTAAGGCACAGGGAGTTGAAGTATTTAATTAGTCAAGATTTGAACCCAGGCAGGCCGGCTTTTGAACCAGGCTCTAACATCCATGGACTTAATTGCTATCTCAGTGGCCTCTCTAAGCCACTGGCCATAATCTAGGAAAGGATAAGCAAATACTTTCTGAGAGCCTACTATGTGCTTGGTCCAGCTCTAGGCACTGGTAGTTCACCAGTACTAAACGAAACAAAAACTCCTACTTTAATGAAGCTTAAATACTGGCGGGAAGGAAAAGATAATAAAATTAACAAGTGAAATATATAGCTCATGATCATTGCTATGGAAAAAAGTATAGGAGAAAAAGAAAATAGAGAGTGTTTCTATTTTAAATATTAGAGTGACTTTTAAACAAAGACCAGATGATTGTGAGGAAGAGGAAACATAGAGATGAGGTCAGAGAGTTCAGCATGAACCAGATCATGAAGGTCCTTGGAAGCCATTCTGAGGACACCTTGGCTTCTTCTTTCAGTAACTGAGAAGCCATTGAGGGTTTAGAAGAGACAAGTGTCAGGATTTGATTGACATTTTAGAAGGCTCCCTGGCCAGCTCTATGTTGAGAACAGTCTATAGGACGGTATACACAGGAGGAAGACGAGATCAGAGGCTATTGCCAATAAAGATGATGGTGGCTTGGACCACGGTGGTGAAGGTTGTAAGAAGTGGCAGATTCTGGCCAGATTTTGAAAGTAAAGATAACAATAGATTATTCATAAGGGATATAAGAGAAAGAGAGGAGTCAAGAATAACTCTAAGATTTCTGGCCTGAGCAACTGGACTTATACCCTTGACAAAGATGAGGAAGGTTATGAGAAAAGTAGATCTGGGGAAAGATGAAGTTTTTTCACCTGTCAATTTTAAGAGGCCTATTGAGCTGGAAAAGACTCTGATGCTGGGAAAGATTAAAGACAGGAGGAGAAGGGGACAACAGAGGATGAGTTGGTTGGATAGCATCACTGCCTCAATGGACATGACTTTGAGCAAGCTCTGGGAGATGGTGATGGACAGGGAAGCCTGGCATGCTGAAGTCCATGGGGTCGCAAAAAGTCAGACACGACTGAGCGACTGAACAATAATTACACACGTAAGAGGAGGTGGTGAGGACATGGTTCACTCTTCCCCAAGGATGCTAATGAACATGCTTCCCTTACAGTCTCCACCTCTTCCTACACGCCACCTCTCCTCTCTCTCTGTCACCCCAGAAGACCCTTGTCTGAATACAGCCAAGAAAGTACAGATGCCAAACCTAGATGCTTAAGAGGCTAGTACTAGGGAATGCCGAATTGTCAGGAGCTCTGGGCCTGAGGTTCCTGGGACTAACTAAGTCTGAGTGATTATGAAGGTCTTACGTTCAGGAAGCAAGCTCTGGGCCTGGAGGGCTCTGAGGGTGAGGTGGGTAGTGCTCTTGGGAAGGGAGAGATGACTACAGCAGAACCACTCTGAAGGGAGCTGCAAAGCAATGGAGACTCTGAACCTGATCTTCAGGTTCTAAGAATATTACCCAGCTGGATCCTGGGAGGAGGAGGCAGGGCTGCAGGGGAGACTCTAGAAGATAGAATCTAGATCTCCTGGAAGGTCCAGAAATCTCTTTGGGGGAAAAAACCTGAATATCCTTGCCCAGTGGTGGGGAGTGGGAGAGGGTGTGGATAAAAGGTAGGCAAGGAAGAAGAGATCATAGCCTGAGTCCTGGATAGCTGAACACTGTGATATTGCACAAAAGGCCCAGGTGTTTGGAGCCAGACACACCTGAATTCAAATCCTTGTTCTTCCACATATTAATTGTGTCACCCTGGATCCCTCTTCATAACTGAGTTTTCTCATCAGTGAAATGGGATCAATAATACCAACCTTTCAGGGTTTTCTGAATTGGTTAATAGATGTAAAAAACACTCTGCAAACTATGTGTGCTGCTGTATTTAGTCATGTCCAACTCTTTGAGATCCCATGGACTGAAGCCCGCCAAGCTCCTCTGTCCATGGAATTTTCCAGGTATGAATATTGGAGTGAGTTGCCATGCTCTCCTCCAGGGGATCTTCTGGATCCAGGGATACAACCTGCATCTCTTATGTCTTTTGCATTGGCAAGCGGATTCTTTACTACTGTGCCACCTGGGAAGCCCCTTGTAAACCTTAAAATGCTGCTAATCTATGAAGTACTTCGTATTATTTACTCTGCTCCCAGGGATGAAGCTGGCTTCTTCAGAGGAGGACAAATGTGATTTGAGGCTTGGCATATACTCAAGAGGACACTCCAGTGTCCACAAAACTAGAGAAGCCCCAGCAGGAGCCAGTTTTTCTCCTACTGCTTCAAGCTGATTTAGCTCTGCCGTGTTTCTGCCAGTCCCTGGACATAGTGCAGCTGCCGCCACTGCCACCACTACCACCCAGTGGCTACTTCAGGAAAACACCTCTCCCAACGTTCCCCAACCGGAAGCTAGCTTCCACTGATGTCACCTAGGCCAAAAGGAATGCCTACTTATGAAAGGCTGCAGACCAGACTGGCTCTCTCCTGTGAAACTCTTCTTCACTTTCATTTCTGTGACTTTACATTACTCTGATTCTCCTATTCCTTTGGATATTCCTTCTGTCTCCTTCCCTGGCTCCTTTCTGTCCTCCTTCCTCCAAATGTGACCCTTCCCCAAGGCTTATTCCCAGAATCTCTTCTCTCCTCTCCTCTCTTTCCATTCTTCAATTGTTTATTCCTCTCTCCATCTCTATCTCTCCATCCACTGTCATGATTCTTACAAGTTATGAATAATTATAATGACCAATGAACTGTGGTGTTGGAGAAGACTCTTGAGAGTTCCTTGGACTGAAAGGAGATCCAACCAGCCCATCCTAAAGGAAATCAGTCCTGAATATTCATTGGAAGGACTGATGCTGAAGCTGAAATTCCAATACTTTGGCCACCTGATGTGAAAAACTGACTCATTGGAAAAGACCCTGATGCTGGGAAAGATTGAAAGTGGGAAGAGAAGGGGACAAGAGAGGACAAGATAGTTGGATGGCATCACCGACTCAATGGACATGGGTTTGAGTAAACTCTGGGAGTTGGTGATGGACAGGGAGGCCTGGCGTGCTGCAGTCCATAGGGTCACAAAGAGTTGGACACGACTGAGTGACTGAACTGAACTAAACTAAGATTCCAGCATACAGATCTGTCTCCAACCAAATTTCTTTCTCACATTCTTATCACATTTGATTTCTACTGAGATTACGGCACATACCACAGACTGCCTGGAATTATACTCATTTGTGTTTTTATCTATCTCCTCCAGATCTTCCCATGCCCAAATCATACCCAGAGTTCCCTGAGAACAAGCATTTGGTTTTACTTTTGTCTTTCTCAAAGCCTTCCAGGTCAAATTATGACGATATATGTTCCAGGATTTTTTTTTTCCAAATTATACACCTTGTTGTCCAAAAAATGCCTTTCATTTCAATGTTAAGAAAGTAGATAAACCTTATACAAGAGGCTATGAGCTATGTTGTTTCAGTTGAATCCAACTCTTTGGGACTCCATGGACTGTAGCCCACCAGGATCCTCTGTCCACGGGGTTCTCCAAGCAAGAATACTGGAGTGGGATGCCATGCCCTTCTGCAGGGGATCTTTCCGACCCAGGGATTGAACTAGCATTCCTTACATTTTCTCCATTAGGCAGGTGGGCTCTTTACCACTAGCCCCACCTGGTGTTAAATAAATATTTGTTGCATGAATGAATAGTCCCTGTTACAGTTAGTTGAACTGAATGATTCTCACATCTATAATCTAAGCCCTGTATTTATTGTTTGCTGTAACATGTATCCACTTGGGTATCTCATTGATATCTAGAATTTAGTGTGCCAGGCAAAGTTCATTATCTTCTTTCCCATGACAGAAAGGAGCAACATGGATACTGTTGTTGCTGAGATCCTTTGGTGCCCCTACTCTTCCAGTCTTCCCCCTCTTGGCCCTTCATATCTAATATTCATAAGTGTCTTGATGACAGTTTCTCTGCAATGTTAACTGTTTCCTTGAGGCCTAAAGAAGGATAAGGGAGAAAGGCATGGTTTCTAATCTCTTTCTCTGAGTTGGGGGTGGGAGGAGTGGGGAGGAAGGAAGGAAGGAAGAACAGGAGAGAAAAGTGAAATAGTGGGGGGAAATGCAGGCTTTGGAGTCACACAGACTTAGAGTTTACCTATGGCTTCATCACCTACTAGCTATAGGACTGTGGATAAGTATTCCTAAATTTCTATTTCCTCATGTATAGAATGAGGATACGAATAACGACCTTGTTGTGAGGAGAAAAAGAGGCAATGTGTCAACTCTCAGGGTCTGGTAGTTATCAGCCTCTTCATCATTAGGAATTAAAGTATACATGAATTTGGAGGGTTTGGAGATTGAGAAATTCACCCCAATTGCCTAGGTTTTCCTTGTGAGGTGAAAAAGTGAGGTTACCTGCTGAGAGTAAGGTGCAGTGTGGAGTGGAACAAGACAGTCCCCACAGGCTTGATGGAAAGGAGCAGTAATCTGAAATCCCGAACAATCCAAATTTATTAGTAAAATCATGGGAGACTGGCTGGTTCCATATAATTGTATCCAGGTTAGTGTTGTACCAGGGGTCTTTTCTGAAGCATTCCCTTTTAGTGTTTCTAAATGTCTGCTCTTTATCTCCAGCGAGGCTATTAACAACTTTAGACTAGAGGCCAGAACCTCTGTGTCCAGTACCTAGGACAGCAGGGGAAGTCTCTGTTTCTGCTATTTGATTAGTCTGTCTCCTCTCCACCCTCCGACACTGAGTGCCATTGTCCACATGCCACTTAAGTCTGCTGGTGTGCTGTCAGCTGCAATAACAGAATATCCCAACTCAGCTGAGTTTAAAATAAGGAAACATATAATCTAAGTCCAGAGGCAGGGAGCTTTTGAGTTGGCTAATTCAACAGTTTAACATTGTCATTAAAAAATTCTTTATATGAAGAAAGACTCTTTCCATCTTTCTGATCTGCACCCTTCAGCCTGTTGTTCAGCAACCCTCATGGTCACAAGGTGCTGTTTTATTTCTGGCATTGCATCCAACCAAACGTGGAAATACCATTGATGATAGGAGAGGAAGGGCTCTCTTCCTGTGTGTTTATTTTTATTACTCAGGAAACCTTTCCCAGTATCTCCCTACCATGCTTCCCCTCATATCTCAGTGGCCTGAGTTTCATTATGCCTATAACTAAACCAACAACTGGCAAGGAGGATGAAGTGACCATGACTGGCCAAGAGGAGAAGTGAGCCATGTGGAGGAAGGTGGGGTATCTGAAAAATGAGGATTCTGTCCACAAGAAGGAATGGCAAGGACTTCCCTGTGGTCCAGTGGATAAGACTCCAGGCTCTCGATGCAGGTTTGATCCCTGGGTAGGGAATTAGATCCCACATGCCTCAACTAAGACCCAATGCAGCCAAATAAGAAAATAAATAAAGATAGATAGATATAGATATATGAAAAGAATCCACCTGCCAGGGCAGAGGACACGGGTTTAGTCTCTGGTTAGAGAAGATTCCACATGTTGTGGACAGCTAAAGCCCATGTACCACAACTACTGAATCCACATGCTTTAACTACTGAAGCCCATGTGCCTAGAGCCCCTGCTCCACAACAAGAGAAGCCACCATGATGAGAATCTTGTGCACTGCAAGAAGAGTAGCCCTAGCTCTCTGTGCAACTAGAGAAAGCCCGAGGGCAGCAATGAAGACCCAGCTCAACCAAAAATAAAATAAATGAATTATAAAAACAAAAAGAAGGAACTGAGAGATGCCTATTGAGTTGATAAACAATCCTGTCTGCTATGATGCCTTATGGAATAAGCCAACCATTTCTCACTCAGAGATCTGATCATCACTTCCTAACTGGAAGGGCGGGTTTGGAAATATCATTGGGGTGTGCAGAGTGAGGGTGGGTAAAGACCTGAAAATAGGTCTCCCCTTAATCTATCACAGGGGCCAGATACTTCACCATTAGAGATGCATTCCTTTGCCTTCTTACTCTTGTCTCCTCATAAAATGCAAATGTGTGTGCTAAGTCGCTTCAGTCCTGTCCAACTCTGTGTGACCCGATAGATTATAGCCTGCCAGGCTCCTCTGTCCATTGGGTTCTCCAGGTAAGAAAACTGGAGTGGGTTGCCATGCCCTCCTCCAGGGGATCTTCCTGACCCAGGGATTGAACCCATGTCTCTTACATCTCCTGCACTGGCACTTTACCACTAGCACCACCTGCTGCTGCTGCTGCTTCTGCTGCTGCTGCTGCTGCTAAGTCGCTTCAGTCGTGTCCGACTCTTTGCGACCCCATAGACGGCAGCCCACCAGGCTCCTCTGTCCCTGGGATTCTCCAGGCAAGAACACTGGAGTGGGTTGCCATTTCCTTCTCCAATGCAGGAAAGTGAAAAGTGAAAGTGAAGTCACTCAGTCGTGTCCGACTCTTAGCGACCCCATGGACTGCAGCCCACCAGGCTCCTCCGTCCATGGGAGTTTCCTGGGAAACCCTAAAATGAAAATACTCCTAATCAAAATGAAACCAGGGTGATGGTTCTCTTTGAGAGATTATCAACTGGAAAGGGACACAGGGGAATTTTCTAGGGAGCTAGAAATGTTCTATATCTTGATCTGGGTAGTAGTTACATAGGTGTAGTAATTTCCTATTACTGCTGCAAAAAAGTTACCACAGATTTGATGGCTTAAAATACCATTTATTCTTTTATAGTTCTGGAGACCAGAAGTCCAAAATCAGGTTCACTGGGCCAAAACCAAAGTATCAGCAGGGCTATGCCTGAACTGTGACAGCCACCTTGCAACCATGAGGGACTACTGGAGAGAATCCGTGTCCTTGCCTTTTCCAGCTTCTAGAGCTGCATTCGTCCATCTTCCCTTCCTCCATCTTCCAAGCCTGTAGCATCGCATCTGGCTGCAATCCTCACACTGCCTTCTGTCTCAGCAGTCAAATCTCCCTCTGTTTCCCTCTCATAAAGAGACTAGTGATTACATTTAGGGCCCACCCAGATGATCCAAAATAGTCTCCCCCTCTCAAGATCCTAAATTTAATCACATCTGCAAAGTTCCTTTTTTCCATATAAGGTAAAATTCATTGCTTCCCAGGATTAGGACCTGATATCTTTGGGGGCCCATTATTCAGCTTTCCACAGTAGGTAAAAATTCATCAAGCTGTGCAATTGAGATTTGTGCATTTTACTTTCGCTAAATTATACCTCAGTCAAGAAATGCACATACTTCAGGAAAAGAGAGAATGATTTAAGTTCAATCATAGTAATGAATTAAAGGCCTACCAGATCTACTTTCTTCCTGCTGGGAGGACCATGGACCTGATTCGAAAGAGAGGCTAAGCTTCAAATGTGGGTCTAAAGACAAAAATAGGTTGAAGCCTAGTCCAAAAGAACATTCATTCTGACTTCATCTTCCCCATGGACACCAACCTTCCCCTCAGAGTCTGGGCTTCTAGCTCTAGCTAAAGCAGAGAGTTACAATGACTAAAAGCCAAGGCCCTGGGGTGCATACTGACAAGGAATGGCAAAGGTTAACATGGTTATTTGGGCAAAGAGAATACCGGACAGCTATTCAGCACCCACAGTGGCGAGCGGGAGGTAGGGAAGGCCCAGCCTCTGAGCCACAGCCGTGGCCACCCTGTGAGGAATGGACAGGCTGTCCTGGAGGGTTGAGGCTGCATCTATGGATAGGTACTGAAGCCCAGCCAGTGCTATGGTGAGGTAAAGTAGGGTGGGGTCCTGTACCCCCAGAGTTTGCAGATCCTGTCTCTACATCCCCCATGTCCATGAAACCTGGGCCTGGGTTCTATGGGAAGGACAGCCAAGAAAGAAAGATTACTTTTGTTGCTGCCATTGCAGGGGTCCTGGCAGCTGCAGGACAAAAATATCTTTAATTCCATGAGTGGTCATATGAGGTGAGGGAAGCTGCTTAGGGCCTATAGCGTGGACTTAGTTTTAGGGATTGGAGCGAGTCAAGGGCTGAGGGCGCATATGGGGGAAGGTTGGCTGTGGTGGGGGCAGACATGTAAAGATGTCAATTGCTTTTTGTGTCCACAGGCAACATTCTGCTGGGATAACCTGCCTCTGAGCCAAGAATCTTGTGTTACCTTCCTCTTCAACAAGAAAAGAAGTTCAAGGCTCACAGATGCGTGCATACAGCTCAGTACACTCAGCCTCCCCTGCCCACTCCACCCCTATTTACAGGAGATCTACTCCTGCTGTGAACATAATCTGGGATAATTGGGTCTCTAAACATTACTTCAAGAGTCCCTTTATGCGAGACAGCAAAAGAGACACAGATGTATAGAATGGACTTTTGGACTCTGAGGAAGAGGGAGAGGGAGAGGGAGAGGGTGGGATGATTTGGGAGAATGGCATTGAAACATGTATACTATCATGTAAGAAACGAATCGCCAGTCTAGGTTCAATATAAGATACAGGATGCTTGGGGCTGGTGCATGGGAATGATCCAGAGAGATGATATGGGATGGGAGGTGGGAGGGGGGTTCAGGATTGGGTACTCATGTACACCCGTGGTGGATTCATGTCAATGTATGGCAAAACCAATACAGTATTGTAAAGCAAAATAAAGTAAAAATAAAAATTAAAAAAAAAAAAAAAAGAGTCCCAAGTAGCGGTGGGCTAGGGAAAGGGTGCTCTTTCCCATACCCCTGACTTTTGTGTGGCCTGTTATACCTGATCAAGAGGTATAGAAAGACTGGAATGTGACACAAGAGTCTCCTTTCAGAATCACAAAGGGTTATACTTTGAGTCTTCCTATTTCTATCCCTCACCTTGCATTTCTTTTAATGTCCCCGACTCCCCTTTGATCCCAGTCCTCAGGTTCAAGGCCTCACAAGGCCAAAACCCTGTAGTTCCTTTTCTCAAGCTCCCCTGACTTTAACACCATCAGATTCAACCCCTGACCTTGGCCCTGTCCCAGCAGCAAACAGCTAATCTTTTAGCAACTAATCTCTTGTTCACTAATCTGCTTTCCAAACTCTTGGCACCTGAGCTATTTATAAAGCAGTATTTTATGTGCCACCCCCCCCTCAGGACCCTATTCTTCTCCCCTGGCCCCCACCAATCTGAAAATTCACAGGACTTTGGGTATAAGAGGTTGGAGAGGCGAGCATAGTGACCAGAGCTGGAGACGGATGTGAGCTTCACCTTCCTCCCCAGGTAAATAGTCCAAAGTCCTCTTATTTCCAGCCCATACTAGGCCCCATATCCCCTGCCCTTAGCACCTTCCTCAATATATCAAGAATTTGAGGGGCACCTTTCCCAACAGAGCTGACAGGCACTCAGGCCAAGATACCCTGGAAGAGACCTCTGAAAACTCCCCTAAGCTCCTCTCGGGCCAGTTCTAATACACATCAAAGAAAAGCATTAGAGAGATATCTTTCTCTCTCTAAGGATCCCTACTCCAAGGCTTAGCACCTGGGGACATTGAAGGGGGTAAGAGTGGGCAAATCTGGGGAGGATGATGAGAACAATGAATAGGTTCAAGGAAGGCTTTCAACTTCCATAGAGGCTTCTGCCGCCAACAACCAAGAGCATGAGGGCACCTTTACTCTTCTGCACCTTTCTCCTTTCTTAGCTGTGTTAAGGCCACCATGAGGTGAACTCAGGCTCAGAATCCATCGCAAAAACCAGAGTCTGGGTTTTGTTCATTCATTCATTCATTCATGTATCTAACAAACATGTCTTGGCATCTACCCTGTGCTAGGTGATGCTCAACCTCATCCAGTACAATTTTCTTCATAATTTCCTGGACGAAGGTCTTTCTCCAAACAAATTCCTTCTCCCAAAACACTCTCGAGAGGAAAGGGCCCCAGCTATTTAATAAAGCCTCATCCTTTCTGGAGAACAAACAGTACGATTAGTCAATAATTTGTAAAAACTAGGGGAGTTTTTTCCCTGTGTTCTGGATGGGTGAGAGTATGCCTGAATAAGTAACCCTGGTAGGAGGAAGAATAGGAAGCATGGATGGTGGTGAGGTGTCTGTCTAAGAAGAAAAGGTTATGTCACACCAGGTGTGTCCAGATGGTATATCAAAGCCAGGTAAGGAGAATGGGACCAAATGATTGAGCCTCCCTCCTTCCCCTCTTGCCAGAAAAGGCTCAACATCCACACCATGGCCAACATGTCTAGGTAAGTAAGAACTCCTAATTCTCTGCTTCTGTGACTTGTGGCTTACCCAAACCCAACGACTTGCCTTTGGGGTGGGGGGGTTTGCAACCTCTCTTTTACTTGTGTTGCCTCCACCTGGGTGTCACTTCATTCTCCTTGGGCCTCTTCCTCTAATCCTAGAAATATTTCCTTTTCTCCCCAATTCCCTTTCTTTCCTTTCCCTTCTTCTCCCCCTCCCTTATCTTCCAATCCCCTTCCATATCCTCTGATTTTCTCCTCATAGGGTGTTTAAGAAGACCTGCTCCAATGGCAAGGTGAGAGAACCTGACCCAGATGGGCAAATGAAAGGGGAAAAGGGATAGATGTGTACGTCCTTCAAGGTCTCAGGGGTTTGGGTTGGGGCCTTCAGGGGAATCCATTAAAAGAAGATTATGAGAGTAACATGGGAGGTTGTTCCACAACAGCTATCCATCTACCTGGGGAAACGGGACTTCGTGGACCATGTGGACATGGTGGAACCCATTGGTCAGTGAGTCCGAAAAGGGAAAGAGCCTGGGGAGGAGGGGAGTGGGGGCAAGGGAGTGAAAGAAAGCCAAGAAAGGACCATGCAGAAGAGGAACTTCTGTTTCATAGTCTGAGGACTTTTCCTGACCAGGGTGCCGTTTCTCCCCCTCTCCATAGATGGTGTAGTCCTGGTTGACCCTGATTACTTAAAAGGCCGAAAGAGTAAGTAAAAATCCTTGTTGGTCTGTGTACATGCCAGTGACCCCAACCTACAATGTCACACACACCAGACTAGTAATCTGAATGAGTGGACTGGACGAGTGGAGCAGAGGGTTATAAGAAAATTAAAAAGTGGTGGGAATTGTGAATGTCTTATCTGATAGAAGCTAACAACTGGGAATTTCAGCCCAGTGTAGCCAAATTTTCTGATTGTTAAAGAGGAACTGGAAATAAAGGTCAGAATAAGACTCTGAGAGGCTCAAAGTCTGAAAAGATTCTAGTGCCTCTTCCCAAATAATATTTAAAATAGATATATTTCTAAAGCATTAATTATATTTTCTTTTCCAAGATCACACAAAATTTATATGTGTGCTGAAATTAAATGCTTTTTTCTAAAATCTCTGATTTTCTCCCTTATTGTTGGTAGGGCCTTTGCTTCACTGCTAACCTGAACACACACTTAGACTGCCTACTGAAAGATCCAGTACACCAGAAATCCATATTATTAAAATATGGATTAAATTATTAAAATTTGCATTAAGCAAATGTCCTGATTTTCAAATGTTGTCAGCTAATTAAGAGATTTTTTAAAAGCCCTGGATAAATCAAAAAACTATTTTTCCAAGGGCTGGACCTGCAGGCTGCCACTTTGCATTTCTTTTTCCCTTTATTTGCATATGTCTTTCCGTATCTCCTTTGTGTAGGGAAACCCATTTTTTCCATTAAAAAAAAGTCCCAAACAAAGAAATAAACAAAACAACAACTACAGCAAGTAATAGCAAAACACATTACTCTGGTTACAGTATTATAGTTCCAGATTACACTGAAATGATTGCTTTGCCATTTTTTTCTTTAATTCTTGCTCTGTGATCCAACAGATTGAAAATTGGGTTCGATTTGAAAAAGTTCAGAACAAACTGATGAATACTAGTTCAAATGTAACCTTTAGGTATTGTGGAATAAACCAAACTTAATTGCTCAGATTAAACAGTGCGGATAAGCCATTCATCCACTTTTAAATATCAGAGGAATTTTGGGGTATAGCCAGTAAATTAATCAACTTATTTAAGACTCTCAATTACTCTGTAGTTCTAAACCCTAAATCATTTTTTCACAGCCCTACAAAATTTTCAGAATAACCTACAGAAAAAAATCTTTAGTTTTAAAAATGTATGTTGACCCAGGAAATAAAATGTGTTTATTCCTTTAATTTTCATCTTCATGTCCCTTCGTAGTTTTATATTATTATTCATTTAAGCTGTATGTATTTAAGTTTATTCCTTAGCTTTTTTATATGCTTTGTTACTTTTATCAAGATAATCTTACTTGCATAACATTTCCAAATATGTATTTTTTCTTTTGAGGTGCACTTGTTGATGTAAAATATACTAATACTATGCCACTGAATGAAAAAGGCCAGTTGTAGGGCCATATATGTGGTAGTGTGAATGAAGTGTGGTTTAACAAAAACTGATGTGGGATCTTTCTGTATTATTTCTTACAACTGCATGTAAATCTACAATGATCTCAAAATAAAATGTTTCATTTCAAAAAGGCAATGAAAGATAAGTCATAAATATCTAAGGTGGCCTTATATTTAATTACAGAAACAAAGTTGGGAAGCAAATGAAACAAATTAAGAGCAGTTATCTCTGAAATATGTATGATGGCAGAACTTTGAGTTCTCTTTTTGTTTGTGTTTTCTAATTGTCACACAACTAATATGTATTATTTATGTAATAAACACAAATATAAATAACTTTAGATGTTGAATTAAAAAAACTAAAACAAGCTATTTCTTAACACAAAAAAGGATGATTGTGAACTGTCAGAGAATCAATAAGATCTTGGGGGTGGGGTGATGCCCTTCCCACGGGATGTGACAAGAACAATTCATCTGATTAACACACCCTGAGCTCAGGGGCTATTAGATACCCTTTGCCCTGGCCCCTCCTCTTTTTCTGATTTCTCTTCTCTTTGACTTCATCCCTTCCCTTGCTTCCTTCCAGCCACCTCTTTTCCTCATCTTCTCTCTTTTTTTCTTTCCTTTGCTCCCTCTTTCCTTTTCCTATTCTTGCTCTCCCTTTTCCCACTTTTTCTGGCATAACTGGGAAACCAAGATGAATTTAATTTATTGTATCTTTTGAAAATTGTTAAGTTTGTCTTCATGTAGAAACATCAGAAAAGTACAGATGAAGGAGAAAGACTGTAATCCTCTCACCCAGAGATAATCGCAAATATTCCAGTTCACATTTATTCATATTTTCTGTGTAAAAATATCTATATTTTTATTTTAAATGCTATATTATACATAATACTTTCTAATCTTCTTTTTTGCCTATGCAATATGTAAAAATCTATAAAATTGTTAGTTGCCTAGTACTCTATTGTATGAGTGCACCATCATATATTTCACCAACTTTAACCACTGGACATTTTTTGCTATGACAACCCCATAAAGTACATGCTTGTATGTATTTTTTTTCATCCTTGTCCAATTATTTCTTTAGACTAAATGCCTGGAAAAGGAATGAATGGCCAAAGGGTAGTCACACATTTTTAAAGCTTTCTATCGCCAAATTGCCCTTCAAAATGGTTGTACCAATTAACTCTCCCTCGTGCAGGGTATCCTGGAGAAGGAAATGGCAACCCACTCCAGTATTCTTGCCTCGAAAATCCCATGGACGGAGGAGCCTGGTGGGTCGCATGGGGCCACAAAGAGTCAGACACGACTGAGCGACTTCACTTTCATGCAGGGCATGAGGCTGCCCATTGTCCCAGTCATTATAAGCACTACCATTACCGCTACTTTCAGTCTTTGTTGTATCTTTTGAAAATAGATTCATTTGCTTTGCTTGTTTGTAATTTTAAAAGCAGATAATCTGGCTGTTGTATATTTTGATTTCTTAAAAATACAAAAATAGGTTGGTTTCTACTAGTGTGTGGCTCTTGGTAGTTTTCTTTTCTTTGGGTCAGGGCTCCTGATAAGATTCTTGACCCCTATTCCATTTTTTCCCCAACCCCTGTTGTAAATCTTTCCTTCCCTCAGTCTCTGTCACTATCCTTGGAAAGATATCTTTCTGTACCCTATCCCACACTCCACTAGTGCACGAAGTAGCTTTCTATTTGTCCCAATAATCTTAGGTACTAGCTGTAATGTATAAGTTCAATTATTATTGTTCCATTTCTCTAATATTCCCATGATGATCATCATCATCCACATCTATAATTTAAATTTCCACAGGGATTTCTCATACATCACCTCCTTACAACCATCCTGTGAGTTAAGTTGGGCATATGAGTCTAGGCTTTAGAGTCATGTCTGAGTTAAAATCCTGGGCTGTCCTTTAGCTACTCTGAGCTCATTTTCTCTACCTATAAAACAGAGATAATAACTGTAGAGCTCTTCTGCAGTCCTATTATTGACAGGTGAAATAACTGAGGCTCAGACAACACAAGGGATTTCTACAAGTCATATGCAAACCTAGGTTCTGACCCTAGAATTACACAATGAATATCCTGTACCCATCACCTAGTTTTAAAAAGAATTACAGAAACCAACTGAAGTCTCCTGTGTATCCTTCCCTAATCCCATACTCCTTCCTCCCTCCCTCCTTTCCTTCCTGCCTCCACCTCGGGTAATAACTATTCTAAATTTGATATTTATTGTTCCCATGATGCTTCTATACTTCTAACTTTATATATCAGTGAGCAAATTTGGTATTGTTCTACATGCTTTTCAACTTTATATACATGGTATGATTGTGCATATCATCCTTCCTTTACTCAACTTTTGAGACTTAACCATGCTAATATATGGAGTTCAGGTTCATTATTTTAATCTCAGTTTAATATTCCATGATATGAATATACCATAACTGTTTACCCACTCTCCCATTGATAGGTATTTAAATCATTTCCAGTTTTATGCTATGACAAACACTGACGCCATGGACATTTTATATGTTTCTCCTTATAGACAAGAGCAAGAGTTCCACTAGATTCTTATTTCATAAGATATGAGCAGATTCCACTTTATTGGACAGTGCCCAACAGTTTTCTAAAGTGGCTATACAAACATATACTCCCACCACAGTATGTAATCAATTGTTTCACATCTGGAGCATTGTTCAACATTTAGTGCTGTCAGACTTAAAAATTTTTGACAGTCTGAGGAGGCAGAAATGTTATCTCATTGTGGCTTTAATTTGCATTTATCTGATTACTAATAAGACTGGACATGTTTTCATACTTCATTGGCCATTCCATTCCACGCTTCTGTGTAGAGCCTATTCATGCATTTTGCACACTTTTATATTGGAATGTTTGTATTTTTATTACTGATTTGTGGGAGTTTTTTTAGATACTATGAACACTAAACTTTTGTTACAGGTGTTGCAAATATTTCCTCAGGCTTTTGCTTGTTTCATTATTTATAAAGATTCTTAATGTAAAGAAGTTTTAAATTTTACTGTAGTCAAATGTGTTAATCCTTTTCTTTATGGCTATACTGGTTTGATAATATTACATTGTTTCTCCATGTCTTCCTCTGAGCTTCTTCTGATGCTGTTAAGATCTCCTTTCCCCCACAGACCTGATAGGTCACTCTCTTGTTCCTTTGCCTGCAGTGTTTGTCATGTTGACCTGTGCCTTTCGCTATGGCCACGATGACTTGGATGTGATTGGTCTGACATTCCGCAAAGATCTGTACGTACAGGTCCAGCAAGTGGTCCCAGCTGAGCCCAGCAGCCCCCGGGGCCCCCTCACAGTCCTGCAGGAGCGACTGCTGCACAAGCTGGGGGACAATGCCTACCCCTTTACCCTGCAGGTACTGACCCCAAGCCCTAGGTAAGGCTTCTAGGGAAGATTAAGAGAGAAAGCTTAACAAAGAGAACAGAGTAAAGGGGTCCCTATTTCTTCTGTTTGCCGACCTCCTTCTGATCCTTTAGATGGTTGTCAACCTGCCCTGTTCGGTGACACTGCAGCCAGGTCCTGATGATACAGGAAAGGTGAGGTCTGGGTTCTCAAAAAGGTGGACAGAGGGATAAATGGACAAGACTGGAGAAAGGGACAGCTAATGGGTGGGATCAGACATTTCCTTATAAACCCATGAGGAAGGGAGTGGGCAGTGTCAGAAATGAGTTCTCTTTGCCTCTGCCCCTTTGCAGGCCTGTGGTGTTGACTTTGAAGTGAAGAGTTTCTGTGCCGAAAACCTGGAGGAGAAAGTCTCCAAGAGGTGTTTCTGTGGTCAACTTCAAAATCCCTGCCTCTAGCCTGCACCAGGAAACAGATCTTGCTCTCAGGACAGAAACGTCCTTACTTCTAACCTGTGTAGCAGCATCACCACCAATTCAGATGCCCATTTCTGATTTCCCTCTAATTTCTCTTCTTTGCTCTAGAGCATGGGTCAGCAAACTCTTCTGTCAAAGGCCAGACAAGAAATATTAGGCTTTGTGAACAATGTACTTCCTGTTGCACCTACTGAACTGTGCCACTGTAGCATGAAAACAGCCATGGGCAGTATGTAAATGAACAAGCATGGCTGCGTTCCAATACTTTATGAACATTGAAATTTGAATTTTATATAATTTCCACATGTCATGAAATACTGTTCTTTGATTTTTTTCAACCACTTGAAAATGTAATGACCATTTTTAGCTTGCGGGCCACACAGACACAAGGAGCAGACCAGACTTAGCCAGTGAGCCATAGTTTGCTGACCTATGGTCTAGATACCTACCTTGAGGGTCCAGAGGCATTCTCTGAGGGAAACCTTCTGCCACTTCCACCACCCAAGCGAGGACTGGGCTATAGGTTTGGCACAAGAAAGGTCTGTGGGTCCTAAGGAGATGTTCTGGCTGTCCCCTTGGCCTCTACTTAGAGACTCTGTGCGGCTGGTGATTCGGAAAATACAGTTTGCTCCCCTGGAACCAGGCCCTGGCCCCTGGGCCCAGACTGTGCGCCGCTTCCTCCTGTCAGCTCAGCCCCTACAACTCCAGGCCTGGATGGACAAGGAGGTTTGTGACCCCCATTTCTCGCCTCCTAGCATGCAACCGCTCTGAAACCCTTTCTTTATTGATCACCTACTTGGGAAGACAGGGGTGGAGGCCAGGTTGGCAAGAGTGCTGAGGAAACAAATTCTAGGTCTTTATCTGAGTGTTCTCCCTCCAACCTTATAACGGCCTCTCCTCCTGCTTTAGGTAAATTATCATGGCAAACCCATCTCTGTCAATGTTTCCATCAACAACTCTACCAACAAGGTCATCAAAAAAATCAAGATTTCAGGTCAGCTTCTTTTCCTGTCTCCCTGCCCCTGGTCCCAAATCCATACGTCTTTTTCTAGAACTCTGCCCCTACTTACCCAGTCTGCATTCATCTAGGCTTTCCCTCCATTGCAGGCTTATCAAAACATACATCTCTGTTCACCATATATGCACATCTTAGTATATCATATGAAGTGTGCCCGTGTACAAGGGCAGTGAGTTGGGGTCTTGAGGATGACTAACTATAGTCATGTGCTTTTCCTGGCTCTGCAGTTGACCAGATCACAGATGTCGTCCTGTATTCACTAGACAAGTACACCAACACTGTCTTCGTTCAGGAGTTCACGTGAGCTGGCGCTGGGGCTGGGGTCAGAGAGCTGAGGGATAGGGTGGTGGAAAGAGGGTCAGGGTCTGGAGGCAGACGAGAGGATTGGGGAAAGAAGGAAGTGGGGAAGAGGCCAGGACTGAGGAAGGTCAAGGTGAGGGCTGACATGGAAAAAGGGAGGGATTCTGAAGAGAGCTAGAGGGAGGATACCCACAAGAGGATCATCGAATTCTGAGAGGGGGCATAAGACGATTTCCCACCAGAGTGAATCGTTCCCACTCTCCACAGTCAGACATGTCAGTTCTCTTGGATATTCCAGTAGGTTCATGGAATTGTGCAAAATACTCTTGGGAATGAGAATCACTTAGTTGGCAAGCCTAGCTTAAGTTCTTCTCTTCTTTTCCTTTCAAAGGGAGACTATAGCTGCTAACTCCACCTTCTCTAAGAGCTTTGCAGTAACCCCGCTCTTGGCAGACAACTGCCAGAAACAGGGCCTGGCACTGGATGGCAAACTCAAGCAGGGTGACACCAATCTGGCCTCCAGCACAATGTAAGCTCATATGTAACTCCCAGCCTTCATTTTCTAACCCCCCAACCCACTCTGTGTGCTATATATACAGTTCTGAGGTTTCACCTTCAATGAAGCCTACCTGTTTCAAAAAAAATGTAAACATTCAGAGACACCTCTAGGCAAGAGGGCCAACAGTAAGCTAAATAATACCCATGGGACCAATGACAGGCTTAGGTCATAGGCAACAAGAAAGGAAAAAGTGGATAGGAAAAATTCCTTATGTTGTATAATATTTTACAACTCAGAAAGGTCTTATGTATGGTACTGTTATCCTCATAAGAATCCCATTAATTAGGCTGAATATGTGTTCTTATTCTATCTCTGAGGCTCAGAGAGACGAGGGAACTTGTCCAAGCTTGCACAGTGGCAGAGGTGGAAAAGATGCTATCACATGTCATATGGCTCTAACACTGTGATCTCTGTAGCAGCTAATCTCTAGTGGAGATAGAAGTTCAGTGGAAGACAGATGAGAAATGGAGAGAAAAGAGGACAAAAACGAATATGATAGGAACTGATAGAATTATATCATCATTTATTTGGTCCTATGCCTAACACTTGGAGGCCCTAGTGTAAGATGTGTCTTCTACCAAAAACCATCTGCCACCATCTGACAAGCATTCATTCCCACTGCCTTTCTCTGTGCTTTATCAATCATGTAGCAATACATTGTTATTGCTTGAAAGAGACTGAGAAATCATCCCAATAGCATTACTTTGCAGATAGAGGATCAGCATCCCAGGGCAATGAAAAATCTTGGAAAATCTCCAAGATCATATGGCTTTCTGTATTTTCCTTTCCTTAAAATTAATTAATTAATTTGGCTGAACTGGGTCTTTGTTGCTGTGTGTGGGCTTTCTGTAGTGGAGGTGAGCAGGGGCTACACTTCATTGTGGTGGCATCTCTTGTTTGCAGAGCATGGGCTCTAGTGTGGGCTTCAGTGGTTGTGGCACAAGGGCTTAGTTGCCCTGCAGCATGTGAAGTCTTCCCAAACCAGGGACCAAACCTGTGTCCCCTGCATTGGCAGGCAGATTCTTATCCACTGTACCACCAGGGAACTCCTGTGCCTTATTTTTCAATCAGTCGGTTTTCACTGAATGCTTGTTACATAGTCATTCCTATGCTAAGCAATGTGGGAGGGTACGAAGAAGTTGAAGATAGTCTCTGCCTTCAGTTTATGGCTGAAATGGGGAACAAAGAGGAATGCGACCCAGCAATCCCACTGCTGGGCATACACACCGAGGAAACCAGAATTGAAAGAGACATGTGTACCCCAATGTTCATCGCAGCACTGTTTATAATAGCCAGGACATGGAAGCAACCTAGATGTCCATCAGCAGACGAATGGATAAGAAAGCTGTGGTACATATACACAATGGAGTATTACTCAGCCATTAAGAAGAATACATTTGAATCAGTTCTAATGAGGTGGATGAAACTGGAGCCTATTATACAGAGTGAAGTAAGCCAGAAAGGAAAACACCAATACAGTATACTAACGCATATATATGGAATTTATAAAGATGGTAATAATAACCCTGTATACAAGACAGCAAGAGAGACACAGATGTATAGAACAGTCTTTTGGACTCTGTGGGAGAGGGCGAGGGCAGGATGATCTGGGAGAATGGCATTGAAACACATATATTATCATATGTGAAACGAATTGCCAGTCCAGGTTCGATGCATGATACCAGGTGCTCGGGGCTGGTGCACTGGGGTGACCCAGAGGGATGGTATGGGGAGGGAGGTGGGAGGGGGGTTCAGGATGGGGAACACATGTACACCCATGGCAGATTCATGTTGATGTATGGCAAAACCAATACAATATTGTAATTAGCCTCCAATTAAAATATTTATATTAAAAAAATTGGAAAAAGAGGAATGTGAATGCCATCTATCAGTTAAATGTTAGTATGTGTAGTTCAGATTATAAACCCAATAGGAGTTCAAAGAAGCCAGCATAGCTGGAGGAGGCAGAAGGAGCTAGATCTTGAAGAATGTGTTGGATTTGGATAGCAATAGAGGAAGAAAAGAGAGTTCCAGGTTGGGAATACAGCCTGGGGAAACATTAGACCGTAAGAATCTGCACGACTTGTTCTGAGCAAGGAGAGAGGATGGGTCTGGTTAGGTCGTATCCCAGGTGTTAAGGAGTTAGGGCAGGAAGGTTAGAGAGGCTGCTGCTGCTGCTAAGTCACTTTAGTTGTGTCTGACTCTGTGTGACCCCATAGACGGCAGCCCACCAGGCTCCTCCATCCATGGGATTTTCCAGGCAAGAGTACTGGAGTGGGTTGCCATTGCCTTCTCCGGTTAGAGACGCTAGTTGGGGCCAAATTGTTAAGGGTTGTGAAAGTCAAGCAGTGTACTAATTATATTCAGAGAGGTAGCCTCTTGAGCAGAGGGTGACATGGTAAAACTGGATTTGAGGAACAGAAATGCGATCCCAATGAGTAGGAGATCAGAGCCTGAGAGACCTGTCAGATGACAAAAGATGCACAGGAAGGGACCGGGGGACTGAATGAGTTAGCTCCCTCACAGCCATTTCCCCTCAAACACACAACGATGACTACTACCACCTCCCAGTCTTCGACCAGGAGTGGACAAGGAGCTGCTGGGGATCTTGGTGTCCTACAAAGTCAGAGTCAACCTGATGGTGTCCTGTGGAGGGTGAGTGAGAATGCAGGGTCTGTCTGGGCAGGGGCTGGGGAGCCACTTTTGTCTTCTTCCCAGTTGGACTGACCCATTCAAGCCACCCCTTCTATGGACCTGTTTCCCAAACCTGTGAGCTCCATGAGCAGGCTACCTTCCCTTCCAGAAACTGATTCTGTGGTTGAGTTGGCCTTACAATCCCTAACTCCCTTGTCAAATTAGGTTGCTACTTTCCATTTCCAGCTGCTAATTTTAGGGTGTCATTCTACCCTCAGCATCCTAGGCGACCTGACAGCCAGGTAAGAGACTGTTGGGTGGGGGGAACCAGGGCAAGAAAGGGAGGATGCAATCAGATCAAAAGAGTGATGAGGGAGAATCTAAGGGCACACTAGGACCAAAAAACAGGGAGAGAGGTTCAGGGAGTAGCCTTGGAGGGAGATCTGTAACCCAATCTTGGGATCCTTGCAGTGATGTTGGTGTGGAGCTCCCCCTGATTCTGATGCATCCAAAGCCGTCAAATGGTGAGTGACCAGGTGGGACTCACAGGAACAGTGGTCCCGAGGGTTGGGGACCAAGTAATTCTGATCTCATGAATCTAGGACTGGCAGTTTGAGTAGAGATTCTATAGCAATAGGTAGGTTGGGTGAATAGGTTTTCAGGGCAATTGTGTGTATGCGTGTGTACACACATGCATGTGTGTGTGTATTGTGTATGTATGAGAGGGAGACGGGTCAAAAAGAGAGAGGGAAGAGTAACAAGACATTTCTTCAGGGAACTTATCAGCTTTAATCCATATTTCCTTCCCTCTCTATGCTCACTACAGAGGCTGCTAGGTAAGAAAATGTGAGGCCTGGAAACCTCGCCCCCCACCCCTTTCCCCACTGCCACTCTCTGTTTTATGACAATGGAAATGTTAAAAAGCTTCCCTGGAGTGTTGTTTTCAATAGGTGTGCAGTGGAAACATATGGTTTAACTTCGTGGCGTAGTTTAGTACAGTGCTTTTCATAAGCCCCCTTTCCCTTTTTGCATCCCCCACCCTCCACCTCCTGCTTTTCTCCCAGTCGTTGTCCTTCACCCTCATCCCTTCCAGTCTTTGCTTTTTTCCCTGCCTCCTAGCCCTTATTTCTCATTTGTCATTTTTCCATGCCTTCTCTCCTTCCTACCCCCAATTCTTATTTCCCCTCTGAGGGGGGAACTTTTGTGTTTGGAGATTGGGGAAGGAATGAAGGAAACAAGCCCAGTGTGGTCCATGTCGGGGGCGGGGGGCAGCTGAGAGGGGGTGAGGGTCTGAGCTGAGTGGCAAGGAAGGGATCACTTCTCTGGGGTCAGGAAATGGGAGTGGATGATGCTCAGAGTTGTTCCTAACCCTCTGTTCCCTTCTGCTGCTTCTGCAAGCTCTGAGGACATAGTCATCGAGGAGTTTGCCCAGCAGGAGCCCAGTGGAGAGGAGAGCCAGGAGGCTTTGGCAGCTGAGGGGAATGAGGACAGCTGAGCGCCTGGCTCCAGTACCTACATGTGGGAGCCCCCTGCAACACTCAATAAATCAGCTTGTCCGGATGTGCCTTCTGATCTCTTTGGTACTTCCTCCTCTTGGAGGAGGATAATGGAACTATCTAGAATGAACCAACTCCCCACCCCAAGCCTCCTACCCCCACTCCACACTAGTGATTAGATTTCCTGCAGCATGTGCTTTTCCTCCAAATGACCCCTGAATTCCCTCTGGCAAGGCCACCTACCCTCTGTGAGTGCTTCAGCTTTCCTGGCCATCCCTGCCCTCATCCCACCCCCCAACTATCCCACTCCCAGGATCACACATGGCCCAGCTGCCCCACCTCAGGGCTGTGGGCAGGGCCTGAGAGGGCATGGCCCCAAGCCCAGGCCTGAAGGTGATGTTGATGGCTGGATGGAGTGCCATGTGACCCCAGGCAGCAAGTGCCACCCACCTGCCAAGCACAAAGCATATCACAAGGCCCACCACTGAGGCTTCAGCCTGGGATCCACCACACCCAAGAGCCAGTCTCTGTGCAAATCCAAGCCCTGCAATCCTTGGCTGGCAGAGTGGTGGGGGCCTTTTTGGGCTTTGGGGATAGGAAGATGTGATGGTATGGAATGGAGTAGCAGGCTCTCAAGGGAATCAATATCCTTTTCACCCAGGGTGTCACTTGGCCTACTTATCCTCACCCACTTTATGTACAACAGCTTGGAACCCAGCGCCTGCTGGGTGAGTCCAGTACAAGGCATCACACAGTACGTTTTTGCCCCCGCCAACTTACCTGGGGATTCTTTTCCTCAAAGTTATCTATTGTAAGCATTGAAAAGTTGAACCAGGACACTTTTCAAGGGCCATTCTCTACTTCCCTGGTGGCTCAGACTGTAAAGCGTCTGCCTACAATGTGGGAGACCAGGGTTCAATCCCTGGGTCAGGAAGATCTCCTGGAGAAGGAAATGGCAATCCACTCCAGTATTCTTGCTTGGAAAATCCCATGGATGGAGGAGCCTGGTAGGCTACAGTCCATGGGGTCGCAAAGAGTCAGACACGACTGAGCGACTTCACTCACTCACTCACTCACTCAACTTCTGGGTCTAAGACTGCCTGGTACTGGGGGTAGAGGAGGGGTACAGAGTAAGTATCTGTCCCTCCTTTGCAGGCAACCTTTGGCATTGACTTCCTGTCTAAGATCATGTCCTTGGAGGACCGAATAGTGAGTGTTCACTCCCACGTCACTAACCCACTACCTCAACCACTTAGGCCTATTCATCACAGTAGGGTAGCACCCACTGTGCTGTGCTTACTGTACTGTAAGCCCACATTACCTGTCGATAAAGGAGAACTAAAAAGTGAAACCTCTACAAGAATAACTAAATAAATAAGACAAAAAAGTGAAACCTCCCCAAATCACCAAACCCTGTGCTGTTTCTTATTCTGTCTCTTCTCATCTAATCTCTACCTGTACGTAACAAAGTACAAGTAGTCTCTAATCCTTAAATCTGTTGCTCTGTAGGGTCTTCTTTCATGAAAATAGTCTACTGAGATAGAACCTCTCTTAGGATGGTAGGCACTTACTTGGTTTGTGGCCATAGCTGCTACTTTTCAGGAACCCAATTTCCTTGACTCTTTTGATTTTCCCTTCATTAAATTCTAGCCTTTAGAAAGCTAGTTAGCTGCAGTTATGAGACACAGCTGGCTAGAAGCACTTTTGCAGCCTAATTTCTAGCAACATTCATGATTCAATTATTGCTGTGGTAGTCTTCAACATCACAAGTGGGTGTTATGCCACATTTTACCTGAAAAGGGGATTGTAGGAAGCAATAGAGAGGTTGGTAAAACTAGCAGAGAGGATAAAAAAAAATACAAGCATGAGTGCATAAGGAAAAAAAAAGACTAGCAGAGAGAAAGACAGGTACATTATTCTCTTTGAATATCAACTAAATGTTTCAACTCTCTGCAACACATTATCCTGTAGACATCAATTTTTTCGAGGAAACAGATAAGTGGGTAGAAGATGTATGGGCAGAGAGAGGTAATTATATCATCATTACAACTGCTTCTGGCATATCTAGCTCAGTCCCAATGGGGAGCATCTCAGTTCAGTTCAGTTCAGTCGCTCAGTCGTGTCAGACTCTTTGCAACCCCATGGACTGCAGTGCGTCAGGCTTTCCGGTCCATCACCAGCTCCCAGAGCTTGCTCAAAATCATGTCCATTGAGTCAGTGATGCCATCCAACCATCTCATCCTGTGTCAACCCCTTCTCCTGCCTTCAATCTTTCCCAGCATCAAGGTCTTTTTCAATGAGTCAGTTCTTTACATCAGGTGGCCAAAGTATTGGCGTTTCAGCTTCAGCATCAGTCCTTTAGGATTGACTGGTTGGATCTCCTTGCAGTCCAAGGGACTCTCAAGGGTCTTCTCCAACACCATAGTTCAAAAGTATCAATTCTTCAGCACTCAGCTTTCTTTATAGTCCAACTCTCACATCTATGCATGACTACTGGAAAAACCATAGCTTTGACTAGATGGACCTTTGTTGGCAAAGTAATGTCTCTGCTTTTTCATACTTTGCTCTATTTACTTGGGAGATTTACCTGTGTCAGGGATTAGAGCTTTGAGGCTTCTTGGTCCTAGGGAAGCATCATTATGCCTCAGAAAGGACTATCCCTATCCAGTAACTCTGGGTCAGAAGAGGGTCTTAACACTATCTGATCACTTACTTCATTTCTCATTTATCCAGACAAGTCTCTACAGAGGAGGCAGAATTATTGAGCCCAGTCCCCAAACCAGTTGCAATGCAAAAAATATAACTCATGTCTCTATGATTTCTCCATTGCATTCATCCCTAGTTATTCACCATGGCTTACTCTTTTGGTTAACTTTGGCTTATCCTATTGTGGGGTCGGGGTAAGGTTCATCTCCATACTATGCAGTGCAAAGGCCTGGAATCATGTCCCTGAACCTAACCTTTGTTTTTTCTTTTGCACAAACACACACACACATATACACACAGAGCTATTCCAAGGCATGGCTTCTGCCCTTCTTTCTAGAGGTTAAATCCTTTCTACTGAAGGAAGAGGAGAGGATCCTTTCTCCCAGTCTTGCTGAGGTAGGGAGGGTACAAGCAGAGAAGGCAAACTTCCTTTGCTGAGTTGATGGCCAGGCCAATTTTTCTGCCTGACATACTGAAGGGGAAATGGGACTAACTTCAGCCCAAAGCAGCTGCCTGGTTTGCTTTTAGGTGAAAGGGATGAGAAGATAAAAACTTCTTTTCTGTGTCTCCTACAAGATGCCTCTGAGAGTTGAGATTTGACTCCAGCCACTTCACTCTACTACCTTCCTTCCTTAACACACACTTTGGTGGTAAAATCCAACTGGGACCCTCCAATGAGTCAAGCATCAAAAACCACTGTTCTTATTGACAGCTTAGGCTATCTCTCTGCCTAATTTGATCAATTTGCTGTATTTGGACTTCCCAGTTCCAGTCCTCCCCCACTTCACGTTTACGGTTTAAATACTTGGCTACTTATGAAGCTCTTATTCAATTCCTAGGCTTAGGAGTAAAACAGAACCCCTGAAAATGCTCTCTTTTTTCCTTGACCACTTCTCACAGTTACAAGGTGGAAAGTTCTTGCAGAGTCCAGGAATCAATCCCACCTGACCATGTGGGATGTCTTACTGATAAACAACATCTGCAGGGGATCCAATTCTACAGCAGCTGCTGCTGCTAATTCGCTTCAGTCGTGTCTGACTCTGTGTGATCCCATAGATGGCAGCCCACCAGGCTCCCCCATCCCTGGGATTCTCCAGACAAGAACACTAGAGTGGGTTGCCATTTCCTTCTCCAATGCATGAAAGTGAAAAGTGAAAGTGAAGTTGCTCAGTCATGTCTGACTCTTCGCGACTCCATGGACTGTAGACTACCAGGCTCCTCTGTCCATGGGATTTTCCAGGCAAGAGTACTGGAGTTGGGTGCCATTGCCTTCTCTGCTACAGCAGCTAGAATATCTCAAAGACCAACACAGTTCCTTCATTGTTTTCTTATCTACACCTTCAATATATGACAGGTCCTTTCACCCCAGTCTCTTATTGTTTGTGCCTTCTCCACACCATACCTACACCTCCACAATGCAGTTGCACCACAGTAGTGTCCCAACACAGAGCCATTCTAAGTACCTCAAAGAACGAACCAATTTAGGGCAAGAGGATTTTTGCCTCTTAGGCCTGTGGTACCTGGCTGGGACTTTTTACCCTGTTCACTACACTTCTTAGATGAGTTGTTTTAAAACCTTTTACCCACAGGGAGAGTCTTGAACCTCAACATTCAGTAGACTCAGCCAATATGTCTTTGTGCAAGTATCTCAGCCCCTAGTTTCTTACTCAGATGGCCATTTGGGGGCAGCAGAGCAAATATGAACATATATTCTATGTGGGGCTGGGGGGGTGGATTTCACTGGTGGCTCAGATGGTGAACACTCCACCTGCAATGGAAACCCAGGTTCAATTTCTGGGTCGGGAAGATTTCCCTGGAGAAGGGAACAGCAACCCACTCCAGGATTCTTGCCTGGAGAACGCCATGGACAGAAGAGCCTGGTGGGCTACAATCCATGAGGTCACAAAGAGTCAGATACGACTAACACTTTCACTTTCCAGGAAACACAGAGGCAGCTAGATTGACTGCACCTCCAGCTCTGCTCACCAGGATATTGCTACCTGACAATAGCACTGAGCCTCTAGAAGAGGTACCATAGTAGAGCTGGGGTTGGGGGGGGGGGTTGTTTATAGGAAGAACCAGAACTTCCTCACAGAGATATGTTACTACTATTTAGAACAGTTTCCCATATTTGAAGACTTACTCAAATTCATTAAAAAGAAGTGGGATGGAAACCCTGGTTGATTAGTGGTCGGCAGAGTCAGTAAATTGGTTGGTTTGTGCAAAATTTGGGAAGAGTAGAGTGGGAAAGTGAGTTAACTGTGGCAACATGAGTAGAGGTGGTGCTGAAAGTGCAGAGGTGCAGCCTTCTAATAGTGGTTTTTTAAAATTGAGGCATAGTTGATATACACAATTGTACTGTGACTTTGAATAAAAAGATCTTTAAGTACAAAAAAATAAAAAATAAATATATATTCAAAAAATCAGACATCTAGGCTACATCTCAAACCAACAACATCACTCTTCAGGGGGAAGGGCCTCAAAATATATCTTGAAGTTTCCCAGGATTCTTCAAGGAAAATTTGGGACTTTCATTATGGGGTACAACTTCACCCCATACCTCATTAGATAACTTTCTATTCTTAATGGGTATTGTGAACATGTCAATGGCATTACACGTGGCCTGGAATATCTAACAATGGATTGCTAAGAACATGGCAGAAGGCTATTTGGGAGTTGGGGTGAAGACAAGGGGGAAATCAGCAAGCAGTCAGTACTACTCAACCAACCAGGTGGAAATTGGGAACCGACTGCTTACTGCTATCCCTGAAAAGAAATGCATCTAAGCCTCTCCCTTAGTTTATGTTCCAGATGAAAGAATCTGGGAAAAGAGAAGACAGAACTATATTAATACTGGCTCCTGCACAGAAGTGGCCATAGTTCATGGGGGAAGGGACACCGTTTCCTCCAGTACCCCTCACCCTATACCCATTCCTCAGTCATAGTGCAGATAAGCTTCCTGGGTCTCCCTAACATTCTGGCCAGAAAGAGATAATTGTGAAGTACGTCCAGTGTTGCTCTGTTGCTTCTAGTGGTTCCTCTCTTTGGAAGAGCTTTTATTTTTATCTCAAAAGCATTTATCACCCAACCAGTATCATTCAAAAGTCACACCAACATGTCCTCAGCACTGTATTTTACTTTTTTGCAGAGAGAAAATAGAATGAGGGAGGGGAGGAAAACATGGTTCCATTGCAGTCTCCAAAATGTACGGGTATACACTGCTAGTATAAGGATAGGATGAGATGAGATGGTCAGGCAGATTAGCGGGGAGGCCCCCAATATCCTTTTTTCTACTGATTTGTATATGCTAATGAAAATGACACGAAATATGTGGAATTGCCTAGCACATGGTATTCAATAAATGTCAGCTGCCTTCTCTAGCAGGGTTCTCCACAAGCTAAGAGATACCTAGACATCACCATCCTTCTCCTTCCAGGGTATGAAGCCCACACAGAAAACTAGAGAACTCAAAGCACAGTACAGTTGGGGAAATGCAGTTGGCCGGCTGGCTCAGTGCAGGGTCTTGCTGTCTTCCCATCCTCCCGACTCCACTCTCCCAAGGTGAGGCTGAGAGTAGTTTCCCAGATGGCTTCCCTGAGACCTAGCTAGCTTGTCCTAGGAGATCCCATGTGGAGGGCTGTGGGTTGCAACTCTCTAGTGCACAGTCCTCTCTTTCTGGCGATGATAATCTTGGGGAAAACAAGAAAGAAAAGGAAGAAAAGCACAGGTTATTTTCTGACCTGAGTTCCCAACTCCCCATCACCAACTTGTGGGGCCTCTAGTAATCAGTATTTAAAGAGTTCCCACTGAGGGGTCTGCCAGGTAAGCAAAAAAGAGAGAGGCACTTACTGTAGGGAAAGAAGCGGACCCGCATGCTGATTTCTCGAGCTGTCTTCAGGATCTCAACAGCCTGGAAGGAACATGGCAGCTTGTACAAATGAAGAGATACAACCCAGGAAAGAATTATAACAGGAGGAAAGTAGTTTGCCACTCCAACCTTCTGGGTCACCAATAGCTGCCTCCCTCTTATCAAGGTGAAATTCTTTATCAGGTTACACATTAGGCTATTCTTGCCCACTGCATCCTACCTGGGATGGCTTCTAGCCTCACCACAGCCCAGGTGCTGTGCTCACCTTGCTGTGCTCAATATCTTGGAAATCCACATCATTCACAGCTAGGACTTGGTCCCCTTCCTGAAGTCCTGCTCGATGTGCATCAGAGTCAGGAATTACCTGTAATATATATAATCAAGGTAGGATAATTTCAAACAGTGTAAGTGAAATTAAATGCCGTTCAAATGTAAGGTACTATATTCGTTGTGTGTGTGTGAGAGAGAGAGATGACGTGGGGAAACAGGTGCCTTGCAAGGTAGGAAGTTGTAAGTGGGCAAGGACAGTCTCACTATGCCCCTTCTATAAGTCTACTGAATCATCCTTCTCCCCAGCCTTGGGACATCAGGGTTCAGCAATCTGATAACAAAGGGAAGTAGCTATCCATATTGCCTACCAGGCAGACGCACCTTGGAGATAAAGATGCCCAGCTGGGAGGCCTTTCCTCCTCGGATGTTAAACCCCAACTGTAAGACAAGAGCACAGAAGGGGGCTCAATACAGACGACAAACACAGCAGTATCTAGTAGCATCAATGTATGACAGCTTGCCTTATGTCCCTCAGAAAGCAGTCAGAAGTTGTGCAAGTGGCATCTCAGCTTTTCTGCTTATAAAAGGAAGATTCAGAGCCTCCTTATCTGCTTCCCAATTCATCCCCCCCCCCCCCAAACCATGGCCAACTTCTGGGCCTGGTATGGACAAACCTAGCCTGGAATAAGAAGCAACTGTTCCATAAGCTCACCTGAGCTCCAGGGGGCTTCTTCAGTGTAACGATGCGGGGCAGAAACTGGGTCAACTCATTGTTGTAGTCTGGATGGTATACCCTCTGCAAGACACAGCAACCCCAGAAATCTTATTATCAGGCTTACTACTTTAATCCAGAACACAAATGCATCACCCTGAAGCCAGGAGAAGGTGAAGTCATGGACTTGGTTTAAGTAAAACAGGTAACACTGTTTTAGAAACAGTTGCTCAGAATCCAACTTCTAGCTAAGATTCACTCTCCATTGAGCTTTCTAACTGCCATCCTCCCTTTCATATATCATCCTGTGCCTATGGGAAAAAAATTCCTTGTACAGATGGTTCCCACCTCATGAGGAGGAATCCATGCTGGGGGATTCTCATAGGCAGGCAGGAAAACCACCGGGTAGTCATCGTAAGGAATCCGGCTGTCCATCTCCAGCAAGGACCTGGAATGGAAGCGTGAATCAAAGCTGACGAAAATGACTTAAAAGGGAAAACAGCCCAGCAAGTTTTAGAAAACAACCCAACCCATTCCAAGACTGTCAGTCTATATGCCCAGCCCACTTCTAGGTAGGTGATAGATTTTGGGAGAGAAGGAAGAAAACTATCAACTTGGCTGACTATCTGGATGCTAACAACCTCTTAGATACACTATAGAAATGATCTGCTTTCTCACGACAAGCTTGTGAAACATATGTTACCGTCCTCATTCTAGAGAGGAGGAAATCAGGATCGAATCTAAAACTATCTGACTACTTTTGAAATTCAACGGAAGGCTGATTCCAACTATCCATATAAACTCGGGGCAAGGCACCGCCCCACATTCCCTAATGTGATGAGTAATGGCGGCGGTCTGCAGATTGGCCTTTCCTTTACCACCAGCCACCTTCCAGATCTCTTTCCCGCATCGTGCCTGAGTCCTGGCCCACAGCACTGTAAAAGTTGTCTTACTACCTCTCCAACCCGCAGGCCTCAGGCGCCGAGTCTCTGCTCACCGCCAACTCAGCCTGAGAACCGGAAGCGGATGTTAGGCTGAGTCGGAAAAAGGCGGGGTCAGGGAGCGACGCGCACGTCCCCCTCCCATGCGTCTTCCTGCGCGCGCCGCGTGCGTGCTCCGCCCTCAGGCTGTCTGCGCTCCGATTGGCTGGCGCCCCCGGGAGTGATTTGAAACTTGGCGGTTAAACCTCTGGTTGGGACAGGGCGGCGGGACACCTGGTAAGGGACGTTTAGTTTGGTGAGTTAAGGGGGCACCTTAGCTCAGGATCTGCCCTTCCTGGTACCCTGGTGTTTGGTTCTTTGTCGTCGTCTCCGCTGGGCTTTTTCTTTCTATTTCAGAGGCCACTTCGCTGTTTTCAGAGGGTCAGGGTGATGGGCAGTCCTGTCCTGGCCAAGACTGAGAGACAGTGACTTTCCCGAGGTAGCGATCCCGCTGGGAGAGAGAGGCTGCCGCCGTAGGCTACCGCTGACTTCCCTAACCCACCACACCCTCCGAGGAGGGCCAGAACTGAAGGAGGACGCTCTCCCACTCCTGCCGACCTACCAAGGTTTATCAAAGAGCATCTTTTTCTTTTTTTTTTACCCTCAGCAGAGACGGTGCAGAAGTAGGATCATGAAGGAAGAGGTGAAGGGCATTCCTGTAAGAGTGGCACTGCGATGTCGCCCTTTGGTCCCCAAAGAGATTAATGAGGGCTGCCAAATGTGCCTTTCCTTCGTACCCGGGGAACCTCAGGTGCGTAGCAGAGTCCTGGGCCTCCCTCTGAACAGCTGGTGCCAAATAGCAGTGAGGGGGCACGGTCTAGCCTTTTTTTTTTTCCCCTTACTCCTTGTTCCTTGCCTTCTCTAGGTGGTGGTTGGTACTGACAAATCTTTTACCTACGATTTTGTGTTTGACCCCTCTACTGAACAAGAGGAAGTCTTCAATACAGCAGTAGCACCACTCATAAAAGGCGTATTTAAAGGTGAGACTGGTTGATTCTTCAAACGGTTCTTGAACATATACTATCTGTCAGGCACTGTGATTGGGTGCTGCCAATACAGGAATGGATGAAACATGAGTCCTCCCTTCAAAAAGCCCACAACCTAAGAACTGACCCAATGAAAGTACCTTTATGCTATATTTGCTTTCTATGGTTCTGCTCATCTTTGACTTGTATATGTTTTTGTTTGTTTGCTCTGAAACCTCGTTAGATTTTAAGTTCTTTGATGGGTGCTGATGACGCCCTAGTTGAGGCCCAGGCACTGCAAAGCCTCTTGAGGGATTCAGAGGTAAATAATACAGCTTCTGGGCCCTGAAAGAGTTCAAAGTCCAGGGGTAGGAGTGGAAGTAGATGACTACGTACACAGTGTTAAACACAGTCTTGTCTGACTCTTTGCGATCCCGTGGACTGTAGCCCACCAGGCTCCTCCATCCATGGGATTCTCCAGGCAAGAATACTGGAGTGGGTTGCCATTTCCTTCTCCAGGGGATCTTCTTGACCCAGGGATTGAACCCAGGTCTCCCGCATTGCAGGCAGAGGCTTTAACCTCTGAGCCACCAGGGAAGCCTGTTAAACACATAAGAAATATTAAACTTTTTGCTTCATTTTTTTTAGACAAAAGTATTTTAAATGTTAAAACCTTTGAGATTTCCTAAAGCCCCTGAATACACTGGCCAGTTAATAATCTTGATTACAGAAGAGAAGCCAGGGCTTTAGTGTTATTTAAGACTATGGCAAAGTTCTGAAGAAGGGAGCAGTGCCAGAGAGGTGTCTAACTGTTAGTCTACTACAGTGGTTAGTCAAGATTCAAAGGATTTAAAAGAAGTAGAACCATGGTGTACTAGTCCTTTAAAGTTGAAAGTGATATTTACACATCATTTAGTCTATTTTTCTTTCCATCCAAAGAAAATTACTTTCTAGCAATATCTCTGTTAAGTGAACTTCCAGCATCTGGTCAAAATTTTTCTCTTTGACAGAAATATCACAGATTGGTTTTTGGACTACTCTAATTGTGTTAGATTATATTGAGATGAAATTTGCTTCCCAGTAATTTCTACTCAGTGACATTAGTTCTTCCAGGCAACAGCTACTCACATTTTTTTTTCACTTCTTAAAATGATGTCATGGCTTAAGACACATCGAACACTTTGTTTCAGATTTTTAAAATAGTAAAACAAACTTAGTAATTTCAAACAAATGTTGCAGGAACAGCATAAAGTACTTTTTTTTTCTGAACCCTTTGACATGAGTTGTTGTCCTGATGGTCCCCTGAATACTTTAGTGTATATTTGCTACGAACAGGAGCTTTCTCCTATGTAACTACAATACGACCATCAAAATCATGAAATTAGCATTGTTACATCACTACCATCTGGTACTCAGACCTCATTCAAGTTTCACCAGTTGTCCCAATAATGTCCCATATAGCAGAAGGATCTAGTTCAAAGTCATATGTTGTGTTTAGTTGTACTGCCTCTGTAGTCTTCTTTATTATAAAACTCATTTGGTCTTTTGACTTTCATGATCATGACAGTTTTGACAATCACAGGCCAAGTTTGTAAATGATATTTGTTTATGATTAGATTCAGATTGTATATCTTTAGCAGGAATATCGCAGAAGTGGTGCTGTATTCTTCTCATTGAATCCTACGGAACAGCACACAATTTTGATTTGTTCTATTACTACTGGTGTTCTTTATGATCATTTGATTAAGGTGTTATCTGCCAGACGTCTCCTATAAAGTTAATCTTTTTCCTATCTATATATTTGGAGGACCATTATTTTATTCTAATTTTCTTCTAATTAACCATCCTTCCTTTCCTTTAGCCATTCCTAAAGAAAAATATAGCATCCAGACCCTGTATTATTCTGTTATCTTTCACGGAATGTACCTTCACAACTTCATAAGAATGTTAAAGTTCTTCTTTTATATTCTGTTTCTTTTTTTGAAAGTGTGGCGTTTTTTTGTTCATATATTACAAAAGCAAGGCTTCATTCACAATATGAATTACATAATTGTAAAACTATTACATACTAAATAGTTATTCCAGCATTAAACTGATTTCTGGAATCCTTAAACAATGTAGTGTGTTTTGCAACCATACTCAAGTTTTATGTTTTACATACCAAATACGTTCTTTACATCAAAGTACATATTAACAAAACTAAGTTCTAGAAATCATATATTCTGTAAGACTACTTAATGAAAAGTCCTTAGTAGGGAATTTAAAAAAAAATACATCCATTTGATAAATGTTTTTGTAGAACTTAAATGAAGTTTATTCTGGACTTTTTTTTTTTTTTTTTTAGTTAATATTCCCTTTGTCAAACAGTTCTGCAGATGAATGGCGAACACCTATTTCTAAAATGAAATGGCACTGGAAAATAGCTAGTGAAATTTTTTCAAAGTAAAAGTATATCCTTTACTTGAGTTTCACGAAGTTGTAGCTACTTACTATATTAATAAAAATCTGAAATAAAATCATTCCCTGTTAATCCCTTTACAGTTTCTTAAAAAGAGTGGAGATAAATTATCTACCAGCTTTAAAATCTAGTTATGTTCACTAAACAAAAATAAATTTGGTTTCAGAACATTGCCTGTTAACAGTGAAGTATTATAAATAGTCCATGTTAAGCTTTTCTCAACTCATTTCTATAAAATATTTTATTAAAAATAAAATGGGAGAAACATTGAATACTTAATGGAAGATGCCAACATCTTTCCAATACAGAATTTAACTCACAAAAATTTAAATAAAACCTTAAATATTTAAAAAAAATACAATACCAAAAAAGTTTCTAATGTAGATTTGCTTCAAAATTGTTAGTGCGTTTAGAATTAACTAGCTTTCAAGCATTGATACCTTTGGAATACAACTGTATTTCAACTTTAATTCATAGGAATTTTTTTTATTTTATTTTATTTTATTTTTTTTAAGTACCAAGGATCTTTATTCTTAGGTCTGGTATTTAATCTGTGGCTGCAGATAGTATGTCACTATTTAGAGAAAAGGTCCCATTATCTTCATTAAAGTCTTCAGCCACAAAGTTACACCTTATTCTCATACAAGATAAGGGTTGGTAGGGGATTAAAGAGGTACACTCAGGATAAAAGCAAAAGGGAACACACACTTTTACAAGCATATCGTCCCAGTTACCGTGAAGGTTACGTTTCAGGTTAATTTACCAAAGTAGTGACAGAACCATGATTTCAGTGAAAATCAACACTTTATACCTTTAAAAAAAACAATTCAGGAATACTAAGTCAGGCAAGCATGCAAAATTTAGAGTATAAAAAAATGCAAGGGCTGGCTGCCCAAACAGGTATTTCCCTCAGAAAGAGGGATTTGAAAATGCTGCACAAACCAAAGGAATTAGAAGCTGAATTAGCAGACCCATTTCCTCAGTCTATATATGAGGCGAGTGGGCAGACATTAACTGGTAAAGCTTACTCAGCCAGATGAAGAATGTATAGCATCTAATTCCTGGTGCTATCCGCAACTACATGTATCTAAAATACAAGGAGATAAATATCCAGAATACATCAAACCCACTGATTTAAAGAAAACATTTCAAGGGAGGGGGTGAAGTTGTTATTATAGCATAGCAGCACATTACACATATTTAAGAGATTAAATGGAAAGAAATAATCTCTTATTTTAATGCTCAGTTTTGATCAACACAAGTTTCCAGCCAACTTTCTAATGTAGAGAAAAACAAGTATATTCTTTAGTTTTCTTCTACATTTTTTTGGGCCTTTCAAAACCGAGCACTGGGTATTTTTAATGTAATGGGATGTTATATGTACATTCTAATTACACATTTTAGGAATAAACAAAATGCATATTTCAGTAATTCATAGTGTATTTATAAAATGAAAAGCTCTCTATCAAAATACACTTTTCACTGGGAAAAATAAATAAAACAGACAAATGGATCTACACAAAGTAAAAATTAACTTTGGTAGACTTCACTGTGGAGGACAGTCCGTAACAAGCTTATCTGCCCTTACTTCCCAGAGCCGATCATCTTCTGAGTTAAGATTTTAAAAATGTGTTTTAATTGAGATCATTATGTTGACATTTGTTTCTCATTCCACATCATCTTCAGCCAAGCTCTGAGCACTTACAATTCTCTGACTAATTGTCGGGAGCTTAGTCAAAAGCATCCGGAACACTGATGGTGGGAGAGTTTGCTGCAACACCTGCAGTAACTGCTGCGGCTGTCCACACACAGCAATCGCATTCGTCAGATGGTCCACGCCCTTCTCATATTCACCTTGAGCTAGTAATTCACCAAGCTGTATTTCTTCTAGAAAGAATTTCTGAACGGCTTCAGCATCTTTAAGGTCAGGTAACTTGGAAAGCCCAGCTCTCTCCTTGGCAAGCTTTTGTTTGTTTCTTCATTCTCGCAGCCTGTTCTTGAAGTTGGGGTCACTCCGTCTCTTGCGGTCAAAGTAAATGCAGTAACCTATGAAAAGGGCCCCGCACACGCCGGCGGCGATGGCGATGTTCTGGCCCACCATCTTCTTTCCACCGAGGAGCCGGGTCGGCTGCGGCGGGGCCCTAAAGGAAGCCGTTGACCGCGAAGACCCAGATCCGAGTCAGGAATTTTTAAATTATACATTCTAGTTTATAGTTCTGAAAAAAAACTGAACTAAATTGCTCTTTCAAAACATCTTTAGTTGTCAGGAAAAAAAAGCGTTGATCACCCTTTGGCCCAGAATATACAGTTAATAAACTGGTTTTAGCATGAGAGGTCCTCCTTTTTGTTTAATGAATACTTTCATTTTATATTTTGTGGTATTGCTTTTATATGAAGAATAAGTAGAAAAAAAATAGCCACAAAAGTGTCAAAATGACAGCATCCTGTTTTTGACAATATATACATACAAGGGCCAAGTTACACATTTGGAAGTGACTGCTGTAAAACTAATCTGAGCTGTAAGTGCTAAAAGCAACAGCAGAACAGACTGCAGACTTTCGATTCACAAGCCTCCGATTGACAAGGAGAGTTATATGGAGAAACTCCTTGATGCTGCTCTTTCAACAGTGCAGTGGAGATTAGTTTAGATTAGATATTAAACCACAAGAACTCATTCTAATGGCTTTGTAGCATTTGGAAGAGAGGACAGAAGATACATTAACTTGGCACTTTGGGGTTTTTGTGGAGACATACCACCAATATTTCCCTTTCACTTACTGTAAGTGTAAAAGTGCTTTTTAGTTAATACTTAATAGGTAAAATGTTTGCTTTAAGCCAGTTAGTAACACTTTCAAGATTTGAATCAAATTTTAAAAATTTTGCAAAGTACACAGAAAGCAAGAGTTAGTAACAATATATTTTATTGTTTGACCAAGCTGTCCTCAGAGTAAGCTAGTTATTACCCAATATAAAAATGACAGCCTCCTATTCAAATTTATTTACTCTAGATTTATATAGCAGGGTGGGAGCTGGAGTGCTCGGTTGGCTGTTTCCCATGCTTGGACTACTCGTGTGGGCGCTTGGTTCACTGCTTGGACCTCCCACTGGGCTGTAGTTCCTCTGACTGTGACAGCCGAGGTTCTGGGCTGGTGGGAAGAGGAACTCTAAGGGATACTTGCTGACACTACAGAAACTACTACCTGGGTAGAGGGCTGCTGCATTAGTGAAAGGCTTCTTGTTGGTGCAGGGAACTACATCAGGGGGTGCGAGGTTTTGCTTTTCAAGTGGCAAACTGGACAACTGTCCTGCTAGAGTTGAGAGCTGGTTTAATGGGTTGTCAACCATGAGTTCTTGGGGGTCTCTTGGCAGGCCCCCTGTTGGTGTGGTTTTTGCCATACTTTCATAGGAGTCACTCTGGATATTTGGGATTTCATGGGCAAAATCATTAAGGTGTCTGGCTCCTGAACCACTGTCGAAGGTGGGCTTAAGTTGATTAGTGCTCTTCTGCTATAGGTCAGATTGCTAATTTTCTTCTGTAAACCCCTGCACATTTTCTTGCTGCTTAAGGAAGACCTAGTACCTTAAACCTAGAACCATTTTAGATTTGTGCTTTTGATGATGGGACAGGATGCTTCAATCACTGCAGCAAAAGGAACACAATCCACATTTGTATGGTTTTTCTCCTATATGGGAACACATATGGGCTTCCAGATGATGATCACAGGCAGATGCAAATGGGCATAAGTGACATCAATGAAGTTTCTCACCTGTATGGATTTAAATGTGTTCAGTGAGCCAGGTGGTGCCTTTGCTGGCATAGTTGCAGTATCAACCCTTGACCTTTTCATCAAAGGTCCTTTCAAACCCATTTACTAACATTCCTGAGTTTTCATCCAAGGAAATTTCAACAGATGGGTGATTGAGTCCATTTTGATCACCATCTGTTCCAGCTCCCTAAAGAGCCTCTGCTTCTTTGTCCCCACTTACTGATCCAGAAATCATGTTGACATGATGAGTCTGCTGAGTCAGGAATTCCTGGAAATCTTTCATGAAGTTCAAAGGCTCTGGTTTCTTTTCACTCATCTTTGTTTTTGAGATATTTATATGGAGTTTACAGTTCATTATACCTTTTCATCCCAAATCAGTTCCCCCCTTTTCTTGCCACTCCAACATTGATGAAATGTAGAGTTATTTAAATTTACTCTGGAGACACACCAAGGGACTCCAGAAGGCCATGGAGGGAATTTCAACTAAACTGAAAAGCCATAGAGTTCACCTGACAGCCACGCTGAGTAACCCCCACCACCTTGTTCAACACTGCTGCTGTCATCATCAGTGTCTTTGTCACTGCCGCCACCCTGTTTGTGTGTCTCCAGTTCCATTACTTTCGTATTCTTAACTTGAGAAACTATGGGAATTATGGTCTTTAGAGGCAATAGAAAGTGATTTCAATGTATATGTGTTTGGTTAATATTGCTCTCAGCTGCAAAGATAAAGCCACTATTTTTCAATCAGCTCAACAGCACCCTGAGTTTTTTGTAAAAAAGTGCTGAAACTTGATTTCCCCAGTTATTACTATATATACATATCTGTGATATTATAGATGGTTATGAAATGTTATTCTCTTGCCCTAGAGTCATGCCAGTTGATATTAGCAATCTATTACAGTGAAAATCTCAATGTAACATCTTAATATCTTCCAGAACATCAAGGTCTTCATTTACATGAATCAGTTCAGTTCTGTTGCTCAGTTGTGTCTGACTCTTTGCAACCCCATGAATTGCAGCACCCCAGGCCTCCCTGTCCATCACCAACTCCCGGAGTTCACCCAAACTCATGTCCGTCGAGTTGGTGATGCCATCCAACCATCTCATCCTCTGTTGTTCCCTTCTCCTCTGGCCTCCAATCCCTCCTAGAATCAGAGTCTTTTCCAATGAGTCAACTCTTCACATGAGGTGGCCAAAATATTGGAGTTTCAGCTTTAGCATCAGTCCTTCTAATGAACACCCAGGACTGATCTCCTTTAGAATGGACTGGTTGGATCTCCTTGCAGTTCAAAGGACTCTCAAGAGTCTTCTCCAACACCACAGTTCAAAAGCATCAAGTCTTCAGCACTCAGCTTTCTTCACAGTCCAACTTTCACATCCATACATGACCACTGGAAAAACCATAGCCTTGACTAGATGGACATTTGTTGGCAAAGTAATGTCTCTGCTTTTGAATATGCTATCTAAGTTGGTCATAACTTTCCTTCCAAGGAGTAAGCATCTTTTAATTTCGTGGCTGCAATCACCATCTGTAGTGATTTTGGAGCCCCAAAAAATAGTCTGACACTGTTTCCACTGTTTCCCCATCTATTTTCCATGAAATGATGGGACCGGATGCCATGAGCTTAGTTTTCTGAATGTTGAGCTTTAAATCAACTTTTTCACTCTCCTCTTTCACTTTCATCAAGAGACTTTTTAGTTCCTCTTCACTTTCTGCCATAAGGGTGGTGTCATCTGCATATCTGAGGTTATTGATATTTCTCCCGGAAATCTTGTTTCCAGCTTGTGCTTCTTCCAGCCCAGTGTTTCTCATGATGTACTCTGCATGTAAGTTAAATAAGCAGGGTGACAATATACAGCCTTGACGCACTCCTTTTCCTATTTGGAACCAGTCTGTTGTTCCATGTCCAGTTCTAACTGTTGCTTCCTGACCTGCATATAGGTTTCTCAAGAGGCAGGTCAGGTGGTCTGGTATTCCCATCTCTTTCAGAATTTTCCACAGTTTATTGTGATCCACACAGTCAAAGGCTTTGGCATAGTCAATAAAGCAGAAATAAGTTCTCTCAAAAAAGAAAAAAAAAAAAAGGACATCACATTAAGTGAAGTCTCTCAGTCGTGCCCAACTCTTTGCAACCTCATGGATAGTAGCCTGCACCAAGCTCCTCCGTCCATGGGATTTTCAAGGCAAGAGTACTGGAGTGGGTTGCCATTTCCTTCTCCAGATGTATCACATTGAATCATGCTTAAATGATGACATTTCTATGAGGAACCTGATAATAGGGTTCAAATGAAGACTTTGTTAATCAAAGAAATACATGTTGGAATCCCTTCTGTCTATGCATTTTCTAAGACTTCCATTTAATTCCCATAATTTAGAATTGTTCAGGTAGAAAGCAGAATTCTAAAACCCTGAATGACTTTTAGACAGTGACTTAGTCACTATCATTATCTCAGTCATATCTTTTTAAGTGTTTTTCTTCCTAGCTTTTAAGAGCTAGCAAGAGAAGCATACATGTGGGTTCGATATTTTTCTTTGCTTATTTGGAGTAATGCAAAGTCATGGCACCCATATAATTTTTCTTTGTGTCTGACATTCCCAAGAGACCCTTGTGTTCAGAGAGCAGTCTCAGTTCTGCTACAAGTAATTACTGAAGGACATGGAGGGTACTGATTGGATGAAAATATTTGAGCCCCCATCACTACACATGTGACTTCTGTTTTGCCAGGATACAATGCAACCGTCCTGGCCTATGGGCAGACTGGCTCTGGAAAAACCTATTCGATGGGAGGTGCATATACTGCAGAGCAAGAAAATGAACCAACAGTTGGGGTCATTCCTAGGGTAATACAACTGCTCTTCAAAGAAATTGATAAAAAGAGTGACTTCGAATTTACTCTGAAAGTATCATACTTGGAGGTAAATGATTTATTTTTATTCTGAATTCAAATTTATCTTTGGGTGGAAAAATAAATGCATATTGAATTTTTCCTGGTATGACTCAATAAATTGAATTTTTAGTAAATTGCATTTTAATAAATTGATAGAGAAAACTTACTGGCTCAGTTGGATCTGGCTCTCACCCAGTTTTGTCCTTGTCAGAGTAGTCTGTTTAATCTGATTGTTAGAGAAGTTGGCATTCCCATATAAAAAGATAGGAATACTTTGAGTTTGGCCTCTATTATTGATTCCCTGTAGAGTCTTTAGAAAAATATTTGATATCCCTTTACTGTTTTGAGGCTTGAGTGATCATGCTGCTACTCCATGAAGAATGTTTATAAAAATTGGGTGACGTTTTGAGCTGTGTAAGTAATGATAGAGTGTTTATTCAACAGATATTTATTGAATATTACAGGCCCTGTTCTAGGTATTTGGGATATATCAGTGAACAAAACATAAAAGTCCCTACCTTTGTGGATATTTTCATTCTAGTATATAGTAGTATACAAATAGACTGACCAATTACATCTAGCCCTCATGATACCAGAAACACATACCTAGAGAACTTACAACTTCTGATAATCTACCTGGTTGATTCCATAGCAATGATAAGATGTCTTATCTTTAAGGAGCAGTAATTAAATGTATATAATTTAACAAACAAACATGGTGCTTACTATGAAACAGTACTTAAAGTTCTGGTTGTTGTTGAAATATTCATTGCCATTCACCCTCCAATAAAGACCTATTACTTACGTTTTAACAAAATCGGTGAAGGTGATGTTATGACCATCTAAGAACTGAATTTAGATACCCATGTAGCTTTTCATTGTGTCTACTATTCCTAAGAAGCTCACTCTCAAATAGCAGTTTTAATTTTATTACAAGTAGTAAATGTGAATTTATTCTTATAAGTATCAATGATTACATTTAGGGTTAAAATCCTTGTCTTAATTATAAAAAATACGTTTGTTGCAAAAAAATTTTTTTTAATACAGAAAGTCAAAGAATTTTAGAAATCACTTGTGGTCCCACAACTCCTTGATTACCACTGTTGACATCTTGTTTTTACCACTTTGTTTTCAATAATGCCAGATTTACAATGAAGAAATCTTGGATCTTCTATGCCCATCTCGTGAGAAAGCCCCTCAAATAAATATACGGGAGGATCCTAAGGAAGGCATAAAGGTGTGTTTGTCTCTCATTTGATGTTATTTTAAAATGTTGGCCACTTCTAACTGTTCACACTCCCTTTATTTGCCACTGTGGTTTTAAATGACCATTAGCACCTCAGTCTTTTAGGTTCTGTGTGAATTAGGTCCTAATTCCCTTTGCTAATCTAGAATTCCTGGATGGGAACTCTTGTGGGGAAGGAAGTTTTACTACCTTCTTAGAGAAGGTTAGAGAGGCTGCTGCTGCTGCTGCTGCTAAGTTGCTTCAGTCATGTCTGACTCTGTGCAACCCCATAGGCGGCAGCCCACCAGGCTCCTCTGTCCCTGGGATTCTCCAGGCAAGCATACTGGAGTAGGTTGCCATTTCCTTCTCCATATTACCTCTTGAAGGAATGCTAATATCAGTTAAATGTTTATTGGCTACTTACAGAGTCCTGAGGCTGGGCTGTCCAGTATGGTAGTCACCAGCCATAAATGGCTATTTAAACTTCAATGAACTGCAATTGAATATAGTTTGAAATTCAGTCTCTCAGCCACACCAGCCACATATCAAGTGCTCATGTGACTAGTGGCTACTGTATTAGATAGCACAGATATGGAACATGGTCATAGAAAATTCTGTTAGCCCTGTAAGAGACATTGTGCTAGATCTCTGTAAGGATATTTAGAAAGTAAGATGATACCAAAATTTTGAGTTTACCATAGGAAGAAGAGATCACTTATTTGAGAGGCTTCTGCCACATGGTATAGATGTAGGCTGAGGACCTGTAGCTGAACAAAGTTTGAGGCAAGGTTGGGAGTTTTGTATATGGGAGTGGGCCAAATCCAGAAGCCAGAAAACAGGCAGAGTTTGGTTCTAGCAGCAGCTTGAGTATTCAGGAGTTGGAGAATTTGAGGAGGGGTGTAGATAAGAATAGGGTAGTGCAGACTTAGGACAACTTGGTAAAATAATACCTTATGCATCTCCCTCTCCTTCTCTCTGTACCGAAAATTGAAATTTAGGTTGCAGGTGCCTGAGAGGCAGTTGCCTGTGCTTCTGAAATTTTTTTCCTTCTGAGCCATTAAGTCATTAGCCAGGCACTAAGGCAAAGCTTGAAGGATCAGACCTATTTTGAAAGCCTGATAAGCATGGAATACAGGAAGACAATTTGCATGGTGGGGATAAGAAACCTGGGTAAGATGCATGCTATCACCAGAAAGAATGTTGGTACTTAGCCAGCTTTTGACTGGCTAAGATCTTCTGTGTGCCTAAACTATACTAGAGCAGGAATTAAATCCCAAACACTATTTGAGCGGAAATTTGCAATACAGAGAAGTGTGAATTTCTGATTCAAATTGTGGTGGGTAAGGAAAAGTTTGTAAGTACTGTTCAAATGGCATGGATGGTAAGAAGTAAGTAAAGAAGTAAGGGCATTCTTGTAGTAAGGAATAGCTTAAAGCAGGAAAGCAGAAAATATACTCATGGGGGTAGTAAGATTAGGTTAGTCTGTCTGGATTAGAGGATATGTCTTAGGAACTAATAGGAGCTATGTTAAGACCAGATTATGAAGCCAGACTAAAGAGCTTAGTTTCTATCTCTGTGAATAGTATATAAGCTACTTAATACTTCCTGTGGCTACTTTTATCAAGTTTTTATCTTTCCGTGTATATCTCTGACTAAGTTAGCTCCTGGGAGGTTAGGAGAATATCTTAAAATCTCTTTGTACTCTCATTATTTCACATGGGGCTTAGGGGTTTGGTGACATTTTAGGAAGCAGGATTTTCAGAAGGCTAAACAAGAATGGGAAAAGGAGAGACTAGGATGAGGGAGGAAAATTTGGGGAAATTGCCTTATTTTTCAGGCATGTGAAGTAATATGGGTCTGGATTAGACAGTAGATATGGAAAGGAAAAGGAAGCAATGGATTCAAAAGGAGAATTATGGAGAGTTGGTAATAGATGAAATATGGAGGAAGAAGAGGAATTAAGGGCAAATCTGAAGTTTTGAGAATAGAGATCTAGAAATGAAGAAGTAGTGTAGAGAATCACTATTGGTGGAAGGAAGATGAGTTTGGTTTTGAAATGTAGGACTAGAAATTAGGGCCACAGATGTTGATTTGGGAGTTATGGCATTCTAAAATCGTAGCATATTAGGGCTAGAAGGGACTTCATTATCATCTAGTTCAATCTCCAGAGGCTCCAAGAGATTTTAACTTATACAGCTTCTCCTGGGTAGATAGAGTACCAAACCTAGGACCCTGTTTTCCTAATCAGTGGAAATTGTACTAGGCTATTTTCCCTAGTGAAAATGAAATATAAAATGGGCCCGAGATATAGGAAAGAACATAGGGCCACATGGAGGAGAAAGTAGCAAAGAGAAATACTACAGCTATTTGTGTTGCCCTTACTATTCTTAAGGCCAAAGCTTACCTTCACCTGAGGCTCCCTGGAAGGCACTTATCCATTGCTACCCTAAAATGATGAAGTATTTGAAGTTGAATTATAAGAGTTTTTTCTTTCTCTGAATTAGATTGTGGGACTCACTGAGAAGACTGTTTTCATTGCTCTGGATACTGTTTCCTGTTTGGAGCAGGGCAACAACTGTAGGACTGTGGCCTCCACAGCTATGAACTCCCAGTCCTCTCGATCTCATGCCATCTTCACAATCTCCATAGAGCAAAGAAAGAAAAGTGACAAGTAAGTTACAGTTTAAAGAGTTAAGATTTTTAATGTTAGTTCTACTAAAGTTGAATAATTGCTTCTTGATTTGACAAATAATCAAACATCAGTACTCTGAGTACTTGTAATAAATCAATCCATTTAGACTGACTTGAAAGAAAATGAGAGCAGGCAGATGAGCCTTGATACTCACCTGCCCTCAAAGTTGTGTACCGTTCTCACTTACGTCCTGTTATTTTCATAGGAATAGCAGCTTTCGCTCCAAGCTGCATCTCGTAGACCTTGCTGGATCAGAAAGACAGAAGAAAACCAAGGCTGAAGGGGATCGTCTAAAAGAGGGTGAGAGTAATTAAGGCCACAGTCATAGATAAAAACCTCTAATACTCTTATTGCTATTGTTGGCGTCTTGACTGGAATATTTCAGGTCACGTTCTAACAATATCAACAATTCAGGTTTGAGGCTGATTTCAGAAATAGTGAAAAACTGTTTCTTTTCCTTGCACTAATTTCCTAATTTAGGTATGAGATTTGGATCTGGTCCTTGGTTTGATTTCATCTGGCCCAGGCAAGTTTTAGTTTTTGTTTTGTTTTATCCCCAACTACTTATTAAAATCAGTATACTGATTCTGTCATTCCAAGTATTCACTATCCTTCCCCAGATGTTGTCACTTATAAACCTCATCAGCATGGTTTCCATATCTCCATTTAAGTTGTTAGATATAAATGATGATGCTCCTAAGGCTACAAGAACCCCATGGTGTATGCTATTAATATTAGAAACCTTCATCCAGCATGCTAGTGACCTGATAATCTGCATGCTTTGGCAATGGTCTTTCAAGCAATTATTAATCTAGCTAACAAAAATTAACAACCAGCTCCCATTTCTCAATTTATACTTATTTATCTTTTATGTCATAAAAGATTTTGTCAAATGCCTTGCTAATATCCAGATATACTATGTCTACCATATTTCTCATGGCTACCAGCTTACTAACAGTGCAAAAAATAAATAAGGATTAGCCTAAATCAACTATTTCTAAGTGAATTCAAGCTGGCTTCTAGTGCTTATTCTTCCATTTCTAGGTTCTTGCAAGCCATCCCTGTAATACTCCATCCCTGTAATAATCTAGAAGACTTATATCAAACTTACTGGTCTGTAATTTATGGAATTAACCTTTTTTTCCTGAAAATTGAAATTACATCTGCCCACTCTTCTGGAACATCCTTCTCTGTGATGCCTGAAATATCATTGACATAGCTTCAGCATTCTTGTTTGAAATTACTCGCAGTTCCCTCAGCTATAATTCATCTGGTCCAAGATATTTGAACTCTTATTAAAGTAGTTGAGTTCTCGCTTACTACTTCTTTACTCATATTGGGCTTCAGTTCCTTCTTGGGAACTGAGAAGGCAGAAACAGAAATAGTAATTGAGGAATTTTACCTCTTTGTCATTTATCATTATTATACTGCTGACACAGGGTAGAGACCTATTTCTTCCTCATTCAGCTTTTTGTTCTGAATATATTTAAAAGTGCCCTTTTTGTACTATGTTTGTACTTTTGAGATTTATCCTTCTTAAGACTATTTTTAAAGGTTCTTGTGGTTCCTTTATCTTTTTTTAGGTGTACATTTCTGAGGGTTTTTTTAAAACAGCTTTATTGAGATATAATTCACATGCCATAAAATTCACCCATTTAAACTGTACATTTCAATAAACTTTTGTATATTCAGAGTTGTGCAACCATCACCACAATCTAATTTTAGAACATTTTCATCACCCGCCAAAAGAAACTCATACCCATTAGCAGTCACTCCCCATCCACACCCCCTTCTCTAGCCCTAGGCAACCACTAACCTATATTCCATATAAATGGAATCACATAATTTCTGGTCTTTTGTGACTGTCTTATTTCACTTAACATAAGGTTTTCAAGGATCATCCATGTTACAGCATGTATCATTATTTCATTCCCTTTTATTGCTGAATCATATTCCATTATACAGATATACAACATTTTGTTTGTCCATTCGTCAGTTGTATCCAATTTGACTATTTTGAATATTGCTCTGTGAACATCTGTGTATAATTTTTTATGAGGACAAATGTTTTAATTTCTCTTTAGGTATAACCTAGGAGTGTTATACCTGGGTCATATGATAGCTGTTTATATTTCTTTAAAATATTAACATGTGCTGAATGTACCATAAAACTCACTTTTTTTAAGTGTATAATTCAGTGACTTTTTTAGTATATTCACAAGGTTATGCAACCATCACTACAATAAATTTTAGAATATTTCATCATCCTCAGAAGAAACCCACACTCATTAGTAGTCACTCATTTTTTTCCATTGTCTACCTCCCCCACCCCACCTCCAGGCAGTGACTAATCTTTCTGTCTTTATGGATTTGCCTATTCTGGACATTTCATATAAATGTAATCATACAATATGTGAGCTTTTGTGACTGGATTCTTTCATTAACATCTTTGCTGGGTTCATTCTTGTTATAGCAGGTATCAGTACTTCCTTCCTTTTATTGCCAAACAGTATTCTACCACATGAATATATTAAGTTTTTATTTATCCATTAATTTGTTGACGGACATTGGGTTGTTTCTACTTTTGGTTATTATGAACAGTGCTGCTATGAGCACTGGTATACAGGTTTTCCTGTGGATATGTTTTCATTTCTCTTGGGTATATACCTAAGTGGAATTGCTCAAATGATAATTCTATATTTAACTTTTTGAAGAACTGCCAGACTGTTTTTCATAGCAACTGTACCATGCTACTTTCTTACCGGAAATATATAAGAATTGTAATTTCTCCATATTGTTAGTTGTTTTATTATGTCTTTAATTATAGCCATCCTAGTGGCTATGAAGTGCTATCTTATTGTGGTTTGGATTTGCATTTCTTTGACGGCTAATAATGCTTTGTGAGCTTCTCAGCAATTTGTGTATCTTCTTTGGAAAAACGTCCATTCAGATTCTTTGCCCATTTCTTAAATTGGGTTATTTATCTTTTTATTATTGAATTGTGTGTGTTCTTTATATATTCTAGATACTAGTCCATTATCTGGAGAAGGCAATGGCACCCCACTCCAGTACTCTTGCCTGGAAAATCCCATGGACGGAGGAGCTTGGTAGTCTACAGTCCATGGGGTTGTGAAGAGTCAGACACAACTGAGCAACATCACTTTCACTTTTCACTTTCATGCATTAGAGAAGGAAATGGCAACCCACTCCAGTGTTCTTGCCTGGAGAATCCCAGGGCTGGGGGAGCCTAGTGGCTGCCGTCTATGGGGTCGCACAGAGTCAGGCACGACTGAAGCGACTTAGCAGCAGCAGCAGCCCATTATCAGTTACATGCTTTGCAAATGTTTTCTTCCATTCTTTGGGTTGCTTTTTCAGTTTTTTGAAGGTGTCCTTTGAAGCACACATTTAAGATTTTTTAATGAATTCCATTCGTTTGTTTTTTTCTCTTATTTCTTTAGTTTGGTGTCATATCTAAAAAATCGTTGCCTAATGCAAGGTCACAAAGATTTATATCTCTATTTTCTTCTAAGAGTTTTGTAGTTTTAGATGTTAAATATAGATCTGAGATTCATTTTGAGTTAAATTTTTTTAAAGATTATTTGTTTTTGGCTGCACTGGGTCTTCATTGCTGTGCATGGGCTTTCTCTTGTTGCAGCGAGCAGGGGATCCTCTTTGTTGTGGTGCACAGGCTTCTCATTTTGGTGGCTTCTCTTGTTGCAGAGTGTAGGCTCTAGGCGTGCCAGCTTCCGTAGGTGCAGTGCATGGGCTCAGTAGTTGTGGCTCTCAGAAGTGTAGATCAGTAGTGTGGCACAGGGGCTTAGTTGCTCTGTGGCATGTAGGATCTTCCCGGACCAGGGATTCAATCCGTGTCCCCTGCATTAGCAGGCAGATTTTTAACCACTAGGCAGCCGGGCAAACCTTTGAGTTAACTTTTATATATGGTATAAAGTGGCGGTCCAAACTTTTATCTTTTGCATGATGTAGATATTCAGTTATCCCAGCATCATTTGTTGAAAAGACTATTCTTTACCCATTGAATTGTCTTGGCATCCTTATCAAGGAATAGTTGGAATCTAAGTTCTATTCCATTGATCTATATATATAGATATATCCTTATGCCGTTACTACGCTGTCCTGATTACTGTAGCTTTGTAATAAGTTTTGAAATTGAGACGTGTGAGGGCTCTACCTTTTTTCTTTTTCAAGATTGTTTAGGCTATTCTGCGTCCTTTGAATTTTCATATGAATGTTAGAGTCAGCTTGTCATATTCTGCAAAGAAGTCAGCTGGAATTTTTACAGGGCTTGTGTTGACTCTGTAGATCAATATAGGAAGTATTGGTGTCTTTCAATTTTTTCAAGTATTTCAATTCACAAACATCAGATGTCTTTCCATTTATTTAGGTCTTGTTTAATATCTTTCAATAGCGCTTTTTAAAAAAATTTTCAGAGTACAGGTTTTACACTACTTTTGTTAAATTTATTCCTGAATATTTTGTTCTTTTCAATGCAATGCTTTTGTAAATGGAATTGTTTTTACTTAATGTCATTTTCAAATTATTTATTGAGCTTTTATATTGATCTTGTGTGTGCAAGCTTGCTGAACTTGTTATTTCTAATAGTTTTTTAACAGAGTCTCTAGGATTTCTATTTATAAAGTCATGTCATGTGTGAACAGAGATAGTTTTACTTCTTTCTTTCTGGTCTGGATACCTTTATTTCCTTTTCTTACCTATTTCTCCTGACTAGAACCTTCAGTACAGTGTTGAATAGAAGTGGTGTAAGTGGATGTTGTCCTGTTCCTGATCTTAGGGGAAAAGCATTCAGTCTTTTACTGTTAAGACTGATGTTAGCTGTGGATTTTTCATAGATTACCCCTAGCAAATTGAGGAAATTCCTTTCTATACCTAGTTTGTTGAGTGTTTTAATCATGAATTTGTCAAATTTTTTTTTATCGTCTGTTGACATGATCACATTATTTTCTGTTCTGTCAACATGGTATATTGCATTAATTGATTTTTGGGTACTGAACCATCTTGTACTCCTTAAATAAATCTAACTTACTGTTTTATACCTCTTGTGACTTTACTGGACTAATTCTATAATTCCCTGAGGTTTGTGGTCACAGAAGTGTATGCTCAGTTACTTTAGTAGTTAGCTAATGATTGGTCATACATACAACTGTGCGTGCTAAGTTGCATCAGTCGTGTCCAACTCTGTAATGCTACGGACTGTAGCCCACCAGGCTCCTCTGTCCATGGGATTCTCTAGGCAAGAATACTGGAGTGGCCTCCTCCAGGGGATCTTCCAGACCCAGGGATCGAACCCGCATCTCTTATGTCTCTGCATTGGTAGGCAGGTTCTTTACCACTAGTGTCTCATTTCCTTTAATGCCTTGAGCCTATAACTCTCTTCCAGCATTTTCCTAGGGCTCTGAGTTTGTGTTGGGGCTTACTTTCAATGCCCAGGTTCTTTACAGCTCTGTCTTAGTTTTTACTTCTTGAGCAGAGCCTCAAAGTCAGCCAGAGGTATAAAACGAGGGCCTTTTAGGTCTTTCCTGAGCATGCATACAGCTTTCTAGCTCTCCAGCAATATATCAGAGCTTTTTTAAAGTCCCCAGTGGACATTTCACTCCCCAGATCTTCCTTTTAACTTTTCAGCCAGGCTCTTGTTTGACCATGGCTTATTAAGTCTGGTGTGTATCATCACCAGATATTTTTATATGCAGATATATGCATGGGCTGCCCTTGTGGCTCAGCATTAAAAGAATTCACCTGCAGTGCAGGAGAAGCAGGTTCAATCCCTGGGTTGAGAAGATCCCCTGGAGAAGAAAATGGCAACCCACTCCAGTAGTCTTACCTGGAAAATCCCATGGACAGAGGAACCTGGTGGGCTATAGTCAATGGAGTCACAAACAATCAGACACGACCTAGCAACTAAATAAGAATATATATATATATAAATGCACATTTAGTAATACATTTGCTATATGCCTTTTAAAATTTTGGCATTGCTAAATTAATTTCCTTTTAATTACACAAATAGTGTGCATGCATGCTAAGTTGCTTCAGTCATGTCCGACTCTTTGCAACCCAACAGGCTGTAGCCCACCAGGCTCCTCTGTCCATGGGATTCTCCAGGCCAGAATACTGGAGTGAGTTGCCATGCCCTTCTCCAGGGGATCTTCCTGACTCAGGAATCAAACCCATGTCTCTCATGTCTCCTGCGTTGACAGGTGGGTTCTTTACCACTAGTGCCACCTGGGAAGCCCCAAAGTTCGTGAATCAACAAGTAGTAAGTAAGTAAGTGAAGTTACTCAGTCGTGTCCGACTCTTTGCGACCCCATGGACTGTAGCCCACCAGGCTTCTCCATGGGATTCTCCAGGCAAGAATCCTGGAGTGGGTTGCCATTTCCTTCTCCAGGGGATCTTCCCTACCCAGGGATTGAACCTGGGTCTCCCATATTTTAACACTTTAACTGGGTCTCCCACGCTTTAACCTATGCTGCTGCTGCTGCTAAGTCACTTCAGTTGTGTCCGACTCTGTGTGACCCCATAGACGGCAGCCCACCAGGATCCCCCGTCCCTGGGATTCTCCAGGCAAGAATACTGGAGTGGGTTGCCATTTGGAAAGCCCAGTATACAAACATAAGCAATATGGATGAAGATAAAATCCCCCTTGATTTACCATCTAATTCTAATCTAGAGGTAATTACTTTCACCTGCCTGGGGGTTAGCATTCAAGATTTTTTTCTGTGTATATACTTTTTTGGTGTTTCCTGTTGTTTTTAAAGATAAATGCTATCATATTGCATATATTAGGGGTTTCCTCGATGGCTCAGAAATAAAGAATCTGTCTGCAGTGCAGGAGCCACAGGAGACATAGGTTCAATCCCTGGGTTGGGAAGGTCCCTGGAGGAGGGCATGACAACCCACTCCAGTATTCTTGTCTGAAGAATCCCATGGGCAGAGGAGCCTGGCAGACTATAGTCCATAGGATCACAAAGAGTAGGACACAACTGAAGCAACTTAGCATGCATGCATACATGCAGAGCATATATTGTTTGTCAGCTTGCTTTTGTCTCAGCAATATATGTTTGAACTCTGTTTGTGAAGTGTTGGTTGCTCAGTCGTGTCCGACTCTTTGTGACCCCATGGACTGTAGTCTGCCAGGCTTCTCTGTCCATGGGATTTCCCAAGCAAGAATACTGGAGTGGGTAGCCATTCCCTTCCCCAGGGGATCTTCCCAACTCAGAACTCTATCAGTTTATAAGTCTACCTCATTTTTACAACTATCTAGGATTCCAGAGTATATTAAGTTCACTTTAACTATTCCTATTTTGATTGACATTTAGGTTGTTCAATTCTTGACTATGGCAAAATGATGCCTCAGTCAACAGCCTTGTGCATGATACACACATGAGAGTGTTCCCTAGGCTATGTACCTGGAAGAGGAATTGCTAATTTGAAGTGTATACATTTCAGGCTTTTAAATACTACTAAATATTGTCCTCCAAAATGTCTCTCTCAGTATGCACATCAATATATGAGATTATGTTTCCCTATACTGCTGACAATACTGAATATTATTGATCTTTTTCATTTGTACCTATTTTGAACATTGCATGTTATTTTTTAAAACTTGTGTTTCCCCAGTTATTTATGAAATTGAGCATCTTTTCATGTTTATTCCATTTCTCTTTCTACTTTTATGAATTTGCCTGCTCATTCCTTTGTTTTGTTTTCTATCAGGTTGAATTTTTCTGG